>NC_136464.1:94392051-95631403 GCF_902686455.1 Sciurus vulgaris | reverse complement strand
AGAAAGAAGAAGAAAGAGAAGAGAAAGAGAAACAAATTAGGGAGGGAGGGAGGGAGGGAGAAAGGAAGGAAGGAAGGAAGGAAGGAAGGAAGGAAGGTAGGAAGGAAGGAAGGAAGGAAGGAAGGAAGGAAGGAAGGAAGGAAGGAAGGAGAAAAAATGAAAGAAAAAGTAAACAGCAGAGCTCAGAGCAAACTTCATGAGCTCCTGGAAGACCCAACAGGAGGCGACCAGGCTCCACACCATGCAGAGTGCTCCATTGCACTCAACTGTCATGCTGTCATGGCTGGCTGCCCAGGTGTCCTTAGGCCCCAGAGCCCTGGGGTCCCTGGGGTTTGTCTTCCTTGCCAGGTAGGGCATAGTGCCAAGAGTACCTCTCTTTCTTAGGGTTCTGCTCCTGCCATTCGCTTTCTCCGGGTCCAAGGGCTCTATCAACCTAGGCAGCCCAGAACTGCA
This sequence comes from Sciurus vulgaris, assembly GCF_902686455.1. Lineage (NCBI taxonomy): Eukaryota > Metazoa > Chordata > Mammalia > Rodentia > Sciuridae > Sciurus > Sciurus vulgaris. The sequence goes on along the minus strand of NC_136464.1, from coordinate 95,630,950 downwards.
GCTAGAGTTTCCACACATGTTGCAAGACTGCTGGAGGACAGAACTGCACCACAAAGGCCAAGGAAGAGGCCTTGCTGTTCAGTTGTCCCTCTACTCCAGTGGATACCCCTCCCAAGTAGGGGTCCATTCTATACATGCAGCCACCTACCTAACTGAAGGCCAAAGGCATTGGGGGTAGGCCCAAGGGGGAAAAACTGCAAAAACAAAACAAGAGGTAAAACACACTATCTTCCCACTTCGAAGAATTCTTATAAGGATGATCAGTCGACTCGATGTATTCCTACATACAGGCCAACAAATGAATAGAGGTGTGGGTCTATATGTGCAATATTTTTGTCATATTGTATTTTCCTACAGGATATATAACATGTTTTTTCCTTCATAAAATATTCTTTCCTACTTTATAGTAAGACCTCACTATAAGGTTAGGGTGAGGGTTAGGATTAGGATGAGGAATGGTTTCTCCTAGAAGCGGACTGGGAATGTAGGCAGGTCAGCCTCCTCCAACCACAGGTCAATAGACTTTGCCCAAACCATCCCAACTCTGCCTCTTGCCTAGCTCTGTCCCTGAGGTTGGAGACTGCTGAAGGCAGGACCTTTGCAGGACAGGAGGGAGGTAAAGACAAGCACACAAAGTTGGCCCTGGTCCAGGTTGATGCTGCTAGTCCATGCCCACGGGGTCAGGCACGCCCCTGGGACCTGTCAGGAGGCACACTCCCACCCGCCACACACCCTCTGACCACTTTCTCTCCCTCCCCACTACTTTCCAGGTGCAGCCCGCCCTCCCATTCCGTGGGTGAGCAGATCTTCAGAGCTCCCAGCCTCCTGCAGGCTTTCCTCTGCACCTGGGACACCTGCTCAACTGGGTTTCTCTGTAGCTGTTCATTAGGACAGCCTGGGAGACAGACTGTCCCCAGGTCTACAGGTACTAAGGCGTGCTGAGGACTCCCTGGGCATACGAAAGCCACGCATCTTGGTGAAGGAAGACCTGGCCACCCATCTGCCCTGTCTCCTCAAGGGCATGGCTGGGATGGTGCAGGCTTTTTCCTATTGGACCCACCTTCCCTGGTAGTCCACTTGCCTCTGGAACCCCAGGAATCCCAGACTCTATTACCTGTTCTTCTTGTCTATGTCATTGACATGACAGCCCCCGCGAACAAGGAGACGCCTTACTCCTTTTACATCACCGTTCCTGGCAGCTTTATGGATTCTTCCGATCGGGTCGTATCCATCTACTTTAGACCCGGCGCCAACCGCAGCAAATGTCTTCCGCCTCGAGGTCATCCTCGGGCATCAGAGACCTTGTCCCTTCCACTTGACCTTTCTCTGCCTCTGGGACCCACTAATGGGGTTATGGACCGGCCAATCTAGTCTGTCCACAGCCTAGAACAGGGGTCCGCCGAGCTTCGGGATAGGCCAACAAACAAATAGTCGTTGCGCATTAACGTTGCACACGTGAACACCAGCGCCACGGATCTGTCCAACTGGCGGTGATCACGAGCCTGGAAGCTGAGCCGTGCCAGCACCAGCCAGCGCGCGGCTCTACCACCCAGTTAGAAGGTGGAGGTGGCCGGGGTCAAAGGAGCGGACCGCTGTCTGCCCAGATGGAGGCTGTCACGTGTAGACCACGCCCACCGGGTCAGGCACACCCCTGGGTCCTGTCAGGGGGTGCGTTCCAGCCCTCCGTTGACCCTCTGGCCGCTCCGCCCCTCCCTCATGCCTTCCAGGTGCAGCCCCGCCCTGCCTTCTCTCTAGGTGAGAGGATCTTCAGAGCTCTCAGTCTCCTGCAGGCTTTCCTCTGCACCTGGGACACCCGCTCAACTGGGTTTCTCTGTAGCTGCTCATTAGGAAGGCCTGGGCGAGCAGGTACTAAGGCGTGCTGAGGACTCCCTGGGCATAGGACAGCCACGCATCTTAGTGAAGGAAGACCTGGCCACCTACCTGCCTTGTACCCTACAGGGCCTGGCGGGGATGGTGCAGGCTTTTACCTATTGGACCCACCTTCCCGGTAGTCCCCTTGCCTCTGGAACCCCAGGAATCCCAGACTCTATTACCTGTTCTTCTTGTCTATGTCATTGACATGACAGCCCCCGCGAACAAGGAGACGCCTTACTCCTTTTACATCACCGTTCCTGGCAGCTTTATGGATTCTTCCGATCGGGTCGTATCCATCTACTTTAGACCCGGCGCCAACCGCAGCAAATGTCTTCCGCCTCGAGGTCATCCTCGGGCATCAGAGACCTTGTCCCTTCCACTTGACCTTTCTCTGCCTCTGGGACCCACTAATGGGGTTATGGACCGGCCAATTTAGTCTGTCCACAGCCTAGAACAGGGGTCCGCCGAGCTTCGGGATAGGCCAACAAACAAATAGTCGTTGCGCATTAACGTTGCACACACGTGAACATCAGCGCCACGGGATCTGTCCAACTGGCGGTGATCACGAGCCTGGAAGCTGAGCCGCGCCAGCACCAGCCAGCGCGCGCGGCTCTACCACCCAGTTAGAAGGTGGAGGTGGGACACGTGGTCAAAGGGGCGAACTGCTGTCTGCCCAGGTCGAGGCTGTCACGGGTAGACCACGCCCACCGGGTCAGGCACGCCCCAGGTACCTGTCATGAGACGCGCTCCCGCCCTCCCAGGACCTCTGGCCCTCTCTCCTAGACTTGCCTTCCTTCCCGGTGCCGCCCGCCCTGTCCTCTCCCCGCTGTGATCAGATTTTTCAGGGCTCCCAGCCTCCTGCAGGCTTTCCTCTGCACCTGGGACACCCACTAACCTGGTTTTCTCTCTAGCTGCTCCTTATGAAGGCCTGCGCGACAGACTGCCCCCAGGTCTACTGGTAATCTGGCGTGCTGAGTACTCCCTGGGCATATGAAAGACATGCATCTTGGTGAAGGAAGACTTGATCACCCATCTGCCCTGTCCCCAACAGGTCATGGACGGGATGGTGCAGGCTTTTCCTCTGGGGCTGCAGGACTCCCAGACTCTATTATCTGTTCTTCTTGTCTATGTCATTGACATGACAGCCCCTGGGGAACAAGGAGACACCTCTCTCCTTTTACATCACTGTCCCTGGCAGCTTTATGGATTCTCAAACCACCCTAAGATTTCACCTAACTCCAATTAGAAGGGTTATTATCAAGAACACAAACAATAATAAAGGTTTTCTTGGGTGGGGGGAGAAAGGCACACTCATACATTGCTTGTTGAGATGCAGGCTGGTAAAGCTACTGTGGAAAGCAGTGTGGAAATTCCTCAGAAAATATGGAATAGACCCACCTCTTGTTATTACTGTTTGAAAAATTCAATCTGAAAACTCGTTAAAGAATGTGGTAATTAATTTATTTATAACAGAAATTATAAATTTTAGAAAACTTTGCTACATTTTCCAATAATTATAAACTATGAACATTGCTTTCTCTATTTGTAAATCTCTTTTATGTATGTTGGATCACATGTTAATTTCTTATATGTTCTTCTGTGTTGTTTGTGTTGCCTTAATTTATTTTGGTTGAAGTATATGAAGAAAATGCAACCTCACTCAGATATGTACTTGGAAAAGGGGGGAACACAAGAAGCCTTTTTCATACAATGGGGAATTTTCTTCTTTCATACTGCACCAAAACTTGACAAGCAGAAGTGTTTAAGTAATAGTTGAAATGTGGAATCAGAATACATAGTGCTATTTCCTATGTTGTTTTGCATTCAAATTCAGGAGGCTATTTTGCACTTGGTATGTGTCATGTGTCCACACCTCTTCTGTTCTATTAGGCACAGATCACTCTGAAAACAATGGTTACTGTGTTATGATGATTTTTCACATATCAAAGTTTCATTGTATAATATTAAGTATCACATACTAATTTCTTCACCAATCCTTCAGAAACATACTGAATACTTAAGTAATGTCAGTCTCACAGTGGCAGATACAAGTTCTCAAAATTTCTAATTTTTGTTTTAATGTTCAAATTTTATCACTGGAAACAAATACTATCAGATGTATTTCCTGAAGTAGGAGACTCACTTTTTTTCTCATTTTTTCGTAAAATGAAAATCTCTGCAAAATACCTACCTCTGAATAAACTTGATATTACTGTCAGTCATTCTTTCAAGTAGAAACAGGGCTTCCTGAAAAAAAAGTCATTAGTATATGCTGCACCTGAGCTTCAGGAGCCAGGGACTGATGCTCATACTCATAAGTTGTGATGCAGGGTAGAGTTTCACAGATGGCAGAATATTAAAACAGAATTATTAGAGAATTAAGCCTTAATAAATTAATGATTTTTATGCTTCCTACAGGATATTGTTAATTTGGGGTTTTGTTCTTTTTTTTTTTCCCACAGGTTCCTGGCTATGGAAAATCTAAAGGTCTCCAGTATCTTTATGCCAATCCTGTAATTCCTGTTGAGCCACCAGCGTCTCTGCCATCATTGTTTCTGCCTCATTGTCTCATGTCATCACCATAAAACAGGCACTCAACACTTTGTACCACTTTGAAAATAGTTGGAACATGACCATGCATGTGCTTAGGGGCCCTAGGAGTCTCTAGACTGTCATGCTATTTAGAAACAGAGGAGAAGACTGGGCCCCTTCCTTCCTTTGATTGCTATTCTAGCATTTTTGCTTTCTGTATTTAACTTCTCTGTTCCTGTCCTGCATGATGTGTGTGTGTGTGTGTGTGTGTGTGTGTGTGTGTGTGTGTGTGTGTGTGCATGTGCATTTCCACACATGTGTTAGACTAGTGAATATTCAGGCTAATTGAAAGTTAAGTGAATAGTTCATTTTTTATTGCAGAACATTTTCAGAAATTCCTTATAATTCTTCAGTAGTTTTTATGAATTTTATATAAATAGAAAAGTTTTGAGCATATATTTCTTCTTCTTCAGACAACCATTTTTTTCAAACTTCTTATTCCACTTAGACAATAAATCTTAAATCTGTATCTATATATCACAGAGATCTCACATATGCACATTGTATATATTCTGAAAATTTTACATAGAGATAAAGGGACCAAATTACAAGTCCAAATAGATTTTGTATTCTCCTACTGTGAAAACTTGACTCATACTTAACATAATTTTCAGTGTAAACCCACCTGATTGACAAGACAAGGGTTATGTCCATTAGAAGATTTTGAACACAAAAACAGTGTCATTCATTTAGAAAAATGTCAGGGTGTATAGTGATACAACAAATAGAAGTTGCTTCAAATTGTTTAATTATAAGAAAATCTGAAGCAAAAAGTAGACTTTACTAGCTGGGCGTGGTGGTGTACACATGTAATCCCAGTGGCTCAGGAGGCTGAGGCAGGATTATCTCAATTTCAAATCCAACCTCAGCAAAATGGAGGGACTAAGCAATTCAGTGAGACCCTGTCTCTAAATAAAATACAAAATAGGGCTGGGGATGTGACTCAGTGGTCGAGTGTCCCTGAGTTCAATCTCCAGTAACACCCTCCCCAAAAAAAGTGGCCCTTACTAAATAGCTCTGGAATTCTCTAGAATCTGGCATAAATTGAATATTTAAATACAGTAGAAATCTTTTCATTGTCACTTTTAAAAATATAAAAGGATATTAAATTTTACTTTTCAGGATTAGATGATATATTAGAATGACTTATTGATAATGAATATTATTTGCATTTATAATAGGAAGTCTCTTCATTATCAAATGTGATTGAAAGCATCAGAGTCAATACACTTTATGGTCTTTCTATTAAAATGAGTATATAAATGACCAATACATCACATGCAGCTATAGCAGGGCAGTACTTTGAAATATTTTCAATTGATTTCTCTTTTATAAGATGTTTTTATTCACTGCCATTCCTCAATTATTAAAATACTATTTAGCATATTGCCCCTAAGAAGGGAAAACAAAATAGAGAATCTAAACAAATAATGGAGTTTTATTTTCAAAGTTGCCTTAAAAATCTGTGGACAAGTATTAAATGTACTTTTGATATATAGAAATGATTTATATGAATTTGGAGGGAAGAAAATTATTTGAATATGCCAATTCAGAGGCTATAAAATTCACAACACAAATAAGTATAAACAATGAATACAAGAGTAGGAAAGTCAGCATGTTGACCCATTAGCCATTTCCCATCTCACAGAACCCAGGTCACAATAGTTCAACAGGAAGTAAGCTGCAGAAATTACTAGTCTAGAGGCTGATGGTGTCTAAGGAGCCTAACATTTTTATTCCCTGAAACACTGCCCAGTTGGGAAGTTTATATCCTCTGTCAGTCTGGAGGAAATCTTACAGTAGAGGAGATGCCTCCTACATCTCCCATGACAGTGTGGCAGAAGCCTTGTGAGGAAGCTGCACAGGAATCATGGCACTAGCCCAGTGCAATCCCTACAGGCCTGGGTTTGAGGACTGCTGCAGAAGGCTCTCAAGAGCACAGCCTGGTGCATATAGGGGAGGAAGTCTCCTGTCAGGCAGACAGGGCAGACAGTGTTTTATAAAGGCAATGGCCACAATTAGTCTCATCCCACTTTCAGTTTGTACTACATGGCTCTTTCAGTCCTCATGTGGACATACAGGGTTTGTGTTTCCTCTCCATGAATCCAATAAGTCTCTGAAAAGATATGACACTGTGTGATTTCAAAGCTTAGTTATAAAATGCAAATGGTTTCTGCTTGTTTCTCTTGGATAGTTTTCCCTGGAGCCCAGCCACCCATGTCTGCGAGGAATCTCATCTAGTTAAGAAAGCCTGCAAAGAGGCCTGAGCCAACAGGCCTAACTGAGCTACACCAACAGCCAGCAGCAGCACCCAGACATGTGAGTCTGAGGAAAGTTGTTAGTGAGTCTCCAGATTTCAAGTACCAGAGAGGGCACCCAAAATATCTGAGAGTAAAACTAAGCTATCCCCACTTGGCCTGTTCTGAATTCCCGGTCTTCAGAATCCAAGAACACCACAAAGTAAAGGTTATTTGATGTCAATAAACTTGAAGTGCTTTATCAGGCAGAGTAAATAATATAGAAGTGGGATGTGGAAAGAGGGAGTAGAGTCACCAGGGCCTATGGTGAGAAGAATCTGCTTTGGGGAGAGGTAAGCAAAGTCCTTGAGTGCCCACACTTCCTCCCTAGAAGCCAAACTGGGCCTCTTGGCATCAGGACTGGGTCCTCTGACAGGTGTTCCAATGCCAGCCCGATTGAATTACATACAATTCATGCTCCCAGGAAGAGAAGATGGCTAGGAAACTTTTCCTGAATGCCATGAAATGGCCATAGATTCTTCTGGAAATTACAGAAGTTATAGAAGACCAGGAAATAGGGAATGGGAAGTTTAGATATTAACCAAGATCCATTAAAAATTACCAATATTTAAATCATGTACTTGAATCACCTTAGTTTTTATTGCCACATCTGGATTATTTTAAATTTTGTAACAAATCTTATTTCATTTATCTTATATTCTAATTTTATAAAATGCCCAAAGGCAAGATAATCACATGCATATTTTTAAACATGCTTGTTTAAATGGACACTGAGAAGAATGGATGGATTATTCCTTTATCCCTAAAATTTCAAATTTTAACTGGAAAATAATGTTTAGGTTTGTGAACTGAGACCAAAATTTTATTTCAACAACTTGAACATAAATTAAAATCTTGTCCTGTTAGAATTTGTTTTATTAATCTTTAATTTTGTATAACTAAACAAACCATAAAGTTTACCATCTTAAGCATTCTTTGTTGTATAATCCAGTAATTTCTGCTTTTACTTTTAATAATCTATCATTTTTCATAAGTTTGATCATATATTTGTTCTTGTGCTCTTGGTCTTTCAAGTTAAATTTCCTCTTCAGTTAATTTTCTGTGCAAGCGCCAATTATATGGGAAAGTGCAATTTACTTGAACACTCAGTTCTTTAGTTTTCTCCCCTGTAAAATGAATGGGTTAAGTTAAATGATCTTTTAGGTGGATTCTAGTGGAAAGAGAATTCATTTTGAAGTTAAACACTGGTTAAAATCCTTTTTCAGAGCTATTAAACAAAATATGGTTTAAGAAAGTTGAGAACAAGTTTATTACAGACTCATTATCAGGATCAAGTAAGATAACAGAAAGCACTAAATAATGTAATTTCTTATTAAGATTCTTATGTGCTTGAAGTAGAAATCCCTACTCTGTGCATATAAATTTTCCATTGTTATTTACTAATAATTGCTTATCCTTGAAAGTACCATGAACATTATGCTACATAGTGTTGCATCTGTCTGTGACCTACCTTGTGAGGTCAGGTTTGGCATTTTCCATTCATGATGTCACACTGGCACTCAAAAAGTTGAGAATTTTATAGAATTTCACATTTAAGATTTTCAAAGTAGGTATGTTCAATCAATACTGCATCATAAGACTTGGGAATGCATGTAAATTGTTAAGAAAACCACTTGATGCTCTGGAAATGCTAGTTGTGGGTGTTATGATTGTCACCACTATTATTCCCCTAAACTAAATAAAAATCAAAGAAACCTTACAGCTCTTTCATTATTGCAGAAATGGTCAAATCAGTGCAATGGCCATCTGTGTCCAACCACTTCTTCTTGAAGATGGCTTGCATGATTGTACCAGCCAGTCATTATAACACTTTGTCACATAGCACTCACTGCAGCACATTTTACCTCCATATTAATGGTTTAGTTTCAACAGTGTACATCATTACAAATATGGTTCTAGAAAAGTGAATCATTTACATATGGCATTTAAATTTCCATTGCATAAATTTGAATCATGCTTGGACTTGTTAGTTAGATATCTTCAACTAAGAGATACATGAGGCCCTTAAAATCTGGTCATATATGTTGACATACATTTAATCTTAAAACAGAACCTACTTCTTTCAATCAAGTATTAACCATGCCCTAACTGGGTAAGTAGGTTGCATGGCTATTTCCTTCACTGGAAATCTCAATATCATATTAAATTGTGAAAAAACTCAATCTTATTGGTAGACATAGTTATTTCGATAAAAATTTCATGTTAATATAAAGTAATTATGAAGCACACATATAATGTCTGCATACTACATACTATACAACTTGCATGTATTTATACATATATACCTTTATAGTGCTCATTTAATAACTGGAAGCTGCACTAGTACAGCACAGCTGGATGGGATCTGAACTGCCCATGCATAGACCTGCATATGCTAGAATGCTTATGCAGATATGCTAGAATATAAATCAACACATCTGGAGTACCCACTCAGAAGCCATTTCTAATAGTCTGTAAAAAATGACAGTTGATAGTTTTTCAGACTACAGTTCTGAATATCTTCAGTATTGATCTAGATACAATAAGATATCATCTGCTAATTGCCATGTGTACCACAAATATATAATTAGCTAAATAATTCAGTGGTCAAATGTAATCCAGTAGAGAGCTTCATCTCTTTGAAGCCTTAGAATACAATTATAAGTACTTACAATCCCTTATATTTCCAAATTGGTAGTATTAATTAAATATGACCCCTCATTTGAATATCAATTAATTTGCCATCTAATAACTCTTTAATTTACTTTCCTTCAAATTTGTTCATCTTATCTTCCCACTAGAGTACAGAGTTAAAAGGGCTTATTCAATTTTAAAAATAGTTTGCATACATTAAGTATTATTCCCTCAGAAATTTTAAAATTAGATTCCTTTAATGTGTTATTGAGTCTGTTAACAGATTTATTTTTACTATGCTCTAGTTAATTTCCTATGTGGTACAGGTTAGAATACAACTCATTTGTTCCATCAGAGGCAGGAGAAGAGACAATATAAATCATGGTGGAACTAATATCTATTCCTCAAACACAGTCTGAAGCTTTTGTTTTATTGAAAATTAGATATTAGCATCATTTTCACATAGATACAGAATATTTGGTTGGCTTAATTCTTTCAATAATTCAATAAAATTTACAGAAGATGTCAAAAGCTGGCACTACATTCAGTTTTTGGCATTATAAATAACTATTATATGTGTCATATTTACAGAGAAAAAATCAGGAAAGTGATTTTCACATGGCACACTTCTTTTCAGTGGCCTATTATTTCATTTGCACAGAATCAGTCTTAAATAATCTATAAAGAAATGATCCAATTGTATTCCTTATATGTGCCTTATAAAGTTTCTACTCAAATATTTGAATTTGTAATGAAGAGGGAAGTAAAGACAGGGCTTTTTTATACTAAACCATTCAGACTCTGAAACATCCATATCTGGGGAAGAAAAATTTCAGAGGTAGAAAAGAGTGGAGTGCTTTACATTTAGCATTTTGTGGGTGTGATGTGGAATGGAGCACGCATAAGACTGCAAGATTCACAGGTGCCTCCTGCTTTTCCACATGTGGCTGAACACAGAAGTTGGGACTGCCATTGTCCATCATGCTTTTAGTAATGCTGGAAAGAGTTTCTTAAACTGGAATATATATAGAATGTATGATGTATATTTCATATAGATCATTTGTATATTAAATATCATATAGAAAATGTAAGTGCAGAAGGACAGGAAACAGACCTCAACAGTTTTAGAGAAGCTTTTATTCCTTTGCAGACTTGTATAAAGTTGGGGCCCATTTTACAGATGGGGAAAATGGCCACCAGCTACAGAGGGGGTTTTTGTTTATAGGGTACAATGATGTAATCATTGGGAGCTGTGTACATGCAGCTTTCACAGTCAGGGACTAGTTGAACAGGTTAAAACTTTAATTAGGAGGGTGGTTGTAAAAAGGTTGAAACTCATTGTTTTCTGGGAAGGCAAGAGTCCAGATCCCAGGGATGAATACTCAAATCTTGCCCCTTGGTATTTGCTGTGCTTCCTTTTAAAACTGATTAGCCATGGGGGAAGGTTATGGTTTAGGACCCAGCATTTGATATCTGCCCCTTTCCCCCAGGACCCATTGTTTCTTGGCTAGTTTCCCCTCCTCCTTCTGAGCTACACCTCTCTCCATTTTTTCTTGGAGAGCTGCCTTTTAGGAACATTATTTTCCATAACGCTTCAGAAAATATTTATAAATATTTATAAATTTAAGGTATCTTAAATAGCAAAAACTCCCCTTGGGTATGATTAGCATAATATTAGAACCAGTTAATTAAATGACTAAATGAATAATACACACACACACAGTCATCTTTCAGAATCCACTTGGGATTGGTTCCAGAAACCATTAGGGATCCCAAATCCATGGATGCTCAAATCCCTGATAATCCATGGTATATTGTTTGCATGTTACTAACACACATCTTCCTGAGTACGTTAACTGTACATTAATTTTTATACCTAACACAATGTAACTGCCATGTAAAAAGTGATTATACTGTATTTTAGGAAATAATAATGAAGTCAGAATTGGGAACAGAAAGTTAGTGTAGAAATAGGGGACTGGGTCAAATCAAGGAAATGGAGGCCACAGTTTCTTTATCCATTCATCAATTGAAGAACATCTAGGTTGGTTCCACAATCTGGCTATGGTGAATTGAGCAGCAATGAACATTGATGTGATTGTATCTCTGTAGTATGCTGATTTTAAGTCCTTTGGGTATAGGCCAAGGAGTGGGATAGCTGGGTCAAATGGTGGTTCCATTCAAAGCTTTCTGAGGAATCTCCATACTGCTTTCCAGAGTGGCTGCACTAATTTGCAACCCCACCAGCAATGTATGAGTGCTCCTTTTTCCCCACATCCTCACCAACACCTGTTGTTGCTTGTATTCTTGATAATTGCCATTCTAATTGGGGTGAGATGGAATCTTAGGGTATATTTGATTTGCATTTCTCTTATTACTAGAAATGTTGAACATTTTTTCATATATCTGTTGATTGCTTGCAAATCTTCTTCTGTGAAGTGTCTGTTCATTTCCTTAGCCCATTTTTTGATTGGATTATTTGTATTCTTGGTGTAGAGTTTTTTGAGTTCTTTATAGATTCTGAAAATTAGCAGTAAAATGTCTTTAAAATTACTTAATGTACAAGTCTCTCTAAGTAATCAAACTAATAAAATGTTGATGTTTATAAAATGTCTAATATTAATTGTTTCTAGGAATTTTCTTCAACAGGAAGGAGACAACAAATACTGTTCAATACACTTGTCTGACATCTTGGTTTTTACAGAAAAATAAGTGAATCAGATTTGACATATGTAAGATTACTCAAATGTCTTTGTTAGCGATATCTGATTAATTACAAAGTTAAAATCCTAACTGTTAAATAACATCAAGTATTCTTAACTCCTTAGATTACATGGGGTAACATATTTAAATATCATTGGTGTTTTCATAGATTGGTGAATAAAAAGGGTTTAAAATTGCTTTGCGTCATCATGAAAACAAAGGTGACTAAGAGTTAAGTCTTAACAGGTACAATTCTATATACAAAGAGACCCAAGTTTCAACTGTGTTTCAATTAGAGTAACATAAATAACATAAAATAACATTTCATTTTATTAAAATGGAGTTATTTATCTAAATTCAAAAATATCATGAGTTGTTTCAAATATGAACAAAAAAGGGTCAACAGATAGGAAAGAGAAAATAAAAGGTTCTAGGTACAGAAATATATTTAGTAGAAGGAAAAAATGTTTTTGGGTAAGAAAGTCTTTCTGTGATGAAATACGTGAGGGTCTAAGTAAGTGCCAAGAAAGTCTATGTGTAAGTAAAGGGCAAATATCAACTTGTTTGTGTGTAACTAAGTTGGTTATATGTATGTGAGACAATCAGTTAAACTATTTAAGGTTTTTCATAAGGTCAAATACTAATATACTGATATAAACCAAAGTTTAATCTATATGTTAAAATGACAAGAATTTCTTTAAAACACCAATTACTTTTTTTTTTTTTTTGAAGTGCTGGGGATTGAACCCAGGGCCTTTTGCTTGTGAGGAAGGCACTCTACCAACTGAGCCACATCCCCAGCCCCACTAATTACTTTTAATATTGTGTCTATTAAGTTTTATTCTTTAAGACAATTGGTGTTTATACAATTATGGTTAAACAACTGTTAGAGTATTGTCTAATTTTTTCTTTAAAAACTAAACTTGGTTAGTTAAAAGTATCAAGATAATTTTGGAATTGTTACTTTCCTGTATATTAAATATCTTCATATCTTCCAGGAATACAATCTGTAAAGCAGAAAATGTATCAAGCTACTATTCTCCAAACTAAACTTTTCTGTAATGATAATTTTAAACTTATAAGAACAGTAAATTTTATTTGGGACTTATTAATATCATTGAATGTTCTATAACAGGACCTGGTATCAATAGGGTATATGTAAAATTTATGTTACTTTTTACACTGAGATAAAAAATTAAATGTAATTGTATTTTTAAAGGTTAGTAAGAACCTAATTTATTTAAATGTTAATATCTTGAAACATGAAAACATAAAAGCATTTTGTCACACAAAAGGAAAGATAAAAGATCTCTCAGCCTCTCCTTGATTCATGTTTTAGATGTAATGTCGTATTGTGTTGACTAACATTCATATAAACTCAGGAAACAACTTATGTAAACTTTATAAAATGATATTTAGAGAGGCGGTTAAAGATCAGCTTCAGAACTACAACACTTTACCTATGATTTGTAAAGAGACACACCTCACCTGAGATAAGGCTCGGCCTCCCACCTAACCACATGTCAGAATGACTCCAAAATAAGTCAGACTTCAGCTTATTTAGAGTTATATTCCAAAGATTTTTTTTTGTTTTAAAATTACTGTGATCTCAGAGGAAATAATGTGTAGCTCAGCCAAAATTCAAGATAGCTATTATGCAAGCTAAATATATTTTTACTCTTGCTAATTTTATTTTGTAAAATTGTTACCTGTTAATGTTTTGCAGAGGTACTGCTTCAAGAATATATAACCTGGGTTAACTTATAATAATAAGTCATCACCTACAGAATAGATAGTATATAATGGTTACTTCCAGTACTAATACAGACTACAGCTAAATAAAAGTGTAAATGACTGTAAAGCTATATTGAAGTTAAATCCCAGTACTCTTATGTTGTGACTGGTATAACTGGCTTGCTGGATATTTAAGATCAAACTTAGAGACTGAGAAATACTTGGCTGTTGCCCTCAGAGTCAGGCTGAATCTAGGAAATAGAAGAACTTCTCTAAGGAGCTTTGCAACTCTGGGCCACACAACCTACTGGTCAGGGAAATTAATGAAACCTTGAGAATGAAAAGTCAATAAGTGCACTTGCAGCAAAGGAAAGTCATTAAAAGAGGGGGACATCTCTGATGTTTCCAAAGGAAGCATTAAGGAGACCCTACCTAGCAAATGGCACTAAAGGGGCTAAGAAGCTGCTCTCAATTTCCCCATTAGTGGCCCCTGTGGGAACTCAGCTGATTCCTTAACAGACAGGAATGGGATAGTTTGACCAACTTGATCTTAAAAACCTAGCAAAACAGTTAAAACCAAAATACAGCCATTCTTGGGCATTTAAAAGAAACAATAGTTAAATGTAACTTAAGATGTACCCTCTGAAGCATTCTTTCAAACCATCATTGTGCTAGGTCATGTATATGGGAACCATGATTATGTGCAATGAAGTGAATAGTGTATGAGACATGTGATCCTGCTCTCAATTCATTTGCAACTCTTTTAGGAATACATGATCAATCCAGTAAACACATAATTGGCATACAGTACTATTCCATGTTTTTTTGACTGTGCACTAGTGTGCCTCTTAAAAATGTCACAAATTACCACCAATGACGAAGAAGAATCACACTGTGATGCCTATGTGTATGTATGAGAGGGAAGTACAGGTAGAGAGGAAGAGCAGGTGGCAGGGAAGAAAAGGAGGGAAGAATGCTGAAATGCAATAAAACCATCAGAGTTCTTTTGAGCAACCCTATTGACAAGAATGTCAGTAGACACAGAAAATAGAATGGATATTTGATTTTTATAACTCTCTTTTTTACTACTCACTAACACTCTTCTCTACCAACCACCAATAATTAGAAATAAATCTGCAATTAGAAGAAAGACCTGTTGGCTGCTTTTTAATGCTAACCAAGAAGTAGGAAAGCACATCCAGGAGAGGTAGAATGAGAAGAACTTTATTTTGTAATCAAGTTGAGATCAGAAAAAGTTACTTGATGTGTGGATGAATTGCAGATGTGACAGACTATTAGAGAATAAAAGAAAACAGATTAATCTTGTATTCCATACAATTCATTATACTGGGAACAAGAAGTTCTTTAGGAGTATACCAGTCAGAAACTGGTTCAAAGAGATCCATTTCTGAAGACCTCACTCAATCTGTATTCCTCAAGTGATATTTTCTTGGAAAATACTGCCAATGTTGATTTTGTTCTTCAAAGCACTCCCATTAAAAGCAGTGCCTTATATGCTTATGGAATTAATTTATACAAAGGTCTTTAAAGAAGGCACAATTAACTTTTTGTTTTACTTCCCTAATATTTACTAGAATGGCAGAAATGTTTTCACTAATTCATTTACCAATACTAAATAAATGGTTGTTAAAGTGAATGCAAATGTACAATTGGTATTTCCAATAATTATCTCTTCACCCTGACAGGAAAATAGTTTTGTTTATTTCGGGGAAAAGCTACATCAGAGTGATTCAAATAAATATTTAAGAGGCATTTAGGATCATTGACTCTGTAGTTTTAGATTTGAGAAAACAAAAATGACTACCTTTAACAATAGTTTTCTTGGTCCTCAGGCAAGTCTCTGGAGGTGCTTGGAGGACAGGAGATAAGGTAGACTCCATCTTTGAAAAATGCAATGTGCCAGTCACAACCCTCCCATGTATAGAATATATTTACTCCCTTCCACGATTACTGCCCCCCCCATCTCATCCCAGGTATTAGCTCCAGTTTGAGGAGTCTGTCATTCAATAAGGTATAGGTGAATATGAGGGTTCTCAGGTGTATTATCTCAGGCATATCACCTTGAATTCCACTTTTTTTCTTATCTGAAAACCCATGAAATAAACAGAAACATGATTTGTCACCACTCACTCACATACAATGGTTCATCAGGTCACAGATAATGACAGTAGACACTTTTAATGAAAAGGGGAAAATTAGAATGTTTAAAACAGACCCTGGTCCATAAAAATACTGAATCACAGAACATTTTCAAGAACTGTTAAGAGTTTTGAGCTAATTGCAAACTAAATAGCCTTCCTCAATTTCATGGGTTCTGGCAAAAGATAATAGACTCCTGGTTAAAGATGGAGGAGAGTTTATTATTTACAGCAAGAGCAGTAGTTAGAGTGCTTAAAATTTGCATCAGTTCCTTGAATCAATGTTCACACAGGGTGATAGCAAAATGGTCAAGTAAACCTGTTCAGGAAGTGGATTCCATTACAGGGAAATAGTAATGAACTTAGGCAACCAAAGCTTTTATAAAGATAAATGTGTCTGCCTGACACATTTTCTGGAGGAAGACACTCTCTGCATTTCCCAAGGCTATAAGAAAAAAAAATTTTTTTTAATATAGATGGAGACACAATATCCTCCAAGACTGTTCATTATTCAAGATCATCAAAAATATAGTCCAGAACAATGAAGTCAGTTTCTCTGCTTGTGAGATATCCAAATTTGTTAGGGACCCATGGAGACTTATGTCCTGAAGAACATCCTCAGTCATTTAGAACTCATCAGAATATATCATCACACAATATCATCACAAAATACAATCACAATATATCACTATTTAGAACACATCACAATTTATCTTTTCCCTCACCAGATATACATATCCCCTGTAAACTTGTCAACAAGTATATGATGAATAACTTGTTGGAGAGCATTGATCATAAAAATCTCTTCATTGCAAGTACTAGCATCTGAATATGCAGAAAGAATGCAAAATTAGAGAAACTATGAAGGGCATTAGCAGAATCTCTTTGTTTTGATTTAGCTCATAGTTTATAGTTTGAATGTTGATTCATTGTAACACCCTATATGTAGTCACCTCCACCATGGTCATAGTAAACTTGGCAATGACATTAAAAATGGCCTGCAATAACTACTAGAATGGAAGGAAAGACTCTGCTTATGTTCAGGTATTAAGAATGAACTTGCAAAGCATAACCAGGAGTTGTCACAGTTGCCTGAGTCATCGAATTCAGTGAAAATAGAAAATCACTGGTGACATCTTATTCCTGCCCTTCATCAACATGTGTACACAATACGTCTTCTACCAAACCCCATTTGCCTGCTCTACATTAAAACCCTCCTGCCTGTTCTCAATGGACCAGGCACAGTCTACCACTGTCTGAAACATGAAGATTTCCATTCTCTTCTGCTCTCTAGCTCTCATGCAAATTCTCTCATTAAAACAATCTAAGCCCGAAACTGTCTGGAAAGTTAAATCTGAGAAATGGGTTTTTCAGTCCAGGAGCCTCTGCAACACAGAAAAGATTGAAAAGTTAGGTGGAATAATACTGAGATGCCAACTTGATAACATCGACTTTTTGCCTAAGAAACCACAACTTAGTATAAGCATTTGCATTCTTTACTACCTTTGTCCCACTATTTTTGGAATATTTACTTGGTTACCTAAGTAGAATTTGGTCCCATATTATAGAAAGTTGATTTGGTTGACTTCTACAAGGAGATTTTTATTGACGTTTCATTACTTTCTCATTTACATATAAGGAATGATTGTGAGCAAAGACAGGTAATTGCAAAGGTTTATTGGAATCAATTTATTCCTTATTTGTAAAGACAGCACTTCGAGATTGAATGAATTTTACTTCTTAAAGTGTCTAGTGGGGAGATTTGCATGTTAGGACTTTATTTGTAAATGCAGTCCAGTGTGAGGAACTGGACTAATACAGCATTCTTTGGAAATGTAACTTTTAGTGGAAACTGTAAATGGTGAGGGGTCTATTTTATGGCAGTAAATGTTATACATTGGCAGGAGTCTTTCAGGTAAAGCTAGTAATGTCAGCATTAAATTAGCTAGAGCATGTTAGAAATGTGAATTCTCAGGTTCAGTATGGAGCATTTTCTCATCTTCCAGATTTTATTTTATTCAGACTTCAGAATCTACTGCAAATAAGATATTAAGAGGTCCACTTTCTGATATCTTATACCAATGTAAGCAGGCTTCACCCTGGTAAAAACAAATCAAATGAGTTTGGCATTACTGATGATATGGGGGACATATATTTATGATACATATATATATATTCATATACATATATACATTTATATACATATATATATTCATCCCCAAATTTTCCTTTAAAAACAGATTTACCAACTTAATTATACCTTATAAAATCTGTGTTGTGTAGCAGCATGTACAATTTGTTAGTATTTATAATCTCCATATCATTTAATTTGCTCTATTTTGTTTATTGCCCTAAACTATATCCCTCTTAAACACTGAAATATTTTCTAAGTCTGACATCATGGATTCAGTAAGATATTATATATCCTAATATTGGTAATCATAGACTTTCTAAATCCCAAACTCAGGAATTGGACCATAAACTTTATCTTACAGTCCTAATTTCTTTGACTATAAACTTCCTGTAAGACTATAATGCCTAGACTAATAAATTGGTCCTACAGCACCATTTCCTGAAACCATTCCATCATTCCAATGTGTACACATGCAGTAGCACAGACTACTCTAGAAAAGTGATACTGAAATAGGGTACAGTCCTGAGTTTGTCAGTAATGATTGTAATAATGATTGGGCAAGGTGTTTAGCTTTAGTTTCATTGCATACCCATATTTGTTGTGCAAACACACACACATACACACACACAAACTGGTCTTTAGCAGTAGATGAAAAGGTCCTACACAAATATAGCATTCTACAATACTTATAAAAATTCCATGATATTCACTTAGTGTAGCCTCATTTATTTTTAAAAGTTGGCTTTTAAGGAAAAGTCTTCAATATGATTCTATTTCATCAGGAAAAAAAAACCATGTGCTTTTATGTACTTATTCTATCTTATTTTATAGCAAACCTGGTTTTCAATCAATAATACATTGTTATATAAGCAAAACCATACTCCTACATGGGAATTATTTTATTGCAGCCCCTCCATAATGATAACCTAGGCTGGAGATGAATCACTTTCAAATTAATACTGCATCTATATGGAATATGTATAACTGCCTTTCACAGAGACCCACGTATTTTAAGATACTATCTTCCATTTGCCATGACAGTTGGACTTGGATTTTTGTCACATTTCACCATTTTTTGTTGGAAATACCTGCAGAAGTTCTGAAACATCTTCATACATCTAGGAACAGTGCAGAGAGTGAGCTATCATCCAGGCACTCCACAATTAATGCTCGATATCCTGGATTAGTCAAGTCAGGGCTAGCTTTCTTCCTTGGGGTGATCTTTCCCTTTAAGACAAGTGCCTTGATGATTCCAGGCATTTGGAACAAAAAAATTTAAAAAATAAAATAAAATCTAAAAAGATCAGAAGTTTTCTAAAATCATGCTATGTAAAATGTTTAGATCTTGCTTAGTGACACCTAAAAGAACTCTAGGTACAGTTAAATGCAAACATTCTCTTTTTCTTGCATTATTACAACATTATGATGGTTCCAGATTAAAAATAAAAATCATAAATACAAAAATATATAGTTCCCATAGTAGCAACCATTTTTTTTTCATTCTGCGTATATGATTTTTGAGATTAGTAACCTGCCAGCTAAAAATTAACTGAAATATGAAAAGGGTTGTGGAGGGAGAACTGATATGAAAATCTAGCACTAAGCACTAACTATATGAAGCAAGGAATGATTTTAGTTCAATTAATTAAACTAGAGAATTGCCTATTTGCACATCTGTTACTAAATATTTACCAATCCTTAGTCCATCAAGAGGAAATATTTCTCTTGTGTTAGGGGTGGAGATTCTTTTCCATGAAACTAATCTAACTCCTATCTTTGAAGCAAAATTACTAAAAAGGAATGGACTGACTTACAAACTGACCTACAAAGCAAGCTACAAGTTTAATTTGTATTCTCTTCTTATATGTACAGTTAAATCATTCTGCAAAATCAAATGGATTTTAGAGTAGACATAGCATTAATTTGTTCATTTGTTCATTTTGTTCACATACACATTCATATAATACAATATTTCTAAGAGTTTTGAACTATTCAGGTAAATTGACATAGTCTTAAGATTGGAGGAGTTAGAAGCCTACTAATGTATAAAAATGTATGTACTTAAGTGCAAAATAGTTATGGTTTATATATGAGGTATCTCCCAAAATCTCCTGTGTGAGACCATGCAAAAAAGTTTAGAAGGTGAAATGAATTGGGTTATTTGAGGCATAATTTAATCAGTGCATTAATTCCCTAACAGGTATTAACTCTGTAGTAACTGTAGGAAGGTAAGAAGTGGCTGGAGGAGGTGGGTAATTGGCCAGGCATTATGATCTTGGAAATTATATCTTGTCTGTGGTAAGCAGAATAGTCTCTCTCTGCTTCCTGGTGTGATGTTCTGACCTGCTTTCAATTGCCACACCCTTCTGCCATGATATTCTTCATCTTGGGCCCAAAGCAATGGACTGAGATTTCTGGACACATGAGCCCCAAATCAACTTTGCATCATCTAAAGTTGTTCTTGTCAGATCTTTTGGCCATAGCAGTGAAAACTCTAACTAAAACACATACATTATATTAATAAATATTATTACATCCAACTGTTAAGTACAGAGAATGTAATTAATACCATTTACTGAAATGTCGCAGGAAATTTACTGAAGGAAAATATAAGATTACCCTAACAAAATTAATTGTATGTCTCCCAGTAGACAAAATGAAACAGATATTTGGGGCATACAGTAGAACATTTGCAAAGACCTAGAGTCAAGAGAAAGCAAATTTCATTTGGGGAATGAAAGAGGGTTACAATGGCAGAAATATTAGCTGTAAGTGAAACATGCTGAAGATTGAGGCCATACAAGCAACTTTTGGCACTGGAAGTTAAGCTTCATGATCCTAACAATTCATGACCTATTTCTGATGTAACCATAAGGAAATATTGTTGAGAAACTTTGGGCAGATTCAATGGAGTTATCTTTCCAAATTAGTGGTACTAGCCATATTCTTCTAACTACTAAATATTCACAATAATGCTAGAGGTGGATGTCAGTATCAGAGTATCTGCATGCATGAGGCCAAAACACAATCCCAGCATGACATAAACAAGAAAAAAAACCTTAAAAATCAATCAATAAATATATTTATATCATATTTTTCTATAATAATGCTGTTAACATTTTCTCATATTTTAGGAAAAATAATATGGATGCTTTCATCCTCTCCCACTCTTCTATAAAATACGACTTGTTTTATTCCATATGAATATTTTTTAACACTTTTTAAACATGACTTTTGGATATTCTGAGATTGTGTCTCCTGTTTACTTCAGGTGATGTGTGGAAAAATGTTATATTCTGTTCTTAATGTTTAGCTATTATGGAATAATGCCAAGGTTTGTTTAAAATATGTGTTCCTGTCATTGTCTTTGAATTCATGGTGCATAGCAATATGACTGGTAGGTAGTAGTCATTCATAAAATAGATGTTCAAAGTGTGAATATTGGTTGATAAAAGGATGAATATTCCAATTAGAAAGGCAGAAAGAGCAGAACTTATGCACCATAAAAATGTACAGAGGCTTCTGCCTACCTACTAATACCCTTGACAAAGAATAATAGATCCTACCCATGTCCACTCAGCTGGAGCATGAGTTCTGTGATAGAGATTTCTAAATCTGGGTCTATGTGATTCTAGAGAAGTTAAGACAGTAATGGAATAAAACTTAGGGTTTACAAATGAGGAAACTGAGACTCGGGAAAGGGTCCTGTTCATATGAAGGCAGAATTGGAAAAAGGAATGAGATCTATAAAATTTCAGGACAGGGATAAGAATGAGAAAATGACTTTGTTGGTGGGAGGCAGAAGTTAGATTTGGGCAGTAGGTCAGATATTGAGCTTTGCTGGAGAGAAAGTATGACTAATGAATATTGGCCAATTTATTTTCACATCTTTCTCCATGAAAGGGATTGATGTATAATAACAAAAGACAGAAGATGAAAAGACATGTTGAGAGAGAATTAAAGTGGGAGAAGAATCCATTAGGCATAAAGGAAACAAATGAGAAAGTAAATGCCACCTATTATAAGTAGAAGATATCTAAAGAGGTGAAAGGTGGGGATATAAATGTTCAAAGTTTTGTTAATTAATATTTTTATTTTGTGTTCTATTTCTTGTTTTCTTTTGACTTAGAAGAAATAGAACACAGAGAAAATCATCATGAAGAAATGAGGGAAAAGAATGAAAGATATTTTATTGCTGCTCTTGATCCTATTTCTGGTACTAATTTAATTTTCCATTCATCAGAGCTTTTAGTAATATAGTTTTTCATTTTGCATTGCCTATATGCATTCATTTATGTATTTTTAAATGTTCAGGAGGGATTTCAAAGCTTTTTCAGACAAGTTTAGAAAATTTCAAAATAATTGACTCTCAATGGGAGTGATTTTTGGTATTGAAGGGACAGATTCTTATGATCACCTGCTGAGAATAAAGCAAAAGAGTTAAGGGGAAAAATTATAAGTGATGATAGAAGATGGAAAATGAAAACATTCTAAATTCTTTCTTCTAGCTCTTGGAAATATACACTATATAATTCCTATCTGTAGTCACACCACTGTGCAATAGCACAATAAAACTTACATCTGAATATATACCCACTGGTCAACCTTTCCCCATCTGTCACTGACCCTACTCTTCCTAGCCTCTGTGGCCATCATTCTCTCTCAACTTCTGTGAGATCAGCTGTTATATATTCCAAAAGTGAGAGAGATCATATTTCATTTCATGAAATGATCTCTAATTCCATCTATGTTTTTGCAGATAACAGCATTTCATTTTTTACAGTTAAATAGCATTCCATTGACAATGCTTTCTGATCCTATCATGTCATAGGGTATACATATGCAAGATAACAGGAGCAGACAATTCAAACCTCCCCATTTTTTCCTTTTATCTCCAAATATATTGTTAACTTTTGGTTAGTTTCTGCTGTTAACTCTGGCACACACACACACTCTCTTTCCCCTCCCAGTCCTTCCCTTCCTCCCTCCTTATTCCTCCTTACTCCACTCTACTTCCCTTCTTCCACCCTCTTTATTTTTGAAAGTCATGTGCTTTCCCACCAGCTCATGTACTTTCCCACCAACTTCCACCTGGGATCTCATCCTTTCTCACTCATATAGGGATAATTAGAACACATATTTCAAATAAGTATTTCTAAACTGTTTTTCTGAGACTAGTAAAAAGGAAGTTAATATTGTGTGAGGACCATAGCATGTTATCCACAACAGTTAGTCAGTACTAAACTAAGGACTCGACAGAATCATTTTCCGTTTAGTCTATATTAAAATGTCCATCTTATTCTCTCAGAAAATGACAGAGAGAAAAAGCCACTGATACTGGTTCATCTTAACCCTGTATCATTTCTGAGAATAAGTATATTTATAAGGATGATTTTGGTTCTCATAGCACCCAGAGAAAGTTTGGAACTAGGTAGGAAATGTTCTTTCTCACTCAAAAATGAATAAAATGGGGGCTGGGTTGTGGCTCAGTGGTAAAGCATTTGCCCAGCACGTGTGGCACTGGGTTTGATCCTCAGCACCATATAAAAATAAATAAATAAAATAAACATATTGTGTCCATCTACAACTAAAAAATATACAAAAATAAATTAAATCTAATCTAATCTTAGGAATGAAAGAAGAGAGAGAGAGAAAAAGAATTGATTTCACTCAACAGATTTACAGTTGCCCACACTTTGACATAAAGTCAGTAACCAGACTTGCTGAAGTTCCAAAAAGTACTGAATACTTTCCTACTGATTAAGGCTAACAGTTCATTTTCCATCTTATAGAATAAACATGTGTGTGTGTGTGTGTGTGTGTGTGTGTGTGTGTGTGTGTGTGTGTGTATTACACCTATAAAATGTCTCAGGGATAATCTTTTTTAAAAAAATCACAAGAAGTAAAACTAGTAAAAAATGTGAATTCCAAACAAAATGATTTTGCCTAATACTCAGATAGTTGAAGAGAGAAGTTCCTAAAGAGTGTTTTTGGTTTTTAAACTCCATTCTGATATTTACTTGAATTTCTGTGATAATAATTACCAAACAGAATTTGTTTTTCCCTATTTGATGAATAGCCCATGAATATGCAGACATTCTCATAACTACAAGTTGTGTAAAAGCATGTACATTTGGAATGTAATATAAACTTCCTGGAATGCATTGGTCTGTGAAGGACATGGAGTGCTGAAGCCATAGAATGGGAGTACTGATCTATTGCAATGCTAAATAGTACATCAGGAGTGTCTGGAATGCCACATGAAAATATAGAACTAATCTGGCAGAGACTCCTGAGGATCATGCCATGGTTGTGAGTATAGGCACAATGTTTAATGCCTCTTCTTTTCTACAGTTCCTGCACCACACATAATTGAATATCATGTTGGGATGTGGAGGCACAAATGCAGTTCCTCTGAGTCTTAGCCCCAGGTGCTTTGCAACTGTGTTCATCTTAGTAAACCCACTTCTGCCTGATTCCACTGTGGCACACAGGGTTTAGGCCTGGGTTAGTTTTGCTGCATTACAACTTGGCTCTCCTTATTTAAAACTAACAATGTAGATTTGGTAAAGCTGCTAAACTTCTCTAAATCTTGGTTTGCTTATCTGTGAGAGAAAAATCTCCAACAACATACTGAGGCCTTAGAATTTTCACCTCTAAAATCCTATGTAACTCTTCTATGAAAAGAGAAATGAATAATGGTTTTGTCTTCAATGATTTCATTACAATTTAGTTTAAAACCAACATCTGAAAATTAATAAGATTCTTTGGGATAATTAACCCCAGAACAATAGAAATAACTTCCTCAAAAAGATATTCTAGTTTTATCTGTACCTTAGAACTTTCTGCAATGATGAATACGTATGTAATATCATATATTATATATAATCTAATATGTAATATCATGTGTTATATATGTGAATATGTTATATATAATATCTTATTATATATAATATGTCTGTGCCATCCAGTATAGTTACCATCAGCCACCAGTCACTATTAAGCCACTGAAATGTAGCTAGTGTGAATGACGGAGGACCTGATCTTTTAATAGTAATTAAAGATAAGTGAAATAGTCCAATATGGTAGGATATTGTGTTAGCACAGATTCTAGCCTCTAACTCTTATTGTGAATAATTATGCAGCTGTAGATAATCTAATGTCTTAGCAACCATGATTTCTAAAATAAAACCAGGAAATACTAGAGTCTTTAGTTCACCCAGTTTATTTTGTTACTATCGTTTAATATGTCTAGGTGCCATGAACTGTGGCAACAGCTTGGTTTAAAAAGTCATTTATGACATAGTTCATGAACTTCAGTCACTACTGCCCACAAGGAATGACAGGTATACATATTAAGGATACCATGACATCAATAGTGGCTTGATGCAGGTAAGCACAGGGTGCAGCTAGAATCTAGTGAAAATTAGGTCTGACTGAAAGGAATACTTCCCAAAGGAGATGGCATGTGAACTGAATTTGAAAGATAATAAGAAATAATGGACACAATTACTAGAAAAAATTCAGCAATAAGCATTTCAAATTTTAGATAATTTTTATGAAAATATTTACAAAAAATCACAAAAAGAGAGGAAGAGACTTACCAGCATCCCAAAATGAAAAGGAAACTAGGAACTGTGGCATTCGGAACCAGGGTCCCAGGGTTACGCCACATGCATCCAAAGATGGCGATTGGCAGAGAGCAAACGGCGTTCTGATTATGCATGGAGAAAGGCAGAACGCGTTTACAATTGGCTGTATGATAATCAGTTCAGCTGCATACTTTACATGTATGCTTGAGCAAGTGATCACTTGACCTTTAACAGGATTGGATGGACATATCTGGTTACAATTGCTTATTCATGAGACTGCTTATATATTGAGGGTGTGTTATCTGAATAAAGGGGAAGCTGCTTCATGAACTTCTGAAGCCCGTGTCTTCTGTCCCACTGGTCGGGCAGTAAATGCGAGAAGCGGTGGTTTTAGGTAAGCAAAAAGGGAAAAAAGCTGTGTTTTTCCTCCATAACTGGAGCCACTTGAAGCAGCCCTGGGGCTGTGGTTTTCCTCTGTAACCAGAGCCACTTGAAGCAGCCCCTTGGCAAATAGCAGTGGTTCTCAGTAGGAAGTTGATTGATAGATATATAGGTGAAACACTTTATTGACCATTTGAATACATCTGCTGGTAGTTTTTATTCTTTGTTGTCTAGAAGTTTGGGCTTTGTAATCTCCCCAGGATATTAGACAAGGTCACAGAAATTTAAACAGAGACTTCTATAAAACAAGCCCCTTACAGGGAAGAGCAGTGCCTTGGGTAACATGTTGGACTCATCACCAGAGGAGAGAGTCAACCAAGCAATAGCTCTATGTCAGTGGGTCTCAAACTTGAATGCACATTAAATTCACCTGAGAACTTATAAACTAACAAATGCATAATGAAGCAGCAAACAACAAAGCTCAAAAGGTTACTGAGGCCATTTCTAGCAGATTAATTGAATCAGAATCTCTCTGGGCATCAATCTTTATTTAAAGCTACACCTACAATTTCAATTTGCAGCCAAGTATGAGAAGCATTATTAGAGGTGATCTTCTCTTGAGCATTTAAAATGCTAAATATCAGGCAAATTAGGGATTTAAATTTATTCTGCCTTAGGCAGAAAATCACAAGCAGAAATACTAGGAAAAATGTGCTTTTGTGACACAGCCTGGTGTGTGCTCCTACCACCTCCATAGGAAGGCTATGTTCCAACAGAGCCTAGGAGAATGGAAGACACTGGGGACAGAGTTGACCCTGCTGGTATAAGTGATAGTGTGACTAGCTGGAAGAAGATATAGCTGAGGGAAAATGATGACATGAAGACCTGTTGTATGTAATCCATGTGAATATTTAAGTTTACCAAGGTAATGGCCCTCCTTATTTTATCTGGAGAGTGAAGAAAAGTTCCTTGAAAAGTTGCACATCCTATACATAATACAACAGTAAAAATCACACTGTGCCTATTCTTTGGAAGTTAGTTTTTGATTTAAAGTTTTCAAAGGTTAAGTTTGAAAATATGCTTTTCAAAAAACTGTACACAGTTTATGAAGTAATTCTTATGTACTTATGCAAGTGTGACATTATGGAATAATACATTGAAAATATACTTGAATCTGACTTTGAAATAATTTAAGTATAGAGATTCATAGAATATGAACTATTGAAAATAATTTCTTTTTCAAATTCACCTTTGTTTTTGATTGCATCTGGTTGCCAACTATTTGTTTAAATATGTTTTGAAATAGTAATAATGTGGGAGAGCCTTTCTGCACAGAACAAGCTCCAAGTCCCTGATCCAGTGTGGTGAGCTCCAGCCTGCAGGTTGCTTCAGGGACCAGGACAGGGCAGCCAGGGACTTCCCCAAGCAGCCCCGCTCCCTCCGGCAGGAAGCGCCTTTCTAGGATAGCTTCTCTGAGCAGACCACCCAGTGAGAGCCTTTCTACACAGAGCCAGCCAAAAGTCCCCAAGCCAGCAGAGAACTCCAACCCGCAAGCAGCCTCTGGGACCAGGGCAGGGCAGCCAGAGACCACTCCAGGCGGACCTGCCCCCTCTGGCCGCAGGCTTTTTCCATGGGGTGATCCAAGATGGTGGTCTAGAGGGTGAATGCATCTCCAGTCACTCCAGAACCCAGGATTCAAGAAGAGGAGGCATTGAGAGACTCCGACTAAAATAGAGCCATGGGGTGAGTCTCACCCACCCAGTGAAGCTCAGCCCTGGTGGCAGGCCTGGATTTGGGCGGCTTATTAGAGTAGGGCAGGGCAGCTAGGGTCTTCCCCAGGCAGCCCTGCGCACTCCAGCGGTGGGCTCCTCCCACATGGCCAGGTTCTGGAATCAGGCCCCCCAGCGAGAGCCTTTCCACACAGACCCAGCCCCAAGCAAGTCAAAAGAGGGAAAAGAACTCAATACACTCATATATACATATATTATTTGCACATTATATGCAAATAATTCAAAGAAATTGCTTCCAGCCTTGCAAATACAAGGAAATAAAATATAACAAAATTCGTTTGGTATTTTATTTAAATGGCAATTCAAGAGACATGATGTATAATTGGTACTGCTTATCCTTTATGTGTCTAGTCTATCCCTGAACCATGAAAAAATTATAAAGTTATAAATTAGTATTCCAACTTCATGGATGCAATATTTATGATAGTCAAGGTCATTGGCAAAAAATGCATTGAGAAAAGAAGCTGGCAAATATATATATTATTTTTAAGCATTTTCTTGTCATTCCAAACCACTAATAGCCCTATATCCTTGAATGCCATCTCAGATTACCTTCCACTACTTCAGTTAAAATCAAAAGCTTTGGCCCAGTAGAAAACTCACAATTTCATTTTTGAGAAATATACAATTATGGAAATATAGATGCAAAAAGTGATCTATTTAGCCAGTATGTCTAAAGGGGGCTTTTAACTTATGATGTTATGGGAAAACTAATATAATCCTCTATAAAAAGGCTAAGAATCATTGAAATTTAAGAACAACCTGGGGGATGAAGTACAATGTGATGCCTGATGGTCATCTAAACACATCACGGTTAGTAGTAATATTATACCACCTATCTACAAAAATCTGTTGTCCCAACAGTCAACGCTCTTAGTAATGCTTCCCTTCTTTCTTGGAGGGGACTTGAGTGAAGAGCATATGTAGTCTTACCTGAGAACTGGGCTTGGTGCACATGCACCAGGCAAAATCTGTGTGGAAATTACATCCATTGGTATAAAAACTTTAAACTTAGAACTGAGGGTGTATTTGTTGCATTCTTGCTTATGATCATCACATGTAGAAATGCTGATTACCTACATAACATCCACTTAATGATTTTGAAAAATACATTTTGCCCCAAATCCTCTCTTCCACTGGATGTGTCATATGACTTTCAATTGACCTGAATTGATCCACTGTCATTCAAATATTCTCCTTATAATCTAAATATGAATCCATAAATAGAGATTCTTCAGTGTATAAGGTCAGTGGCTTGATTTTTTTATTTTATTTCTCTGTCTGGTTATGAATATTGGTGGCCAGTTATAAAATGTCAGAAATATCAACACCTGTTCATAGTTCATCTTATAAAGTAAAATGGTAAATTAAAGGAGAGGATTTTACAGATCCTTAGGTTTAACTTATAATATGACCTACAATCTACAAAGACCAACCTGAGATATCTCTGATACATTGTGCTTAGTCTTTCTTTTTTTTCCCCCTTATCATGCAAAGAGAAAGGCAGGGTTTATGCTGCTGATGCAGAAGCACATACAAATATAATGTTTATCTTTCGGTTTTTCATATGAGTGTGACGTAAAGCACAACAAAGAGCAACTGTGACAAGTGGACACCGACAGTGTAATTTTCCTCTACTCTCCTGGTTCCCTGCTTTGAGATCAATATGTGATAGCAAAGAAACCTCACTTGTGAAGAGCACTCCAGAAATGTTCATATAGAGTGAAATGAATGAAACTATCTAATGGTTTCACTCTTGGAATTCAAAAAATAATTTAAGAAAGCTTGATAATGTGCCTAATTATAATTCTTTGTTTATAACTTTTGCTTTATGAAAATTATTTGGTATGTAAACAGTAATACAGCAAAATTCTATTTTTAATTAAAAATAAGGGCAAAAGGGGATTATTTTTATAAAATAATGACTGAAATGTGGACTTTTTTACATGAGACTATTGAATAAACAGATACTATCATTAGTGGGTGCTTGTATTATTTACATAAAGCTATAAATGTCATCTGAAATTACCACTCACTAATACCACTTACTTCAACTGCCACCATCACTTATTGAGCATATATTGTATGTATTGTTATAAAATTTGTAGAACAATCTATGAAGAACGTTTTATCCCCATCCTAGGAAAACCTGAATTTTTTGCAGTTAATAAAAGTGCCCAAGGCCATTTAGAGAGAAAAATAGCAGAATAGGACTTTCTAGCCCTTGTTCCCTGGCAGAAACATTTTTTGAACAACTATTTTTTGAACAGCACAAAAATACTTTCAGAAAACCCAAGGAAACCAAATGAGAGATCACAGTTCCTGGTTACAACACCATAATAAGAAGAGATACATTGAATGGGGTAGGGAGAAGAGTTTTACAGGCCCTTCCCTTTTTCTCAATCCCAGGTAGTAGAGCTTGGAGAGAGGTATTCTCCCAGTAGGAGAAGTTGAGGGAAGTGAGCACCAGAACTTGCCTAGGGTCCCAGGACTAAGTTTACCTCAGTAAAACCCAGCATCAAACCACTCTGCAGGATACTAGACTCTGGACTGCTACCTGGGGCTTGAGCTTCCAGCCTGCCCTAGCTCCCTACTGGATTCTAAGCCAGTTCTTGGTCAGCTTCAGCAGGACTAGGTGTGGACTGACTCTACATAACCACTAGGTGTTTTTTTGTTTTTTGTTTCTTGTTTTTTGTTTTTTAGTCACTCTGAATTCAGTTTGGAAATAGCCAGAAAGGGTTAACTCTTAGCTAAGTCATTAACCGGAAATGACAGTGTCTATGGATATGAAACAAAATTTAGGTGTTTGATTTTATGCCAGAAAAGAAAAGGCTATAAATTCTTATATTTTTTAGTTTCCACACACATATTGCACAACAGTAGCTTTCTCATCCTTTATCTTCTTCCATGTAGAAAATATTTTCTTTACACTTAGCTTAAATATCTTGGGCTTGTACCTGGGACTGAGTCCTTCCTTTTGTTATTGACAATATCTTCAAGTTTATTTAGCATCCTTTTCCTCATTTGTTGTATCTTTCTTCACTTGCAAATGTGCCTTGTTTTGTTGGAAGAATATTTCAAATTTTACCAACATTAAAAAGGGTTAAAAGCCTTAAAGAAAACTGGGGGTTTTATGCCAAAAACATTTCTCTGAACACCTGTGAATTGTTGAATTTAATTGGGCTACAGCTGGAACAGACTGTGGAAAGCAGGGTGCAGGCTGGCATTTCCAAACAGGGCATACATTAAGGTTGCCCTGACTTTGCTCTAACAGGTTGCAGGGCAGAATGGTTGTGAATGAATCAGGCTAGGTTATGACACTAATACTCTCTTCTCTATCCTATTATCTACATCTGTTGTCAAAACAGGGTTAGGGAAATGTTTAAATGATTGGCAGTGTTTAATAGGTTAACTCTCCCAATTTTATTACCATTTTATTATGGACATTACCCTAAACTTAAGCAATAAAATGAAGTTATGGAATCTCAGCAAGCAGTATAGAGTTCTCAGGAATACAAAATAGGTAGTTAAAAAATATACTCAATACATTTACAAGGCAAAGGCTAAATGCTCAATAATTATGAACTAACATTCTATGTGAATATGTGCTTTTTTTAAGAGT
Source organism: Sciurus vulgaris (assembly GCF_902686455.1). Lineage (NCBI taxonomy): Eukaryota > Metazoa > Chordata > Mammalia > Rodentia > Sciuridae > Sciurus > Sciurus vulgaris. Next base: position 95,599,437 of record NC_136464.1, on the reverse strand, counting down.
GTGGTTTTTCCAGTATTACTGGAAATTGCTTCCATGGAGATTCTATGTCATAATTGACTAAGGAAGAAAAATGAACACAAATATGTAGAGCAAATAGACTATAGAGACCAATTTGCCACACCAAGATCCTTTGAAAAATATCTCAGAAATTGCTGTGTGGTCATGGGAATGAGTTTTGGAAAAAGTAGTGAGAGAAGTCATGAGTCTTAAGGATTGAGTTTTCACAAACCAATCTCTGTGTCTTACATCATTAATCTAAAAATCAGGAATGTAAAACTTTTTCATGTGCTAGTTCCTAATAAAGTTTTAAGCACTAAATCATATTTTGAACTAAAAATCTTTTAAATACTTTATCATTTTAATTATTTATTTCTTTAAGCTTTTATTAGTGTGCCATAATTATATGTGATATTGAGTTTATTTTGACATAATCACATGCTCATGGAATATAATTTATTTCACTTCAGTTCCCAGTAATTCCTCTTTTCTAAAATCTTCCTATAAAAGGTACAGCTGTAATGCAGGTTGCAGAGTTGTTGAAAGGCTAGTGTTGAATTCAAGTAGAGGATTCATAGTAGTGTCATGGTTAGTTCTAAGTAGTAATAATATTTTTGCCCAGAAAAGAGGTTCTGATTTCTTAAAAAGAAATAAGAAAACTTTACACATTCATCATTTGTTTTTATGGGCTCTTTGCTCCAACTGATCTAGTCTTTCTTTACTTCATAAAATTGTTTTTTCTCTTCCTTCTTTCTCATTTTATTCATTGTATTTTTGTTGTCTTGAACTGCCTATATTCTTCCCCATATGTTAAGCTTGGGGCTCAAAGAATTTATGCTGGACATTTTGAATAATGATTAATAATTATTAGTGTCTAATTATTTATATGCATATATAAACATGCATATAGCTACTTAATACATTGTGATATATGTATATGTATATTTAAGATATAATTTTAGGGTAATTTAAGATGCCAATTTTAGGGTAACTTGTCAAAATCTCCATTGGCTAAATGAATTGGGGTCACAGGTATGAGAGAATAATATAAACAGGAAAGTCTCCCTTAAGACATTTCATAGATAACAGTCTTCTTATTGTTCACCCTTTTATGCAGAATTCCTATGTGTTGTGCTGAGGTAAGACATGCACAACCTTCTATGCTGCTGAGGTAAGACATGCATAACCTTCTGAGCAAGCTACTTACTGCAAAGTACATCACCCCAACTACATTTAGTGATATAGCAATGGTTTTAACTATAGTATAAATAGATTCTTCTAAAAGCAAGGATAGTCATTCTTATGTTTGAACAGTAAGTGAGATATGGCATTATGTCAGAAGGTCATGGATGTCTAGGGAAGTAAAACACAAAAACAGTTGACATTATTTCTGGAGCTGGCAAGTTTTTTGATCTACATAGAACATGTGTGGAACTGTGAGCCTCATTACATAGATGTCACTTAATTGAAAATATGTGAAGTACTCAAATCACTGAGCCCAATCCTAAGTCATGGCTTAATGAAAATGACAGACATCTCTAGCAGATAATCATGTCAGAAGGAGCATCTGTCAGAGTTCATTTTTGTTCTGTTCCATCAGAATAACTGAGATTGGACAATTTATAAAGAACAGAATCTTTTTTTTTTTTTCAAGTTCTGGAAACTATGAAATCCAAATTCAAGTTGCTGACAGGTTAGGACCCCATCTCTCTGCTTCCAAGATGGCACACTGGACACTGCATCCTTCAGAGAGGAAAATACTATGTTCTCAAATGGCAGAATTTGATAGCAGAATTAATTCCTTCGTGAAGGCAGAGCCTTGTGATCTAAATACCCCCAATAAAACCCACCTCCTGACACTATTACATTGGGGTTAAATTTTAATACATCAATTTTGAAGCTAGAGTTATTTGAACAAAAACTTAAAGTAGTATTGGATTAAACCCATAAAATAACATCCAGATCATAGAAACAAGTAACCACTATAAATATGGTTGGATAATAATAAGACTAATACAATTATGAAAAAGAAGGAAAATAATCCAGATGTGAGATTTATAAATTAATATAAAAGAACAATCTTGAAATACAATATGCTAAATATTTAAGTACTATCAGTTAATGCTAAAGTTCAATAAATACTTTTTGATAAATGAGATGAGGCATACGTTAAATACTAATAATTTGTTAATTTTCCCTGAAGTGAAGAAGAAAAGAAATCTGAATTCTAGAGGTATCAGAGTTAAAAATAATGTCCAATGAGACATATTGGGGATATGATATTGATCTAAAATTTTGAGACAGTATATACCAGGCAACCAGGCATCAGCATGAAAAGTAAAAAAAAAAAAAAAAAAAACAAGGGATACAAGGGATACAATTTAAGCTGGCCTCAGACAGTCCATGATAACCTTCAAACTACATGACAAATATATGAAATACCCTCACTGAAAGAGGAGAGGGTAAAATGATTCACCTAAGCAATTTTAGAAATTAAAACCACCTCACTATAGTTGACAAAGGTGTTTTTCAAGGGGTTAGGGGTTATAACCTCTAACACATACACTAAACACATACCCAAAATTCAGTACGGAACAAAAGGATGGGATAAGATAATTCTGGTTTCTCATTATGAGAGTGAGAGGAGAGGAGAGGAGAAGCCACAGTGATCTGTGGGATACTGGATTACAGTTATATGTCTACATTTGATTTGCAAATTGGTATACATAAACATGTCTTCTTTCTCTGTCACTTCAGTTTGTCAAAAATCAATGGCACTTCAGTATCAAAGAGCCCTGCAGTGTCCAGATCTTGGTTTTTAATACATTCTCCAATAAAAGGAGCCATAACTCCTTGAAAAATGGATGATTCTAGGACTGGGGACATAGAATATACATGATGAGGCTACAATATTCTCTAATTCCAGAGAGTAAAGAAGTCCCAAAATGCACACATATAAACACGTTATTGAGTATATCAAAGAAGCATAGGAGTCAAGAGTTTCCTATATTCAAAGCTAGAGCAATTTGAACAATAAAATAAAATAGTATTTGATTAAACCTATTTACAATACAATGAAATGATCACAAGTTCATAGTTGTACAACGAAAAACTTGAAAAAATAAGAAAATCGCCTAGACAATTTCAAAGATAAAATTATCACAAATGATTTATTTACTTTTATGGAAATAAATTTTATCTCCTACAAAGTGCAGTTTTGAATGGTATCTTTCTTCTAAAGAACAGAGCATGGAAACAGAAGAAGATGTCTTCATAGATGAGAAGCATTGCAAACACTACCCCAGCAGACTCACCTGGCTAGTCAGGTGATTAATATTGACATCAATAATAAACTGTGCTGGTAGAATCCACTCCTGATATAACATATGAAAATGACACTTAGCTCTGAAAAAAAAAAAAGAAAAAACAGACAAATCCCTTCTTTTTTTTTTAAGTCATCCATTACATTTATTTAAAGTGACTGATTTTGTAATGGCCTTCTCATTTTTGATATGTTGACACCTTAACCCATTTTTACATAACAAAATACAATTAATGTGTACGGAAAATTGTATATTTTCTTACTTACATTATAGAATGCTATTACATTATTTTATATTCCCAAAGTTTATTCTTCCAAAATTCAAGACCACACAAATTCAAAGATGATCACACACATGCAGTGTATCACTAAATTTCATTCATTCTTGATAATATAGCATGTTACCAGTGTCTAAAAATATAATTTATACGATGTCTTCTAACATGCTTTTCAGTAAAATGACTCAATACCTATGCACATATTTTTAAAAGTAACTGGTTTTCTTTCTCTTTTAACATCAGAGCATTGTAGTTTTACATATTTTGGGGTTTGTTTTGACAAGATCATCTATGCATTTCATTTGATTTTCTCCATTTTAGTATCCATTCCCCCCTCTCCAAATCCCTTCTTTAAAGTCATTAAAAGAAGATGAAACTCTTCTCATGCTGCCATTATTTATCTGATTTAGTACATTAATTTCATCTTAAATTCTTCATTGTCACATAAAGAATTAAAACCTAAAAATCATTGTGAGATCATTATTCTACTCACACTTAATAAATAAGAAATCAATTCATTCTACTCAAAAGTAAAAACATACTGTGCACACCTATAATCTTTGTGTCTCCAGAGGTTGAGGCAGGAGGATTGCAACTTTGAGGCCAGCCTCAGCAATTTAGTGAGTCCCTCAGCAACTTACCAAGAACCTGGCTCAAAATTTTTTCAAAAACTGAAAATTGTCAATACAAAGTAAGTTAAAACACGTCTTTATTATCTTCTGTAATATTTTTCTTGATCTTAGGAAGATATTTTAGAATATAATATGCCCTGAGAAAAAACACTTATCTGAATTTTAGGTTTTACTTGAAGGATATTTTTCACTCTTCTACAAAACTGATTTAGAATTTTTAACATTTTTAAACATTTTGTGCTTGGTATATTTTCAATTATTTCTCTAAGTCAATATATCTATGTATTCACCAGTAAGTGATACATGACTGGAAGGTTGTGTGTGATATGCATAATAAAAATTATACAAATTTGATTCATGGAATAAGAATATTTTAATTTTTATTATGTGTTCAGTAGCTCTTTTAAAAATAGTGTATTTTTTGCAATTTATTTTGCTCTTGCATTTTACTATATTGTCTTTTAAAAATAATATATATATTAAATTTATTATTTAACTCTAAGCAAAAATAAATCATACCTTTTAAAAGTACAATGAGTTTTCCTTTATTAAAGGCAAAGAAAGATGTAGTAGTATTTAGAATATAGGCATTTATAGTAAGAATAGGCTATTGCTTGAATTTGCAGAAGATGAGAGATGTTCATCTAAAGTTCTAATTATTCTAAACAATACAAATAATGGGCAAATGAATTAGAGTTGACATACCTTAGCTCTATGCAATTCATATACAAATTACATTTGAATTGCAATATATGCTATCTTTTAATTTTATGTTGTGGGGTAGCATAACAGTGGGGCAGATAACAATGTCTCCCACTATAAGTTACCAAATGTAAGGAAAGAGATTTCACAGAATATACAGATGTCAATGAGAGCTGAAGAATGGGACCAGGAACATATGTGCTAATATCCTCACTAAACCTTTGGTATCCAGACCGAACACAACTTTATGGCTTAAACAAGGCATGAGAAATGGAGGGCAAGGTTGACCCATCTCTATTTTAAAACATGGCACCTCATTGTTGTTTCATATTTATATTTCCTCTGTTATGTCTTCCTTGAAAATTACTTCTTCTGGCTCAGTGGTTGATTGAAATTGCCTAGCCTTCTTGTGATCAAACTGGGAGTAGTCAGTCCTCCTGACCAACTACACTGTGTGTTGCCCTTGACTCACTGTCTCTGGAGAGAGCATTAAGATTCTCCCATAATCAATTTTTTGCCCCAGACTGTTCCATACAGCGGAACCGGCGTTGAGAAAGGAGACACCACTAATCTTTAGTTTGACGAGATTTATTACATCCTCCCTGTTTCTCTGTCTCCTTTGGTCTTCCCCTATCTTCCTTCTTCTTCTCTCTCCCTCTCTCCTCCCCCTGGCTCCTAGCTTATCAGCCAATTATAGCAAAGCTTTCTCTTATGCAGGAGAGCATGCAGAGGAATGCCAGCATAACACTATATAAATCACAGTTGTCCACGCATGGCATGATATTAGATAGCCAGTCCTTGAGCTTGGTGTTAACATGTCATAAGTCTCCAAGGAACTAGTAAGCAAGCAGCCTTTTGGGGTACTTCCTTATTTTGGTAGCCAGTGCCCTTTGACTCACTGCCAGGCACCATTTTGTTCAAGATGGCCCTCAACACCAGACTAGCTTTGCAATAGCTTTAAAAGAGCAGATATGCCAAAACCAAAACCAAAAAAGAAAGATATGCATTTGAAGAGAGGGGTTAATGCCAGATTTTTCTTATAAATACATTTTGGAGAGAAGAAGTCTGTAAATAAGTCCAAGAAGTCTTAGAATTTATTGAAAAGGTGAGATTATGTGTAAGAATACACTAGTTGTACATGAGAAAATTATGGAACTAAAATAATACTATATTTTGATTTGTCAGAAAAGAAACAAAAGAGAAAGAACACGTTTCTTTTGCACAGTCTGCTAATGAAAATAGTACTGGAAAGGAAAAGAGAGGGAGGGAGAGAGGGAGAGAAGGCAAAGAAAGGAAGGGACAAACACCACATTCATAGAGAGGAGACAATCCCAAAAGATCAAGATGACACCAGCTAGTTCTCTAAGGGTGAGAAGCAGCCACACACTGCCTGGTATGTAGAAGACTCTTAATGTGATTCAAGATGGGATTGAAGAGAAGCAAGCAACTTTGATAAATGAGTCTGGAAAGCAACTACATTACTGAATTCCTCAAATCAAATGCACTCATTATAGAAACATATTCATTATAGAAACCCATTAAACATATGTAGATCTCTACAGGAGACAAGCCTGAGAGCAAATGTCAAAGGATAAATACCAAAATCATGTAAGTACTCAGACCAAACTCTAAAATGTGGACCAAGCTGTATTCAGTTCTCACATGCATAAGCACTGCTGCAAACTAACACAAATGTTCAAGTTAGTACCATGATTGAGTGTGGTGAGACTATTTCTTTTTTATATTTTTATTACTGCATTATCAATACATATATCATTGGGATTCACTTTAAGCTAATTATATAAGATTGGAATTAAATTTGCTCTCAGTCCCTTCTTCTTCCTTTTTCTCTCTTCTCCACCTTCCCTCTCTTCCCTTTACTCTACTGTTTTTCTTGTACTTATCTATAGGTTTTTTAAATTAGTGCCTTATAAATATACATTAAGATAAAATTCACTGTGGTATATTCATATACGTACACAGGACAGTCAGGTCAATTTTATTCTACAACTCCTCCCATTTCCCATACCTCCTCCCTCCCTCTTAAACCCCTTCCTCTATTTCACTGATCTCTCTTTTATTTTCTTGGGATTCCCCCACCCTTTCCCCTTATTTTGATCTAGCTTATGCATATGAGAAAAACATTCATCCTTGACTTTCTAGCCTCGTTGATTTCACTTAGCATGATGGTCTTTAGTTCCATTCATTTACCAGCAAACAACACAATTTCATTCTTAACGGCTGACTAAACTTGTATCATATATATATATATGAATTTTCTTTATCCATTCATCTATTGGTGGGGTAATGATTGGCATGTAGGCTGGTCTCCTAACCTCACCATTGTGGTTTGTGCTGTTATTATTATTGATGTGGCTGTATCACTACACTTGGTGATTTCCATTCTTTTGGATAAATATCAAGGAGTGCAATAGCTGGGTTGTATTTTGGTTTTATTCCTAGCTTTATTTATTCCTAGCTTTATGAGGAATCTCCTACTGTTTTCCACAGTAGTTGCAATAATTTCCATTCCTATCAATAATATATGAGTGTAGTTTTCCCCCCACATCCTCACCAGCATTTTTTATGATTTATATTCTTGATAATTGCCATTATGACTGGAGTGAGATAAAATCACAATGTGGTTTTGATTTGCATTTCCCTGATTGCTAGAGATGTTGATCATTTTTTATATATTTATTGTTTTTTATTTCTTCATTTGATAAATGCTTATTTTATTCTTTTTGCCCTTTTATTAATATGTCCATTTTTTTGTGTTAAGAATTTTTAGCTTTTTGTATATTCTATATATTAATACACTGTCTGAGGATTAGGTGGCAAAGATCTTTCATTCGTAGACTCACTTTTCACACTCTTGTTTCCTTTGCTGTGCAGAAGCTTTTTTAATTTGATGCCATCCTTTTTATTGGTTCTTGGTTTTATTCTTACATTTTAGATATTTTGTTGAGAAAGTCAGTGCCTGTGCCAATATGTCAGTGTTCAGCCTACTTTTTCTTCTAGCAGGACAGAGATTCTCATCTGATTCACAGGTTGTGATCCACTTCAAACTGACTTTTGTGCAGGGTGAAAGATAGGATCTAGTTTAATTTTTCCATATACAGGTATTGACTTTTCCCAGTGCCATTTGATAAATATGATGCCTTTTTTCTAATGTATATTTTTGGCAACTCTGTCAAGTATCGGAGAACTATGTGTATTTGGATTTGTCTATGTCTTTTGTTCTATTCCTCCTTTCTTCATCTTTGCTTTGGTGCCAGTACCAAGGTGTTCTTGATATTACATCTAAGTAGTATAATTTGAAATCTAATATTGTGATGCTTCCAGTATTGCTCTTCTTCCTCAAAATTGCTTTGGCTCTTCTGGGCCCCTTATTTGTCCAAATGAATATTAGAACTTTTCTTTTTTTCTAGTTTTGTTATGAATTTAATTGGTATTTTGATGGGGGTTCTATTGAATCTGCAAATGCTTTTGGTAGTATGGCCATTTCAATAAAATTGATTCTACTTTTCCAAGAACATGGCAGGTATTTCCATGTTCTGAGGTCTTTAAAAATTTTCTTTCTTCAGTGTTCCACAGTTTTCATTGTAGAGGACATTCACTCCCTTAGTTAGATTTATTACCAAGTTCTTTTGTTGTTGTGAATTTTTTGTGTGTAAGTGTTGTAGTTTTCCTGATTTCTTGGCAGATTCATTATTGGAGCATAGTAAATCAATTGATTTATATAAGCTTATTTTGTTTCTGCTACTTCGCTAAATTTGTTTGTCAGCTCTGGAAGTCCTCTGGTAGAGTTTTGGGTGCTTCTAACTATAGAATCATATCATCAGTAAATGGACAAAATTTGACTTATTTTCCTCTTCATATCCCTTTAAATTCCATCTCTTACCTGATTGCTCTGGCTAGAGTTTCAAGTATTGTGCTGAACAAGAGTGGTAAGAATGGACATCCTTTTTACTGATTTTGGAGGAAATGTTTTCAGTTTTCCTCTGTTTAGTAGGACATTGACCTTGGGTTTGTCATATAAAGCCTTTACAATGTTGAGGGTTCTTTTACTTGTTGCTTTAGTGTTAAACATAAGTGGGTACTGGGCTTTGTTGAATGATTTTCTCTGCATCTGTTGAGATAATCATGGGATTCTTGCTCTTAACTTTGTCTAGTATATTACATTTATTAATTTGGATATGTTGAACCAAACTTGCATCCATTGAATGAAACCCACTTGATTATAGTACACTACACAACAAGATAGTGTACTATCTTCTTCATGTGGTTTTGAATGTGGTCTGCCAATATTTTATTAAGTATTTTTGCATCTATGTTCATCAGGAACATTGGTCTGAAGTTTTCTTCCTTTGGTATGTTTTTGTCTGGTTTTGGTATCAACATTTATTGTTACTTTTGTTTTGATAGTTGCCATTCTGTTTGGTGTGAGATGAAATCTCAGTGTAGGTTTCATTTGCATTTTTCTAATTGTTAGAGATGTTGAACATTTTTTCATATATTTCTGGACCACTCATATTTCTTCTTTTCCTTTGCCTGTTTATTAATGCTTTAAAATATTAGACAAAATACAATCAGATGGGATAAAACACAATACCAAATACTAGGGAAATAACTCTCAAATAAAAATGAATAATAATACATTTAAGATCAGAATGGAGGTTGGAGCTATTTCTAGTAATCCATGCCAAGGTGGAGAAAATCTTATTTGGTCTTTCTGGTTTAGATTTCATCAGTATTTGAGACCCTTACAAGAAAACCATAACTCTTCAACTATGGATTCTCCTAGAGTTGATAGAGTACAGGGACAAATTCTTTAGTTACCATTAATTTCTCACAAGCTGATTCTTGTTTGTCAGCTCACGTACCTGAGACTGCATTCTCAGAAGGGGTTGTGTTGATCCATTGGCTGGTTCTTTTCAGTGCAGAAGCATAGGATGCAGGACTCAGGGATGTTGGTCCAACTACTGTGGGATACTATGCAGTCCCTACCTTCCATAGAGTGTCACAGAGCCTGGTGGCTGTCTGCATCTGAGTTCTCACTACCTACAATTATGGTTCATGTATGTTGCTCCCCTCTGCTGACCAAGATAGAGATTGATGTCCTCCGCCCCCACATCTGAGCTCTCACTGCCTGTGTCTCTGACTGATTTGTGGGCATCCACCCCTGTCTTTGCTGATCTCCTCCAGAGGTTGTGTTGAACATTGACTCAGGGCCACACTTCCCTGGAGTGATTGGCTTTTGGGTCTGTTCCATTTCATTCCACTTGTCTATGATGAGGGGGAGGAAGTTTCAGTAACTTTCTGCTAGCAATGATCCATCTATAAGCCCCATATAAATGGATTATTGTGATATCTCCTTTCAGAGGTATTTCTTCTGGTTTGATTTGTTATTACCTGAAGGTGAGGAGAAGTTGTGCTGAATTAATTTCTTCTAGGGTAGCTGTGTACTCTACAAAAGAGCTGCCATGGCTTGTGGCATTCAGACCACAATTTGGGTTAAACTGTTTGCTATCCTTCACTGATTTTTGTTGTTCCTGCTGCACTTTTACTTGGTTTGTCTTTCTTTTCAGTTCTTGTTAAGGAAATGAACTTCTGGGTTCTTCTCCTTCTTCTCTTCTCTTTGTTACTGCCCCCCATGCACAAAGGCACACTACCCTGGCCAGATTTTGGGGTCAAGGAATTCTATACTTATTTTCTGTTCCAGTAACCAAAATCCAAGCCTCTTCAAGTCTTAAACTGTCCAACATTGAGTTTTAGAGTATTTATTGGTCATCCACATGTCTGGTCTGCTGTTCTTTCACTGCTTCCTTTCTGGTCTGAGGAGGTATTGGGGTATGCTACCTAGATCCACTCCACCATTTTCTCCTCCTGATGAGGCCATTTATATATCATATTATTTTAAGAAAAACTTGAGATTTCATTACTTATACAGCTGATTATTTTAAAAATTTAATGAGCATTTTCTATTTGAGAACACTATTTAAAATACTTCCCATATTCTGACTTTTGGAAACTTAAAAAGAACAAATTAAAAAATAATGGTATTGTTTCTTTTACAGAAAGTAAGCTGAGGCAGGTACATTAAATAGGTTGACCATATTCATGTCACAATTAAAGCAAACCAGGAGTTGAAGAAGGCAGTATGCTACTCAAGTAAGCTCACCTAGAACCTGAAATGTCTACCACCCTGATTCCTATGGGTTATGGCAGTGAAGAACTTACTGATTCACATCTTATTTCCCTTAGAGACATATCTTTTTTCTTTCTTGAGGCTTTGGATTTTGTAAATATTCAATTTGGATCTCCCCATTGAACTAGGCACTGAGTGAGTAAGTTTAAAGTGTAACAGCATGAAAATGGCCCTGTCCTGGTACCAGTCAACCAGAATAAATCTCTTATCAGTGCCCTGAAAGAGAAGAACATAGGTTGGAAGCACTAAACTATCAGCAAAAGAGTTGTTATTATTTAATAAAAACTATTAAAAAATTACAGACATTTATTTGCCCTATTGGCATGGAATCCAGAGTTCAAGTCTCTCAATTTCTTTGTATAATTTCCCCTCCTCAGTATTTATTCTTAGCCAGGTATAGTGGCACATGCCTGTAATCCCAGGATCTTGGGATACTGAGACAGAAGGATCACAAGTTTGAGATCAGGCTCAGCAACTTAGTGAGGCCTCAGCAAGTTAGTGAGACTCTGTCTCAAAGTTTTAAAAAAGATGATAATAATAATAAAAAGGGCTCTGCCTATGGCTCAGTGGTAAAGTGCCCCTTGGATAAATCCCCAGTACCAAATAAGTGAAAATATATTTATTCTTTACATATATGTTTATTTATATACAGTTATATACATTTTTATATAACATAAAATATATTGATGATTATTTAAATATATTGTAAATTTATGTACATAAATATAGCTATATATTATATACACATAGAGAAGTATATATATATGTACGCATTTTTGAAAATTAAGTCTTGGTATATTTTGGGTTATTTCACTGGACATATCATTATAAAGCAAAGCATGTGAAGTCACAAATTTCTTCCTCTACCAAAAGACAAATATATAATATTATATATAATATATAAATATTCCAAGATCCTATGCTAAGATAAAATATTTTTGAACAGGTAAAACAAGATGCACTAAAGATCATTTAATATTTAAGAAACAACTACAAAGTCTTATAAATTTGGAGTAATTATTAAATTACTCAATGCCTATTAAATATGTTTGGTAAGCTTTTATTAAGTTCTTATTACGCTCTCCAGAATGAGACTAACGTTAGTGAAAACTACAAGAACAGTGATATTCTTTCTTCAAGGACTTTGTGATGTGAGTGTGTATAAAAGGCAAAAACATAAGAAACAGTCATAAATTATTTAATATAAGAATGAAGGGTCAGAGGGATCCATGATGGTGGACTAGAAGGTGACTGCATCTCCTGTCGCTCCAGAACCCAGGATTCAAGAAGGGGAGGCATTGAGAGACTCAGATTAACATAGAGCCATGGGGTTAGCCTCTCCCACCGGGTGAAGCTAGGCCCGGGCAGCAGGCCCGGACAGCGGCAGCTTACTCGAGCAGGGCAGGGCAGCTACAGTTTTCCCCAAGCATCCCTGCTCCCTCCGGCGGCAGCCTCGATCCACAGCCAGCTTCTAGGAGCAGGCCCAACAGTAAGAGCTTTTCTGCACAGAGCCAACCCCTAAGGCCCGGAACCAGCGATGGGCCCCGGCCCGCAGGTGGCTTCTGGGACCAGGACAGGTCAGCCAGAGACTTTCCCAAGCAGCCCTGCTCCCTCCGACGGCAGGCATGATCTACAGCCAGCTCCTCATATCAGACCCTCCCAGCAAGAGCTTTTCCACACAGAGCCAGCCCCTAGCCGTGGACCCAGTAGTGGGCTAGGGGCAGATTTCTTCGGAAGCACTGCATTATCAAGTTCCTCCAAGACTTCAGGGTACTGAAGGCTGGGAGGTGATATACTGAAAATCAATAGGGACACTATAAGGCAAAGAGTAAATCTGCAATGTCTCAGAAGCCCACCAATATGAGAAAACAAGGGAAGAAAATGTCCAAAACAAACCTAGATATTATATCAATAAAACCCAATGACAGCACAGCAGAAGAAATGTCAGAAAGGGAGTTCAGAATGTACATAATTAAAACAATCAGGGAAGCAAATGAGGAGATGAAAGAGCAATTGCAGGCATTAAATAATTGCACCAATCAACAGTTAAAGAGCAAATACGGGAAGCAAGAGATCATTTCAATAAAGAGTTTGAGATACTGAAAAAAAAAAAAAAACAGAAATCCTTGAAATGAAGGAAACAATAAACCAAGTTAAAAACTCCATAGAAAGCACAACCAATAGGGTAGAACACGTGGAAGACAGAACCTCAGACATTGAAGACAAAATATTTAATCCTGAAAACAAAGTTGACCAAACAGAGAAGATGGTAAGAAATCATGAACAGAATCTACGAGAATTATGGGATATCATGAAAAGGCCAAATTTAAGAATTATTGCGGTTGAGGAAGGCCTAGAGAAACAAACTGAAGGAATGAACAATCTATTCAATGAAATAATATCAGAAAATTTCCCAAATCTGAAGAATGAAATGGAAAACCAGGTACAAGAGGCTTATAGGACTCCAAATATACAAAATTACAACTGACAGACACCAAGGCACATTATTACAAAAATACATAACATACAAAATCAAGACAGAATTTTAAAGGCCACAAGAGGAAAGAATCAAATTCCATTCAGGGGGAAACCAATAAGAATATCAGCAGAATTTTCAATCCAGACCCTAAAAGCTAGAAGGGCCTGGAACAACATTTACCAAGCTCTGAGAGAAAACAGATGCCAACCAAGAATCTTTGTTTGTTATTTCCACAATCCCACAGTGCTGGGGACTCGAAACCGGGCCTCCAGCATGCGAGGCAGGCACTCTACGAGATGGGCTATATGGCCTGCAACCAAGAAACTTATACCCAGCAAAACTTACTGTCAGATTTGACGACAAAATGAAATCTTTCCATGATAAACAAAAGCTAAAAGAATTTACAGAAAGAAAGCTGGCATTACAGAACATTCTCATCAAAATATTCCATGAGGAAGAGATGAAAAACAATGTTGCAAATCAGCAATCACAGGAACTAACCTAAAGGAATAGCCAAATAAAGGAGAAAACAAATTATGTCAAAAACCAAACATGAGTCAAATGACTGGGAATACAAATCATATCACAATAATAACCTGAATGTTAATGGCCTGAACTCATCAATCAAAAGACATAGGCTGGCAGATGGGATTAAAAAGAAAAATCAAACAATATGCTGCCTGCAAGAGACTCATCTCATAGAAAGAGATACCCATAGACTAAAGATGAAAGGATGGGATAAAACATACCATGCACATGGACACAGCAAAAAAGCTTGAGTATCCATCCTCATTTCAGATAATGTAGACTTCAAGCTACAACTAGTCAGAAGGGATAAAGAAGGACATTACATAGTGCTTAAGGGAAGCATAAATCAGCAAGACATAACAATCATAAATATCTATGCCCGGAGCATTGGCTCATCCATGTATGTCAAACAAATCCTTCTCAATGCCAGAAATCAAATAAACCACAACACAATAATATTAGGTGATTTTAACACACCTCTCTCACCACTGGGTAGATCTTCCAAACGAAAATTGAACAAAGAAACCATAGATCTCAATAACACAATCAACAATTTAGACTTAAAAGACATATATAGAATATACCATCCATCAAAGAATGAATACACTTTCCTCTCAGCAGCACATGTATCCTTCTCTAAAATAGAACATTATTTATGCTACACAGCTGTTTTCTGTCAGATCATAGTGGATTGAAATTAGAAATAAATGATAGAATAAAAACAGAAACTTCTCCAATACCTTGAGATTAAACAATACACCATTATATGATGAATAGATAACAGAAGACATCAGGAGGGAAATAAAAAAATTCTTAGAAGTAAACAAGAACAAAGACACATCATATCAAAACCACTGGGACACTATGAAAGCAGTACTTAGAGGAAGATTTGTTTCATGGGGTGCATTCAACAAAAGAAGTAGAAATCAACAAATAAACAACTTAACACTACAGCTCAAACCCTAGAAAAAGAAGAGCAGACCAACACCAAAAGTAATAGAAGACAGGAAATAGTTAAAATCAGAGCTGAAATCAATGAAATTGAAATAAAAGAAAAAATCAGAAAAATTAACAAAATAAATAGTTGGTTCTTTGAAAAAATAAACAAAATTGATAAACCCTTAGCCACACTAATAAAGAGAAAGAGGGAGAAAAATCAAATTACTAAAATTCGGAATGAACAAGGAAATATCACAACAGACACGAGTGAAATACAAAACATAATTACAAGCTATTTTGAAAATCTATATTCCAACAAAACAGAAAACCTCGAAGACATCAACAAGTTTCTAGAGACATATGAATTACCTAAACTGAACAAGGAGGACATACAAAACTTAAATAAATCAATTTCAGGCAATGAAATAGAAGAGGTCATCAAAAGCCTAACAAGAAATAAAAGTCCGGGACCAGATGGGTTCTCAGCCGAGTTGTACAAAACCTTTAAAGAAGAGCTCATTCCAATACTCCTGAAAGTATTCCATGAAATAAAAGATGAGGGAATCCTCCCAAAATCATTTATGAAGCCAATATCACCCTGATACCTAAACCAGACAGAGACACATCGAGGAAAGAAAATTTCAAACCAATATCCTTAATGAACATCGACGCAAAAATTCTCAACAAAATTTTATCAAATTGTATACAAAAATATATTAAAAAGATAGTGCACCATGATCAAGTGGGTTTTATCCCAGGGATGCAAGGTTGGTTCAACATCCGGAAATCTGTAAATGTCATTCACCATATCAACAGACTTAAAATTAAGAATCACATGATTATTCTGATAGATGCAGAAAAAGCATTCGATAAAATACAGCATCCCTTCATGCTCAAAACACTAGAAAAAATAGGGATAGTGGGAATATTCCTTAACAATGTAAAGGCCATCAACACTAAGCCCATGGCTAATATCACTCTAAATAGTGAAAAACTGAAAGCATTCCCCATAAAAATGGAACAAGCCAGGGATGCCCTCTTTCACCACTTCTATTCAACATCGTCCTTGAAAGTCTAGCCAGAGCAATTAGACAAACCAAGGAAATTAAACGGATATGAATAGGAAAGGAAGAATTCAAACTGTCTGTGTTCATTGATTAGATGATTATATATTTAGAGGAACCTGGAAATTCCACCAGAAAACTTTTAGAACTCATAAGTCAATTCAGTAAAGTAGCAGGTTACAAGATCAATGCTCATAAATCCAATGCATTTTTATACACAAGTGATGAATCTTCAGAAAGACAAGTTAGGAAAACTACCCCATTCACAATTGCATAGAAAAAAATAAAATACTTGGGAATCAATCTCACAAATGAGGTGAAAGACCTCTACAATGAGAACTACACAACACTAAAGAAAAAAATTAAAGAAAACCTTAGAATTGGAAAACCTTAGAAGATGGAATGATCTCCCATGTTCTTGGATAGGCAGAATTAATATTGTCAAAATGGCCATACTACCAAAGTGCTATACTGATTCAGTACAATTCCAATTAAAATCCCAATGATGTACCTTATGGAAATAGAGCAAGCAAATATGAAGTTCATCTGGAAGAATAAGAAACCTAGAATAGCTAAAGCAATCCTTAGCAGAAAGAGCAATGCAGGGGGTATCACAATACCAGATCTTCAACTCTACTACAAAGCAATAGTAACGAAAACAGCATGGTGTTGGTACCAAAATAGACAGGTAGATCAATGGTACAGAATAGAGGACATGGACACAAACCTCAATAAATACAATTTTCTCATACTAGACAAAGGGGCCAAAATATGCAATGGAGAAAAGATAGCCTCTTCAACAAATGGTGCTGGGAAAACTGGAAAACCATATGCAACAGAATGAAATTAAACCCCTATCTCTCACCCTGCACAAAACTCAACTCAAAATGGATCAAGGACCTCAGAATCAGACCAGAGACCCTGCATCTTATAGAAGAAAAAGTAGGTCCAAATCTTCAACAGGTCAGCTAAGGATCAGACTTCCTTAATGGGACTCCCATAGCACAAGAAATAAAAGTAAGAATCAACAACTGGGATAGATTCAAACTAAAAATCTTTCTCTCAGCAAAGGAAACTATAAGTAATGTGAAGAGAGAGCCTACAGAGTGAGAGAAAATTTTTGCCACTCATACTTCAGATAGAGCACTAATTTCCAGAATCTATAAAGAACTCAAAAAACTCTACATCAAGAATACAAATAATCCAATCAACAAATGGGCTAAGGATATGAACAGACACTTCACAGAAGAAGAGGATCTACAAGCAATCAACAGATATATGAAAAAATGTTCAACATTTCTAGTAATAAGAGAAATGCAAATCAAAACTACCCTAAGATTCCATCTCACCCCAATTAGAATGGCAATTATCAAGAACACAAGCAACAATAGGTGTTGGCAAGGATGTGGGGGAAAAGGTACACTCATACATTGCTGGTGGGGTTGCAAATTAGTGCAGCTGCTCTGGAAAGCAGTATGGAGATTCCTCAGAAAGATTGGAGTTGACCCACCACTTGACCCAGCTATCCCACTCCTTGGCCTATACCCAAAGGATTTAAAATTTGCATACTACAGAGATATAGCCACATCAATGTTCATTGCTGCTCAATTCACCATTGCCAGATAGTGGAACCAACCTAGATTTCTTTCAATTGATGAATGGATAAAGGAACTGTGTGTATATATATATACATACATACAATGGAACATTACTCAGCCATAAAGAATGATAAAATTATGGCATTTGCAGGCAAATGGATGAAATTGGAGAATATCATGTTAAGTGAGATAAGCCAGTCTCAAAAAACCAAAGGACGAATGATCTTGCTGATAAGTGGATGATGATATATAAGGGGGGGTGGGAGGGTTAGGGTTAGGGTTAGGTTTAGGTTTAGGGTTAAGGAGGGTGGCAAGAATGGAGGAAGGAAGGACTGTATAGAGTGAATGAGGGGTGAGACAGGTGGGAGGGGTGGGGGGAAGGAAAAAATAACAGAATGAATCAAACAACATTACCCTATATAAATTTATGATTACACAAATGGTATGCCTTTACTCAATGTACAAACAGAGAAACAACATGTATCCCATTTGTTTACAATGAAAAAAATTAAAAAATTAAAAAATAAAAAAAAATAAATAGAGAACTTGAATTGTCCTTTAACCATTCAAGAAATTGAATTTTAGTTTAAAATTTTCTGAGAAAATGATCCAGGCCCAGATTACTTCACTCAAATATTTAAAGAAGAAATAACTATTAATCTATAAAACTCTTTGAGACACAAAAATTCTCAACAAAATATTAGAAAATAAGTTCAAGCAATATATAAAAAGAAAAACAGAATACAATAAAATGGAACTTAACCCAAGGGAAAAAAAAATGAAGGGTCTACATCAATCAGAAATTTCATAAACTTAAACTTTTAATTCCCTATCTAAAATTCTCTCTCAAAATATATTTAGTTTAGAGAATCTCTAAAGCACTCAAACTCTTACCATTATATGATTACAGAAACAGCAAGGGAGTCACATGATATAGAATACAACATATTGGGTAAAGATCAATTCTGTCCAAAGCTCTAAGTTCACCAACCTCTTTCTCTTTTTTCTGCCCTCCTATGTTGAGAATATTGGCCTACAGATTTTAATCAAATGTCTACTGAAGTAATACAAAATAGATCTTTTGCATTTTATACAATGTTTTCTTTCTCTGGTGCCTAAAAATTTTACATGAAAAACAGGATGCTAAGTTCCCCATACTCTGAACAGAGAGAATCACCCTCAAGGGTGAAAAATTTTCAGTATTCACTGAGTAGTCCCAGTTGAGAAAAGAAAAATGTGCTACCATTCATGCCACCCCTTTATCCCTCAACTAATATAAGGAACGTGCATGAAGTCAATCAAATATTTGTGAGTGTACTGATTCCTAAAGGAAGGTTATTCCTCCTATTATGCTCTACTTTGGATAGGAAATGGCAGGGATCTTCCTCCCCCATAGGAGGGCATAATCATTTGTGATGATAATTTAGGAACTTTTCAGTGTCCTTCTCTGTTAAGCATTGCACCTGTGGACTTTCCAAGTGTCTGAGACCTCTGATGAATGTGGAGATGAAGGAAGTAGAGAGACTATATTGGTGGGGGAAAGTGCAGTTGCTCTTTGATGTGGCTCAAATAAAGATTTCCTTCATTGTCAATTGCACATTATTTGAAGAAGCTGGACTTGGTCTACCTTATTTTAATATGTGAGCAAACATGAAAGTAAGAACAATAAAATTACCCAGTGAATGAGTGAATAAATGGTATGTGCAAAAAATGAAGAGCTATGTAGCCTCTGTTCACTGCTCCAGATTCATTTTTCAATTTTCTCTGGGATATATTGTATTTCTTTTTTTGTACAGGTTCTAACACCATGGTATCCACATGGGATTCTCTCTTAAGAAGCATTTGTAAGGTGTAAGAAGGTGGGAGGAGAGAAATGTCTGCCGTACCTGCTTTGCCAGCAACTGTAATCCTGTCCCTAAGCCTCATATCCTGTTCAGAAGCCTTTCTTCAATGACTAAAGCCAAGACCAAACTAGATAATTCCACAACTCTGACTTTCACTGAAATTTATTAACTCTGTTTCTTCGACTTGTTCTGCAGCACTAGGAGTAGTAACAGTTTCCAGATATTATTCTCTGGATGGGTCGCCATCACTTTTTGGCACACTGATGCAACACAGAGGTGTGTAAATAATTCATTAATTTTTCATTACTCTATGCTGGAAATCTGACTGATTCAAAATTTTGATGTTATGAATCATATTTATGTTTAGTGAATAGACTGAGAAAAACAGGAGGATGAAAAGAAATTGAACCTTTGAGGTCTGAAAGCTGGAACCATAAGGTCCTCAAAACAACTCACTAGTAGCTTGTCATTATGCAATATGTTTAACTAGTTCTTTTTATACAGGGGAACAAGTCCAGTTATTTAGATACATTTTTCAATCTTTCTGTTCCTCGTGCAATAGCAAAGAAAACGTAAAGGAAAGAGAATAGGTCAGGGAATAAGAAATTATCCAACCCCCATTCTAATCCCCTCTTAAGACTGCAAGCTGCTGAAGTTGATGCTCTATTTAGACTAAAACAGAAGGAAGGAGAGTTGCTTTTGATGGGATTTATAAATGAACAAGAGTGGATTTTAGAACTGAAATGACATGGTTTGAATAATCTCAAGTGACTGGCATGAAATCTAGCAATAAAATTATTTTTAAAAAAATCAGTGCAGAGAGGGTTTATATAGGAGATTTGCCAAGTAGTTAGTAGAAAAATAAAATGATTTCTTATAAATCTATTATACTAAATGTGGTATGCTTTGGCCAAGCTGGTATAGGCTTAATGTAGTAATAATATATAACTATTACATTTAAAAAGCTCAACTTTTGGAACATGACCATGGGAATATATGATGGCTTCTTTCCATCTATTTGACAATGGTCAGTAGCACTAGATTTTTCTCATTTACTGGATAAAATTGGTAAGACACATGTTTAATGCTCATGCTAAGATAAATCCTGTTACACTGGTTACTTTAAGACACAAACCACTCTCAAATTATCAAATAAATTGTGTCCTCAGAATAATCCAAACTTACAACTTGACTTAAAATAGAAATTTCTTCATTGCCTAGCAAAAAACCTAACAATTAAGAGAAGACAAATTTTAGTAAGAGATCAAATGGTCAGCATCCTCTTTTCCTCACCTGGGGAAAGTAAGCTAACTATGCATATAACCTCCAATAGAGAACAGGAATAGTCTTAGTTAAACTAGTTTCTAGGAAATTAAGGAAATTAATTTTAATTATCTAGCATTGGAATGTTCTTTTGAAATTTACAGGTATTTAAACTGGTGTTCTCTTTCTCTGTGTGTGTGTGTGTCTTTCTGTCTGTCTGACACTTTTGGGTATAGTTTAAAAAATGTTTTAACAGAAGTCAGCAAAGAGAGGAATTACCCTACAGGAAAAGCCAATCAAAGGAGAAACCAAGTCAAGTTAAAAACCAAAAAAAAAAAAAAAAAAAAAGGCAAAATAATCAGGAATACAAGTCACATTTCAGTAATAACCCTCAATGTTAATGGCCTAAACTCATCAATGAAAAGGCAGAGATTGGCAGATTGGATTACAAAGAAAGACCCAACAGTATGTTGCCTTCAAAAGATTCATCTCATAGAAAAAGATACCTACAAACTAAAGGTGAAAAGATGGGTAAAAAACATACCATGCACACAGACTCAGTAAAAAAGCGGGGGTTTCCATCCTCATATCAGATAAAGTGTACTTCACACCTAAGTTAATCAAAAGGGATAAAGAAGTACATTTCATACTGCTTAAGGGAAGCATAAATCAGCAAGATATAACAATCATAAATATTCATGCCCCAAACAATGGTACATCTATATACATCAAATAAATCCTTCTCAACTCCAGGAACCAAATAGACCACAACACAATAATATTAGATATACTTTAACACACCTCTCTCACCATTGGTCTTATCTTCCAAACAAAAATTGAACAAGAAACCATAGAACTCAATAACACAATCAATAATTTAGACTTAACAGACATATATAGAATATTCCATCCACTGATGAACGAATACACTGTCTTCTCAAAAGCACATGGATCCTTCTCTAAAATAGATCATAGGTTATGGCTTAAAGCTACACTTAGCAAATATAAAAAGGTAGAGATACTACCTTGCATCCTATCAGATCAAAATGGAATGATATTAGAAATCAATGATAAAATGAAAAATAGAAACTACTCCAACAGCTGGAGACTAAATAATGCTCTATTGAATAGTGCACAGATAACAGAAGACTTCAGGGGAGGGATAAAAAATTCTTAGAGGTAAACAAGAACAATGATACAACATATCAAAATCTCTGAGATGCTTTGAAAGCAGTACTAAGAGGAAAATTCATTGTATGGAGCACATTCAATAAAAGAAGAAAAAGTCAACAAATAAATGACCTAACATTACAGCTCAAAGCCCTAGAAAAAGAAGAACAGATCAACACCAAAAGCAGCAGAAGACAGGAAATAATTAAAATCAGAGCTGAAATCAATGACATTGAAACAAAAGAAACAATTCAAAATATTGACAAAACAAAAGCTTGTTCTTTGAAAAAATAAATAAAATTGATAAACCCTTAGCCACACAAATGAACAGAAGGAGAGAGGAAACTCAAATTACTGAATTTGGTTATAAAAAAGGAAATATCATGACAGACACTATTGAAATACAAAACATAATTAAAAACTACTTTGAAAATCTATACTCCAACAAAATAGACAATTTTGAAGATATCAACAAGTTTCTGCAGATATATGATCCATCCAAGCTTAATCTGGAGGAGACAATTTAAACAGATCAATTTCAAACAATGAAACAGAAGAAGCCATCAAAATACTACCAACCAACCAACCACAAAAAGTCTGGGACCAGATGGATTCTCAGCCGAGTTCTATAAGACCTATAAAGAAGAACTCATTCCAATACTCCTCAAAGTATTCCATGAAACAGAAAAGGAGGGAACCCTTCTAAACTCATTCTATGAAGCTAGTATCACCCTCAAACCAAAGCCAGAAAAAAGACACATCAAGTAAAGAAAACTTTAAACCAATATCCCTGATGAACCTAGATGCAAAAATTCTTAACAAAATTTTGGCAAATTGCATACAAAACATATTTAAAAGGCAGTACACCCTGATCAAATGGGTTTCTTCCCAGGGATGCGAGTTTGGTTCATCATCTGGAAATCAATAAATGTAATTCACCACATCAACAGACTTAAAGTTAAGAATCATGATTATTTCAATAGATGCAGAAAAAGCATTTGATAAAATAGAGCATGACTTCATGCTCAAAACACTAGGAAAAATAGGAATGGTAGGAACATACCTCAACATTGTAAATGCTATCTATGCAAAGACCACAGTCAACATATTTTAAATGGAGAAAAACTGAAAGCATTCTCCCTAAAAACTGAAACAATGTAGGGATGCCCTCTTTCACCACTTCTACTCAACATCATCCTTGAAACTCTAAGGATACAAATAGAAAAAGAGGAACTTAAAATATCGCTGTTTGCCAATGACATGATTCTATATTTAGAGGACCCAAAAAACTCCACCAGAAAACTCTTAGAACTCATAAATGAATTCAGCAAAGTAGCAGGATATAAAAACAATACACATAAATCTAATGCATTTTTTATTCACAAATGATGAAGCCTTTGATAGAGAAATCAGAAAAACTACCCCATTCACATTTGCCTCAAAAAAATAAAATACTTGGGAATCAATCTAACAGAAGAGGTGAAAGTCCTCTACAATGAAAACTACAGAACCCTAAAGAAAGAAATTAACAAAAACTTTAGAGGATTGAAAGATATCCCATGTTCTTAGATAGGCAGAATTAATATTATCAAAATGTGCATTCTACAAAAAGCACTAGACAGATTCAATGAAATTACAATTAAAATCCCAATGTACCTCATAGAAATAGAGAAAGCAATCATGAAATTCATTTGTAAGAATAAGAGAACGAGAATAGCTAAAGCAATCCTTAGCAGGAAGAGTGAAGCAGGTGGTACCACAATATCAGTACTTCAACTGTAACTACAGGGCAACAGTAACAAAAACGGCATGGTATTGGCCCCAAAATAGACAGATAGATCAATGGTACATAATAGAGGACACAGAAACAAATCCACATAAATACAGTTATCTCATACTAGACAAAGGTGCCAAAAATATACAATGGGGAAAATTAAGCCTGTTCAACAAATGGGGCTAGGAAAACTGGAAATCCATATGAAGCAAAATGAAACTAAACCCTTTACCTCTTACCCTGCACAAAACTCAACTAAAATGAATTAACTTAGGAATTAGACCACAGACCCTGTACATAATAGAAGAAAAAGTAGGTCAAAATCTTCATCCTGTTGGCTTAAGACCAGACTTCCTTAACATGACTCCAAAAGCACAAGAAATAAAGCAGGAATCACTAATTGGGATAGATTCAAACTAAAAAATTTTTCACAGCAGAGGAAAAAATCAACAATGTAAAGAGAAAGCCTACAGAGTGGGAGAATATCTTTGCCACACACACTTCAGATAGACCACTAATCTCCAGAATCTATAAAGAACTCAAAAAACCTTCCACCAAGAACACAAATAACCCAATCAATAAATGGGCTAAGGAAATGTGCAGACACTTCACAGAAGAAAATCTACTAGCAATCAACAGATATATGAAAAAATGTTAAATATCTCTAGTGATGAGAGAAATGCAAATCAAAACTACACTAAGATTTCATCACACTCCAGTTAGAATGTCTATTATCAAGAATACAAGCAACAATAGGTGTTGGCGAGGATGTGGGGAAAAAGTACACTCGCACATTCCTGGTCAGTTGCAAATTGGTGAAACCACTCTGGAAAACAGTATAGAGATTCCTTAGAAAACTCAGAATGGAAGCACCATTTGACACAGCTATCCCACTCCTTGGCCTATACCCAGAGAACTTAAAACCAGCATACTACAGTGACACAGCTACATCAATGTTTATAGCAGCTCAATTCACAATAGCTAGATTGTGAAACCAAACTAGATGCCCTTCGACAGATGAATGTATAAAGAAACTCTGGTATATATACACAATGGAATATTATTCAGCCATGAAGAATAAAATTATGGCATTTGCAGGCAAATGGATGGAGTTGGAGAATATCATGCTAGGTGAAATAAACCAATCCCAAACAACCAAAGACTGAATGATTTCTTTGATAAGTGAATGATGATACATAATGGGGGGAGGCTAGAATGGAGGAAGGATGGGTTATATAGAAGAAAATGAGGGGTGGGGAGTGACTTGGGGGGAAGGAAAGATAATAGAATGAGAAAAACATCATTACCCTATGTACATATATGATTATGCAAACATTCCAACTCCGTATACAAACAGATAAATGAATTGAATCAAAATTAAAAATAAAATAAGTAATAATAAAAAAATAAGTAAATAGCAGAAAGATCAGTAGAGTAAAAGGAAGGGAACAGGGGGAGGAAAGAAGGGGAGGAAAGGAGAGGGGAAGTACTTGGAACTGTAATAAAACAAATTATATTCCATGCTTTTATAATTACATCAAAATGTATTCTTCTGTCATGTATGACTATAAAGACCAATAAAAAAACATTTCATACCATAAAAAGGGTCAAAGTTATTAAAATTCTATTAGAAACCTATGAGAAAAATTGGAGGTATATAAAATATGTACATTTCTAAGAATAGCAAATATTTTTAAATAGGACAAAAAAGCACAAATTATAAGCAAAAATAATTAGTTGGATTTTTTAAAATTTAAAACATTTGTTTACTAAAAACACTGTGAAAGAAATGCAGAGGATTATAACCTGGGATAAAATATTTTCTAGATTTATATCTGTTCTTATAACATGAAAAAAGAGGTCTGACAAAAGGCAAAAACCAAAACAAAACAAAACAAAAAAACTCATATTGAGCCAGGTGCAGTAGTGCACAGCTGTAATCTCAGTGATTTGGAAGACTGAGGCAGCAGGATTGCAAGTTCACAGCCAGCCTCGGCAATTTACCAAGACCCTAAGCAACTTAGCAAGACCCTGTCTCAAAACAAAAAAAAAAAAAAAAATAGATGGGCTGGGGATGTTGTTCAGTGATTAAGCATCCCTTGGTTCAATTTCCAGTACCACCACCAACAACAACAACAACAAAAACAACAACAACTTCATGTCAAGGCTTAATTCCCCCAAAGAAATGATTTTGGGGTATAATGGGAGGTAATGAGGTCCTGGGGACCCCACCATCATAATTGTATTAATTCTGCTCTCCAAGAGTAGGTTGGATTTTTCAGGAAAATTTAAATTTTCATCAGAACAGGTTATTAAAAGTGAGACTAATTCACATGCTTGATCCTTTCTATAAATGACACTTTCTGCTCCTCCACCATGTTGTGACATATTCAGTAGGACCCTCACCAGGATAGCAATACCATGCTCTTGAGAACTAATAACCTAAACAAATCTTTTTATATTCATAAAGCACCCAACCTCAGGTATTTTGTTATAGCAACACAAGGACAGTACCTTGTGTTTACCCTTTTTATGCCCTGAGCAGAGATCTCATCCTTACCCAGCCAGATTTCTGACATATAGCACTTTAAGATAATAGGTGTGTCTTGTTTTAAACTGCAACATTGTTGATCCTTTCTTATGTAGCAATACAAACCTATTGAAATGCAGTAAAATGAAGGCTGTTCAAGTAATAAGAGTGAGATTCTATTGCTGACTTTGAAAACAGAGGGTATCTGTTGAGAATTAACTGGGAGTAGTGTCTAGAGATTGTGATAGGCTTCCAGTTGACAATTATAAAAGAAATAAAAACCTCATTCTAATGAGACACAAATAATTGAATTCTGTCAACAATTTGTGTGATCTTCAAAGCAAATTCTTTCCCAATGCAGCCAGATGAGAATTTAACCCAGGCTTTAGCATTAAAAGACAGAACAAAACACCCAGGAGCTCAGTTTTTGCTTGTCCACACTTTTGACTTTCTGAATCACGAAATGTTTTAGGCATTAACTTTGTGATAATTTGTTGGCAAATACAAAACACAAGAGAAATGAGTGAAGTCCATATCTCTATATACATTATCTAGAATTTTGCCTTAAACTACAGATGATAAAACAGATGAATGGCAAAAAAGATGAAAACTGAAAATGCATACTAACATAAAATACCAGTTCAATACTGAAAGAAATGAGGACAAAAGCTGTATAACAATCACATAAAGCTCAAACAGTAGGAAAAACAATAGATGTACATGGATTAGGAAGAGAGACAAATGTTACTAAAAATTATTTATAATGCCTTTTCAAACATTGATAACCTTTGCTCCAGACTGTCTCTTCAGAGATGCTGAAATAATAACAAGTTGGTAGGACAGAGAAAATGCCTCTGGAGCGAAGATGAGATTTTTTTTTTCTTTTTCTTTTTTCTTTTTTTGTTATCCTGTATAATTAGTACAATGTCTTCCTATGGGACAAAATCATACAAAAATATATTTAAAAGATAGTCCACGAGATACATAACATAAAGAGAAACTACTTTGAAAATCTGTATTCCAACAAAATAGAAACTACCGAAGACATTGACAAATTTCTAGAGACATATGCTCCTCCCAAACAGAACCAGGAGGACATACACAATTTAAACAGATCAATATCAAGCAATGAAATAGAAGAAGCCATTAAAAAAAATCTACCATCCAAGAAAAGCCCAGGACCAGATGGATTCTCAGCCAAGTTCTACAAGACCTTCAAAGAAAAACTCATTACAATACTTCTCAAACTGTTCCAGGAAATAGAAATGGAGGGTACCCTACCAAACTCATTCAATGAAGCTAATATCACCCTCATACCCAATCCAGGAAAAGACACATCAAGGAAAGAAAATTTTAGGCCAATATTCTTGATGAATATACATGCAAAGATCCTTAACAAAACGTATCCAAAAACATATTAAGAAAATTGTGCACCATGATCAAGTGGGGTTCATCCCTGGAATGCAAAGATGGTTTAACATCCATAAATCAATAAACGTAATCCATCATGTCAATAGACTTAAGGATAAGAATCATATGGTTATTTCAATTGGTGCAGAAAAACGTTCTACAAAATACAACACCGCTTCATGCTCAAAACACTAGAAAAAAGTAGGGATAGTAGGAACATACCTGAACACCGTAAAGGTTATTTGTGTGAAGCCCATGGTCAACATCATTCTTAATGGAGAAAAACTAAAACCATTCCCTTTAAAAATGGGAACAAGACAGTGATGTCTCTTTCACCACTTCTATTCAACATTGTCCTCGAAACTCTA
Organism: Sciurus vulgaris; assembly: GCF_902686455.1. Classification (NCBI taxonomy): domain Eukaryota; kingdom Metazoa; phylum Chordata; class Mammalia; order Rodentia; family Sciuridae; genus Sciurus; species Sciurus vulgaris. The sequence continues at coordinate 95,571,328 of NC_136464.1, read as the reverse complement.
GCCAGAGCAATTAGGCTGACTAAAGAAATTAAAGGGATACAAATAGGAAAAGAGGAACTTAAGCTGTCATTATCGCTGATGACATGATTCTATATTTAGAGGATCCAAAAAACTCCTCCAGAAAACTTCTAGACCTCCTCAATGAATTCAGCAAAACAGCAGGCTATAAAATCAACACACATAAATCTAAAGCATTTTTATATGCAAGCAATGAAACATCTGAAAGAGAAATGAGGAAAACAACTCCATTTGCAATAGCCTCAAAAAAAAAAAAATAAAATACTTGGGAATCAATCTAACCAAAGAGGTAAAAGATCTCTACAATAAAAACTACAAAACACTGAAGAAAGAAATTGAGGAAGACCTTAGAAGATGGAAAGATCTCCCATGTTCTTGGATAGGCAGAATTAATATTGTCAAAATGGCCATACTACCAAAAGCGCTATACAGATTCAATGCAATTCCAATTAAAATCCCAATGATGTACCTTACAGAAATAGAGCAAGCACTCATGAAATTCATCTGGAAGAATAAGAAACTCAGAATAGCTAAAGCAATTCTTAGGAGGAAGAATGAAACAGGGGGTATCACAAATCCAGAATTTCAAGTATACTACAAAGCAATAGTAAAAAAAAACAGCATGGTATTGGCCCCAAAATAGACAGGTAGATCAATGGTACAGAATAGAGGACATGGACACAAACTCAAATAAATACAATTTTCTCATACTAGACAAAGGGGCCAAAAATATGCAATGGAGAAAAGATAGCCTCTTCAACAAATGGTGCTGGGAAAACTGGAAATCCATATGCAAAAGAATGAAACTAAACCCCTATCTCTCACAAAAATCTGCACAAAAATCAACACACAATGGATCAAGGACCTTGAAATCAGATCAGAGACCTTGCACCTTATAGAAGAAAAAGTAGGTCCAAATCTTCAACTTGTTGGCTTAGGATCAGATTTCCTTAACAGGACTCCCATAGCACAAGAAATAAAAGCAAGAATCAATAACTGGGATAGATTCAAACTAAATAGCTTTCTCTCAGCAAAGGAAACTATCAGCAATGTGAAGAGAGAGCCTACAGAGTGGGAGAAAATCTTTACCACTCATACTTCAGATAGAGCACTAATTTCCAGAATATATAAAGAACTCAAAAAACTCTACACCAAGAATACAAATAATCCAATCAACAAATGGGCTAAGGATATGAACAGATGCTTCACAGAAGAAGATCTACAAGCAATCAACAACATATGAAAAAATGTTCACCATCTCTAGTAATAAGAGAAATGCAAATCAAAACTACACTAAGATTCCATCTCACCCCAATTAGAATGGTGATTATCAAGAACACAAGCAACAATAGGTGTTGGCGAGGATGTGGGGAAAAAGGTACACTCATACATTGCTGGTGGGACTGCAAATTAGTGCAGCCACTCTGGAAAGCAGTGTGGAGATTCCTCAGAAAACTTGGAATGGATCCACCATTTGACCCAGCTATCCCACTCCTCAGCCTATTCCAAAGGACTTAAAATCAGCATACTACAGAGATACAGCCACATCAATGTTCATAGCTGCTCAATTCACCATAGCCAAATTGTGGAACCAACTTAGATGTCCTTCAATTGATGAATGGATAAAGAAACTATGGTATATATACACAATGGAATATTACTCAGCTATAAAGAATAATAAAATTATGGAATTTGCAGGCCAATGGATGAAATTGGAGAATATCATACTAAGTGAGATAAGCCAATCTCAAAAAACCAAAGGATGAATGATCTCGCTGATAAGTTGATGATGACACATAATGGGGAGTTGGAGGGGGGCAAGAATGGAGGAAGGAGGGACTGTACAGAGGGGAAAAAGGAGTGGGGGTGTCGGGGGGAAGGAAAAAATAACAATGAATCAAACATCATTACCCTATGGAAATGTATGATTACGCAAATGGTATGCTGTTACTCCATGTACAAACAGAAACAACATGTATCCCATTTGTTTACAATAAAAATAAATTAAAATTAAAAATATATATATACCAAAGATAGTCCACAATGATCAAGTGGGGTGTGGAGAGCCTCTGCTGTTTGCCGGCTGGCTGCTTCAAGCAGCTCGCGCCACTCTCACTAAAAGACCTCGGCTTCTTTGCCTGGCGGCTCCAAGCAGCTCCGCTTACAGAAAACTGCTTCTCGTGCTTTCTGCCCGACCAGCGGGACAAAAGACACGTACTCTTCAGAAGTTCATGAAGCAGCTTCTTCTTTATTCCAATAACACCCTTAATATATAAGCAGTCTCATGCATAAGCAAGTGTAACCAGATATGTCCATCCAATCCTGTTAAAGGTCAAGCAGTCACTTGCTGGAGCATACATACAAAGTATATCTGTCCATATGCTAGGCAGCTGAACGGATTATTATACAGCCAATTGTAAACACGTTCTGCCTTTCTCCATGCATATTTAGAACACCGTTTGCTCTCTGCCAGTCGCCATCTTTGGATGCACATGGCATAACCCTGGGCCCCGGGGCCACAGTGGGGTTTATCCCAGGGATGTAAGGTTGGTTCAACATCCAGAAATCAATAAATGTAATTCATCACATCAGTAGACTTAAAGTTAAGAGTCATGTGATTATTTCAATAGATGCTGAGAAAACATTAGATAAAATACAGCACCACTTCATGCTTAAAACACTAGAAAAATAGGAATGGTAGGAGCATACCTCAACATTTTAAAGGCTATCTATTGAAGCCCACAGCCAACATCATTCTTAATAGAGAAAAACTGAAAGCATTCCCCCTAAAAACTGGAACAAGACAGGGATGACCTCTTTCACCATTTCTATTCAACATCATCCTTGAAACACTAGCCAGAGCAATTAGACAGACCAAAGAAATTAAAGGGATACAAATAGGGAAAGAAGAACTCAAGCTGTAACTATTTGCCAATGACATAATTCTATATTTAGGGGATCCAAAAAAAACTCCATTAGAAAACTAATAAAACTCATAAATGAATTCAGCAAAGTAGCAGGATATAAAATCAATACACATAAATCTAATGCATTTCTATTCATAAGTGATGAACCCTCTAAAAGAGAAATTATGAAAACCACTCCATTCACAATAGCCTCAGGAAAAAATATACTTGGGAATCAATTTAACAAAAGAGGTGAAAGACCTCCACAATGAAAACTACAGGACACTAAAGAAAGTAATTAGTGAAAACCTTAGAAGGTGGAAAGGTCTCCCATGTTCTTGGATAGGCAGAATTAATATTGTCAAAATGGCCATACTACCAAAGGTGCTATACAGATTCAATGAAATTACAATTAAAATCCCAATGACATTCCTCATAGAAATAGAGAAAGCAGGCCTTCAACCCGCGCCTGTCTTCGCTCTTTGCTCTCAGTAGCTAAGACCGCGATGGCGGCTCCGCGCCTCCTCCTGGAATCCACCTTTTCTCCCCTTTCACCCTGAGCACTGCAGCTCCTTAGGGACTCGCAGGCACTGAATCCCAGCCCCGGCAGCAACTGCCCAGCCGAGGACCCGGCGCCCGCGCCGCGACCTTCAGGCGGCGGGATGTCGGGGGTGGGCATCCACCTCGGCTTCCTCAACTGCTACATCGCCGTGGCAGGAGCGGCGGCATTCGAGACCATCGCCAACGAGTACAGCGACAGGTGCACCCCGGCCTGTATATCTTTGGGAACAAGAACTCGAGCCATTGGAAATGCAGCTAAGAGCCAGATAGTCACAAATATAAGAAATACAATTCATGGCTTCAAAAAACTTCATGGGCGAACTTTTGATGATCCCATTGTGCAAACTGAAAGAATCAGGCTTCCTTATGAACTGCAAAAGATGCCTAATGGAAGTGCTGGAGTCAAGGTGCGATATCTAGAAGACAGGCCTTTTGCAGTTGAGCAAGTTACTGGCATGCTGTTGACCAAGCTTAAAGAAACTTCAGAAAATGCCCTGAAGAAACCAGTGGCTGACTATGTGATTTCAATTCCTAGCTTTTTCACTGGTGCTGAGAGAAGATATGTGATGGCTGCAGCTCAGGTTGCAGGCTTAAATTGCTTAAGGTTGATGAACGAAACTACTGCAGCTGCACTAGCATATGGAATTTATAAACAGGATCTTTCCCCGTTAGATGAGAAACCAAGAAATGTAGTATTTATTGATATGGGACATTCTGCCTATCAGGTCTCGGTTTGTGCTTTTAACAAAGGAAAACTTAAAGTCTTGGCTACTACATTTGACCCATATTTGGGTGGCAGGAACTTTGATGAGGCTTTAGTAGACTACTTCTGTGATGAGTTCAAGACCAAATATAAGTTAAATGTAAAAGAAAACTCTCAGGCCTTGTTACATTTGTGTCAGGAATGTGAAAAACTCAAGAAGCTAATGAGTGCAAATGCATCCAATCTTCCGTTGAACATTGAATGTTTCATGAATGACCTTGATGTTTCTAGTAAAATGAACAGGACTCTGAACAACTATGTGCTCCCCTCTTTGCCAGGGTTGAACCAACTTTAAAAGCAGTAATGGAAAAAGCTAACTTACAACGGGAAGACATAAGTAGTATAGAAATTGTAGGGGGAGCAACGCAGATTCCTGCAGTGAAAGAACAGATCATGAAGTTCTTCCTTAAGGACATCAGCACCACCCTAAATGCTGATGAAGCTGTTGCAAGAGGATGCGCATTACAGTGTGTAATTCTTTCACCAGCATTTAAAGTGCATAAATTTTCTATAACAGACTTGGTTCCCTATTCAATCACATTAAGGTGGAAGACCTCTTTTGAAGATGGAACTGGGGAATGTGAAGTATTTTGTAAGAACCATCCTGCCCCATTCTCAAAAGTCATTACTTTCCACAAGAAGGAGCCATTTGAGCTAGAAGCATTTTATACTAATTTGCATGAAATGCCTTATCCTGATCCAAGAATTGGGATCTTCACTATTCAGAATGTTTTTCCACAGTCTGATGGTGATAGTTCCAAAGTGAAAGTTAAAGTTCATATTAACATCCATGGAATCTTCAGTGTGGCTAGTGCATCAGTAATTGAGAAGCAGAATTTGGAAGGAGACCACAGTGATTCTCCTATGGAAAGAGACGCTGCATTTAAGAATGAAAACAAAGATGATGTGGATAAACTGCAGGTTGACCAAGAAGAAGGAATTCATCAAAAAGTTCATGCTGAACACACCCCAGAAGAGGAAATTGATCATACAGGAGCCAAAACAAAGACAACACCCTTAGAAAAACAAGAACAATTAAATCAGACCATAAAAAGGGAAAAGTCAAGAGTGTTGATCTACCTATCCAGAGTACCCTTTGTAGACAGCTGGGCAAGATCTTCTCAACAGCTACATTGAAAATGAGGGGAAGATGATAATGCAGGATAAGTTAGAGAAGGAAAGAAATGATGCTAAGAATGCGGTCAAAGAATATGTATATGATTTTAGAGACAGACTGGGCACTGTCTATGAAAAATACATCACTCCAGAAGACATGAGTAAACTGTCTGCAATCCTGGAAGACACAGAAAATTGGCTTTATGAAGAAGGAGAGGACCAACCTAAACAAGTTTATGTGGATAAGCTTCATGAACTAAAGAAATATGGCCAGCCTATTCAAATGAAGTATATGGAACATGAAGAGAGACCAAAAGCTTTAAATGACTTGGGAAAAAAGATTCAACTTGTCATGAAAGTGATAGAAGCCTATAGAAACAAGGATGAAAGATATGATCATTTGGATCCTGCTGAAATGGAAAAAGTTGAAAAATATATCAGCGATGCCATGATTTGGCTGAATACTAAGATGAATGCACAGAATAAATTAAGTCTCACTCAAGATCCTGTGGTTAAAGTGTCAGAAATTGTTGCAAAGTCTAAGGAACTCAATAATTTCTGTAACCCCATCATTTATAAACCTAAACCAAAAGTAGAAGTGGCTGAAGACAAAACAAAAGCTAATAGTGAACATAACGGACCAATGGATGAACAGGGTGGAACTGAAACTAAACCAGATGCAACAATGCAGGATCGGTATGTAATTGGCAACAGTCTATCTAAACCTCACTTTCTTTATTCAGGAAAGGATACTGTATTGCACTATTGTTGCAGAAGCATAGATTTAACTGCATTGTAATTTTGAAAAGCAAAAGTTGATGTGGTTTAAAGCCACTGAGGGTACTGGCCTTTTTCTAGTTATTGTGTTGTTATAATTTAAATATTAAAACAAATAAGAGGTTTCTCAACAAATTAGTCCATCTCATTGGTATACCACAAGAACTCCAGTTTTTTTGTCATCAAATAAATGAACTAAGTCACATGTGGAAAGAGAAAATGCACAATTTTATGTTAAAGTGACACCAGCAATTTGCCTCTTTAGTTAGCAATGTGCATTGATATTTTCTTAGAATCTGTGTTTTCACCTGAAACTTTTGATTTACTTGTCCTGAGGACCTGCTGCTGCTGAAATAATACTAGCTTAAAAACAGAAGCCTTTTTGATGAAATTATCTTATGGGTAAAATGCTGTTGACCTACTCAGACACGCATCTGTGATGTTGGTACCTCGTTTCAGTTTTAATAGTTGTGTTGGTTTTCTTAATTGATTTTGTTAATACCTTAACACAGGGTAGGGAGAAATGGCACAATGCATTGCATTATTATATTATCATTGATTTACTGAATGTTACAATATAAACACTATTAAATAAGCAGTAATACTGAAAAGGAGCACTTATACCATAAGACTTAGGAAATAATGCTTGTAATAAACTTAACTGTGTTACATATCATTAGGCAAACTATATAATGTTACATAGTGTAATATGATATGATGTGATTAAAAAAAAAAGAAATAGAGAAAGCAATCATAAACTTCTTCTGGAAGAATAAGAGAACTCAAATAGCCAAAACAATCCTGAGCAGGAAAAGTGAAGCAGTATGTATCACAATACCAGACCTTAAATTATACTACAAAGCAATAGTAACAAAACTGGCATGGTATTGGCACCAAAATATGCAGGCAGACCAATGGTACAGAACAGAAGACACAGAGAGGAACCCATGTAAATATAGTCACCTCATACTAGACAAAGGAGCCATGGAGAAAAGATAGACTATTCAACGAATGGTGCTGGGAAAACTGGAGATCCATATGCAGTAAAATGAAATTAAACCTCTATCTCTTGTGCACAAAACTCAACTCAAAATTGATCAAGGACTTAGGAATTAGACTAGAGCCCCTGCAACAAATAGAAGACAAAGTACATCCAAATCTTCATCATGTTGGCCTAGGATCAGACTTCCTTAACAAGATTCCCAAAGCACAAAAATTCAAATCAAGAATAAATGGGATGGACTCAAACTTAAAAGCATTTTCTCAGCAAAGAATGCAATCAATAATGTGAAAACAGAGCCTACAGAGTGGGAGAAAATCCTTAAAATCTTTTTCCACATGCTCTTCAGATAGAGCACTTATCTCCAAAATTTATTAAGGACTTACACAACTTTACACCAAAAATACAAAGAAACCGATCAATAAATGGACCAAGGAATTGGACAGACACTTTACACAAGAAGACATACAGGTGATTAATAAATATATGAAAAAGTGTTCAACATATCTAGTAATTAGAGAAATGCAAATTAGAACAGCTCTAAGCTTCATCTTAATCCAATTAGAATGGCTATTATCAAGAACACAAACAATAATAGATGTTGGCATGGATGTGGGTAAAAAGGCACACTTTCATATTGCTGGTGGAGTTGCAAATTGGGGCAACCACTCTCAAAACAGTTTGAAGTATTCTCAGAAAACTTCGAATGGACCCAGCTTTTGACCTAGTTATCCCACTCCTCGGTTTATACCCAAAGGACTTAAAATTAGCATACTACGGTAACACTTCAATGTTTATAGCAGCTCAATTCACAATAGCTAGATTGTGGAACCAACCCAGATACCCTTCAACAGAGGAATGGATAAAGAAACTGTGGTATGTATACACAATGGAATATTATTCAACCATAAAGAATAATAATATTATGGCAATTGCAAATAATGGATGGAATTCGAGAATATCATTCTAAGTGAAATAAGCCAATCCCAAAAAACCAAAGGCCAAATATTTTTCTGATAAGTGGATGATGATATATAATGGGGGTTGGGGGTGAGCAGTGAGAGAAGAGGAGCAAAATGCAATCTGTAAAAAATAAATAAATAAATAATTTTAAAAATACATTTGTAAGAGAACATGCCTCTGGAGAAAAGATGAGATTTTTTTTTCTTTTGCTATCTTACATAATTTGTACAAGGTCTCCCTGTGGGGCAAATTTGGAATATGTAAATTCATTAAAGAATCTGAGGCTTTACTAGCCTCTGGACTACTCAGCTGTGAGGCAACATCATTGCATGGGAATCTGCTATCTGCACCACTCTGTGTCATCCCTGTGGGACTTAGGCACAGAAGGTAACATTTCTAACTTGTACCTATCATACATGGCATTTTGTGAGTATTCAAACCTCTTTGCCACTGACCTGTAAATTTTTCATCTTCTATCAATGTCCATGAAATTTGAGAAGGCTAATTTGTTAGCTAGTAGCAAGGTAAATCTTAAACCACATACAGTTTTTGATAAAATTGACATGTTTAATCCTGAAATTATAGACGATGAGAAACTGAGACAGAGCATAACAAAAACTTACAAAACAAAGGGAAGTCATTTTGGCCAAGGAAAGGACTAAGTAATTTCCCAGTCAAAATGTACTCAGATATCATATTAAGTAACAGTGAGACAATCTGTTTGAGAAGTTAAAAGCATAGAAGGTCAGCATGAAAAGAAAATAAAATTACAATCACAAATATGCATCTGTATAACAATTACTCTCAGGATCTTTGTTAAATCTCATCTTATTTTTTGTCACTTGATCATCTTTTTTTTCTGTCTTTTTTTTTTTTTTGGATGAAATTTCATTAAATCCAGAAAGTAGGAAAAATGTTACAGCTTCATTGAGTAACAAAATTACCTGAAGCTTCTGGGTTGCCTTAAGTAAATTCAACCAAAGATATTTTGTACATCTTTTAATAATACCAACATGTCAAATATTATGCCAGTAAAATTGTTTAATATTTATGCATAACAATGATAGATTTTTGTTCAATGTGTCTTCTCCTTCATGTGTTCTTGAGATTTGTCATTTCTAGAGCAATACTCAAATGCTGGATTTTATCCAAATACTATCTTTTCAGCTGATTCTATTCTTATAATATGGAATAAAAATAAATTATTTTGTCATTCTTCAATGTATTTTCTTATACACATGCCTCCCTATACCCATCAGACTTTTATATTATTAGGATAATTAAGATTTAAGAATGTGAATGTTTCCATTTGAATGATCTGTGCTGTCCTGTACCAGGGTTCATGTTGGGTTCTTGCATCTCCTCCTTAGTCTTTTTCCCAGGTAACATGTTGTTTAATCAGCAAGAGATATGCCATAGTACAAATAGAATAGTGTGAATATTCAGGAATACTCTGAAAACTGGTTTCATGCAGGGCTTGATTTAGAAATGGCCATGATATAAATAGAAAAAAATATGAATGACATTTTTAATGACTCATTTTCTATTGTTTGGCTGAATTATTTTAAGCACATCAATTAATTTCTCTAAGCATGATTTTTTTTTCTATTTATGCAGTGCACATAATGATTCACTCTCTGTTATCCTCTTAGGCTTAAAATGAGATGGAACATAAAAATGTTTAAATGCCATCAAAAGTAGCACGTAAATAATAAGATCTACATGTTGCCCAGAGGATAAGGAAGTGTATGCCTGGGAAGTATGCTTTCAATGCTGCCAGAAATGTCTTCCATTACATATAAATAACAAACCCTCTGAATCTTCTAGTAATCACTTTGCTAGAAAAGAGTAATGCCATTTCATGGGAAAATGTCAGATATATACAGACATAGAAACTAGGTAAGTGGTAAATGCAAATGCTCAGAATGCCATAAAGGAACAGAAGTTAAGTCATTATACCAACTAGGAGATCTGGATGATATTTAATTAGACCAAAGAACAAAAATCCCATTCTAAAATTTGTGGTTTGAGAAAACAGGAATGAGGAATGAAAATATAAGTTGTCCAAAACTGGAGGACATTAAGGCAGAAGGCTTAGCTTAAATACTTTCCATGAATGTGTACTCACATGCAAGATGAGAAGAGGTCACAGAAGGTTCCCCACTAGATAACACTCAAACTTTCTAGGGGATCTGAGGATGAGAAGATGGGAAGGATGCTGATATGTCTAAAATTTTTCCTATCATGGGATGATATTGATACAAGTGTACATATATCCTTTCCATATAATGAATTTAGCTTTTAAACAATTAGTGTTTATTATCTGTACAAAATAATGTTTCATTTAACAATTTCATAAGTGCACATAAAGTGCTTTAGTAGTATTAAAACCCTTCTCAGTATTAACCTCTTCCTCCTCCCCTCCCATTTGCTTAAAAGTTCCTCTTCTACTTTCATCTAATCTTTTTTTTCCCTTCTGGATTTTACATATGAGATAAGTTATGAGATACTTGTATTTGTGAGTCCAGATTATTTTGTTTAACATAACAAAATCAAGTTCCATCAATTTTCTTGAACGTGAGATGATTTAATACTTCTTTATGGGTGAATAATAATCCATTGTGTAAATACACCACATTTTTCATCTGTTCATATGCTCATGGGCTTCTAAGATAATTCCATAGCTTGGTTCTTGTGCATAATGCTATAATAAGCACATGTGTATGATTTTGTATGTTGACATGATGTTCTTCTGGTATATACTTAGGGGTGATATAACTCCTAAGTAATTCTATTTTTAGATTTTGAAGACTATCTATAGTTTTACAGGGTAGTTATATTAATTTCCATTCCCCCCAACACAATATAAGGATTTTTTGTCCCTGAATCATTGCCAGCATCTGTTTTTTTTTTTAATTTTTCTCAAAAACAGACATTGTAACTAGGGGAAGATGGTTGACATATTCATAATTTTTATTTCCTTGATGGCCAAATATTTTGACTATTGCATTATGTATTTATTGATCATTTGCACTTATTATATTGATAAGTGTCTGTTTAGTTCCTTTTCCCAATTATTGGTTTAATGACTTGTTATTTGGGGGTTGAATTTTTAAGTTAATTATATTCTAGATATCAATCCTTTACCAGATGAATAGTTGGCAAAGGTTTGCTCCCATTCTGTAGGCTATCTCTTTACTTTGTTGATTTTTTTCTTTACTGCAAAGAAGTTTTAGGACTGATATTATTGCACTTGTCAATTATAGCTATTATTTCCTAAAATATTAGCGCCCTATTCAGGAAATTATTGCCTATACCTATATCTTAAAGTTTTCTCCCTGTTTTCTTCTTGTATTTTCAAAGTTTTAGTCTTACATTAAGGTCATTGATCCATTTTGAGTTGATTTTCATACAAAGTGAGAGATGGAAACCAGTTTCAATCTGCTACAGGTGGAAGTTCAGTTTTCTCATTATCATTTGTTGAAGAGGCTGTCAGTTTAGCTTTCTTTTTTCCTACATAATGCAAGTGGTCCCAGGACTCCATTTACAACTGTACATACCAGAAGCATGATCTCCACCCCAAAAACATAGCATTCAAATATGGATTTGAGGTTTTTTTTCTAAATTACTTATACATCTTTAGTAGAGGTGGGCATACTTCCTTGTTATATTTTTTTAATAGTTTTTTGTGAATTTGCATTATAAATAATATTTGGTTTCATTTTTTTCACATTCATACATGCATGGAATTTATTTTGCTCCATTCTGGTCTTTGGTATTTCCACTTTCCTGCCTCTCCCCCCATTCCACTTCTTCTATTACACTGGTCTTCCTTCTATTTGTTTATTTTTTAAATTGATGCTTCATAGATATACATAAGGGTGGAATTCACTGTGGTATATTCATATATGTACACAGCATAATTTGATCAATTTTGTTACAGGTCATTCTATTCTGTCTGTCCTCCCTCAACCTCCTCTACTCCACTGATCTACGTTCTATTTTCATGGGATCCCCCATTTTTATTTATTTATTTTCTCCTCTAGCTTTTGCCTATAAAACAAAACATTTGATCTTTGACTTTCTAACACTGGTTTATTTCATTTTGCTACATGTTCTCCATTTTCATCCATTTATCAATAAGTGACATAATTTTATACTTCTTTAAGGCTGAGAAAAATGTATTTTCTTTATCCATTCATTTTCTTTATTCATTCATCTGCTGATGGGTACCTAGACTTGTTCCATAACTTGGATTTTGTGAATGCTTCTGCTATATACATTGATGTACATGTGTCACAATAGTATTCTGATTGTAGTCCTTTTGAATACAGAGTAATGAAACAAGTCACCCCAAACATCCAACAACATTTTACCAAAAGATCCCATTGACACTATAGTGAAGGAAGTGTCAGATAAAGAATTTAGAAAGTTTGTAGTTAAAATGTTCAATAAACCAAAAAATAATGAAGAAATGAATGAGAGAAAAATATAGAAAGTGTAAGAACTTTTCAATAAAGAGGTAGATATTCTGCAAAATGCCCCAGAAATTCAGGAAGTAAAACACTCCATAAATCAAATATATTCAATTGAAGGAATCCCCAATAGGTTAAACCACATAGAAGACAGATTTTCAAAATATACATGCTTGAAAATAAAATTGACAATAAAGAAAATGTTAGGAGATCATGACCAGAATATTCAACAAATATGAGATAACATTAAGAGATCAAATATAAGAATCATTGGTATAGAAGAAGGCACTGAGATACAAACTTCACATATAAACTTAAGGAATCACATTTTTTCAATGAAATGATATCAGAAAACTTTCCAAACCTTATGAATGAGATGGAAATCCCTCTAAATACTATGGGTACTTAGGACTCCAAGTAGACAAGATAAAAAAAAAATACTTTCCAACACACATTATAATAAAAATATCTAATATAAGGAACAAAGAATTTTAAAAGCCACAAGCAAAAAATGGCAAGTCACATTTAGAAATAAACCAATTAGACTTTCTCTTATCTTTCAGGTCAAACTCTAAAATGTTCAAGTTTTTTTATAAGATTTCCAAAAGCCTTGATGGATTTGGTTCTCCCTTTATCCCATCTGGTAAAGTAATGGTGTACAGTGAATGCAGCCATATTGCCTAGTGATAAATGTAGCCAATTATGGAATGTGAAGAATTCTACCCCTAATGGAACCCTCCCCCATATGAATGGGAATTGGGAGTGGATTTAGAGGGAGATATTTGCTAGATTAGTATTCATTCCTGCTAGAAATCTGGACCAGCAGTAGATAACATTAATGTATCTTATAAAGTTAGCAAAGTATACATATATAAATGGATGAAAAAAAAAAGGCAACTGAGAGAAATGGGTTGTACAATAAGTGAAATCCAATAACAAATAGTACTGGAAAAGTCTCAGAGCAAGAGGCAGTACTGCCTCTTTGTCTATTACACCAGAAAGGGTAAGTTATACTGAAAGGGAAAATTATACTGAAAGGGTAAAATCTTATGTTATTGAGACTGCTCTTCCTTTTAGCATCAGATCAGACAAAACCAAAGCTTACAAATGTGAGAGGCACCCTTTGGGAAGAACTTTTAGTCCTATTCTCTAATGATGGACTAAAATACTTTTTAATATATGAGTAGGACTCTAGTAACGATCATATTTTTTTACCTTTGTTTTTCAGGCTACATTTACAGTTTACTAAGGAATTGTCTACTACACTGAAATTATTGACAAATTTATGACACTGATATTGAAGATCAAATGTATTGATAAAATGATTTATGGACCCCTTATAATACAGTAGTAATATAAAATTAATAGATTGAAAATAACAGGATTTAGTTAATCATTCATTAATTTATTTGCTAAATAGTTCTCTAAAATTTTACCATAAATTATGAATAGTGGTGCATCAAAGGATAAAATTATGAAAATATATAACACATAATAATAAAGCATGAAAACACATGGATTTAAAATACAGATTATTTCTTCAGATTTATTTCTACCCCATTCTGCTTTCTCTAAATGTTCGGTTTATTCATGATGTTACTATAGCTCTTTGTGTTATAAAAATTCTGCACTAAATATAGACACCCAAAGATGTTGGTTTTGTTGTAAGAGATCCTCAGCCAATGCCCAGATGGTTGTTAATGTGGTAAGGAATTTAATCTACACTAAAATGGTCTGAAATTTATCCTCAGCTTCCCAGGAGGAAACCTTCATTTTTGGATCCTTTCACTTTTAAAGAGATAGCAACAATGTGGTATACATTGGGAGCTAGCTATGCCAGGAAGACCATGAATGTGATTTAGGGTCAAGGATTTGGAATATGTGATATCATCTGCTCTTCTCAGTTAATTTTAAATGGTGTTCTTTTCATATGATAAACGATGAGTATTACAATCTCCATTGAAGTCTGTGAATCATCCAAGCAACTTCCCTCATCTCTCAATTGCTGTGAATGTCAGTTTGGTGTAGGTGCCCTTTAACTTTACCTAACTTCACCTGAATGTGCCACTAAAGAGAGTTTTTGCATTAGTTGACAAAATTTCTTAAAAAGAAAGAAACAAATTATGTCTCCAAGGAACACGCATATAACTACCTTACAAGGGATGGTAAAGATGCACGTGAATTGTTCAAGTTGTGTCCACCCAAACCCTTTCTTCCCTTTCCTGGAAAGGTCATTGGTACAGATTAATAGATCCATGTAAAAATCACAAGGCATGGTTTGACAGGGAAAACAGAAGAGGGTGACCAACACAATAAGGTTTCATTTTCTGTAAAATAGTTACAATGTCAAATACAGAATGATGTAGTGTGTAATAAATACCCAGCACTATTATTTACAAGTTAAGTAGATTTTTTTTAAAAGTTAAAATAGAAAAATGTATAATCTTCCCATATACTCCAGTATCAAAATGTTTAATAGAGCAAAAATATAAAAAACAAAAGATAAGACCTGTGTGTCAAACTGAAATTATGTTCAGTTTTATTGTCTGGGCCAGAAGGTGTTTCAGTCTTACTCCTTAAAGGTACAAATTTATCTCTGTGTATCTCAAATTTGTCAAATTTATCTCTGTGTATCTCAAAGTTGTTATTAAATAGATTAATAGTATTGAATCAGAGGAAATATAAGAATTAGTGGGATTAGGAAGCTTATTAAAAATTCATGGTAGTGTCAGCCAATAAATGACCCTCAAATTCTAAATATTTAAAAAAAGAAAGAAAAAAACATAAAAATTTAATATAAGTTCTTTTAAGAATAAATGACCCATAAAAATATCAATTGTGACTTTGGCAAGAGAAACTATAGAAACAATAAATTACATGACAATGATAAATCTTTTTAAAACTACCTTGATTCAAATCATAGGTTGTCTTGATAGAAACCTGGAGATCATGGTTTCTAATGAACTCACAGTCTTAGAATGAAATTAACCTGGTATGTTATAATAATTTTGACCTTTGTGTGGAGCAACTGGCACATAATTTAAATTAACATTTGAATGTCAGTTTTCCTAATTTCTTCTGTTCTAAATACTAGTGAAGGCTAATCCTACTTCAATCTTGATTTTACAAAAAAAAAATTAAATTGTTGAATCCTCTGCTCCAGCAGAACTATGTCAAGTGTTGGATCCTCTACTCTAACAGAACCGTGTCACGCATTGGCGTGGTAGGAAATAGAAACAGCATGTGTGAACTTAAAAAAAAAAAAAACAGGCCTATGTGTATAGTACATGAAACATTCATTTTTATTAATGTAACATATGCAGTTATGAGAGTAAACAAGAAAGAGTCATACAGGGCATGGCTGATGTTTTCACATATAATGAGTGAAAGGAGCCAGACCTGAAGTATATATGTTGCATTTCTCTAAGTACAAAGTTAAAAAACAGAGTTAAAGAGTTTAGGTCATCTTCAAATCAAAGTGATTATTTCTGGTTTTAAGACAGAAACAAAAACTGAGCAAAGAGAACTCATATTCATGAGGTAATTTGTTGGGAAATGAGAGATAAGGATATGAAATGCTGATGGGCCTGTGAAGAAACAATTATAAGAATAATACTTATGAAAATACATGAATGTGATATGTTCTTGAGTTGGGTGTGTCAAGTTCAGTTCTAAAGACCCTACAACTATTAATCTGTTTGAAATTGTTAGTTCTTTCACACACTTCTGACACTCTGACATGCTTTCTGCAAACTCATGCTGCCATATTGTTCATATGTCTCTAATAATACACTTGCACCTCAGTCCACCTCTCATTCACACTCCCCAACAACTTTGAATAGATTCTACTTTCCTGAGAAAGTAAAGAAATAGGGGTTATTGTTTGGTGTTCATGTGTATTTATCTATCCTGAAGCACATGTAAGAGTCTACTGTTACATGTTCAATGAACATGCATGGTTTCTATCTGCATCAATAATAAACTGGTTTCTGCAACTAAAATTTTTAATGTAGAGCAATATTTATTTTGTCAGAATGTGATAACTATTTGCACATTGTGTTTTTGTGAATGTAGCAGAGACTGCTAAAACTATCTCAACTGGGGCCTGCTGCTGTGTAATATTTACCAAACTTCCTCGTAATTATCCCTGGTCATGTGATTAAGATTTCTACAATTGGAGATGAGGGAAAGTAACATATGTCACTGCCAGGCATGGCGAAACAAAATTCCATAGTTCTCCATGCTCATTATGTTTTAGCTGTCTGGGCTGTTGATAAGTCAAAGTTGCCTAGAAAGTTCTATGCTCATGATGAATTTTTTTTTCCATGTCAGTGCATGAAAAGTGAATTATACCATGAACACTACTAATGATTTCCACCTGCACCTGTTCTCTGAATTGTTACTTGAGAAGGAGATTCCTGAAGATAGCAACAGTGCCTAGGACATCATGTAGTCATGGTGTAAATTCTTTTAAGAGGCAAATAATCGGGGCTGGGGATACAGCACAGTGGGTAGAGTGCTTGCCTTGCAAGCATAAGGCCTTGGGCTCAATCCCCAGCACCACGAAAAAAAAGAGGCAAATAATCTCACTTGACTTATAATAAGTGGATGATTATGGTACATGTAAATATCTTCCCCTGGTCTACTTATGTGTTTCATATGTCTGTAGCTACATGGATGTGAAAGGTGGAGGTTCTTGGCAGTCTCAGCTTATACTCAGTAGCATCTTGAATATTTTTTTAAATACATTTTAGATCTTGATGGACCTTTATTTTATTAATTTATATGCAGTGCTGAGAATCAAACCCAGTGCCTCACACATGCCAGGCAAGCACTCTACCACTGAGCCACAGCCCCACCCTTGAACATGTTTTGATTTTATTGAAAGTACCTGAAGACAACTTCCCTCTCCAGGCCTCTCCAACTGAACATTGGGAAACACACAAGCCTGAAACTTCATTGAAAATGTCAAATTATCCTAAGAAATTTTAGTTGGAAATATCATATTGTCCTCATAAAAATGAGATATATTTTATAATGTGGGGGTTGACTCCAATCTGTCCCATGCCACTACTCAACAATGGTTCTATCTCATAGGTTTGATTTGTTTACTCATATGTTGTTGACCACCACTATCTCATTTCCTATAAAGAGATTAAAAGAAAAAAAATTATATTAGAAAATTTGTAGCATTACTTATTCCCCAATTGATTTAGTAAGAAGTAAAACAAAAGGAAGTTTACAGCTACACAATGACTTTTTGTCGGTGGTCTGAGCCCAATACACACAGACAAGATCTTTATTATCTAATGTCCCCTTACTCTCAAACAACTGAACCCTCAGGAAGACCATGGGAATGAGAAAAATAACTGTTTCTATCTTCTTCCCTTTTTCATTCACTTCTCTTGCTCTATTTATTTCTCTCTCTACCTCTCCTCTTCCACTAAATAGAAATCTTCCTTTTTTTCCCCTTTTACAAAGCAGTCTTATTATCTTAGGTTCAGAGAAGATGCCAATACATACATCACCTTGACTTTTTCACAGGCTGTAGGATGAATAGTTTGTCCAGATTATTTCTCTTTTTCTTTTCCTGCACTGTATAACTCTTTGTAGGTTAACTTAGATCAAGTAATTTTCTCTCAGAAGCTCAAAACACCAAAAATGAGCAGTTGATGACTAAGAAATAAATCTGTACCTGAAAAAACAACATATAAAATGTACAGATGCTACCTGTTCACTAAATCACTTTCCTGAGAAGTATTCAGTACAGCATCAGTGTTGTTATGAGACCAGTTATTACTAAGGCCTCAGCAGTGTATTGTGACCTATTGATGACATCACACAGTCCAGATGGTATTCAGAGAACTGCAACATTGCTAAAGCCTTTCATCTAAAGTAATACAATTTTTTAAAACTTAGATATCCTTTTTATTAAATACATAAAAAGTAGTCCTCACTTTACAAGTTTACAAGTTCAAAATCATACAAATGTATAAGAGCATATAATTAGTACACTTACAAACTGTATCCACCCAAACAGTCGCTGTGGACACATCTAATTTACATTCAGCATCTGCATATTTACATGATACTTACCACAGAGTTAACACAAAGTAAGTACTGTTTACAGTATGTAGAAGCCTATGTGAGAGACAAGTTGAAATGTGGTCTTGGGTCTGAGAACATCTCAGTTGTACATACAACTTTAGCAGTTACTAAATTTCCACTGCTGCTGGCAAAAAAATTCATGTATCTTCCCCAGCTAGATTCAACTGTTTTGCCACTCTTCCTCAACATCTCCACTTTGGCAGAAAGAAGATAATCCTGGGCTTAACCAAACTTGCCTTTCTCAGGAATTCTGTTCTTGCCAAGGCCCTATTTCTTAGTCTACTAGATTCTGTCCTTGAGCCCAGTTTGTCTTGGGAAAACATCTAGGTCCTGTATTATGGAAGGTTTATTTCACCTCCCACCCACTTTAGAATGCACCTTGTCTTTTAGGGTCCATATGTTTTTACCCTCACTTTTAAAAATTACAATGGCCTAGCCTTGCACATTCTTTTTACCTCCATAAGCTCATTCATCTGGGTGTTCTTTTATTCAATATTGTCACTGAATAAGAGCCATATTGATCAATAAAATTCTAACTTTTTAAGCTATTTAAAATGTTAAAGCAAAAACAAATACTTTCTTGCATATATCAGATTGATAAAAATTGGAGAGTAAAACTATATTAAATGATATTCTGGATACTACCTAATGAAGAATCTTCATGAACTGAAATATTGACTTATGTGCCATATAGGAGAGCAAGGCAACATTTCATAAAACAAAAGAAGCCTCCTAATCTATAATTCCCTTTTTTAAAAGGGCACATACAAAGATGGTATTCCTAGAATTTTGTCTTCTTTTGTGCTTTTGAATTTTAAGTCTCTAACTAAAAAGAATGAATAAACAACTATTGTAGGGTGATTGGCATAGGATTTATTTCCAAGGATAGAAGTCAAAATGAGTAAATTTTGCCATGTGAAAGAACATCTTCAGGATACCAGTGATCAGGGATCAAAAGAAAGTACGATTCAATGAAATAATCACAAGTGTGTTCATGAACAGAATGCTATACAACAATAATAGTATTATTAAATCAAAAATCTATCCTTTTGACAGGACAAAAAATATATTTTGTCTCAAAGTATTTACTCACATAGGCCAACCTCCATGGTATAGTGTTGTTATCATAGGTGTTTCCTACTGCTTCAATGAAAAGTTACCAAATAGTATCAATTAAAATGTTATTATTTTGTATTTCTTGAGACCAAAATCCACTAAAGATTTTGCGGACTAAATTCAAGGTTATCAGCAGGGCTGCTCCTGTTTGGAGGCTCCACTTGAGGATCTTCTCAGTTTACTCCAACAGGTTTCAGAGCTGCCTGAATCCTTAGTAGACTTCAGGTTACTGAAGGCTGGGAGGTGATATACTGGAAATCTACAGGGACACTATAAGCCAAAGTGGAAATCTGCGACATCTCAGAGTCCCACTGGTATCTGACCAATATGAGAAAACAAGGGAAGAAAATGTCCAAAACAAACCTAGATACTATATCACTAAAACCCACTGACAGCACAGCAGAAGAAATGTCAGAAAGGGAGTTCAGAATGCACATAATTAAAACAATCAGGGAAGCAAATGAGGAGATGAACGAGCAAATGCAGACATTGGAGGAGATGAAAGAGCAAATGCAGGCATTATGATTTCACCAAGCAACACTTAAAAGAGCAAATACAGGAAGCAAGAGATCATTTCAATAAAGAGTTAGAGATACTGAAAATAAACAAACAAACAGAAATCCTTGAAATGAAGGAAACAATAAACCAAGTTAAAAACTCCATAGAAAGCATAACCAATAGGATAGAACACCTGGAAGACAGAACCTCAGATATTGAAGAAAAAATATTTAATCTTCAAAACAAAGTTGACCAAACAGAGAAGATGGTAAGAAATCATGAACAGAATCTACAAGAATTATGGGATTTCATGAAAAGGCCGAATTTAAGAATTATTGGGATTGAGGAAGGCTTAGAGAAGCAACACAAAGGAATGAACAATCTATTCCATGAAATAATATCAGAAAATTTGCAAATCGGAAGAATGAAATGGAAAACCAGATAGAAGAGGCTTATAGGACTCCAAATATACAAAATTACAACAGACCTACATCAAAGCACATTACTATGAAAATACCGAACATACAAAATAAAGAGAATTTTAAAGGCCACAAGAGAAAAGAACCAAATTACATTCAGGGGGAAACCAATAAGAATATCAGCAGATTTTTCAATCCAGATCCAAAAGCTAGAAGGGCCTGGAACAACATTTACGAAGCCCTGAGAGAAAATGGATGCCAACCAAGATCTTATACCCAGCAAAACTTACTTTCAGATAGGACAACAAAATAAAATACTTCCATGATAAACAAAACCTAAAGGAATTTACAGAAAGAAAGCCAGCATTGCAGAACATTCTCAGCAAAATATTCCATGTGGAGGAGATGAAAAACAACGATGCAAATCAGCAACAGGAAGAACTAGCCTAAAGGAATAACCAAATAAAGGAGAAACCAAATCATGTCAAAAAACAAAAATGAGTCAAATGACTAGGAATACAAATCATATCACAATAATAACCCTGAATGTTAATGGCCTGAACTCATCAATCAAAAGACATAGACTGACAGATTGGATTAAAAAGAAAAATCATAAAATATGCTGCCTGCAAGAGACTCATCTCATAGAAAGAGATACCCATAGACTAAAGGTGAAAGGATGGGAAAAAACATACCATGCACATGGACACAGCAAAAAAGCTGGAGTATCCAACCTCATTTCAGATAATGTGGACTTCAAGCCAAAACTAGTCAGAAGGGATAAAGAAGGACATTACATACTGCTTAAGGGAAGCATAAATCAGCAAGATAACAATCACAAATATCTATGCCCCAAACATTGGCTCATCCATGTACGTCAAACAAATCCTTCTCAATTTCAGAAATCAAATAGACCACAACACAATAATACTAGGCAATTTTAACACACCTCTCTCATCACTGGACAGATCTTCCAAACAAAAATTGAAAAAAGAAACCATAGATCTCAATAACACAATCAACAATTTAGACTTAACCTACTTATATAGAATATACAATCCAACCAAGAACGAACACACTTTCTTCTCAGCAGCACATGGATCCTTCTCTAAAATAGACCATATTTTATGCCACAAAGCTATTGTTAGCGAATACAAGAAGATAGAGATAATACCTTCTATTCTATCAAATCATAATGGATTGAAATTAGAAATAAATGACAGAATAAAAAACAGAAACATCTCCAACCTGGAGATTAAATAATACACTATTATATGATGAATGGATAACGGAAGATGTCAGGAAGGAAATAAGAAAATTCTTAGAAGTAAATGAGAACAAAGACACATCATATCAAAACCTCTGGGGCACTGTGAAAGCAGTACTTAGAGGAAGATTTATTTCATGGGGTACATTCAACAAAAGAAGTAGAAATCAACAAATAAACAACTTAACACTATAGATCAAACCCTAGAAAAAGAAGAACAGAACAGCACCAAAAGTAGTAGAAGACAGGAAATAGTTAAAATCAGAGCCGAAATCAATGAAATAGAAACAAAAGAAACAATCAGAAAAATTAACAAAATAAATAGTTGGTTCTTTGAAAAAATAAACAAAATTGATAAGCTCTTATTCACACTAACAAAGAGAAAGAGGGAAAAAACTCAAATTACTAAAATTCAGAATGAACAAGGAAATATCACAACAGACATGAATGAAATACAAAACATAATTAGAAGATATTCTGAAAATCTATGTTCCAACAAAACAGAAAACCTCGAAGACATAAACAAGTTTCTAGAGACACATGAATTACCTAAACTGAACGAGGAGGACATACACAACTTAAATAAATCAATTTCAAGCAATGAAAGCAATGAAATAGAAGAGGCCATCAAAAGCCTACTAACAAAGAAAAGTCCGGGACCAGATGGGTTCTCAGCTGAGTTCTACAAAACCTTCAAAGTAGAGCTCATTCCAATACTCCTCAAAGTATTCCATGAAATAGAAGAGGAGAGAACCCTCCCAAACTCATTCTATGAAGCCAATATCACACTGATACCTAAACCAGACAGAGACACTTCAAGGAAAGAAAATTTCAGACCAATATCCTTAATGAACATCGACACAGAAATTCTCAACAAAATTTTAGCAAATCACATACAAAAATACATTAAAAAGATAGTGCACCACGATCAAGTGGGTTTTATCCCAGGGATGCAAGGTTAGTTCAACATCCGGAAATCAATAAATGTCATTCACCATATCAACAGACTTAAAGTTAAGAACCACATGATTATTTTCACAGATGCAGAAAAAGCATTGGATAAAATATAGCATCCCTTCATGCTCAAAACACTAGAAAAAATAGGGATAGTGGGAACATTCCTTAACATTGTAAAGGTCATCTACGTTAAGCCCATGGCCAATATCACTCTAAATGGTGAAAAACTGAAAACTTTCCCCCTAAAAACTGGAACAAGGCAGGGATGCCCTCTTTCACCACTTCTATTCAACATCGTTCTTGAGACTCTGGCCAGAGCAATTAGACACACCAAAGAAATTAAAGGGATACGAATTGGAAAAGAAGAACTCAAACTATCCCTGTTCGCTGATGACATGATTATATATTTAGAGGAACCTGGAAATTCCACCAGAAAACTCTTAGAACTCATAAGTGAATTCAGAAAGTAGCAGGTTACAAGATCAATGCCCATAAATCCAACGCATTTTTATACATAAGTGATGAATCTTCAGAAAGAGAAATTAGGAAAACTACCCCATTCACAATAGCCTCGAAAAAAATAAAATACTTGGGAATCAATCTCACAAAAGAGGTGAAAGACCTCTACAATGAGAACTACAGAACACTAAAGAAAGAAATTAAAGAAAACCTTAGAAGATGGAAAGATCTCCCATGTTCTTGGATAGGCAGAATTAATATTGTCAAAATGGCCATACTACCTAAAGTGCTATACAGATTCAGTGCAATTCCAATCAAAATCTCAATGACGAACCTTACAGAAATAGAGTAAGCAATTATGAAAATCATCTGGAAGAATAAGAAACCCAGAATAGCTAAAGCAATCCTCAGTAGAAAGAGTGAAGCAGGGAGTATCACAATACCAGATCTTCAACTCTACTACAAAGCAATAGTAACAAAAATGGCATGATATTGGTACCAAAATAGACAGATAGATCAATGGTACAGAATAGAGGACATGGACATAAGCCCAAATAAATACAATTTTCTCATACTAGACAAAGGTGCCAAAAATATGCAATGGAGAAAAGATAGCCTCTTCAACAAATGGTGCTGGGAAAACTGGAAAATCATATGCAACAGAATGAAATTAAACCCCTATCTCTCACCCTGCACAAAACTCAACTCAAAATGGATCAAGGACCTTGGAATCAGACCAGAGACCCTGCATCTTATAGAAGAAAAAGCACGTCCAAATCTTCAACATGTCGGCTTAGGATCAGACTTCCTTAACAGGACTCCCATAGCACAAGAAATAAAAGCAAGAATCAACAACTGGGATAGATGCAAACTAAAAAGCTTTCTCTCAGCAAAGGAAACTATCAGTAATGTGAAGAGAGAGCCTACAGAGTGGGAGAAAATCTTTACCACTAATACTTCAGATAGAGCACTAATTTCCAGAATCTATAAAGAACTCAAAAAACTCTACACCAAGAATACAAATAATCCAATCAACAAATGGGCTAAGGAAATGAACAGACACTTCACAGAAGAAGATGTACAAGCAATCATCAGATATATGAAAAAATGTTCAACATCTCTATTAATAAGAGAAATGCAAATGAAAACTACACTAAGATTCCATCTCACCCCAATTAGAATGATGATTATCAAGAACACAAGCAACAATAGGTGTTGGTGAGGATGTGGGGAAAAAGGTACACTCATACATTGCTGGTGGGGTTGCAAATCAGTGCAGCCACTCTGGAAAGCAGTGTGGAGATTCCTCAGAAAGCTTGGAATGGACCCTCCATTTGACCCAGCTATCCCACTCCTTGGCCTATACCCAAAAGACTTAAAATCAGCATACAAAAGAGATGCAGCCACATCAATGTTCACAGCTGTTCAATTCACCATAGCCAGATTTTGGAACCAACCTAGATGTCCTTCAATTGATGAATGGATAAAGAAACTGTGGCATATATATACAATGGAATATAACTCTGCCATAAAGAATAATAAAATTGGGATTTTAATTGGAATTGCATTGAATTTGCAAGCAATTATGAAATTTATCTGGAAGAATAAGAAACCCAGAATAGCTAAAGCAATCCTTAGCAGGAAGAGTGAAACAGAGGGTACTGCAATACCAGATCTTTAACTCTACTACAAAGCAATAGTAACAAAAATGGCATGGTATTGGTACCAAAATAGAAAGGTAGATCAATGGTACAGAATAGAGGACACGGACACAAACCCAAATAAATACAATTTTCTCATACTAGACAAAGGGGCCAAAAATATGCAATGGAGAAAAGATAGCCTCTTCAACAAATGGTGCTGGGAGAATTGGAAATCCATATGCAACAGAATGAAACTAAACCCATATCTCTCACCATGCACGAAACTAAACTCAAAATGGATTAAGGACCTTGGAATCAGACCAGAGACCTTGCAGATTATAGAAGAAAAAGTAGGTCCAAATCTTCACCTTGTTGATCTAGGATCAGACTTCCTTAACAGGACTCCCATAGCACAAGAAATAAAAGCTAGAATCAACCACTGGGATAGATTCAAACTAAAAAGCTTTCTCTCAGCAAAGGAAACTATCAGCAATGCGAAGAAAGAGCCTACAGAGTGGGAGAATATCTTTGCCAATCATACTTCAGATAGAGCACTAATCTCCAGAATCTATAAAGAACTCAAAAAACTCTACTCCAAGAATACAAATAATCTAGTCGACAAATGGGTCAAGGAAATGAATAGACACTTCACAGAAGAAGATCTACAAGCAATCAACAAACATATGGAAAAATGTTCAACATCTCTAGTAATAAGAGAAATGCAAATCAAAACCACCCTAAGATTCCATCTCACCCCAATTAGAATGGCGATTATCAAGAATACGAGCAACAACAGGTGTTGGCGAGGATGTGGGGAGAAAGGTACACTCAGACATTGCTGGTGGGGCTGCAAATTAGTGCAGCCACTCTGGAAAGCAGTGTGGAGATTCCTTAGAAAACTTGGAATGGACCCTCCATTTGACCCAGCTATCCCACTCCTTGGCCTATACCCAAAGGACTTAAAATCAGCATACTACAGAGATACAGCCACATCAATGTTCATAGCTGCTCAATTCACAATAGCCAGACTGTGGAACCAACCTAGATGCCCTTCAATTGAAGAGTGGATAAAGAAACCGTGATATATATATACAATGGAATATTACTCAGCCATAAAGAATGATAAAATTATGGCATTTGCAGGCAAATGGATGAAATTGGAGAATATTATGCTAAGTGAGAGAAGCCAATCTCAAAAAGCCAAAGGACGAATGATATCGCTAATAAGTGGAGGATGACACATAATGGGGGGAGGGAAGGGTTAGTGTTAGGGTTAGAGTTAGGGTTAGGGAGGGGGGCAAGTATGGAGGAAGGAAGGACTGTATAGAGGGAAAAGAAGGGTGGGGTGGAAGGAAAAAATAACAGAATGCATCAAACAACATTACTGTATGTAAATTTATGATTACACAAATGGTATGCCTTTACGCCATGTACAAACAGAGAAGCTACATGTATCCCATTTGTTTACAATTAAAAAAATTTTTTTTAATTAAAAAAAAGAACTTAAAATCAGCATACTATAGTGACACAGCCACATCAATGTTTACAGCAGCTCAATTCATATAATAGGTATGCTATGGAACCAACTTAGGTGCCCTTCAACGGAGGAATGGATGAAGAAAATGAGGCATATATACACAACAGATTATTATTCAGCCACAAAGAAGAATGAAATTATGGTATTTGGAGGTAAATGGATGGAACTGGAGGCAATCATGCTGAGTGAAATAAGCCAGTCCCCAAAAAACCAAAGGCTGAATGTTCTCTCTGATATGTAGATGCTAACACACAACAAGACTGGGGGAGAACAGTTCATTGCATTAGACAAAAGGGAATGAAGGGAAGAGGGGATGGGAATAGGAAAGACAGTAGAATGAATCAAAAACGAGAAGTTGTACTCCATGTATGTATAATGTCAACACACACTCTACTGTCATGTATATCTAAAAAGAGCAAATAAAAAATTTAGAAAAATAAGAAAAAAAAAACTGAAGAGGCACATGGTCCCTCTCCTCTCTGACAGGACCCACCTCTCCCTTGGGAGTGTCTCCTTTCCCTTTTACTATTCCTTCAATAAACTCATTCCTGTTACTCTGAGAAAAAAAAAAAGAATAATAAAATTATGGCATTTGCAGGCAAATGGATGAAATTGGAGAATATCATGCTAAGTGAGATAAGCCAATCTCAAAAAAACGAATGATCTCACTGATAAGTGGATGATGACATATAATGGGGTTAGGAGGGTTTAGCATTAGGGTTAGGGTTAGGTTTAGGGCTAAGGTTAGGGATGGGGGCAAGAATGGAGGAAGGAAGGACTGTATAGAGGGAAAAGAGGGGTGCGTGAGGAGGGGGGGAAGGGGGAAAAATGGCAGAATGAATCAAACAACATTGCCCTGTGTAAAGTTATGATTACACGAATGGTATGCCTTTGCTCCATGTACAGAGAATCAAAATGTATCCCATTTGTTTACAATAAAAAAAAAAAAAAGGACTCCAAGATGGATGATAGGGCAATGTGAATAGAAGAATTTGGAGTGTTTGTAACTCTAGAAAATAGAGATGTTAAACAAATTTATAACTGAATAAATACTACAATTAGAATCAGAAAGATATAGAAGAAAGCATAAAATTTAATATTTGGTAAACAAGATAAGGAAAAGGAACAAAAATATAATTAATTCAAAGAAAACATTTTTTAAAAAGAAAAGCCAAAGTACACAACAAAGCAATACTTATGACTTCTGACAGAAATAGTTTCACAACTAAACTTTATAACATAACCATCTCAAAAATAAATGAAAATGTCAGGAAGTCAGAAGAGAACAACCTTCAGGGCTAGAAGACAGTAACCCCTTGAAAGAACCACCTTGAAATGTAGGTAGAAGTGGGACAGGTTGGGATCTAACATATTCAATTACATTATACAGTTGTCTAGGAATAATGTTCTGTCCTCACATCCTTTAAGCCCTGGTCAGGGACTGCTGCTGCAGACTCTTCTTATACTCTGCTCTGTCCTATCTGGGGCTTCAGCTCTGTCTCATTCTCATGCTACCTCCATATGATAATCTCTCACATACATTCTTTTCTGCATCTGTTCTTTCTGTCTTGAAAACTCACATAACATGTGTTGGGGTGAATTATTATCATGCTGGTTGCAGTGTCCATTTGATTGTCCAAGTTAAAAGAGTTTCTGGAAAGAAATTTGAAGATTACCTCTCTGTATTACTGATCTCACATGGTGCTAGTTTGCCAGCAACCTTTTTCAACAACAACAAAAAAAGCCATATATTGATAATCATGAGATTTAAGAGCTAACATTATTTGCAATAATTCAGAGTCCATGAACCTTATTAGAAAAAGCATCCAAAAATCGGCTTTACAATAAAATGCAGCAAATTAAAATGATGTTGAAAGTCTCCTATATGAGTATGAAGGATTGTGATGAGCACTGAGTCCATTTATATACAAAAAAGTGGGGGGAATATAGAAATTAGAGAACAGAATATAAATTTTCAAAGGTTTTAAAAAATAAAATAACTATCAAAATGAGGAGAATAATACAAAGAGGGAAGATAAACTATTGTTAAGTATCTTTGAAAAATAATCTCAGATTAAATTTATATATAGCATCTGAATGAGTTAATGCCACAGTCACCTGAATATTTTCAACCTTTTATTTCCTTAATTACAGGGTGAATTTTAAATATCACTACACTAGTGTTTATGAAACATTTAAAGTTTCACAACTGTTAGATTCCTGTCAGTTTCTTTTTTTCTGAAAAATTCAAGAACTGTTAAATTTAATGTCATATAAATGAGTATGATTCAATTTTTGCAGAAAAACTTCTGTTTTACATTTCATTATCCCTTCTTCACATTACATTTATTTTAAAAGTTTTGTTCATATATAATTGATAAGCTTTAAAGCAGCATATTTTAGGTATACAATTTAATGAGTCTGGCTCAGTTACACATTTTGCCTTCTACTTATACATAGGGATATAGATATTCCTTTGGGATAATGTCTAACTCATGTTGAGAATGGTTATGTTTGCACAGTAAAACCTGAATTCATTTTTTAATCTAGAATTTTTAATAACTTTTGAATTTCAATATAAGTATGTATCCGTCATACAAAATCACTAGTTCATGACAAAAGCAAAAGATAGTAATATAAATCTTGGAAAATATTAGGACACATTTATACAGTTTAGCATTTTTTGCTAAGTATTACTTTTTGTAAGGACATTGCTTAGTAATGGAACATCACATTGCAAAAATTTTCAGTGTTTCAAGGGAATGGAATAGTCATGCTGAATATGTTTATCTTCCTTTCCTCTTACTAACACAAGAAGAAATTTAAGTGATAATTAAGTAGCTTATAAGTCTATAAATAACAACCAGAAATGATCAACAAAAGTACAGAAACATATTCGGTAACATTGCTGTTATTTAGATATAAGAATGTACCCTGAAAAGCTTATGTATTAGGCAATACAGCAATGTTCAGAGGTGAGGACTGAGTTATGAGTGAGGACTGAGTTATGAGGTGAGGACTGGGTTATGATTGTGTTATCAGAGCTATGACCTCTTCAAAAGATGAATCTATTTCAGGAAAAAAAAAAAAAAAACTGAATGAACTACAGGATGGTAACAGTAGGCCAGTGGGGCAATGGGTGGAGAAAGCAGGTTACTGGGGCTATAGCCTTGAATTCAGTCTTGTCCCTGGATTCTTCCCATTTCTTCTTCTTGGTTGCCATGAGGTGAGCAGCTTTTCTCAACCACATTGTTCCATTTTGATGTTATGCCCACTGCAGACTCTGAAAAAGGGAGTCAGCTGACTATGGACTGTGACCTTGGAAATTATCAATCAAGAGAAGAGAAATGCAAATTCAAACAACTCTAAGATTTCATCTTACTCCATTTAGAATGGCTTTTTTCGGCCTCAGGAAGAAGGGCCCGCCTGTGCCCCTGGCGGGTCCCGGTCTTCCGGGACCTTACCTGAGTGATGCCCCGCTATTGTGCAGCGATTTGCTGTAAAAACCGCCAAGGACCGAACAATAAAGACCGGAAGCTGAGCTTTTACCCGTTTCCTCTACATGACAAAGAAAGACTTGAAAAGTGGTTAAAGAATATGAAACGTGATTCTTGGGTTCCTAGTAAATACCAGTTCCTATGTAGTGACCATTTTACTCCTGACTCTCTTGACATCAGATGGGGTATTCGTTATTTAAAACAAACTGCAATTCCAACAATATTTTCTTTGCCTGAAGACTATCAGGTATTGGAGTAGGGGCAGTAATGCTGAGCATGGTGGCTCATTAAAGGGTGACAGGTGATCAGGTACAGAAAGTGAGAGGGAAAGATAATGCTGGGAAAATAAATGCTTGAGAAAAAGGAACATCAATTTGTACTTCTACTAAAAATATGGTTAGTGTTTTTTAAAATTTAAACTGTCGTGGAGTTTAAGAAACAGAAGGTAACACATACAGTCTTAAGTCATTAACATAATTAATGAGTTACGCTTTTTTCTTTGCTGGGCATTTGAATGGTTTGAAATATATATTGAATGGGCTTAATGTTTTTTTTAAAAACAGGACATATTTAAATCATATGCTTAGAATATATTTTTAACTAAACAAATTTGGTTGGCCAGTATACTGCCCAAAGTTAAAATTAAGTGAGTATTAACCAATAACAAAATAAGTCTTTTTTAGAATTTGAAAATATTATTTTCTAGGGAAAAGACCTCTCCAAAAAAAAATCTCAGAAGAAAAAATTGGAAGAGAAAGAAGTATGCCTAAAAACCAGGTCAGAAGAATCATTTGCATCAAATGAGACAAAGAAAATTACAGTTAACACAGATGTGCTTCCTGAATGTGCAGAATTGCTTGATTCATCTGCCATGGTGAAGCCACCAACTCCAAAGCCAGGAAACCTACAAAATAAAGTATTGACTCTTAATCTGTTAAACAAGATACTGAAAAACTGAAATCTACCCTGGAAAAATCAGTTAACCAAGATTTAGGTTTAAGGGGATTTCACACATCTTTTGAGAACCAAAATTCTGCAACTATTACTTTGACAACTTCAAATTCAGAAGTTATTCAACAGTCTTTGGAAACCCAAACAGTACTTGAAATAACAACCAGTCATATTGCTAATACAAACTTTAGGAATAATTCCATGGAAATTAAGTCAGCACAGGAAAATCCATTCTTATTTAGCACAATTAATCAAACAGTTAAAGATTTAAACACAAATAAAGAATCTGTTATTGCCATTTTTGTACCCACAGAAAATTCTAAACCTATAGTTAATTCTTTTATACCTGTCTCCAAAGAAACCATAGAAATGGAAGACACAGACACTGAAGATTCCTTATATAAGGATATAGATCATGGGGCAGAAGTTTTACAAATTGAACATTCCTATTGCAGACAGGACATAAACAAGGAACATCTTTGGCAAAAAGTCTCTAAACTACATTCAAAGATAACTCTTCTTGAGCTACAAGAGCAACAGACTCTAGGAAGATTGAAGTCTTTGGAAGCTCTTATAAGCCAGCTAAAACAGGAGAACTGGTTATCAGAAGAAAATGTAAAGATTATAGAAAATCATTTCACAACATATGAAGTCACTATGATATAAAGAGGTTTTAAAGCTATGATTTTGTATATGCTTTTTCCAGCTAAACCAAATTCCATGTAAAGTGTACTTTTTCCCATATAATGTTCTCATCTTAATGAAGCTACAAAAGTGCTCTAGTATTATGCACTGCGTCCTGTTCTTAAAATGCTCATTAATAAGAAAAAGTAGTTTTGGGGAAGAGAAAAATAGTTGTATCATTGAGTAGTTGCTCAAATTAAAATATAGTGAATAAATAATGAGTCAGTCATAAAAAAAAGAGAACAATGATATGGTCAAAACACCCCAAAATATATCAGCCTGGTACTACCACTGGCATATGACTTGACTAAAGTACTTATCAACATTGAACCCCAGTCCCTAATCTATAAAATAGGGCCCTTACTAGAGCTTTAATAGTCAGTTTCTTTGTAGTCCTTCCCTTTGTATTTATTGATACTTCTATTAAAACAGTTTTTCTTTAAGATTATATGTATGTATATAATAGATGTTGGGGAAGAATTTGATACTCACTGCTTATTGAATTCTCTGACCTTTTGGCTATAGTTAGGTATCTTACATAAAGGAAAATACTGCTATTATAATTTTAATTCAGTAGAACTCAGCTTTTAGGAGAGATACTCTAAACTTGAAAGAATATATATTTCAATACCTTATGTGTAGCTAACCATCTTTAAGTCATTTAAGTTTTTTAACGTCCTTATTTATAAAATTATATTTAAAACCAAAATTATAATAGGTTAATTTTAAATATATATATTAGAAAATATAATCTGTATCTGTTTCTTAACAGGTGTAGTTTTTAAAGTATGTGCTTGTGTCATTTTTTTAAATACAAAACAATACAGTAATACTTTACTATATATTCCCACTTAAGTATATTTTATTAAAATTTCTAAGCAAAGTATAGATAAGTGATGATGTCCTTAGGAAGACAAAGTTTTTCTCTTAGGAAAGAGAAGTGATGGTGATATAAACAAAAATAAAGTTTATATCTGCATGAACTAAGAAAAATAAATGTAAAAGCAAAGACTTTGTGGTAACATAAATGTGAATGATAGATGATATGTTCTATAATATCTGTTAAATAAAAAATACTATCTAAAATAATGGTTTTGAGAATTCTATGAGGTAACACATGATTTTTTAACCTAGAAAATAGGAGGTGCTCAATAATTATTAGTTTACTATGTAGCAAATAGTATTGTTAATGACTGGTAACTATTTTTTATTATATTTTAATTAAGTTTTAGGCTAATCAAATGAATTGGTATTATTAGATAATGTGTCTGCTAATTTTAAAAGATCAAAACTGTTTTATTAAATGACCATGATAGGGAGAACTTTAAAAGTATTCCGATATTGCATTTTGCTGATACTTAGTTTAAAGTAAATCATACAGATAAAAATAAAGACCCACAAAAATATTTTAACATTTAAACTTAATAAACCTAATAAAATATAAGCATATAAGATATTTTCATGGCTTTCATATATTCTCCCCCCTCCCTCCCCCTCTCTCTCCCTCCCTCTCTCTCCCCCCTCTCCCCCCTCTCTCTTCCTTCCTCTCCTTCTCTCTCTCTCTCCCTCCCTCCCTCCCTCCCTCCCTCCCTCCATCCTTGAGTACTGGAGATTGCACCCAGGGCCTTTTACCTTGTGCATGCTAGGCAAGTGCTCTACCACTTAGCTATATCCCCAACCCTTGGCTTATCTATAAATAATTAAAGATATTCTCAACCTATCCCAGCAAACCTCTAAATTAATATTTGTAGATTTTGGCCTACATTATTTCCTATTTGGACTACTACAGAAGCCTCTTAGCTAATCTTGCCTGTTTTCAGTCTTCTATTTCCATATCATCCTAGATTCAGCTGGCAGTTTTTTACCTAAATTATAAATCTAACAATCACCCACCCACCACTTAACTTTTCTAACTCAGTTGTCTCATATTACCAATACCTATAAAATAAAGCCAAAATTGTTACCATTAAAGAAAAAAAAAAGAATGGCTTTTTTCAAGAACACAAACAATAATAGATGTTGGTATAGATGTTAGCAAAAAGGCACGCTTTTACATTGCTGGTGGAATTGCAAATTGGTGCAGCCACTCTGGAAAGCAGTATGGAGAATCCTAAGAAAACTTGGAATGGACCCACCTTTTGACCCAGTTATCCCACTCCTCGGTTTATACCCAAAGGACTTAAAATCAGCAAACTACAGTAACACAGCCCCATCAATGTTTATAGCAGCTCAGTTCACAATAGCTAGTTTGTGGAACCAATCTAGATGCCTTTCAACAGATGAATGGATAAAGAAACTCTGGTATATATATGCAATGGAATAATATTCAGCCATAAAGAAGAATAATATTATGGCATTTGCAAATAAATGGATGGAATTCGAGAATATCATGCTAAGTGAAATAAGTCAATCCCCAAAAACCAAAGGCCGAATGTTTTCCCTGATAAGTGGAGGATGATATATAATGGGGGTGGGAGTGGGGAATTAGAGAATAATGGGGGAACTTTATGTAGAAGAAAATGAGAGGGAAGGGATAAGAAAAATGGTGGAATGAGACAGACATCATTACCCTATGTACATGTATGATTACACGAATGGTATGAATCTACACTGTGTACAACCATAGAAACAAAATGATGTGCCCCATTTGTGTACAATGAATCAAAATGCAGTCTGTAAAAAATTAAAATCTAAATAAAAATAATAATAAAAAATAAAATGTAGTTATGTATGTTGTTCTTGACAGGTATATTCATAAATACAGTGTTGAAGTTAGGTTATGGTTACATGGAATTTTTCTGTATTTTTCAAATATTTTTGAGGATTTTTAATAAAATTAATATTTTTGAAAGCTGAGAAAATTTCAAAGAAGATTTACTTTATAAAGGAAATAAAATTCCACCCACACTTATCATAATTGAAATGCAGAAAATCATAAGTAAAATGTCTCAAGGTGAAATAATACATTAAGAAATCACTTACGACCCACATCATATTGGGTGTTCTTCTATGTGTCTTATTATCATCACAATTGCCAACTTTTAAAGTATTATGATCTCAATTTTCAAGACAACACAACTGATTCAGAAAGAGTGTAAGTGTGATTAATGGCAATGAAGAATGTAATCTCACATGCCTGCTGTGTCAAAATCCAGTCATTTTGCATTTTCTCAAAAACAACATTCCAGGGGTGGTAATTACAAAAGGTTGAAATATAATTTGCTCTAATTTGATTCCTAGTACTTTCTTTTGACTCCTCCATCCCAGTTCCTTTTCTTATTTTTCTGATCTTTCTACTATTTACTTATAGGTTATTTAATAACATTTTGTGGATATACCTGGTGGTGGGATTCACTGAGGTATATTCATATATGTACATGGGAAAGGAGGGTTACATTCATGCCACTGTTCATTCATCCTATCCTCTCTTTCTCACTGTCAATTACTTTCATCTAGCCCACCAATCTTCTTCTATTTTTTTATGCCCTTTTATTTTTATTGTAAACAAATGGGATACATGTTCTTTCTCTGTTTGTACATGGTGTAAAGGCATTCCATTTGTGTAATCATAAATTTACATAGAGTAATGTTGTTTGATTCATTCTGTTATTTTTTCCCTTCCCCCCACCCCTCCCACCCCTCTTTACCCTCTATACAGTACTTCCTTCCTCCATACTTGCCCCCCTCCCTAACCCTAACTCTAACCCTAACACTAACCCTTCCCTCCCCCCCCCATTATGTGTCATCCTCCACTTATTAGCAGTATCATTCGTCCTTTGGCTTTTTGAGATTGGCTTATCTCACTTAGCATGATATTCTCCAATTTCATCCATTTGCCTGCAAATGTCATAATTTTATCATTCTTTATGGCTGAGTAATATTTCATTGTATATATATATATATATACCACAGTTTCTTTATCCACTCTTCAATTGAAGGGCATCTAGGTTGGTTCCTCAGTCTGGCTATTGTGAATTGAGCAGCTATGAACATTGATGTGGCTGTATCTCTGTAGTATGCTGATTTTAAGTCCTTTGGGTATAGGCCAAGGAGTGGGATAGCTGGGTCAAATGGAGGGTCCATTCCAAGTTTTCTAAGGAATCTCCACACTGCTTTCCAGAGTGGCTGCACTAATTTGCAGCCCCACCAGCAATGTCTGAGTGTACCTTTCTCCCCACATCCTCGCCAACACCTGTTGTTGCTCGTATTCTTGATAATCGCCATTCTAATTGGGGTGAGATGGAATCTTAGGGTGGTTTTGATTTGCATTTCTCTTATTACTAGAGATGTTGAACATTTTTCCATATGTTTGTTGATTGCTTGTAGATCTTCTTCTGTGAAGTGTCTATTCATTTCCTTGGCCCATTTGTCGACTGGATTATTTGTATTCTTGGAGTAGAGTTTTTTAAGTTCTTTATAGATTCTGGAGATTAGTGCTCTATCTGAAGTATGATTGGCAAAGATATTCTCCCACTCTGTAGGCTCTTTCTTCGCATTGCTGATAGTTTCCTTTGCTGAGAGAAAGCTTTTTAGTTTGAATCTATCCCAGTGGTTGATTCTAGCTTTTATTTCTTGTGCTATGGGAGTCCTGTTAAGGAAGTCTGATCCTAGACCAACAAGGTGAAGATTTGGACCTACTTTTTCTTCTATAATCTGCAGGGTCTCTGGTCTGATTCCAAGGTCCTTAATCCATTTTGAGTTTAGTTTCGTGCATGGTGAGAGATATGGGTTTAGTTTCATTCTGTTGCATATGGATTTCCAATTCTCCCAGCACCATTTGTTGAAGAGGCTATCTTTTCTCCATTGCATATTTTTGGCCCCTTTGTCTAGTATGAGAAAATTGTATTTATTTGGGTTTGTGTCCGTGTCCTCTATTCTGTACCATTGATCTACCTTTCTATTTTGGTACCAATACCATGCCGTTTTTGTTACTATTGCTTTGTAGTAGAGTTGAAGATCTGGTATTGCAATACCCCCTCTTTCACTCTTCCTGCTAAGGATTGCTTTAGCTATTCTGGGTTTCTTATTCTTCCAGATGAATTTCATAATTGCTTGCTCTATTTCTGTAAGGTACGTCATTGGGATTTTAATTGGAATTGCATTGAATTTGTATAGCACTTTAGGTAGTATGGCCATTTTGACAATATTAATTCTTCCTATCCACGAACATGGAAGATCTTTCCATCTTCTAAGGTGTTCTTTAATTTCTTTCTTTAGTGTTGTATAGTTCTCATTGTAGAGGTCTTTCACCTCTTTTGTGAGATTGATTCCCAAGGATTTTATTTTTTTCGAGGCTATTGTGAATGGGGTAGTTTTCCTAATTTCTCTTTCTGAAGATTCATCACTTATGTATAAAAATGCGTTGGATTTATGGGCATTGATCTTGTAACCTGCTACTTTACTGAAATCACTTATGAGTTCTAAGAGTTTTCTGGTGG
Organism: Sciurus vulgaris; assembly: GCF_902686455.1. Classification (NCBI taxonomy): domain Eukaryota; kingdom Metazoa; phylum Chordata; class Mammalia; order Rodentia; family Sciuridae; genus Sciurus; species Sciurus vulgaris. Next base: position 95,534,175 of record NC_136464.1, on the reverse strand, counting down.
AATTTCCAGGTTCCTCTAAATATATAATCATGTCATCAGCGAACAGGGATAGTTTGAGTTCTTCTTTTCCAATTCGTATCCCTTTAATTTCTTTGGTTTGTCTAATTGCTCTGGCCAGAGTCTCAAGAACGATGTTGAATAGAAGTGGTGAAAGAGGGCATCCCTGCCTTGTTCCAGTTTTTAGGGGGAATGCTTTCAGTTTTTCACCATTTAGAATGATATTAGCCATGGGCTTAGCATAAATGGCCTTTACAATGTTAAGGAATGTTCCCACTATCCCTATTTTTTCTAGTGTTTTGAGCATGAAGGGGTGCTGTATTTTATCAAATGCTTTTTCTGCATCTATGGAAATAATCATGTGATTCTTGACTTTAAGTCTATTATTATGGTGAATTACGTTTATTGATTTCCGGATGTTGAACCAACCTTGCATCCCTGGGATGAAACCCACTTGATCATGGTGCACTATCTTTTTAATATGTTTTTGTATGCGATTTGCTAAAATTTTGTTGAGAATTTTTGTGTCGATGTTCATTAAGGATATTGGTCTGAAATTTTCTTTCCTTGATGAGTCTCTGTCTGGTTTAGGTATCAGTGTGATATTGGCTTCATAGAATGAGTTTGGGAGGGTTCCCTCCTCTTCTATTTTATGGAATACTTTGAGAAGTATTGGAATGAGCTCTTCTTTAAAGGTTTTGTAGAACTCGGCTGAGAACCCATCTGGTCCCGGACTCTTCTTTGTTGGTAGGCTTTTGATGACTTCTTCTATTTCAGTACTTGACATTGGTCTATTTAAATTGTTTATGTCCTCCTCGTTCAGTTTAGGCAATTCATATGTCTCTAGAATCCGGTTGATGTCTTTGAAATTTTCTATTTTGTTGGAGTATAGATTTTCAAAATAGCTTCTAATTATGTTTTGTATTTCAATCCTGTCTGTTGTGATATTTCCTTGTTCATTCCGAATTTTAGTGATTTGGGTTTTCTCTCGTCTTCTCTTTGTTAGTGTGGCTAAAGGTTTATCAATTTTGTTTATTTTTTCGAAGAACCAACTATTTATTTTGTCAATTTTTTGTATTGTTTCTTTTGTTTCAATTTCATTGATTTCAGCTCTGAGTTTAACTATTTCCTGTCTTCTACTACTTTTGGTGCTGTTCTGTTCTTCTTTTTCTAGGGCTTTGAGCTGTAGTGTTAGGTCGTTTATTTGTTGAATTTTACTTCTTTTATTAATTGCGCTCCATGAAATAAATTTCCCTCTAAGTACTGCTTTCATAGTGTCCCAGAGATTTTGATATGATGTTTCTTTGTTCTCATTTACCTCTAAGAATTTTTTAATTTCTTTCCTAATATCTTCTGTTATCCATTCATCATATAATAGCATATTGTTTAATCTCCAGATGTTGGAATAGTTTCTGTGTTTTACTCTTTCATTTATTTCTAACTACAATCCATTTGGTCTGATAGAATACATGGTAGTGTCTCTATCTTCTTGTATTTGCTAACATTAGCTTTGTGGCGTAATATATGGTCTATTTTAGAGAAGGATCCATGTGCTGCTGAGAAGAAAGTGTATTCGCTCTTGGTTGGATGGTATATTCTATAAATGTCCGTTAAGTCTAAATTATTGATTGTGTTATTGAGATCTATGGTTTCTTTGTTCAATTTTTGTTTGGAAGATGTGTCGAGTGGTGAGAGAGGCGTGTTAAAATCACCTAGTATTATTGTGTTATGGTCTATTTGGTTTCTGAAACTGAGAAGGATTTGTTTGACATACATGGATGAGCCACTGTTTGGGGCATAGATGTTTATGATTGTTATATCTTGCTGATTTATGCTTCCCTTAAGCAGTATGAAATGACCTTCTTTATCCCTTCTGACTAACTTTGGCTTGAAGTCCACATTATCTGAAATGAGGATGGATACTCCAGCTTTTTTGCTGAGTCCATGTGCATGGTATGTTTTTCCCCATCCTTTCACCTTTAGTCTATGGGTATCTTTTTCTATGAGGTGAGTCTCTTGCAGGCAACATATTGTTGGATCTTTCTTTTTAATCCAATCTGCCAGTCTATGTCTTTTGATTGATGAATTCAGGCCATTAACATTCAGGGTTATTATAGAGATATGATTTGGTTTCCCAGTCATTTGGTTCATTTTTTAAATTTTATTTATTTATTTGTTTGACACAACTTGTTTCCTCCTCTATTTGACAATTCCTTTAGGATACTTCCTCCCTTTGCTGATTTGCTTCTTTGTTTTTCATCTCTTCCTCATGGAATATTTTGCTGAGAATGTTCTGTAATGCTGGCTTTCTTTTTGTAAATTCTTTTAGCTTTTGTTTATCATGGAAGGATTTTATTTCATCGTCAAATTTGAAGGTAAGTTTTGCTGGGTATAAGATTCTTGGTTGGCATCCATTTTCTTTCAGGGCTTGAAAAATGTTGTTCCAGGCCCTTCTAGATTTTAGGGTGTGGATTGAAAAAATCTGCTGATATGCGTATTGGTTTCCCCCTGAATGTAATTTGGTTCTTTTCTCTCACAGCCTTTAAAATTCTGTCTTTATTTTGTATGTTAGGTATTTTCATTATAATGTGCCTTGGTGTGGGTCTGTTGTAATTTTGTGTATTTGGAGTCCTATAAGCCTCTTGAACTTGATTTTCCATTTCATTCTTCAGATTTGGGAAATTTTCTGATATTATTTCATTGAATAAATTGTTCATTCCTTTGGCTTGTTTCTCTAGGCCTTCCTCAATCCCAATAATTCTTAAATTTGGCCTTTTCATGCTATCCCATAGTTCTTGTAGATTCTATTCATGATTTCTTACCATCTTCTCTCTTTGTTCAACTTTGTTTTCAAGGTTAAATATTTTGTCTTCAATGTCTGAGGTTCTGTCTTCCAGGTGTTCTATCCTATTGGATATGCTTTCTATGGAGTTTTTAATTTGGTTAATTGTTTACTTCATGTCAAGGATTTCTGTTTGGTTTTTTTTCAATATCTCTAACTCTTTATTGAAATGATCTTTTGCTTCCTGTATTTGCTCTTTTAACTGTCGATTGGTGTGATCGTTCAATGCTTGCATTTGCTCTTTCATCTCATCGTTTGCTTCTCTGATCATTTTAATTATGTACATTCTGAACTCCTTTTCTGTCATTTCTTCTGCCTTGCTGTCATTGGGTTTTATTGATGTAACATCTAGATTTGTTTGCAGCATTTTCTTTCCTTGTTTTCTCATATTGTTCAGGTATCAGTGGACCGCTGAGATATTGCAGATTTCCTCTATTGACTTACAATGTCCCTGAAGATTTCTATATATATCCCCCCTTAGCCTTCAGTAGGCTGAAGTCTTGGAGGAAGTTGATAATGCGGTGCTCCACAAGGAAGCTGCCTCTCTAGGAGTGGTGGCCTTCAGGTGGGGTATAATCCCTGCTAGTGGGCAGAGGTGCCTCCACTTGTTGACCAATGGTCATCCAAAGGGGACCTAGGCTGCGGGCTGAGGCAAGGCCTGTTTGGGCCTGAGTCTCTGGTTTTACCGTCCTTGTGGGGAAACCTCACCCGGCAGGGAAGACTCACCCGGTGGGGAGGTCTCACTGGTCAGTTCCCTCCTAGAGGTTCCCTCAATTTACAGCTAACACCTGGGCTGGGCTGCCTTCCTCTGCAAAGTTCCCAGGGGCCCGGCCCTACCTCCTGGGCCTGGGAGCCTCACCCTTCGCAGATGAATCTCCTTAGGCTGCCCCTCCTCAGAGAATCTGCCCGCAGGCCTGGAACCTTCGCTCCGCCCTAAGCCTGTCTCTGTGCGGCTCTTCCACCAAGAAGCCTCCTAGATCCTGGGACCCTGCTCTGCACCTCATCGCCTGGCTATGCGGCCCCTCCTCTGAGCAGCCACCTGGGGCCCCGTACAATTGCTCTGAGTCCCAGAGACCCGCCACACGCCTCTTCCTCCAGACAGCCGCCCAGTATTCCGGTGCGGTCACTAGGAGTCCAGGAAACTCACTGAGTGTCTCCTCCTCCCACCAACCGCCCATAGCCCAGGGCAATCAATCATTCCGAGTCGAAGTGACCCTCTCCGTTCCTCCTCCTTCTCCAGATAACCCCCCAGGTGTTCAGGAGCTGTCGCTCTGAGTGGCTCTGAATCCACGTGACCCGCTGCACACGTCCTCTTGGCAACCGCCCGGAGCTCTGGTGCGGCCACTCAAGACCAAGCGACCCACTACGCTTCTCCTCCAGGCAGCCCCCCTGTGTTCAGGAGTTGTCACTTTAAGTCCAAACAACTCACCACTCGCCTTCTCCTCTGAGCAGCTGCCTGGAGTGCTAATGCAGTCACTGGGAGTCCAAATGACCCGCCGCGCTCCTCTTCCTCCTCCTCCTACTCCTCCGGGCAGGCGCCTGTGTTCAGAAGTGGTCTGAGTCCAAACAGCTCGCCACGCAGCCCCTCCTCTGGCAACTGCCTGTAGCTCTGGTGTAGTCAGTCTGAATCCAAGCGGCCGTGCTCCTCTTCCTCCTCCTCGTCCTCAGGGCAGGCCCCGGTGTTCAGAAGCAGTCGTTCTGAGTCCAAACATCTCGCCACGGAGCTTCTCCTCTGGCAACCGCCTGTAGCTCTGGTGCAGTCACTCCGAATCCAAGCGTCCACGTTCCTCCTCCTCCTCCTCCTCAGGGCAGGCCCCGGTGTTGAGTCCACACAGCTCTCCTCGCCACTCCTCCCCTGGGCAGCCGCAGAAGCCCCAGTGGTTGCTCCGAGTCCCAGCACTGTGCCGAGTGTTCTCCTTTATGGCGCTTCCAGTTGTCCGAGTTCACTGCTCCAGTGGGGGGGAGGGGTATCTCGCCGGCAGCTCTACTTCACAAAGTTCCCTGTGTTCCGGGACCACTGTCCCATCTGGGACGCCTTCCCAACGGGTGAGAGTCACCCGGCTGCTTTGAGTTGGTCCCAAGTGTCTCAATATCTCCTCTTTTGAATCCTGAGTCCTGGAGCAACATGAAATGCAGCCACCCTCTAGGCCGCCATCTTGAAACCTCTGCATTTACCATTTCTTTATTAGAGAATGTTGCAAGTCAAAATCTTACTCTGAGTGATTGGGGTAATTTAGCAAAGGCATGTTTATCTGGGGGACAATATCTCATGTGGAAGGTGGCTAACCAGGAGTTATGCTTTGATACTGCCCCACGTAATGCAGTTGCGGGCAATCCTCAATGGAATCTAAACATGCTGACCGGCCAAGGACCATATGAAGGGCAAGGTAATCAGATTAATTTCCACCCTGGTGTGTATCAACAAATTAACCCTCAACTTTTAATCTATCATTGTATGGATGATATTTTGCTAGCTCATAAGAAAAAACCTGTCTTAGAGCAATGTTATAATTCCTTACTAAAGTCACTAGAAAGACGGGGCTTACATATCACCATTGATAAAGTACAAATGACAGACACCAAAAACTTCCTGGGATCTATCATAAATGTAACTATGGTTACACCCATAAAAATTACCATTTGGGTGGACATACTTAGAACTTTAAAAGATTTTCAAAAACTTTTGGGTGATATTAATTGGATTAGACCTTACCTTCACTTACCCACCTCAAGTTTGGACCCCCTGTTTGATATTCTTAAAGGTGATTCTGACTCCCTTTAAGTGGGTGCTTACCCCTAAGGCTCGAACAGCTCTCAAGCTTGTTGAAACAGCTATGGAAAAGGTTCATCTTGATCGTATTGACCTAGCTAAGCCTTTATCATTCATTGTCTTGGCCACAAATAAGTTACCCACAGGAGTGTTTTGGCAAAAGGGTCCTATTCTATGGGTTCACATGAATTATGCCCCTAACAAGGTATTAGCCTTGTTTACTGAATCTGTGGCAGAATTAATCCTTAAGGCATTAAAAGTATCCCTTTCCACCGTTGGTATTGAACATGTCACAGGAATTCCCTATAATCCTACTGGACAAAGCATTATTGAGCGCACCCATTTAAAGCTTAAAAACATGCTTTTTAAACAAAAAGGGGGAATAGGGGCATCATACAGATCCCCAAAAGACAAATTATCTGTTGCCTTGTTTATCTTAAATTTTTTAAATCTCAATTCTGAGGGCCGATCGGCTGCTGACCGTCATTCAGAGCCTAATAGAAAACATCTACCTCAAGTGCTTTGGAAGGACATTCTATCAGGACAATGGAAAGGCCCGGATCCGGTATTAATCTGGACCCGAGGGTCTGTTTGTGTTTTCCCACAGGATGCACAATCGCCAATTTGGGTGCCAGAGAGATTGGTCAAGGCCTCAACAGAGACCCAAAAACAGGAAGAAGATGAGGAGCCTTCTCCTGCTGATGGTGTTGGCCATTTCTCACCAAGTTAATGGAGGAGACTCACGTGAACTATGGGGGATAGTAAAGACATGGCCCTATCCTGTACCCCTTAACTCCTCTATTTTATATCCTCCTATTTTTACAACAATTGGCCACATTTCTCCAGTCCACTGTTCAATGGGGAAAAGAATGGTTTGGGTTTTTGTCCGGGGGAGGTTTATCGTGTGTTATATCTGTTCTGTGCATATAGTGTTTATACAAAATGCATATACATCGGCGCAGAGAAACAGCCATTATTTGCCAAGCTCTCGTCACAATTGATGCTGGCTCATCCCCCCAATTCTGGATAAATATGCTAGACTGGTAGTCAAAGATGGGTAAGATTCATGGGGAGCTCATACTGACCTAAGACAGGAAATGAGGGCTAGAGCTTCATTGTCCAATGACAGGTAAGAATGTTGCTCTGCCATGGACAACCTAAGACGGGGGAAATGTGGCGGGCGAGACCTGGGGCCCAGGGTTATGCCACATGCATCCAAGATGGCAACTGGCAGAGAGCCAAAGGGCATGTTGAATGCGCCTTGAGAAAAACAGGAAGCGTTTACCATTGGCTGTATGATAATTAGTTCAGCCGCTTAGCGCGTGGACAGATATATCTTACATGTATGCTTGAGCTCGTGATCGCTTGACCTTTAATAGGATTGGATGGACATATCTGATTACAATTGCTTATGCATGAGACTGCTTATTTATTGAGGGTGTTATCTGAATAAAGCGGAAGCTGCTTTGTGAACTTCTGAAGAGTACGTTGGTCTCGCTGGACGGCAGCAAGCGGCAGCTATAAAAAAAATCAAACTGGTGTCTTATTTCTTACCCTTTTGGTGGTTAAGAAATCCAAGATCAAGTGCTGATAGATCAGTCCTTGGTGAGGGCACACTTCCTGTCTCATCAATGGTATAGTCAGGAGTGTCCTTACATCTTAGAAAGAGTGGGGATCATTCTTATGTATATTTCATAAGGACATTAATCTCCTCCCTGAGGACAGTGCTTATGGCTCACCAGCTCCCCAAAATCCAAGACCTTAATAACATCCCCCTTGAGGATCAGGATTTTATCATATGAATTCTGGGGAGATAAAACCTTGTGAACTATAGCATTCACAATTTCTTATTTTCATTTCACTGACACTAAACTCATCAATAAAAACCTCTCTAAGTGTAAGTAGAAAAATGTAGTTGCTCCTTTCTTTTATTAAATCTTACTTTAGTTCTTTTTCACATTCTGAATTCTTAAAATCTGGCAAGTGTTATTTCTTCATGTTATATTATTTCAAAATTTTTCTATCTTATCCTTTGTCTAGCTCTAAATTTTGAATAATAAAATTTAATAATTTTTGAATATGTCAGAAAAATGAATCTGAGTCTAGCCATGTTGTTGAATTTGAAATATTTAACAGACACTAGTTTATTAATAATTAACAATCTCCTCTATTTAAGAATAAAGATTTAATATTCTGAGATAGGTATAGTATTAATTTCTAAGTATAAATTATATCCTGGCATTTGAAATGAAATAATTAACATATTTTATACTTTCCACTGCCTCACTCTCATGGTATTTATGAGTATTTCTCTTTGTCAAACTCTTGAAACTTTACATTATTTTTCCTAATCATAATTTATATACTGGCTTGTCCCTTTTCTGTGTACACATAAGTTCAGTGCTTATCCCAAACTTTTTACCATACTTACATAAGAGACATTTTTAAATAAACTCTTTGTTGGTTGGATTTCTTGGTAAAGCTAATGGTTCTGAGTCTGACCCTCTCTATTACTGTCTTATTCTCACCATTGTGGAGAGTGAGTAATTCAGTATCCCTAGACATATGGAAATATTCCTTTTGTTTAATCCATATAACCTCTCTCTAATGTTGTTATCAGATGCAAGGTTTGAAAGTATAATTTGATGATAGAAATTCCACTGTATAAAACATGTCACCTTGGATAAACTTTAGCAATTCTGCAGTACTGTGAATACTGGCTATGTCTCTGGAGTTTGCTGATGTCATCAATAGTTCATAATATACTGCTGAGACCTTAGTAATAGCCAGTCTCATAATGACTCTGATATACTCAGCATTGCTCATGACAGTGATTTAGTGAACAGATGGCCTCTCCCTATTTTATTGTTGTTTTTGAATATATAGATATATTTCTGAGCTAACGCCAACTGTATATTTGAGAACTGAACTTCAGAGTAACCCTCCAAATAGTTGGACCATGAAGAAAAAGCAAACAAAGTAATATCTAGAAAAGTTTTCATGCCTCAGCCTGCAAGGGATGTGTGTTATTATCTCTGGGCAAAAGGTAAATAGGATCTACCTTTGAAAAAAGGGAAAGAGAGAATTTCCAGTTAAAAACACATAAGGGGAGGAGAGATGGAGAAAAAGAGCAAGAGAAATGACAGAGAAGGAAGAGAGAGAAATGATTTTTTTATGTGTATAGTTCCCAAGGTCTTCCTGAGAACTCAATTTATCTGAGAGTAAAGATTCAGATGATCCAGGTCTTGCTGTTGTGGCATTGGGTCTAGGCCTATACAAAGTCACTCTGTCACTGTCATAAAGCTTGATCTAGGCTCATTTTCCTTAAAGATATTACATTTCTTTTCATTAGACATCTCTTAAGGTAATTGGGAAAATAAATGATAGCATACATTTTCTAATGGTACTTTTTCTTTTAAGGAAGATAAAAAGGGGCTCCTAGACATAAAGGAATATTGAACAAAAATTATGCACTTTGAAACTGGTTGCACTGTGATGAATATGAAATAATTTAGAGATTAGATACTCAGGAGGAATAAGTAATTGTTTTTAGGATGGAAAATACAGAGCTCTTTTGTGAAATATAAGGAAAAAAGGATATATACAAAACACAAAGAAACTGCATAACCATGATGGCTAAAGTGAGAAGATAAAATTTGGCTCTTTATGGGAAATGAGACAGTTGTTGTCAACATGAAGATTAACAGTAATCAAATAACTCCTATGAGACAGCACCATGAGTCAGTGGTGTTAGGGTACAGATTGGAGACAACACCAACCTTCTAAATCAGGGCTGATATTTCTGAAAACAATCTGACATTCCCTACAAAAATTTCTGAGTTTAATGTTCTATTTCCAATAAAGTTTGGAGCTTATGCATTTTCTGATGCACCGGTGGAGAGTCCTGGAGAGTAAAGCTGTTAATTCACCTCCAATAAAACCAAACATCTTGAAAACGTAAATACGTTACGTTTTACGTAAAAACGTAAAGATGTTATTGATCATAATCTGAGACATACTAAGCACATATACCTATGCATATCCGTATGTACCCATGTGACACTCACATCACACAACAAAAATTGGCAAAAGGAGAGTCACATTTATTTATTTGCCTATTAAAAAATTACAACATGGCTTTATTATAGCATCCCAGGAAATAGTATCATGAGGAAACTCTTTGTTACTTAAGTAACTATTCAGAGACCATGTGTAGGTGGAAATGGCTAGTGTTCTCTGTGGTATAGTTTATCATTCATGAACTAAAATGAAAGAAAATTTTGTCATCATGAAAACAGAGCTTTCAAGACAACTCTGGATTAACCTCAATCCAGGCAACAAGAAAAGAAAGAGCATGGCAGCAGACCATGTGCCTTCATGAACAGAAAAATGTTCCTCAGCTAGATCTCCCTGTGAACACAGGGACAGCTTTGGGTGGGACAGTGGACAGCATGAGATGTGCATGGAAATTTGATCAGAAAATTTCCCTCACATGGAATAAACTCAAGTTCACCCTCTCTTATTATATTTCTTACTACTACATATGGCCCTACTTTTCCTTTCTTTTACTCCTCCTCTCATACAAACATCTTTTTTTTCTCCATTGTTTCCATTCACTTTAGCATTATATTTGGTACTCCTTTACTTCCACATTCCAATAGAAAATTATTCAGATTCATCATTTTAAACTCTAATCCCAAATACCTCACATCTCTCCACCACAGTAACTGTTATAGCTGGCAAGACATGACCAAACTCTGAAAATTCATAACTCCTGAAGGGAAAGCACCTTCATATTCAGACATTCTCATCCAAATATTATGGATAACCCTGCTTTCAGACATTCATTAACTGCTCCTATATATATGATCTAAGTGCTATGATAACACAGAACACACACACACACACACACACACACACACACACACAAATACACACATGGAAACAAACCCAAATTTAAATACATGCACAAATACACATATGTACACACCCAAACTCAAACACATGTACAGACACACAATCATCCCCATCCCAAATCCCACAGAAATGGCACCAGAAATAATCACCAGATATGTGCAAGAACATACATAGAAATCCAAAAATCATACCACAAACTCATATTCTACATATTTCTCTCAGGTTCACACTTTAGATATAACACACCACATGCACAGTTCTCAAATAGGGTACATAAATTTACACTTATTCTAAATGCCCTCACATAGGAACATTGACATGGCTGTCTATTAATTGGAGTATTTCTGCTACTTTTTGCATGTCCAATTCATATCTCACTTGGCCAAGAGCTCTTTGTATGCTCAGTGCCTACAAAAAATGAAAGAGTCATGAGGAGAAGGCGAGTGGTGAGTTGTTTGGACTTAAAGTGACAACTCCTGAACACAGGGGGGCTGCCTGGAGGAGAAGCGTGGTGGGTCGCTTGGTCTTGAGTGGCCGCACCAGAGCTCCGGGCGGTTGCCAAGAGGACGTGTGCAGCGGGTCACGTGGATTCAGAGCCACTCAGAGCGACAGCTCCTGAACACCCGGGGGGTTATCTGGAGAAGGAGGAGGAACGGAGAGGGTCACTTCGACTCGGAATGATTGATTGCCCTGGGCTATGGGCGGTTGGTGGGAGGAGGAGACACTCAGTGAGTTTCCTGGACTCCTAGTGACCGCACCGGAATACTGGGCGGCTGTCTGGAGGAAGAGGCGTGTGGCGGGTCTCTGGGACTCAGAGCAATTGTACGGGGCCCCAGGTGGCTGCTCAGAGGAGGGGCCGCATAGCCAGGCGATGAGGTGCAGAGCAGGGTCCCAGGATCTAGGAGGCTTCTTGGTGGAAGAGCCGCACAGAGACAGGCTTAGGGCGGAGCGAAGGTTCCAGGCCTGCGGGCAGATTCTCTGAGGAGGGGCAGCCTAAGGAGATTCATCTGCGAAGGGTGAGGCTCCCAGGCCCAGGAGGTAGGGCCGGGCCCCTGGGAACTTTGCAGAGGAAGGCAGCCCAGCCCAGGTGTTAGCTGTAAATTGAGGGAACCTCTAGGAGGGAACTGACCAGTGAGACCTCCCCACCGGGTGAGTCTTCCCTGCCGGGTGAGGTTTCCCCACAAGGACGGTAAAACCAGAGACTCAGGCCCAAACAGGCCTTGCCTCAGCCCGCAGCCTAGGTCCCCTTTGGATGACCATTGGTCAACAAGTGGAGGCACCTCTGCCCACTAGCAGGGATTATACCCCACCTGAAGGCCACCACTCCTAGAGAGGCAGCTTCCTTGTGGAGCACCGCATTATCAACTTCCTCCAAGACTTCAGCCTACTGAAGGCTAAGGGGGGATATATATAGAAATCTTCAGGGACATTGTAAGTCAATAGAGGAAATCTGCAATATCTCAGCGGTCCACTGATACCTGAACAATATGAGAAAACAAGGAAAGAAAATGCTGCAAACAAATCTAGATGTTACATCAATAAAACCCAATGACAGCAAGGCAGAAGAAATGACAGAAAAGGAGTTCAGAATGTACATAATTAAAATGATCAGAGAAGCAAACGATGAGATGAAAGAGCAAATGCAAGCATTGAACGATCACACCAATCGACAGTTAAAAGAGCAAATACAGGAAGCAAAAGATCATTTCAATAAAGAGTTAGAGATATTGAAAAAAAACCAAACAGAAATCCTTGACATGAAGTAAACAATTAACCAAATTAAAAACTCCATAGAAAGCATATCCAATAGGATAGAACACCTGGAAGACAGAACCTCAGACATTGAAGACAAAATATTTAACCTTGAAAACAAAGTTGAACAAAGAGAGAAGATGGTAAGAAATCATGAATAGAATCTACAAGAACTATGGGATAGCATGAAAAGGCCAAATTTAAGAATTATTGGGATTGAGGAAGGCCTAGAGAAACAAGCCAAAGGAATGAACAATTTATTCAATGAAATAATATCAGAAAATTTCCCAAATCTGAAGAATGAAATGGAAAATCAAGTTCAAGAGGCTTATAGGACTCCAAATACACAAAATTACAACAGACCCACACCAAGGCACATTATAATGAAAATACCTAACATACAAAATAAAGACAGAATTTTAAAGGCTGTGAGAGAAAAGAACCAAATTACATTCAGGGGGAAACCAATACGCATATCAGCAGATTTTTTCAATCCACACCCTAAAATCTAGAAGGGCCTGGAACAACATTTTTCAAGCCCTGAAAGAAAATGGATGCCAACCAAGAATCTTATACCCAGCAAAACTTACCTTCAAATTTGACGATGAAATAAAATCCTTCCATGATAAACAAAAGCTAAAAGAATTTACAAAAAGAAAGCCAGCATTACAGAACATTCTCAGCAAAATATTCCATGAGGAAGAGATGAAAAACAAAGAAGCAAATCAGCAAAGGGAGGAAGTATCCTAAAGGAATTGTCAAATAGAGGAGGAAACAAGTTGTGTCAAACAAATAAATAAATAAAATTTAAAAAATGAACCAAATGACTGGGAAACCAAATCATATCTCTATAATAACCCTGAATGTTAATGGCCTGAATTCATCAATCAAAAGACATAGACTGGCAGATTGGATTAAAAAGAAAGATCCAACAATATGTTGCCTGCAAGAGACTCACCTCATAGAAAAAGATACCCATAGACTAAAGGTGAAAGGATGGGGAAAAACATACCATGCACATGGACTCAGCAAAAAAGCTGGAGTATCCATCCTCATTTCAGATAATGTGGACTTCAAGCCAAAGTTAGTCAGAAGGGATAAAGAAGGTCATTTCATACTGCTTAAGGGAAGCATAAATCAGCAAGATATAACAATCATAAACATCTATGCCCCAAACAGTGGCTCATCCATGTATGTCAAACAAATCCTTCTCAGTTTCAGAAACCAAATAGACCATAACACAATAATACTAGGTGATTTTAACACGCCTCTCTCACCACTCGACACATCTTCCAAACAAAAATTGAACAAAGAAACCATAGATCTCAATAACACAATCAATAATTTAGACTTAACGGACATTTATAGAATATACCATCCAACCAAGAGCGAATACACTTTCTTCTCAGCAGCACATGGATCCTTCTCTAAAATAGACCATATATTACGCCACAAAGCTAATGTTAGCAAATACAAGAAGATAGAGACACTACCATGTATTCTATCAGACCAAATGGATTGTAGTTAGAAATAAATGAAAGAGTAAAACACAGAAACTATTCCAACATCTGGAGATTAAACAATATGCTATTATATGATGAATGGATAACAGAAGATATTAGGAAAGAAATTAAAAAATTCTTAGAGGTAAATGAGAACAAAGAAACATCATATCAAAATCTCTGGGACACTATGAAAGCAGTACTTAGAGGGAAATTTATTTCATGGAGCGCAATTAATAAAAGAAGTAAAATTCAACAAATAAACGACCTAACACTACAGCTCAAAGCCCTAGAAAAAGAAGAACAGAACAGCACCAAAAGTAGTAGAAGACAGGAAATAGTTAAACTCAGAGCTGAAATCAATGAAATTGAAACAAAAGAAACAATACAAAAAATTGACAAAATAAATAGTGGTTCTTCGAAAAAATAAACAAAATTGATAAACCTTTAGCCACACTAACAAAGAGAAGACGAGAGAAAACCCAAATCACTAAAATTCGGAATGAACAAGGAAATATCACAACAGACAGGATTGAAATACAAAACATAATTAGAAGCTATTTTGAAAATCTATACTCCAACAAAATAGAAAATTTCAAAGACATCAACCGGATTCTAGAGACATATGAATTGCCTAAACTGAACGAGGAGGACATAAACAATTTAAATAGACCAATGTCAAGTACTGAAATAGAAGAAGTCATCAAAAGCCTACCAACAAAGAAGAGTCCGGGACCAGATGGGTTCTCAGCCGAGTTCTACAAAACCTTTAAAGAAGAGCTCATTCCAATACTTCTCAAAGTATTCCATAAAATAGAAGAGGAGGGAACCCTCCCAAACTCATTCTATGAAGCCAATATCACACTGATACCTAAACCAGACAGAGACTCATCAAGGAAAGAAAATTTCAGACCAATATCCTTAATGAACATCGACGCAAAAATTCTCAACAAAATTTTAGCAAATCGCATACAAAAACATATTAAAAAGATAGTGCACCATGATCAAGTGGGTTTCATCCCAGGGATGCAAGGTTGGTTCAACATCCGGAAATCAATAAATGTAATTCACCATAATAATAGACTTAAAGTCAAGAATCACATGATTATTTCCATAGATGCAGAAAAAGCATTTGATAAAATACAGCACCCCTTCATGCTCAAAACACTAGAAAAAATAGGGATAGTGGGAACATTCCTTAACATTGTAAAGGCCATTTATGCTAAGCCCATGGCTAATATCATTCTAAATGGTGAAAAACTGAAAGCATTCCCCCTAAAAACTGGAACAAGGCAGGGATGCCCTCTTTCACCACTTCTATTCAACATCGTTCTTGAGACTCTGGCCAGAGCAATTAGACAAACCAAAGAAATTAAAGGGATACGAATTGGAAAAGAAGAACTCAAACTATCCCTGTTCGCTGATGACATGATTATATATTTAGAGGAACCTGGAAATTCCACCAGAAAACTCTTAGAACTCATAAGTGATTTCAGTAAAGTAGCAGGTTACAAGATCAATGCCCATAAATCCAACGCATTTTTATACATAAGTGATGAATCTTCAGAAAGAGAAATTAGGAAAACTACCCCATTCACAATAGCCTCGAAAAAAATAAAATCCTTGGGAATCAATCTCACAAAAGAGGTGAAAGACCTCTACAATGAGAACTATACAACACTAAAGAAAGAAATTAAAGAACACCTTAGAAGATGGAAAGATCTTCCATGTTCGTGGATAGGAAGAATTAATATTGTCAAAATGGCCATACTACCTAAAGTGCTATACAAATTCAATGCAATTCCAATTAAAATCCCAATGACGTACCTTACAGAAATAGAGCAAGCAATTATGAAATTCATCTGGAAGAATAAGAAACCCAGAATAGCTAAAGCAATCCTTAGCAGGAAGAGTGAAACAGGGGGTATTGCAATACCAGATCTTCAACTCTACTACAAAGCAATAGTAACAAAAACGGCATGGTATTGGTACCAAAATAGACAGGTAGATCAATGGTACAGAATAGAGGACACGGACACAAACCCAAATAAATACAATTTTCTCATACTAGACAAAGGGGCCCAAAATATGCAATGGAGAAAAGATAGCCTCTTCAACAAATGGTGCTGGGAGAATTGGAAATCCATATGCAACAGAATGAAACTAAACCCATATCTCTCACCATGCACGAAACTAAACTCAAAATGGATTAAGGACCTTGGAATCAGACCAGAGACCCTGCAGATTATAGAAGAAAAAGTAGGTCCAAATCTTCACCTTGTTGGTCTAGGATCAGACTTCCTTAACAGGACTCCCATAGCACAAGAAATAAAAGCTAGAATCAACCACTGGGATAGATTCAAACTAAAAAGCTTTCTCTCAGCAAAGGAAACTATCAGCAATGCGAAGAAAGAGCCTACAGAGTGGGAGAATATCTTTGCCAATCATACTTCAGATAGAGCACTAATCTCCAGAATCTATAAAGAACTTAAAAAACTCTACTCCAAGAATACAAATAATCCAGTCGACAAATGGGCCAAGGAAATGAATAGACACTTCACAGAAGAAGATCTACAAGCAATCAACAAACATATGGACAAATGTTCAACATTTCTAGTAATAAGAGAAATGCAAATCAAAACCACCCTAAGATTCCATCTCACCCCAATTAGAATGGCGATTATCAAGAATACGAGCAACAACAGGTGTTGGCGAGGATGTGGGGAGAAAGGTACACTCAGACATTGCTGGTGGGGCTGCAAATTAGTGCAGCCACTCTGGAAAGCAGTGTGGAGATTCCTTAGAAAACTTGGAATGGACCCTCCATTTGACCCAGCTATCCCACTCCTTGGCCTGTACCCAAAGGACTTAAAATCAGCATACTACAGAGATACAGCCACATCAATGTTCATAGCTGCTCAATTCACAATAGCCAGACTGAGGAACCAACCTAGATGCCCTTCAATTGAAGAGTGGATAAAGAAACTGTGGTATATATATATATATATATATATATATATACAATGAAATATTACTCAGCCATAAAGAATGATAAAATTATGACATTTGCAGGCAAATGGATGAAATTGGAGAATATCATGCTAAGTGAGATAAGCCAATCTCAAAAAGCCAAAGGACGAATGATACTGCTAATAAGTGGAGGATGACACATAATGGGGGGGGAGGGAAGGGTTAGTGTTAGGGTTAGAGTTAGGGTTAGGGAGGGGGGCAAGTATGGAGGAAGGAAGTACTGTATAGAGGGTAAAGAGGGGTGGGAGGGGTGGGGGGAAGGGAAAAAATAACAAAATGAATCAAACAACATTACTCTATGTAAATTTATGATTACACAAATGGTATGCCTTTACGCCATGTACAAACAGAGAAACAACATGTATCCCATTTGTTTACAATAAAAAAAAATTTAAAAAATAAGAAAAAAAGAAATGGTAAATGCAGCTTGAACTCCATATGACATAACTGCCTCTTTTAACTGTATTACTAATTTTATATCTAATATTTGATGGTATCTCTGATTGTTTTGATCTTCAAATACCAGGAATATTGGGAGCACTGATCAAGATTCTACATCAGCCCACTGACTGGGGGCCACCCCTGTGCAGCAAGTACATGCATCCCTACAACTTGGAAAAGAGTGATGATCTGGATTATATGCCGGAGGGCATGGCGTGGTAGGGGTTAAATGCCATTGAGGGAACTTATTTTCTAGCTGTCTCAGATAGCTCCTATTCTTCAGAGTTACATCCCTATTCTGAGTCTGAACATCTACTTTCTCTTTTAGAAGCTTGACTTTATTGTTCTTTTACAATTTCTAATATCTTTTCCCCTTCTCTTAACTGTTCTTGAAATTTTGGTTTTTTGGAAGTCAGACAGAAATGAACTAATGTCCATATCACCACAACAACAAACAGAAATGAAACAAGAAAAGGTAACACAAATAACCCCTTACACATATTCATTTACTACAGGACATCCTTTGCTGTCTCTTGGGACAGCCTTTCATTACATTCCCTCACTAGGGGAATCTTCCATTACACTCCCTCTCTAGGGGAACCTTCTGTTAAAACCTTAAGGCAACTGATTCCTCAAATAGGGAAACCTGCTAGTTGACTGTGCTAGTGAAAAATTTTCTTCTTTATTACTTACCTGAGCGCTCACCACTCCCCATACGGGCCACCACTTGCTGCTTGCCGCCAACCAGCGGGACAAACGACACATACTCTTCAGAAGTTCACGAAGCAGCTTCTGCTTTATTCAGATAACACCCTCAATATATAAGCAGTCTCATGCATAAGCAATTGTAATCAGATATGTCCATCCAATCCTATTAAAAGTCAAGCGATCACGAGCTCAAGCATACATGTAAGATATATCTGTCCATGCGCTAAGCGGCTGAACTAATTATCATACAGCCAATGGTAAACACTTCCTGTTTTTCTCAAGGTGCATTCAACATGCCCTTTGGCTCTCTGCCAGTTGCCATCTTGGATGCATGTGATGTAACCCTGGGCCCCGGGTCTTGCCCACCACATATAGCTGCTATAAGATACTAAAATAACGAGAGAGATGATGTTAAATTACCTCATTCTCCTACATAAAGGAGGAAACACCACAATCTAAAAGAGAAAGGAGTATACTAAACTATAATCATGGCCATCATGGTCATGAGACCTTATTGAAATTCACATGGAGACAATGATATAGCTTGCTGAGCATTGAATGTGGTATAGTTATGATTAGACAGTCCACTTCCTGGCTTCCTCTTAGTGTATAACAGAGGAAATTACTCAAAATTCAGAAAGAGTAGAGACAAAGACATCAAAATTAGCTGGTGAGCAACTTGGGCACTGCAGAGTAAGGTTTCTTTCCTTTGAGGCACATCTGTTTGCTTCTTTTGTGAAAGGCAAAATATATTAATTTATTTTGGCAAATAAGCAGAGTATATTATAATTTTTAGCGTCTGAAAAATGTCTAATTAAGAATACTGAGCAAGTTTACTAAAGATGGTTCAAATTTTAATTCTTTCATGAAGGATAGAAGACATTAAGGTAAAACATGACAAAACGATAGGAAAAAGTGTTCAAGGATGGCATCATGTAATTGTTTTCAACAGCAATCATGCTCAAGTATCATTGATGAAGGAAGAAGTGCAGCAGCATTATAGTCTTTTATAATATTTATACATATTTATACATTGGATTTTAAACCACTGTATTGGTTTTGCATGTTTTGAAAAGAAACCAACATTTGGTTTCCATTTTGTTACCAAAAAAAATTGTAAGCCTGAGAGTTTGTGTATTCCCACCTAAATGGACTCTCCCAATTATCTATTAATTCCTCCACTGTGCTTTCTTTTATCCTAAGGTAAGTTATTTGCTGTCCTACTGGGGTCCCATACCATCTTAGACCAGCTACTATTTTTTTCATATGATAACAACATCATCAGTTTGTGAGAAATGCCAAACATTTTTCCAAACTGGCTGCAACATTTTTAATTAATTTTTTATTGGTGCACTGTAATTAAACATCATAGCTGAGTTTAAATCATAGTGAGCTTCAAGTTGCACATAATATAATTGGCCAATTTATTCCCTAGTACCTTTCCTTTCCTTCTCATCTTCTCTCCATCTGGCCCCCTTCCTCTACTCTACTGATATGCAATCTAATTTCTTTGGCTCCCCAACACCATTCTTTTTCTCTTTATTCCACGTATTAGAGAAAGCATATGACTTGACTTTCTGAGTCTGGCTTGTTTTGCCTAATGTAAATCTTTCAATTTCTACACTTTTTCCTGTAAATGACATAATTCTCTTGTATTTTATCACTGAATAAAATATATATAAATCACATTTTTATCCATTTGTCTGTTGAAAACACCTATGCTATTCCCTAAGTTGGCTATTGTGACTCGTATGGCTCTGAGCATGTATACACATGTATTGCTCTAGTATGCTGACTATAATTCTTTTGGATTAATAATAGGAAGTGGTATAGGTAAACCAAAAGAAGGTGGTTTCTTTCCAAGTCTTTTGAGAAAACTTCATGCTGATTTTCACAGTGGGCAACCACTATTTCAAAATGTATTGAATTATATCTTAATCATTCATTCATTTGCCTGCGTTTCTCACACAAAGAAGTACCTAAGAGCAAAATTGCATGTTAATCATAATATTATCTCATGGCAGACAAATGGTCAGATAAATACCATATAATTAGTTGATATTTTAATCAAATAAAATACACGGGTAAAAATATAAAAATAAATTAAGATAACTTTAAAGAGATAATTTCAAGCTAAAGAAAGGGACAGAGTGACACATAGGGACAAGTTTCAGAACTTACATATAAATCCCAGATATTGTGTTATTTTTTAACTAGCTTGAACCATATGTTACATAACATAAAATCAAATATTTAGCTTAAATACAAAATATTTTGTATCACCTTTATCCTAATTAGGAAAAAAACTTGTGACCAGTGGAACAAAAACACATAATTCAGTGTAGACAAATTCAGTGTTAAATATCTTCTGGCAACATTATTTCAAAAGAGCATGGAATAAAAATATCTCTACTTCAAAATGATTGTGTTATATAGTCATTAAATCTACCCATGCTCAAGAGATGTTTCCAGCATGGTGTTTGGAAATCATACTTTCAGCGATGAGTAATATAAAGTACACCTATAGATAGAAGATAAGCAGGTGGGAGTCTTCATTTTTGGATAATAAATTATATAAGGCTGCTAGGAACACAGAGCACAAAAAGGCAAATATAATTTGTACATAGTGGGAAACATTTGTAGCTTCTGCAATATAAAAATGTGTGATCACAAAAGATTTTGTATTTTTCTAACATCCATTTTATGGTTCATATTCCATAATATCATAACATTCAAGTAATAATTCAAGTAATATGTTTTAGATATCATAGAAAACCTTTCAGACCCTTATTGTACTTTTTTGTCATTAGAGAGAAAAATAGGATATGAGAAATTATAGTTAGTCTATGAGTATGGAGTATTTTCAGTGTGTACACTCTATCTATGGATAAGCAAATGTAAGTAGGTTGTGGCCCAACTGGAAAAAAAAGTGTTTGTGTTTTTAATATTTGTGGTGGAAGGTTACAAGTAAAAAAAGAAAGAAAAACCCACACAGATAATGGCTTATTTTTGTCTCCTAGTGTCAACTCCTTTGAAAAAAAGTAATGCAAAAAAAGGGAATAATTTAACTCATTTGATTTATATAATTTAATGGTATACTTTAAATTATAGCCATTGACAGAAACTCAAAATATGTGATGAAATATTTTAGGGGTAAATTTTCTTAAGTGATCAAGTAAAATGTGGTCAATATAGAGATAAAAATTTGAGATCAAGGACAAAAACTTATTCCAGTTGTGATACCTGAAAGATAACAAATACAACTCCTTTGCTTGACTCCAAAAGTATTCTGGTATTCTGGGTCTGTTATCTGAGAATTATTTTCAGAGTTCTGCTACTTTCTCTTGTGTAAGCATGCATAATTGTTTTTTGTCTTTATGTCATCATCTTGTACATGAGAATAAACATTAACTAACTCATAAGATGTTTGTAAATATAATATAAGCTAATGCATATAAGACTTTGTGCAGAGTACATAAGGAACATGAATATTTCCCTATTGATCTGAGGTGTCACACATCAGAAGTTCATGTGTGAGAGAATGCAAAAAAGTTCAGAGTTTAAATGTTTAGGTTATGAAGACATTAACCTAATTACTATGTAACTCCACTTAGATTAACTCAGTGATAACTATAGGCTGATAGTTTGTGGTTGAAGAAGGTGCATCTCTGAGGGCATGCTTTTGGGGCTTATATATTTATCCTCATTGTGTGGAGCAGTCTCTCTGCTTCCTGATTGTTATATCCTGAACTGATTTTCTCTACACTTCTTCTGTGATGTTCTTCCTCACTCAGGCAAAGAGTAATGAAGTCAGTCATTTGTGAACTAAGATTTCTAAAACTGTTAGTCGCAAGACAAACCCTTTCTTCAAAATTTTTTCTTATCAGGTCTTTTGTCACAGTGGTGAAAAACTGATTAATATACCTATGCTTGTTCTGCAACAGTCCCTGTCAGCACTCATTAGTCAAGTATTGGAGTTGAAAATGGGGCCTAAATCCTCATGGAGGCCTAGAGGAAGTAACAGAAGTCATTCACCTACTCTAATGATGCTTTCTTGATGACTCATTCTGAATACACTTAACACTCTTGTGCTACTACCATGGTGGTTTCTTGCACAAACACTCTTAATTTATTGTTCCCTGAATACTTCTTTTACCCATAGTGAACAAAGTAGAGAATGGCAAACTGATCTTTGGAATCTTTAATCGATTTAAGCAAAGAACTTTGTTATTTAACCCCCATTAAAGACATGAAAATGGAGAGAGTTAGCTCCCCAAGTGCTTCTCTGCTGAGGTGTGTATATAGGTATAAGTGACCATTCTCTTCCATGCTGAGAACTCAAACAAGGAAAAGCAGTGTTTAGTTAGATCTTTTGAATATAGCTGGTGCTCAAGAATTTTTGTTATAACACAATGAATAAAATGATATGCAGATGGACTATGTAACAGGCATGATTTTCTGAAGGTCACAGAAAACATATCAAGGAATTTTAAATAGCATCAAAACTGAAATATAAATACATTTAACATATTTCATATTCATATATTTAATATATGTTATGTGTAATATACATTTATGTATATATGTACAAGAGCAATAATATCAGCAGTCAGCTTGAAGGCAAATTAGGGCAGTTCAAAAACACCTCAATATAAGGGTATTACTTGAAAGACTAGAAAGAGATAAGGAAGTAAGTCCTGCAGTATGTGGGAAAACCCACTTCAGTCAGAGATCATAAGGAACAGCAAAAGGGTGAGCATAGTGGGGCAGAGTGAGCAGGAAATTAGTAGGAGATAAAATCCAAAAGATAGTTGGGTGTTGGACTAGGTATAAACTGAAGATATTTTAGAGCAATGGGGACTTTTGAATTTGGTGACTGCTGATTAGCCCCATTAATGCAACATAAAGAAAAAAAATAAGTAGTTCTATATCATTAGATTAGCCACCCATTAAAAGCAAAGTAAAATGATGAGAATCCTCTTCAGCAATGTTGAAAGAGACTCCTATGTCCTGCAGCAAGAGAGCTGATTTTGCTGAAAAATTGTCTGAAGACACATTTGCAAGAGTCTGAAATATGTTCAAAAGCAGGTAGAATTCACTCATGGCCTTGGCAAGACCCTCATTCCAGAATCAGTGCCTTCCTACAGGAAATATATAGACAAATATATATTCCACCTCTTGTCTCCATTACATAAATCTACCTGGGAAGCATGGAGTAAAAGACCCCATGAATGGAGTTTTAACATGGGTGAAACCTCTATATCAAGATCTCTGAAAAGACCAGTGGACAGAATATCTGTATTTATAACAGGTTCTTATGCCTGTTTCATAAGCCTCCTCTTATCCACCCTTGATCCATCACCCAGTATAGAATATGCAACAGTGGAATTATTTTAGTAGAAAATGATGTGGGGGGGGGTGACTCAAGATGGTGTATTACAGGAAGGCTGCAACCTAGTTGCTGTGTGGCTTAGGATTCATGAAGCTGGAGTAGTTTCACAATGAGGTGGGTAAAAGAAGGATTTTAGTAAAACCTAATATTGGACAGTTGGAGTGCTTTAGAGATGGAGACATTAGGGTGCACTGAACACAGAAGAAAGTCCTTTGGAGCCAGGCTGGTTTCAGCAGCAGCACTAGCACTGTTTTACCATGGACAGGAGGGATAACACAGAGAAACACAATAAAGAGATTTGATAGGGAAGAATCTGAGATCAGAAAAACAGCCTAGACTTAGCTAATCTAGAAATTGCACTGCAAACCAGTATATGAAGAGTGCTGTTTTTCAACTGGTAAGCAGGGAGCTGGGGAAGAGCCCTCATGAGGAGGCCATCCTGCAGTTTCCTGCTAAAAGATCCAGGGAGTTCAAAGCAAACATTGCCACACTGCCCTGGCAAGCATTTACTGTGTGGCCTAGGGTGTACCTAGAAGAACATGAATGAAATAGTCACAGAGAAGATTGTACCCAGGGGAATTCAAGTGAAATAAATGAAGGGGAGTCCAACTCAGCTTTTTCTTTGAGTCTGGTGGCTCATGCGACCAGCTTATTGAGTCAGGAAATCGAATAGGAAGGTGTGAATATACTCAGGGTCCACGGCTGGGAAGGCTGTGTTTGTGGGCAGCAGTGTGTGGAGGACTGGTTCTCTTGCCCTGTGAGTAGAATTTCTGGGAAACTCCTGAGATTTAGATTCAGAGCAGAGATTAGTATGTGCCTGGCCCTAAGAGTGTGTTAATCAAATCCCTCCAGAGCAGATACTCCCCAATAAAACCCCTGATAACTAATTAGACTAAGCTCACCTTCAGGAACTCCCCTCAGAATTCTGAGCAGACCCACTCTGGGTGTGCATTAATCTGGTCTGAGCAGACAAAATTCTAAATGACAATATTTCCCATTCCATCCTGGCTTATACTGAAGAAAAGGAAAGCTAAGAGTGATTTCTACCAGATTATATCTTAGACCATTCCTGTTTCTGTGGTAATTAAAAGATTGTACATTATGACCAAGTTGTTTAATCCCAAAGATGCAAGATGGTTTAATATATAAAAATTAATAAATTTGATTCATCATATAAGCAGAATTATGGAAAAAATTACTAGGTCATCTTCATAGATGCAGATAGAACATTTGATATATTTCAGAATCCATTCATAATGAAACACTGAAGAAATCAGGGATGGAAAAAAACCTAGTTCAGTATCATAAGGCTACATGTGAAAAACCCAAAGCCAACCTCATACACTGAAAGCATTTCCTTTAAAATCTGGAACAAAACAAGGATGTCCACTCTCACTGTTTCTATTAAATAAAGTGCTAGTCAGAGCAATTAATCAAGAAAAGAAAAGAAAAAGGATAGTAATTGGAAAGGAATAAGTCAAATGGTTGCTGTTTGCAAATATAATCCTATACTTTACATATCCCAAAAACTCCACCAAAAGACTGCTAGAGCTAAAAAAAATCCTTGAAGTGTCAGGTTATGAAATCAAAATACACAAATCAATAGCTTTCCTATATAGCAACAATGAACCTATGCAGAAAGAAATCAGGAAAACTATTCCATTCACAAAAGTCTCCAAAAATTACCTAAGAATAAATCTAACCCTGGAGGTGAAAGAACTCCATTAACCCTGGAGGTATAATGAGAACTATGGAACATTAAAAAAAGAAATTGAAAAAGACCTCACAGGTTCATGAACTAACAGAATTAATACTGTTCACATTGCCAAACTACTGAAAGCAATACAGAGATTCAAAGCAATCCCCATCCAAATATCAATGATATTCTTCACATAGCTAGAAAAAGAAGGTTAAAATTAGTTTGGAAGAATTAAAGGGCCAGAATAGCAAAAGAAAAAAAATTTTTGAGGTGGTGTTACCAGGGATTGAATTCAGGGGCACTCAACCACTGAGTCACATCCCCAACCCTATTTTGTATTTTATTTAGAGACAGGGTCTCACTGAGTTGCTTAGGGCCTCATTTTTGCTGAGGCTGGCTTTCAACACCATCCTCCTGCCTCAGCCTCCCAAGCATCTGGAATTACAGGCATGTGCCACCAGCTAGCAAAACCAGTTATAAACCAAAGAAGCAATGCTGGTTGTAGTCTAGTCCAAATTTTAAATTATACTACAGAGCTATAATAAAAAAAAAAACTGCATAGTAAAAAATGCAGTCTAGACCACTGATATGAAATATAAGACACAGAGTCAAACTCACACCAGTGGGGTCTTCTGATCCCAGACTTAGATGCATAAAGTATACATTGGGGGAAAAAAGCCTTTTTAGCAAATGGTCCTGGGAAAACTGGTATGTAAAAAAGTGAAACTCGATCCCTATCATTCACAAAAATCAACTCAAAATGGACCAGATATGTGGAAAATGGACCACAAACCAGCAACTCCTAGAGGAAAACAGGGTTAACAACCTACACTAGACAAAGGCAACAACTTTTTCAACTGAATGGCTAAAGCTCAGAAAATTATATCAAGAGTTAATAAATGGAATGTTATCAAATCAAAAACCTGCACGGCAAATGAAACAGTTCAAAATGTGAGAGAAAACTTATAGAAAGTGAAAAAAATCTTGGCTAGCTACACCTCAGAGAACAGTGAATGGTCTTTTGATAAGGGGTAGAAAGTTCAAGTAGCATGTCAACTAAATAGAGAATAACATCATTGGGGACCAACATGCCTGTATCAAGATCCACCAGTTCAGACTGATAGGGTATCTGACTACTTTTACTTTAGTATTTTGTAGAATGCTCACTAGACTGCAGACATGGGTAACTCATGCTGTCCAAGTCTTGGGTGAAGAACTAAAATTGGGTATTTTATCTGGCTCCAATTGATAACAGGTGGCCACCTAACACCTGTCAGGACATGACTTTATTTTTGTGAGCTAGGGTGTTCCTCCAGCAGGGAAAGAAGTGAAGTCTCTTCCAAATTCTCTGTCCTCTCTCACTTTTTTCCTGGTTCATTCTTACATATTTATAAGGGGAAAAGACCCTCAAAATTAATAATGGCAGGGTTCCCCATGTATTTACTAAAATTATTAGGGTGTAGGATGATTGTGGAAGACTGTTCATTATCTTGGTGCTTGCAGGATGCATTACATTCTGCTAAACTATCAAGTTTTCTTAACTGTATTGAGTCACCTTACAAGCAAAAGAACTGATCACAGAACAGCATTGGCCTAGTTTTGGTAACACAACTTAGCCACAGCTCTGGGAGTCTTGCTTTATCAAAACTCGTAAGTGATCTCACTACATCTTCCAACAGTTCAAACCAGGTGTGTACAGTGAGATTGGAACTTCCATGTCTGGCATGAACCCCAGGGTTTCAAGATGGCTGGAAACTCAAAATTTAAGGAAAAGAGAGTAATTAAGCACTGATTTCACGGGGTTGTATGCATAACACTGATATGCAGAACACTGATATGCTCGAGGAAACCTAATCATGACATTAAAATGAATAAGGAATTTGGAGCAGTCAGTATAAATAAACTAAATTCCACATCTAAGACTTGAGTGAAGCTAGCTTGGGGAAGCCAAAACAATTTAAAAATGTCAGTCTATGAGTGTGGTGTAAAATTAATGTATAGAATCCAAACAAAAGACTGCTTGGTGGATATATAGTGTTTTTATTTTCTGAGGAGTAAATATATTCTTTAGGGATTAGCTGGTAACAGGGATGAGAAATTTGATACAAGAGGGGTGAATCACTCTACTACCTTACCATTGTCTAGTAACCCAAGCAAAACCATTGCTAATTCTTATTCTATCTTTCTCTGTGAAATATTGAAAGTGGTGTTGATTACTAAAAATGTGTTTCCATCCATCCAAAAATTATCATATAAAGATTTTGGTGAAACACATCATTTCTTGCCACCTTCTGGAAAACCTTGGTATATAATGTATGACTTCTATGATAAGAAAAGTACACCTAGAACAGCAGCTTTGCACCCTACCAAACCATCCTATCACCATAATGCACTAAGGTTTATGTTTGTGATCCATGCTATGCTTGACAAAATCCTTTCCTGGAGACTTGCTCTGACAATCTCTTTCTTTGCTTCCTGCAATGTTGTAAAGATGTAATCTTGGACTTACCAGTGACCATTGTTCACCTGTGAAAAAAACTGCTCAATCTAAAAAGGAGGGATGGGATATATTGAGAAAAAAATTAGTCCCAAAACACCTAGAATTTCTGGCTCCGATACTACCTGAAAATATTTCTATCCTTACCTTTGTCAAGTAGAGCAAGAGTTAATTTCCTGTCACATGTATAAAAAATTTACCAATTAACACACACTGGACATTATTTTAGTCTATTTGGCTGTAACACACTGCCACAGACTTAAAAATAACAGAAATTTATTTTCCAGAGTAATGAGGGCTGGAAGTCTAAGATTAAGGTGCTGGAACACTTGGTATTCAGTAAGGACTTGTTTTTCTCACAGGAGGTATTCTCACTAACAACAAATTGTGAAAGTAGGAAGGGAGTACTGTTGGATCTTTTTGATAAGAGCAGAAATACCATTTGTAAAGGCTCCTGCATCATGACTTAATCACTTCCCAAAGCCTCTAATTTCTAATGCAATCTTAGTGGCATAAAGGAGAAAACATATGCAGTAATGAAAATGAGCAAACTAGAATCATGCAGGGCATGGATGACTTTTCACATATAATGGGTGAAAGGAGCTAGACACAAAGTATATATGTTGTATATCTCTTTGTACAAAATTTAAAAAATAGTCAATTAGTTGAGTCATCTAGAAATCAAAGTAATTATTTGTGCAGTGTGCAATTTGTAAATGGAACAGAGACTTTTAGTTTCCTCCTTTTAACCTGGCATATTACTGTGTTCTATTTATTGAATTTCCTTGTAGCAGGAAAAGGAGTGAAAGTGACATGTGTCACTGTCAGGCATGGAAATACAAAATTCCACACTTTTCCATGATCTTTCCTTTTCTAACTGTCTGGGATATTGATAACCCAAGCTTTCCTAAAAAGCTCTATGCTCATGATAGCAAAGTTTTATTCCATCCCATTTAATGAATCATGAAGTATACCATGTATAAGCATAAAAGGATGGGAAGCAAACCTCAATGGATTCAGAGAAGCCTTTTTTCCTATGCGGACTCAAGCACCATTGGGGCCCATTTTCCAGATGGGAAAATGTCCATGAGTTACAGAAGGGATTTTGGTTTTATAGGGTACAATGAGGATGATGTAATCATTGGAAGATGTGTACATGCAGTTTTAACCATGCAGTTTTGATCACCAGAGGCTGATTGTATAGGTTAAAACTTTAATTTAGGAGGGCAGTTTTAAAAAGGTTGAAACTCATTGTTGTCTGGGGAGATAAGAGTCCAGATCCCAGGGATAAGTACTGCAAATCTTGCCCATTGGTATTTGCTGTGCCTTCATTTAGGACTAATTTGCCTTGAGGGAAGGTCAAGGTTTAGAGCCCAGCATTCAGTATCTGCCCCTTTTCCCCAGGGCCCATTGTTCCTTGGCTAGTTTGCCCTCCTTCCTCCCAAGCCACACCTCTCTCCATTTTTCTTTGGGGAATATCTTGAAGGAATATTCTCTTCCATAGCCCTTCACCATGGAGGGCCCTCATTATTTTCACCTGCACCTGTGCTCTGAATTGTTACTTAAGAAGGAGATTTCTCCTGATAGTTACTATTGCCTGGACTGCTCCTATGATTTCATTGTGTGAATTTTTGTTTTTGAGGGGGGAGTGAAATAATCTCACTTGGTATATAGTAAGTGGATAATTATGATAAATGTAAATATGTTTTCCCCTGGCCTATTATTGTGTTTGATATGTTTGTATGCACATGGATGTGAAAAGGTACTCAGTAGCATCTTGAATATGCATTGATTTTATTGAAGAAGTCTGAAGACAATTTCAGTCTCCAAGAATCTCTAAGTGGCCAATAGGATAATCACAAGCCCAAAACTTCATTGAAAATACCAGAATATGCTCAGAAATTTTTGTTGGATATATCTTATTGTCCTCAGAAATATGAACCACAATTTGAAATTTTGGATTGAGTCCAATATGTTCCCTTCCACTAACAATCATCTTCATAGGAATGAGTTGTTTACCATTAGTCTATATATTTACCAACAATATCTAATTCCCTATAAAGAGCCAAATTTTATCTAAATTTAGCTAGCATGGTTAAACAAAGTTTTTGTGTTTGGTCTCTTTTTTTTTTTTTCTTTACATTTCGCATAGGATCCACACACTTTTAAGAGTCTGAAACAAAACAGTTTTTAATCCTAAGTATATAAATTCTGTATTACTTAATATGCATCCTTGTACCACCAATTTTAAAATGTTTAATTTTTTCAATGTTTCCCTCTTTACTAGGAGACACTTTCCTATGCATTAAATGGAAAAAATATTAGAAAATTTGTCATATTATTTTCCCCAGTTTAATTAAAAAGAATTCTGATGAAAGGATACAGAGTGACTTTGCATAGGTGAACTGGGCCTGTGAAAGAGGAGATAACCTCCTTATAAAAAGAAAAAGGTAGAGACAGTCCCTCTGATATAAAACAAATATATTTAGTTAAGATTGACCAAACCAAAATGGGTGCAAATAAAATCCTTGAGTTGTGCTGACTGTGGTAAATACAAGGACAGAAATACCCAAGAAAAAATAATGTGGCCATGAGTTAAGGTCATTGTGACTATTTCTGTGAAGCAACCCATCCCTCCAGAGACCAGGTCTCAGATATGGATAGTTCAGCTCCCCTGCCTAGCCCACCCTGATAGCCTGCCCTGCTAATCTGCCAGGTACAGCCTGAAATAGATAAACTGAAGCTTGCTGTTTGCATTTCTTGAAAAAAGATCCCTCTTGTAAGACTGCCAAAAAATTTTTATGGTTTTCACTTTTAAAAAACAGCCTGCTTGACTCACTCGGGGCTGCTGCTCTCCCAAATTCTGCTCTGGAGTTGCAGCCCTGATGCATCAGCC
Source organism: Sciurus vulgaris (assembly GCF_902686455.1). NCBI lineage: Eukaryota > Metazoa > Chordata > Mammalia > Rodentia > Sciuridae > Sciurus > Sciurus vulgaris. The sequence goes on along the minus strand of NC_136464.1, from coordinate 95,503,732 downwards.
TGTTTCTTCTTTCCCCAAAATAAATTTTTTTCTACTCTAGTCCCTGGGGGTCTCACTATGCTTCAGTAACTGGACCCCATAACAGATTCAAAGCCACAGAGACAAGAACTGGGTCATCTGAATGTTTGCTTTACTCTAAAACAAAAACTAAACACTCAGGAAGATCTCAGGAACTAGAAAAACAGTCTTTTCTCCCTTCTTCCCTCCTTCAGTAACTTCCCTTTCACTTTTTTTCCCTTTCTCCTCCCCTCCTCTTCCACTAACTGTAAATCTTCCCTACTTCTTATTTAGAAGGATGTTATTTGTTGTCTTAGGCCCAGAGAATATGCCAACACTTATCCCTTGAATTCTTAGCAGACTAGGGGATGAGTATCCTTTTGAAATATTACCTTTTTACCTTCTCTTCATGTTTCAACTCTTTGGACAATTATTCAGATCAGGGAACATTCTTTGTGAAGCTCAGTTCTCCAAACGTTAGTTGATGATGTCCAAGAATAAAATCTGTACCAACATATGTAAAAATGGAGGAAGATTATCTTTTCACTAAATTGCTGTACTGATCAGTGCTCAGTACAACATCAGTGTTGTTATAAAACCAGTTATCACTAAGGTATTAGCAGTGTATTGTGACCTATTAATGGCACACACAGTTCCAAGGACCCAGCCAGTATTCACAGTGTTACAGAATTGCTAGAGCCCATCATCTAATGTTATACATTTATAAATTGGAAGTTCTATCATTAACTTGAGCATTCATACATTACACTTGATACCAAAATTAGAGATGGATATGAATTCAACAATAAAAATATTTGTATGGAGGCTGCATTACTCAATCTCCCCAATGGTGAGAATAGTGAAGTACCAGAGAGGGTCAAGCTCAGCTTTCTATGAATCATTCTTGACTCATAGAAAGTAAAGGTATAAGTCCTATTTACAGTATGTAGAAGCCTAAGTGAGAAACATGTGAGAATGTGGGTGTGGGTCTGAGAATATCTCATCCACCCATACACCTTTATCAGCTATTGAATTTCCCCTGCTGCTGGAGGCAGTCTCCTGTATCTTTATACCAGACTCATCTCTTTTGCCACTCTTTCTCATCATTTTCACATTGGAAGGAAGATGATAATCCCCATTTTTTCCACACCTACTATTTGTCAGTAATTCTGTTCTTGTCAAGCCTATATTTTTCACTCTATCTGATTCTGTCCTTGAGTTTTTAAAAAACATTTAGATCACGTGCAGATGTTGAGCTCTGAGAAAGTTTTATTTTAGTTCCCATCCACATTGGAATGTGCCTAGTTTTTTAGGATCCATATGTTTTTGCCTTTAATCATAGTAATTACCATGGCCTAGGCTCACTCATTCTCCTGAGGGTCCTTCCTCAGGGTTTTCTCTAATTTGCCACTGAATAAGAGGCAAATTTCTCCAGAAAATTCTAGGTTTTTAAGCTATTTTAAAAATGTAAAAGTAAAAAAGTTACTATCTTTCATAAATCAAGTTTATAAAAATGGGAGACTAAAACTATACCAAATGATTATCTGGATAAAAACTAACAAGGACAATTCATAAACTAAAATACTGATTAGGGAGGCCATATCGAAAAACAATAAGACAACATTTTATAAAACAAGAAAAGCAAACAACCTGTACTTTATAAACTCACTATTTATAAAGGGACATTTACAAGGATGGTCCTCCTATCATCATGTTTGGGGGTTTGGAATTTCACGTCTCCAACTGAAATGATAGAATAAATAAATTTTGGTGGGTGAGGATAGGTGATCATGGATCAAAAAGAAAGTATGACTCAATGAAATAATCACAAATGCTTTCATGAACAGGCTGCTACATAATACTAATGGTACTATTAACTCAATAATAAAAAAAAAACCAGAAACAACAAAAAAATAAATAAATAAATAAATAAAAATAATCTATAATTTTTAACACAACAAAAAAAATTATATTTCACCTTAAAGTAAATGACTCACATACACCCAGATCAAGTGGAAAGGGTTGTTCTTATTGTATTTTTTTCCTACTACTTTCATAGAACATTACCAAATTTTCATCACTTAAATATAAAATCCTTGACTTCATCTCATCTGCAAAATCTCTTTTGCTTTTCAAGGTCACATATTCATAGATTTCAGTGATTAGGAGGTTTTTGTTCCATCAGAGGAAAGGGTTCTTTCTTCATTCTGCTATACCAAAATAAAATCACAGGGTTTCAGAGAGAATTAACCTATAGTATAGTAGTATGAGAGTGGAAACCTGAAATTGAACAAAAGTTTGTAATGAATTGGCATAGCAATAATATAAACATATGGAATAAAACAATTAGAATAATGAAACATCACTTGAAAATTAAACGCTAACAAAATTAATGAAATGACAATTACAAAAGAATATTTCCTGCAACAAAACTCATGTGTACAGGGGCTGGGGATATAGTTCGGTTGATTGAGTGCTTGCTTAACATACACAAGGCCCTGGATTCACTCTCCAACACCACCAAAAAAAAAAAAAAAACACCTCATGAGAACAGACAAGACAGGATGATGACAGGAAAATGTAAATAAATGTATTTGGCGAGTTTAGAGCTCTAGAGAATACAGATGCTAACCAAGTTTATAACTAAATAAATAACCTAATTAGAATCAAAGAAATAGAAGGGCATGTGCAATTTAATAATTGATAAATAACTTTTGATAAAATAAGGTGAAGAAAATAAATCAAAATATAATTTGCAACTTTTCTGTTTGGACCAGGGATTTAACTCTGTAGTGTTTAATCACTGAGCTACATCCCCAGTGCTTTTTATATTTTATTTAGAGATAGTGTCTCACTATGTTTGTTGGGGCCTCAATAATTTGCTGAGGCTGGCTTTAAACTTGGGATCCTCCTGCCTCAGCCTCCCCACCTGCAGTATTACAGACATGCGTTACCACTGCCCAATCAAAGAAAATATTTTTGAAAAGAAAAGTCAAAGAATGCAACAGAGTAATAATTTCAGCTTTTGACAAAAACAGATTAACAACTGTGTAACATAGTCAACTCAAAAGTAAATGGATGGGCTGGGGAGATAGCTCAGCTGGTACAGTGCTTGCCTTGCAAGCACAAGGCCCTGAGTTCCATCCCCAGTACCGCAAAAAAAAAAAAAAAAAAAAAAAAAAAAAAAGGTAAATGGAAATGTCAAGAAAGATGAGCCCAACTTCCAGTGCTAGAAAATAGGAGAAACTTTACCATCCAGGAATGCAGACAGAACTGAAAAAGGATGGAAATTGATGGATCAATTTACATTATATAATTTACTAGGAATAATGTTCTATCCTCATGTATTTTAAGACCTGCTCAGGAATAACTGCTGAAGACTCTTCTTCCATCCCACTTTGTCCTACCAGGGACTACAGAACTTGTCTCACTCCCATGGTGTATCCGCATGATGTCTCTCACCTCTGTGCTTTTGTGCCATTTGTTTTTTCTGTCTTGATTCATATAACATCCAGTGATGATTTACTATTGTGTTGGGTGCATTGTGTGTTTGATTGTTTGACTAAAAATGTTTCTTGTCAGTAATTTGGAGGAATGTATCTCCAATTACCTGATCTCACGTGGTACTGGGTTCCTAGTTTCCTTTTACAACTGAAAGGACATACACGGATAATTCTAAGATTTTAAGAGCTAACAATTACCAATAATTCAGTGTCTGATCCTTATTTTAATATGCATCCAAAATAATCAGTTTACCATGAAATTCAGAAAACTAAGAAATGAATGTAAAAGTCTCTTATGTGAGTAAGCTAAAAGGCATGGAATGAGCACAGAATCCATTTATACAAAAAATGAGAGAGGTAAGTATAGAAATTGTGATTAGAGAAAATAATGTAGTTTTCAAAGGTTTTAAAAAATAGCAACAAAAACTGGGAGATAAGTACAGAGGAAGAGGGCAAAATATGGTAATAGCCTCATTGCTAATCTGTGAATTAAATTCATGTTTCTGTGAATAACTTAATGCCTCAGTTGTCTCAGTATTTTAATTCTTTTTTCTTAATTATAGTGTTGATTTGAGGTATTTTAAAAACAATTTAGATTCCTGCCAGATTTCCTTTTTTTAAAAAATGTTCACAAATTATTAAACCTAATATGTAATTTAAAATGGTATGATTCACTTTTGCAGGGAATAAGTTCTGTTTCACTTTCTATCATTCTTTCTTTACACATGCATTCATTTCAAGAGCTTTACTGATGTATAAGTGTTATTAATTAAAACAGCGTATTTTTGGATACAATTGAATGATTCTGATTCAGCTACCATTTTGCCTTCTATTGATAGATATGATTTTCCTTTGGGATAACATCTAACTATGTTGGGAATGGTTAAATTTTAGTAGTAAACTCTGAAATTATTTTTAAATTTAGAATTTTTAATACCTTTGTATTTCAATTTTAATATGTATCTGACAAAAATCTCTAGTTCTTGGTAAGAACAAAAAATTATATAAATCTGGGAAAAATATTTGGACTTTTTTTGTATAGTTTAGCATTTTTTGTGAGTACCTCCTTTTGTAGGCACATTGTTTAAAAATAGGTCATAAAATTACAAATATTTCCAATGTTTCAAGGGGTAGAAGAGTCCTAATTAACATATTTATCTTCCTTTAGATAAAAAAAATTAAGTGATGACTGAATCGGTTATGATTTTATTAATAAGAAACAAGAAATATCAGCAAAAGTAACAAGGCTTAACAACTTTGCTGACTGTTATGGTTCGGACCTAAGAAAGTCCACTGAAAAACTCATGTATCAGGCAATGTAACAATGCTCAGAGGTGAGGGAAGACTGGGTTACCATAGCTGTAAATTAGGCTGTGGATGAATCCACTTGCAGGATTAATAATCTGAATGGACTACTGGGTGGTAACAGTGAGCGAGTGGGGTACTGGTGGAAGAAGTAGGTCACTGGGATAGCCTTCAATGCTAGCTTGTCCTTGGATTGCCTTCTCTCCACCTTCTAGCTGCCATGGGTAGGGTGTTAATATACATATTTCCTTTAAAAAGTGTTACAGCTTGCATTCTACAAGTGTGCAAATAAAAACAGCCCCAACAGAAATAAAAATTCACAGCATCAAAAGTTAAGCAACTCATGCAAATTATTTTTGCAAGGAATGGTCTTAAATGTTGACAACCACCAGTGCCTATGTGACTTTCTCAAAATTCCACAGGTACACTTGCCTTCTGCATTTGATAGTTGAATAGGAAATGAAAGATTTCTAAGGTTGGTTTGTGTAACTTTTTATATTATTTAAGAGATTATCAACATTTAGGAAATATGAAATTATAATAACATATAATTACAATTATATATAATAATATATAATCAGTTGAATCTGATCCTTCATCAAACAACTTTGTCAACTTAACCATTTTTTCTTCCTTTAATCTGTTTTTAGTTCTACATATTTTAATTCAGTGTTTAGCTTCTTTTTCATTACTAATTATAGCATTATAATTATAAATAGTAATTGGATTAGTCTTTTTTAGGAATTATTTTTATTGGTTCTTTCAATTTATACTTAAAATTAGGACTCGTTTTGACATAATTATAAAAGCTTGGAATATAATTTGCTCTTATTCATTCTCCAGTACTTCCCCTTTCTCTTTTCTCCTTCCTCACTGTTCCCTTGCCTCCATTCTGCTGATTTTTCTGCCATTTACTATAGGTTATTTTTCTAATAGTGTCTTGTAGATGTACATGATGGTGAGATTCACTGTGGTATATTCATTGTTCTGCTCTTACCTTATCAACTTTCTTCTTTATCACCGTCCACCAATCTTTCCTCTATTTTGATGGGATTCCCTCAACCTTTATTCTTTTGCTTTCTTTTTCCCATTTATTTTGGACTAGCCTTGGCATATCAGAGAAAACATCCAACTTTTGATTTGGGGGGACTTATTTCACTTAGCATAATAGTTCCATTTCCATCTATTTATCAACAATTACCATAATTTCACTTTTTATGACTAATATGCCATTATCTATATACATATTTTCTTTATCAATTCTGTTGAAGGGCACCTAAGTTGGTTCTATACCTTGACAATTTTGAATTGTCTGCTACAAATATTGATATGACTCATCACTACAGTGTGTAGATTTTCAATTTATGTGAAATATACCAAAGAGTAGGATAGTTGGTTCATATGGTAGGTCTATTCCTAGTTTTTTGAGGAATCTCCATACTGTTTTCCAGAGTGTTTGCACCAGTTTGCAGTCTCATCAAAAATGTATGAATAGGCCCCCGGCCGGCTGCGGCCCTGCGCGGCAGTCGGGGCCTGGAGCGGAGCGGTGCGGAGGGCGCGACCCACTGGCTGGGGAGGCGGGCTGCGCGCTGCCTTCAGGGCTCTAGAACGTGCACCAGGGCGCGGGTAGCACCGCAAGCCTCTTGGGCGGGGCCGGGCTCGGGAGCCGGTATCCGGACCTCCCACCGGGGCGCCAGGACCACCGCGCTGCGCGCCCGGGCTCTGTACGACTTCAGGTCGGAGAACCCGGGCGAGATCTCGCTGCGGGAGCACGAGGTGCTGAGCCTGTGCAGCGAGCAGGACATCGAGGGCTGGCTCGAGGGGGTCAACAGCCGCGGCGACCGCCGCCTCTTCCCGGCCTCGTACGTGCAGGTGATCCGAGCCCCCGAGCCCGGCCCGGCGGGCGACGGAGGCCCGGGCGCCCCGGCTCGCTATGCTAACGTGCCGCCCGGCGGTTTCAAGCCCTTGCCCGCCGCACCGCCCGCCTCCTTTAAGCCGCCGCCCGACGCCTTCCAGCCGCTGTTGCAGCCGCAGCAGGCGCCGCTGCCGAGCACCTTCCAGCCGCCCGCCGCGGGCTTTCCGTATGGCGGGGGCGCCCTGCAGCCGTCGCCTCAGCAGCTCTAGGGCGGCTACCAGGCCAGCCAGGGTAGCGACGATGACTGGGACGACGTGGGACGACAGCTCCACGGTGGCCGACGAGCCTGGCGCGCTGGGCAGCGGCGCCTACCCGGACCTTGACGGCTCGTCGTCGGCGGGCGGCGGCGCGGCTGGCCGCTACCGCTTGTCCACGCGCTCCGACTTGTCTCTGGGCTCCCGCGGTGGATCCGCACCTCCGCAGCATCATCCGTCGTGGGCCAAGAGCTCGGCCACCGTGAGCCGCAACCTCAACCGCTTCTCCACTTTTGTCAAATCAGGTGGGGAGGCCTTCGTGTTGGGCGAGGCGTCAGGCTTCGTGAAGGATGGGGACAAGCTATGCGTGGTGCTAGGCCCCTACGGCCCCGAGTGGCAGAAGAACCCCTACCCCTTCCAGTGCACCATCGACGACCCCACCAAGCAGACTAAGTTCAAAGGTATGAAGAGTTATATCTCCTACAAGCTGGTGCCCACGCACACGCAGGTGCCAGTGCACAGGCGCTACAAGCACTTCGACTGGCTGTATGCGCGCCTGGCTGAGAAGTTCCCTGTCATCTCTGTGCCCCACCTGCCCGAGAAGCAGGCCACTGGCCGCTTCGAAGAGGACTTCATCTCCAAGCGCAGGAAAGGCCTGATCTGGTGGATGAACCACATGGCCAGCCACCCAGTGCTGGCACAGTGTGACGTCTTCCAGCACTTCCTGACCTGCCCCAGTAGCACAGATGAGAAGGCCTGGAAACAGGGCAAGAGGAAGGCCGAGAAGGACGAGATGGTGGGCGCCAACTTCTTCCTGACCCTGAGCACACCACCCGCAGCCGCTCTTGACCTGCAGGAGGTGGAGAGCAAGATAGATGGCTTCAAGTGCTTCACCAAGAAGATGGATGACAGCACACTGCAGCTCAACCACACTGCCAACGAGTTCGCGCGCAAGCAGGTGACGGGCTTCAAGAAGGAGTATCAGAATGTGGGCCAATCTTTCCGTGGCCTCAGCCAGGCCTTTGAGCTGGACCAGCAGGCTTTCTCAGCAGGCCTGAATCAGGCCATTGCCTTCACCGGAGATGCCTATGACGCCATTGGCGAGCTCTTTGCCGAGCAGCCCAGGCAGGACCTGGACCCAGTCATGGACCTGTTAGCGCTGTATCAAGGGCACCTGGCCAAGTTCCCGGATATCATCCACGTTCAGAAAGGAGCTCTTACCAAAGTAAAGGAGAGTAGGCGACATGTGGAAGAAGGGAAGATGGAGGTCCAAAAGGCTGATGGCATTCAGGATCGCTGTAACACTATTTCTTTTGCCACTTTGGCTGAAATTCACCACTTCCATCAAATTCGAGTAAGAGACTTTAAATCACAGATGCAGCATTTCTTACAACAACAAATAATATTTTTCCAAAAAGTGACCCAGAAGTTGGAAGAAGCTCTTCACAAATATGATAGTGTTTAATGACTGGACATTGGATTGTGAACTTTTTCAGTTCAAGAATAATTTCTGCAGCAGAATAAAAACTGCTATCAAAGAGCTATTGCCAACTATCAGTGGTGGTACAAGGATGGTTTTGTGTTCAACTGAAAGCCAGTTGAATATATAATTATGTAGGAAAGAAACCTTTAATATGGCTATATCATAGAAACAGTACCACACATTGTAACTAAATTATACTATGTATGCCTACACTACCATTGTAACTTTTGGAATAATGATTATACTATTTGCCTTATTGCTTTTTGAAGTATGGGTATTTTAGTGCATACTTTGTAGACCTCAAAACCCATGAAGGGTCTCAAAGAAGCCGGCTGGATAAAAGCCTGCTGTGGATGCCTTTTCACTCTCAGATTGGGATTACCTAAATTCAACCTGTTCTCTGTTTACAAACTCCAACTAGAGCAGCTATGCGACTTTGTGCCTTTAGACTCTTGGTTTTTCATTTTGTGCCCCACCCCCACCCCCACCCAAAGGAAGCCACAACTTTTCTGATTGAAAGAGTGAAAGGCCAGTGTACATGATAACAAACTGGTTATAACCTCATATTGGTGGGGGTGGGGGTGGAGTGAGAGGATCAGCTGTCATCAGTCTGCACAGCAAGTATTATCTCCTGATAAGATGCTGGTGAACGCAGAGGAGTGAGACTCGATACTCATCTCTGGATATGAAGTCTGTTAGGGAAGAGACGGTGCACTATATTCCCTTAGATGCTACAGTAGCATAGCCTCTTCACGCAAGTGTCCTGAAAACTGGGCGTGAGGATTTCAGCAAACACGTCTTATAATGTGGAGGAGGAGGAGTCTGATCAATCAGGGGAGACAAGTACAGAATCAGTGACAATACACACTTGGTTTCAGTTCCTGGGAGGGTTTTCTTTTTTTGTTGTTGTTGTTTTGTTTGTTTGTTTGTTTTTATCTTGAAGGTTTTCTTTAATATTCAGTTTTTTTGTTTTTTGTTTGTTCGTTTGTTTTTAAATGGATCTACACTGTTAACTGATTGAGACTCCACTGTGATTCACTCGTTTACTTAATCAAAAACTTTTCAGGGATGTCTGTAAATTTCAGTGTTACACGTGATAAAAGTGGTGTTGGTTGATCTAAAGAGGGACCAGAAATAATTTCTACTATTCCAATACTGAAGGAAAAAAATTACTGATGTATACTGTGCTAAAAAAAAAAAAATATATATTGATTAAAACTCCCACCCCCAGACATTTAACCTTAAAAACTATTTTAAATGTATTTTATTATAAGGGAAATACAAATGGCTGATAAATACCAAAAAGATTCAAAAGCAGCTTAATTTAAAAAGCACAAAGAGATTCTGGTTGGAAATGCCAGAATCTCAAATGTTTTTATAGTTGCTGAGCTAAATAATGTGATTCTTGAGTTTACAGATTTTAAAACTGTCACTGAAAGGTTAAAGTATCTACTGTTTTTATGAAATCAAACTTAATGCTGCCTCAGAAATCCCGGTACTGAAAGGGTAACATGGAAGTAAAGAAATCAGTATGAAATAGTGGTGAGTCACATGATTTTTAAAAAAGTCGGTTTGCAGAAAGGCATAGGAAGAAAAGCACATTTACTGTCTCAGAAGTAGTCTCATATGGGTTGGATTTTTAAGATCAGATTATCATAATTTTGATCTTTGGTCAAAATTTTGTACTTTAGAATACTTAGAGCCAGATTTAACATCATGTGGCTTTGTCTACTACAGATATGTGGAAATGCCAACAAATATGTTGTTCTCTAAAAAGTAACTTTCTCTTGTTGATTGAAAAATACAGTTCTTATAAACAAAACCCATATATAAATATATATATAAATTAATTTTATTGCAGAAGTTTGGAAGTTATAGCATTTGAGTCTGTATTGGACAAATAAGCTACTATGCTTTTCAAATGATTTGAAAGTCACATATATTTGCCTCTTTATTTTGATGGTGGTTTGATTTTTTTTATTTTTAAGTAAAAATCACTAAACTTGTGCAATGTTAGCATGGAAGTTATCTGAGGTATCTTTGTATGATTGTACTTTAGCCAGGGTGGACATAGCTTAAATTATAAAAACTGAAGATTAAAGTACAAAAAAAGTATAAGTTCATGCTGCCTACTTCTAAGAGAACTTTTGTTCTTCATAACTAGATAACATTATGTCACTGATTCATAGGGGGTTTAAATTAATTCTGTGAGTTAGAATACCAGAGTTATTAGTGTCCATTTTCATCTAAGATCTTTATTCTCTTAACGTTCTTGGTCCTATTGAAACATTTTGGTATACCAAAATACTGCAATGTTGATACCCAAGAGAAAAGCCATTATCATGTGTATGCTGGTCATCATGATCAGTGTGGTACAATTATTTAAAATAAACTATCATGCCCTTCAAGCCATTATTTGTCTTTATTTCTAGAATTTGTAATTCTGACATGTGATGTGTTCATAACATGAGGGTGTGTGCACTTGAGCCTGTTTTACTATTTTAATTACAGACAGAGTTGCTTATGTGCTGTAGTTGTAATGCAGCGAGACTGGTTCAGCAGCTACACATTGTCACCCAGTAGCCTTCCTGGCGCTTGTGTCTGAAGGGATGGATCACACCAGGAATGGGGGAAACACATTTGAAAGTGAAATGTAAGCCAGTGCAAGTTGGGTAGAGTAATGTAATCATTGGAATGTTCTTGGGCTTCACTTACACCGTTGTCTTGCATTTATTCATAACAATACAACAGATTCTTACAAAAAAAATGTATGAATATATCTTTTTCCCCCACATTCTTGTCAATACTTAATATTATCTTTATTCTTATTAATTGCCATTCTGAATTGAATGAGATGGAATCTCAATGTAGTTTTCATCTGAATTTCCCTAGTTAGTAGAAATATTGAACTTTTCTTCAGACATTTGTTGACTGTGTATATTTCATCATTTGACAAGTGTCTGTTTAGATCTTTTGCCCATTTACTAATTAGGTTATTTGGTTTTTATTGCTAAGTTTTTTGAGTTCTTTATATATTCCAGATATTAATACCCTATCTGAGAAGCAGGTAGCAAAGATCTTCTCCTATTCTGTAGGCTCAAACTTCATTCTCTTGTCTTCTTTGTTGTGCAGAATCTTTTTAACTCGGTGCCATTGCACTTACTGAATATTGTTATGGTTTGGATGTGAGGTGTCCCCAAAAAGCTCATGTATGAGACAATGCAAGTATAGTCAGAGGAGAAATGATGGGGTTGTGAGAGTCTTAACACAATCACTGAATTAATCCCCTGATAGGGATTGGATGATAACTGAATTGGAAGGATATGACTGAAAGAGGGGCATTAGGGCATGGCCTTGAGGTACATACTTTTATCTGGCAAGTGGAGACCACTCCTCTTCCAGATCATCACGTGAGATGTTTCCCTCCACCACACTCTTCTGCCATGATGTTCAGGCCTCACCTTGAACCCCAAGGAATGGAGCTGGCCTTCTATGGACTAAGACTTTTGAAACCATGAGCCCCTAAATAATCTACAGTTGTTCTAGTTGGTTCTTTCATTTACAGTAGCAAAAAGCTGACTAAAACAAATATAATTTTATTTCTTAACACTTTAGGAATCACGTTAAAGAAATTGGTTCCTGTGCTGACTTTTCAGAGTGTTGGGCCTACATTTTCTTCTTGGAATTGTAGAGTTTCTATTTCATAGTTCTTTGATCCACTTTGAGTTTTATGTCAGGTAAGAGGGGTTGAATTTTATTCTTCTATATACGGATTCCTAGTTTCCCAGCTCCATTTAGTGTCTGTGTTAATATTTTCTTTTTCATCTCTAATTTTGTTAATTTGAGATTTCTCTATTTATGTTAGTTTGGTCAAGGGTTTATCAATTTTTTTGACCCTTTCTGTTGTTTTTACTCAATTTGATTGAGTTCAACTCTGATTTTAATTATTTGTTGTCTTCTATTGATTTGCTCTTTGTTTGTTCTTCTTTTTCTAGATTTTTGAGATGTAATATTAAGTAATTTATTTGTATGCTTTTGTCACATTTGTCTAGTATCAGATAACAGTTTTTATGTGGTTATCTCCATGTTTTATATTCTATTCCATTGGTCTTCATGTCTGTTTTGGTGTGAATAGCATGCTGTTTTTATTACTATAACTCTGTAGTATAATTTGAGGTCTGATATTGTAATGCTTCCAACATTGAACTTTTTGCTGAGGATTGCATTCACTCTTTGGAGTTTCTTATTGTTCTAAATGAAATTTAGAACTGCTTTTTCTAGTTCTCTGAAGAATTTCACTGATATTTTTATGGAGATTACATTGAATCTGAATGATGATTTCCATAGGATGCCATTTGGATAATGTTATTTCCTCCTACCCAAGAGTATGAGTTATCTTTCTACCTTCAAAGGTCTTCTTTAATTTCTTTCTTCAGCATTCTATCATTTCCATTGTAGAAGTCCTTCACATTCTTCATTAGATTAATTGCCAAATTTTTTTTGTGTTATTGTGAAATGGATAATTTTCTTTTTTCTAGCAGATTTATTAATCTGTATGGGAAAGTGATTAATTTATATATGTTGATCTTCTACCCTACCATTTAGTAAAAATTCTTGAACTGTTTTGGTGGAGTTTTTTGAGTCTTCTAAATATAGAATTATGTCATCAAAAAACAGATAACTTTGGGTCCTCTTTTTATATTCAATTTCCTTCTGTTGTATAATTGCTCTGGCAAGAGTCTCAACAACTATGTAAGAGTGTTCTTTTTGTATTGTTTCTGTTTTCAGAGGAAATGCTTTTTCTCCCTTCTGCATAGTGTTTGCCTTTGGTTTGTCATATACAGCCTTTGCAATACTAAGTAATTTCCTTATATCCATGGTTAATATTGGTTAAGAGAATCATGCAACAACAAGATATATTACTTGTAAATATTTCCTCCTCAAGCAATGGTGCATTTACATACATAAATCAAACTCTTCTCAATATTGAGAACCAAAAAGACCACAAAACAATAACACTGGATGATTTGTCACATCTCTCTCACCACTAGATTGATCATCTGTACATAAAATAACTAATATTCAGAAATAAAAAATACTATTAATCAAATGGACATAACAGACTTCTATAGAATGTCTAATTCATCAGTGACTGAATTCACTTTCTTAGCAGTGCCATAAAACATTTTCTAATAGATCATATTTTTAGTCAATAAGGAAATCTTAATTTTAATTTTGAATCGGTGCTGAACTTTGTCAAATACATTTTCTGCATCTATTGAGATTATGTGATTAAGTCTACTTATGTGGGAATTACATTTATTAATTTCCTATGTTGAACCAAGCTTGCAGCCTTGGGATAAACCCCACTTGGTCATGTTGTACAATCTTTTTAATGTCTTTTTGTGTTCAATTTGCTGATATATTATCAAGATTTCTTGCACCTATATTCATTAAAGAATATTTTCTTTCCTTAATGTGTCTCTGTCAGGTTTTCATATCAGGTGACACAGGCTTCATAGAATGAGTTTAGTAATTTTCCTTCATTTTCCATTTCATGGAATAATGTAAAGAGGTTTGGCATTACTTCTTCATTAAAGGTCTAGTGGACCTTGGCTGAGAATCCATCCAGTCCTGGGTTTTTGATATCTTTTGATAGTTTTTTGATAGTTCTTTGATGGGTTTTTTCTTTGATAGCTGCTTCAATTTCACTACTTGATATTTATGTTTCCTATATCCTTATGGCTCAATTTGTGTAGGTCAAAGGTGTCTAGGAATTTGTCAATACCTTCAAGATTTTCTAGCTTATTAGAGTATAAATTTTATAGTTACTTATGATCCACTAAATATTAGTAGTGTCTGTGTTAATATTTCCTTTTTCATCTCTAATTTTGTTAATTTGGGATTTCTCTATTTAGATTAGTCTGGTCAAGGGTTTATCAATTTATTTGACTTATTTGACTCTTTCGAGTGTTTTTCCTCAATTTGATTGAGTTCAGCTCTGATTTTAATTATTTCTTGTCTTCTATTGATTTTCTTTTGTTCTTCTTTTTCTAAGTTTAATTCTATTACTTTAATATTAGAACTCAGTGCTATAAATTTTCCTCTTAGAACTATATCCACACAGTCCCAGAAAGTTTGATATGTTGTATCATTAGTCTCATTTGTTTGTAAGAATTTGTATTGGTCCCTTGATTTCTTCTGTTACCTATCTGTCATTAAAAAGTAAATTAGTGAGGCTAGGGTGGTGACTCACTGGTAGAGCACTTACCTAGCACATGTGAGGCACTGAGTTCAATCTTCAGCACCGCATAAAAAATAAATAAAATAAAGTTTTTAAAAGCGAATACGTCACTAGGTAGTAGAGAGGATTCTGATTTTTATTTTGTAATTGGTTTTTACTTGCATTGAATTATGATCTGTTACAATGCAAAGCATTATATACATTGTTTTGTTATTTAAAGATTTCCTTGTTGACTGAAAATATGATCTATTAGAAAATGTTTTGTGCCACTGATCAGTAAGTGAATTCAGTCATTGATGAATTAGATGTTTTATAAAGCTCCATTATGTCCATTTGATTAATAGTATTTTTTTAGTTCTGAAATGTCCTTACTTATTTTATGTATAGATGATCAATACAGTGGTGAGAGAGATGTGATAAATCCAGTGTTATCGTTTTGTGGTCTTTTTGTTTCTCGATATTGAGAAGAGTTTGTTTTATGTATGTAAATGCACCATTGCTTGGGAAATAAATATTTACAAATATTATATCTTGTTGTTGGGTAATCCTCTTAACCAATATGAAGTGACTTTGTTTCTTCTAAATAATTTTGTCTTGAATTCCACTCTGACTGATATGACCAATTCTGCTATTCTATAAGTAACATTTGCATGGCATATATTTACCCATCTTTATCTATAAGTTGAATCTCTTGAAAACACCATAATTTTGTATATATTTTTGCTGAATTTTTAAACCTCTGTCTTTTGATAGAAGAGTTTAAACAGATTAAATTCAATATTATTATAGAGATTTTTTAATTTTCCATTTGTTCATTTTAGATATACATATCAATAGTGAGAATTTTGACATACACAGAGTATAACTTATTCTAATTAGGATCCCATCATTGTGGTTGTACATGACATGGAGTTACACTGGTCATGAATTCATATATGAGCAAAAGAAAGTCATGTCCAATTAG
This sequence comes from Sciurus vulgaris, assembly GCF_902686455.1. Taxonomy (NCBI): domain Eukaryota; kingdom Metazoa; phylum Chordata; class Mammalia; order Rodentia; family Sciuridae; genus Sciurus; species Sciurus vulgaris. Next base: position 95,488,127 of record NC_136464.1, on the reverse strand, counting down.
TTATACTCTTTCCTATTCCCACTCTCTCTTCCTTACATTTATTTCCCTTTGTCAAATCCAAAGAACTTCTATTCTTTCCCTACCCTCCCCTTCCCTCCCTTGTTTTGAGTTAGCATCCACATATCAGAAAGAACATTCAGCTTTTGGTTTTGGCTTATTTTACTTAACATGAGTGTCTCTACTTCCATTTATTTATCAGCAAATGCAACAAATTCATTCTCTTTTATGGCTGAGTAGTATTCCACTGTGTATATATACCACATTTTACTTATCCATTCAACTGTTGAAGAGTACCTAGTTTGCTTCTATAGATTGGCTATTGTGAATTGAGCTGCTATAAACTTTGATGTGACTGTTTCACTATAGTATGCTGATTTTAAGTCCTTTGGGTATAAACCAAGGAGTGGGATAACTGGATCAAAGGATGTTTTCCTTCCAAGTTTTCTAAGGAATCTCGATATTGCTTTCTGTAGTGGTTGAACCAATTTTAAGTCCTACCAGCAATGTATAAGTGTACCTATTTCCCTACATCCTCTCCAACATGTATTGTTACTTGTATTCTTAATAAATTGCCATTCTGAAAGGTGTGAAATGGAATCTCAGTGTAGTGTTAATTTATATTTCTCTAATTGACAGAGATATTGACATTTTTTCATATATTTGTTGGCCATTATCATTTTTTCTGTGAAGTGCCTCTTCAGTTTCATTGCCCAATTATTTATTGAGCTATTTTGGGGGAGTGTCAAGATTTTTGAGTGCTTTGAATATTCTGGAGATTAATACTCTATCTTAGGTTCAGGTGATAAAGATTTTATCCCATCTGTAGGCTCTCTCTTCATGTTCTTGATTGTTTCCTTTGCTGTGACGAAGCTTTTAGTTTGATACCATCTCATTCATCGATTCTTTTTTTGTTGTTGGGAGGTAACAAGGATTGGACTGAGGGGCACTCAACCACTGAGCCACATCCCCACCACTTTTTGGTGTGTTTTATTTAGAGAAAGGGTCTCACTGAGTTGCTTAGCACCTCTCCCTTGCTAAGGTTGATCTTTGAACTCTCTGTCCTCCTGCCTCAGTCTCCTGAGTCACTTGGATTACAGGCATGCTCCACTGTGACTGGCTCATTGATTTTTTGTTTTACTTCTTGCACAATAAGACCTTAGGGGTCTTATTGAGGATGTTGGTTTCTAAGTCAATGTAATGGAGAGTTGGACCTATAGTTTCTCCTAGTACATATAGGGTCTCTGGTCTGATGCATAGGTCATTGATCCACTTTGAGTTGAATTTTGTGCAGGGTGAGAGATAGGGGTTTGATTTCATTCTGCTGCATATGGATTTCCAGTTTACCCAGCACCATTTGTTGAAGAGGCTATATTTTCTATGATGTATTTTTATGTCACTTTTGTATAACTGTATTTATGGGGGGTGTCTTTGTGTCTTCTGTCCATTGGTCTTTATGTCTGTTTTTATGCCAATACCATGCAGTTTTTGTTACTATAATTCTGTAGCATAATTTTAAATCTGGCATTGTGATGCTTCCTGCATCACTTTTCTTGCTAAGATATTCTTTGGCCGTTCTGGGCCTCTTGTGTTTCCAGATGAATTTTATGACTGCTTTTTTGAGTTCCGTGAAGAACACCTTTGGGTTGTAAATGAGAATTGCATTAAATCTGTGTGACACTTTTGGTAGTATGACCACTCTGAAAATATTAATTCTTCCTCTCCAAGATACGGGAAGTCTTTCCATTTCCTAAGGTCTTCAATTTCTTTCTTAGTGTTCTGTAGTTTTCATTGTAGAGGTCTTCCACCTCTTTTGTTAGATCAATTCCAGGTACTTTAATTTTCTTTTTTGAGGTTATTGTGAATGGGATAGTTTTACTGATTTCTCTTTCAACTGATTCATCATTGATAATTAATTAAGGAAGATAATTAACTTATGGGTATTAATTTTGTATTCTTCTACTTCGTTGAATTCATTTATGAGATCTATAAGCATTTTGGTGAATCAGGGGTCTTCTAAGCATAGAATCATGTCATTGACAAATAGGGATTCTTTGAGCTTTTCTTTGCATATTTGTATCTATTTAATTTATTTTGTCTAATTACTCTAACTAGGGTTTCAAGGACTATGTTGAATAAGATTGGTGAAAAAGAGCATTCCTATCTTGTTACTATTTTTAGGGGGAATGCTTTCAACTTTTCTCCATTTATAATGATATTGGCCTTGGTTTTAGCACATATAGCTTTTACAATGCTGAGACATACTCCTATTATCCATATTTTTCTTGTATTTTGAGCATGAATGGATGTTGAATTTTGTCAAATGCTTTTTCTGCATATATTGAGATAATCATGTGATTCTTGTCTTTAAGTCTATTGATGTGATGAATTACATTTATTGATTTACATCTGTTGAACCAATCTTTCATCCCTTGAATGAACCTCAATTGATTATGATGAACTATTTTTTAAACATTTTTCTATATTCAGTTTATCAGTATTTTATTAAGAATTTTTTCATCTATGTTCAACAGGAGTATCTGTCTGATGTTTTCTTTCCTCAATATGTCTTTGTTTGAGTTTGGCATCAGTGTGATATTAACTTCATAGAATGAGTTTGGAAGGGTTCTCTTCTTTTCTATTTTATGAAACAATTTGAAGAGGATTGGTGTAAGTTTTTCCTTGAATATCCAGTATAATGTGACAGAGAATCCATGTGGTCCTGGGCTTTTCTTTGTTGGTACTCTTCTGATGGCATCTTTAATTTTATTGCTTGAAATTTTTCTGCCCACATTTTCTGTCCTGCTGATCTAATTCCGTTTGGGTAGATCATGTGTCTAGAAATTTGTTGATGTCTTCATGATTTTCTATTTTATTGGATTATGGAATTTCAAGCTAGTTTCTAATTATCATATGTATTTCAGTGGTGTCCATTTTGATATTACCTTTTTAATCACAAACTTTAGTAAGTTGGTTTTTCTCTCCCTTTTTCTTTGTTAGGTTGGCTAAGGGTTTATCAATTTTACTTTTTTCTGAGTACAACTTTCTGTTTCATTGATTATTTGATTTTTTTCCCTTCAATTTCATTGATTTCACCTATTATTTTCATTATTTCCTGTCTTCTACTGCTTTCAGTTTGCTACTCATTTAGTGAATGAGCTGAATGCAATGAATTTTCCTCTTAGCACTGACTTCATAGTGTCCCAATGATTTTGATATGTTCTGTCATTATTCTTATTTACCTCTCACTATTTTTATTTCATCCCTGATTTCTTCAGTTAACGTTTGGTCATTCAATAGTGTATTATTTAGCCTCGAGGTGTTAGAGTAGTTTCTATTTTTTATTCTTTATTGATTTCTAATCTTATTCTATTATGATCTGTAAGATGCAAGGTATTATTCTCTATTTTTTTCTATTTGCAAAGAGTTGTTTTTTGGCCTAAGACATGGTCTATTATGTGAGATGTATGTGCGTTTAATCATTGATGGATTAAATATTTTATATATGTTTGTTAAGTCTAAAGCATTTACTGTAATTTTTAGTTCAAGACTTCTTTATTTGGATTTTTAAATACATGTAAGTATATGTTTATTTTTCAATTTTTTAAATTTTATTTGTTCTAATTAGTTGTATATGACAGTAGAGTACATTTATGCATTTTTATAGATTATACATAAACAGACTGTAATCTCTCATTTTTCTGATTATACATATTGCAGTATTACCTCAGTCATGCAGTCATATGTACATGAGGTGATAATATATGTTTTTATTTGGTTTTTGTTAGGAAGACATATTGAGTTGTGAGAGAAGTATGTAAAAGTCAACCAGTATTATTGTTTGTGATCTATTTGATTCTTAAAAATCAGATGGGTTTGTTTGAGGTATGTAGATGCTCCATTTCTTGGATCATAAATATTTAACATTGTTATGTCTTGTTGATATATATTTCCTTTAGGTAGTACCCAATGTCCTTGTCTCTTATGATTAATTTTGACTTGAAGTTCAATTTTTCTGATGAGGACAAAAACCCCTGCTTGTTTATGAGATCCATGTGAATGATAAGTTTTTCCCATTTATCATGTTCACTCTTTGAATATCTTTGCCTAAGAGGTGAGTCTCTTGGAGACAACATAATGTTGGGTCTTCTTTTTTTATCCAACATACCAGTCTATGTCTTTTGATTGTTGAGTTTAGGTCTTTTACATTCAATGTAACTATTGAGAAGTAATTTTTATTCCCTGTCATTTTGATTTATTTCTGGTTTTTAATTTGAATTACTTTCTCCTGCGATTAACTCTTCTAGTATAGTTTCTCCCTTCGCTTGTTTTAAGTTTTATTTTTTATTTCTTCTTCATGAGATATTTTGTTGAGTGTTTCGTAGTGAAGGCTTTCTAGATGTGTATTCTTTTAACTTTTGTTTCTCAAGGATGGTTTTTATTTCATCATAAATTTTGAAACTTAATTTTCCAGGCTTGGCATCCATTTGCTTTCATTGCTTGTTATATTTTATTCCAACACCTCCTAGGTTTCAGCTGAGATCAATATTGGTTTTTCTCCAAATGTGAACTGTCATTTTTCTCATGGAGTTATTACAATTCTATCCATAGTCTGTATGTTGGGCATTTTCATAATAATGGGCTTGTTGTAATTTTGTAGATTGGGGGCCATATATGCCTTCTGTATTTTATTTTCTATTTCATTCTTTTCAGATATGCAATTTTTTTTCAGATATTGCTTCATAAAACTGTTTGTATTATCCTTCGGTACTATCCTGAGCTTTCATTTATCCCAATAAATCTTAAATTTTGCCTTTTCTGTTATTCCATATATCTTGGAATTTCTGTCTATGGTCTCTTAACATCTCTTCTCCATGGCTAACTTTATTTTGAAGTTTATATATTTTGTCTTGCTTGCCTTAAATTTCTCTTCCAAGAGATTCTTTCCCATAAATTTTTAATTTGGATTATGAATTTCTTCATTATGAAGATTTGCACCTTTTTTTTCAGAATTTCTATCTCTTTATTGAAATGATCTTTTTCTTTTCTGTATTTTCTTCCTTACATTGTCCTTTACCTCACAGATCAATTTGCCTATGAACATTCTTATCTTTTCTTACATTTATTCCATCATGGTATTATTGAATTCTGTTATTGAAGTACTTTGATTGTTTGGGGTGGTTTGTTTCCTTGCTTTTTCATGTTGTTTCTGTGTCTATGCATCTTACAGTTGAGTTTGCGCCAGTAGAGTTTCTACCCTGTGAACGTATATTGTCCCTGAAGGTTTCCAATACCTTACATTTTAGGGAGAGGAAGATAATAATAACAACAGATGCAAACAATTTAAAATATTAAAGCAAAGAACACTTGCTGTGAAATCTACAATGTGTATTGTCACAATAATCAGAAATACTATGATTATAGTATTTTGCACCCTTTACAAAAGGGTATAAAATTTGGGTGGTTAATAGTATTGAACAGAAGTGATGTAGTTTTGATGATTATGAGCAAGGTGAAGAAAAAATAAAAGTAAAAAAAATAATCTAAGAGTGAAAGATAGATCTATAGAAATGGGTATAGGAAAAGGAAAAGAGAGAAAGGGAGTTGAGGGAAAAAGATAAATGTGAGAAAAAAGTGTATAACTTAAAAATTGGAAAAAAAAGAAATAAAGAAATATTAAAAGAACAAAATCAATATGTACTAATCAAACATGTTGGTCCTTAAAATATTGATCCATGGAAAATAATTTCCTTCAAAAAATACTCAAAATGAGAAAAATTAACATATGAATATGCATAACTATCTAGTTAAAAATACAATGCATTAAGAGGAAAGAAAAGAGATGGGGTAGAAAGGGGTTTGCAGATTCAAGAGGTAAATACAGCAAAGGCAGGGGTAATGTAGGATGAGTTTACGAGGTAGGAGAAGAAAAATAGACACAAAAGAATTAAAGAGTGAGCAACAGTGAGAATAATAGAGTTTGGCAGTTAGAAAGAAAAAAGAGAAAAAGAGAAACAAAGGAAAACAGTTGTGAAAGAAATAATAGAAAATCAATCCAAAATAACTAATCACAAAACCTAACCCTCAAAAAGTAAAGCATGGAAAAATAACTAAATTCAAGAAATGATAAAAATAAAAAAGCAGAAACAAATGTGTATGTGTACAAAGGTATATGTGTCTATGATTTATCAATCAGTACACATTCAAAACAAAACACTCCAGAACAAAAACAGAAACAGAATAACACAGTAGTCAATGAGTGTACATATCCCTAGTCTGTGCCAAACTGTCTTTCTGTTTCTCAGTTCCCCTTCTCAGTGAGATGGAGTGAGAGTTGAGGAAGATGCTTTTGGTTTCAATTCTAGGTTATAGTTGCCACTGAGTTCTATGAGATGAGTTTCTACAAAAGAAGCTCCTAGGGATGGGGATTTGATCTGGCATTGTCCCAGGTGCTTTATTGTGTGGGGAACTTTGGGGTGTTAATAAATCAATGCATTTCTAGGACTGTACCTCACTACTGTCCCTGAGGCACCACTAGTGGGAAAGAAGAGTCAGTTCCTTGCCAGTTCTGTTGCTCAGGGATACTGCAGTTTTTGGCCTCTCAAGGACTATTCCCAAGAACTGAGCTCAGTCACTGTCCATTCAGATTCTCCCTGCCACTGTCAGAGTTCAGGACCAGGGGAGAACAGGTTTTCTCAGCCTCTCTGATCTGTTTTGCCACCAGGAAAAATGGTCTCCATGCCAGAAATTCTTTATGTCAGATTTTCTCCTGATTTGCTAGGCTCAGTTTATATCTTGCAATTGGTGTCTGCCAGATTCATGTATTGGACTCAGCCTCAAACACAAATCTATGATCCCAGTCTGAGATCACTCTGCTGTTGCTCAGAGGTACTAAAATGTCTCCAGTTTGAGCTCCCTGTGCACTGTTGGAAGATCATGACATTCATGCACTAGTTCAATAACTAACTAGCCTCTGGGTTGGCCCAGGGCAGGCTGCCCTTCTGATCCTGTGATTCCTCAAAGAGTTTCCCAGCACTTCTTGGTCTTTTCAATCTTGTGTATTAATTTTTTCTGCTCCTGCCAGGACCTCAGATACAATTCTGTTCCTTAGCCTTGTCTGATGTATCCAAAACTTCCCAGTCTTCAAGTCTTTCAGTCCAATATGGAGTATCAGGGCAATTTTTTTTCACTCACTTATAGAGAAGTAGTTTTCTTGCTGTTTGAGTCCTAAGTCACTGAGGTGTGAGAAAAGCCACTTCCTGCAATCTTCTTTCCCCCAAAATGATTTTTTAATTCCTGAAATTTTGATTTATTACTAATGTTTAATTCAGACTTCTTTCACCGCTAATTGACTATTTTTCTTTTTTTGTGTGGGGGGAGTACCAGGGACTGAACTCAGGGGCACTTTACCATGAGCCACATTCCCAGCCCTATTTTGTATTTTATTTAGAGAAAGGGTCTCACTGAGTTGCTTATTGCCTTGCTTTTGCTGAGGCTGACTTTGAACTCGTGATCCTCCAGCCTCCACTTCCCAAATTGCTGGGATTACAGGTGTGAGCCACCACACCTGGCCATTTCTACAAATGTTTGAGAAACACCTACTACTTGACTGGCATTATCTAAGGGAGAACTTAGTTAACCTTCATTAAAAATGTGAAAATGGAGAGAGTGAGCTCTCCAAGTGGCTTCTCTGATGAGATGTAAATATGGGTATTAATAACCATTCTCTACCATACTGAGAACCCAAAATAAACAGTGAAGTTTTCAGTGAGGTCCCTTGAACATAATTAGTGTTCAAGAATTTCCATTATAACACAATGGACAAAATGATATGTAGATGGAATATGTAGCAGGCATGGTTTTCTGAGTGTCATAGGAAACACCAAGGAATGTTCAGATACATGACATTGAATCTGAAATAGAAAAACGTTTAATATATTATAAATCTATACATAAATATATCTGAATGACTACAAAAACATCAGGAGTTAGTCTAGCAGCATGGGATAAAAAGCACTTCTGTCAAAAGCAATAAACCTAACACAAGTGGTGAAAGAACTCTACAAGAAAAACTGTAGAATATTTAAGAAAGAAATTGAAGAAGACATAAGAAGTTGGAAAGACCTTCCATGCTCAAAGACTGGCAGAATTAATATTGTCAGAATGGTCATATTACCAAAAATAATATACAGATTCAATGCAATCCCCCTCAAAATACCAATGATATTCTTCACAGAACTAGAAAAATGTTCCAAAACTCAGTTGGAAAAATAAAAGTCACAAAATATACAAAGCAGTTCTAATCCAAAAAATCAATAGTGGAGGCATCACAACACCTGACTTGAAATGTACTACAGAAATATAGTGAATAAAAATGAATGGTCTATACCCAAAGGACTTAAAATCAGCATACTACAGAGATACAGCCACATCAATGTTCATAGCTGCTCAATTCACAATAGCCAGACTGTGGAATCAACCTAGATGCCCTTCAATTGATGAGTGGATAAAGAAACTGTGGTATATATATACAATGGAATATTACTCAGCCATAAAGAATGATAAAATTATGGCATTTGCAGGCAAATGGATGAAATTGGAGAATATCATGCTAAGTAAGATAACCCAATCTCAAAAAGCCAAAGGACGAATGATATCGCTAATAAGTGGAGGATCACACATAATGGGGGGGAGGGAAGGGTTAGTATTAGGGTTAGAGTTAGGGTTAGGGAGGGGGGCAAGTATGGAGGAAGGAAGTACTGTATAGAGGGAAAAAAGGGGGGGGGGGGGTGGGGGGGAAGGGAAAAAATAACAGAATGAATCAAACAACATTGTTCTATGTAAATTTATGATTACACAAATGGTATGCCTTTACGCCATGTACAAACAGAGAAACAACATGTATCCCATTTGTTTACAAAAAATAAATAAATAAAAAAATTAAAAAAAAATGAATGGTAATGGTATAAAAACAGAAACATAAACTAGTGATGCAGAATAGAAGACAGGGAAAAACCCACACTGGTAGGGTCATCTAATCCTTGATAAAGGAGCCCAAAACATACATTGGATAAAAGACAGCATCTTTTTCAACCTGCACTAAAATCACCTCAAAATGGATCAAAGGCCTTGAAATTAGATGAGAAACTATGCAACTGCTAGAAGGAAACATAGGTTCAACACTAGCCTATAGGCACAGTCAATAACTTTTTCAGTATGATGCCTAAAGCTTAGGAAATAATGCCAAGAGGCAATAACTGGAATTTCATCAAAAATAAAAGACAACTTCTGCACAGCAAAGTAAACAATTCAAAATGTGAGAAAAACATACAGAATGGGAAAACTCTTTGCTAGCTACTCCTAAGAGGAGAAGAGTGAACAGTGTTCTGATAAGAAAGGGATAGAGAGTTCAAGCTACATGTCAATTAAAATGAGTAGTGGCATCATTATGGACAAGTACGTATATCATGATCTACCAGCTCAGACTGATAGGGTGTCTGGTGACTTATATTTTAGCATTACTTAGAATGCACTCAAGTATTCACTAGACTGCAGATATAGGTTAGTCATGCAGTCCAAGTTCCTGGATGAAAAACAAACTGGATATTGTATCTGGCTACAATGGATAGAAGATGTCCCCCTAATGCCTGTCAGAACATGGCTTTATTCTGTGACTAATGTGTTCTCCAAGCAGAGAAAGGGGTACAGCCATTTCCACATTCTCTGTCCTTTCACACCTTTTCCTCGTCTATTCTTACTCATTTACATGTAGGAAAAGAACCTCAAAATTAATAGTTACATGGGTCCCAAAATATCTACTAAAATTATCTGGGTATAGGAATGGTTGAGTAGAACTTCCCATTGTCTTGGTGCTTGCAGCATGTATTACGGTCTGCAAAATTATCAAGTTTTAATTGTCTGTAGTTGAGTCACCTTCCAAGGCAAGTGACCGTTACAGAGTAGCAGTGGCTCAATTTTGGATACACACCTTAGCCAGGGCTATAAGAGTCTGGCAGGATTGAAATTAGTAGGTTATCTCACCACACATTTCAACATTTCAAACCTGAGAGTTACAGTGCCTAACCACCAGGACACATACCTGGCATTCATATGCTACCTTCCAGGCCCCATGCTGGCAGAGGAGCTGCAAGATATCAGCAGACCACTTCCTGGTCCAAAGGGCCAACAGAGAAGCTGGGCAGACTCAAGAGTTGAGCCCTTTTGTGTCCTGGAGCTGTGTACCACAGGGACGGGTGGAAATGAGTGCAGCAAACAAAGGGGTCCTTCAGGAACCCCCAGGTACCAGGAAACCCTGGGCACACTGCAGCCACCTCCAAGTTGCATCAGGCAATGCCCCTGATTCCCAACAAAACCACAGACCTCTTGAATCAACTCCTCTAAAGCCAAGACTTTCAGAAAAAGTAAGAGCCCCATTGGGTCAGGACAAACATAAATAGCAACCACCAACACCCAAACCACCTCTCAGTGAAGAGAAATTATGGGTTCTCCTCAACCTACTGCAAAACTCACATGGGACTCAGAGGTAGCAGGCCCTGCTAGTATCTGTACCAACTCCTTCCACAGACCCCTGCAGGCCTCTCCTCACCTTGCATGTCCATTCAGAGGGATGTACAAGCTAGGGATGGACAAAACTATCCATCCTCATGAGGAAGCCCATGGACAAAGGGTGCTACAACCATCTTGAATCCAACAGACAAATCTGTTGAGAAGAAGGAGCCTGACAACTCTTTTTTGAGCACTCCCACTCCCCTTGCCCCATCTGGATGAGTTTCTCTCTCTTTCCCAACACACACATGCCATCACTTTCCCTGTCCTTTACATGGACTCTGAAAATTTTCCAGTTCTCTTTCAACAGCAAAAGAGTGAAGTGTCCTTTTGGGACTCAGTCTCTTTTTCAATGGTCTGTTCTCAGCACTTCTGGGGCTATTAGTTAATGGGGTTGCCCTGTACCCCAATAGTGGTGCCCTCAGCTGGCTTTCATGCTTCCAGTGTAGCATCAAGTTCCCATGGACATTTCCTCGGAGGGCCTTGCCCTGATATCTAGGCAAATTTGGGTCCATGAACTCTAGGAGTTCTGGAAAGGTGAGGAGGCTGTGTAATGTCCATGAATCTTGGCATCCCTGCTGTCTCAGATACCCCTGGTGCTCAAGCAACCAGGGAACTTGATGTCACCAGGGACCCCATTCCAAGACAAGTATGGTATTTGAAGGTTTGAGATGCCAACCTTGATTATACTGCCTGTGCCACCTTTCCAGTCCCCCTCCCCTAAGGTCTTATGGGGAAACCCTCTTACTATAATTCATTAAGGGTTTTACATCTGCTAACATTCTTCTGCTGTTTTAGAGGGTCTTTCTCTTCCTAGCACATGTCTTAACCTTTGGGGAGTTTTCCAACCTGAATTTTTCACATTTTGTCTCTCTCTACTCATATTCAATCCTTCCTCACTGGCACTTCCTTCAAAATACATTTATATACTTGTTTCTCTCTTACTTTTTGGAGGATGAACATATCTCTGTTAGATGCCTCTCTTTCATCATTCAAAAATCCCTCTGAACATTACTTCATTTCATTTCTTCTACATGTTTTTATAAAAGTGATTATCCAAAAAACGAATGTTGTTATCTGTCCTTTCACATTTTTTTCTGTGCCAATTTAGTGCTGAATCTTCTCACATAGGGTGACCCTCTAAGGGTCTGTGCCTGTTAAGAAATCTAATAAATTCAATAATTGAAGTAACTTCTATGCCTATTCTATCTTTCCAGCTGGACTGCCTGCTACCTTATCTCTATGGCAGTATCTCATATGCATGCTAAATTCTTAGTTTTTGGAGAACATGGAAACTTCTTGCTTATCCTCTGTCACTTTCATCAGGGATTTTTGTGCCTGCTTGAAACTTATGCGAGATTCACACAGTAATGTTCTGGTTTTCAAAACAGTTTTATACTTAGGTAAATACACTTTAATTATAAATTTTACTGATATAAATAATGTATGCCACACAACCACAAATAATTATAAAGCACACAATACAGTTAATTGTAAATTCCTTATAGACATTTGATCATTAAAGTAGGCTTTTGCTAATTTTTCACAAATGTTTTTCTCTTGACATCTCAATGTTCCAACTGATACATACTGTTACAATATGGTTGATGGTATTTTTTTTTTTTACTTTAAAGAGACAAAAGAAAATTGATGAAGAATCCTATGTCATAACTTTACACAAGACATGAGTAACTTCTTTGTTGAATTCAATGATAGTTTTAAATTCTTAAAATATACAAAAAATAGCAGATTCTAAATGAATTCCAGTTCAGAAATCTGTCTTTTCTTGTGTAATTCTCAGCACCTAGAATGCAGACAAAATCCTACCCTATGTAATCCATTGCAATGCCTCTATTATTCCCCAGCCTTATTATGAGAACTGCAATCATGCTTTTCCAAGGAAGAGTCCTCCAGTTGTCCATAATATGGGTTGTGGTTCACTCTATGGATTTCACCTTCTGTAGGCCTGAGAAAAAATCAGGAAGTGCTGAGTTGTGAAATTCCACCATTTCTGCTGAACTTATTCTGGCTCTGCAGAAATAAATTTATGAATGGGTTTATCTTTCACCTGGTAAGTGTTAGTAGGTGTGGAACAGTTGGGTCAAATGGTGGTTTCATTCCAGGTTTTCTGAGGAATCTCCATACTGTTTTCCATAGTGGTTGCACAAATTTGCAGTCCCACCAGCAATGTATAAGTACACTTTTTCCCCACATCCTCACCAACATTTATTGTTTCCTGTATTCTTGATGATTGCCATTCTGACTGGAGTGACATGAAATCTTAGAGTAGTTTTGATTTGCATTTCTCTAATTGTTAGAGAGGCTGAACATTTTGTCATATATTTGCTGATTGATTGTATTTCTTATTCTGTGAAGTGCTTGTTCAGTTCCTTAGCCCATTTGTTGATTGGGTTATTTGTTTTCCTGGTGTTAAATTTTTTGAGTTCTTTAACCCTTTGTTTATACTCAAAGACTTACAATCAGCATAAAACAGTGACACAACCACATCAATATTTATGACAGATCAATTTACAATAGCTAAACTATGGAACCAAGCTGGATGCCCTTCAATAGATGAATGAGTAAAGAAAATGTGGTTTATATATTCAATGGAATATTACTCAACTTTAAAGAATGAAATTATGGCATTTGTTGGTAAATGGATAGAGTTGGAGAATATTATGCTAAGCAAAATGACCCATTCCCAAAGAATCAAAGGCTGAATGTTTTCTCTGACATGCCAATGCTAATTCATAATGGGAGGGGGCACTAGGGAAGAATAGAGTTACTTTAGATTAGATAGAGGGGAGTGAAGGGAGGGAAGGGGATATGGGGATAGGAAGGATAGTAGAATGAACAGATATGTACATATATGACTGCATGACCGGTGTGATTCTACAGCAGTTACAATCAGAAGGATGAGAAAATTTATTCCATTTATGTATGATATGTCAAACTGCATAAATGCATTCTACTATCATGTATAACTGAATAGAACAAATAAAAAATGTAAAAAAGAGTAGAAGTGAGATGAAAGAAAATGTTGAATAGGTATATTTATTTCAGATTTAAGTTATTTTCAGAGATTTTACAAAGCTCCATTTATTTTTTGTTTCACTTTTTGTTTGTCTGTTTTTGAACAAAGTCTTTTCTGTAGGAAGAGGAATTTCAGGTTCTCTGTGACCCAGTAGCAACTGCCCTGGTGTAGTGCATATTCCTGAGCATAAAGCTGGAACCAGTAGAGAGGGGACATGGTGTGTGAGGCACAGATAAGGTGATGGGGCACAGTGCTGCCATGTTTGATTAGTGAAGGTTTACAGGGTTTTGTATCTTGAGTTTTTACATGAAAACAAGATGTTTCAGATGTATACCCCAGGTGAGAATCCTGTCAGTATAATTAAGATGGCAGGATTTAGATCCAGAGAGACCCAAAAGAATTACATCTCAACCTCTCAATAAAAGGGACTCAATTAAACTATTTAATTTATTAGAGCCTTAGTCTCCCCAACCATAAAATGGAATTAATTACTTCATAGAATTATTGATAGGGAAGATAAAATAATGCTTATACAATGGAGCAGATGAAATAATGTTTATACAATGACTGGAAAAATCAAGCCCCCAAAAGTTTTCTTCTTCTTCTTCTTCTTCTTCTTCTTCTTCTTCTTCTTCTTCTTCTTCTTCTTCTTCTTCTTCTTCTTCTTCTTCTTTTTCTTCTTCTTCTCCTTCTCCTTCTTCTCCTCCTCCTCCTCCTCCTTCTCTTTCTTCTTCATCATCACTACCACCATCACCATCACCTCATAATTACCATCACATCATCATCACCATCACATCTTTACTGTCATAGTTAATCTGGATTGACAACTTTATTGGGTTAAGAAATGCCTAGATAAAGACACTAGTGTGTATCCCTGAGGGTGTTTCAGGAATGAATGGCATGCGGGACAGAAAACTGAATGGTAGACCCACCCTAAATGTGGGACAGGACAGTCCAATAGGTCGGGAGCCTGGATAGAACAAAAAAGGTGACAGAAGTTTGAAGCTGATGCAGATGCAAATTAAATTCTTGAGTGGACTTCAGTTACTACTGTGATTGCCCAAGGAAATCAGACTCCAACTCCTTTAGTCACCCAAAGGAGACTCTAACCAGTGTCTTTCAGGAAGTTTCTAGGTCTTCGGTTCTGGCAACTCCATCATTGATCCTTCTGAGGCTCTTATTTCTTGAACTGAGCAGCTACTCGTTCTCTAGTACTACAAACTGCATGTGGTCATTGCGGGACTAACAAGCTTCTGATCCTGTAGCCAATCTAATATATAATCATATATATTAGATTATAATCATATATATAATCACATATATACATATATATATATATATATATATATATATATCCTGTTGGTTCTGTTTCTCTAGAGAATCCTGACTTATATAATCACCATCACCATCATCATCACTATCACCTTATCACCATTTTCATAACCACCATCATCTTCAGCACTATCATATCATCACCATCACTACCAACATCCACCAACCCCATTAGCCTATGACTTAAAATAATCAAGGTCCTTATCTAATCCTCATTTTCTCCCTCAGAAATCAAACCCTTCATATGCAGAATTCGGAAAGAAAACATTTCTTCTTCCCAGGTCCACTGAATTCAGAGCAGTTGAGTCAATAGAACAGTGACTTTAATGAAAATCCATCCATCCCTGAGGTATCTGCTACAGCTCACCAGTTTTCTCCTTATGTGTGGGATAGAAGCCAAATTTCATTACTTGTGGATATTAAGAAGTAAGCTAAAATGCAGACAACTAGGCCCACACCTCTGTCTGAGAACCCAGAGATAGAAAGACATGGAGACAGCTGACCAAAGGTGGTCCCAGACAAGATAGGTGGTCCAAGCAGGTGGACCGGCATGAATAGCATCCACCTAGGATTATGATAATGAGGTCAGGGAAATAAGCTGTTCTCCAGGCCTGATTCTCCTATGTGGCCTTGGACACCTTATCTCACTCTCTGTGCCTTTATCTACTCATCAGAAAATGAGGAGGTTGGACCAGAGCCCTGGGTCTTAAGCTGTGCTTTTTGAGCCCTTGAGTATTATTCAAGGAAACTTGGGTGCTGCTTGTAGAGCTTCATGGGACTATAGGAACCTATAAGCCTTATTTCCTTCAAGCCAATAAGAGCTGCTCCACTCTGGCCTAATTTGATTACTGGATGACTCTAAGATCCTGAAAAATGAATTTCTTCAGCTCCAGAAAGCAGGACTGGGACTCTCACTGCTTCACTTCTTCAGGACATTATAGGTGCCCACTACATGCCAGACATTATGCCAGGTAATGGTGTTATAGAGGAGGGTAGACAACCAGGTCCTGCTCCCATGGACTTAGACTGCTGTGGAGAGAGATGGACAATCTATAAACACAGATGGTTCTGGGTTCATGTCTAGAATAAAGCAGGACAGTGTGGGAGAGCACTAATACACAGGAAAGAGATAACATTGAGGAAAAAGCTGAAGTGGTGCTTGAGTGAAAACAAAAGAAAGTATTTGATGACAACAGAGACAAACAGACTAAGTAAGGAAGAATGGAGCCCAGGGCATGGCATTGATGTCCTTTGAGCTCTTCCTGCTCTGAAGTTCATAACATTAACATCAGCATTTACAATCAATAGCACACCCATCAGGATTTCTGTTGAGGGGGAAAATCACTCAACATTCCTTTGGACCTTTGGACCAGAGAGGGTTCCCTTATGAGGCAAACACAGCAACAGAGCCTAGCCCCAAGTGTCAGCCACTGGTGTTTCCCTGACTCAAATGACTCATATTTGGGTAAATGAATAGGCTTCTGAATTTGTGATTGAATCACAGATCCACCATGGAAAGTGCACTGAGCAGCATGGACATGAGGCACCTCTCAAAGTCACAGTCCTCAATGTACCCACAAAGATACGATGCTGGGCAGGGTTCCAGGGAAAAGCACATGAAACTATGTGGGAAAGATGAAGTTCCAGGCCTAGGCCACAAGGGAGTTACATAGATGATTTTCAGCTTATGATATGAATATTCTGGGGGTTGGTCTGGGACCTTTAAGTTCAGCCCTTAGGAACATGAGTTTGGTTTTCAACCTCTCGGCCTCCACAAGGCCCCTTTATCTGAAAGGAAAAACCTGGTGCTCATTTGATGATCAAGGTACTGAAATATGAATAAGGAATTATACCAGACCCATGTGTCAGGCCCTGCTGGAGACTTCTCTAAGACCTCCTGCAGTCTATTGGGTGGACTCTCTCCTCACATCCCTTGATAGATAGCAAATAAGACAGAAAAGAAAGCCATTTCCAGGATTCTGTAGCCATCTTGTCCCCAGGGGGAGTTGAGCCCAATAGTCTGGCCCAGTATGTTGTTATGGAAGGACAGGGACAGGAAATGTGAACACAGAGCAGGTCCACCCCTCTTGCTCTGGTGCCACATTTCCTGGGTGCCGTGGGAGATATCCTGGGTCAGGTTACCCACCTTGGATCACAGGCTCCTGCTTAAACAGACCAAAGCTCCTGTGCATTCTCTGGTTCAGCCTTTCCTACTGCTGTAGGAAGCCACAGCCTAGACTCATGAACCCCCTGGCCCTTCTGCTTGCTGCTATCAATGCAGGTAAGTGAAAGACCAGGTAAGTAAAATCCAAGCTGCCATGCCTGGACACACATTGTAAGCAGGAAACAAACCTCCACCTGCTTTTGTCAGCCTCTGGTCAGCTTTGTGCATTTTTCAAACTGAAGCTTTCAGATGAGCACTCATGGATCAGAAAGGTAAATCTTGAGGAAAGGGCAGAGGCAGACACTGCTGGTCTCTTATGAATTTCTCTACTCTGCCCTGTGTCACAGGAATCTGCAGGCATTGCTCTCTCCCCTGACCCAGGTGTAGAGCTGCCTAAATACAGCATGCTCCCTTTCCAAGTCCTCAAGGACCTCTCATTCCCTCTCTGGTCCCTCCTCCTTCTACTCTGCACTTTCTTTGGGTCACGCAGCCTTGAAGGGTTTTTTTTTTTTTTTTTTTTTTTTTGCCCTGATGGAGATTAATGTTTCCCTAGAATTCTATATCTGCACTGGATAGCAAGAAACCACACTATGCTTCATATGAAATGGTTACCCATAGCTTATTTTATCAAACCATTGTGGGTGGGTACGGGGGGAATGTGTGTACATATGTATATGTATGTATGTATGTATGCATGTATGTATGTGTGTGTGTGTGTGTGTGTCCTTGTTCACTTATTTCCCACAATTCTCAGAGGTAGATACAGTGTTCCATTTTACACATGACAAAATAAGCTGAGAGAAGCTGCTAACCTGTCCCAAGTCACACTGAAAGTGCTGGAAGAGCTGGGATTTGAGTTGGGTCTGTCTGCTCCCAGTACCTGAAGCCTGCCTGCTGGGACCCAGAGCATCCAGAGCCCTGTGAGGAATTGCTGAGTGGTTTTGAGATAAAGCTCAGTTGGCCTTCCTGGGTTGGCCTTTGGCCCCAGAGGAGGCTGTGAGTTGCCTTAGCAGCAGCACAGATGTGTGGAGCAGGAGGAGAAGCTTCCTCTCGGACCATCTAAACTGTGGGGACCCCAGATAGGAGTTCAACCCACTGAGATCCCCTATGCCAGCGCTCCCACTGGGGCCCAAGATGGCTTTGTCAGTTACTTGGCCCCTCTGCCCTGAGCATCTCGACATGTTAAATGAGAGGACTGACAAGACATGAGGTAAGATGTCAGCTTTGCTCTTCCATGGTGAAGAGCAAAGACTACAGGGCATTGAGCTCCTGGAAATTCTAGCAGAGGGTAGCAGCAAGGCCATTGTGGCTTCCTCACAGTGCCAGGTTTCCAGGGTCCTAGAAATCTCAGCTGACATTGGCCCTTGTTACATGATCTCTGTGCTTTTCTTTTCCTACATCCTATGGTGCTGCCACCCACATAGCCATCCTCACTATGGCCACTGTGCCCTACATGCTTACCAAAGCTCTCTGACTGCTTTGTCAGTAATCGAAGTTCTATACTAAAGTCACAACTCCAGTGCAGATGCCAGCTCAGAGGGACTCTGCAGAGGAACAGGGAGAAGAGTATTCAGGCCAACTCTGCTCTTCCCAAGGCTGGTCACCTTCTTCCCCTGTAGTGAGATCAGCTGCCTCTGCCTATGCCTCCTCACTTGCTTTCCAGACCAGAACCCCACAGCCAAGGACTGCATGAACTGCCCTGCAGGCTTCTAGTAAGGATCAGACACCTGTTCCCAGGAGGATGGAAGGGAGGACATAGGGAGCCTGGCAGGTCCCCTCCCTAATAATGGCCCCAAGTGTAAAAGGCTACCAGGGAGATGAGAATTGCTGACCCAGCCCTAAGTGACCCAAAGTATGGTGGAATGAGCCCCCAGGGCTAATCTAGGACACAGACCTCAATAGAAGGTAGGATTATGAGAAGTGTGTGCTGGTCTGGCTCTGCCCCTCACCTGCCCTGTGACCTGGGTAAGTCCTCACCTGGAAAGCAGGACTGGTATTCAGAGACATGCTCCCAAGGCATTCCTTCTCCTGCTTTTGTGACCCCTCATCAACCCAGATGAAGGAAGCCATGCCTTTGCCCAGGATCCTACAATTCCAGCCCCTTCCTTCTGGGCCCCCAGGATGAGCCCTAAGTGGTCAGCTTGGTCTGGGGAGCCTGCGCTGGCTAAGGCAGAGCATTCCCATGACCTGGATGGGACTCACCCTGTCCCCAGCCCTTCACAATGACCATTGTCTCTGTGTTGTCCAATTGGGGACGCCCTTTTGTCTCACACATCTCAGTGGGGGCAAAAGAAAGTGGGCCAGGTGACAGTGTACCCAAGCAATAGGAAGAGCCTTTCAGCCATTTATCCTCCCATCAAGACCAAGCTGATCCAGTTTTAACAACCTTCCTGGAATAGGAGGTAGGGCTCTTTTCCGTCTCTTGGCTCTTTTGGCCTTTGCAGTTGCCTGGGTGACAGGACACCTCCATGGATGTGTTCCATAAGAACCTGTAGGTGGCACCTGGGACTCATAGACATCAAGAATAGCCAGGTGATACAGGGTGGGTGGGGGTGCAGCTCTGTCATTGTTCCTTGGGGGAGAAGGGGATTGAAGGTTATTGGAAAGAACTCAGAAAAATTCTCAGGTATCAGAACTAAACCTCATCATCCCTAATTTGTATAAGCCTAAAGCAGAAACCCTGTCCTTGGGGAGCAGCCCACACCTCCAGTCCCCATCCCTACCCCATTCAGGGATGTGCACAATAGGTGTAACCTGGAAACCAGTTCAACACACCTGGAATGCTGCTATGGCATCAATGAGATGATGAACATGCAAATGTTGGGAGGTTCAGAGCCAGTTACCATGAGCCATGCAGTGAAAGGAAATGGCATGGAGACTAGAGCAGTAGAGATGTGAACATCCATGGTGGTCACCCCATGACTTGGCCATAGTCCTCACATGCCACGTGTCACCCACTGTGTGTGGTACTGGGTACAGAGGAGGATCAGGAAGTCCTCTAACTAGCTGACCCTCAGAGCCAGGTCTTGGCCACAGCTACAGGGGATGGAGCTACAGGTCCCCAAAGAGTCCTAGGGGGAGGTGACAGGACTGCTTGGAACACAGAAATAAATTCCTCATCACCATAGCACATGGAGGTGATATTCTGTTAACAGAGGAAACTGGAGGGCAAAGAAGCTAAGGGGCCTGCAAAGACACTCAGCAAAGTGAACACCTACACTGAGGCAACAACTTGTAGCAGCATCCAGGTACATGTGTGGTGCAGAATCCAGCTGCCCTCTCACCAGGGGATTCCTTCTTGTTCCTCAGAAGTATCCACTTGGACAGAAACCAAGTCCACCGCAGGCCAGCTGTGCCATCTTCCCTCTAGGTTACTTCTTCACAGGCAGAAGCCCACGATGCCAGCCCTGCCACAAAGGTAGTTAATTTCAGGAAGGAGGACCTGGTGACATCTGGGACTAGAGGATGGACTGGGAGTGTCCTCAGGTTATGTATTAATCAGTTTTTCATAACAAAATATAGGTGAGCTTTCAAAATGTTTATTTAGCTCAAAGTTTTAGAGGCTGAAAATGCAACATTAGCAGCTCCATTGACATTATGGTAGATAACCATGCAAGAGGGATCACATGGCAAGTGGGAAACCAGAGAGTAATTCCATGGTCAGGCTTGTACTCTGTTTCCTCTTTCTTCTTTATTTATTTATTTATTTATTTTAAGATGGGATCTTGCTATGTTGCCAGATTGGTCTTCAACTCTTAAGCTCAAGGAAACCTCCTGCCTTCCAAGTGCTTGGAAGGTTCACAATTTTATAACCCAGAGGAAACTCTGGAGTGCCACAAGAAGTGCATTATTCCCTTCCAAGGGCAGAGCCCCTGATGACCTAAGTACTTTGCACTCAGACCTACCTCCTAAGTGCTCCACCACCTATCACTGAGGACGAAGATGCCAGCACATGAACGCTTGGGAGAAACACATCATATCCAAACCATATCAGGTCACAGGGCTTAAAATGGACTATATACTCTCAGAATCTCAGGTGTCTCTGAGGGGCAGAGTTCAGCTACCCCTGGGACCCACACATGGGTCATGAACCATGAAAACAGTCTCTCATCCCATTCCCAGTGTGGTAGTGAAGATTGAAAGAAACAATGCAGAAAGAAGGGAAGTGTGGTAGGGAGCAGGACATTCAGCATGGTTGAGTGCTGCTTCTACTCCTTCCTACTGTGTGACTTTGGCAGAATGTTTACAGATTTCAGTGTGCAGGTCCAACATTTACTTTGTAAAATTTATCCCCAAGAACATCATGGTTCTGTATATTACTGTAAAAGGAGTTGCATGTTCTATCTCAGCTTCATTATTTATCACAAGCACTGATTTATGAATATTGCCTTCTTTTTTGATTTGCTATATCTTTGTGTAAATTTCTTAGGATTTTCTTTACACCCAGTTATGTTATCTGTGAATAAAGATGGTTTAACTTCACCTTTTCAACCTACATACATTTTAATACTTTTTTTCCATACTACCCTGTCTACAACCTCTAATACTAGTTTAAATATAAGGGAATAACCTTGCTTTTTTCTAGATCTTGGGGGACAATATTCAGCCTCTCACCATAATATATGGTGTTAGTTGTAGATTATTAAAGAAGCATTTAGTCAGATTAAGGAAGTTCCCTTCTATTTCTAACTTCTGAGAATTTCTTTTATAGATGGGTATTTAATTAACTTTTTGTGTTTTTGAATCTATTGGGGTGAACATATTGAATTTAATCCCTTTTGTTCTGATAAGATGTTAGATAACATGTTTTTATTATTACATTAGCTGTGCAACTCCACGTGGTCATGATATTTCTTTTTGTATATTGAATTTGATTTGCTAATGTCTTTATTTGCTACTATTTCTGTAAAACTTTTTGAATCTATGTTCATGAGGAATATGGGTCTATAGTTTTCACCTCTAGTTTTTTTGTCTGGTCTTGGTATCAAAGACTTGGTAGCTCATGAAATTAACTGCAAAGTCCTCCCAACTTCTTTATTTGCTGACACAGCTTATGGCAATTTGATGTGAGTTTGGACTTGAGTGTGGCATTAGGGCTTAGCAATTTCTTAGTGGGCAGGCCTTTAATTATAAATTCAATTTCTGTGATACATTTAAGTCTATGCAGATTTTTCTCTCCTTTGACAGTTGGTAATGTAGTCTTTAAAGGGATCTGTCCATTTTATCCAAGATGTAAAACTGATGGTTGTTGACATGCTCATCATGTACCCTTGCTGGGCTTTCAATATGTCACCTGCAGTGATAAAGCTCTATAAAGCTCTCTCTCTCTCTATCTATCTATCTATCTATCTATCTATCTATCTATCTATCTCTATCTCTCTCTGTCTCTCCTGACATTGATACTCTTTGTGTGTTTTTTTCTTCATTAGTCTAGTTGGAATATGTCGCATCCACAACCCAGTTGTGCTAGGGCTGTGGGATAGGTTATGGGAAAGCCAAAGAAAGTGCCCAGAGACAGTGTGTGAGCATAATTTATTGGGGAAAGTTTACAAGAGGTCAGTGACTGCTTCAAAAAGAGTTCAGTGGTGACAGACTGAAGGGATAGCACCTCCATTCCTTGTGGTGCTTTGCCAAGTAGTTCCTTTTTCTTTCATGGCACTTTTTCCAATGGTGGCCATTTGGACTAGTGACATGTATCCTTTCCTCATCGCCCTCAGTCCTACCCTAGTCCCCACTCAGAGAGGGATTTTATATGTTAGACTGTAGAAGCAGTGATATCATCATTATTATCTTGTTTGCTTTGCATATATGACCAGAATCCCAAGAAATAACTGTCCCAATGCATATGCAAGAAAGAAGTTTCTAGAGAAAATACTAACTTGCCCAAGTTCCCAGTGTACATAACAGAAATTTTAGGTCCTTCAAGATAATATTATCTGGACTTTCCAGCCCAGGCTTGTTCTCATTGTTCCCTTGACTTGGTTAGGTCTGAGGGAACAGAAAGTGAGCATGGTATTTTACTGTCCCAATTTTATTTACAGATGATACACAGTATTGTCAATGTTACTTGTGTTTTCCAAAAGCTAGATTTGACTTTATTTATTCTCTTTATTTATTTTTCTATTTCATCAATTCTTACTGTTCTTATATCCTTCCTTTTAGTTGCTTATGTTTTAATTTTTTCTTTTCTGGCAAGGAAAGCAGGGAGGGAAGAACAGATGACAGATGAAGTCCCTAGCTGTTCCTCCACCTCTGCAAGGCATTACTGTTTTCAACATTACTGAGCTTTGCCACCTGCCTTTCTCCATACAGTGATACCACACCTAACCCTGGGTGGGCCTGCCATATCCTGGGTGGTGCTGACCCCTCAGAAGCCCCTCCCTGGTCCTAGGCTCCCTGCTCACACTCCTTCAGTCTATAGGCTCCCCACATGATGAGGACTCACAGCCCAGGTGGACACACCCCATGCGCAGGCAACTTCTGTCCAGACAGGAGTTGTCCCTGGGTCATACCCAAGCACAAGCTTCAAGGGCAGAAGGATACACTAGCCCAAAACCATATCCTGCTCAGCAAGGCAAATCTGGATTCCACTTTTGCCTACCCAATGTGAATTATAGCTGCAATTTCAACTTTACTAACTGGCCACTTCTCAGAGGCTGATGAAAGCTGATGTTGAGGTTCCAAACACACACAATCAGCATGTATAGGCACCTGTGAGGGAGTGAAGCCCATGAAAACCACACTTGAGTGTGAAGCCAGTCCCCATCAGGCCCATTTCTCTTCTCTGGACTCAGCTGGGAGAATCAGGACATGTACAGGAAAGGCATAGTGAGCCTAAATGATTCTACACAGAAATTTAGTAAAACACAGGGTAATTTGACTGGGAACCACTAGATGAAAGAAAGAAGTAAACAGTTTAGAGTGAAGCAGTAGAGTGCAACAGGTACACAGATGTTTCCTGGAGTGGGCAGAAGCACAGAATGCCCAGGCAGGGTACATCCCTGACCTAAGAATCCAGGGCAGCCCCTGGAGATCAGGGCCAAGCTGGGTCCTCAGGATGACAATGCTGAATAGGGAGCAGTCATTTCCTCCTGAGGTCTCAGAGTTAGAGTGAAAGTCCAAGAACCTAGTAGTTTCTCCTGCTGTCAGACTCTAATTTCCCACCTTGATCCTAGGAATTTCACTGCTTGAAAGGGAAGCGGTTTCCTCAGACTGGGCTTATATAATCAGTCACAGCAGAATTTGGAGTAGCAGCAGCCTTCAGGGAAGGAGAACATGGGTCCTGTGTAAGCCCAGCAACCTGAAACTGCCCCTCTTCCAGGGTGTGCCAGTGTGATCAATGAGGGTTTCAATGTTCCCAGAACTGTGCAAAGTTCTGGCACACTGGGCAATGTCATACTCAGTCATAGCATGTCTAAAAACACATGTTATTATGACCTTAATTTTAAAGAGAGGAAAAACTGAAGGATTCAAAGTTGAAGGGTTCCCAGTCACAGTATCTCCTGGACTGTGCAGTGAGGAATGCAATGGGAACTCCCCAAAGTCCACAACACAAAGCACAGAATGGGGAGACCAGACAGTATGCATGGCTAATAGTCACTGAGTCAAAAGAGTAGACCTTACTCTGCAACTCACTCACCTTCTGATAAATAGGGCAGGTGGCAGCTCCCTGCAGGCCTAGATCCAGGGGAGATGGGGGGGGGGGGGCAGGGCATTGAAGCATTTGTTGAATTTCTCTATGCTGGTTTCCTTCAGAGAAAACACTGCTCTCTCCCCAGTGCTCAGCTTGTGTCTACAGTGCCCTGCAGGACACTTCTGTCCCCACAGAGCCACCCACGCCATCCCATGCCAGTCAGGCACATTTGGTCCCTGTCCAGGCCAGGATGAAGCCACAGACTGCATCCTGTGCCCAGCAGGCAAGGCCTGCACCCAGGCTGAGTTGACTCAACCAGAAGCACAATGCACACCAGGGTGAGTGTTACCATTTGTCAGTGGCAGGTGACCCATGGGAGCCAGAGGCCACCCCCACTATGGGAGCTTCATTTCAGGGATATGTTAGGTTTCTCCAAGTCTCTTGCACTCTTTGGGCCTGACAAAGATGATACCTCCAGATAAGGGCTCAGCCTCAGCCAACCTGGGACTCCAGGACCTGTCCCTGAAACACTCAACTGAGCCACATCTCAGGTCCTCACACCAAGGAAGTGGCTGGAGAACTCACATCCTGGCTTTGCCCATGGATAAAAGAGAGCTCAGAGAAACCAGTTTACTGTGCAAAGTCACACAGAAGGCCAAGGGCATGGTAGGATCTCATCATGATACTCTGCAGGCTCTGCCTTGTGGGCACCATGCTCCCATTCCCCAACTGTCATAGGTATGTGTGCCCTATGGGATCCTCCAGTCCCCATGCTACCACCCATGCCTGCCCATCTGGGACCTTCAGCAACCACACGGACCTCTCTGAACCATCACAGTGTGAGACTTGCCCCATGGGACAGGCCTGTACTGGAGGTAAGTGAGTGGAAACATGGCCATAAGACTGTAAGGCCATGCCTCAGGTTGGAGAATCAACACCATCTAGGGCAGAAGGCCAAGAAAACAAACCCTTTCCCAGGGTCCCTTTGGTCCCAACAAAGAACAAGATTCACTTAACTGTGGGAAGACCCCAATATGGGCCCATAACTAGCACTCTGAGCTCCAACCTGCTGCCCCAGTTGGAGTAACCTGGAGGGCTACTAATCCAAATGCCCCTATACCAATTCCACACCTCAGCCCCCTGACCCTGTCACCTGTCAGAGGATATGGCTGGACTCCAAGCCTAGTCCAGAACTGTGTTTGCAGGAACTAGAGGCCCAGACTATGTCCCCACCTACTGTCCAGCTGGCCATTATTGTCCCCTGGATACCAAGGAGCCTGCCCAATTCAAGTGGCCCCCCAGGCACCTGGAATAACCCTACTGGACTGACCACAAGCAAGGAGTGTATGTCCTGTGCTCGTGGCTGGTTCTGCATCAGTGGTGCCCAGGAGCCCTCAGGGATATGTGTGGCTGGACATTACTGCCCACAAGGTAGGGGAACAACTTCTGCCCTAGCATGGTCTCAGTTGAATGCTGGGAAATGATGCTGGGAGGATGCCATGGGGCAGCCTGTCACCTTCTCTAGAGCAGAAAGGGCAGAAAACTCCTCTGCACAACTGGAGGGATTAAGACCAGATTTCAGGAGGACCTTCCTGAGAGAAGAACTGGGAGAGGCAAGAACCCTAAATGCTATTTCAGATCGTGAGGAGATCATCAGCAGACTGATACTAGAGGAAACTGATCACCCACTGTGAATCCTGATGGAGCACCCATCTCAGCCTTGTCATCTCAGCCTGAGTAAAAGGAAGGATCCTAAAAGATGGGGTCTGCAATATGCAGCCTGCTTCCTGCCTTGTTACCAATAACATCAAGACTATGCCATCTTTCACAGCAGCTCCTCAGCTGAAAAGATAACATAAGTCTGACCCCCTTTCCCCCTTCAACTCCCTCTTCTCTCTGAACCAGGCACAAAGTGGGCTTCCCAGTTCCCCTGCCCAGTGAGTACCTACAACTCTCAAGCTGGCAGAGGCAGGCTAGAGGACTGTGCACCTTGCCCCCCAGGGGCTTTCTGCCCCAGTGGGACTCCCGAACCTCTGCCCTGCCCACGGTAAGGAAACCTGAGCTAAATGTGATGGAAACCAAGTCACCATTATGTATTGTGCCTCTGCTGAACCTGGAATTTTCCTGGGCACCGAGGGGTTCACAGAGAAGGGAAACCCATCCTGCACTCAGGACCCAGATGCCTTGAGGAGACAGAATACTTGGAAATAGCAGGGCCAGGGCTTCATTTCCTCAGGTGACAGGGACCATCCAGGCATCCATGGCCTGGATGTTGAACCAGGAAGAACTCTGGACTGTATAAACCAAGGAGGGCATCAGTGTGAGGTGTACTTAACCAGCTTAAAAGAGTGACAAAATTCAGGGTTTAAAAGTATTTCATGATTCTGTCATTTGAGAGCATTATCAACAAAAGCACAAGGTCAAGAGCAAAGTTGAGAGTCTAAAGACAGGCCAAGCATCAATATATTTAATGTCTTACTATATAAAAAGGCCTTACAAGTCACTGAAAATAAGACAGGCATAGGGGTGGGGGGAGTGGGGTACAGAGGGAGAAACAACAGAAAGACATAAGTGAAACAGAAGAAGAGACAACTTTGATAAACAGCCCAGTTGGCCTGATTTTAATCTTTAGGGCCTGCTATAGGACTGAGACAGGCTGTAATTTGCCCTGACCTATTGCAAGGAGTCTGGGGCAAAGAAACTTCCTGCCATGTATCAGGGGTCCCTCTAGAATGCTGTGGGCCCTTGGTATTCTCTCCTCTAGAGGAACCCGCCGCCAAGCTCCAGGTGGAACACAGACTGCAGCCTGTGCCCTGTGCCCTGCTGGCCACCACTGTCCTAAGCCAGGCACCATCGAGCCTCAGCCATGTGATGCCAGAAGCTTCTCTTTGTCTCTGGTCAAATGCCATCTTCAGAGGGCCCTAAAGTCGGGAGGTGGGAGGCTCAGCCCTGATAAGCCTGTCCCAAGGGTGGCAATACTCCTGACAGTTAACTCCCCAGAGCTCAGTGCCAGTCAGGGAGGAGCACACAATTTGGCAGTGGGGAGTGCAGTGAATAGACCCTCCAGGATGGGTTTAGGTCTGGGGAGACCCCACATGCTTCCTTTAGGGAAGAGAGGATTAGATGGGAAAATAAGCATGAAGCCTCCTCTCTGGAACAGCATGGGACTCCATTTCCTCTCAAGTGGAAGGATTCTGCACACAGGCTGGAGGAAGGAGGACTTCAGTGTCCACAGGCATCTAAAGAGCAAATTGCCCATGCCCAAGCCCATCCCACAGCAGGAAACTGGGGCAGAGGCATCTTACGTGTATGCCCAAGATCAGGGCTGGTCCAGCCCTACCCTGGACTCACTTTTAACCCAGCCCTGATAAGTGGAGTACAGGGGATGGGAAGGACTCTGGAGGCTTCTTGGGTGGACTTGCACACAACTTCTATACTCTACTGCCTTCTGCACAGTCATTGCCATGAGCCTGACTAGGGGCTAATTTAGTGCCCACTGCAGGAAGCTGCAGATGGTGAGGGCATCTGACTTTATTCAGCTCCTAGGTTAGCAATGAGCAGGAGCCTAGGTGCCTTTTTCTGACCCAGAGGAGCAATCATTTTGTCCTCCCTCTGCCCACATCTGTATTCATGTGTCTCATAATTCCAGTGACAACAAAGCAGTTCCATGTGAGGAGGAAGGTGGCACTTCATTAACTTTTACTGTCTCTGCCATTGCCATTTTTACAGGCTCTTCTAATCAGTGGGGAGTGTGAGGATTATTCGAGGAAGTGATCTGAGCTCAGGGTGGTGAGAGTGACACTGGAGGGCTGTGCAGAGCAAGTCATAAACTGCACTTTAATCAGTATGACTAGGTTTCCGTTTGGAGGAACTGAGGGTAATTGCCATTGCCCACAGAGCCCAGAGTGTGTTTTTAGAGAGAGGATCTTCCCCTCCTGCTCACTAAGCACTTTCCTTGCCTCCCTCATTTATCTGAAGCTTTGACCTCTGCAGATCCCCACATGTGCCAACCCAGGGATCCCAGAGCACAACTTTTCCCCCTTTCTAAATGAAGAAGGTCTGCAGATGGCCGAGCAAGGGTACAAATCCAGTACAGCTCCAGTATCATTTATTTACCCATCCCAGCATTTATTTACCCAGTTTCCAACCCCACTGCTGTCCAGATCCAGGGCTGCTGGAAGAAAGCTTGCCACACAAAGCAAGAGCCCATGAAGTTTCTGTCCTGGGTCCAATAATTCCAATGTGGAAAAGAACCTGAAAGGGGGTAAGTCATTTATGTAAAAGCGTTCAAAACACAGCAAATTGTAATGGGTAAAACTAAACAACAACAAAACAGTGCTAAGTCCCAGTAATAGAAAAATATCTAGACAGAGAAATAGAAAATCATCTCAGGGGAATATTTGGTAACTAATAACAAGTAGCTACACTGTTTGATACATGGAAGATGGATATATGAAAGATAGAGTTATTGATTAATAGATGAATGATAGACGATATAGATTGATAACCTGGTAAGTACATACATAGAATGATTAATTGATAAATGAATACATATTAAATGATACAGACAGATGATTGATAGATACATTGATTACTTGATAAATTATAGATAGGTAGGTGACAGTATGAGATAAAATCAATCTAGTCAAGAACAAAGAAGAATTATGATTAGTGGGTCTTATAAAGGTCACCATCCTGAAAACAATTTCAAGCAGCCTTGACTTTGTACTCTGTGGTTGTAAAGGCTTGTGTCTGTTTTTACAACTTAAACTGCAAATCTGGATTTGTCATTAACAAACCCCCCTTTGATGATGTAAAAATTGACATTGCTTGGGGTTGGGAGTACCAAGGATTGAACTCAGGGACACTCAAACATTGAGCCACAACCCCAGCCCTATTTTGTATTTTATTTAGAGATAGGGTCTCACTGAGTTGCTTAGTACCTCTCTTTTGCTGAGACTGGCTTTGAACTCACCATCCTCCTGCCTCAGCCTCCTAAGTCCCTGGGATTACAGGCGTGTACCACCACTCACTGCTAAAACTGACATTTTAATGACATCACTTGATTGTTAAGAATTATTAGTTCAACAAGATTGTTTAAGAAAAATTGTAAGAAAGAATAGGGCACAGTTTCCATCTCTGAGCAGTTTAGGAAAAGTAAAGTTGGTCTGGTTTCACAACTGTTACAAAGGTTAGTGAATTTCATTCTAGAAAGTTACAGTTTGACCAGTTCACAAGGTCATGCACCAGTGGGTATGTGTAGACAGCTCACTTCGAAAGTGCAATTGGTGTGGTACATATACACAATGCAATACTACTCAGCCATAAAGAAAAATGAAATTATGGCATTTGCCAGTAAATGGATGGAACTGGAGACTATCAAGCTAAATGAAATAAGCAAAACCCAAAAAACCAAAGGCTAAATCTTCTTTCTGATATGTGGATGCTGACTCACAATAGGGGGGATGGGGAAGGGAAGAGTGGGGGTTCACCAATTTGGACAGGGAGAATGGGGGGAAGGAAGTGGGGGTGGGAATGGGAAAGAGTATAATGAATGAGACATAACTTTCCTATGTTCATATATGAATACATGACCAGTGTACAACCACAAGAATGGGAAGTTATACTCCATGTATGTATGATATGTCAACATACATTCTACTGTCATGTATAACTAAAAAGAACAAATTTTAAAAAGCACAACTGTCAAACTTGCCTGACACCTATTGTAGCAAGGCCTCCCCACTGAACATTAAGTGCCCTTAACCATCAGAGCCCTACTTTGATTTTCTTCCCTGACTGATAGATAAACTGATTAATGAATACAAAAAAAGGTGATAGATTAACTGATAAAAACATAGATATGTGATAAGTAGATAGATTGGTTAATTAATATAGGATAAATGGAAGATAGGCAGAGAGGGGCACTTGCCACAATTAAAGCTGTGTATGAGAACTTTGACCAGAAGCATGGGGTTGGGATTGTTTGGGTTATTTAACAACTTAACAACTAAAACTGGTTCCATTTTTATGACGGTGAAAATCCAAGAGTGGTTTCT
This sequence comes from Sciurus vulgaris, assembly GCF_902686455.1. Classification (NCBI taxonomy): domain Eukaryota; kingdom Metazoa; phylum Chordata; class Mammalia; order Rodentia; family Sciuridae; genus Sciurus; species Sciurus vulgaris. Next base: position 95,457,339 of record NC_136464.1, on the reverse strand, counting down.
GGAGGGATACTGAGGTGCAGAAAAACAGGTGTACCTGGGCTGAGTCAAGCTAAATCAAGTTAAGCTAGCCAGGCTTTCTCAGTGAGAAGCTTATGGAGGTCCAGGAGAAAAGCTGGTGGGAGGAAACCCCTTGCTCTCAGTTTCTAAACCTCAATGGCCCCTCTTCCTTCAGGAGGGACTTTCCTTTGTTGACATCTGCCCCCCTGGCCACTTCTGCCCTGCTGGCACCAAGGATCCCAGGCAGTGGCCCTGCCCTGCAGGGACCTGGAATGTAAAGAGAGGGGCTTGGGACCAGAGCTGGTGTCTGCCCTGCCCACCTGGGATATTGTGCACTGAGGCTGGTGAGGAGCCCCAAGGGGTCCAATGTGCACCAGGTGAGAGCACCAGTGGGAAGAGAACCCAATAGCCTTGGGAACCACAACACCTGAGGGACAGGCATGCTAGAGTGTGCCTGGGTCAGCATGGCCAGGTTTGGGCCAGTGAGAGGGAGGCAGACTGGAGGCTGACCAGGGTAGGGATGGGGACTCACAAAGTAGCCCCATCACAAGTCATGTGCATCATCCCAGCCACAAGGCCCAAGTAGAGTGAGAGAATACGGGGAGAAAGATAGAATTATCTCCAAAGCTGAGTCAGAGGTTCCTGCCTGCTCAATATGGGAAGAATTTGTCTCCTCTTGAGACACTTTGACCAGCCTTTGAGGAAGGCCTAATGGTCCCTCATGAACTCCTGAGATGGGGGTTCTATGCACCACAACTTCCTGTGGGCCTGGTAGTTCCTTCACCATCTTGCCACCCATACCACAGCCTCCCTGATCACACAGGGGATGTGAATTAGACTAACAACCATGCACTGGATCCTATAAGAGCCCTATAAGCCTGGGAATACAATGAACAACAGGGAGGGGGCTCCCTGGAACCCTGACCTGTGAGGTCTGCTTCCTTTTCAGGACTTTTTTTTTTTTTCTCACGCAAGTGACTTTATTTATGCGGACGATTCACGTCCGCTCAGGGCGAAAAGGAAAAAAAGGAGAAAGATGGTGTATAGCTTCTCCCAGATATTGGAATCTCACGGGCTGGAAGGAACCAATCACGGAGAATTCTTGCAGGCTGACTGATGAACCAATAGCATGTTAGGACATAACGTGGGAGGCAGGAAGATGGCGACAGCGTAAGCCGGAAATTCCTGTAACATAAGAGGTAGGCAGAGCACAGATTGACAGGTGGTGGGGAGGCGGGAAATTCCTGTAACGGGAGAGGCGGGCGGCTTTATACCGTACATTCCCCCATTTCTTTTTTTATAAAAAATAAAAAAATCTTGCTCTCCAGTTCTTTTTGAAGCCTTCTCTCTCCTTCCTGCCTAGGTGACTGGGGTTGGTTTTGCAGGTGAGATGTAAAAAGTTCATTCTCCTTCCAGGCTTCCAAAGGCAGATGATTTTTATGGACTTCATTTCCTCCATCTGATTGATCCTCTATTTCTATACTAACTGCCTGTCCCCAATTCTGACTTCATTTACCCCTCTAATACTAGGAACTCCTTCACTGCTGTAGGGAAAAGGGGTGATGGCCAATCTGGCTTCTTCGAGTTGGAAGTGGGCAGCATGGGGCAAGCAGTTTGGAGACTCCTTTTTAGAAATTGGGTCAATTGAGGGGTTCATGGTAGAAGTCCGGTTGCGGGAGAGCAGGCTGTAAAGGCATCTGGGAATGGGTGCTTCTATGACAGAAGAACAAAAAGACATGAGTACTGAAATGAGATTGATACAATATAAATGTTGCAGGATCTGGAACATGCTAATGCATATTATAAAGACGACAGAAGTCAATAATTCCTCACCACGGGGTGGAAGAACTGAGAAGTTGTTCCCATAACAAGGCCTAGCAAAGGCTGGAGAGGACAGGCCTTTATTTGGGAGCTTTAACATTGTCTAGGTTATCAGGAATGTAAACACAACATTTAGTAGAGATACTAGCAAACATAGATTAAGCCTACCAGTGTCTGTAGGCCTTAAACTGACTACAAACTTCTGACTCTGGCAGTTTCTCTTGATAGTTATTATTATTTTTAAATGCCCAAGAATGGCTATATTTTGGTTTTAACTGCTTTGCTAGGTGTTTAAGATCAAGCTGGCCAAAGTGACCTGTTCCTGTCTGTTAAAGAGTCAGCTGAGTTTCCACAGGGGTCACTCATAGAGAACTTAAGAGCAGCTTCTTAGCTCCATTAGTGCCATTTGGTTAGGCAGGGTCTTCTCGATGAGGTGGCTCCCCTTGGAAGCATTAGGGATGTCTCCCTTTTTCCATGACTCTCCTCTGCATCAGGTGCATGGAGTGGCTTTTTCATCCTCTAGTGGTCTCATCAATCTCCTTGGTCAGGAGGTTGTGTGACCCAGAGTTGCAAAGCTCCATGGAGAAGTCCTCTTGTTCCCTGGGTTCAGACTGACTTTGAGGGCAAGACCCAAATATGGACTTTTCTTGACCTCTGTATTTAATCTCAATCTCTAAATTTGATCTTAACCATCAAGCAAGTCAGTCTCACCAGTCATAAAGTAAGAGTACTGGGCTTTAGCTTTAATGTCTATAACTTTACAGTTATTTACCCCCTTTTATCTAATTGGGATTTACATTATCTGTTCTATAGGTGATGGCTTACTATTCCAAGTTAATTTATGATGTTCGCTCTTGAAGCAGTACTTCTGCAAAATATTGATCAGGCACCAATTAGAGTTTACAAGGAAAATATAACATTCAGTTTGTGCAATAGCTATCTTTAATTGTGGCTGAGTTCCCGTTTGAAATTACAGTACAACAAACATCAAACTTTTGAACACAACTTTAAATGAATGTGTAGCAGGGTTGTGAAGCAAAGCCTTATCTCAGGTAACATGGGGCTTTTCAGTGAGGGGCAAAGGAGTATAAACACAAATTTTGAAGATTAAGCTGAGATCAGATGGAGCTCTGTTCTCTGATGGAAATGCAGATCTAAAGAGTTATGTCAGCAATATTTATGTGTGTGTAATGTTAGGTTCCAAAGTTACTGTCAGGTGGGCAGGAACCAGAGAAGGGAGCTGTCCTTCCTGCCCAAGAGCTGTGTGCCTCAGATCAATGTACTGCCACAGCAGTACATTGTGGCCCTACACAGGAGCACTCCCAGGCACCAGGCATGCCACAGCCATGAGGTCATCAGAGACCCCAATTTCAGTCGCTGTTGTCCCATTTTTGCTACTGCACATTACACTCTTTCTCAAATGTTATTTTACATATACCCTATTGATGACAGGTCCTATAATAGAACATTAAATGATAGGTTTACCATTACAGACAAGTTTAATTTGGAGAACAGCAGCTTAATAAATTTTCTGCTTTAAAGGCTTGTATACCTGGAAAATATGAACACATTTAATATACAAAGAATAATGTTTTTAAGTATGTTACTCCATGGAATAGCTTTATAAATTAATCAGATGTCTCTAACAAACACATTTGAGTAATCCCATACATGTTGCTTATTGTAGAAAAACCAAGATATCAGACAAGTGTACCAACAGTATTTGTTGTCTCTTTCCTGTTGAAGAAAAGTCCTAAAAAAATTGATGTTAAACATTTTATAAACATTAATATTTTATTAGTTTGACCACTTAGAGATTTGTGAGTTAATTTTAAGGACATTTTACTTCTATTAGTTTACCCAATTTAAATTGAACCTCAACCTCATTAAATCACGTGAATTAAAAATATTTGGATCCATTTTTTAAATTTTAATTTTTATGTGTGCTTATATTTAACACAAAAGTAAAGGCCTTGTAATATTTATCTCCATTGCAATGTAACGGATGTTCAAAAATAACTCTAGAGTTGGATAAAAAGAACTGATCAAAAATCATTAACCTAGGTATGTAGGATCAAAATTGTGAACTAAAAAATACAGCATTTCCTAGAAGAAAAATGATAATGGTTATTAATTAAAGCATGAGAAAATGAGAAGGAGAGAAAAGTTGAAAAGGGAGAAAAGTATTCTGAGTTGTAGCCCAGGAGAAATTTAAAATGGACACTTTTTTTTGCGGGGGGGGGGGGGGGGGGAGGGCGTGTTGAAACTGGTCTTCTACTTCGCCTTTCTTCATTTACATTTCAGTGTAACCCTTGACGGAGATCTGAATCTGAAAGGGGCTAATAGGTTTGGAGGGCTTGAGCCTGCAGGGAGAGCTGAGAAGCAAGAAAGAAAAACTTGAAAATAAGGAATAAGCCAAGAGAACGTGTTCAGGTTTTACTCCCTCCGCGCCTGCCACCTCCCATAAAGGAACTAGAATATGTGTACGAGACCGCATGGTGGGGGGATTTGGTGGGCTGAATGGAGGAGCAGAAAGAGAAACAGAATGAGGCTTTGGAGAGGAATGAACAGGAGCTTCTGCAGTAGGAAGCCTGTAAGGAGATGACTCATCAGCTGGATCAAACTCAGAAGAGAAAGGATTAAAAGGGGGAGGAGAAGCTAAGAGAACGTGTTCAGGTTTTTGAGGAGAGCAGAGATTAGGTTTAGCATGAAAGAAAGGAAAAACACAAAGGGGAAAAGTCTCTTTCTATTCACCAGGTCGCCCACATATATACTTAATTATAACTAGTATAATTAGGCATATGATTATACCTAGTATAAAGCTAGAATTTAGGGTGTCATAAATAAACAATTCTGACTTACCATCTAAAGGACAGTTTAGCTCTAATTCAGGAAACAGGTGAAGGTGTTTGAGATTGTTTAATAAACATCTCAGGGGCGAGTTTGCTGGGGTGGAAGTCCTAGATCCCATGGCGAAGACTGAGACCCATCTAGTTAGTGTTCAATGCATCCCATGACCACATACTAGGCAACGAGAAGGTTAGTACACAGGTCTGGTCGTCACACAGTACCAGTGTCTACCAGGCATTAGCCAAGAGAGTTTGAGGACCTGGCCAGGATTCCGAGCGAGATGAAAAAAATATAAGACGAGCCTCAAACCCTGAGAAAGAATCTCAGCACCATAAAATCAGGAATCCACCCAGCAACTAGGACCAACTATAGGGACCAAGGAGGCACCCCCACACCTCGGCAGTCTTGAGAGCACCGGATTCAACGGCTGCTTCTCAGATCAGCCGAGATGTGTTTAAATGGTCTAGGGGACCTGCCTAAGGGGAACTCACCAATTTGGAGTCTGGTGTTGCATGCAGAAAACTGGGCATCCAGGTAAATGGAAGTTGAGCCTCTATCCGTGGACACTGGGGCTATTGGATGGGATTCCGCTTGCCAGCGGAAAGACCCATCCCAGGTTTCAGCACCAGATATTAGGGGTCGCTGGCTCAGTTGTGGCTCACCAATAGCTCCCAGAAAAAATGCTCTACAAACACAAGATCTCACGCAAGAGACTTTATTTATGCGGATGATACACGTCTGCTCAGGATGAAAAGAAGGAAAAAATGGAGCCTTTTCAGGACATTTTTGACCCCCTGGTACTGTCTCCCCAAAACCCTGCCCTGAAGGAACCCACAACACCCTGACTGCTCAAGGTCACTATGAGCCTTGTCCCCAGGGGTGAGTGCTAAGAGGCATCCTGGGGACCCTTGAGTTTCTGGACACAACATTTGCATTCCTGCTGCAGAAGGTGGCTAAGCCATGGACTATAAGAAGTCACCAGAGAATTTCCACAACTCCTCCTCAGCCATCTGTCTCTGTCTTGTGATCTCTTTGTTAGGTATCACTGAGTCATTCCTAATTTCAAGTCTGCAACTGTTTACCTGCCATTTAAACCATTCACCTCCTCCGACCTCAAACCCTCAGTTAGGGCACTGCACTGTGCAGAGGAGCATCCCTGAGAGGGTGATAAGTCCAGAAGTCAGTGGTGGACAGTGACGCAGGTAGCCACCTCCAGCACACATCAGACACCCAGACCTCTAATACCTTCCTCCCCTCTCCTCTCTGTAGTTTCCTCTGCCTGGCCAACACCTCATCTGTGGCAGGGAATGAGTGTCCTGCTGGCCACTACTGCCCAGCCTCCACAACCTTTGCTTTTCAGTTCCCCTGCCCCAGGGGCACATACAAGCCCCAGAGAGAGGGTGTCCAGCAGTCAGATTGTACTCCCTGTGAGGCAGGTAAGGGGAAAGGACCCACCCCATCCTCTTTTTCCCACCCTGGCCACATTGGGCCACACTGTCCCTGCCAATTGAGTATAGACTCAGGCCTGGCTCAGATGAAGAGGCCTGGGCTACAACCTGAGAGCATCTGAGATCATCCCTGGGGGACAGGCAACTCAAGTCCTCTGCCCCCAGCCCAGGGGTATCCTGTTATTCCTTCCAGGATTCTATTGTCTCCTGCCTGTACTGGTGACCCCATCAGGGTCCTGCAGAGCTGGGTTCTACTGCACTCAGAGAGCATCTGTCCCTAATTCCACTGATGGTATCACAGGAGACCTCTGCCCTCTAGGACACTTCTGTCCCCAGGGCAGCCCCTGGCCAACTCCATGCTCCCCCTGTGTGTCTTTCATGGGTGAGGTCTACTCTCTGGGCCCCTGAGAGGAGAAAGGAGCTAGAAGTCAGCCTTGTGAGTCTTCTGAAGGGAGACATAAGAATAAATCCCTGAATTTCCTTTACAGAGCAGAATCAGTCCTACACAGATAGAGCATGCCGTGTGGAGGTTAAAAGAGTAACGGGAATGATGTAGAACTGGGCTGTCTCTCAGAGAAGGTTACAGAGAGGCTGGGCTGCAGAAACACTGTGGGAATTTGGGGAGGGTTCCACTGAGCTTTTGCCTCAGAATACTAGATGAGAAATCAGGAATTATCCATCCAGGAGACCTCCTGTCCCAGGCTCAGTGTGTGCACCTACAGGCTCCTTCTTGCCCATCCCAGGTGCCCATCCCATGGAGGACTGCCAGCCATGTTCAGCTGCCTGGTTCTGCTCCCTTCCTGGCTTGAGTTTTCCAGAGGCCTCGTGTGAAGGAGGCTGGTACTGCCCCCATGCCTCTTTCTCTGGACACAGTCCAGGTAAGAATGGAGACTTCTCACAATTCCCAGTGGGTCATCTCAGAGGGAGATATAAACCATGGCATTCCCTTCAGCTTAGATTCTATGGCTCCTGGACTGTGCAGAAGAGGTGAGGAATACTGTGCATTGGTGAAGCTCCTCCTGCACCCAGAGGTCAGTGTCTGCTCAGAAATGGAGATGGAGACTCCTGGGATGAGAAAGAAGGAAGGAAAACATCAAGAAACACTTAGATCAGTCAAGGATAGAGAATTTGTGCTTTGGGGGAGGAAATAAAAGTACTCTCAGGTCAAAGATCCCCCTCTAGTGAAACAGATCAGGCAAACAAGGGGAGAAACCCAAAGATAATGGTCAATTCCAGCTCCCCTTAGCAGACCCAGAACAAGTCTTTCCCTTTTCTTTTCTAGATGCTATCTGTCCCCCTGGGCACTTATGCCCCACAGGCAGTCTGGAGTCTTTGATCTGATCCCCTGGACAGTATCAAGATGAACCTGAACAGAGCATCTGCAAGACCAGTCCTGCTGGAAAGTGGGAGCTGCCACTTGGTCTAGGAGGTCCCTCTTCTCTGTCTATTAACATCTAGGTTTTCCCAAGTTCCCTGAAGGCAAAAGGGGCTTACACATGTGGCAGATATCCTCATGGATAGTGACTGATCACCATGGGCACCCCAGCTTGCAACTGCCTGACAGCCCAGTGCCATCAATACCCCAAAGCCAGTGCAGGACTATGAGGGGATGCAGGTTCATGCAAAAGAATGAAGCCTGTTTTCTACCTGTTTTCCATTTTCTCTGCCTTCTGCTGGGCCTGTGAGAATTTTGCTTCTGTCCAAATCCCCAGGTCCCAGAAGTTTCCTTTCCCTGGAGGAAATCTCACTTTCCAGAAAGACTGGGAATGTGGATGGCACCAATTTCTGACTACCCAACCACTGTGTCCACAGGCTCTGTCTCTTTGAGATCCAGGAGCAAGGAGCCAGGCCCATGAGGCCAATGGATTGTCCTGCTGGCTACTACTGCCCTCTGGGTACTCAGAAACCCACCCAACACCCATGTCCCGAGGCACCTTCAGAGAAAGGTCTGGAGCACGCAGTGCCAGAGCCTGCAGACCCTGCCCTGCAGGACAATTCTGTGCTGATTCAGGACACAAGAACCATCTCTCTGGACTTTGCCCTGGTCCTAACTGGTCAGTTTGTCTCAGAGGCCCTAGGCTTGCTTGTGGAGGAGATTCAATGGATATACAGCCCCTTATACCAAGCTCTTTTTCAGACCTTCTTGGGCCAGGAGTGGGAATGGGTACAAAAGGAGTTCACAATGGGAAAGAGGCCAGAAGAAGACAGAGTAAATATCAGGGCCTGGCCCCGGTATGTGGTGACCTCTGACCAAAACTTTCATAGGGTCTGGACAAGGTACTCCAGGTGTTTTGGAGAGTGACATTGACCCCACAGTAAAGGGGAAGGATTGGTGGAGGCTCAAAGGCAACCTAGGATGTTGACAGGTATCAATGGGGGGAAGAGAAAAGGACCAAGATTCCATCCAGTCAAGATCTGAAGGAAGCAGGGGTTTGGCCTGTACAAGAAGCATGGGACACAACTTCAGGAGGCCTGGCCAAGATTGGGCCCAAGGCTGGGAAGGTAAGCATAGCAGTGACTACATGGGACAAGGGAGAGTGACATGCATTTTTCACTTAGTTGTCTGTCCCAATTTATATAAACCACCTAGAACAAAGTATAGCCAGGTGGTAAGTGGACAGGTGCTGCTGAAAAAAGCAGAGGGCATCATTTTCCTGCACAGTTCCTGGACCCTGAGGGGCCCACAATCATATTGATGTGTCACACCAGAATCAAGTTGGGATCTCAAGGCATCAGCATATCACCTACACCCAGGCCACACACTGCTCACTCCAACAATGCATACTGGCCTCTATATCCAAGTCCTAGTTCGTTTTCTGAACACAGTCCCATGGATGTGACCAGACATACCTTTTAGCCATAGAGGGATTGATCTGCAAAACCGAGAAGGACCTCAGAGCCAGGAGGAGACACAGAGTACAGCTCCAAAGCTTCATACCATGAACTCCATGGAACTCTATTCTTTCAGGTGTAGATTCAGTCCAGAGCACTCTGCTCTCTCAGGGTGCTGGTAGCCAAAGGCATTATTGATCTATTTTTACATCTATTTTATTTTTACATATGAATATATGACCCACTTACTGTGCTTGAACAATGACATTTATGGAGGGAGAGGGGCAACATTCCTGTAATAAGCAGGGTGCAAGGGGAGAGCATGTTGGGGATTTAAATAAGAATAGAGTTTCTTCCGCCTATACCTCTGACCCTCTGGGCACAACTGGGACACAAGTGTAGACAGGGAAAGACAATCTGAGCCCCAGGACTCAAGACCTAGTTGACCAAGTCTGAGTTAGTTCCCCTAGGCTGCTGTGGCATGCTAGCTCAACCTGAGGGTGCTGGTCAGCATGGGGCTCATTTGTGAAACTTCTGGTCCCAGGGATGTTCAGCTGAGCCATTAACCCTTAGTTTACCCTCACTGGCTTTGCCCCAGGACAAGCCTGAAGCCCAGGGCCCCCAAGGCTGGCTGGACCCCCAACAGTATGGAGGAGGCCAGCTATGGTTCTCCATGTTCTCAGGTACATCTGCCTGAGAGGCAGCACCACCTCAGCACCCACCGATGGTAGTCATGGATACAGATGTCCTCATGGTTTCTACTGTCCCCCAGGAGTCCAACATGAGCTGCCCTGAAAACATGGTACCTTCAGCCCATTGCCTGGGGCTGATGACTGTCTGCCCTGCCCACAGGGCCCCCACTGCCCCCAGGTTGCCACTGTGGAGCCCACCACCTGTCCCAAAGGTAATCCCAAGGCCATCCTTGCCCTGCTTCTCCAGGGCAGGAAATATTGTGCACTTCAAGTATCTCCAGCTCCCTGAGCTTAGCTGTCTCTCCAAACCCAATGCCTAATGTTGAGCGTCACCTCAACCTCCCAACCCTCTGCCTTATCCATAAAAGGGAGTTTATAGTACTAAAGAGGGAGCATATGGAATGCTGGTTATGGCAGGAGCTACACCACCTGTGGACAGTGCAACCCTCTGCTGCTGGTCTGTAGTGAGAAAACCCTCAGTTATCCTCAGCATGTGAAAGAAAAGTACCCTGGTGCTGGCCAGGTGGCCTCTTACGTTACATTTTCCTGATCATCACAGACTGCCCCCCTCCCGTTGGCTCCAGGGGGTAAATGGACAAAGGGTTTTTGGAGGGAAGAACATAGGCCTTAGAGGACATCTAGTCAGTCCAAGGCCTGGACACCACCAAGAACCAACCCCCCCCCCCCCCGCCCAGGAGTGCTAGGCCAACTCCTTTCAGCAACTGCCCCAGAGAAGACTCTGTAGCAGACCTGGCTTGAGACTCTAGGTCCTCTTTGGGTACCAGGGGACCAGGTTGCCTGTCGTGGTACTCGTGAGTTCCAGGACAAATCCTGAGATGATGGGGGTAGAGGTCCACTGTCTCCAGCATCAGAAATTCTTACTTGTTAACCTTTTTGTGCCAGAGCCATCCATACTGGGCACACTTGCCCTGAAGGACAACCTCAGCCCTGCATACACATGCATATACACACACCCAAACACATTTATTCTCACATTCTCTTGTTCACACATTCACTCTCATTCACTCACTCACACATCTCCCTGCCCTCATATATAGACCTTCACCTAAGCCCACACTTCACAGGCCTGGACTCTGGACCAGTATCTCCTCACCCTCTGTCTGTGACATCTGCCCACTCAGGGCTACCCTACCTTCTCTACCACAAGTGATGGGAGATCATGAGGTGGGGGACAACTGTAGGCCTGGACAATCCATTCTCACTCCACTTTTACCTGCAGGTCACTAGTGGCCAACTGGGACATCCTCTGCTCACCCTTGCCCAGAAGGAACTTTGAGCCCCCAGGAAGGTACAGTGTCTTCCAGGGCCTGCCAGCCCTGCCCTGCAGGAAGATATTGCCCTGCGGAGGGAAATGGGCATTCTGAGGGTAGGTACCCTCATTGGAAAAGATTTGCATGTCCAACTGGTCCTTTTTGAACTGTATTCATTCAGTTGATTAAGAGAGGAGGAAAAAAAAATGAAGACGAGGGAAGGTTGGCATACTCCAAAGGGTTTTTTTTTTTATTTTTTAGTTCCCACCGCCACCCCTCAGGGGCCAGGGATTCACGCTACACCAGCGCCCTACAGGATGAGCCATCTGCTCTCTTCCGGAAGGGTGCGTTCCAGGTCTATGAGTGAGTGGATCCTCTACCACTCTGACTCTGAAATTAGATGCAGAAAAACAACTCCGAGACAAACCCAAACAATTTTTCATGAATTCTTCACTTTCTTCTTCACAACCTTCCTGCAAGAAACCTTTTTTGCATGTGAAGACCCACAAGTCTAGGGGTGTGTCATGAGGGAAAGCTCTGTCCCTGCCTACTTAAGGAAGAAAACGGTTTTTGCTCATCATCGAGCCCAAAATTGTGTCAGTGATCCATGGAGGCTGGGGGCAGGAGGAGAGTCAGGAGTATGTAGGTACTAGATTGTGCTCAGGTTGGTAGAATGAAAGGAGACTTGTGGGATAAGTCACACCTGGAGCCCTGGCATAACAATCACAATCTACTGACTCCTTCCTCACTCCTCTTTTTCCTCCTGGCATTGTCCTTTGAAAAATTCTCGCCAGGAGCAATCTGGGCCAAATGCACAGCCCAGTGGAGGTGCTGGATCTTACCTTTGGTTTGGTCGATGTGGAGAAAGGTGTTTCTCTGGGGCAAAGCAGGTTTCCCTAAATCAGGGAATGCCTCAGCAACCCAGTCAGACGGTGTCAGTAAATATAAACAGGCAAAGGGAAGTAAGTGGTGATGGCTCACGTTGTCTGGGGTCCCAGGACTAATATTTGCAGGCGGGAAAAAAAATTTTTCCTCATCCAATTTCAATCTTCCCCTCCTTACGTTTGCAGCTATTTCTTTCAAGATTCATTACAGTGAGATAAGTGGCTGAGAGTCACATCCGTGATCTCCCAATCACTCCATTGCATTCATGTCCACTCACAAAAATGCCTCACTTGGTTACCCAGGGCCCCTGTAACCATGACATGAGAGCGACAGACGGGAGAGCCACCACATTTAATGTGGAAGGGGCAGGCATCCGGCATGTGGCGCGTGAAGGACGCGGATGTGCCAGGCTCTGATAGGAGAAGGCACTTTGTTTCTCTCCCCACAGGCTTTTTCCGGCCTTTGGGCAGCATGGATTTTGAGGAGTGGCTTCCATGACGTGGTGCCTACACTGCAGAAGCCGCCTGAGGTCACAGAGGGGCGGCGGGACAGCACGATGGCGTCGCGGTTCCCACGGCAACCAGGGACGCTTCCGGTCCTGGCAGCTTCCGACCGAGTTTCAAGACAAGCGCCGGCTCAGCCGTGAGGGTAAGAGGAAAGACAAGGGAGCGAGTGGCAGGGTCCTGCTCTTTTCAAGAAATGTTAGCCTCACCTCTTCCTCCAAGAGAAGAGGAGCCAGGTTGTGTGCGGAGCGCAGCCCAGCGGGCCGTGGGTCCGTCCAGATCCAGGCAGGACCAGGGACCACCCCCCGCCCCCGCCCCCCGCGGAAGCCTGACAGGTCGCACTACCGTCCAGGGCCGCTAGGTGGCGCTGTGCTCGTTCGGCCTCACCGGGCATCGTGAGAGCCCGGTATCCGAGCTCCTGCTGCAGGCCATCAGCGTCCCCGACGCCAGGTGGAACGGACCAGGCTGGGAAGGAGGGGTGCTTGACGACACATGGGTCACCAAGCTTAGCACCGGCCCCAGCAGCATGGCACTCCCTCGGAACCCACTCCTCCAGGTCTGGTCACGCCCGGGATTTGGCCGAGTCCGAAACTGGTGGAAGACCCCAGCAGTCACACGGAATGATGGCTGGTGATGGCTCAGCGCAAGCGAGCATGCAGTGTGGCTCCGGGGCTTAGGGGATCATGGAATTGGGAAAGGGCACACCCAATCTGGCGGGTTGCCCCTACCTTCCTAGAGAACCCAAACAGGAGACAGATGGAACCTGGGAAGTTGATCTTCTTGGTGTAGGTGGGTGGCTGCTGTGACGCCTGAAGAGTAGAGGAGGGAGTCTTTCATGAGTGACTCCTCTACTATGTGGTCACAGGAGTGAACTGAGGAATGGAAGTCTTGTAGCAGTGGTGGTTAATATGAAATCTGAATCACCTACTTTGTGTACCTTACTTGTACCCTGAGATGTGTCACTTGTATATTAAGACTAGATGGGTCTTATAAAACTCAATTCATGATTACTAATGATGCATAATACTTGGTTACTTGAAAATCTATTCATCAGGAGCTCTGTGCCTTTACAGCCCAGGACAAAACAGAAGCTACATATGGCTTATGGGAGTCTGATATAACATGACATGGTACTTGCATGGATCTCATATATATTCTCCTGGATACTTTATGCTATCTCTACATTATTCATAAAATCTAATACAAAATAAATGATATATAAATCACTGTTATACTATGTTTTTCAGGAAATAATTACAAGACATGAGTCTATACATATTCAGTATAGATGCAGATTTTGCACTAAACATTTTTGATTGATGATTGGTTGAATCCATGAATATGGAATCCTTGAACAGGATGAGCTGACCAGATTTTTGTTAGGACAGCTTGAGTAGTCCAATATATTCATTATGATATTTACCCCACCTTGCTTTTGAAGGAAGTTCTATCAACTCCTAACTAGTTTTTTCAGGATTCTATTACCTCTACTGCTATCTCTGAATCCATCTGTGTAACAGGATCTTCCACTATCAGCCCTGCCTACAGAAGACAGCTACAACTGAATCTGTCATTGAGGTTAATGGTTTTCTCTCTAGGATTTTTTTTTATCACTTTGGTTAAACAAAGTATCCTTGGACCCTCCTGCTGAACTACATAGGTGGTATATTTTTCAGCCTCCACTTTATATCCATCACAGCATGCTCTTTCCCTTTCTTTCCTTTTGGTTCTTTATTTATTGACTTCTCTGACAGCTGTTTCCACATTTTTCTTTTGCTCTTTATTTTGCCACCAATTCTTCTAGGTATGGAATTCCTATCCATTTTTTAAATCTTCCAGAAGCCACTCTAGCACATGTTACCAACATCATTTAGGATCCTTCTTAGGAATTAAATACTATTTTAAAAGACAGTATTCGTACATAAGTACATTCATTATCTATGTCCTATGTTCTGTTTTCATGGATCAGAATTCGGTCTCACTATTGTTCTCCTGGTTCTTGATACATATTAGCTATGTCCTGCAGCTCCTTCAAGGTTTAATCTCTTTTTTTCCCTTTAGAATACTAAACACTTCCATGACCAGGTTGTGCAATAATGTGACCTTTATTCTTGTTCTGATGACCAAGAAGAGAGGTGGATATACATTCTGTAAGGCATTGTACTCTAAATTTTCTTTAAGATAGAAGGGAGCTCTAACTCACAGGAAGCAATGAGCCAGTTCTGCTCAAAGAGAATTCAGAAGGACCTACACTTCAAGGTGCTGTGTGCACTGATGCAGATATCCCTGTGCCAAGTCTCAGAGTCCCAACTTTCTAAGTAAGCCTCCTACCTTTGCACAGCAACTAGCTATGTCTGAGAACTCAACCTTCTCTGGAGTTCTGTTCCTCTTAAAATTTAAATCCTAAATATGAACCTCAACTTTTTTGCTTTCAGGTTCAGGAGATAAGTGTTTCTTTATGTGCTGCAAGTGAGGTCCTATGTCTGTCACACTTCACTTATAATTGGTGATTATCCACACTTAACCTCTCATTGTCTTTCTCCAATGCATCATTAATACCAAGCAAAACCCATCAAATTACCTTCTCTTTACAGTTAGTATGGACTAACCCCTTCCACAAGGCTTCCTTCCACAAGTTTCAGTTCCAAGTTCATGACTTGGAAAACTTTAACAGTTGTACCACTCTATCATACTAGGATTGATTGATTTCTTCATATAATACCAGAGTATTTATTGCCACCAAGATGAATAATTCAGTTCTAAAACTCACAAACTTTCTTTTGGGGATCAGTTTTGGTAACAGCTCTTTTAGATTCATTTATCAGAAATAGACTTTAGGAAGGAAAATTGAGTGCAAGAAGTTTACTAGAGAGTACCCCAGGAGCAATACCTACAGAATGTGAAGGCAGTAGGACTGGACAGCAAGAGGAGGTGCATTATGATGTATTTGCAATAAAAGCTGCAGGTAATGGGACTGGGAACTCTGGAGCTGGGATGGGTCTTCGCAACTGTGTCTCTTAAAGTAGAAAGACCAGACTGATATAAACCTTCCATCATGGACTAGAGACTGTCAGGAGGGACATGGCTTTGGGTTGGGCAATGCACAGGAAGGGATTCAATTGTGAACACTCAGAGACAAATACTCTAAATGGCTACTGGAAAGAGTATCTCATTCCTGAAAATATCCACTGTTGCATTCACTATATCCTGGCCTTGCCATTGGGTCTCACTTATTTAGTTGTACATCTAAGATAATAGGACCTAGGGTTAGATAATTTAAATGTAAAGTTCTTAATAACATATAGGGAAAATTTATGAAAATGTTAGATTCCAATAAAACATACCAGTGTTTTCTAATAATACGAAATCTGAAGTACCTGAGTAAAAACTTCCCTTCAGACCTAGAACATTAAGAAATCCTCATGAAGTTGTCTTAAATAGTTCATTTTGCTGCCTAAAAGAATCTGTAGTGAATAGAAATGGCATCTGTGAAGACCAACACCAAATTTTGACGTTTTTGAAAACTTTTTGTATCATGATGCCCCATAGGCTAGGAGGCATTCACAGATGTTAGAGACCTGCTTTTCCGATAGACTAGGAGTGACTTTGGATAAGTGATTCCAAGCTTTAGGTTATGAATAAGGATGTTTCCCCTGAATTCTAGAGCAAGGGGAAACATGGAAGAACTGACTCAAGGTAAAGATCATGTGAGCAGTTATGGGCTGCTGGAGTAGACATTTGGGAATAGTGAGGGAAATATTAATTGACTCACCTAGAGTACATGGAAACAAAGTATTGATATCTCTGCAGTCAGACAAGCCTCTTTATGAATCCTGAGTCAGTCATCTAGATATATCTATGATAGCAATTAGTACAAATTTATAAAGCAATGGTTTCTTGTAGATGGTCAAAGGGGCACCATAATACTGCCTAATTTATAATTTTGTTATGAGAACTATACAAGGCAAAATATTTAAAATACTCAGCCCAATATATGATACATGGAAACAAAGTATTGATATCTCTGCAGTCAGACAAGCCTCTTTATGAATCCTGAGTCAGTCATCTAGATATATCTATGATAGCAATTAGTACAAATTTATAAAGCAATGGTTTCTTGTAGATGGTCAAAGGGGCACCATAATACTGCCTAATTTATAATTTTGTTATGAGAACTATACAAGGCAAAATATTTAAAATACTCAGCCCAATATATGATATATGGTGGATATAAATATGTATTGATGATTAAAATCATTAGTAATGATCTGTGAAGGGCAACACAGTAGACCTGGGCAAGCAGTGGTACTAATGATAAGTCATGGAAAACATGGCTGAGAACTACCTAACCTAACCCTCAGACAGATTGTGCCTAGAAGAGTCTTGGGACTGACCTTGATAAGGGTACACAATCAAGTTCTATACCTGAAACCCAGGAGAAAAATCAGACACAAGATTCAGATGTTTCAGTGGTTTGCCTTTTAGCCAATCCTTTGTAGCACCTATGCTCTTTCCTTGTCTCCCTTGGAAAAATGCTAAAGCCCTTTTCTTTTAATGACAGGGAGTAAAAAGGACATTGCCTTTCTTGGGATCTGGTTAAGATTTGTTTACATTGAGCTGAGATTGGATAATCCATTCATTATTTATAGACTCATTCACATAATACAAGATGTTTCTTTTTTCTTTCCTTTTAAAAAAATCAACCATACAATAAAAATGCTTAATTAATGGCATGTTTGAAACTTAAGGAAATATTTGCTTGTTTTATGGGTTTAACAAGTTCTTTCAGCATCCCAATGCTGACAAGCCTGTTTGTTTATATTCATTGGCTCTTCTAGAAACCAGCCCTGCATCAGGATTCTCTTTGAAGTAGCTCAGTCATCTCTGAGGTGGGGACTGGATCTCATCAGCATCTCCCCCTCTATGCATGGACTTTCCTAGGAGTACTTTCAGGTCCTCCCAGGAGGCATGTAGACCATCCCCAGCCTGCCAGAATGTATAACCCAATTCTGCCTTATTTCTTACTGTTAACTTGGACACAGTTAAAATTATTTTTTAAAAAATCTTCCACAGTTTCTTCTCACTTTTTAAAAATTTACCTTCAGTCTTGATTGAAGGTAAGACCTGCTATTAATTTTAAATATCTCTGTTTACAGAATTAATCTTTTATGCTTGCCAAATGATACCCATAATTTTTTAAAAAATAGGGACCTATATATCTGTAGGTGAGCATCTAAAACAAGTTTGTTATCACCACAAGATTCACAAAGTTTTGTATAGTAGACAGAAGGGTGTGACACCATCTAGGAGGAAGGATCCCCAGAGAATCATTTCATCATAGGTACCCGCTGCTGGCTTTTCTAACTGAATTCAGGTTGGGGTGTTCTGATAGCTTCCTCTTTGTTTCCTAATGTTCCCAGAAACTAGTACTTTCCAGCTTTCTAGCAACCAAGTTAACTTCACTGCTAAGGTACGTACCTAGTTTGGCAGATCAGATAATTTCACTAATAATCATGAAATAAAAAGATTAGCCAGAAAAAATTGTAGGTGGGTGTGGGGAGGAAGATGCAAATTACAGTTCCCTTGTATGACAATTCATATGTGTGTATAAAATTTGTATAAACATGCTAGTTTAAAATATTAAAATTAGAACATTATTGAATAAGTAATGATTAGCAACTTTAAGTACATTATGTATGTTTCTGGGAAAAGGGGTAAACATACATATACATATTGGTCACGAATCATTACATAAGTTTATTTGTTTTACATCTTACCTTCTGCAAATTAGTAAATTAACCCAGGAATTTTTTTTAATTAAAATTAGCATGCTACAGTGATGTACTATGGTTATAAACATCACTGTTTAGCTCAATTCACAATTGCTAAACTATGGAAACAACCTAGATGTCCTTCAATAAATGAATGAATAAAGAAACTGTGATATATGTGCACAATGAAATATTGCTCAGCCTTAAAGGAGAATAAAATTATGGCATTTGCAGGTAAGTGGATGGAGTTGGAGAATATCATGTGAAGTGAAATAAGCCAATCACAAAAAAAAAAAAAAAAAAAAAAGAAGACCAAATGTTTTCTCTGATATGTGGTGCTGATCTATAATGCCAGGGGCAAGGGAAGAATGAGGGAACTTTGGATTGGGCCAAGGGGAGTGAGGGGAGATGGATATCATTACCTTAGGAACATGTATCATCTCACAAATGGTATGACTCTACATCATGTACAACCAGAGAAAAGAATGATTATGTTTATTTGTGTACAAGGAATCAAAAAGTATTCTGCTGTCATGTATAACTGAATAGAAAAATAAAAATAAAAAATAAAAATAAATTAATCATTTCCACATATTCTTGTTCTGTAGATGGTATAGCCAGAGTTGTTAATCTCAGTATGCCTTCACTCATTGTTGAACATTTTATTAACTTTAATTTTAAAAGTGTCTTTCACATGAAAGAGCAGATGTGCAACTGATTAGAAAAAGTCTTAAACTTCAGGATGAGTATGCTAGAGTCATAAAAATTCTGTTTTATGATAAATTCTAGAAATTGCCATAATTTCCATGTCTTTTTCTTCTGGGTCAATTTTGTCAGCCTTAAAATATTTCTTCTGTTGAAAAGAATTTTAAATATAAACAAAAAATTCTATGTGGTCAAATAGAATGGTAGAATTGCACAAATCAAGTTCTGTCTTAGTCTTTACAATCACTCTATCATTATTATCAATCTACTTTTCAAACTTAGGAATTTCTAGTGCCAGAGGGTGAGAAATAAATTATTCCCAAAACAAGGTTAAGGAGTTCTAATGAATTGCAACCACAGAACAAATATATATATAGGTTACTCTGATTATGTTCTATGTAGAACACCATGTTTACTTTAATAAACTTATACTTAAGGAATGTAAAGCTAATTTGAGCATCATACATCTATTTTTAAGTACAGCAATAACTAGCAATTTTCAGAATTCAGATAAAAATGATTTTTTTTCTAAGTGGACTTTATCACTGACAGTGTTTAAAATTATTGGCTTTGAGTGACAATAAAATATAGAATGACATTGTTTAGTTTTTATACTATCATTTGCATGCAGGGCCTTGGGCATGCTAGGTAAGTGCCATATCTCCAGACATTATTATTGTTTTTAATTCTCCAAAGACAACATTCCCCCCTCCCTTACTGCCTGCAATGGGAAGACACTGCATCACTCATCTGTGGTACCCAACTGCTGCTACTTTCTTTCATCTCTCACCATTGGAGAACAATTCCACATGACACAAACTTGATGTTCTTGTGTCACAAATACACCAGGACAAATATAATCTACTTCAAAGCCATTTTCTACATTTTCTGGTAAATTTGTCAAACCAAACAACCATGGAGGAGGACCACGAGCAATTTTAAAGTTTTTAAGTAAATGAAAGAAAAAATGTGTGCCTGAAAGTTACTTAACAATAAATCAGAGACTGAACTTCCCCAGCTCCTTCTGTCAGAAAGGAGTAAACAACTGCAGAGACTTGATTCAGACTATTATCTTTAATGCATTAAGAAAAAGAGAAAAGAGAAAAGGACTAAATAATGTGTAAATTTCACATCTCACATTTTGTCTCTAAGTATGGCTTCTACCTTGTTTCTATCACTCTGTGCTGATACAACCTCTGAACAATGCAGAGAGGTAGGTATGATGGGCTTCTTTTCAGAGCAACTAATTGAGACATAAACAAGCACATTCTTCTAAGAGGGAATTTCAAAAGTAGATGTATGGAAAAGGACTTCTGCAAAGGGACAGCAAAGAAGGCAAATGCTGAATGGGAAAAGGTGAGTTTGAGACTTTGAGCTACAAATTCAATTTTTGTGTCCATTCACTGCTTTCAACAAAGTGTCACTTGTTAATGTCAAGCATTGTTTCACATTATGAAAAGTACAAAAACATTTCTATGACCCACTGGTGAATCCATATGGTCACATTTACCCAATATGCCAAACCTCAATATTCTGAGACAATGCCTGTTTGATTTGCAGGCTGGCATTTTTCCCAAGGAAACCTCCTCCTCAACTTTTCTCTCTAGACATCATAGAGGTAGACAGGCCTTGGTGGCTTGTCCACATTATGAATCCTGTTTTCCTGGATGATTAGGCAAGGATAATATTACTTGTTTTTTGGTTACACAAGAGTCTGGATTACTTAGGCAATGGAAACCACTGAAGGGTTTTAACCCTGGCAATGTCTAAGACAGGTTTCCAGAACTTAATACTAGTGCAGTGAGTTGAATGAGGATCCCAGAAAGACATCAAATCCCTGGAATCTGTGAACATGCTCTTATTTGGAGTCTGCAGATAACTTTAAGGATGACAGGTTTCATCCTGGATCATCTGGGTGGATCCTAAATAGCATGAAAATTGTCACTGTAAGACACAGACAAAGTTGTAAACTTTCAGTTATAAGATCAGTAAGTTCTGTGAATCTAATGTTTAGAATAATGATTATAGTCAATAATATGGTATCATATATTTGATATTTGTTAAGACAGTTGGTCTTTAACATTCTCCCTACAAACAAAACGACAGTAACTATGTCTAGTACTGGGTATATGACTTAACTTGATTGTGGAAACTATTTCATAATGCAATGTTTATCAAATCATCGTATTGTGTACCTCAGCTATTTGCAGTTGTGTTTGTCATTTTATGTCAGTAAAACTGGGTAAAAAAGAGAGGGACAATAGCAGAGAGCAAGAAATCATGGGAAGTACAAATTCAGAGGAAGGAGTGTTTTAGTCAGCTTTTTGCTGCTATGAACAAAAAGAACCCAACCCAGAATTGTAGAGGAGGAAAAGTTTATGGCTAAAGGTTATGGAAGTCTCAACCCACAGACAGCAGATTCCATTCCTCAGAGCTCAAGATGACACTGAACATCACAGCAGAAGAGTGTGGCACAGTGAGGGAGCTCACATGATGATCAGGAAGCAGAGAGGGACTCCTCTCACTAGATACAAAAATGTACCCCCAAACTATTCCCCCAATGCCCCACCTCCTCCAGCCACACCCCACCTATCTTCAGTTACCACTCAATCCCATCATGTGATTGATCCACTGATTGGGTTAATGCTCCTGTAACCCAATCATTTCTTCTCTGAACCTTCTTGAATTGTCTCACACCTGAGCTTTTTGGGGACACCTCACATCCAAGCCATAACAGAGTCTCCCATACAGTCCCAGAGGGAGTGGGGCATTTCTAAGACCTTTCTTCCAGAGTTCTGTCCTTCAGATTTTGAGTGAATAAATTTCTGTTTTAAGCCACCAGGTTGTGATAACTTGTTCAGGCAGTAAGTTAACTTTGAATGGTGGAACCTGATGAAATTTTTATTTCCTCTTTATCAATATTTTCCAGTTTTTATATAACAATGTGCATGCACTACTGTGTAATGCTAAATATAGAAAACATAAGCTAAGTATGATAAAAATAACAAAGGCAGTTGATTGAAGGCCTTGATTGAAGGTTTCCCCCATATTTATCCACTTATTTATTTGTCTCATAAACATTTTCTGAATGCTCACTGTGTACCAGGAACTGATCTAGGCATTGTGGAGTTAACAGTAAACAAAGAAAAAATAGATCTATGCCTTATAGATCATGCATTCAAGTAGAGGAAAATAACAGAAGATTTTGAGGAGAACTGATGTAATTTCACCTTATACTCAACTCTGGATGTTGAGTATAAGGTGAAAACAGGAAGAACAGTTAGAAACCCTTGCCTATTATCCAGGTGAAATGATACTGACTTGGGCCCAGTATGAAGTAGGAGGGTTGGATTTCTTGTGACTGATTTGAATGGAGTTAAAGGGAATGATGAAATTTCAAAACAGTTACCTCAAGGCTGGGAGTTTGTGGCGGAGGTTTACAACAGGTGGGGGAGGTCCAGATGAGGTCCAGCTTTCCATTGGTACCTATGGAAGCTTGTACTCTAGGGATGGTAGGAGAAATCTTATTCTGAATAATGGGGTTCATGCTTGAATTCGAGGGATGGAGTACTATGGAACTTGAAATGAAATTCTCTGAGCATGCCTAGGATGCAGATGAGGGCCTCCTGGATGTGGGTCCCTACTCATTTCTATTTCTCAAGGTCAAAGCCAAATCACATTACTTTCAATAGCTATACCCATTGGATGACATATTTTTTTACATAAGAATATGCTGTGATGCATTAAGTGGTTAAAAGAAGTTATTAAATATGTTTAGTTCTAAGATCAGGGACTCTCTCTAATTGTAGCCTAACAAAATGACCAATGTAGAAATCACTGATGATATTTTTGTGGCTAATTATCAGGATATATACTTAGGCAACAACATTAATTACCAGAAATTGTCCAGGAGACTAACAGTCACTGAGTCAATTAGTGAAAATCAATTGCCTTCTGTTCTCAAATATAACAATGTAATTGAGGAGTACATTCATTCCATACCATTCTTTTTGCAAAGAAGACATTTATCTCAACTCCATTCCAAAAAAAGATGCACCATGGAGTATAATTTAGTCCAATTCCCATAATAGTGCAAGAAAATGAAAACCACATATAGTATGCTAGAAAGTGAGACTGCTCTTTTTTTCTTTTTAAATTGAGAAATGGAAACAAAATGAACTGATCAAAGAGTTAATGTGAATTTCTCAAGCAGCAAGGACAGAAATTTAGGGCTTAGGGTCAGTTCTCTTGAAGTAGCCTATCACATAAAAGTACTTCAGTCAATTACGATACTCTCAACTTTTAGAAATCTCCATTCCAGGTTACACACAAGTCCATTTGCATATGCAAATATCCCATTCCCAATTTGTTTTAAAACTATATCAAATATCACCAATCACTTGAAATCTTTTAAAATTCTAGTTCCATTGAACACACAATTACAAGGCTTGCTGAAGTGATCACTTGCATTCTCTATCCTTGTCTCTTCAGGGATTCCAGATAGGCCCAAATTGAAAGGGGACTCTAATTATCCCCTAACATCTTTATTTAGGATTGCACATTTTAGTTCTCATGAACAAGAAAAATAAATTTATGTTTCCAAGAGAAAGAAAATCTACATAATTAGCTGGCCTTTGCAAAGAAAGAAGTAGAGAAGATGTTCTGGCAAGGAAGCAAAAAGCAATAAAGAGATTTTGCATTCACAGGAAGGACCAAAACAAGTTAGATAGATACACATAGGCCAGATACCTGTATTAAGGAATTAGATTACAGTCTAACAGGCTATACCCTGAAGAATTTGCTATGGCATTAGGATGCCAATGTGAATTAAAGTTACAAGTCATTGGGGATTAATTCTAAGGAAGAGATTGCACAAATAATAACCAGTCCCCTATTCCTAAATCATGATAAAACCTGGCTCTTTTACTAATAACAGAGCCAACATGGAAAGTCCTTCATTAGAGCAATTGATACCAACATAGTTCTAGCCTCTTTGAAGGACATGAGGGGTCAAGGTAATTTTGTTAATGAAGGATTTTGGTAGAGGAAATCAGTATAGTACCTTCCTTGGATCCCTTAGATGATACCTGTGCAGGTCCCTCCATGTTCATATGGCATTCCACTATACTTTTCCATTTGATAGGCACTATAGCCTCCTTCTTGAGAGTAGAGACTATCTTCCACTTAGTTTTGTACCCAAGGGCCTACTACACTGCCTTGCACATAGTAGTAACTCAGGTTATATCTGCAAAATTCAAAGAAGAATGGAGGAGAAGAACAACAACAATAACAAAAATTGACTCCTCCTTTAAGGTTACATTATGAGAATGCTTTTTTACGAATTTCTTGAGTATCAAAATAAATGCAACATCAAAACTCTATTTGGGAACACCTGCATTCTATCTGCCCTTCAACCTCAGCCAAGAAATCTCTCTTTAAATATATTCTAGTTCCATTTCTATTTCTATTCACAATAGTTTGAAAATCAAGCTATGATTGCATATGTCTAACACCAGTTCTCTCATGACAAATGTGTGACCCATTTCAATCATCTCAATTCCTTATGCAGATGTTTCTAAACTTTTCCATTCTTTTTTTTTATAATTAGCTGATCTCCAAAGACTACACTTATGAGGGGAAGATATACACAAATCTGTAGAGTTTAAAGAGAACTAGCTTTCCCCAGGATCTTCTCCCAAATGTTGAGAAATGTAACTGATTATTTTAACAAGGTGAATTTTTTTCCCCCTCAAGTCATGACCTGGTTATATTAGATAAATTCAAAGCTTCTGGGAAGGCACCTTAAGGCCATATCTTTTTTCCCTCTCACAGGTTTTTGGCTGTTTGCCTTCAAACTGCAAGCTGGCAGAGTTCATCCTTTAAAAGCTTAATAATCTGGAAACCCACCAAGCACCTAGAATACCTCTAGTTTGCAACCTTAGAGCTTGAAGATGGATGGAGTAGACATCTAGTGCACTTGACCTTATTGCCTCCTGCTTATAATCCATGTTTCGTATTATAACCACTCAAATCCTTGATGAGGTTGGGAATTACCAGGGACTTTTACTGACAAACATGTCTAGGATGGCCACTGTACATCTCACAGGCAATTGGGCCCTCTAGGTCATAGGTCCTCAAAGTGTGGTCCTCATCCTAGAATTACAGCATCAGGTTCACTATTCCCTGGGAATTTGTTAGAAATGATATTATTGGGTGCTACCCCAGACCTTGATCAGAAACTCAGGGTGGGCCCAGCAAGCTGTATTTTAAACAAGCCCTCTGGATGATTCTGAGGGTCTCTAGAATTTGAAAACCACTGCTTTGGGTAATTGAACCAATTGTACCTGGTTTTAAACCATGTAGTAACATCTGATACTGAGAAACAAATCACTAACCTCAATCTGGTCCCAGGAGTTGTGAGATTTGGTGACCTCATTTCAAAAGAATGATACTAAGCTTTGACATGACCTGGGCGGGTAGCTCTGAATATTTGGAAATGCACAATGCCCATGAGGCCTGAGGAAGATGGAGAAAATCAATAGTTTCTGAATGTGGAATGGTAAAAGCTGTAGCTGATAAAAGGCAGAATGGGCACCACAGAAGTCCTCATCAGTGGAAGTGATCTGGCCATATGTTGGGGACAGGACAAAAAACACCTATGCACACAGCTCTGCTCCCAGGTTGGGGTTCTAGACAGGAGACAAGGTATAAGGCCATGGCATGATGTCTGAGATGTCTTAGATCCTCAAACCTTGTCCCTGTCTTTAGCACCAAGATGCTCAATATAGCCTTGGTGAGTTCTCACAGATTTTTCTACATACCTATTGGCCAACATAGTTTTAGCATTTTTCAAGGAATTTGTACATGATCCTGTGAGTATGTGTCAAGATATGAGGCAAACATTTTCTACATGTCCCTTTGCTATCATATTGGCTTTGCTTAAGGTGTGGAATGAAAGAAAATTTCTTCCTGGTGGGCATCAGAGGAACAGATGTGTTTAACCGGGCCAATGATCCAAAGTTGACAGACACAAGTAGCCTGAGGCCATTTCTGGCAGGAAGACAGAGGAAGAAATTACCAGAAGGAAGCAAACTGTTTCTCCAAGGCAATGAACCTGGCCTGGATCCAGATTGGTTGTAGAATGTGATGCACACATGCAGATTCCTACACCCAGACTGGGGTCTGGAACTGCCACATTCCTGAGTGTTCTTCTAACCCAGGTTTTGGGTATTAGAATTACCTACCCCTGAACAGACAAGAGGAAATATATTAGTCAGAGCTGGGACCCATGGGCTCCATGAAGTGTTTTTCCTGCTGCAATACATTGGAGGAATAGGATTAAGCTAAAGTAAATATTTCATTACAAAAAGTAGATTTATCTCTGTGTCTTCTATTCTGTACCACTGGTCTTCATATATTTTAGTGCCAATACCATGCCATTTTTGATACTATAGCTCTTTTGTTAAGGATCCATAGAATTTAAGAATCCAGTGTGATGCCTCCTGGTTTACTTTTCTTGCTAAGGATTTCTTTGGTTATTCTCGGCCTCTTATTTTTCAAAATACATTTCATGACTGCTTTTTCTATTTCTATAAATAACACCATTGGAATTTTACTATGAATTGCATTATATTATTCAACCTTAAAGAGGAATGAAATTATGGCATTTACTGGTAAATAGGTGGAACTGAAGACTATCATGCTAAGTATAATAAGCCAATTTCAAAACAACCAAAGGCCAAATGTTCTCTCTGATACGCCAATGCTAACACACAATAAGGGGGAGGAGGGAAGAATAGAAGTTCATTGGCTTCCACAAAGGGGGATGAAGGGAAGGGAGGGAAAATAGGAATAGGAAAGACAGTAGAATGAATTGGACATAACATTCCTAGGTTCATATATGATTACACAACCAGTGTAACTCCATATCATGTACAACCTCAAGAATGGGAAGTAATACTTCATGTATGTATAATATGTCAAAATGCACTCTACTGTTAGGTATATCTAAAGAGAAAAAAATTTTTTAAAGTAGAGGATATTCAGCCAGGCACAGTGTCACATGCCTTTTTAGTGAGCACTTAAGCAACTTAGCAAGATCCTGCCTCAAAATAAAGGAGAAATTCCCCTTAATAGGAAACTGTTTCTTTTGAGGCAATGTGCATGCCCTAATCTCAAATTGGAGTCAGGATGTGAAGTGCAAATGTGAAGAGCCCAGGCTTGATTTCCAGACTGCCAGATTCCTGAGGGTTTCTCTGGCCCAACATTGGGGCACTGGAATTATACTCCCCTGGTCAGATTTAAAAGGAGAAGAACTGATCACAGCTTGAAATCCATGGGCTGTGCAAAGGGCTTTGGCATGCAGTAAACAGTAGAAGGCCCAGGGTAAAGCTTAAGTAAATGTTTCACCAATGAAGTAGGGGCACCCCGAATGCAAAGGTGCTATTTGCAGGCAGCCTGTGGCCACACCTGGCATGAAGAAGGAGGAAGAAATTCCTAGAAAAGAGAACTGTTACTCCAAGGCAGTGGCCATGACCTGACCCCATATTGGAAGCAGGATGTGAAGTGTGAATCAGTGTATTCCTGCAGCTAGGTTGGTGTCCCAGACTGATACTTTTCTGAAGTTACTTCTTCCCACCCTACAGACATTTAATTAAACATTAGATGACCAGACTTAGGAGGAAATAGAATTAATAAGGTGGTGTATCACATGCCTTATGAAGTGTTTGGCCTATGGTAACCCTACAACAAGCTGGGTAAAACTGAGGATAAGGTTTCCCCACAAAAGTAGGGGACACCCAGGATGTGATTGTGCCATTTGCAAGCACACTAAGGCCATCTCTGGCAGGAACAGAGGAGCTAAAATTCCCAGAAGAAATCAAAGGCAGTTGGCATGACCCTGCCCCAGGTTGGGGGAGGAAAGTGAGGTAAAAGTTTCATCACAGAAGGAGGGAACACCTAGGTTACAAAACGCTAGAAAAAGGCAGCTCGAGGCCATTCCTGGTAGCAACATGGAGGAAGAAATTCCTTTAAGGAGGAAAATTGTTTACCATAGTAGTGGGTATGACAAGACCCACAATTGTGACCAGGATGTGAAGCCTGAATCTCAATACTCAGGCTTGGGTCACAGATCACCATATTTCTGAGGGCACTTTTGGCCACTCTATGAGAATCAGAATAAGTCTTCCCTGGTGAAATATATGGGGAAATGGACTGGTCAAAACTGAGATGTCTGGGTCCCCCAGGAAGGGCATTTTCCTGTAGGAACTGCTAGGAGAATTTAAGTAAAACTGACATCAATGGTTCACCAAAGAATCGGGGGACACAAAGGATGCAAAGGTGCTGGTTACAAGCACTCTGAGGCCTTAACTGGCAGGAACAGGAAGTAAGATATTCCCTCAAAGATTAGAAATATTTCTCCAAGTTTGAAGGTATAACCTGACCCCAACTAGGGGTGGTATTATATGTGTATAGGTGGAAGTCTTCCCCCAGTTTGGGTCCAAGATGGTTACATTCCTCCCCAGGAGGAAGTAACTTTTGCCTATCTTATGGGTATTGTAATAAAACTTCTTTGGCTAGAATTAGGAGGAGACCGATCAGTTAAAATGGAGCCACTAGGAGAATATTAGTAAAGTTGAGATAAAGAATTAATCAAAGAACCAGGGGACACCAGAATGCAAAGGTGCCAGTTTCAAACAGCCTGAGGATATCATTGGAAGGAACATGGTGAAAGAAATTGGAGGAATGAATTAATGGTTTCTCCAAGGTGAGGAGGAGAGGCCTGGCTCCAGGTTGGTTGCAAAATGTGAAATGCACAAGTTCTTCTGAAGGTTCCTCAGGGTTCTTCTAGTCCACCCGTGGGGCAGAGAAATTATCCTTCCCTGTTCAGAATTAGGAGGAGTTGCATTCATCACTGTTGTGGAAGCAGAGTCTACTCCAAAGGCTTTGCCATACTGTAACTGAGAAAGGAGCAGTGGGGTAAAACTAAAATTAAGGTTTTACCAAAGAAGTAGGGGACACTCTGGATACAAAGATGCCAATTTAAGAAAACTTGAGACCATTACTCAATGGTATGAATAGGAAGCAAGAATTTCCTATAAGAAAGAGAACTGTTTCTTTATGATCATAGGCATGCCTGGGCTGAATGTTGTAGGAAGGATATGAATTGTGCATGTGTGGAGGCCTGCACCCAGGCTTGTGTTCTCAACTGCCACATTATGGAAGGTACTTCCCCCTACCCTAGCAGCACTGGAATAAGCATCCTCTAACTGGACTGAGGAGAACATGGATTGGTCAATACACCAACAAGTCTTGGTCCAGGTTACATGAACTTGTGCATACTGTATGTGCTTTCAGGGATTTTCCAATTAATTGAAAGAATGTGCATCTTGCATGTATGCCTTTTATAGCTTTTGAAAATACAATTGTTTGCATTTAATACTGCAAATACATGTTTAGTGAGCTAAATTGAATTCTTGTCATTAGCTGATTGTATGTTGAAGGTATAAGATGCTGTTTTGAGTTTCTCCTCATTTTTTCAATAGTTTTGTCCATGTGTGTTGTTTTGACTCATGGGGTTTTATGATTCAGAAATGTTTCTTGATAGCATTTCTTGAGTATAGGAAGTGAAGTAAGATTTTCCATTCACAGTAACACTGATTGCATTGGCCAACTTTACACATTGAGTTTATAACCAAATGAATATTTGGTACAGAGGTATGATTGCAATATTGTAACTCAGTGTTTGATTTATAAACTATTATCCACACATAGTTTTCTATATTTCTAACATATGTAGGTATAGTTTCTATATGTACAGAATAATAATCTATGCTTGGGGTAATCTCCTCAAATGTATGACAATTTGTTCTCCATTTCTATGTTAATATAATATCCTGATATGAATAATGGATCTACTCTAGCTGAAATTAGACATTTGTTATTATTGCATGTGTGTGGTATTGCTGATTGGTAAGTTATCAATAATGTTCCACATGAAAGTCAAATTATATATAGCAAACAATGTCCTGAAGCTGAACATCCAAAAGGCTCAGATAGATCAATTTGTGCTATTGTTGATCATAAATGTTAGTGTGGAAGAGAGGAAACATGGCAGAAGTGAACTAGGCAATGAGTCTCCTTCTCCTCACACCACTGAAAGGAGGTAGTGAATAAAAGCAGAATTGTGAGGTGAGTTACAAAGTAAATGCTCTAAGACTCAACACTACATAGTCTGAGATCTGAAAAGACTGAAAGATAGGTTACCAGAATAGGAAACAAAATTCAGTGCTCTAACTCAAACCTATTGATGGTGGGGGCATCAGATAAAGAAAAAGAGATGTAGGAACAGACATTCTCTTCAGTTCACCCAATTAAAATCTGTTAAAAAAAATGATTGAAAAGACAGGCATAATTTAAAACACAAAAGGCCCCTTAAAACAGCATAAACTTCTTAAAATAAATTGTGAAAAGAAAGCTGAATGGGGCTTAGCCCTCTTGTGGAGTCTTCAGCTGACCAGTCACTATCTTAAATCCATACAACATCTTCCCACAATGATTCAGTTACAAATTAAGCAGAGGGAGACCCCCTGCCATGGGTCCTCTTAAGAATCCAGTCAGAATTCTTCTTCTAGAAGGACCACTACAAGCTGAAAATCTTGAAAATCCCTCTTCTAATCCTCCCTTACTGCAAACAAGGGAAGTAGAGCATGCTTGTAGGCACCTGGGCCAAAGGAAGTGCAGGTCTAGCCCCACTGAACCTCTGTGACCCAGGCAAGGGTGAAAAGATAGCTGGACTCAAATGGAGGCCACAACAAAGCAACTTTGTCCCCAAACAAAGGAAGATTGATTCACCAGACCCTAACCACTAGCACTGGGGGTAGGTAACATGGGAATCTTAGGGATGCTACCCGGGATGGCAGTACCATAATAGAAGGAAGCAGTCTGAATATCCAGTGATATATAGACTGAGAAGTAAATTGCCAGAGACTATGCAGCAGAAAGGGCCAGACACTAGCTTGAATAAGTACACAGCCTGAACTCTGATCACAACTGGTAAGTGGCAGGGCATTGTTTGTATACTTGGACCTTGCACCAGACTTATTAAGCAAAGGGAATCAACACCCACCATTCACAATCTGAGGCAGTAGAAACTAGAGTCCAGGGGAATCACTAAAGACCCTTTACTACAGCACCTTAGAGAGCAGAGGCAGCAGGGGAAATGATGCTGCACTACAGAACACCTGTGGAAAATTCACAACCAGTGTTCCTGCACACAGAGACAGGTACCATTATCTTCACTACCATGCAAAGAATGTAGCAAAGGGGAACAAGCACACTGGTTACCAACAGCAAACACAGGGAGAACTTCAGAGCCTGCATTCTGAACTTCTACAATGTTAGAATCAGCCAACTCACAACACTGCATCCTTGGAGACTATAAACAACTCTAATATCAACTTTTAATCATATAAATAACTTGAAAACTAATTGTTAACCCAATAGCCAACATAGTACCTCCAACCCATTGAATGAATTTCATCTAATGACTTAAAGCAGTAATTATAATCAATCTTCCTATCTTTGTCTTCCTAGCTCTACTTCATATCTGCTTCTCTTAGCCCTTACTCATTCTCTTGCACTATTCACTATCTCAAATAAAAACAATCCATCTATTCTTCCTTTCTACCTTAGTGTAAATCGCTCTTTCATTTTTCTCCCTCCCTCTTTCTCTCTCTTTTTCCCTCCCCTATTTGCACAAAATTTCTTTCTCCCTCCTTTTATTATTCACTTGAGATTATGATTACTAAATTTAACTACTAAATTGTTTTACCTATTCCAGAAATTTATTATAGGTTTATACCTGAATTTGAGAAACTGTAAAGAACAATTGCAACACGTTTTTGTTCTTACAGGGTTGAATAGTATGAGGATTGGCTCAGAAGTAATTATAGTAAATATGGCTTATGGTATTTCTGAAAGTGGAGCAGACATTAGGACTAACAGAGATCACACATCAAATTAAAATATTATCTAGATATCCACCCAACCCAGGGCTACTTCATTTTAAAGAAGCGAGAACTATACTGACAGATGGGTAGACATACAAACAATATGAAAAAGAAAGAGAACATCTCAAATACCCCATACTGCTTCAACAACTGACTTCATTGCCACTATAGTGGAGGAAATTACAGAGAAGGAATTTAGAAAATTCATAGTTAAACTATTCTATGAACTAAAAGAAAATATAAGGAATGAGATCAGAAGGCAAATACAGGAAGTGATAGATCACTTTAATAAAGAGATAAGAGATTCTGATAAAGAACCAAACAGAAATCTTAGAAATGAAGCAATCAATAACTCAAATTAAAAATTCAATGGAAAGCCTCACCAATGTATTAGACCACTTTGAGAACAGATTTTCAGGTCTCAAAGACAAAGTATATAATCTTGAAAATAAAGCTGACCATAGAGAAAAGATGTTAGGAGACCATGAATACCTATTAAAGAAATCTGGGATAACATTAAAAGGCCAAATTTCAGATTCACTGGGATAAAGGAAGGCTCTGAAACACAGACTAAAGGAATGCACAATCTTTTCAATTAAATATAGGAAAAATTTTCCAAATCTCAAGAATGAAATAAAAATTCAAATACAAGAGGCATACAAGACTCCAAATGTACAAAATTACAACAGATTCACTCTAAGACACGTTATAATGAAAATGCCTAACATATAGAATCAGGATAGAATTTTAAAAGCTGCAAGAAAAAAACAACTGGCCATATTAAAAGTAAACCACTGTGGATTTCACCAGATTTCTCAACCCAGATACTAAACGCAAGGAGGGTTTGGAACAATAATAATATATACCAAGTTCTGAATAAAATGGATGTCAATCAAGAATACTATACCCAGCAAAATTAAGCTTCAGTATTGAAGATGAAATAAAAACCTTCCATGATAAACAAAGGCACTACAAAACATACTCAATCATATATTTCATGAGGAAAAAGTAAAAACCAGTAAAGGGAGGCACTAGACTAGAAGAATATTCAACCAAAGGAGAATCAAGTCCAATTTAAACACTAGAAATAAAACAAAATGTCAAGAAGTAAAAATAATTTCTTATCAGTAACATTGATTGCAAAATGGTTTGAACTCTTCAATCAAAGACACAGGTTGGCAGATTGGATTAAAAAAAACAAAACTAAGCAATATGCTGTTTGCAAGAGGCTCACCTGACATGCAATGACACCAAAAGACTGAAAGGGAAAGGATGGGAAAAAACATAACATTCACATGAATCTTGGAAATCTACCAAATAAAGTAGACTTTATGCCAAAATTAATCAGAAGAGACAAAGAAGGACATTTCATACTGCTTAAGAGATCATATATCAACAAGATATAGCAATCATAAATATTTATGCCCCAAACAATGGAGCATCTATGTACATCAAATGAAACCTTCTCAATATTAAAAAAAAAAACTAATTAGAATAAGATGTAATTCATGTGTGTACAAATTTATGAAAATAGATTCTACTGTCATATGTAACTAAAAAAACCATTTTTTTAAAAGAATCAAATAGACCACAATACAACAATACTGGATGACTTTAACACACCTTTCTTGTCACTGGGTAGACTATCCAAACATAAGCTAAGTAAAGATTTTATAGAACAGTCTTTTTTTTGGGGGGGGGGGGGCAGTGCTGAGGATCAAACCCAGGCCTTGGGCTTACAAGGCAAGCACTCTACCAACTGAGCTATCTCCCCAGCCCCCTATAGAACAGTCTTGTGGATGTATATGCTGTTGAGATTTACTGTGGTGTATTCATATATGTACATAGGAAAGTTAGGTCAGACTCATTCCAACATCATTCATATTCCTGTCCTCACTCCCTTTCCTTCATTTCCCTTTGTACAATCTGCTGAATTTCTGATCTTTCCCACCAACCCACTTCTTGTGGGTTAGCATTCATATATCAGAGAGGACATTTGACCTTTGTTTTCTTAGGACTGGTTGATTTCACTGAGCATGATAGTCTCCAGTTCCATCCACTTACTGGCAAATGTCATAAAATCATTCTGTGTTATGACTGAGTGATATTCCATTATGTATGTATATCACATTTTCTGCATCCATTTGACAGTTGAATGGCACTTATGTTGGTTCATTAGTTTAGCTATTGTGAATTGTGCTGCTATAAATATTGTTGTGTCTGTGTCAGTGTAGAATGATGATTTTAAATACTTTGGGCTTAAACCAAGGAGAGGGATAACTGGGTAAAATGGAGGTTCCATTCATAGTTTTTTGAGGAATCTCCATACTGTCTTGAAGAGTAGTTATACTAATTTGCAGTCCCAACAAAAATATGAGTTTACCCTTTTCCCTACATCCTCACCAACATTTATTACTTGTATTATTGATAATTGCCATTCTGGTTGGAGTAAGGTAACATTTCAGTTTAATTTTAATTTGCATTTCCCTAATTTGCTACAAATGTTGGACAGTTTTTCATATATTTGTTGGCCATTCATATTTCTTCTTTTAAGAAGTGTCTGTTCAGTTCCTGTTGCTCATTTATTGATTGGTTGTGTGTGTGTGTGTGTTAAAGGTTTTGAGTTTTTTGTATAGTCTGGAGATTAATGCTGTAACTGAGGTGCAGATGGCAAAGAGTTTCTCCCATTCTGCAGGCTCCTCTTCATGATTTTTGATTGTTTTCTTTGCTCTGAAAAAGTTTTTAGTTTAATATCATCCCATTTAAGTTTTTAGTTTAATACCATCCCATTTATTGATTTTTTATTTTACTTCTTGTGCTTGTTGAGGAAGTTGGTTCCTATGAAAACATGATGGAGTATTGAGCCTATATTTTCTTCTAGTAGGTACAGGTTTTTTGATCTAATGCCTAGGTGTTTGATTCACTTTGAGTTGATTTTTGTTCAAGGTAAGAGATAGTGGTCAAATTTCATTCTGCTACATATGGATTTCCAGTTTTTCCACCAACATGTGTTGAAGAGGGTATCTTCTACAATGTGTTGATGGCACCTTTATCTAATATGAGATAACCGTATTTAGGTGGGTTGTCTCTGTGTCTTCTATTCTGTTCATATATACAAATATATATATGTACAAATGTCCATGAACTATTCAGCACACAATTTTTTTTAAAAAAACGTTTCTTGATGAAAGATTAAGAAATTGTTTTCATTGCAGTGGTCAAAAATTGTCAATAACATTATATGTTGGTTGTCTGTTCCCAATTGTCTTTCCTTTTTTTTTTTTTTTTTTTGAGGTAAGTTTGTACACAGAGTAGTTGCAGGAAGTTATCAAATCCTTCTTTTTGTGGAGCTTGTCAAGTTGCCATTCTCAGCTTCCCTTCTCAGCAGTAAGAGGTGGGGCAGGTTGGAATGTGTTTTCTGCTCCACTCACAAGGTAGGGTTGCTAAAGATTTGTGAGAGGAATTCTTAGAGGTGGAGCCTCTTGAGGTGGGGTCTAGACCCCTGTTGTTTTGTTGAATGATGATTGGTCTAAAGCTTTTAAACCAGCACACCTCTAGAGCCCAGTTACTTGTGATATGTGCTATTTGTCTGCACCCCTGGTATCTCGCCTGGGTTCCACTCATGGGGCAAAGGAGCCCCTTCCTGGCTCCTTCATCAAACCCTCTGCCACCCACAGATCCCATATTTCTCACCCTCCTGGACTTAAGTCTCAAAGAGCACATTCACTCCCTAACTGCATATTCACTCCCTCCCCACCACCACCACCAGATCAAGTTCCAGGTCCTCCCAAGCTGGCCCTGTAAACTGCCAGACTCAGAAGGTGACAGGCACTGAGAATTTCTCAGGTCTGAATGTCCCAAATTCCCCTGGTACAACACTCTGCACACCTGAATTTCACCTAGTTTTCTCATCACCTTCTGGGTTGTGTGTTGAGTCTCTGCCAGTTCAGGTTTTCAGATTCAACTGGAATTACATAGGTCTGCGTGCCAGGGTTTAGACCCACATCTACCAGCCACTTCAGGAAATAATGACTGTTGTTTTGGTTCTCCAAGGTCTACTTGGAGATGCTCACCATCTTTTCCACATGAGAATATAGTGTAGCTTAATCACTGGATCAGTTTGACAACATCCTTCATTAATGATTTCTCCATTTTAAGACATGCCACAGTGCCACCTGAAATATAGGTTTTCTTAGTCTTTGATTTGCCTGTGGAAAATCTTTTGACCACCGACACCAACAATGTTTTTCTTTTCTTTTATTCTATCCAACCTTCTAAATCTCTATGCTGTTCTGAGAGCCCTGTATTAAATACCAGTAAGGTTTCCCTTTTCATCCATCTCAATGAGAGGCTATTTGTCTGCTTTCTGGGTTTCATGACATGGAGCAGCTTTTAAAGCAATCTCCTTTATTCTGCCATCTTGACCTCCTCTCTGCTTGGTTTTTAATAACCACTGTTACGTGTTTTCTTAGAATAGTGCATATTGTTATATTCTAAGTACTGTACTCAGATTTTTTGATATAAAGAAATGAGTATATGTATTCAAAGTCTGACAATTCTCAAAGTTCTTTCTATAAATTTAGTTCTACCTCAAAGCAGGCAGGAACTTTCCTTCTTTTTGCATTTAAGAACTGCTGTTTTTAGTTTTGTAGGACACTAAAGCATTGCCTATTCTAAGTACTATATTCAGAATATTGAAATAGTTTCATAAATCTCAATGTAATCTACAAATTTGTTCTTGCCCCATGTTAGTAACTGTCCTGTTCCTTACATTTAGAAACTGCCATTACAAGCTTTTTTATGATAGCATACATTGGATTCAGTGTACTCTAAATACTTGAAATGTAGAATTTGAGCATGGTAATTGTAAGGCACACAATTCCCAATGTTTTCTTTATGAATTCTTTCTATCCCATGTTAAAGACCATCATGCTACTTGCATGTATAAACTTCTTTTATGGTCTCTAGAGTATCACATATTGACCTATTCTGAGCACTTAAGAGTGCTTAAAATTAATAATCTGAGCACAATATTTTAAAAATGTACTATTCCCAATATTCTCTTGATTTATCCTTGACATGCAGGAATTTTTCTGCCTCCTATGTTTAGATACAGTTGTTACAAACTTTCTTACAATAGTGTACGTTGGCCTATTCTGATCACCATACTCATAGTGCTTGAAATGTACAATGAAGATGGTAGTTCAAATGCTCACAATTCTCAATAGTCACTCAATGAATTCAGTTTAAGCCACATTAAGAATCTTCCTTCTCCTTGAATTCAAGAACTTATTTTACAAACTTACAATAGTGCACATTTGCTTTATCTGAACAATGTACACAGAGTGCTTGAAATAAATCTCAGCATGATAGTTCAAAGGATCACAATTCAATGTTCTCTCCATGAATTCTGTCCTATCACATGTTAGCATCCTTCCTGATAGTAGAATGTAAAAACTATTTTTTCATGCTTTCTCACAATATTGCATGTTCTAAGATTTCTTATAGTAGTACAGATTCACCTATTGTGAGTCCTGCACAGAGTATATGAAATGAAGAATCTGAGCCGGCAGTTCTAAGGCTCACAATTCCCATTATTCTTCCAATGAATTTATTCCTGGTGAATTTTAGGTAGCTTCCTGAGGCTTTGGTTTAAGAATGGATGTTACACACTTCCTTACAATAGCACATATTGTCCTATTCTTTGTTTTCTACTGAGGATTCTTAAAATGAAGAACTTGAACATAGTAGTTGGAAGGTTTGAATTGCCAAAGTTTATTAATTCAGTCCTAAAGAAGGATCTGAGGCTGGTAGTTTAAAAGCAATTTCCCATGTTTTCTCAATGAATTCAGTCCTAAGCCATAATAGGAACCTTCCAGCTCCTGCATTCAAGAACTGCTGTTATAAACTTCCTTATAATGGTGCATATTTGCCTATTCTCAGAAATAAACACAAGAGAATTTGTAATGAAGAACCTTAGCATGGTCTTTCAAAAGATGACAATTCACAATTTTCTATCCATGAATTCAGTACTACCAAAATGTTCATAACCTTCCTAGTAATTGCATTCAAATATTACTTTGCCAAGTTTTCTTACAGTATATAATGTTGCCCTATTCTGAGGATACTCATGGTAATTCAAAGAACACAATTCCCTATGTTCCTTCTATGAATTCTGTGTAAACACACTTATAACCCTTCCTGCTGCTTGCATGTGAGTTCTTTTGTAAGATTTCTTTCAAAAGTATATATTGTGTATTGTGAGCAATGTGCCCAGAGTGGCTGGGAAGTAGAGAGAGTTATTAGTGTCCTTCTATTGTCCTTCAATTTACTGGCAGCTTCTGAACACTGTACACAGAGTGCTTGAAAAGCAGTACCTGAGAATGGTAGTTTGAAGCCTAAATAATCACAATGGTGTCTTTGTGTATTAGTCATAATACAGAGCATACTGTGTGAAAATCCTAAGGATCCCACTTTCTCTGTAGGTCTCTGAAGAATGAGGTCTTTCTAGTGGATCAGGCAATTGTATTATTGACAGCAGTGTATGTGTATACCCTCTGTGATTACAATTCTATTTTTGTCAACACTGTATAATCTAAATGGGTATGAGTGTGACCTCTATCAAGGTTCCTCCTAGCTCCAATCTTTGCATCATTTCTCTGCTGTTACTGTAGGAGTGGATACCTAGAAGCAGGGTTTTCATCTGTCCTGAGCCATGCCTACTTGCGGCTTGGCAACTGACTAGAGGTTTTATCTTCCTTATTCTTTGTATGAAAGTATTTGCCACGTGTGGAGCAAGGTCCATAGCTTCTTAGCTGGACTGCAAGTGTATCTCAGTAGCAGAGAATCTACCCATGAACTTTAAACAACACACTAGATCCCAAGTACCTCAAAGAAAAGGAGAAATGAACAACAGTAATAACAAACAGCAATGAACCAGATATAGGATGAAAGTAAATACCA
Source organism: Sciurus vulgaris (assembly GCF_902686455.1). Taxonomy (NCBI): domain Eukaryota; kingdom Metazoa; phylum Chordata; class Mammalia; order Rodentia; family Sciuridae; genus Sciurus; species Sciurus vulgaris. The sequence continues at coordinate 95,418,591 of NC_136464.1, read as the reverse complement.
GATGCCAACCGCAACATCCACAACACTAACAACCATCACAACAGAAATGGTGGGGGCAGAAATTATATGAAGTCTTAAAAAATAGTGAAAATACAATTAAGAAAAAACACAGATAAATTCAGACATGACCTTCACAAGGTGGCACCACACCAGTTTTCTGCAAGTTGAGAAACAGAGTACTTCTCAAGCACTTAACTTACTGTGTAGCTCCTGGATCAGCTAAGGTGACTTTCTTTCTCTTCTACAGCTATTTCTATGCCAAATTGTTCACTATATTTCTCGTCTTTTCCTTTGTTACCCCTTCCCTCTAGGCTCTTCTGCCACTGTCAACACTTGGCACTGAAGCACTTTCTTGCCTTCTGTTCCAAAGACCGTAATTTCTGAGTCTGAGCCACTACTTATCCAATATTGAACTTCAGTGAATTCCATCAATCACAGGACTAGCTGAGTAGTTGTTTGACTCAGCTGGAGAGAAGCTGGAAAGTGTACCTTGCATCTATACTACCACCTTGTCACCTTCTGAAATGATGTATTTGAAGAGTATTAGCTAGGCTGTGCTGAAAGAGTAATTTATTTTTATTTTGATGAAAATTTTTAGTTATAGCACAAAAAAACTTTTACAAATGTATATAATTTATGAAATGTCTGTTGATGGTTAATTATAGGTATCAACTTGATTAGATCAAGAATTACCTAGAGAGCTGATAAAGCATTGTCTTAAGTGTATCTATGAAGGAGTTTTCAGAGGAGATTGGTATGGGAGTCTGAGTGGACTGAATGGAAATCTGTCCTCAGTGCAGGCAGGCTCTAGTCAATCTGATGGGGGCCCACACAAAAATGGTAATAGGTGAATTGCTCTCTTTCTTGGAGCTGGGATACACTTCTTGTACTGCCATGTACGTTGGAACTCCATCTTCTCTGGTTTTGGGACTCTAGAACTTGCAACAAATAGCTTTCAGGCCTTAGACTTCAGACTAAGTGTTATACCATTACACTCATTCTGAAGCTTTGGTATTGATAACCATACACCAGCATTCCCGGGTCTCCAGCTAGTTAGATGGCCTATTATGAGACTTCTCAGCCTCCACAACTACATAAGCCTATCCTCCTAATGAATCATCTTTCTTCTACTTATCAATCATCTATCTTACATTAGTTGCTTCTGGAGAACCATAATACACTTTCTGTAATAATTCAGGTGATTCTGAAGCCTGACACAGATGTTGGCAGCCCTCTCTTGTTGACACTACCAATATTCTTATTGACTCTAAATCCTTTCTCTACTACTCATTTGGATACTGCCTGTGAGACATATATAGTAAAAGAAAGATAAATAGAAGAAAGAAAGAGGATTCTTGTACTCTTTTTATTTAATCTATAATTTGTGGATATATGATGACATCCCTTATCTTTAATTCTCATACTTTATGATTTCAGCTACCATCATATTAATACCAACAGGTATCTGGCACTTGACAATTTTCAAAGAGATTCCCACTTGATCCTTATCAAGAATGCTATGATGTAGGTAGGATAGCTATTCTTTCTTAAGTAAACCAAGGCAGGAAAGTTCAATGACTGTCTAGTATCACACAATCATAACATGGAGGGACCAGGAGCAATTTTACTGGCCTCTGACCCTGGTGTAGTCGCAGGGGTGGCAGGAAGGGAGCATGTATATTAGGAATATAAGGCAAAAAAGTGACCATTACCTATGTTAAACTTAGACTAACAAGAGGGAGGAAGGGCTATAACAACTCATAGTCTGTCTATATATTATGTTCAAAACCATGTTTTCTTGTTTTGTTTGTTTTCCCAGGTATAATTTGCAGTGCTGGAGATGGAACTCAGGGCCTCATACATGATAGGTAATTTCTATATCATCCAAAGCTTCTGATTTGGTATTTCAATATATGAAATTCTGAGTTTTTGAACTTATTTTAAGTTTTGTAAATGCCTTACATGTTCATTCTTTTAAAGACACTGAGATCCTGAAATTGAAACGTAAAGTTTTTGACGATGATCTACAAAATTATGTCTTCGTTATAGTTCTCAGAACTAATTTTATAAGTCAAATAAATATCTATTTAATCTTATGACTGCATATAAAATCCTTCCCTAAATTCAATTATAGCTACTAACATTTAATGGGAAAAAATGGTTACTAGTTTGATAATTCCAAAAATCTTTTCCCCACAAAGAAATATGCTTGGAATTCAGTCTGAACCAAGCTATTAAATGTTGTAAATATTCTGAAAATGATATGTGTAGCGTTTATCATGGGTTTTTTGGAATAAAGTTATTTCTATTTCTTGTAAGTAAAACTACAGATAATAATTCAAATCATCATCAAAAATTCTGAGCAGACCTTGCTGCACATAAATTTGGGACAATATTAAGGTAGAAAGAAAGTTTGATTCATATAGATTCCCTAAGCCCACAACATTAAACACAAATATTTGGTTCATTTTAGCACTTGTAGCAGTGCTCAGAAAAATTCATACCTAATGCTGAAGGAAGCACTTCTGAATTTGTATGAAGATGCAAACTGTAGTAGAACTTTTTTTTTTTTTTTAACTTATAGCACAGGTTTTATTTCTCAAACTCTGGAGGCTCCAAGTCAGGTGCCCAATCCGATAATCTTGTGTCCTCCCATGGCAGAAGGTAAAACAGGAACAAGGGCTTCTTTGAGTAGCCCCTTCCCAAGGAAGGAGACTCCAAGTTCTCACCTGGTAACATCATGTGGAAGACAAAACAGAATGACATCCCATGCTCCCCAGAACCAAACTTCTTGGAATGACTCAGAATGTCTGCAAGATTTCACAAGTCATGATCTTGTTATAAAACAAGACTTAAGCTTGAAACATGGGGAGAGGGCTCCCTTCTCTGCTCCTTGTTGCGGTCTTGGATGTGGTCTTACAAGTCCTTCCTGAGCTTCTGCACACCACCTCCAACAGCCCACCTAACACATTCCCACGGGGCTGACTCACAGTGAAGTCCTGAAGGTTCTCAAGTCCAGAAATCAGAAACATCTCAGGAAACAAATGGGAGATTTGTTCTAAGACCAATAAGAACCACAGTCCTCACATGTTCAAGTCTCTTTTAAAACTGCCAGAGTATTTGCACATAAACAATGTACATCTTCTTCCCATATTAATGGCTTCTGACACGTAATACAATGAAATGGCAATGTAATTCTCCATAATCCTGGATGATCTAGGAAACAATGACAAGTATCTGTCCACTGAGATACAACTTCTTTCCTGAGACTTTTGATTTGCAGCTGCTGGGACTTTGGAGAGAGAAGGATGGTCACAGGGCCAACTGCATTTTTCTTGCTTTGCATCAAGGGCAGGAAAAACTGCAGCCAAGATAAGGGTTTACAGGAGCTGATATTCTTCAAGTCAATGTCTGGACACATCTGGTTTCAGACTGGAAGACTTGCTTGGAGAGGATCCAAGCACCTGCCCACTGGACCCTGAATCCCCTACTCTAAGCAGGGCTGGATGAGGATGCCAGAGACCAGCCACAGCAATAGGCCTTCACAAGAACACTGAGTGGCTGCAGCCTGCACCAGGCTCACTGAATCAGGGTGATGGTCTCACAAAAGCAAGAGCACTCGCTGCGATTTAAGCAGAAGTTCATGTGCTCGGGCAGAATGGCTGGATTGAGCAATGCGCTGTGTGTGGGACTTTCAGGAAAAAATGTCATAATATCTCATGAAGCAGCTCTTCTCTCTTCTAACCCATTTCCAAGGCTGGGTTGCACAGCAAGCTCAGCTCTTTCTTCTCATGCCCTCTTCAAATTAACCATGAATGCTTCTTTTGAAGTGAAACAGATGCCTGGGTTCCAGGTGCATGGAAGTGTTGGAAGGCACTGTCCTCCTGTACATTTCCATGGCGCTTTCTGCAGTAGAATCACTGGCTTCTTGGCACACGTATGAGGTCTTCTTTGGGCAGTGTATCCAGCTGAAAGATGTCACCAACTTTCTCTCACATTTCCACACTGGAGGCGGCTCCTCTCCACGCGGCCTCCCTCGCCCTGGCGGAGGGTCCTCCTCCATCGCCCTCCACTCTCCAGGGCGCCTGGTGTCCGGGCATCCTCTTTACCTGGAGTCTGGGTCCCAGGCGAGGCTGCTGCGGCCACACCAGCCTCGCCGCCCTGGACAGGACCCTTCCACGACGCCGGCCGGGACCTGCGAGCCGCCCGCAGAGCCACCGCCTGGGCGCGACCAGGCGCCACTGCGGGGCAAAGTCTGTAGTAGAACTTTAACAGAAGAAACTTCGACAACCATTTCATATTACTTTGACCCACAAAGGAATTAATTAAAAGCAAATGTATACATATTGCTTTGTTAAATTTCAATGTATATAGCATTTATATAAATATGCATCTTAGAATCCACAAAGTATCAATAACCCTTCATGAAGAACTGCTTCAAACAAAAAGGCAATGCCTATCTTGACTGTTGAGGAATCACTATTTAAGTGCACAAAAAACATACTTTTATTGATATCACCTGCTGAGTATAAAAGGAAAGTTTCCAAAGAGTTCTATTAAACATTTACAAATTACACAACTCTGGGATAAGCAGTATAGTTAATAGGATAGGTTTAAAATATTCTGATTTTAAAATACCTTAAAAAAAGTTCAAAAATATATTTATTTTTCTGGTCCTGCGGTATTGAAAGTGATCACCATCATTCTTGTGGCATCTCTCTCACTCAGAAGAGGCTTGTTTCTTTCTTTGAGTTTTCCTGCTTCCAGGCAGGCAGTTCAATGTATTCATTTTGTCATCTCTGGTGCAAACTAGAGGAAGTAGAAGAAAAGTCAGGCAGCTGAACAAAAGAATGTGCATACAGATGCTGTTTAATTACCATCCTATCTGAAAAAAAGAAAAATACCTCAATGTCTTCATCAATGAGATAAATCTCAAGCTGTAGAGGATCAATTCATTCCAGGAGAGGGCTGCCAAGATCACCCGGGTTTAAAAAGGTTTGTCAAGACATCTTCCACAAAGATAATTTTGTGGAAGTTTTGATGATTCAATATCCTAGAAAAGAGGAAGGCACAGAAGAACACAGTGTGTATCACATTTGAACGTGTTTTATCAAGTGCTTACAAATACATAATACTCCCATCTCTATGCCACAATTTTGCTTCACTGGCAAGTAAACAATAGCTCAAAACCCTACGGTTCTTCAGAAGTTCAAATGTTTTCTCACCCTACCACAAAGTTTCAAATAAATCCTATTTCAGGGCTGCATCCAAAAATTAAAAAAAAAAAAAGTTTAAAAAAATCTCCCATGAGTGACTTATCAAATATAGTTAGATTTATACCTAAACAATAGAAGCTTTCAAATAATGGAATTTTAAAAATATTTTAAAAATAATTTATCTTAAATCACACACTCTCCTATGCCCAATTTTTACCTAACCCTTTTTTCTTTCAAGGTTTTTTCTTTTTTTAAATCCATCTTGGTTGCTGAATTCACATGAATTGCTCACAGTTTATACCAATGGCTTTTGTTTCATGTTTTCCTATTTTCAAATAGTTTTTATATTGTTTTGAATTTTAGCAACAACTGAGGTGAGTTAATAAGCTATGAAAGCAGGTAAAGTTGCTTCCACTGTATTTAGGGTTGCTGAATTAGTAACTACCACCAAATACAGAAAAATAAAAGAATATGGTGAATTTAATATCTTTATAGTAGTAAAACTTTATTTTTATATTTTTAAAATATTAATACCAAAGTGCTGGACTTAATATTTTTAAGTTTTATAGACAGTCAAGAAAATTTGAGATGAAAACAGATTTCTTAGCATGAATTTTTCTATCTCAAAATGTTTTATTTCTATTTCTCTCTCTCCCTCAACCCCCCACCCCTGCACTTCTATCATTTCCTGCTACACATTCTATATTTTCACCATTTGATAAAGGTGACTAGGCTGAACCATGAAGAGAAGATGAGGCTGCTGTGACAGTGGTGCAGAGAAGAAAATGTACTGCATATGGGCATTTCTTCCTTATAATTCTGATTGTGATAACAATCCCAACTTCAGATGGGGTGGTGACAAGGGTTAAAACCCTTGCTGAGTCTGAGATATGCCACTAGGTAATCCATACAGACCAGCCATAGCTAAAGTAAGAAAATTTTAAAATGGATAGCGGAAAAAAGAGATGAGCATTGACTGTAGACTCAAGCTCAACTGTACTGATAGGGCTGTATTTTGTCCTACTCACTTCCTTATTTTAAGGTCCCCAAAGGGAATAGAACCCCAAATCCTGGAGGAACTGCTCCCCAAGCATAACAAGTATAATTAAATAGAAAAATGGATGATTTATATTAGATATGGAAATTGCCAGCTGTGGGGAGCCAGCAATTAAAATCAAGCTAGGTGAGCTATCAGACATAGAAGTCTGGCTTCCAGGAACTAGCAATCATTAAGAGATTGTTCCAGATCGCTTCTGTGCAGAGTGGCTCACCGCCTGGAATATGCTGGTCCTGCTGGGATGTCCTGCTAAAGCAAATGGCTTCCTTAACTCCACCCCATCCTGTTCCTCACAGAAGCAGCTCCTCCTGGATGACTATAAATAAAGAGAAGGTGGCCTCCTCCGTCTTGGTTAGAAGCCAGATTGCAGCATGGCTCAATCTGTCATGCCCCCTTTGATTTACAAAGATAATTGTCTCCTGTGGCTATTTTATTAAATAAGTCTCTTAGTGATTAATCTACAGCTGTCTCATCCTCCGGACAGAAACCCTTTCCCTCACCCACACTGGACATGGAAGTAACCCTATTGACACCAGATTCTCCTTTATGGATGGAGTTGCTGTGAAAGGAATGTGATCAACTGAAAGTCTCTGGCTCCCACCATCTTCAGGATCTGCCACAACAGCAGAGCTCAGCTTATCTAAGGTCATGTTTTTTCTAGTGCCGTACTTAATTCAGAGTTCCCCAGAAAATTGGTTGGTTCTTGACAAGCATGCATCAGAGTTCAACTTCAATATACTGGATTCTTCTGCCTTCTTACATTCACAGGTGTTAATTTCAAATAAAATATCTTTAAACTCTGAAGTGTATCTCAGAATCTGCTTCTGGAGACCTCAACCTATAACATATACTATTTAAAAATCCCACATAAGGTCAGGCATGGTGGCGCACACCTATAATCCCAGCAATTTGGGAGATTAATACAGGAGGATCACTAATTTGAGATAAACCTGGGAGACATAGTGAGAACCTGTCTCCAAAAAAAAAAAAAAAAAAAAAAATCTCAATAAATTAGAATAGGTGAATAGGTAGGTTGGTTGGCATCTTATTGTTTGGTAGTAGAAAACTACGGATTAGGTTTAAGTACTAAGAAAAGGTTGTTAATCACTAATAAAATGAAAGTCTTCAGAATTCACAAATTACAGAAGTGAAAAGAAAATAACATTTGAACAAATCTGCAAAAATAAAGAAAAAGGAAAACAATAAGATGGCATAATAAATGATACAGACTGGGTATGTAGCTCAGTGGTAAAGTACTTCCCAAATAGGCACAAAGCCCTGGGTTTGATTCAAAGCACTGCCAAGAAAACACACACACACACACACACAGAGTACACATTTATACAAAGACAGACATTAAAAGACAAAACATTAATTAGTATACTCATTGTAGTGGACAGAATTCTAATAAGAAACAGATGATATCATTAATACCAGACCTTAAATTACACTACAGAGCTCAATAACAAAAACAGCATGGTACTGGCACTGAAACAGACATGAAGACCAATAGAAAAGAAGACACAGAGGCACACACACATAAATACAGTTATCTCATCCTAGACAAAAGTGCCAAATACCCTCTTCAACAAAGGGTGCTGGGAAAACTGGAAATCCATATGTAGCAGAAAGAAATTTAACCCCTATTTCTCACCCTGAACAAAACTCAAATCAAAGTGGATCAAACACCTAGGCTTTAGACCAGAGACCTGGCACCTACTAGAAGAAAAAGTAGGCCCAACATTCAATCCTGTTGGCTTAGGAACCAACTTCTTCAACAAGACTCCTAAAGTGCAAGAAGTAAAATCAAGAATCAATAAATGGGATGATATCAAACTAAAAATTCCTTCAGAGCAAAGACAGCAATCAAGAACACGAAGAGAGAGCCTGCCAAATGGGAGAAAATCTTTGCCACCTACACCTCAGATAGAGCATTAATCTCCAGGATATATAAAAAACTCAAAAAACTTACCTCCAAAAAAAAAAAACAAATAACCTAATCTATAAATAGGCAAAGGAACTGAACAGGCACTTCACAGAATACAAATGGTCAATAAATATATGAAAAAAATGTTCAATATCTCTATTGATTAGAGAAATGCAAATTAAAACTACACAGATTTCATCTTACTCCACTCAGAATGGCAACAATCCAGAATTCAAGATTGCTTGGGCTGCCCTCCCTCATCCCATAGCGGCATGTCCCGGCCATTACTTTGAGGACCTCAAGTCCCATAAGCCAAGACTTGCGGTCCTGATCCTTGATGATAAGGGGAGCAAGCACATATTCACCAAGCGTGAGGGTCCCCACGCACGCCATGATTCAGGAGTAGGAATTACTTTCCCACCACGGAGAGAGGCAGCTATGGAACTGAGAATGCGCCTTCCTCTCGCGGGAGGGCTCCACAACTGCGCATGCGTACAGCAGCCGCTGGAGATTTATTTTTCAACTGAGACTAGTTTTACACCAGATAGTAACATGGAATCAGCGGCCTTTGGAAACTTCTCTCACCTAGGAAAAGTTGGGGGAAGGGGAAGTGCGAAGACACTGACAGGGGACTTTTAGAAACATAAACCAAGAATATGCCAAATTTAGTCACTTATTAAAGATTTACAATAGACAGCTTCTGAGTGGTGGGTCTCAACCAGAAACTCATTTAGTTAAAACATTTTCTGTGTTCTTCCCATCCTGCTCCGAGGAAATGGTAGGATCCACTTCCTCTCTCTGTGGTCCTGCAGGAAGTATCACGATGGAGGGAGGAGGTACTCTCGCAGAAACACTTAAAGAAGAAAGGCAGTTGGGACATTCAACCCACAAGTTTGTAGGCCAGCAGTGTGAAGAGAAGCCTTGGGGATTCTTCTTTACTGGGATTGTTGGTGGAGAACTGGTGGCTGTATATGTTGTAGCTACACCATTTTTCACACCAGCCCTGCGAAAAATTTGTCACTCGTGACTGCAACTTCAAAGTAGATTGAAAATGTCATGTAAATGTTGAGTATCCCTGCTAGACATTGTTAGTGGCGATGAACGCACTGTGATAGAAGCTGCAAAAGAAGGATTTGCAGCTGTTGAATATGAACTAATCTATGGCTGGTTTGGTACTCCTGACACCGTGCTTAGCAAAAAGGTCTCCTTTTCGCAGTACTCAAATGTTTTTATTTTTGGCGTGCCAGAGTTGGAGAAGAAACTTGAACTTGAGGGTGACTCAAGTGGGTCCCTTTCCCACACAGGATCCCAGACCATATTACTGGAGGAGATAGACACTGTGTAGGCTTATGATGTGAGCACTTTAGAGGAAGAGAAAAGCAGCCCTGAGAATCGGTATCTCTCCAGATGGTCATTTAAGCAGCAGATTTCACTGAGAGTGCTTTTTAAAAGTGCTGCTGATTTACTGAGCCACAAGATATCAGTAAGCTTTCCATGCTCATCTCCTACCAGCCATTTGTGGACCTCTGAAACAGTCTATCTGGACCAGTTCAAGCCAATGTGACAGGCTGTGTTTCCTTGTTCAGGGGGTTTCCATGCTCTGATTTCTTAGACTTGGTCATCTTCTCAGCTCACCCTACATAGGGTAAAATGCAGAGGAAGGATCCCAGGAAAAATTAGGAGTTATTTCTGGAGGAAGAGAAAACAGACACTGTAGATAGATAAAAACACTCTGGGCAGATTCCCCTGCTGTGACAAGTGTGGCCAAGCATTCAGTTCCAATGAGAGGCAAAAGGGAATTAGGAAATGAAGATTCACACAGATTTTGAAGATTATACTGGGATCAGGTGGTGCTCTATTCTCTGATGGAGATGGAGATCTGAAGAGTAACCCTTATTTATGTATGTCCCATTATCAGGTTAAAACTACGAAACCATTATTCTCTGTATTCAGGAAAGTCACAAAAACTAGGACACCTAAATAGCTTTTCCAGTTGCAACCCCCAGTTGCAAAGTTTAATGTTAGGAGCTTTGTGTAGCTCTCAAGAAAGTCCAATGTTAAAAGTTACTCTAAAGTGGGCAGGCACAGGAGAAGTGGAGCTGATGAAATATTGTGGTTGTCTAGCATAAAAATTTCTTCCTTCCCAAGAGCTATAGGCCTGAGATCAAGATCAGAGTTGATAACGACTTTTACATAGAGCCTTCTCATGCAGGGCATTGCCACAGCAGCTGCCCAGCACCCTGTGCTCTTGTACAGAAACAGTCCCAGGCACCAGGCATGCCACAACCATGAGGTCATCAGAGATCCCCAATCTCAGTCACTGCTATCCCATTCTCTGCCACCGCTTTCAATACTCCCCTCTGATCTGCAGGGAATAGCTGACTACACCACAGAGCTGGGAAGCCTCTATGTCAGCTCATGGCACTGTTGAAGAACCCAGGTATCAGGACGTCCCCACTTCACAGATGAGGAAATCAGGCTCAGAGGGTGTTAAACTTCTTTCTCAAGGCCACTGGTCTTGAAAGTGGTAGAGCCAGAACATAAAGACTAATCCAGTCTCCAAAGGTGTGTTTTGAATTATTCTTGGTCTACCAGCTCACTAATAGTCTCCCTGGCTACAAAAATGTTATCATAGACCTTGAGAAGGAAGAGGGCAATCAGAAAGAATGAAGAGTCCCTGATAGCACCTCATGGAGACCCCACACCAGGCAGGTTGTAGCTGAGTTTGGAAGACTTTCTGTCTGCTCACATCTTCTAGTGGTTTCCACAAATATTTATTTCCACATTGCCTTTGTAATTTTTGCACTTGAATTATTTTTTCTTGCTTATATTTCTTAAGTCACCTTGCCTGTTATACTTACAAAATTGTATTTAAAACCTCAGTGGTTTATGACAATTTTCAATAAAAATGAGTACCATTTACCCCAAATAAAAATTGACTTCAAAATCCCATAAAACTACGAAATTAATTGCCAGTCATATGTGCACCATTCAAAATCATTCATCTGAGGCAGGGTCTTCAGACTCAGCTTGGAGAATTGGAGCTACTGGGTCACACCAGAAAAAAAATTACCCCTGTGCTCTTCTGCCACATGCAGTTATCCAGGCACTCCTTCAATCTCCATTGCACTCTGAGAGAAAGGTGAGGGAAGTCCCAACTTCCCTCAGCCAGGAGGCCAGGAAGATATACTACCCCAAATGTAGTCAAGTTCACACACTTCAAAACCAGGTTCCTGGTTCTGGACGCTGCATCCTTAGTTTCTAACCACATATCCTTTTAGATTTGATCTAACTCAGGGGTCATGGGGGTGGATCTCCTAAAACTCAAAGGGAGACCAGTAAAGGAAAGGAACCAAGGGGTGTGACCAAGTGAGGAGGGAGAGGGGAAGTGCTGGGGAATCATACTGGTTAAATAATATTGTTTGATTGTGTGCATATACAAATATGCAACAATTCTGAGCATTATGTACAACTATAATGCACTAATAAAAATGTGAGGAAAAGAAATTAAATCCATACAAGCCTTGAGAATAACCTAATTCTGTCCACGTTTTGAAGCACATCTTTCAAAAATCCTAGAGACTTGCTTCTGGTTTCATATGCCCCTCCCTATGCAAAGAAGGTTAAAGTTTACTTTGTTCTAGTGGCTTGTATGAAGATGAATATAAACCAGGATATATTAAATTTATTTTTCTTTAGGTTTCAAAATAAAACATTTCTATGGGAAAAAAAAATAAAGTGCTGGTGGTTGTCTTTGATTCTATGGAGACTTACAGCAGTGTCTTTAGCAACAGAGCATATTTTTCTTTGGTATGGATTGAGAAATTACTATTACTTTCCTTAGCTTTTAGATAAAACGAATAGAAGTTAAGAAAACATTTAAAATCCACTTTGTAATATTCTAAAAGAGTGCTTACTACCTTTTTGTGTACTTTAAATAAACCATGATCATGTTTGTGGATAGGAAAAATGTCAAAGCTTTTTACATTATAAATTTGGTTTACTGGGCTGGGGATATAGCTCAGTTGGTAGAGTGCTTGCCTCTCAAGCACAAGGCCCTAGATTCAATCCCCAGCACTGCCAAAAAAAAAAAAAAAAAAAAAAAAAAAAGAGTATTAAAATATGTTTGCAGTTTCCTATAGCTTTATTTCTCTTTTCTCTTGATTTTTATTTCATTCCTGTACTTTATGGCAAAATTAGAATTTCTGAAGTATTCAGAGAAAGTTTTAGATTTTACATTTTTTAGGACTAATTTAGCTATTGGATTAGTAGTCTAGTGGATTGCTGTGTTCTATGGAAGCTATGATATATATGTGTGTGTGTGTGTGTGTGTGAGAATGGGTGTGTACATGCATGTACACATTTTAACATTTCTCGAATTGATATATTTTCCAGTTGAAACTGTTCCATAGCTTTAATTGGCAATACTGCACATTTGATGCAGTAGTACATTAACTTCAACTGATAGCATCTTAGATTTTATGAACTATGACCTTCAGAGAAGATTCATGATGCATTGGAGTAACTGGTAATGATTTAGTAGTAAAATAACTAATTGCGAGTGTTGGTGTGACATGACCTGGGTGCAGAGCTTTGCTTTTTCACCAGCAGGGGGCCAGGGACAGTGACTTACTGCCTCTGAGCCTTCGCTTACTGAGTACCTCCAGCATTGGGAACCATACAACATACTAAACAGGGCCTGGGGACCAATTTATAAAGCTCATGGCACATAGTTTTGATCTGCAAATGGTATTAATTATTTTAGGCACTAAGGGAAAGCTTATTCATGGAAGTTGCTTATTATTTCTGCTAGTTGCTTCTTAATTTTATGAGAACAGTCATTTATTTAATATTTCTCATTTATGAGAAGAGACTTGACTGAGATAAAAGACGTTAAAGAAAACCCTTGAATCTGAGTAGACAAGCTTCATATATCTGAAAAATGAATATTAAATGGTGGCTTGAGTAATCTGTACTTATAGAAAAGAATCAAACTCACAATCATACATCATAACCTAAATGCTAAAACTATCTTAATAAAGATTTAATAAAAAAGTGATTGGATCTTTAATGCAACTGATAAAAAGAGGAGCATTTGATATTTTTATTTAAATGAGAGCTGTCTGGGAACACATCCATGTGGTTCATTTATTCCACATGTACAACTACTGTAATAAGCCCTGTAATTCCATGGTGAGTAGAGGAGATGGACCTGAGCCTCATGGATTTCTGGATTTCCTCTTCTGTAAGTAGGGAAATAAGTAAGCGAGCAAATCTTTTGTAAAGTTCTCTGAGATAAAAAAAAGCTGTGATGGTATTACAGTTCTGTGTGTGTTTGGGATAAGGGGTGGGAGTAGTGGACATCCGTCATTGACTGCTGCATCTACCCACTTCCTCAGACCCCAGGTCCTTCTCACAGGGAATTCTCCCTGTGATATGTAGCTTTGGTGGGAGGGCAGTTCTTGGTGTCTGGTTCTCACTGTCACCTTCTACTCTAGCCAGTCCTGTAATTTTTCTGGGCACACTTTGAGAGGGACCCATCATTAATCCTTGTCATGAGGCCATGGGGGGTGAAGGCAGGGTCTTGTACAGCATTGGAGGTATTTGGCACTCCTCTGATGTTCTCTTGATGGGTTTCTAGAGGCATCTGACTCTGTACTATTTTTTGTAATTCTCATTTCTGGAGTCTTTTCTTAACTTTCCACAAATGTTCCTGTAATCTCAGAGTAAAATGGACCATTTCATAGAAGTGTTATACATCTGTAAGATCTTGAATTTCTTTTTTAAAATTACAAGAATTTAAAATGTGGCTTGTTAAGCAAATGGTACGATAAGAATTTTTCTTTAGAGATTAAAAAAAAAGAATACAAGCAACAATAAGTATTGGTGAGGGTGTGCGGAAAATACACTCATAACACTGCTGGTGGGACTGAAAATTGGTGCAACTACTCTGGAAAGCAGTATGGAGATTCCTCAAAACACGAGGAATGGAACTACCATTTGACCCAATTATACCACTCCTTGGTACATATCCAAAGGAGTTAAAATCAGCATAGAACAATGACAAAGCCACACCAATATTTACAGCAGCTCAACTCATAATAGCTGAGCCATGGAACCAACCCAGGTGCCCTTCAATAGATGACTGAATAAAGAAAATGTGATATATACACACACACACACACACACACACACACACGGAATATTATTCAGTCATAAACAAGAATGATTTTATGAATTTTGCCTGTAAAAATGGATGGATCTGGAGACTACCATGCTAAGTGAAATAAGCCAATCCCCAAAAAAACAAAGATTGAATGTTCTCTCTGATATGTAGATACTAACAAGGGGCAAGGGGAAGAACAGAAGTTCAGTAGATTAGACAAAGGGGAATGAAGAGAAGGGAAGAGAGATAGAAATAGGAAAGACAGTGGGATGAATCTGACATTACTTTCTTATGTTCAGATATGAATATACCACGAGATCCTAATTAGAATAAGATATACACCATGCATGTATAATGTGTCAAAGTATACTTTACTATCATGTGTATCTAAAAAGAATAAAAAAAAAAATGCCAGAGATTCAAGATGATGGATTAGAGGTACCTAACACTCACCTGCTTCTCCACAAGTTAGGATCAAAACAACATGAGTGTAGCTGCAGATTGAGGTGGGTGACCATGAGAGAATGCTAGAATGCAATAGTGGATTGGAAATATGCAGAAATTTTGGAGAGCGGAACAGTGAGAGAATAGTCCCAGTACCATCCACAAGGCAGCACAACAGGGAAGGGGAAGTACATACTTGGTGAAGGCGTAGGTCAGGAAGGGAGAGCCCCAGTGAGCTACACTAGTGCAGGATTTAGCATCCTAGAGGCATATAATCTAAACAGATAATAGACCTATAATTTGCACAGAGGTAGTTCTGGAGAAGTTCTTCACATTTCCCAACATATTCTCACAGTGCTATAACTAGGAGCCATCTTGAGAAGGGTCTTAACAGTCTGAGCTTACTGCTCTAGGAGTCAAAGTTTCCTGTATTTTCCTGTCTCCAAGAAGAAGATATAAATGCACTTAGTGCAGAAGCCTCTGAATGCCTGGATGGCTAAGCAAGTGAAACGAAACCTGGGAACAACTTCTTAAGCAGACTTGAAGATCTCATTTCAAAGCAAAATCTTTTGAAAGAAGTTTACATTATAACACCCTTGAGTATGTGGCAAATGAGGTCTTGCTGATTCCCAAGATGCCCTCAGGCATCTTCCCTTTTGTCTGTATGCAAAATACTTGGTTTCTCATTAGCAGCACTAATCTCTTCAGCAATGAAATCTTCCTTCCACCATTTTTACACATGCTTTTCTTCAGTGCAAGTTTTTCATATAATTGTGTGTGTGTGTGATTTTTGTTCCTGATTATCACAGTAAACTTGGCTAAAGGCGGTGGGCAAAACTTGGTTAAAGGCGTTACCACCTGAATGCTGTTCTGTCATGAAATTTACTCCCTCAGATTTATTAGCCCATCATTTAAATTCAGCTCACACAACAACTTAAGACATGCAGAAATGTAGTTCTTCGCCAGATATTACATGAGTAACCTCTAGTTCAATCCTCAATGAAGTCCTCATTCCCATTTGAAATCTCATGAGCACAGTCTTCACAGTTGGCAGTCCTACTAGCATTCTGGTCGTCAAAGCTAACACCAGAACTGACCATTAAGCTCTGTTTACAACATTCTAGTGCTTCTCCAGCCCATATCTTCAAGTCTTTCCAAACTCCTGTGAACCATTTCTAAAGATTTCTGAACCATATAGTCATAGCAATGACCCCACTTCTTAGTAACACCTTTCTGTGTCAGTCAGCCTTTTGTCACTATAACAAAAATACCTCACACAAACAACTCAGAGGAGCATAAGTTTATTTTTAGCTCACAGTTTCAGAGGTCTCAATCCATGCTGAGCTGGCTCCACTGCTCTGGATCTGAGGTGAGACAGAATATCATGATGGAAAGTTATGGCAGAGAAAAGCTGTTAGCTTAAGAAGCCAAGAAAGGAGAAACAGAGAGAGGGAGTAGGAGGGAGGAAGAGGCTGGGGAGAAGATAAACCCTTCCAGGGCATGTCTCCAGTGACCTACTTCCTTGAGTTACATCATACCTCCCAGTAGTTCATCCCGCTATCAATGAATTAATTATCAAATGAGATGGGATCTGGGCCCTCATGATCTGATCAATTCCCTAAAGTCCCACTTCTGAACCTTGTTGCACTTCTGACCAAACTTTTGGGGACACTCAATATCCAAACCATACAGAACCCAATACCCAAAACAGATAAAAGACAAACACAAACATGAGCCCATAGCAAAGAGCAACTCCCATTAGGAGAATAGACATGCAAATGAGAAATAGGAAAGAATTGAACATTATCAATATAGTAAACCATTAAGGTTAATAGAAATGAGAGGAAGAAATGAACACAGAAAATTCAAAGAGACCATAAAATCAATGAAATGACAGGAACAACTACATATCTTTTGATAATAACCCTGAATATAAATGGTGTTAGTCCACTAATTAAATGATGCGACTGATTAAGTAAAGAAACAAGACCCCAAAATATGGTTCCTGCAAGAAACTCACCTTGCCTGCAAAGACATACACAGACTGAAAGCAAAAGCTTGGAAAATAATATTCCAAACAAATAGATTACAACAGCTAGCTGGAGTAGCTGTGCTTATAGCCCACAAAGACTACAAGACAAAATTACCTAAAAGATACAGAGGTCACTACAAATTGATCAAGGAAACAATCCATCAAGAAGATAAGATGATTATAAATATATGTGTGCCAACATAAAAGTACCTAATTTTACAAAACAAACATTCCTAGACATCAAGGGAGACACAAATGAAAACCTCATTGGGGGGCGGAATTGCAAAATCTGAGAATCAAATGAAAATGAAAACAATGCATAACAGAAGCCACAGCATACAGTGAAAGCAGTACTAAAAGACAAGTTTACAGTAATGAATAATTACGTTAAAAAAACAACTGAGACATCTCAAATACCTAATGGTGCATCTCAGAGTCTTAGAAAACCAAGAAGAAACCAAACGCAAGATAGGTAGAAGGAAAGAAAGAATGATAATCAGAGACAGACTAAATGAAAATAGAGACTAAAATTAGACTATAAGGATCAATGAATTGATGAGTAAATTCTTAAAAAGATAACTGAAACTGACAAATCTTTAACTAAACTAACCAAAACAGAAAGAAGACACAAATAAATATAATTATAGGGGAAAAGGAAGACATTAGAGCAGAACCAAAATTCAAAGGATCATTAAGGACTATCTTGAAAAACTACATGTTAATAATTTAAAAATCTAGAATGGACAGATTTCTAGAAACATATGAACCTACCAAAATTGAACCAAATTTATATGAAAAACAAAAATAAGTCTCACAACAATAAAAACCCATGACCAGATGGATTCAGGTTTTAATTTTATCAGATTTTAAAGAAAAACTAACACAATGACCCTCGAACTATTCCATAAAATAGAAAAGGAAGGAATCTTTCCAAATTCATTCTATAAAACCAGTATTATAGACCAATATCCTTGATGTACATATATGTATTTGTTTTTCATTATTGTGATCAAAATGCCTGACAAGAACAATTTAGAGGGGAAAAAAATTACTTTAAGCTCACAGTTTCATAGGTTCAGTCCATGGTTGGCTGACTCCACTGCTGAGGCCCAAGAAATAGAACATCATGGCAGAAGGGCATGGTGGAGGAAAGCATCTCAATTCATGGCAGTCAGAAAACAGCAAGGAGCCAGAGACAAAACATATTCCCCAAGGGCACAGTCCCAATGACTTACTTCCATTAGCCATGCCCCACCTACCTATAGTTATCACCCAGTAATCCATTAAAATTATTAATCCATCAAATGTATTGATCCAGTGATTAGGTTACAGCTCTCATCTAATCACTTCACTACCAAACATTAGCTTGTTTTGGGGGGACATCTCATATCCAAATCCTAACAACTTATATGCAAAAACCCTCAAAATATGAGGGTAAATTGACATGATCCAGTTGGGGTTTTTCCCAGGGATGCAAGCATCAATATCTGCAAATCAGTAAACACAATACACCACAAATGGAATTATGGATTAAAAAATGGTATCATCTCAAAAGATGCAAAAAGGGGCTTTGATCAAATTGATTATCCCTTCATGATAAGAGCCCCAAATAAATTAGGTATGAAAGGATCCTACCTCAACTTAACAAAGGCTGTATATGACAAATCCATATCCAATCTCACATTGAATGAGATTCCCTTTCACTAAGAGATTCTGTGAGATTCTGAACAAGAAATGGTATCCATACTCACTCAACTCTTTTCAATATTAGAAATTACAGCCAGAGCAATCAGACGATGAAAATGAGTAAATAAAACTGGAAAGGACAAAGTGAAATTGTCCGTTTGCAGATGACATGATTTTATACCTTAAGAACTCTAAACACCCTACCAAAATCTCTTCGATACAAAAATCAATATACAAACATCAGAAAATGTTTTATATAATAATAATATTGTTCAGAAAGAATCCAGAAAAGCAATGCCATTTACAGTAGCATGAATGAATAAATAATAAAATGCCTAGAAATAAATATATAAAAAAAGGTGAAAGAACTTTACAATGAAAACCAGGGACCACTGAAGAAACTGAAGAAGCACTAGCATGGTATTGGCATAAAATCATGTCTTTAAAAAATGGTGCTGGAAAAACTGGGTATCAACATGTTGAAGATTGTAACTAGATCCTTCTCTCTTAACTTGTACCAAAATCAACTCATTCTCTCTTAACCTGTACCAAAATCAATTCAAAAGGATTAAAGACCTTAATGTAAGACCTTAAAATTTGAAAGTACTAGAGGAAAGCACAGAGAAGATACTTAAAGATAATGGCACAAGTATGATTTCCTAAACATGACTCCAATACAAGAACTGATATATTACATCAAATTAAAAAACTTCTACACAGCAAAGGAAATAATCAACAGAGTGAAGAGAACATACATAATGGAAGAAAATCTCTGCCAACTATTCATCTGATTGAGTGTTAATATCTAAAATATATAAAGAAGTAAAAATATTTAACAGAAAAATGGGTAATCCAATTAAAAATGAGCAAAGATCTCAACAGACACTTCTCAAAAGTCACACCCAATAAGTGTATGAAAAAGTGCTCAATGTTTTTAGCCATCAGAGAAATGCAAATCAAAACTACATTGAGATTTCATTCTCATCCAAGTTGGAATAATTACTATTAATCAACAAACAAATAGTGGCAAAGGTATGGAGAAAAAGGAATACTTACACACCATTGCTGAAACTATAAATTATTACAGTCACAAATTATTCCTCCACACATAGAAATCTGGCGGTTCCTCAAAAAAAAAAAAAAGAACTAGCATATGATCCAGCTGTATTACTTCATTTGTATATATCCAAATGAAGTGAAATCAACATACAAAAGAGATACCTGCATACCAATGTTTACTGAAGCACTTACAATAGCTAAGATGTGGATTCAATCTACGTTCTAGTCAACAGATGAATGGATAAATTAAATATGGTATAAACACAATGAATATTATTCAGCCATAAATAATATCACTTAGCTTACAAGAAAAGAGAAGTGGAGGACTTTATGTTAAGTGAAATATGTCAAATACAAAAAGACAAATATTGCATGTTTGGTTTCATATGTGGAAACTAAATATTTTTAAAAAGATAATCTGAAAGAAGACGAGGGTCTAAAATGTGAATGTGTAGGGCACAAAGGCAATTACAAGAGAGTGTAGACGGGGGAGTAGACAAGAACAACAGAGAATATATTCAAGTATGAAAATTTCTCAGCAAAACCCATTAATTTGAACAATGAATTTGTGAGGTGATCACAAGTTAATAAACAAGACTCAGCTATGTTCTGCCTAATAAAAAATTCACTTGAAACAATATCATTAAGAAAGGCTGAAAAGATAAGGATGAAAGAGGATCAAAAATGGCAAATCAGAGGAATCCACAATATCAGAGCAGCTCACCAAGACTAAATTAAAGCAGCAGTTCTGTAATGGCAAACTGACCCTGCAGAGCACAGAAGAGTAAAAGACACTAGCAGCCTGAACTCTGATTAAGGACTACGGTAGGTAAGGACTGATTGCAGTCACATATAAAGTGGTTGTTTTAGTCAGTTTTTTTCACTGTTGTGACTAAAAGGACCCAACCAGAACAACTATAGAGGAGGAAAAATTCATTTGTAGGGCTCACATTTCAGTTGTCTTAGTCCACAGAAGGATGGCTCCATTCCTCCAGGCTTGAGGATGGTGGAAGAGTGTGGCAAAGGGAAGCAGCTTCACAGGAAGCAGTGGAGAGAGACTCGCTCTCCAGATACAAAATATATATCCCATAGCCATGCCCCCATTGAACCACTTTCTCCAGTCACACCCCACCTGCCTCCAGTTACCACTCACTTAAATCCATCAGGGTTTAATTCATTGATTAAGTTAAAGATTTAACCCAATAATTTCTCTTCTAAACCTTCTTACATCGTCTCACACATGAGCTTTTGGGGGACACCGCATATCCAAACCACAACAGTGGTGGACAGACTGATACGTTACAAATCTCACCCCAGCATATGAACTGAAGCTCTCGGAGAGATGTAATGGAATCAGCAAGCCCAAGAGGGAGTGGTGCTCTCATACAGACTCTTCATTTCAACTGGCTTGGGTAAGAGATAAGAACAAACACCAAGATAACTGCAATATACAAGTTCCTCTTAATTAGGAGACTATAAAATTGAATTCCCAGAAAGACCTCTATTCCAAAAACCTCAACAAGAAATTTTTTTTCTATAGTTTAATAACTGCATGATATTGATTCCCAATGTACCCACAGTTTTTGTAAGCATTATACCTAATTTTATGTATTTTGTCCCCTAATTTGATCCTGCTTCACTACCTTTCTTCATTTTCATCTGTTTCTGTACCCTCTTTTTCATCCTCTATTATACACATTTTAACTTCTTTCTCCCTTCCCTCCTCTACTCTTTTCATTTCATTTTCCTTTTCATTTTTTCTGTGTTTTCTTTTTCTTTTTTTCCCTTCTTCCAATTCAATTGAGTATGCTATCATTAATACTTTATCTTCCCATCCTATTCTAAATTAATCCTCACCCATGTTCCTATTAGGTCAAAAGTTGTAGAGATCAGTAATAATAAGGTGTGAGCCATATGTTGATCTATGACTTGCTCTTATATTACCATTGTTACTAGCAGTTACTCTCTCCTTTTAAAAGGTACTGGTGGTTAAAATTAACACTTTGATTACACAGATTGGATGTGTTGAAGCTAGAATATATTCCCAGCCTGGGACATTTAATTATTAAGAGAAAATTACTAAAGAACTTCCACATAAAATAGGAAGACAACCCCATTTTGATGTATGCACACAGGACCATATATAACATGAGCAAACAGGATAAGAAGATGTTTTCAAAGGCCAATTTCAGGAGAGGTTGGTGCTAGGGGTGAATCTAGCAATCATCAGGACAATAAATCTGAAATATTTGATTTCAGTGTCCTCATGATTGTCAAATTCCCAACCTGGCATTTTCATCTACACAGGCATGCCTTATAATTAGTCTGACAGGCTCTATTTTTTTAATTTCTAACAGGTTAAATCAAAAGCTTTGATAAAATTTGTACCATAATTCCAACCTGTGGAGCTCCACTTACAAAAGTTATAAATATTTTTTGTTTATTTGTCTATTCTGTGTGCACACAATGTGTTATCTTTGTGTCTGTTGTGATATCAAAATTGACTTATAAATAAATGAGCATATTCATAATTTAAAATTAAAACAAAAAATGAATTCAAATACATGTTTTAATTAATTCAAGTAACTTACAAAAAGGTTAAGTTTCAACTGGGTAAACAGATAAAAGTAAAAGATGTCTTTAATATTATCAACTCACAAGTTTTTCCAGGTGGTCAACTAATTGATAAAGACTGATTTGTGTAAAATGTCTAATTGTTCCTTGCTTCAAATGATTTTCTTCAACAGGATAGATATGGTTAATACTGTTACCTACATTTGTTTGATGTCCTGGCTTTTACAGTTAAGAATAAGTAGGCTTAATTTAAGATAAATGGGATTAATTATGTAAGTCTTTATTAAAGGAGATACATACTAATTTACAAAGTTAGTGTTAAAATATCATCTACTAAATATAGAAACACCAAGCACTCTTAACTAAAATATATTTAAACATTAAATGTGTTTATACTTGTTTTATATATATTTAAAAAAAAGGTCTAAAATTCCTCTGTTCTCTTATGTTCTGAGAATGGAGTTATTGGGAGTTAAGCTTCTGTCAGGTGTGATTTATATACATGTCGGGGTCTTAAGCCCCCTTGCTCTTCTTGATCAGCGGCAAGGGAAGGAGACACTCTCCAACAAGGCCAGACCGGGATAGGTAGGGCCAATGACCGCCCGCACGCAGCCCTCCCGGCGGAGGACAATCAGACACGTCAGGGAGACCAGTCACAGCAGGAACTCATCAGCTTAAAGGTCAGCAAGGCATGGGGAGGTTCACACAGGTGAGAGTCCCTTAGGACTATATAGCAAGCACGAGCTGATTACGTTCCGCGGAACTGTTGTTAACCAATCCCTGACAGTGGTCCCATTTATTGTCATTAACGTTTGAAACCGCCTTTGAGGCCTTGATCTTGCTCATCCGATAGGGAGTAAGGAGTCAGCCTGAGTTAGTTAACATGTCATTAGTCCCAACATATACAAGGGTCTAAGAAATTTTTCACCTGGTAAAGTAAAAGGGTATAAATGTCTAAGTAAATTAAAACAAAATTTGTACAAAATAAATACCATAACACATGTAAACATATATAAATGTTATATATATATGAAACAATATATTATGTATTATATATATATTGGTTATATTTAATTAACACAATCAGCTAAAGTTATTTAAAGCTTTTTACTCTTTTAAAAAAAGAAAAGCTTGGCTTTGTGCTAAGTTATGACATGAGGCCTATTTAAAGTATAGATAAGATCTTTTCACAGACCCCTGTTATTTGGTCTTTCTAAGTAAAGAATATGAGGAAAAAATGCTTAAAACATTATTCTCATTCCAATAAAATAATTTCTTATGTCTGTTATTATTTAGAAAAACTAATTTTAAAGGAATTAAAATTTGTACAATTTTGGTTAATTAAACAGTAACTTATTTTAAAGTATCACTTTATACTCAAGATTTCAAATTTTTCTTTCAATGCTAAACTTGGGTTAATATAAACACATCAGTGTAATACAATATTGATTTCTACATTTACTAAATGAATTTTTATTTCTCAAATACACAAGTCTTTAAAGTATAAGATTTAAAACAAAACATTTTACTAAGCTGATGTTCTCCAAACTAAAGTTTTCTACAACAGTGGTCTCTTACAAACTTAAATAAAACAACAAATTAGTTGGAAATTTAATTACGTCATTTAATATTTTATAATTAAACAAATATAAAATTTTATGTTACTCTCTACACTGAGAGGTAAACAACTATATTTTTAAATGATGATAAAGAGTGTCTGGCTTATTTAAAGGTTAACTATATGAGACATAAAAATGTTTTGCCACTTTCCTTCCAGAGGGGGGTAAAGCTCTTTTAATTTGTCTATTTCATGTTTCAAATGTAATGATAAATTATGTTAACTAATTCATATTGATTCAAAAATTATATATAAAAATTTTATAAAATAATATTCAAGTAAGAAACTAAGATTAATTTCAAAATTAAAACACCTTACCTAAGAGTTGCCAAAAAGCCACCTCATTTAAGTTAAAACTGCCTTTCATCTCATTCTAGGTTAAGATAATCATCCAAATTCACTTAAATTTAAGTTCAAAAGGTAAAGTTTATTATAAAGATTATTATACACCTGAAATAAACAAAAATATTATATATAACTAAAGATTTAAAATTATAAAATATCATATTCCTTAATTCATAGGAAGTAAAATTTGTAAAATTTTGGTTAAACAATAACTTAATTCTTGTTAATTTCATATTGTATTTTCCTTACAAACTTTACAACTATTACCTCTTAATACCTTACACAAGTATAAATTCTAATATAACAATTTAAATTAATTTAAGATAATAAGGCCATTACCTATAGGACAAGCAAGATGTAAAATTGGCATTCGGTATCTATACTGACCCCATTTCATAATTTTATTGCTTAGCCCATTACTAGAGACAAAGTTAAGTCATACAATTGGTCAAAACTAGGCCTTCTTTTACTGTGGTACCCTCTTCAGCTCAACAACATTGACTTTAACAATCCTCACATGCCTAACAGGTAACTTTTGTTAATTTTCCTGGCCAAATAAGAACATTTATTAAGTGACTTCTTACTGTTTAAGTACTTTACAGTGCTGGGCCATTCTCTACAATTCAAGGCTAATGATATTCCAGCTTATATCAACTTTTTTTTTTTGACAAGTTTAAAAAATAAAAAAGGGGGAAACAGAAACCCACATAACCCCCTAGAATCCCACAAAATTATTTTTTTTTAAATTTTAAATCATGATATTAAAAGTCTCACTGATGCTGAATAACACATGGAGCAACAGAATAAACCAGATTCAATAATATATAGGGTACAGGCTCTGATTATATATTTCCAGAAAACCCAGCTGTCTTTGTGGAAACATCTGAAGGGCCTGACACTTCAGGCTGAGCAGATAGCTCAACTACAGGGAGGTAAGACTCCAACCACAATGTTTGTGGCCATGCTGGTTTTATTGAGCTATCAAGTAAGTGGAGTCCATCGGGAAACTTATTGGACCTATTTCTCAGATCTACCTTTAGTGCACACAGCAGTGTGGGCAGGAGAATTCATTCCAGTATTTACTAATGATACTCATATGATGGGAGGTTTTACAATCACATTACACCTATTCATGCCACTGGATTTAATTCTACTGGCTACAGTGGGAATTCACCTATATGTTGGTAACATGATATTTATGCTGGCAGTTTAAAAGTTAACTTTTGAGGAAATTACAACATATGGAGTACCTAGACCAGCCAATCATTCTGGCTCTTAGGACTTAAGATCATATGTCTGGACAGTTATTAAAATGGGACTTTCTCATAACAAGCCAGTCATTCCTACAAAACATCCGCCAATATCTTATTGCCCTAACAGGTCTGCAATAGAATTTGGCACCTTTCCTAAATGGATGGAATGTGCAAATGTCTTGCCAGTACAACATAAAGTCTCCAAAAATGGTGGATATATTTTGGATTGGTTTCCAAGAATTGATAAAAGACAGTTACATCAGGATGCCATAACTCCTGGAGGATTTGTTAGTAATATCCTAACTTTCAGTGAAGGTGACATGAAAAAGATCTGTGACGTTTAATTGCTGCCTCAGATTTTCTCCATTGTACAGAAAGCCTTAGGACTGACTTTATAAACAGGAACTACAAAGAGAGTTCTTGCTATGGCCTTCGAGCCTGTTTCCAAACTCCTCACACTTTAATTACTGGAAATGTTAAAAGAGAAGAAATGATAATTGTCATGTAACCTGTAAAAGATGTAATTTGACTAAGTGTAACATCAAATTTAATAGAAGGAAAGGAACATTAGTTCTTCATCAACCCTCCTTTGCCTTACTCCCAGCTAACATTTCAGAGCCATGGTATACTGATGCTGGGGTTCAAGTTTTGAAACAGATACATGGTCAAGTAACCAGACCCAGGCAAGCTTTCAGTCTCATAATTCTTGGAAGGAATTAGATAAATATTTATGAAGAGATTGAGACTAAATTAAATGTTTTGAAAGCTACTGTCATAAATACGGGTAATGAACTTTCGGCTCTAAAATTTAAACAAAGGTTTAAATGCCATGCCGGCTATAAGTATGTCTGTCTTTACTGCAGCCAAATATGCTTCCTGATGGGATTGGAAAAAGGTCAAAAATCATCTAATGGGCATTTGGCATGGCAATAATAATATCTAGGACCTTATGGAGTTACATTATCACATCTAGGATATTCAGAAATGCAGGATCAATCTCATGGAGCCTGCATCTCTAGCTGAACAAACACTTCATGAATTAAATGGCTTTTATCCTGGAAATATGTTGAGACATTCTACATGGTATATTATTGGAATGATATGTTTGCTACTAATTCTTTTTTGTGTCATGATAATAGGTTGTCACACTCTCAGATCCAAGGTCCAGGTACTCTAAGTAACTGCATACTGCTTGCATTTAAAAAGTAAAGAAGAGGGAGATGTTGGAAGACATGAATGAATCCTGGGTTTGTTTGAGCCATCATAAGGCAGGGAGGTTGCTTTTCTGGGAACTCCTGGGTGAAATTTCCCAGTTCAAGAAAGCCCAGATCTGCTAGTGTCTTGCCTTAGTTCACAGCCCTAGGTTCAAATGCAGCTGCCCAGAGATGGGTGTAACCTGCCAAACCTAAACAATTTGTTTTCCTCATTTTCCATCCTGTTTTTCTGAAGAAGCTTCTCACTGAATCTCTGGTGTGTTTCACCATAAATAAAGCATTCATGGGTTTTTCTCTTTGTTAGGATCAGACCCATTCCACCTATCCAGTCACTGCTTTTAATATAAATATATTTCTGATCTTTTTTTTAATTTCTTAATACTATTTTTCAGACTTTTTATTTTCAGCTGGCCCACACCTGTGAGGGTTACTCACTCCCTTCCCATGTAGGCCGTGGATGAGAGTGAGGCCCAAAGCAACTTAGCAAGACCCTACTTAAAATAAAAAATAAAAAAGGTCTGGGGAATGTGGCTCAGTTGCTAAGCATCCCTGGGTTCGATCCTTGGCATTAAAGAAGAAGAAGAAGAAGAAGAGAATCAATGGGATGAAAGAGGTATCTGAGACATAAGATAAGGACATACATAACCTTTTTAGTGCGATAATTTCACAAAAGTATCTAAACCTTGGAAATGAGATAGACATCCAGATACAGGATGCATTCAGAACCCAATACAGACAAGATGAAAAATGAAATTTGCCACAACACATTATAATTATAATGCCTAACATACAAAACGAGTATAGAATTTTCAAAACCATGAAAGAGAAACATCAGGTCACTATTAGAAATAGGTCAAACATAATTACTTATGATTTCTCTAAATCATAAGTAAGACTCTAAATCATAAGACTCTAAATTTCAGGAGGGCTTGAAATATGTATTACAATCCCTGAATGAAAATGATTACCATCCAAGGTTCCTATATCCAGCAAAGCTATCCTTCATAACTGAAGAAACAAACTTTCCAAGATAAGCCTAAACTAAAAGAATTCATAACTGAGCCAGCACTTCAGAAAAGAAACACTACACAGAGAAAAAATCAAAACAAACTCCAGAGCTCCCAAATGGATGAATTTCATTTTAAAAAGTAGCTAAGTAAAAGTGAATTGGAACAAAATTAAACATTAGTAATATATTTAAATGGAAGGAATTAATAAACATCTTTCTATACTAACACTGAATATAAATGGGATCAACTCTCCACCTAAAAGACATAAACTGGTTGAGCAGATTATATGTTGTATACAAGAGATTCATCTGAAAGGCAAAGACATGCCTAGGCTGAAAGTGAAAGGACAGAAGCAGATACTTTATGCATATCAAAACTAAATCAGCAGGGGTAGCTATTCTCATGTTTGACAAAGCAGACATCAAACTTAATCAGAAGAGACAAAGACAAAGAAGGTACCTTCATACTGGTAAAGAAGATAAAATGATATTTAATATCTGTGCCCTGAACAGAGGTGAATATAATTATATAAAATAAATATCATGTGACATAATGACTCAGAGAAACCTCAATATAAAAATAATGGTTGATTTAAACTCACCTGTCACTATTAGGTCCTCAAGACAAAATCAGTAAAGACTCTTCAGACCTAAAAAATACTACAAATCAAATGGACCTAATGGACATCTATAGAATATTTCATTCACCAATGACTACTCACTTTCTCAGCTGGCCATGGCATCTTCTCCAAAATAGTCCATATTTTAGGACATGAAGCAAATCTGAGCAAAAACAAAAAGACCAATAAAATCCCTTGCATTTTATCAAATCAAAATGGAATAAAATTAGAAATCAACAGCAAGAAACAGAAATTATGTAAACTCATGGACATTAAACAATCCACTTTTGAACAATGAATGGATCATAAAGGAAATAATGAGAATAGAGGTAAACCATACCAGAATCTCTAGGACATTATGAAGGTGTTTCAAGAGAGTTTATGGTTATTAAATTCCAACATTAAAAAACTCACAGATTTAAAAAAAATGTAATTATGCATCTCAAGGTCCTAGAAAATCAAGAAGAAACCAATTCCAAAATCAGTAGAAATAAATAAGAGCCAAATTAATAAAATAATTTTAAAAAATCATACAAAGGGTCAATGAAACAAAGAATTGGTTCTTTGCAAAGGAAACAAGCCTTAGCTGAACAAAACAAAGAGAAGACCCAAACTAATAAAATTAGAGATTAGAAAGGAGATACCACTACAGACATTTCTAAAATCCTGAAGAATTTTACAGACTATTTTGAAAATTTATATTAGGACAAATTGAAAAATCTAGAAGAAATGGGCAGATTACTATACATATGTGAACTATCAAAACTGAACCAAGAGGATATAGACAATCTAAACAAATGATAAGAAGTAATGAGATTGAAGTAGTAAATAAAAAGCCCAATACAAACAAAAACCCAGGACCAGACAAATTTCTAGTTGAACTCTAGCAGACCTTGAAAGAACTAATACCAATGCTCCTCAAATTGCTCCCTGAAATAAAAAGCAGGAGGCAGGGGGTACTCCCAAATTCATTGTATAAAGACAGTATTACCCTAATACCAAATTTAGAGGACATAATTCATCAAACAAATAGAAGTAAGGGAAATGATCTTTTCATTAGTTGCAGAAAAAGTCTTTGACAAAATTCATGTTAAAAACTCTAGGGGGATCCAAGATGGTGGTCTAGAGGGAGGCTGTGTTCCTTGTCGCTCCGCAACACCGGATTTAAGCAGAGGATATCTGTTTCTCGGTGAGGCAGTTTTTGCTGCTTATCGATCCCCTGCTCTTTACCCCATTTGTCTGCTGTGATGACCTGCAGTTTGCCGGCATATCGACGCCTTTTTTGAGAGCAGATTGCTCACTGTCAGGCGTCTATCATCCGCCATTTGCCTGCCTCACGTCTGTCCATCGCCTGCCTTACCCCTATCCATCACCCAACGCTGGAGGTTCACCTCCCGATCGTCCGACAGCTGCCAGCAGATTGACTGCAGACCGCCAGTGGAGAACCAGCTGCCTGCTGCTGCCTGGAAGTTCACTGTTACAGTACCTGCAGGTTTGATTACACGTGGCTGCCCCCATTTTGAGACAACAGCCAGGCCCTGTAGGACCCCTGGCCGAACTGACTAAGCCCCGTCTCCAGGATCCCTCAGCCCGACCAATCACTCTCTGCCTCTGGGGCCCTCACAACAACTGACTGCTCCCTGCCACCAGGACCCCCAGACCAACTGACTGTGCCCTATCACCGGGAACACAGACCAATTGATTGCACCCGGCCTCCTGAATCCCACAACCACACCAAACATACCCGACCTCCAGGACCCCTGCTGGACCAACTGCATCCTGTCTCCAGGACCTCCAGCTGACCACGTCCACCCCTGAGCTGCAGCTCCCCATCTGCCAACACATTTGGAAGCCAGAGCAGCCATCTTGGATAATCCTGGAAGCCGTAGCTCCGATCATCGGGTGGGGCAAATCCCATCCTGCGACGCCTGCTGGAGGCTTGAAGCTCATTCTCAGAGTTGCTTTCTCCCTTATTTACATGATGTTATTGTCCCCATAGGGGTTATTTGGTCTAGGATTGCATAGTGTCTGACTTGGGCACTGCTAATATTTATCTCCCCTTAAAGAAAGGGTTTTGGAAACCTATAGGGCCACTATAAGCCTATAGGGGGAAATCTGCAATACCCCAGATCTGCAGCGCTAGAGGGGAAGATACATGAACAACATGAAAAAACAAGGGAAGAAAATGATCCAAACAAATCTAGATTCTACAGTAACAGAATCCAATGACAGTATGTTAGAAGAAATGTCAGAAAAGGACTTCAGATTATACATGATTAAGATGATTCGCGAAGCAAAGGATGAGATAAGAGAGCAAATGCAGGCAATGAATGATAATACCAATAAGCTGAAAGAGCACCTGCAGGAAGCAAAAGATCATTTCAACAGAGAGATAGAGATTCTCAAAAAAAAAACAAATGGAAATCCTTGAAATGAAGGAGACAATAAACCAAATAAAAAACTCAATGGAAAGCATCACCAACAGACTAGACCACTTGGAAGACAGAACCTCAGACAATGAAGACAAAATATTTAATCTTGAAAATAAAGTCGCCCAAACAGAGAAGATGGTAACAAATCATGAACAGAATCTCCAAGAACTATGGGACATCATAAGAATTATTGGGATTGAGGAAGGCACAGAGATACAAACCAAAGGAATGAACAACCTATTCAATGAAATAATATCAGAAAATTTCCCAAACCTGAAGAATGAAATGGAAAATCAAATACAAGAGGCTTACAGAACACCAAATGCACAGAATCACAACAGATCCACACCAAGGCACATTATAATGAAAATGCCTAACATTCAAAAAAAAGATAGGATTTTGAAGGCCGCGAGAGAAAAGCATCGGATTACATATGGGGGGAGACCAATACGGATAGCAGCAGACTTCTCAACCCAGACTCTAAAAGCTAGAAGGGCCTGGAACAACATATTTCAAGCTCTGAAAGAACATGGTTGCCAACCAAGAATCCTATACCCAGCAAAACTAACCTTCAGATTTGAAGATGAAATAAAATCCTTCCATGATAAACAAAAGTTAAAAAGAATTTACAAATAGAAAGCCTGCACTACAGAAAGTTCTCAACAAAATATTCCATGAGGAGCAAAGGAAAAACAACAATGTAGGTCACCAAAGGGAGGAACTACCTTAGAGAAAACCCACTCAAAGGAGAAACCAAGCCAACTTAAAAACCAAAAATAAGCCAAATGACTGGGAATACAAATCATTTCTCATTGATAACGCTGAACGTTAATGGCCTAAACTCATCAATCAAAAGACATAGACTGGCAGAATGGATTAAAAAGAAAGACCCAACAATATGCTGCCTGAAAGAGACTCATCTCATAGAAAAAGACATCCACAGACTAAAGGTGAAAGGATGGGAAAAAACCTACCACACACATGGACTCAGTAAAAAAGTGGGGGTTTCCATCCTTATATCACATAAAGTGGACTTCAAGCCAAAGTTAGTCAGAAAGGATAAAGAAGGACATTTCATACTGCTTAAGGGAACCATAAATCAGGAAGACATAACAATAGTAAATATTTATGCCCCAAACAATGGTGCCTTCCTGCACATCAAACAAATCCTTCTCAATTTCAAGAATCACATAGACCACAACACAATATTTCTGGGCGACTTTAACGCACCGCTGTCACCACTAGAAAGATCTTCCAAACAAAATCCAACCAAAGAAACCATAGAGTTCAATAACACAATCAATAACCTAAACTTAATAGACATATATAGAATATTCCATCCATCAACGAGCAGATACACTTTCTTCTCAGCAGCACATGGAACCTTCTCGAAAATAGACCATATGTTATGCCACAAAGCAGCCCTTAGGAAATGCAAAAAAAATAGAGATACTGCCTTGTGTTCTATCAGATCATAATGGACTGAGAGTAGAAATCAATGACAAAGTAAAAAAAGGAAATCACTCCAACACTTGGAGACTAAATGATATGCTATTGAATGAAACATGAATAACAAAAAACATCAGGTAGGAGATTAAAAAATTCTTAGAGGTCAATGAGAATGATGATACAACATATCAAAATCTCTGGGACACTATGAAAGCGGTACCAAGAGGAAAATTCATTGCATGGGGCGCATTCCAGAAAAGAATGAAAAGTCAACAATTAAATGACCTAACACTACAGCTCAAAGCCCTTGAAAAAGAAGAACAGAATAACAGCAAAAGTAGTAGAAGACAGGAAATAATTAAAATCAGAGCTGAAATCAATGAAATTGAAACAAAAGAAACTATTCAAAAAATTGATATAACAAAAAGTTGGTTCTTTGAGAAAGTAAACAAAATAGATAAACCCTTAGCCACACTAACAAAGAGAAGGAGAGAGAAGACTCAAATTACTAAAATACATGATACAAAAGGAAAATCACAACAGACACCACTGAGATACAGAACATAATGAGAAGCTACTTTGAAAATCTGTATTCCAACAAAATAGAAAGTACGGAAGACATTGACAAATTTCTAGAGGCATATGCTCCTCCCAAACTGAACCAGGAGGACATACACAATTTAAACAGATCAATATCAAGCAGTGAAATAGAAGAAGCCATTAAAAATCTACGATCCAAGAAAAGCCCAGGACCAGATGGATTCTCAGCTGAGTTCTACAAGACCTTCAAAGAAGAACTCATTACAATACTTCTCAAAGTATTCCAGAAAATAGAAAAGGAGGGTACCCAACCAAACTCATTCTATGAAGCTAATATCACCCTCATACCCAAACCTGGAAAAGACACATCAAGGAAAGAAAATTTTAGACCAATATCCTTGATAAATATAGATGCTAAGATCCTTAACAAAATATTGGCAAACCGTATCCAAAAACATATTAAGAAAAT
The DNA here is from genome assembly GCF_902686455.1 of Sciurus vulgaris. Lineage (NCBI taxonomy): Eukaryota > Metazoa > Chordata > Mammalia > Rodentia > Sciuridae > Sciurus > Sciurus vulgaris. The sequence goes on along the minus strand of NC_136464.1, from coordinate 95,385,481 downwards.
TGTGCACCACGATCAAGTGGGGTTCATTCCTGGAATGCAAGGATGGTTTAACATCCGTAAATCAATCAACGTAATCCATCATGTCAGTAGACTTAAGGATAAGAATCATATGGTTATTTCAAATGACGCAGAAAAAGCATTTGACAATATACAACACTCCTTCATGCTGAAAACACTAGAAAAAATAGGGATAGTAGGAACATACCTCAACATAGTAAAGGCTATTTATGCTAAGCCCATGGCCAACATCATTCTTAATGGAGAAAAACTGAAACCATTCCCTTTAAAAACAGGAACAAGACAGGGATGTCCTCTTTCACCACTTCTATTCAACATTGTCCTCGAAACTCTAGCCAGAGCAATTAGGCAGACTAAGGAAATTAAAGGGATATGAATAGGAAAAGAGGAACTTAAGCTGTCACTATTTGCCGATGACATGATTCTATATTTAGAGGACCCAAAAACCTCCTCCAGAAAACTTCTGGACCTCATCAATGAATTCAGCAAAACAGCAGGCTATAAAATCAACATGCATAAATCTACAGCATTTTTATACGCAAGCAATGAAACAGCTGAAAGGGAAATGAGGAAGACAACTTCATTTGCAATAGCCTCAAAAAAAATAAAATACTTGGGTATCAATCTAACCAAAGAGGTAAAAGAGCTCTACAATGAAAACTACAAAACACTGAAGAAAGAAATTAAGGAAGACCTTAGAAGATGGAAAGATCTCCCATGTTCTTGGATAGGCAGAATTAATATTGTCAAGATGGCCATACTGCCAAAAGTGCTATACAGATTCAATGCAATTCCAATTAAAATCCCAATGATGTACTTCACAGAAATAGATCAAGCAATCATGAAATTCATCTGGAAGAATAAGTAACCCAGAATAGCAAAAGCAATCCTTAGCAGGAAGAATGAAACAGGGGGTATCGCAATACCAGAACTTCAACTATACCACAAAGCAATAGTAACAAAAACGGCATGGTATTGGCACCAAAATAGACAGGTAGATCAATGGTACAGAATAGAGGACACGGACACAAACCCAAATAAATACAATTTTCTAATAGTAGACAAAGGTGCCAAAAATATGCAATGGAGAAAAGATAGCCTCTTCAACAAATGGTGCTGGGAAAACTGGAAAACCTTATGCAACAGAATGAAACTAAACCCCTATCTCTTACCCTGCACAAAACTCAACTCACAATGGATCAAGGACCTTGAAATCAGACCAGAGACCCTGCATCTTATAGAAGAAAAAGTAGCTCCAAATCTTCACCGTGTTGGCTTAGGATCAGACTTCTTTAACAGGACTCCCATAGCACAAGAAATAAAAGCTAGAATCAATAACTGGGATAGATTCAAACTAAATAGCTTTCTCTCAGCAAAGGAAACTATCAGCAATGTCAAGAGAGAGCCTACAGAGTGGGAGAATATCTTTGCCACTCATACTTCAGATAGAGCACTAATTTCCAGAATATATAAAGAACTCAAAAAACTCTACACCAAGAATACAAATAACCCAATCAACAAATGGGCTAAGGAAATGAACAGATACTTCACAGAAGAAAATGTACAAGCAATCAAGAGATATATGAGAAAATGTTCACCATCTTTAGTAATAAGAGAAATGCAAATCAAAACTACACTAAGATTCCATCTCACCCCAATTAGAATGGCGATTATCAAGAACACAAGCAACAATAGGTGTTGGCGAGGATGTGGGGAAAAAGGTACACTCATACATTGCTGGTGGGACTGCAAATTAGTGCCGCCACTCTGGAAAGCAGTGTGGAGATACCTTAGAAAACTTGGAATGGACCTACCATTTGACCCAGCTATCCCACTCCTCGGCCTATACCCAAAGGACTTAAAATCAGCACACTACAGAGATACAGCCACATCAACGTTCATAGCGGCTCAATTCACAATAGCCAGACTATGGAACCAACCTAGATGCCCTTCAATTGATGAATGGATAAAGAAACTGTGGTATATATATATATATATATATATATATATATATATATACACAATGGAATATTACTCAGCTATAAAGAATAATAAAATTATGGCATTTGCAGGCAAATGGATGAAATTGGAGAATATCATGTTAAGTGAGATAAGCCAATCTCAAAAATCCAAAAGAGGAATGTTCTCACTGATAAGCGGATGATGACACTTAATGGGGGGTGGGAGGGGGACAAGAATAGAGGAAGGAGGGACTGTATAGAGGGAAAAGAGAGGTGGGAGGGGTGGGGGGGAAGGAAAAAAATAATGGAATGAATCAAACATCATTGCTCTATGTAAATTTGTGAATATGCAAATGGTATTCTGTTACTCCATGTACAAACAGAAACAACATGTATCCCATTTGTTTATAATAAAAATAAATTTTAAAAAAATTGATGGAAAGAAACAGAAAAAAAAACTCTATAAATTAGAGATAGAGCTCATGAAAAGAGAAGTGACTTCAACAGAGGAGAGGGAGGGAATCTGGGGAAGGGGGAAAAAGAGAAAGGGAGAGTTATGGGGAGAATGAAACATATTACATTCATTTACAAACATCAATGAATCCCATAGTTAAGTATAATTAAGGTGTGGTAGTGTATACCTGTAATCCCAGTAGCTTGGGAGGCTGAGGGAGGAGGATTTCAAGTTCAAGGCCAGTCTCAGACACTTAGTGAGGCCCTAAGCAATTTAGTGAGATTGTGCCTCAAAACAAAAAAATAAAAAGGCCTGGAGATATACTTTAGTTGTAAAGCACCTCTGGGTTCAATCTCCAGTACCAAATAAATAAATAATAAATTGGAGATAGAGGGATATTACCTCAACATCATAAAGGTTAAATATAACAAACCCAAAGCTAACATTATACTTAATGGAAAAAAAAACTGAAAGAATTTCCCTCTAAAATCAGAACCAACAATGTCAACAGTCAACACCTCTACTGAATATAATACTTGAAATTTTAGTCAGTGCAATTAGGCACAAGAAAGAAAGAAAAGATACAAAAAAGAAAGGAAGAAGTCTAGCTATTAGTGCTTACTGATGTTATGATCATATAGTTAGAGGACCCATAAAATTCCACCTGAAGACTTACAGAGCTGATAAATATGTACAGCAAAGTTACAAGATACAAAATCAACATACAAAAATTGTAAGATATGGAAAATGACGAAACTCAAAATACTGTGGCCTGGAAACAGGGAGTGAGGAAGAAGGCAACACATTGATAACATTGATCCTTTCCCAATATATTCTTTTGCATGACAGGACAATCCTTGGGAAGGAAGCAAACATCATACACTGACAAGACACTCCCGGGAAAGGAGATATCCTCCAAGCCTGAAAAGGCAGTCTCTGGGAGGATCCTTCCCCAAATAAATCCCTTCCCAGTGACAGTACAATGGGTCCCTGAAGGTAAAGAGAGAAGCACTGAATGCTGACCCCAGACCCTCCATTCTTCCCCAAGTAAAAATATTTCCTAGTAAAAATAAATTTTCAAATTCTCCTCATGTCCTTGGATAAGCAGAATTAAGTTACAATAGCCAAGCTATGGAACTACCCAGGTATCTAAACAAACGACTGGAGAAAGAAAATGTGCTGTCAATACACAGTGAAGTTTTAGTCAGCTATAAGGAAGAATAAAATTTTGGCATCCACAGGAATAGGCTGGAACTGGGGAACATTATGCTGAGGGAGATAAGCCAGACTCGGGAAGTCAAAGTTCATATTTTCTCTCATACCCAGAAGCTAGAAAGAAAAAAAGGAAAAGAAAGGGGACCTCATGAAAAGAGAAGTGACTCCAAGAGAAGAGAGGTAGGGAACCTGGGGAAGAAGGAGGGAAGGGAAAGGGGGAGGTATGGGAGAATGAAACAGACCAATTAGATTACGGGCATGTACAAATATATAATAATGAATCTCTTGTTATAATTACAATGCACCACTTAAACTTTTTTAAAAAAGAAAATATAAGAGTGGCAAAGGAATATCAGGTAAATACAAACAAAAAGAAAAAGCATTCCTATATATATATGAATATATATATATGAATATATCACAGTGAATCTCACTATTGTGTACATCCACAAGAAATTTAAAAAATAACTAATGGCAGAAATGGCAGTAAATGGCAGAAAGATCAGTAGAGTAGAGGAAAGAGAAGAGGAGTTGGTGAAAGGGGCAGGAAAAGGAGGTACTGGGCACTGAATTAGAACAAAACATATTCCATGCTTTTATAATTATGTCAAAATGAATTCTGTCATATATAATGAAAAAGAACCAATAAAAAAGAAAAATAAGAAAACTCAGCAGAAAAAAAAGCAAAGTTAAAATGAGACAAGGTAGAGTTTAAGCTTGAAATGGCAAAGAAAAGATTATTATATAATATTAATTGACAACTCATGGAGAAAGCACAGCAGTTGTATATATAGATTTATTAACCCCTTTTAGCTAAATCTGTAATTTCCATAAAAATGCAAATGCTAGTAAAAAATATATTCAATTTTAAAAGTGAAATTCAACACACTTCTGTGTAAGTTAGAAAATGAATTCTCTGCTTTACTAGAAACCAAATTATAATAACTCAAAATAATTAAGTACTTTGATTTCTCTTATACATAAAAGCTTGCATTGGAGTAATCCTACCAAGATGGCCAAACAGAAAGGCCCAGACCTCCTTCCACTATAGAGACATTGACTTAATGACAATATACTGTTCAAAAGCCTTTAAGAGAACTCCAGAAAAGTGCCAAACCAAAAATAGCTTGAATTGAAATGGAGAAGACAATTACTGCATTCTACTTGTGATAGCCCTTCCTCCAAATAGGTAACTAGGTGTGATCGGGGGGGAAAAATCCAACTCTCAGTGTTTTCCTTGGAACACAGAGAGAAGCGAGGGGCAGAAGTCCAGCATTCTGGCTTTGGGAGAGAGATTGGTTTGTGTCTGGTGTGACATGGAGTGCTGGTGAGGAACTGGCATACTTTCCATATCTAGGGGTAAAGGAGAGTTAAGGAAGAACTCAGCAATTTGTTGAACACTAGAGAACCTGAAGTACTGCAGACAAAAACTACAAGGAACAAAAGATTATGAGTTTCTAAAAAAGAAACAGGCACACCTATCCAGCTGGGAAATTACATGAATATGCCTAGAAAAGATGCACATCCATGAAGGTTGGAGAGGCCCCCAGAGTATTTAGTTGGCCTCATTGGTGAAGAAGATGTTTCTCTGTATGAATCCAGTCATGAGGGAAAATAATGAAATTTAAATTCTAATTCATGAAAAGAAAACAGCTAAAAGAACACTTCATGACCATTTTATTCAAACTAAAGGACTAAAAATAAAGGGATCTTAGTATTCATGTTAAGAAATGAGAAAAATAATAACAAAAACACAGTCTTAAGAGTATTTAAAAATATTACTAACAATTAAAAATGACAGAAAAACCAACAAAAGGGATAAATATACCTAAGAGCTGACTGAAAATAAAAATGAAATAAAATCCTGACAATCTTAATTAAGGTACTAAAAGCAAGTGAAACTACAATAGTAGTAAAGAGAAAGGTAACCACAAGTACATAACAGATTTAAGGAAAAAAAAACTGTAAGAGAAAAAAAAGATGCAATTATTATCGATTGATTAAGAGGGCCAAGAGGAAGGAGCATTTACGAATGAAAATAATTCAGTAAGTGTCAAACATGAATAGATGAATTATCATATCAAAAGGGTTACTATGAGATGCTACTATTATAAAGCAATGGGACCAGATGGTTTCATAAATGAATTCTAGTAAACTTTAAATTCTAACGAATTTACCAAGTACAACGAAAATGGGAGTCTCAACTTTCATTCATTATATTAATTTGGAAAAACATTAATATTAAAACCTCATAAAATGATGCAAAAATGTCACATATGAATGAAAATGGAAATAATCTAGATAAAATATTTGGAAAGAAAATCCATCAAACATAAGAAAAATACACACTAAGCAAATAAATGGGATTCCTTCTCAGAGGCAGTCCATTTACTCAATAGTCTATTTACTCAACATTTTAAATGAACATCTCAATAAAGAGAAAAAATATGGGAAGCGTTTCTAATCAAAACTGGAAATACAACAAACATTATCTAAAAATAAAAAATAGAGACATTATCATTTAAAATGGCAAAACACTAGCAACATTTCAATTACAATCAGGCACAAGGGATAAGCCAGCTATTTCTATTAATATATGAAAGTGAACACAGATAAATGACCATTAAACCATTTAAATGAACTTAACTATATTAAATTAATTTCATTAGATCAAATAAAAAATAAACTAAATGGCATATATACTTGAAAAAAGATAACTACTTTCTTAGTAATGATGTAATTATTCACTTAGAAAATCTGAGACTATTATAAAAATCATCACCAGGATTTTAAGTTTGCCATGAGATATGGGAAACAAATTTGGGAAAACTAACACCTATAATCATATTAGGAAAAATGTCTTACAAATGGAAATGGAGAAAAATGCTTCATTAATAATGTTTAAAATGATGTAATATCTACAGGCAAGATAACAAATCAAGACGTGAACAAATGGAAAAACACACCATGCTCTAAAATGGGAAGACTTAATGACACAAAAGTGACAATCATACAACCACTTTGGAAAGCAGTATGGAGATTCCTCAAAAGACTAGGAATGGAACCAACATAGGACCCAGTTATCCCACTCCTTGGTATTTATCTAAAAGAACAAAATCAACACACTAGAGTGATAAAATCACTTCAATGTTTATAGCAACACAGTTCACAATAGCCAAATCATGGAATCAGCCCAGATGCCCAACAAGAGAAAAATGGATTATGAAAATGTGGGATGTATACACAATAAAGTTTTATTCTGCCATAAAATGAATGAAATTATGCCATTTGTGGGTAAAAAGATGGAAATGGAGAATATCATGCTAAGCCCATGAAATAAGCAAGATTCACAAAATCAAGGTTCAAATGTCTTCTCTCATATACAGAAACTAGTTTAAAATACAGGAAAAAAAGGGGGGGAAAGGGAGAGCCCATGAAAATGGAAGAAAGATCAGTGGAACAGAGGAAGGGAATAGAGGAGAGAGAAGGGCTGGGGAAAAGGGAGGAAATGCAGAATAAAATTGACAATACACTATGTACATATATGAATATACGACAGTGAAGTGCATCTCTATGTATAACTACAAAGCGCCAATATTAAAAAAAAAAAAAAAAAAAAAAAAAAAAAAAAAAACACTAAATAAATAGAAGGTTGACCAGTATAGTAGTGGAAGAGCAGCAGGGGAAGGGAGGAGGGAAGGAAAGAGGAATGAGGAAGTCCTAGGGACTGCATTATATTACATGTATGGTTATGTCAAAATAAAACCCAATATTATGTATAACTGCAATTCAATAATAAAAACATAAAAAGAAAATTCACATAGCTTTATGATGGTAAGATACTGAAAAAACCCACATCTATTTGTACACAATAAAAAATACATTTTGGTGTGTTCATAAAGTGAATACTAGTAGTTAAATAAATCTGTATGTCATCATCAAAAAAGAGTAATAGTAAAAACTTGCTTCATTTGTTATAAAAACTTATGAAAGAACTCATTAATTTATGTAAGAATTTAAAATAGATACATGAATTTAAAGTAGATACAAGAATTTTCATTGGAAAAAATGCTTTATAAAGTAATTACTTTTTCCAAGTCAAATCAAAATTTGAAGATTATGTTGTTTTCTTCGGGCGGTCATTCTGATCCAAAATGTACACAATCTCTTAACATATTCCATTAATTTTTATTCTAAAACTGACTCTATATATCTATTCATTGCGCTATGGAAGCTGCCACTTCTAACTCCACGAACTCCCAAATGAAAGAATTTAGACTGCACGCAAATAAGGCGCTCTGCAAAACGAATTCCCTTTTTCTTTCATAACCTCACCCGTATGCATATTCCACCCATTCCCAATCCAAATTCTTAAAGTACATTTTTTTTTCTCCTTCAAGTGAGGACAGAGTCTATCTGCTTTTCTATAAGAGGCAGCGGCAGGTGTGGCAGTAGCAGGATGGCCTGACTTGAATGCACAGAAACCAATTGACTGGCGTGTTCAACCAAGGTAAAGATTTGCTCCTCACAGAGTTCACTGCTTCTACAGAAACACCACGTCCACCCAGCGACAAATCAGAGCTAAGTCCTGGAGCGCCGGGCGCACAGATGCAGCTGCCCAAGTCGCTCACAGGAAGACCCAGTCCCATGTCCCACACAACCCACTTGGTACCTGGTAAAGCCACCGCTTCGTTGAACCGCCCCCTGCTTCCCCGAGGTCCCGGTCCCGCTGAGAAGGGCACGGGCTGACTGTGGGAGATGGTAGATGACCGGCGCTCTGGCAGGCTCACCTCCAACGCGTTCCGAGAGTTCAAGGGAACGTTGGCAAGCTCTACCCACGTCCACTCCCGGAGCCTCTTCTTCAAATCCTGGCGGCCGGGCACCTCCAGCTGCCCCCCAGATGCTGCCCGCACCCTCCGGCCCTTTAGTGTCCGACCGCCAGGAAGCAACTGCGCGGTCCTAGAGCGACATGGCCCAGGAGGTTGGGTTACCCGCACCCTCGTTGCCAGGCCCCTCCAAACAAGAGCCCCAAGCCTTCTCGGACGAGGAGCACTGATGTGACAAACCTGACACAACCACAGGGGCGCTAAAGGGCGAAGACTTGAAAAAAGAAACTCGGCCTTGTACATGCGCACTGAGCGCCCTCGGCTACCGGGCATTTGTGAACATGCGCGGTGTCAGCGCAGACTGAGACTGCGCACGCGCACTGTTACTTAAGGGGTGCATCTTGGAGACGATTGTTTTTCATGGAAAGATGGAAGCTTGGAGCTTCCCCATTGGGACATTGTGGCGAGACTAGGTTTGCTTATCTTCAAGACTCAATATCGGGTTCCGGAGACGGTGCAAAGCCAAGCGGGAGGAAAGGTGCCTCTGAGGCTGGTGGCCTCTGCCATGAAGAAGATTTTTGGATTCGGGAGTAAGGGCCGTTCGCCCTTGGGCTCCTCCAGCAACTTGCGAAGGAATTGCGTGGGCTTTGGGCTTGAGAATGCCAGTAGTCTCAACTCGCCCAGGTACCACATCAGAGACAAGGATATGGGAAAGATCCACAAGGCTGCAAGCATGGGCAATGTAGCCAAAGTGCAGCATATCCTTATTCTTGGGGAAAATGGCGTGAATGATAAAGACAAGAAGAACAGGTAATAGGGGCTTTAAGCCAAGGGGTTTGGTGTGGGAGGAGGGCGGTTTGGAAGAAACGTGCACTTCCCCAGCTGGGCCTTGGGGGAAGAGAGGGATTCCGGCTTTCATGCCCCTCAAACACCTTGAGGGGGTCTAGCACTCAGAACCTCTTAATGAGCAGCAAAACAAAAACAAAACTTTTAACTCATTTCCGATTCACTTATGATTCCCATGTAAAAGCTCTTTGACTATTTAACGGGATGTAACTAGCAAAATTAAGTATATGCAGCATTTTATTTTTAAAATACACAGTTTTAAAACCATATGCACGGTGTAGAAAAGTGCATAGTGAGAAATATTTCCTCTATCAACTAAAGGACTTGAAATGAATAGAAAAAATTAATATCCATTTTTTATAAAGTGTGTACCAATTGGGAAGGTAGCTCTGTTCTTGAATAAGGAAGACTCATTCCCAAAATGAGATCTTTTTGTATTTATCCATTTTAGATAAACCAAATTAAAATATCAAAGTTAGCATTTTTTGTTTCTTTCCACGCTTTTACTATTGTGATGACACTAAGAAACTTTTTGTACTAAGGACTTGACTTCTTGGTACCCAAATACACTGTTAATTTTCACAAATTAATTGATTATTGGCAACTGAAAAGACAGATAAACGAATGCAACAGAATAGAAAATTCAAAAGCACCCAAATGTATGTAAGAATTTAGAACTTGAAACTGGTGACATTCCACATTAATAGGAAATAATAAATTATTCGTATATGAAATGCATGATAACTGGAGAAAACTAGCTAGATTTTTATGTCACAAGGTAAGTTTCTCCATAGACTATCGATTAAAATTTTTTAATAATACAGAATGGGAAAAGTACCAAAAGAAAACATGCAGGCCTACTTATGCATTATACATTTTTTATATTGGCCAAGACCTTCCTAAGAATAACTTCAAAAGCAAGCATTCTTTTTTCCTTTTTATTTTCATGCTTTTAAGTGAACTTTATTGGTTATATTTGGGCTTTGCAATGTGATGTGAAATACATACACATATATGTTAAAATGGTTACTATAGTAAAGTTGGTTAACAGCTGTCGTTTCATGTAGTTAGGTTTTTGATAAGAGCAACTAACATCTAATTTAACAAAAATTCATAATACAATTTTATTAATTTTAGTCCTCATGTCATAAATTAGATCTCTAGACTCATTCATCCTACATATCTGCTTTTTTAAAAACTTTTTACAGGCTGCATTTTGATTCATTGTATACAAATGGGGTACAACTTTTCACTTCCATGGTTGTACACAATGTAGATCACATCATTCATGTCATCATACATGTACATAGGATAATAATGTATGTCTCAGTTCACTATTTTCCTTCCCCCACCGCCTCCTGCCCCATTTCCCTCTACACCATCCAAATTTCCTCCATTCTTCTCTTACCCCCGGCCCCCTACTCTCATTATGTATCATCATCCACTTATCAGAGAAATCATTCAGCCTTTGGGTTTTTGGGTTTGGCTTATCTCACTTAGCATATTTTCCAACTCCATCCATTTACCAGCAAATACCATAATTTTATTCTTTATGACTGAGTAATATTCCATTGTGTATATATATACCACAGTTTCTTTAACCATTCATCAATTGAAGGACATGTAGGTTGGTTCCACAATCTAGCTATTGTGAATTGAGCAGCTATGAACATTGATGTGGCTGCTTTACTGTAGTGCAAAAGCAAACATTCTTTTTCCTTTTATGGAACTCAGGATTGAACCTATGGCCTGGTGCTTAGTAAGCATGCACTGTCCCTAAGTTATAACCGTAGTCTAAAAGAAACTATTCCAGTGGTCAGTTTGCAGAAATAAAAAAATCAAAACCCCTGCATATCAGAAAAAAAGTTAAAATAAAAAACAAACTGGGGCTGGGGATATAGCTCAGTTGGTAGAGTGCTTGCCTTGCACACACAAGGCCCTGGGTTCAATCCCCAGCACTGAAAAAAAAAAAAACTGTTGCGAAATATTTATATATATATACATGTATGCACACACACACACACACACACATAACATGTATATCAGATAAAATTATATCTTCAAGTACAGAGAATTATTTCAAATGAAAAGGGGAAAAAACAGAACTCCATTTATTTTTTTATGCTGGGTGTTGCACCCAGAGCCTTGTGCTTCTTAGACAAGTACTATACTACTAAGTATACCTCTACACTCTGAACTCTCACTTAAATTTAGTAAGGTACACTTTTGCAGATCTGTAAGTTACCTATGGACATGGGAAAAATTTCTTTGTCCCTGGTAAGAGAAGGAATTTAAGTTAAAATGAAACAGTGTTTAACCAGCTACAAAATTTGTGTAAAGATTTGTTGAAGGAACCACTGAGCTAGGGCTAGTCCTACAAAATTTGTGAGATTGAAAAACGGGTATGCTTTTGCTTAAAGCTTAAATTATGACTTTTCAAATAGACAATTTTATCCACCCTAGCATATTTTAAAATGTATGTCTCTACCAAGAAATTCTATTATACTAAAATATCTTTAGGAAATAATAAGTGATATAGTTTGTTTTTCTCAGTGCTGCTTAAAATAACAATGCATTAAGAAGAATTCACAGGGGACTGGGATAGTAGCTCAGTGGTAGAGTTCTTACCTACCACATGTGAGGCACTGGGTTCAATACTCAGCACCACAAAAAAATAAATAAATAAAATAATAAAAGGTATTGTGTCCATCTACAACTAAGAATTAAAAGAAGAAGAAGAAGAAGAAGAACAACAACAACAACAACAACAACAACCCATAGAAGCTGGGCGCACACCTGTAATCCCAGCAGTTTGGGAGGCTGAGGCAGGAGACAGCCTCAGCAGTTTAGCAGGACTGTAAGCAACCTAGTGAGACCCTGTCTACAAATAAAAAATAATAAGGGGTGGATATGTGGTTCAGTGGTTAAGCACCCCTGGATGTAATCCCTGGTATATATCCCTGAAGAACCCATAGAATAGCTTTTACAAGTAAATTACAAATTACAATGTATCTGTTGGTCAGAATAATATATGACCATTGAGGTTTGCGTAAATATACATGTGTGTTGAGAAGATATACTTTGTTTTATCAAGTGAGGAAAAAAGTCAGTTTGATTGTACATGTATACAAATAGATTGTAATCTTGTGTTAGCTACAGTATGTACAAAATGATATAAAATTTGTTTTCACACATTCGAATTATAACAGATTTTCATTTTTTACTTAGAAGTGTATTCTACTCCAGTAGAATGGAGGGGTTTCTCATCTTTTTGTTTCTAGCTTAATTTCACTGACACTAGAAATATACTCCGTTAATTCAGTATTTCACATTTCATGAGTCTGACTTTTTGATCTAGCATTTGGTTAATTTTGGTAAAAGTTTTGCATGAACTTTTTTTTTCTATCTTCTTTGATTTCGACAGTGAACATTGAGAGAAGTTCCAGTAAAAGGTTATTGTTAATAAAAATTAACCCTTGGGAAAAGCAGGGATATGAATCTAGCACAGAAAAAGAATTTCTCATTTTCTATTACTTTGTGTGTGTGTGTGTGTGTGTGTGTGTGTTTGTATCTTTATAAGTAAAGGAATTTTTTATCTATGTAGATTTTATTATGTGTACATTTCTTATACGTTTTATTATATATATATACGATTATAGATTAGTCTTTTTAGTTACATCCTTATGAAAATAAAAGCATATATAAATGATGATTACTTTTACAAAAGTGATTGCTTTACTTTATAAAAGTTTTTTTTGAAAAATATTGAACTCCCCATTGATATTTATGCATTTTGTCAGTTCATTTATTCACCAAACATAACCTGAGTACCTATTATGTAGCAGCCATATTTTACTCTCTCTCAGGACCCTTCTTGAAAACCTCCATGCTAATCTGTGCAGTCTAGCAAGTTGAGTTATTTAAAATGGAATAATAGGCCCTAATTTCAACTGAAACTTACTCTCTCAAACAAAAGCATTTCTGAAGGTAGGAAATTATAAATAATAACTCTTAACTGCCCTTTTGAAAAGTTATAACAATATTGAAATATTGATATTAAGGAAATACCTGATTTCCATACATTCTCTAAATATAATTAGTAAAGTATTTATGTTCATTTGTATCCTGACTTTTCTGTGACTTAAAATTTACTGAAAAGAATTCCTTTGCTTTTTAATCACTTTGTTGTTATTCAGCAATCTTTACCCATAGTACTCTTAAGTACCAAAATTTAATATTTAAGTGCCAACCCATATAAACAGAATTGCCATAGAACTATTGTACACACTGTATTTCCCTTACTATGAGGCACCGTAGATTGTGTGATAACCTGTTATTTTGTGTATTAAAAATTTTTAAATGCCATTTATAGTTGTAATACATTATGAACTATAAGTGATATTATGGGTTCAGATGTGTGGCATCTCCTCAAAAGTTCATGTGTGAGATAATGCAGGGATGTTCAGAGGTAAAAAGATTAGGTTTTGATAACCTTAACCTAATCAGTGGATTAACGCACCTATATGGTTTAACTGGGTGGTAACTGTAAGCAGATAGGGTATATCTGGAAGAAGTAGTTCACTGGCAAGCCTTTGGGGTTTTATAATTTATCCCTGGTGAATGAAACTCTCTCTGCTTCCTGTTTGTCTTGTTCTGAACTACTTTCCTCCTCAGCACTATTCTTCCATGATGTCCGTCTTACCTCAAGCCTAGAGCTATAGAGTCAGCTAACCATGGACTAAACCTCTGAAACCATGAATCAGAATAAATTCTTCCTCTTCTACATTGTTCTTGTTGATTCTTTTGGTGACATCAATGCAGAGTTGACAAAAACAACTGGCATTCCAATGTCTCAGATGTCAAAATGTGAGAAAAATAGAATCTTAGACTCATTGAAATACATATCTGCAAAGTAGGTATAATTGTATTGTTTTACTTAATTGAAATGTTGTCTTTGATAAGTATTAATAATAGTAATAACAATTACATCTAATAATCATTGAACTCTGAATTGAAAACAGTTCTAAATACCTTGCATGGATTTTCATTTAAGCATTTTGCTGGTATCCTGTGAGGTAACTACTATTTTTAATCCCAATCTTAAGAGTGAGAAAAATGACACACAGAAAAGTTAAGGAATAACTAGTAAGGATCACAGCTTAAAGTAGGATTCAAACTTCAGTTGGTGTTCTTTTTATTCAAAAAGGCTTCTCTCGGCTGGCTGGAGATGTAGTTCAGTGCTAGTGCTTGCTGATGGCCCTGGGTTCCATCCCCAGTACCACAAACGTGAGAGAGAGAGACAGCAAGAAAGGAAAGGGGAGGGGAGGGCAGAGGAGAGGGAAATTAATTGCACGGGAGAGAGGGAGGAAGGAAGGACGTGTAAATCAAATAGTTTGCATGTTCATTAATGAGTAGTAAGAACTAATAAATGCTATATTTTCAGAAGAAAATATTTGCTTTGAAGACAAAGGAATTACATGCTATTTAATGTTTGCAGTCACATAAATAATTGTATATCTTGAGATGATGCTCTATAATATCTAAAAAATTCTTCCACTGTCATAGGACTGCTCTACACTTCGCCTGTGCCTATGGCCATCCAGAAGTGGTGACTCTTCTGGTAGAGAGGAAATGTGACATTGACATCTGTGACAGTGACAGCAGCACAGCACTGATGAAGGTAGGTAGTAACCAACCATTTCAGCAGGAGATGAATTTGATTTAAATTCTTAAACATGAATTTATTAATATAACTAATTGGTGAAAACTGAAGAATGTTTATCTTGAAACTTGAATGTACAATCTGTTTCTTGTTCCAATACTGACAGGCCATACAGTGCCAGGAAGAGGAATGTGCAACTATTCTGTTAGAACATGGTGCTGATCCAAATGTCATGGACTCCAGTGGCAACACTGCTCTCCACTATGCTGTTTATACTGAGAACACATCAATAGCAGCAAAACTCCTTTCACACAATGCAAACATTGAAGCCAAAAACAAGGTATTAATCAACCAATTTTATTTCCAAAGTATTTGAAATACTTTTGTTTTAACAATGATGTATATGGAGTGAATTTTCCTTATTTAGAAACTCAAGCATTCCCTGAATGAAAATAATTTGAAATGACTTAATTGTTGAAGATGTCACTTAAAATATTGATACTTTCAAAGAAGTATTAGAATGTAAGCTTTCTTTTATGCTTTCATGGCAAATATGGTGAAAACAATGAATTTATTAAATTTTTTTTTCAAATATTTTTTGCACCAAACTTTTCTATTAATTATTATAAAATAACACAAGAAAGCAAAATTTTCTTAATCAGTTTTATCTTAAAACTCAAACAAAAACAAAGGCATTTAAAAATGAATAGCAGTCCTGTTGCTGTTCATAAGTTATATCAAAATGATTTTCCCTTGGCAGTAAGGTTTAAAAAGGAGAAATTTCCAATTTGGAAATTAGATAATTGAGGGAAAATACCACAATGAGTTTGTTTGTTTCCAGTTTATATGTATGGAAAAGGTGCCCTTCAGTGTGGGTGATATCAATTCTTAGTTTGGAAAAGAAAGTTGTTGAGTTGTAAACATGCCAAGAGATTACTTTTACCAGGATTTTAAGGAAGTCAGATTGACAGGACCATGTGGCGATTAAGTGGAAAAGAAGAGGGAAGAACAAATAATTGATTGACATCTGATCCTTTTCTGACAGAAGCAGACACTTGATAAGACTCTAAACTCTACTCTTAAATCTACAGTGTGTTGCCAAGAGGTGGGAGATAAGGACCTTATGTAATGAAATCAAGTTAGCTTTTGAATTTACCCAGTCCCTGCATGTCCCTACCCAAGAAAATTAAATTGGGTTTACAGGAAGTGGCTTTCTCTTACTCTTTTCCTCCTTTTGACCAGATCCCCAAATGATAAAGGTAATTGGTTATATGGAAGAGAGATGAGACTGCAGTGATGATTGTCTGCTTCTCTAGTTTCCAACTAGAATTGTGCATCACAATGACCTGGGGAAATTTGAAAATTTGCAAGTCTAGGCTTTCCCCTGAAGATTATTAGATTTATCAGTGAATCTAATAAGTCCTGTATATAGATATTTTAAAATATTTCCTCAAGATTCTGATAGAACTCCTAGAAAAGAACCACTGAATAAACGAGTGTAAGCAATGAATTCTCAGATCTTAAGAAATTCTCTGGAAGTGCTGGACTTTGTTTAGCTTCTTCATCCTTCAGATCACTGCTTTCCAATATTATTCGCCCATCTTTCATCTGTTTTTTTCTACTAACATTGTTAGAAGGTTAAAAGGAGTATTGGCTATCTTTTCTCCATTGTAAGTTTTTGGCACCTTTGTCTAGTATGAGGTTACTGTACTTATGTGGGTATGTCTTCATGTCTTCTATCCTGCACCAATAATCTACCTATTTTGGTGCCAGTACCATGCTGTTTTTGTTACTATTGCTCTATAGTAGAGTTTAAGGTCTCGTATAGTGATACCTCCCGCATCACTCTTCCTGCCCAGGATTGCTTTGGCTATTCTGGATCTTTTGTTCTTCCAGATGAATTTCATGATTGCTTTTTCTGTTTCTATGAGAAATGTCGTAGGAATTTTAATTGGAATTGTGTTAAATCTGTATAGCACCCTTGGAAGTAGGGCCATTTTGATAATATTAATTCTGCCTATCCAAGAACATGGGAGATCTTTCCATCTTCTAAGGTCTTCCTCAATTTCTTTCTTCAACGTTTGTAGTTTTCATTGTAGAGATCTTTCACCTCTTTGGTTAGATTGATTCCCAAGTGTTTTATTTTTTTTTATTTTTGAGGCTATTGCGAATGGAGTTGTTTTCCTCATTTTCCTTTCAGATGTTTTATCGCTTATGTATAAAAATGCTTTAGATTTATGCATGTGGATTTTATAACCTGCTATTTTGCTGAATTCATTTATGAGGTCTAGAAGTTTTCTGGAGGATTTTTTTGGGTTCTCTAAATAGAGAATTATGTCATCAGCAAATAGTGACAACTTAAGTTCCTCTTTTCCTAGTCGTATCCCTTTAATTTCTGTAGTCCGTCTAATTGCTCTGGCTAGTATTTCAAGTACTATGTTGAGTAGAAGTGGTGAAAGAGGGCATCCCTGTCTTGTTCCCATTTTTAAAGAGAATGCTTTCAGTTTTTCTCCATTAAGAATGATGTTGGCCATGTGCTTAGCATAAATAGCCTTTACAATGTTCACGTATATTCCTACTATCCCTATTTTTCCTAGTGTTTTGAGCATGAAGGGGTGTTGTGTTTTGTCAAATGTTTTTTCTGCGTCAGTTGAAATAACCATATGATTCTTATCCTTAAGTCTATTGATTTATGGTTGTTGAACCAACCTATATCTCACCCTATACAAAAGTCAACTCAAAATGGATCAAGGACCTAGGAATTAGAACTGAGACCATTCACCAAATAGAAGAAAAAGTAGGCCAAATCTCCATCACGTTGGCTTAGGACCACACTTCTTTAACAAAACCCCCATAGCGCAAGAAATAAAACCTAGAATCAATAACTGGGATAGATTCAAACTAAAAAGTTTTTTCTCAGTACAAGAAACAATTAATAATGTGAAAAGAGAGCCTACAGAGTGGGAGAAAATCTTTTCCACACACACTTCAGACAGAGCACTTATCTCCAAAGTCTATAAAGAACTTAAAAAACTTTACACCCAAAATACAAAGAACCCAATCAATAAATGGGCTAAGGAAATGGGCAGACACTTCACAGAAGAAGATATACAGATGATCAACAAATATATGAAAAAGCGATCATCATTCCTAGTGATTAGAGAAATGCAAATTAAAACCACCCTAAAATTTCATCTAACTCCAATTAGAATGGCTATTATCAAGAACACAAGCAATAATAAGTGTTGGTATGAATGTGGGGAAAAAGGCACACTCATACATTGCTGGTAGAGTTGCAAATTGGTACAGCCACTCTGGAAAGCAGTATGGAGATTCCTCAGAAAACATGGAATAGACCCACCATTTGACCCAGCTATCCCACTCCTTGGTTTATACCCAAAGCACTTAAAATCAGCATAGTACAGTGATGCAGTCACATCAGTGTTCATAGCTGCTCAGTTCACAATAGCTAGATTGTGTAACCAACCTAGATGCCCTTCAACTGACGAATGGATGAAGAAACTGTGGTATATATACACAATGGAATATTACTTAGCCATAAAGAAGAGTAAAATTATGGCATTTGCTGGTAAATGGACGAAGTTGGAAAATATCATGCTAAGTGAAATAGTCCAAGCCCCAAAAACCAGGGCCAAATGTTTTCTCTGATAAGTGCATGACTATATATAATGATGGGGGAGGATGGGGGGAAGAGAAGAATGAAGGAACTTTGGATGGTGTGGAGGAAAAAGGGGTGGGAGTGAGTGGGGATGAAACAGACAGTATTACCCTATATATATGTATGATTGCATGAGTGGTGTGAGTCTACATTGTGTACAACCATAGAAATGAAAAGTTGTGCCCTGTTTGTGTACAATGAATCAAAATGTGTCTGTAAAAATAAAAACTATTTTAATAAAAAAAAAAAGGAGTATTGGCAATATCTGTTGCCTTACAGAATAACACCTTTTTCCTTCCAACCATCAGTAGTCATCCACTGCCATTCGGAACGTCTTTAGAGATTTGCTCATGGGTAGTCTTCAATAAGTAGCAGGTAGTATTTTAAGGATTCTATGTCTCTTTGTTATAATTTAAGTCATTAGGTCAACAAATATTGATAACCTGCAAGGTTTTCTTGAAATTAAGAATTTATATGGATATTTTAATAAATTAGTTTCAATGGTTTTATGAAACTATTCATTTAATTAACAATTTGGAGCTGGGAGCTGCGGCACATACCTGCAATCCCAGCAGCTCGAGAGACTGAGACAGGAGTTCAAAGCCAGCCATTGTTCAAAGCCAACCTCAGCAATGGCAAGGAGCTAAGCAACTCAGTGAGACCCTGTCTCTAAATAAAATACAAAATAGGGTTGGGGATGTGGCTCAGTGGTTGAGTACCCCTGAGTTCAATCCCTGGTACCCTCCCCGTCAAAATAAAAAACAACAACAACAACAACAAAAAACAGTTTGGGAGAATTGGCTGAGTATAAATTAGTAAGTACTAGAAAAATCTTGAAGTGGCTATTATGAGTCTTATATTTGGGAGCCTGATTTTTTGTTAAAACATTTTAAAAAAGGAAAGGTTTTGCATGCTAATACTTACTTTGTATGCAACCATTTGGAAACGCCTACAACAAAGATAAAAACACAAAGGCTATAGACTAAATGTGGTCCATAGATATAATTTAGCTGACCTCCATAAATTCAGTCAACATTTAAAATTTAGGAGACTTATGCAGAAATCTGAATTTTGAACTTCTCTTAAAGAGTAAAATCTGATCTCCTTCAAGCCTGTATTACAGTGTATTCTGCTTATAAAATTTGTCCCCTTTATTTGAAGCGTGCATGTTCTCCAATTTGCTACTAACCCAACTCAATTCACTCATGTCACCTGCTTTGCCTCTATAAGTATTTGAGTTTACAATTCCTGTTTTATAGTATATTTTGATAAAGATTTCAGGGTTTTTAAGATAGTTTATATTAATTTATAGGAATATGGTCCATAATTTATATTACTCTTGTAGAAATGGAATTGAATTTTATAATTTAGACATTTGTACTTTAATGCCTTTTTCTTTATACTGTAAATGATTGTATTTCCATTATAATGTCTATAGGCCTTGTCAGGTTATTCACAGGTATGGTTGGATAGGTAATGCATGTTGTAAACAATGTATCTTTCTCTTCAGCATGTTCCTTAAAAATACAAGCAGTTCAGTGGCTTTTGTTATGCTAAAAATAATTTATGTAGATTAGTATTAAATTTTTAATAATAAACCATTGTATTTTTATTTCCAATTTATAGTCTAAAATAATAAATAACTTTCACAATTAAAATGAAACTACAACAAAAAAAGAATTTTAAAAAGAAGCATTAGGGTCCCAGGATTGTTCTCATTATAAGTGAGAATAAAATTTTGTATTGAGTTTTCTAATAGATTAAGATAAATATCTCCTATCTTATAATAGGAGAAAACCCATGGTAATTGCAATTGGTAATAAGCAATTAGAATTCATTTTGAAGCCTATTTCTTTTAATTTAGAGTCCGTTTCCATTTTGAGTACAAGTGCCTTGACACTGGGACTGGGACCCTAACACAATAAATAGAGGAAAATTATGAGAGTTTCCTCTGTGGGAACCACTTGGAGTTCTTAGAGGAAACATTACTGAAAAGCCCTCGAAACTTTAGTCCTGAACTCTGGTTAATGTTTGCCATCAAAAACTATTGTCATGTAGAGATTAAGCAATGTTGAGAGTTTTCTTTACTACTAGACATGTCATGCACAGTTTTGTGATATTTCTCAAACAAATGATTATGGAATCTGTTACAATATGTTATTTCTGAAAAAGTACATATTCTTTGGAATATGCATTGAGAAACCCTGCTCTAGAGATGATAATTAAGCTCATTAATGCAATAAAAATAATAAAAACCTTTGCAATTATCTTTTCAGGGTTTGGGTCTATTGAGATTAAAAGATACAGCCCCTACCCTCAAGGAACTTTTGGCTTAGATGGGGAGCAATCACATAGCTTCAAAATACCATAATAAATGTAATAATACAAGCAGACATTCTTGAAACCATTAAATATTCGAAGTAAGTTTTAGAAATGACTAGAGTTCATGTGGCAGCACTAGGCAAAGGAGAGCATTTAAAAGGCAAAAGAAACATGAAAGTACAGCAGGGTTGTTATGTGTTTATGTTCTCATAGGGTCTTCTATAAGGTTTGCAGTTCAGTTGAGAAATATGTAATTTTGTGAATTATAAATTGTTTTACAG
Source organism: Sciurus vulgaris (assembly GCF_902686455.1). Classification (NCBI taxonomy): domain Eukaryota; kingdom Metazoa; phylum Chordata; class Mammalia; order Rodentia; family Sciuridae; genus Sciurus; species Sciurus vulgaris. The sequence goes on along the minus strand of NC_136464.1, from coordinate 95,364,217 downwards.
GATGGCCTCACACCACTTTTACTTGCTCTAAGGGAAAACAAGCAGCAGATGGCAGAATTTTTGGTAAAGAAAAGAGCAAATATCCATGCAGTTGATAAGCTAGAAAGGTATAGTAGTTTTTTATGTTTTTTTTAAAAAACTTTAATGGTGTTTTAGAGTAGTAACAATCACTCAAGTAAAAAATATTAAGTTAATGGGAAGATTAATATAATTTTTAGGATATTATGAAAAATATCAGCAAACCAGGCAATAAAGCAATAATTCAGACTGGGCAATACAAAGAATAATATATAATGAGATTCATATTCCCTTATAATGTTGACAACATTTGTTATCTGCCTTTGTTGGGTATATGATTTTATGTTAACTAAAGAGGTTTCATTAGGACTTCTGTAGCTGAGGAAATAATAGCAAGAAACAAATGGGATAGCATCAAATTTAAAAGCTTCTGCATAGCAAGGAAAACAATAGAATAAAGAAACAACCTCCAGAATGGGAATAAATCTTTACTGACTACCCTCTGACAGAGGATTAATAGCCAGACTATATAGTGAACTCAAAAACACCAAAAAAAAAAAAAAAAAAATCAAGAATTGAGTATTATAAATATGTACCAATAGTAAAAGTAAAAAAAATTAACATTGGGTTTCATATTAATTTAAAAAGTATGTACTTTTAGTGTACTTTTTGATTCAATATTAAACTTCTTAATCTTTTTTATAGTTTTTTTTAACTTTTGCTTCTTATACAATTTACCTTTAAAATGCTAATACCATAAAAAAGGAGTTGAAAATCATTTTGTAGTTTGGATCAGTCTTCACTTTACACTGCTCTCTTTGAAGAATATTGATGGTTATATATACTTAGAATTAAAAAAATTACAACTTTTTGTTCACATATATGTATGCTTCTATGCTCAGCCATTATTCCCAAAGTAGCAGCACTCTGGTTTGATAATTGGAGCTTCTAGCTTTAACTACGCATATAGTAAGCAAACTGACCTTTTCCCCTGTTCAAAACCTTCTGTGGAACCCACATGTTAACCTAGACCATTGTGGTGGTTTTTCCTTTGAGATCTTTCTTTGTGTTGTTTTGCCAGCAAATATTTGTTAGGATCAGTCTAAACTAAGACAGGTTCACATAATTTTGCTCTAAGACATCAGAATTTCCTTTCTACTTTTCTAACAGATCTTTTCCCAAAGGCCCCTTTGTATCCTGTGTAGCACCTTTTCTTTAGGTTGTGGAAGGTATCATATCATCTTTCCCCAGAGTGGTTGCTTATTTTGATCAGCTTCTCAAGTAATCTCTTTTCCACAGTAACAAAAAATCCCCTTAAGCTACTTCAATCTCCACCACAAGTTTTTGAAATATTTTCAAATTCAACCTCAAAAGGAGGCCAGAATTCTTGAATCTAATGTGAATTAGTTGGATTAAAAAGAATAAACCCCATGATTATCAATATCCATGTATAAAATAGGATTTTGTCTTCCAAATCAGTTGGAGATAAACATGGAGAGTAAGCCTCATTCTAACAAAGATCTGCTGATACAGAGTTTGATTAGGAAGAAAAAGAATAGTAGTAGCCCAAGCCTGGTCTTGACATTTTTTAGTTTCTCCCTTTGGTATGACTAATTAGTTTAGTAATACGGAACAATTATTTTGCCCGATTTGAAATGATAAAATATTTACAAATAAAATTAGTTACAAATTATTAGCGTATCTGAATTATAAGTCACAGTGGAGAGGAGCTAATAACCAAAATTAAGAAAATAATATTTTCCAATAACTGAAACATTGAAATATTAGAACCTGTGGGGCGGGGATGCATTAGGCTTTATTTGGGATTTCAAAATAGTTCTGCATGAAAGAACAAATTATTTCATTACTTTACTATTTCTCTGAGCATGTTTTTATATTATCTCATTAAATCTTCATAACAATCTAGTGAACTTCTTATTTTATAAAAGAAGACTTTGAGTCTAAGAAAATACTTGTCCAAGAACAAATAGCTGTTTATAAAAGAGATAGGACTTCAGAGTTCAGAGAAGTTTCCATTGTGTCAAGCTAATCTAGTTAATCTGCTGTATTGCCCCTGATTCATGGCCTTTTTTTCCACCCTGCTTTTTTTAATTGCATGCTTAATAAAAAGTTTGTAGAGTTTACAAATTTGAGATGTATGGGAGAAAGTTCTAACATTAGTTCTGTTGTGGTCTCATATTAAGAATTTAATTTATTTCATAAATGTTTTCATATCAGTATTGAAGTAATTTTATTTCTCACTTTTTTCATACATAGCAATAGGCAAATAGCTTTTGAATATGAAGAAAAGAGACTTAAAAGTTCTCAAAATAGCAATCCAGGTAAGTCTTCTAATGATGAATTACTCTTGTTAACCCTACTCTAAAAAAAAGTAAGAGTAAGAAAATTTTGATCACAAGAAAGCCATTTAAAAAATTAGTGTGTGAGTTGCATTATTTTTCTTAATAATAGTCTAGAATTCAGAATTATTTAATTAATTAATTTTAGAAAATTTACCATCTAAAACAGTATTGTCTGAAAAAAAGTTTTCACGTATTTAACACCTAAAATCGTATATGTCTCTGTATAAATAAGATTTTTAAATTAATGCATTGTATGTTTTCTCTGTAGTCACATTATAAGAATAAATATAAAAATTAAATATAAAAATTAAAATATAAATAATATAAAAATAGATTTTATATTTAATTTTTACAATAAATGGATTGCATTTAATAAATGAATATTATTGCAGTTATTTGTGTCACTAAAGCAGGATAAAATGTTCATTCTTCTCAATTATTTTCTTTCCTAAGCATGTAATTTAAATTATTGTTTTATGTATTTTCAAATTTTTCAATTTAGGAGATAATACCCATATTCTGTTACTTTGATCTTTATCTACAATTTTAAGGTGACTGTCTTTTTTACTTAATAACTTTTTTTTTTTTTTTTTTTTTTTGCAGTGCTAGGAATTGAACCCAGAGTGTCAGCATCATGCATTGTAGGCAAGTGCTTCACCACTGAGCTGGACCTCCAGTCTAGTCCTTGTTTTCTTTTCTTTTTGTTGTTCAACAACATATGATCTGACAACATGCTTTATATGAATGAGGATGGTTTTTATAGACATTTGCCACATAATGGGGAGGGTTAAAAAAATGACGTAATAACTCATCTTCACAACACTAATTGCTAACTGTACCATTCTGCTCTGTTGGATCCACATAAACTCTTGAGCAGTGGGGAAAGATAATCTCAAGAGATTGTACTTTATAAAACAATTATAAGTCCTCATAACCTCCCTTGTCATTGACAATAAAGACTAGAGAGTAAATGCTATAGATGAATCTAAATGATCTCATTTTGAAGAATGAGTATAAAAATAGTCTATTATTATAATATGACTGGCTTTTTTGTTATTTTCATTATTATTATTTTGTTGTTATTGTGCTGAGGATTGAACTCAGAGCCTCTTGCAAGCACTCTAATACTGAGGTACACACATTCAGCCTCCTTTTTTTGTTGATTTTTCTTTATCTTTTTTTAAATGGAGTAAATACCATACCACTGACCTCCATGAGATTCTCTGAGTAGATTCTTTGTCATGGGAAATGCCAGAGGAGTCAAAAATATTTGGGGTTTTTACTTCCATACATTACATGAAATGAAAGAATTGTTTTTTTCCCTTACTAGGGAAAGCCAACTGTTGGCACATTTTGAAAGCTTGAATGAGTCAATGGTTTTAATTGTATATATTTTTATATCAGATAATACTCCCTGGCAATTTGTACTACCATGCCAGTGCTTCTTTTTAAGCTCCTCTGACTATGAGTTACAGTTCAGAATGGATAAACTCTTAAGATGTGATTTTTCCAGTGCTTTTTTATGTAGGAGGTAAAATAGCAGTTGAAATATGAGCCTTGTCTGCTCAAATCCTTGTCCTTTGTCTGGTTCCTTTGTTTGCCATGCTACATAATACAGTGCCCATAGATCTGTCTTCCTTGTCATAAGGGGTTTTATTTTAAATGGAACAGTTTTGACTGAAAATCTGGGGAAACTTTGTGTCAAAACAAAATAAGTATGACAAAATGATTATGTCAAAACAAAATAAGATTGTTGTTTCCCAACAGTCGCTCCCCTTGAGACAGGGGTATAGTTGGCTTCTAATTGTGCTTAGTTCCATTAGTCCAGAAAATTGTGCTCTTTGATACTGTCAACTTATGCTAATGAATCTGCTAATGATACCTATTTCAGTTAAGGTTATTGTACACAGCAGTTTCCTTTTAGGTATCAGAGTTTGACAGATTCCGTGCTTCTTATATTCGAGAAGTAAAAAGAAGGGGACATAAGAGTTATTAATGTATTAACTGCTTATCACTAGTATATTTAATAGTCATTATAGAACAGTCTCCCGAAATGGTCCCAAAGGAATATTTTCTAACAAAGCTGAGTGTGGGAGTCTCTCAGCCACATCCCATGTGAATGATAAAAGGGTTAACTGCTGGAGGATGATGTTGGCTATAAATCAATCAATTACCCATAAACTTATCTAAATAATAAAAACACAAGAGCCAATACTCTTTTTAAATGAGAGGGAGCATGATGGGTCTGGCTATTACCAATTCTGGCCTCTAACAACATGGAGTAGCCCAACTCTCCTTTATTTTATAGTCACACAGGTAAAGGGGCCTGGTCCAGGAGTGACTTCTTCTGTGATGAAGAAGATGGGATGGAGTTAGGGGAGCCATTTTCTCAGGGGAACTATCACAGAATCAGACAGGGAACCACTCCCATACAGGGTCACATGCTTCCTGGCACTCTGGGACATTCCTCCGTGTTAACCAGTTCCTTGAAGCCAGACTGCTATGTACCATGACTCAACCTAGTCTGATCCTGCTAAGTAAGGGTGACTCCCCACATCTCCCCCTTATTTATTTTTTTAAAAATGTAAATGATGGGCAGTTATTTTGAGGTTTTGGATCTTGGTTCTGAGAGCTGCTCCAAGGTCCCAGATCTTGGTTTTGAGGTTATAGCAACCTGTTATCATGATACAAAAAGAATTAGTAGCAAACATCATTTCACTATTATACCATTTAATTTAGGAAGTATTTGATCAACCAGAAATGGAGAGTCCATGAGATCAGTTCTATCTTTTGAATATCCTGGATGTATTGATGCGATTTTATAAGATCCAGGCTATTATTACTGCTATGTCAAATGTCCATTAGATGATTTTTAATTATCTCTTAGTCCCATTGGGAAGTATGATATTCAGTTGTAACAACATACATGTTTACAATCATTATGGCATTTAAACCTTTGTTTAAATTGGAGAGCAAAAGTCTCATTACTGATATTTGTAATAGTAGTTGTCAAAGCATTTAATTTGATCTTAATCATTCTATTAATACTTAACTTTCAGGTGCCATAGCATCTTAACAGAATGAAGAATTTATTATTAGATATAATAAATTTGCGAACAGATAGAAACCTAAAAGAATACATTAAAATATTTAGGAAATAAATTACCATCAAATAAGTAATAAGTGTTGGACTATAAATGTGAATTATTCATCTTTCTGGTGTAATATCAATCAGTTTGTTAGATTCTAATTTGGTCTTTATTACATGGTTACCAGGAGTGCAAAATAATATCCAAACAATAGAGAATAGCCCAAATTACATGGAGTTTTAAGAATCAGAATGATTGTATATCTAATCTTATTTTAATTGTATTTTGAAAATAGTTTTAAATATTTGTTTAGTTTTTTAGATCTTCCATTTTATTAAAAAATTAGATTAAATGTGGTTGTTTATAAATCTTTTTTAAGAAGTAAAAGTGAAACAGTTAGTGGGAATGTTGCTACATTAGGTCTTTCTGACTTTGACTCTTCTAGAGGAAGATATTTTGATATAACTATCTTTTAATTTTTGAAGTTCAATCCAAAAACATATCCATAGAGGTATTGTATAGTATTGGCAAGACATTTACATATTTTTTCCATTTAGGAAAGGCACCAGATTCCATTGCAGAATGATTAAGGCAGTAAGATATTAGTGGATATTTTATAGAAATGAGTGACTTTTTATGAGAAAGTCCTATTCTACTATTTGAATACACATTTCTAAGTTCCAAGGTCCAGTATAATTGACTGACCAAGGTATTCCTTAGGCTGTCTTTTATTCAACGGTTACATGTAGACAGCCAGAAAGTCTATCATGGGTATAGATAAGTTTCCATTGCAGCCAGTATAGTTAAATACTTGGATGGGTGTAATGTGAGTATCTGTAAAACTTCCCATCATATGAATATCATCAGTAAATACTGGGATTGATTCTCCATTCCACATCGTTGAGTGTATTAAAGGTGGATCTGGGAATTGGGCCCAACAGATTTCCCATATATTTCACTTACCTGAGAGCTCAATAGAGTCAGCATACAAATATTGTGGTTGGAGATTTAAGATCTCCTTATTGTAAAATCTGGTGCATTCTATTGTTCCATGTGTCACTTGGCAGCAGTGAAACTCCTAATATCATAATTTTTAGAACTAATCTGATTCTGCTAAATAAGGATGGTTCTCGACACATCAGTCTTAAACTTTTAATATATACATATCTTAATATGTATATATTTAATACATATTTATTAATATGTATTAATATATAAATGCATATGTATATATTAATACATAAATATATATTAATACATATTTTAATATGCATATTTTAATACGTATTTTTAATATGTATTGTTGATTAAATATTATTTTACTTTTTTCTTTGATAGAGGATGAGAGTTCTGAAGATGAGTCTTTAACCAGGTAGGATTTCTTAGGTTTTTAAAAATTGCATTTTAACTAATTAGGGAATGCAGAGAAAAGAAACTAACATTTGTTGAGTTTTCTAGCTGGGGCTAGACACCATGGATGTAGGGCCAACAGTTGCAGTGGCAGCCAGTACCTTATTTTTACCATTCAAGCTTTTAGGGCAGATTTTACTTAGCTGTGGCCATAGGATCATGAGTTTTACATAAGCAAGATTTGATAAGTCCTAGAAAAGAGTTATTTTACTGCAAGCAAAGAAGAATATCTACATATAGATCACATTATATTAATTATCTGTAACATCTATTTGGAGGATATTTTTAATTGATTTCTTTACTTCCTGATTTCCCAGTTGTTTTTTCCTTCACGTTACTACCCTTACCTAGTATTAGAAAGTTTTTTTCTTTTTTTCTTATCTTTTATTTTTTCTATGACTATAATCTTTTCTTGACTTTTTTTTTTTTCCTATTTTACTTTTCTTGGTGTTTATTTGTTTATTTATTAATTTCGTTTCTGTCAGCTAAGTATTCCTTAATAAAGCACATAGAATTTCAGGAGTTTAAGCAACATTAGCAACTAATCTAAATACCTCTAGTACTTCAAAATGTGTTTAATATCCTGGCCGAATAAAAACTCAGAGATTAAGGATAATAAAGTGACTTTTTTTGATATGTATAAAGTGGCAGAAATGAAGTCTGAACTCATGTTTCTTAGTTCTAAGCCTTATTCTCATTCTGTAGGTGAATGTTTTGTTTTGTTTTGTTTTGTTTTGTTTTATTTTGTTTTGTTGGTACCAGGGATTGAACCCAGAAGCACTTAACCACTGAGCCATATTCCTGGTCTCTTTTATTTTTTATTTTGAGAGAGGGCCTCACTAAGTTGCTGAGGCTGGGTTGGAACTTGTGATTCTCTAGTTAGCCTCCTGAGTTGCTAGGATTATAGGCATGTGCCACCATGTAGCCAGTGTTTTAATAATAGAATGGGGAAGTGAGTTTAGTCAACCCAAATGAAGAGGATAAGAATGGAATTGCAAGTGAATGCAATAGTAGAAGATAAGGATGAAAATAACAGAAGAGCACATTTGAAGAGGAACAGTAGTACTGGGTTGGTTAGAAATAAGGGTTTTAGAAAAGAGATCAGAATATTGTAATTTTTGACAACTCTGATAAAGATGATACAGGAATTAAGGTCACAGAATATTGAGAGTTGTCTAGAAAGGAATTTTAAAATAGGTAGTTCAAGGGAGTCCAGCACAGGTTGTTGGCTTTTTTTGTTTAATTGCAATAACTGATAAACTAATGTTAAAATAATTTGAGCAACTGGGAAGAGTGTCTGTAGCAGATAGGAATGTCCTATCACCTGTTTCATCCCCAGTTTACAGAGGTTGGCTTAGGTTTCCTCAAGCCAGAGGACTAGAAGTTGCTGAACTACTAAGATGTAGGGCCTGAGGAGGTATCCCCTCTCACCTCTACCTCTTTTCCTAACTTGCTGATATCTTTCCTAGATACATGTAGGGTAGGGTAAGGATACAATTGACTTGCAAAGCTGTCAGAACTTCAGTTTGTATAGTTTGTAAAATGCCTGTGCTGAGGGCTGGTTATTGAGACTTTGTTTTCCAGGAAGAAGGGAAGAGAGCCCCACATCTTGCCTATTTGAACCCATCCTTATTTTAGGAATCTGCACCTTCATAGGATGAAGATTTAAAGGTTGGAGACTGCCATTGAGCCCTGCAGAAGAGGAATGCCCATAAGAAGGAAGATATTTAGATAGAATTTAGGAAAACTACCAGTACCCTGTTTTTCCCAACAGTCTCTCCCCTTGAGTGTCTATGAGAGCCTATAAGTGCTTTCAAGTGCTTACTATCTTTATATGGACCCGACAAAGACAGGGCCTATGTGGAGAAAATAATTGAATTTTTATAATTTTTATGTTTTAATATCTCTGAGAAGAGTATTTTCAATAACAACATATACATTTGTTCTTTTACTTTTGTACATTTAACTTTCAAATTTTAAAATGTTTCAGGGGACTCCCTGTACTGTTTTAGGGTAAGGGGGAGCAACAAGATCTTTTTAATAGGTGATTTCCCTGCTGACGAACCAAGACTGCCATTTCACATTATCCAGCTTAGCCTTTTAACTGAGGATAGATAATGGAAAGTGGGGAGTGAATCTTTCTTCCTTATTATAGGTTATCAGGTTTGTTTTAGTTCAGGTAATAATAGTTATCTTAGCTGGTTATTTGGTTTTCAGTTCAGGCATTAGGACATGCAAGTTGTGATGATAAATTATTCTCAGTTTCTGCCAATAAACTGCCTATAATCCTTTGATAAGAAACTAAGAGTAAGTCTTCATTGATTATTGCATAGATTGGGAGAAGTTAAGGCAGAAAGAGATAATAAAAGCTTTTTAAAAACAGGTAAAATTTTAATTCCATGAGTCAGGGGATGTCATTTAATATATAGATAGCCAAACTTTCCCCAGATTTTTTTCTTTAAAACCTAAACTCACCCATTTTTATTGTATATTTTTGTTCTAAAGGCTTTCTAACAAACCTGATCCTAGTGATCCCTGGCCTACATCAGATGAGGATGACTATAATTTTGATACCAAGGTAAAATGCTTTTGTGAAATTAATTTTCTTGCTCTGAATTTTCTTTTGTGTATTGTTCTTAAAATTTAGCAATGGTCTGACATCTCTATATATAGAAAGTTAATCAGAGAAAACCATTTTATACAACTATGACTTGTTGATTTTTTTTTAATGTTTTTACTTTTGAAAACGTCAAAAAACTGGTACATATTTTAAAGTAGTGTGAATGTAAAAAAAAACAATGAACTGGAAAATACATTATGAGCAGAAAATCATATTAGGAAAAGTTTGCCCAAAATAAAGCAAATATGAAATTTGGCTAAGTATTATAAGCATAGAAACCCACATTAAAAAAGATCTTATTCCACCAGGCACGGTAGAACACACCTGTAATCCTAGTGGCTCGGGAGGCTGAGGCAGGAGGATTGCCAGTTCAGAGCCAGCCTCAGCAACTTAGTGATGCCCTGAGCAACTTGGCGAGACCCTGTCTCTAAATATAAATTTAGACAAGGGCTGGGGATGTGGCTTAGTGGTTAAACACCCCTGGTTTTGATCCATCCCCCCCCAAAAAATGTTATTTATACATTTGAAGAATTTGTAATATTTTTTGAATGTGAATAAATGAACAAATACATTTCTGTATAATGAAGCATTACTTGTAAATGGATGTATATGTATGATTTATCTAATAAGTCTATTGGGTTTCTGAAAATATGATTTAAATTTATATTTCCTTTAAATGTTTGGTATATTTAACTTCAGGTGAGGTCTATTGAGAAAATGTGTCATAAATAAAAAGTAAACAAATTAGAGAAATGTTATAAATAGGAAAGGTTTCAGTGTATTTATAATATTATACAACTGTGAGCTTAAATTAGGATTTTAAAATTTTCTAAACCTTTTTTTAGCCCCGTCCCATGTTTTATATATCTTTTCAAGCTGTACATTACTCTTTTTTTTTTTTTTTTTTTATTGTAAACAAATGGGATACATGTTGCCTCTCTGTACATGGCGCAAAGGCATACCATTTGTGTAATCATAAATCCACATACAGTAATGTTGCTTGATTCATTCTGTTATTTTTTCCCTTCCCCTCACCCCTCCCACCCCTCTTTACCCTCTATACAGTACTTTCTTCCTCCATACTTGCCCCCCTCCCTAACCCTAACTCTAACCCTAACATTAACCCTTCCCTCCCCCCCTTTATGTGTCATCCTCCACTTATTAGCCATATCATTCGTCCCTTGGCTTTTTGAGATTGGCTTATCTCACTTAGCATGATATTCTCCAATTTCATCCATTTGCCTGCAAATGCCATAATTTTGTCATTCTTTTTTTTTTTTTATTGTAAACAAATGGGATACATGTTGTTTCTCTGTTTGTACATGGCGTAAAGGCATACCATTTGTGCAATCATAAATTTACATAGAGTAATGTTGTTTGATTCATTCTGTTATTTTTTCCCTTCCCCCCACCCCTCCCACCCCTCTTTACCCTCTATACAGTACTTCCTTCCTCCATACTTGCCCCCCTCCCTAACCCTAACTCTAACCCTAACACTAACCCGTCCCTCCCCCCCATTATGTGTCATCCTCCACTTGTTAGTGATATCATTCGTCCTTTGGCTTTTTGAGATTGGCTTATCTCACTTAGCATGATATTCTCCAATTTCATCCATTTGCCTGCAAATGCCATAATTTTATCATTCTTTATGGCTGAGTAATATTCCATTGTATATATATACCACAGTTTCTTTATCCACTCATCAATTGAAGGGCATCTAGGTTGGTTCCACAGTCTGGCTATTGTGAATTGAGCAGCTATGAACCTTGATGTGGCTGTATCTCTGTAGTATGCAGATTTTAAGTCCTTTGGGTATAGGCCAAGGAGTGGGATAGCTGGGTCAAATGGAGGGTCCATTCCAAGTTTTCTAAGGAATCTCCACACTGCTTTCCAGAGTGGCTGCACTAATTTCCAGCCCCACCAGCAGTGTATGAGTGTACCTTTCTCCCCACATCCTCGCCAACACCTGTTGTTGCTCGTATTCTTGATAATCGCCATTCTAATTGGGGTGAGATGGAATCTTAGGGTGGTTTTGATTTGCATTTCTCTTATTACTAGAGATGTTGAACATTTTTCCATATGTTTGTTGATTGCTTGTAGATCTTCTTCTGGGAAGTGTCTATTCATTTCCTTAGCCCATTTGTTGACTGGATTATTTGAATTCTTGGAGTAGAGTTTTTTGAGTTCTTTATAGATTCTGGAGATTAGTGCTCTATCTGAAGTATGATTGGCAAAGATATTCTCCCACTCTGTAGGCTCTTTCTTCGCATTGCTGATAGTTTCCTTTGCTGAGAGAAAGCTTTTTAGTTTGAATCTATCCCAGTGGTTGATTCTAGCTTTTATTTCTTGTGCTATGGGAGTCCTGTTAAGGAAGTCTGGTCCTAGACCAACAAGGTGAAGATTTGGACCTACTTTTTCTTCTATAATCTGCAGGGTCTCTGGTCTGACTCCGAGGTCCTTAATCCATTTTGAGTTTAGTTTCGTGCATGGTGAGAGATATGGGTTTAGTTTCATTCTGTTGCATATGGATTTCCAATTCTCCCAGCACCATTTGTTGAAGAGGCTATCTTTTCAACATTGCATATTTTTGGCCCCTTTGTCTAGTATGAGAAAATTGTATTTATTTGGGTTTGTGTCCATGTCCTCTATTCTGTACCATTGATCTACCTGTCTATTTTGGTACCAATACCATGCCGTTTTTGTTACTATTGCTCTGTAATAGAGTTGAGGATCTGGTATTGCGATACCCCCTGCTTTGCTCTTTCTACTGAGGATTGCTTTAGCTATTCTGGGTTTTTTATTTTTCGAGATGAATTGCATAATTGTTTGCTCTATTTCTGTAAGGTACATCATTGGGATTTTAAATGGAATTGCATTGAATCTGTATAGCACTTTAGGTAGTATGGCCATTTTGACAATATTAATTCTGCCTATCCAAGAGCATGGGAGATCTTTCCATCTTCTAAGGTTTTCTTTAATTTCTTTCTTTAGTGTTCTGTAGTTCTCATTGTAGAGGTCTTTCACCTCTTTTGTGAGATTGATTCCCAAGGATTTTATTTTTTTCAATGCTATTGTGAATGGGGTAGTTTTCCTAATTTCTCTTTCTGAAGATTCATCACTTATGTATAAAAATGCATTGGATTTATGAGCATTGATCTTGTAACCTGCTACTTTACTGAATTCACTTATGAGTTCTAAGAGTTTTCTGGTGGAATTTCCAGGTTCCTCGAAATATATAATCATGTCATCAGCGAACAGGGATAGTTTGAGTTCTTCTTTTCCAATTCGTATCCCTTTAATTTCTTTGGTTTGTCTAATTGCTCTGGCCAGAGTCTCAAGAACGATGTTGAATAGAAGTGGTGAAAGAGGGCATCCCTGCCTTGTTCCAGTTTTTAGGGGGAATGCTTTCAGTTTTTCACCATTTAGAATGATATTAGCCATGGGCTTAGCATAAATGGCCTTTACAATGTTAAGGAATGTTCCCACTATCCCTATTTTTTCTAGTGTTTTGAGCATGAAGGGGTGCTGTATTTTATCAAATGCTTTTTCTGCATCTATTGAAATAATCATGTGATTCTTGACTTTAAGTCTATTAATATGGTGAATTACGTTTATTGATTTCCTGATGTTGAACCAACCTTGCATCCCTGGGATGAAACCCACTTGATCATGGTGCACTATCTTTTTAATATGTTTTTGTATGCGATTTGCTAAAATTTTGTTGAGAATTTTTGCGTCGATGTTCATTAAGGATATTGGTCTGAAATTTTCTTTCCTTGATGAGTCTCTGTCTGGTTTAGGTATCAGGGTGATATTGGCTTCATAGAATGAGTTTGGGAGGGTTCCCTCCTCTTCTATTTTATGGAATACTTTGAGAAGTATTGGAATGAGCTCTTCTTTAAAGGTTTTGTAGAACTCGGCTGAGAACCCATCTGGTCCCGGACTTTTCTTTGTTGGTAGGCTTTTGATGACTTCTTCTATTTCAGTACTTGAAATTGGTCTATTTAAATTGTTTATGTCCTCCTTGTTCAGTTTAGGCAATTCATATGTCTCTAGAAACCTGTTGATGTCTTCGAAATTTTCTATTTTGTTGGAGTATAGATTTTCAAAATAGCTTCTAATTATGTTTTGTATTTCAATCCTGTCTGTTGTGATATTTCCTTGTTCATTCCGAATTTTAGTGATTTGGGTTTTCTCTCGTCTTCTCTTTGTTAGTGTGGCTAAAGGTTTATCAATTTTGTTTATTTTTTCAAAGAACCAACTATTTATTTTGTCAATTTTTTGTATTGTTTCTTTTGTTTCAATTTCATTGATTTTGGCTCTGAGTTTAACTATTTCCTGTCTTCTACTACTTTTGGTGCTGTTCTGTTCTTCTTTTTCTAGGGCTTTGAGCTGTAGTGTTAGGTCGTTTATTTGTTGAGTTTTACTTCTTTTATTAAATGCGCTCCATGAAATAAATTTCCCTCTAAGTACTGCTTTCATAGTGTCCCACAGATTTTGATATGATGTTTCTTTGTTCTCCTTTACCTCTAAGAATTTTTTAATTTCCTTCCTAATATCTTCTGTTATCCATTCATCATATAATAGCATATTGTTTAATCTCCAGATGTTGGAAGAGTTTCTGTGTTTTACTCTTTCATTTATTTCTAACTTCAATCCATTATGATCTGATAGAATACATGCTAGTGTCTCTATCTTCTTGTATTTGCTAACATTAGCTTTGTGGCATAATATATGGTCTATTTTAGAGAAGGATCCATGTGCTGCTGAGAAGAAAGTGTATTCGCTCTTGGTTGGATGGTATATTCTATAAATGTCCGTTAAGTCTAAATTATTGATTGTGTTATTGAGATCTATGGTTTCTTTGTTCAATTTTTGTCTGGAAGATCTGTCCAGTGGTGAGAGAGGTGTGTTAAAATCACCTAGTATTATTGTGTTGTGGTCTATTTGTTTTCTGAAATTGAGAAGGATTTGTTTGACATACATAGATGAGCCACTGTTTGGGGCATAGATGTTTATGATTGTTATATCTTGCTGATTTATGCTTCCCTTAAGCAGTATGAAATGACCTTCTTTATCCCTTCTGACTAACTTTGGCTTGAAGTCCACATTATCTGAAATGAGGATGGATACTCCAGCTTTTTTGCTGAGTCCATGTGCATGGTATGTTTTTCCCCATCCTTTCACCTTTAGTCTATGGGTATCTTTTTCTATGAGGTGAGTCTCTTGCAGGCAACATATTGTTGGATATTTCGTTTTAATCCAATCTGCCAGTCTATGTCTTTTGATTGATGAATTCAGGCCATTAACATTCAGGGTTATTATAGAGAAATGATTTGGTTTCCCGGTCATTTGGTTCATTTTTAAAATTTTGTTTATTTATTTGTTTGACACAACTTGTTTCCTCCTTTATTTGACAATTCCTTTAGGATAATTCCTCCCTTTGCTGATTTGCTTCTTTGTTTTTCATCTCTTCCTCATGGAATATTTTGTTGAGAATGTTCTGTAATGCTGGCTTTCTTTTTGTAAATTCTTTTAGCTTTTGTTTATCATGGAAGGATTTTATTTCATCGTCAAATTTGAAGGTAAGTTTTGCTGGGTATAAGATTCTTGGTTGGCATCCATTTTCTTTCAGGGCTTGAAAAATGTTGTTCCAGGCCCTTCTAGCTTTTAGGGTCTGGATTGAAAAATCTGCTGATATGAGTATTGGTTTCCCCCTGAATGTAATTTGTTTCTTTTCTCTCACAGCCTTTAAAATTCTGTCTTTATTTTGTATGTTAGGTATTTTCATTATAATGTGCCTTGGTGTGGGTCTGTTGTAATTTTGTATATTTGGAGTCCTATAAGCCTCTTGAACTTGATTTTCCATTTCATTCTTCAGATTTGGGAAATTTTCTGATATTATTTCATTGAATAAATTGTTCATTCCTTTGGCTTGTTTCTCTAGGCCTTCCTCAATCCCAATAATTCTTAAATTTGGCCTTTTCATGATATCCCATAGTGCTTGTAGATTCTGTTCATGATTTCTTACCATCTTCTCTGTTCAACTTTGTTTTCAAGGTTAAATATTTTGTCTTCAACGTCTGAAGTTCTGTCTTCCAGGTGTTCTATCCTATTGGATATGCTTTCTATGGAGTTCTTAATTTGGTTTATTGTTTCCTTCATATCAAGGATTTCTGTTTGTTTTTTTTTCAATATCTCTAACTCTTTATTGAAATGATCTTTTACTTCCTGTATTTGCTCTTTTAACTGTCGATTTGTGCGATCATTCAATGCTTGCATTTGCTCTTTCATCTCATCGTTTGCTTCTCTGATCATTTTAATTATGTACATTCTGAACTCCTTTTCTGTCATTTCTTCTGCCATGCTGTCATTGGGTTTTATTGATGTAACATCTAGGTTTGTTTGCAGCATTTTCTTTCCTTGTTTTCTCATATCGTTCAGGTATCAGAGGACCGCGGAGATATTGCAGATTTCCTCTATTGACTTACAGTGTCCCTGAAGATTTCTATATATATCCCCCCTTAGCCTTCAGTAGGCTGAAGTCATGGAGGAAGTTGATAATGCGGTGCTCCACAAGGAAGCTGCCTCTCTAGGAGTGGTGGCCTTCAGGTGGGGTATAATCCCTGCTAGTGGGCAGAGGTGCCTCCACTTGTTGACCAATGGTCATCCAAAGGGGACCTAGGCTGCGGGCTGAGGCAAGGCCTGTTTGGGCCTGAGTCTCTGGTTTTACCGTCCTTGTGGGGACACCTCACCCGGCAGGGAAGACTCACCCGGTGGGGAGGTCTCGCTGGTCAGTTCCCTCCTAGAGGTTCCCCTGAATTTACAGCTACCTCCTGGGCTGGGGTGCCTTCCTCTGCAAAGTTCCCAGGGTCCCGGCCCTACCTCCTGGGCCTGGGAGCCTCACCCTTCGCAGATGAATCTCCTTAGGCTGCCCTTCCTCAGAGAATCTGCCCGCAGGCCTGGAACCTTCGCTCCGCCCTAAGCCTGTCTCTGTGCGGCTCTTCCACCCAGAAGCCTCCTAGATCCTGGGACCCTGCTCTGCACCTAATCGCCTGGCTGTGTGGCCCCTCCTCTGAGCAGCCACCTGTGGCCCCGAACAATCGCACTGAGTCCCAGAGACCCGCCACAGGCCTCTTCCTCCAGACAACCGCCCAGTATTCCGGTGCGTTCACTAGGAGTCCAAGAACCTCACTTCGTGCCTCCTCCTCCCACCAACCACCCGTAGCCCGAGGCAATCAATCACTCCGAGTCGAAGTGACCCTCCCCGTTCCTCCTCCTTCTCCAGATAACCCCCCGGGTGTTCAGGAGCATTCCCTCTGAGTGGCTCTGAATCCACTTGACCCGCTGCACGGGTCCTCTGGGCAACCGCCCGGAGCTCTGGTGCGGCCACTCAAGACCAAGCGTCCCACCACGCTTCTCCTCCAGGCAGCCCCCCTGTGTTCAGGAGCTGTCACTTTAAGACCAAACAACTCACCACTCGCCTTCTCCTCTGAGCAGCCGCCTGGAGCGCTAATGCAGTCACTGCGAGTCCAAAGGACCCGCTGCGCTCCTCCTCCTCCTCCTCCTACTCCTCCGGGCAGGCCCCGGGGTTCAGAAGTGGTCAGAGTCCAAACAGCTCGCCACGCAGCCCCTCCTCTGGCAACCGCCTGCAGCTCCGGTGCAGTCACCCGAATCCAAGGGGCCACGCTCCTCTTCCTCCTCCTCGTCCTCAGGGCAGGCCCCGGGGTTCAGACGCGTCGTTCTGAGTCCAAACAGCTCGCCGCGCGGCTTCTCCTCTGGCAACCGCCTGTAGCTCTGGCGCAGTAACTCCGAATCCAAGTGGCCACGCTCCTCCTCCTCCTCCTCAGGGCAGGCCCCGGTGTCCTGAGTCCACACAGCTCTCCTCGCCACTCTTCCCCTGGGCAGCCGCTGGAGCCCCAGTGGTTGCTCCGAGTCCCAGCGCTGTGCCGAGCGGCCTCCCTGAAAATGTCAATTTTGTCATTCTTTATGGCTGAGTAATATTCCATTGTGTATATATTCCATTGTGTATATATACCACAGTTTCTTTATCCACTCATCAATTGAAGGGCATCTAGGTTGGTTCCATAGTCTGGCTATTGTGAATTGAGCAGCTATGAACATTGATGTGGCTGTATCTCTGTAGTATGCTGATTTTAGATCCTTTGGGTATAGGCCAAGGAGTGGGATAGCAGGGTCAAATGGAGGGTCCATTCCAAGTTTTCTAAGGAATCTCCACACTGCTTTCCAGAGTGGCTGCACTAATTTCCAGCCCCACCAGCAATGTATGAGTGTACCTTTCTCCCCACATCCTCGCCAACACCTGTTGCTTGTATTTTTGATAATCGCCATTCTAATTGGGGTGAGATGGAATCTTAGGGTGGTTTTGATTTGCATTTCTCTTATTACTAGAGATGTTGAACATTTTTTCATATGTTTATTGATTGCTTGTAGATCTTCTTCTGTGAAGTGTCTGTTCATTTCCTTGCCCATTTGTCGATTGGATTATTTGTATTGTTGGTGTAGAGTTTTTTGAGTTCTTTATAGATTCTGGAGATTAGTGCTCTATCTGAAGTATGATTGGCAAAGATATTCTCCCACTCTGTAGGCTCTTTCTTCACATTACTGATAGTTTCCTTTGCTGAGAGAAAGCTTTTTAGTTTGAATCTATCCCAGTTATTGATTCTAGCTTTTATTTCTTGTGCTATGGGAGTCCTGTTGAAGAAATCGAAGAAAACCTTAGAAGATGGAAAGATCTCCCATGTTCTTGGATAGGCCGAATTAATATTGTCAAAATGGCCATACTACCTAAAGTGCTATACAGATTCAATGCAATCCCAATTAAAATCCCAATGACGTACCTTACAGAAATAGAGCAAGCAATCATGAAATTCATCTGGAAGAATAAGAAACCCAGAATAGCTAAAGCAATCCTTCGCAGGAAAAATGAAGCAGGGGGTATCGCAGTACCCGAACTTCAACTTTATTACAAAGCAATAGTAACAAAGACGGCATGGTACTGGTACCAAAATAGACAGGTAGATCAATGGTACAGAATAGAGGACACGGACACAAACCCAAATAAATACAACTTTCTAATACTAGACAAAGGCGCCAAAAATATGCAATGGAGAAAAGATAGCCTCTTCAACAAATGGTGCTGGGAGAATTGGAAATCCGTATGCAACAGAATGAAACTAAACCCATATCTCTCACCCTGCACAAAACTCAACTCAAAATGGATTAAGGACCTTGGAATCAGTGTTCTGTAGTTCTCATTGTAGAGGTCTTTTACCTCTTTTGTGAGATTGATTCCCAAGTATTTTATTTTTTTCGATGCTACGGTGAATGGGGTAGTTTTCATAATTTCTCTTTCTGAGGATTCCTCACTTATGTATAAAAATGCATTGGATTTATGAGCATTGATCTTGTAACTTGCCACTTTACTGAATACACTTATGAGTTCTAACAGTTTTCTGGTGGAATTTCCTGGTTCCTCTAAGTATATAATCATATCATCCGCAAATAGGGATAGTTTGAGTTCTTCTTTTCCTATTCGTATTCCTTTAATTTCCTTGGTCTGTCTAATTGTTCTGGCTAGAGTCTCAAGAACGATATTGAATAGAAGTGGTGAAAGAGGGCATCCCTGTCTTGTTCCAGTTTTTAGGGGGAATGCTTTCAGTTTTTCACCGTTTAGAATGATATTAGCCATGGGCTTAGCATAAATGGCCTTTACAATGTTAAGGAATGTTCCCACTATCCCTATTTTTTCTAGTGTTTTGACCATGAAGGGGTGTTGTATTTTATCGAATGCTTTTTCTGCATCTATTGAAATAATCATGTGATTCTTGACTTTAAGTCTATTGATATGGTGAATTACATTTATTGATTTCCGGATGTTGAACCAACCTTGCATCCCTGGGATAAAACCCACTTGATCGTGGTGCACTATCTTTTTAATATATTTTTGTATGCGATTTGCTAAAATTTTATTGAGAATTTTTGCGTCAATGTTCATTAATGATATCGGTCTGAAATTTTCTTTCCTCGATTTATCTCTGTCTGGCTTGGGTATCAGGGTAATATTGGTTTCATAGAATGAGTTTGGGAGGGTACCCTCCTCTTCTATTTCATGGAATACTTTGAGAAGTATTGGAATGAGCTCTTCTTTAAAGATTTTGTAGAACTCGGCTGAGAACCCATCTGGTCCCGGACTTTTCTTTGTTGGTAGGCTTTTGATGACCTCTTCTACTTCATTACTTGAAATTGTTCTATTTAAATTGTGTATGTCCTCCTCGTTCAATTTAGGGAATTCATATGTCTCTAGAAACCTGTTGATGTCTTCGAAATTTTGTATTTGGTTAGAATATAGATTTTCAAAATAGCTTCTAATTATGTTTTGTATTTCAATCGTGTCTGTTGTGATATTTCCTTGTTCATTCCGAATTTTGGTGATTTGGGTTTTCTCTTGTCTTCTCTTTGTTAGTGTGGCTAAGGGTTTATCAATTTTGTTTATTTTTTCAAAGAACCAACTATTTATTTTGTCAATTTTTTGTATAGTTTCTTTTGTTTCAGTTTCGTTGATTTCAGCTCTGAGTTTAACTATTTCCTATCTTCTACTACTTTTGGTGTTGGTCTGTTCTTCTTTTTCTAGGGCTTTGAGCTGAAGTGTTAGGTCGTTTATTTGTTGATTTTTACTTCTTTTATTGAATGCGCTCCATGAAATAAATTTTCCTCTAAGTACTGCTTTCATAGTGTCGCAGAGATTTTGATATGATGTTTCTTTGTTCACATTTACCTCTAGGAATTTTTTAATTTCCTTCCTAATATCTTCTGTTATCCATTCATCATGTAATAGCATATTGTTTAATCTCCAGGTGTTGGAGTAGCTTCTGTTTTTTACTCTTTTATTTCTAACTTCAATCCATTATGATCTGATAGAATACAAGGTAGTGTCTCTATCTTCTTGTATTTGCTTACATTAGCTTTGTGGCATAATATATGGTCTATTTTAGAGAAGGATCCATGTGCTGCTGAGAAGAAAGTGTATTCGCTCTTGGTTGGATGGTATATTCTATAAATGTCCGTTAAGTCTAAATTATTGATTGTGTTATTGAGATCTATGGTTTCTTTGTTCAATTTTTGTCTGGAAGATCTGTCCAGTGGTGAGAGAGGTGTGTTAAAATCACCTAGTATTATTGTGTTATGGTCTATTTGGTTTCTGAAATTGAGATGATTTGTTTGACATACATGGATGAGCCACTGTTTGGGGCATAGATGTTTATGATTGTTATGTCTTGCTGATTTATGGTTCCCTTAAGCAGTATGTAATGTCCTTCTTTATCCCTTCTGACTAGTTTTGACTTGAAGTCCACATTATCTGAAATGAGGATGGATACCCCAGCTTTTTTGCTGAGTCCATGTGCATGATGTGTTTTCCCCCATCCTTTCACCTTTAGTCTATGGGTATCTCTTTCTACGAGGTGAGTCTCTTGCAGGCAACATATTGTTGGATCTTTCTTTTTGATCCAATCTGCCAGTCTATGTCTTTTGATTGATGAGTTCAGGCCATTAATATTGAGGGTTATTATTGAGATATGATTAGTATTCCCGGTCATTTGGTTCATTTTATTTATTTATTTATTTATTTATTTATTTATTTTGAGACGACTTGGTTCTTCCTTTATTTGACAATTCCTTTAGGATAGTTCCTCCCATTGCTGATTTGTTTCTTTGTTTTTCATCTCTTCCTCGTGGAATATTTTGCTGAGATTGTTCTGTAATGCTGGCTTTCTTTTTGTAAATTCTTTTAGCTTTTGTTTATCATGGAAGGATTTTATTTCATCATCAAATTTGAAGGTAAGTTTTGCTGGGTATAAGATTCTTGGTTGGCATCCATTTTCTTTCAGGGCTTGAAAAATGTTGTTCCAGGCTCTTCTAGCTTTTAGGGTCTGGATTGAAAAATCTGCTGATATCCATATTGGTTTCCCCCGAATTTAATTTGATTCCTCTCTCTTGCGGCCTTAAAAATTCTGTCTTTATTTTGTATGTTGGGCATTTTCAGTATAATGTGCCTTGGTGTGGGTCTGTTGTAATTTTGTATATTTGGAGTCCTATAAACCTCTTGTACTTGATCTTCCATTTCATTCTTCAGATTTGGGAAATTTTCTGATAGTATTTCATTGAATAGATTGTTCATTCCTTTGGTCTTTTTCTCTAAGCCTTCCTCAATTCCAATAATTCTTATATTTAGCCTCTTCATGATATCCCATAGTTCTTGTAGATTCTGTTCATGATTTCTTACCATCTTCTCTGTTTGTTCAACTTTGTTTTCCAGGTTAAATATTTTATCTTCAGTGTCTGATGTTCTGTCTTCCAGGTGTTCTATTCTATTGGTTATGCTTTCTATGGAGTTCTTAATTTGGTTTATTGTTTCCTTCATTTCAAGGATTTCTGTTTGGTTTTTTTTCAATATCTCTAACTCTTTATTGAAGTGATCTTTTGCTTCCTGTATTTGCTCTTTTAACTGTCGATTTGTGCGATCATTCAGTGCCTGCATTTACTCTTGCATCTCATCATTTGCTTCCCTGAGCATTTTAATTATGTACATTCTGAACTCCCTTTCTGTCATTTCTTCTGCCATGCTGTCGTTGGGTTTCATTGATGTAACATCTAGATTTGTTTGCAGCATTTTCTTTCCTTGTTTTCTCATATTGTTCAGGTATCAGTTGACCGCTGTGATATTGCAGATTTCCTCTATTGTCTTATAATATCCCTGAAGATTTCTATTATATCCCCTCTTAGTCTTCAGTAGCCTGAAATCTTGGAGGAAGTTGATAATGCAGTGCTCCACAAGGGAGCTGACTCCCTAGGGGTGGTGGCCTTCCGGTGGGGTATTTTCCCTGCTAGTGGGCAGAGGTACCTTCACTTGCTGATGAATGGTCATCCAGAAGGGAAGTAGGATGTGGGCTGATGCAAGACCAGTTTGGGCCTGTGTCTCTGATTTTACAGTCCTTTTGGGAGAACCTCACCCAACAGGGAGGAGTCACCCGGTGGGGAGGTCTCGCTGGTCGGTTTTCCTCCCAGAGGTTCCGTTCAATTCACAACTACCGCCTGGGCTGGGCAGCCTTCTTCTGCAATGTTCCCACTGACCCGGACCTACCTCCTGGGCCTGGAAGCCTCACCCTTCGCAAACGAATCTCCTTCGGCTGCCTCTCCTCAGAGAAGCTGCCTGCAGTCCTGGAGCCTTCGCTCCGCCCCTCAGTTTGTCTGTGGGGCCCTTCCACCAAGAAGCCGTCTAGGACCCTGCTCTGCACTTTTCGCCTGGCTATGCGGCCCCTCCTCTGAGCAGGCACCTGGAGCCCCTTACAATCGCTCCGAGTCCCAGTGACCTGCCACACGCCTTTTCCTCCGGCAGCCACCTGTTGTTCCGTGCGGTCGCTCTAAGACCAAGTGACCCACCACGCACCTCTTTCTCCACCAGGCAGTCACCCAGAGATCTGGTGCGTCACGAGTCCCAAGAACTCACTGTGCACCTTCTTGTCCCGACTGCCTCCCGTAGCCCTGGTGCAGTCACTTCGAGCCCAAGCACCCCGCCGCGCTCCTCCTCCTTCTCCAGACAACCCCCCTGTGTTCAGGAACGGATGCTCTGGGACCAAACCACTCAGCACGCTGTTCCACCGGATAGCCGCCCAGAGCCCTGGCGCAGCTGCTCCAATTCCAAGCGACGTGCCGAGCCCGTATTTCTCCTTCTCCTCTGGGCAGCCCCCTGTGTTCAGGGGTGGTCGCTTTCAGTCCAAACAGCTCACCAAGCACCTTCTCCTTTGGGCAGCCTCCCAGAGCCCAGGTCGGTTGCGCCGAGTCCAAGCGCTGTGGTGAACAGCCACCTCTCCAGTACTCCCAGTTGTCTGCGATCACTGCTCCGGCGGGGGGAGGGGCATCTCAGGCAGCTTTACTTCACAAAAGTTCCCTGCTTTCGGGGCTACCGCCCCTTCCGGGATGCCTGCCCCATCCGGGACGCCTGCCCAGTGGGATACACTCACCCGGCTGCTTTGAGTTGGTCCCAAGTCTCTCAATATTTCCTTTTCTTGAGTCCTGAGTCCACGCTGCTCCTCCGGATAGCCGCCCGGAGCCCTGGCGCAGCTGCTCCAAGTCCAAGCAACATGCCGAGCCCGTATTTCTCCTTCTCCTCTGGGCAGCCCCCTGTGTTCAGGGGTGGTCGCTTTCAGTCCAAACAGTTCACCAAGCACCTTCTCCTTTGGGCAGCCTCCCAGAGCCCGGGTGGGTTGCGCCGAGTCCAAGCGCCGTTGTGAACAGCCACCTCTCCAATGCTCCCAGCTGCCTGCGATCACTGCTCCGGCAGGGGGAGGGGCGTCTCGCCGGCAGCTCTACTTTGCAAAAGATCCCTGCTTTCAGGGCTACCGCCCCGTCAGGGACGCCTGCCCCGTCCGGGACGCCCGCCCAGTGGGAGACTCTCGCCCGGCTGCTTTGAGTTGGTCCCAAGGCTCTCTATATCTCCTCGAGTCCTGAGTCCTGGAGCAACATGAAACGCAGCCACCCTCTAGTCCGCCATCTTGAATCTGAATCTGTACATTACTCTTTAGAGTTCACATCACCAGTTCTTAATCTGAGTGGAAAATTGATGAAATATTTTTCCATTTTTATTTTTCTCCGGTAATAATGTTATAGCTTTTCGGGGAGTAGTAACCATCTTTAATTAAAAGAATTACTTATAGTAATAAATTTAAACCTTATTATAGTATTCATAAAAGAGTAATTGTAGTTTAAAACAAATCAGAATTATTATACTATGAACTAAAGTTTCATATCTCTTTGTATACCTTATATCCCTCTCTCTTCTCTTTTCTTACACAAAAATTTGTTCACTGTTTATTCTTTCAATATATTTCCATCTTCATTATTAACATATTTGGTTACATCTTTCCTTTTTTTTTTTGGAGGGGGTTGGGGGCACTGGGGATTGAACTCAGGGGCACTCAACCACTGAGCCACATCCCAGCCGTATTTTGTATTTTTTTTAGAGACAGGGTCTCACTGAGTTGCTTAGCACCTTGTGGTTGCTGAGGCTGGCTTTGAACTTGAGATTCTCCTGTCTCAGCCTCCTGAGCTGCTGGGATTAGAGGCGTGTGCCACCATACCTGGCTGAGATATGGGAATTTTTAAATGATTATTTATACTGCTTGCAATTCCAACTTATCTAAATATGATACTATTAAAAACTAAACTCTCACATTTTTCCCCTTGAAGTAATTCGTGTAAATGTAAATTATGCAAACACATTCAAAATCAACAACTTAAAACTAAAATGTTAGTTTCTTTGAGAGTAGACTACAGAGGGATAATTTTTTTCTAGAATATTTTGGTTAAGAAAATTAAAGGGAAAATGAAGGGAATAAGAAAGACAGTAGAATGAATTGGATATAACTTTGCTATGTACACCACAGTGAATCTCCACATCAAGTACAACCTTAAGACTGGGATCCTAATTGGAATAAGTTATACTCCATATATGTATAATATGTCAAAATACAATCTACAGTCACATATGTCTAGAAAGAACAAAGAAAAAAATTTTAAAACATTCAAAAAAAGAAAATTGTCTAATGGATATCATAGTATTTTTATAATAATCAGAAGTAAGGGAGTAATATTTGTGGGATGTCTCTTATCACCTCATAATCCCACCCCATGAGAAGATGTAGTTTAGTAAATGACAGAATTGGAGTTTGATTCCACACATGAATGATTCCTAAATCTGTGTTCTTTGTGTTAGATAATATAGTACTAGTAAATATTTGAATTAATTATCAAATTTGATACCTGTTATTTTTCAAGTTTTTTTTTTATTTTTTATTTTTTTCCTAGAATTTCCCAAAAGTGAACCTAACAGAGCTGTGGACTGCTACTCAACAATCCCAGAAAAATCGTAAGCTAAATGAAGATTGGCTATTCTTATTCTTGTGCTGTTCACTGATTTGAAATTACAGATATTTACTCTTTACTTTGTTTTTATTTTTATAGAAGCAAAATATAGCATTGGGCAGCCAGAAAATAGAACCTTGTTTGACAGCAGTAATTCTGATAGTCAAAATGAAGACATGGCCAAAACCCTTCCTAAAATATCAGTCAAAATCCAGAGCTTTTCTGATTCTTCTTTTTCATCTCCTGATCCAAAAGTAGGTATTTTTGAAGCTCCTTTTTCATGCTTTATTTATATATCATCTCCCTAATCTACATAATGATGACCAAGATCCTAAAAAAAAATAGATATATATATAAGGGCCACAAGATCATAATAGAAAACAAGTATAACAACAGTTGAGATATACGTACAGGAATTCTTAGGTATGCCATAATGGAAGGAAATAATTAGAAAGCAACTCAAGAGAATAGCTGGATGAATATGAAGCTGAAGAGTGGAACGAATGGGAAGAATTCATTTAAGAAAGGCAAGATAACTATCAAGATCAAATAAGAGAGTTAAGAGGAAAGACATATAAAAGCATGAATTAAATGACAGCAGAAACTGTTATAAAATATGATAGAAATTAAACTTTTCCAAGTAACTTATTGTTGATTTTAATGAAGAAGAGAAAGAATTTTCCTGCTTTTAAATTTAGCAAAGTGATATATTTAATTAAGCAAAACCTGTGTTCATACGTAATGCAAACTGAAATCTGTTTTAGGCCTCTTGAGATTTACTATGAATTACTAATTTTTGATTCTTTTGTTCTTACAGTTTTCAATTTAGTTATTAAAAAAAATAATTTTTGTTATTTCCTTAAATTACTTACCTAACTTATCTTTCCATTTGGGTGTATAATTTTGATAACTGTTTTAGATTTTTTTTTTTCTTTTTTTTTTTCTTTTTTTGGTACTGGGGATCCAACCCAGTGCTTTGTGCGTGCTAGGCAAGTGCTCTACCAGTGAGCTACATTATCGGCCCTGTGTTTGAGATCTTTTTTGGAAATAAAGAGTTAGGGGGTTAGGTATGTAAAGTTCTTGCCTAGCATACAGAAGGCCTTAGGTTAGATCCCCAGTATTGCAAATAACAAAAACCAACATAGAGTAAAGAATAAATAAGCAAGCATTTAGTTCATGTTTTCACTAATTTAAATTTTTGATTATATTAATTAGGTTCTTCTTTGTGTTGCTGGGGATTGGACCCAGAGCTAAAAACACACTAGGCAAGTGCTCTACCACCCAGCTGCATCCCTAGGCCAAATATTTATAGTTATTAAACCTTATATGTAAATTCTTTCATCTTTAAAGCTTAGGAATTCTGATGATTAGATATTCTAAAATCTTTTTTTTTTCATGTGAATATTGGATACTGATTAACAAGAATTTGAACAGTATTTGAAAAGTATTTAAAGGCCTAAAAGTATTTAAAGACTTAGAAATCTTCAACTTGGAAAAGTTTTCAGAGTCGATCCTATCTCCAATTTTTAACTACCATTCCACATAGTGTAAATAGGAAATTAGAACTATAAGTATGCTGTTTATAGGAAAAACGAATTTTAAAACTGGGTTTTACATTTTTTCCTTACTTCATTCTGATACTTAAAAATGCCTGATATATAATCCATTAAACATTTCCTTATGCAATTTAAAGCATTTGTTTTTGAGGTAGGGGTCATGCAATGTGCCTAGGCTGACCTCAAATTCCTGGGATCAAGTAATTCTTTCACCTCACCCTTCCATGTAGCTCCGACTTTAGATGTGATCTACCATGCCTAAGCTTACAATTTAAACCTTTTATGATTATTTACTTATTTGTTTTGGTACTAGGAATTGAACTGAGGAACACTCTACCACTGAGCCATATCTCCAGCCCTTTGTATTTTTTTTTTTTTTTTTTTTTTTTTTGAGACTGGATCTCACTAAGTTTCTTAGGGCTTCACTTTCCATCCTTCTGCCTCAGCCTCCCAAGTCACTGGAATTACAAGTATGTGCCACCACGCCAGGCTTAGTATTTATTTTTTAAAAGGAGTCGTCTTGCAGCATCTTGAATTGGTATCTTAAAATTAAATCTTTTCATTAAATTAAAAAATGCATATTAGTATAGCACCCCAGAAACAAGTATTTGCATATATCAGTATTTTCATATCCTTGAAATAAGTGTTGATGTATGTATTTGAAAATGTGGTCCCCCATTTTTCTCCTTGTTGTGTTCATTTTTAAAATTGCAGAGTTCTGTGTAGGTTTGCATTATTTAATTATAAGTGTAGTATATTTTACAAATACTTATTTTCTTGAATCCATGTCCTTATTAAGGTTGTATGTTCCTACTCTGAATGTATTTATTCAGTTCTGGCATCTAAGTCCTCTGAGTGCCTTAAATTTAATATGTCCTCAACTTTAGACATTAATGTTAACCTTTTCTGATTCTATATTAATATAATATGTCATCCATTTCCCAATTCTAGTAATTAGTACATTTTAAATAGCACTGAAACACTAAAGCTAAGAAATCCTGAACTCAGTCCCTCAAATCACCAGTCTAGTCTGTTACTAAGTTCTGTATATTCTACTTACCATTTTTCATGTCTTACTGCTGGGATTCACCTTCTCACTTGTCATTTTGAAATGTATTTCTCTTGTTCTGCTTTCTGCCATTATGTTCATTTATCTTTATTTTGCTGCCCAGGTGGCATTTCAAATGCTAAAACTCATCTCCTTATTAAATGGATCCATATTACATGAGGGGAAAGTTCATATTCTAACATGACACATATCTTTTGTGGTTTGGCCCTGATCCTCCTGTTTTATCTATACATCCCTTTCCCAGTAACTGTATTCCACTTTTACCACACTTTTTTCCTATTCTTCATTTACTATGTGATTTTATTCCTTATCCTTTTGCTGTCCTATCCCTTCACACCCTCACTTTGTACTTTCTCTTTCTTTTAAAATGTGACTCTGTTTGCAATATTCTCAGAGCTTTCTAGGTAGAACCGATTCTTTTGTCCTTTTTGCCCTTAACTGAATTCGTTTCAGTTGTAGAACTAATAAATTATACTTTATTCTTATTTATTTCTCTGTATCTCTGCCTCTACTTGATAATAGACAGGAATCTTTTCTATTTTCAATGTCTTCCAAGATAGTGCCTAGGATTTGGTAGGTACAATAAATGTCGTCTTACTGACTGACTGAATGAGTGAGTTGGTGACCACCTGAATAAACATTTTTCTCAAGTCAGGTTTTTGTTTTGTTTTTGTTTTTGTTTTTTTTCAGCAGGAAGAAACAACAAAACCAATAATTGGAAAAGAAGAAAATGGTACTAAAAGTGCTTCACAAGATCAAACAAATAATGAGAATTTGACTTACGTTGACACAGGGCACAAAAATAATAAAAGTGGTAAGTCAGTGAATATCTATGAAAATTTTTCTATATTTAAATACTATTATAAAAAATAAAGTGTTTAGATCCAAGAAAAGATACCCATTTCTTTTATATTTTTGCTTTTGCTGTCATTCTCCTGCAACCAACTTCTTCCTGATACTGTATCAACCCTCTGAAATTCCTTTTTGTTTTTCCTTTTATTTTATTGAAATATTGTTAATGGAGATAGACTTGTACATATGTTTAAAATTCACAGTACTAAGTATTATTACTGTATCTGTTACTACATTTTATAGATATGATGTCTGCATTGGGATTAGGAGAAGAGGAAGATGAAGAATCACCTTGGGATTCTGAGGTATTGTCTGTTACTGTTATTTTTGGAATAAGCATTGAGTGACGTTAAAACATTGAAGAGGGTGCTTCATGTTTATTCCACTGTCAGTTCTTTGATGCTCATCCATTCTGTTAAAAGAATAATCGGTACTTTACAAACTGTATGACACAAGTACCATCTTTTTAAAATCGGTGATTAAAATAATTGTCTTAATAATAAATTATACTGTATTCAGTCAATTACTCAAATAGCACAGGAGTTACTATCTGACTTACTTTAAATATATGGGATCATACTGTAATATATCTAAACGTGATTAAACCTGTGTTGCCAAAGTTTTATGGATTTTTTAACTCAGTATTCATCATATTTTGATATTTCCATAGGTTTTTAAGATTTTTACTTTGTATTGATTCTCAGATTTCATATTATATATTTTCTTTTTGAAATATAATCTTTAAAAGCATCTATGGGAATTAAAGTACTCAGTTTTTACTTTTGAAAATATTTTTACAATTATTTTACCAAAAATATTTTAACTAATTATTCAGCTCTAGCTTGAATATTATGTTTATCTGAACTACTAGTATTTTCTTTCTCTGAGTTATAGTGTATCCTTAATAATGTGGGAATTCTGCTATCATCTTTGTAGATTATCTGTTTTCTTTCTTACTGATTTTAAGCCTTTTCCTTCTCTTGGTGTTTGACTACTTCTGTTTCATTATTTTTATTTATTCAACTCTTTTATGGCCCACTGTACTTCTGAATAAGAAGTATCATGTTTAACTTTCAATTTTATAAATTTACTTCTTTATTATTTGTCCCTCATTTTATTAATTTTATGTTTTATTCCTTCTTAGTTATCAAATATGTAACAATAATTGTATTTTCTATTTTCTTTTCTGTATTATATTTGGTTACATTTACTCTGCTTAGTCTTCCATTTCATTAATCCTCTTATCAGCTCATTCCAATTTAGTGTTTAATCCCTATAAAAAAAATAGCATTGTTAGATTTCTTAAAAAGAAGATGAGGCTTTGACTT
Source organism: Sciurus vulgaris (assembly GCF_902686455.1). Lineage (NCBI taxonomy): Eukaryota > Metazoa > Chordata > Mammalia > Rodentia > Sciuridae > Sciurus > Sciurus vulgaris. The sequence goes on along the minus strand of NC_136464.1, from coordinate 95,333,970 downwards.
TACTTTCTCACATCTGCACATAGCTAAAAGGAATAATATCCTCACACTTTAACATATAATTAATAAAGTAAGTATATGCTAATAAGTATATTACTATTGCATACTAAAATTCTGATCATTTGTAGGATTCATTTAATGAACCAATGTGGTATAGTTGTAAAAAACTAAAACTTAGAAATCACAGAGAATCACCTTGCGTTCTGAGGTTGTTTATCTAAAAACTAAAGAATTATTCAAGTCAACCTTGTGACTCTGTCTTATATATGGATATATTAAAGTCCTAATGTGATTCAGAGAGAAAATTTGAACTAATTTTTATAGCATTAATAAGTAAACAAAGTATTTCTATATTTGAACTGTGAAGAATAGATCTGCAAGGAATGTTTCAGCCTCTGAGAAGGAAAAGCATGAGAAATTATAAATATGTGAGAATATAGTTAGTTTTTCTGATGTTTTAGTTAAGTAGAAGCCATTTTTGAAAGTAAAATTTATTGAATACCTTTATGTCAACCATGCTTACCATGATATAAGTATAAACAGTGGTGAACTATTTTAAAGTGATCACTGTGGGAAAAGATTGGAAGTACCTGATTTTTATAAGCAGCTGCTTCATTATGGTACCAGCACAGTAGCTGAAGTTAGAAAACAGAAAATGTCAGTATCCTGGTTTTGTCATTTGGTAGCTATGAAATCTTGGAAAATTTAACTATTGAAATGTCAGTAACCTTATGGTACTATAAAGATGGTACAATGTCTCTTAAATATGTGTAATGAACAAATATGGTGAAGAAATGTGAAAACACTTTGTAAACTAAGAAATGTGTTCATATTTATTAGATAAAGTGTTCATTTGTTAGACAAAATGATCTCAGTGGTATTCAGTGACTTATTAAATTTCAAGATTTTTTTTTAAATCTGAGGACAATAAAATGGCAAGTGTCAAGAAAAGTGTGAAGCTTACAAGTTGAAGGGGGCATATATGTGTCTAATTTGGAAATGGTTTCAGTAAACTATTAATGGGTGTTTTATAGGAATATAGTGATTTGGTGCTTTGAGGCCTTCCTGATGAGATTATAAATGTTTTGACCTTGAATAATTTCCTGCTGTTAACTGTCTACTATGTGGAAGGCAATTAGATGTGGAATTTACCACATGAGGACTTGTGCTATAGTGATAGAATAAAAAAACAAGTAAGTAGGCACAGTGGTGCACGCCTGCAATCCCAGCAGCTTGAGAGGCTGAGGCAGGAGGATTATGAGTTCAAAACCAACCTCAGCAACAGCAAGGTGCTAAGCAACTCAGTGAGACCCTGTCTCTTAAAAAAAATACAAAATAGGGCTGGTCACGTGGCTCAGTGGTTGAGTGCCCCTGAGTTCAAACCCCAGTACTAAAAGCAAAAACAAGTAAACAACAAACACTTGTTAAGTCACCGTAAGTGCTTCATATAAAGTAAACAGAGAATGCTAGTTTAAAAAGTACTGAGGAAGTTTGTAGTTGGGATGGGTATGAGAATGAAATTCTGTACTAAGTGGAGGAAGCTCAGTCAGTAGAGTGCTTGCCTTGCAAGCACAAGGCCCTGGATTCAATCCCCGGCACCACACAAAAAAAAAGATTTCTCTAAAGTGTAGATTGCTCTGAGTGCGATATTGAAGCTTAGATGGGAAGGAGCCAACCATGTGAATGTCTAGGAGGAGAATATTCTTGGTAGAGAGAACAATGAATCGCATCTGTCCATCATTTTACTCTCAACATCCTGGAATGACCTGGATGCAGGGAGTGGGATAATCATCATCAATAATAATTTTTATTAGTGTAATGCATAGAAAAGAAAATATACAAATAAGTGCCTGGGCACATTTTATTTAATAAATGTTCTTATGCATCCTCTCTTATTAAGATTTGCTGTACATTTTTTGACATTCATTGTTAATTGGGAAAGAGTTGAACACTGAGTCTGATATTTGTATGCTATTAAACATAGCATAAAGATAAGTTTTTGTTACCACTCTGTCATTTTATTCAGCCATTTTTCCTATAAGTAAAAATTTATCAAAAATATTTGATATTCTCTTTATTTAGTTTTATTGTTTGTTTTTTGGTTTATGGTATAACAAATTGAACCCTGGGACTCATACATGCTAGGAAAGCACTCTTACTGAGCTGCATTCCCCAGCCCTTCTATTTTTCATTTTGAGGCAGCGTTTCATTGAGTTGCCCAGGCTGACCACCAGCTTGTGATCCTCCTGTCTCAAACTCCCAAGTAACTGGAATTACAGGCATGCCCCAACAAACTACAAAACAATTTAGATTTTCTAAGTCCATGTTTACATAAATGAAGGAGCTTCTACAATGTTTACACTCGGGATGACACACTCTGAAGTTGCTTATCATACCAAGTGTCTTTATTTTAACACTAAAATTATTTCTTGTCCTTAGAAGTGTTTGCAGTGTTTCATGCTATACTTTGCAAGTGTACTTACAAGAATTTTTTTTAAAATGTATATTTTAAATGTTCTCTTATGTTTGATGGGGAATGCAAAGTAGAGTTAGGTATTATGGAGTTAAGTTTCTTTTTGAAGTATGCACATTTGTTAGTATTTTATCTATGAATATGTTTCCTATGCTCCTCCATGCTTAGTAGTGTAGGACCCCCCCTTAGTAGTGTAGGACCCTTCCTTGAGTAAGGAAGACCCTTACTCAAGTCTCAGGATGGCGCGCTCCAGGAAGCACGAGAGACCGGCTTGATGCAAAAGCATGAGGCACTTTAATAACGGAGCTCCGGGCCAACACGTATCTCACACAGGAGATAGAGGAGTTGACCATGAGGCTCAGAAATCAGGGGTTTATATAGGAAAAGTTAGGGAGTTTGGCGCAGGTACACATAATTGGCTGATTCAAATATAAGCGGGCACATGACTACATTGATTACATCAGCAAGTAGTACATGCAAATTGACATTCCAGCAATGTGGTAGGACAGTTTATTTTGGTTAGCAGGGGTCAAGTTAACCTTAAAGAAAAGGGAAGAAGGGGGAAAGTGGGTGACACCAGATGGTCCACGGCCTTGTGGAGATTGTTTATCCTCCATGGCCAGTTAGTTTTTGATGATTTGGCAGTCTTATTTTAGGCTTGTTTAGGTATGTTCAGGCCTCAGGCCTGTCCCTCTTTGTTTCTTTTTCTAAGTTCATTTGCTAGACTACAGATTCTCTGCTTTAATTATGGGCACTTAAATTTTAACTCCTTCATTAGCCATGTGAAGATAAAATATAGTCTTGATCTAGACAAAGCATATGAAGTTCTTTATTGAAATGTTTGACTTTTTATGCATGCATCTGTCATTTTAAAATGTAATTGCTTTTAAAATAGAACATTCAGCTATCTTCTTATAGCTAGAAAATCTTTATGCAACTCATTATTAATATTAATTTCACTAGAGTATCTCTGAGAATCTTCCACAAAAGGGTGTTAGTCATTTATCTGGGGCTGTGCATCAAAGAGGAAACAATATAATCAATGGACAAGGAGAAGGTAAGAGCTGTATTTTATTAAAAACGTATTTGGCAAAGTGTTTATTTGAAAATGAGCACTGATACGTTCTAATAGTCAAAGACACATTAAATGCATGGTAAGGGAAAAAAATAAAATGGTAATAAATAGTACATCTTATCAAGTTTCAGCAGCAGGTTAAATTTGTAGTGTCAAAGGAGCTGAATTATTAGTTCCATTTTAAGATAGAAGACCTGAGGAAAGTTAGTAAATAAGAAAGTGGAAAAGAGAATAGGGAATGAAGAATTAAGAAAGGTAGAGAGTATAGGAAGTAAATGAAGGGAAAAGAAGCAGGTATACATAGTGGAGAGTGAGAAAATAAAGTAATGTTTTGGAAAAATGAAGATCAGGGTATTAGAAATGTGGGATGAATATAAAGTAAGCTTCCAGTTACAAAACTTTAAAGCACAATTTTTCCTCTCTTGCCATTTTCCTCACTGTTGGGAAGGCATTGAGAATTGAAGTACTCATCACACAGAGCTATGTTTTATTTACCATAAATGAATATAAATATATATGATCAACCATGAATGCATATAATTTAATGTCATGTAAAATAAGAACCAATAAATTTTTTTTAAAAACTGAAGAGAATTATAAAGACAAAAAAAGTAGGATTAGCTCTGAGGAGATCAGAGAAGCCATAGCATGATGAAACCATTAGAAAGTTTTCCACTTTTTATGTAATTTCAATTTAGAGAACATGATAGGGATGAGCTTGAGGCTATTAAGGTAAATTAAGGTAAAGGAACTGGGAACTGACTTAGACCACCTTTTGAGGATCATTTTAAAAAATGTGCATCCTGACTCAGCAGATCTGTAACTTTGTTTCTAATAAGATCTCAGGTGATGCCAATGCTGCTGGTCCTCAGGCAATACTCTGAATGGCAAGGACCTAGACTTCACTTTAAAGAAACCTGGAGGACCAGCCATTGGATAATAATACAAGACATTACAGGATCAAGGGAAAGTATAGATTTTGTTTTTATTTCTGAGCATGTTTTCTACCCAGAGGGAAAGGACTAAAGAGATGACGAAATAGATATAATTCTAAAATACTACTGCTAAATAAAGAGGAAAAAGTACTGGGAATAATTCATTTAAAAAAAAAATAAAATGGAGAAAAATCAAGACCAGAATCTAGAGATACAGCAAAGCAGACTTAATTCTGGAAACAAGAGACTATAATACAGTTCATTCCTTGAATATCAAACTTGTTATTCTTAGTGAATATAGCACTGATTTTGAAATATAAAAGGTCATTAGTATCTAAAAATTCTGTGACAGTTCAGTTTTTTCTTTTTTTGATAACCATATTTCAATATTGAAAGCTTGTTATACATTATTTCTTAGATATGGTTTATATACCATCTTGCATGAGTGGATCAAGAAACGTTAAGATGGCTAAACTAGAGAAAACAAGAGATGTAGGCATACCAGTAGCCAACATGGGTATGAAAAAAATGAATATTTTTATTAACTATTATTCTACAAGTATATATCCCAGCTGATCATTTCAGAAAACTTTGTTGAAAAATACATTTTTGCATTCTACTGAACTCTTAATTACAACTTTGTACTTTCTAAATTACAGAACAAATTGAGTGACATGATAAATACTTGTAGTATATGGTTCTAATGTGTTACATAAAGATCTATGCTGTTACATTCTGCCATCAGCTTTGACATCCTGTCAGGGTCATGTTTTGTTCCTCTGGTTACAGATCACTTTTCTGTCCATCAATCGGCATGTTCATATTGGTTCATGTACACACTTCTGCTTTAGTTATGGTCATTAGAAACATAATCTCACTTTTGAAACCTTAACTGCATGTTTTATTAACCTTGTATTCCTGTTTTTTGTCTTCAATATATTTATCATGTTGCTGTTCTAACGGAGGGGGGGGGGGGGCCTCAACTCTAATTTCCAAACCTAAGCATGAAGATTCAGCTCCATACTAACTCTGCATAAACATATGGTTGGCTTTGTGATATCTACATGTAATTGATTGTATGTCCCCTTTGCTTTTTAGAATCTCCTGAGAAATGTCCTCAGTTAAAGGTAAATAAATATCTTTTATATTTTTATCTTGAAATTATTAACTGTATGCTATATGCAATATATAATATTTATTAAATATCTTGTTTCAAAATGCATCCAGACTACCAGTGAAATGAAAGATTCTTGTCTGAGTAAAGCCATAGGAATGAAGGATGTACAAACATTCAAATCAGGTAAATTTTGCAATACAAATTATTCTGGAAAGAACTACATTAAACTATTTGAAATGCTCAGTCTTCTTATTCCCAATTTTTTCCATGTTTGTTGGAAAGATTTGACATAAATAATACAAATGTAATTATTGGTTCATGTTTGAAAAAAAAGGTATTTATAAGCATAAAAATTTTAATGTAAGCTTTAATTCAGATGTTTCTACTTTTATGTTGCAGTGCTTAAAGTTCCCAATTTGTAATCCCTTTATTTGTTAGGGATTCACAGAGGTTAATTATGAGATTCAAAGATTTTTCCAGAGTTTAAAAATGCTTATTGGAGAGCTAAGCACAGTGCTCATGCTTGTAATCCCAGCTCCTCAGGGCATCTCTGAAGAGTTTTGAGATCCTCTTTAAAAATGAAAAAAAAAAAAAAAAAAATGTGTATTGGATTCTAATGTCAAATGTGTTTTAACTTTATTTCTTCTTAGTAATTGTTAATACTGATGATCTTAAGCCAATCATATGTTCTGATTAACAGATTGTGTGTGTGTGTGTGCAAGCATGTGTGGGTATGTGTGTTTGATGATTAATAATGGGTAAAGTAATCATGCTTTAATAGCAATGTGGTACACACAGTTCTTCAAAACTAATTTGGAAACTTTTGGGCCTTAGGATCCTTTTATAGTATTAACAATTATAACAGACTCTAAAGAACTTTTATTTAAGTGGGTTATATCTATTAATATTTACTATATTAGAAACAATCTGAAAGATTTAAAAAAATAAGCATGCATAGTCATACCTTACAGTAGCCATTACATCTGACTCGTTAGCCATTAGAACTATGGTTTTTTCACACATCAATCTCTGAAAAACTCCACTATACATTTATAAGAGAATGAGTGTGAAAATGACAAATAACATTTAGTATTAATTAGACTTCTTGAACCCCTGAAACAGATACTGAATTCCAGGGATTCTCAAATCACTATTTAGTACCAATGTTTTAAACCATGGATATCAAATGGTAAGGGAGCCTGATGGAATGACTTTTAAAGTTACACTTCTGTATTTCTTTTTTCTTTCACTTTTCTTAAAAAGTTTAAATCTGACAATTTTGTTTATAAAAAAAGAAATTTTTATTATCTATACATTTCCTATTTCATGTCATTTTTATATTCATTGAATTTTCCAATGAATTATTGTGGACCTAGATTTTTTACCCTTGCCCTTTGAAAAATGGGAACAATTACATCATGTCAAGCTATCATTTTTTGTAAAAATGTATGATGTTTATCCAGGACTCAAAGGTAAATTCTGAGGAATTGAAGAAAGACCATCTTATTGTAATTAAAGTAGATTTTTTAATATAAAATGGTATATTAACTAAAGCCCATGTCTTCAGAATGTAAATACTGTCATGCATATTTGAATTTAAAATAATTAATAATTTTAATTCAAAAATTCATATTTCTGAAGAATCTTAATAAATAATGCTTTCTTGGAAAAAATATGTGATAGTGATGGCTGAGTGAAACAAGTAATACTGTAATACTAATAAATAAAAATGTAGAAAAATAGGTAGATGATAAATAGGTAATTGAACTTATCAAGTACAGTATATGTAAAATAAAGTAAGCCATGAAGGAGTAGATGTATGTGGAGCACAGGGGGACATGGGACTATTTCTCTGAAGAAAGAATTTGCATAAGATGGTTTCAGTTCTATTATCATTTACATTCTAATAAATGAAAACCTTGTATTTGAATTTTTCGGATCAGTTGTTTTTTTTTATTTTTTAAATTTTTTAATTTGTTGTACATGACAGTAGAATGCATTTATACATTCTGATAGATCATACATAAATGGAGTGAAGTTTCATTTTGTCTGATTATACATATTGTAGGATCACATCAGTCATGCAGTCATATATGTACATGAGGTAGTAATGACTGTTTTATTCTACGGTCATTCCTAAGACTTGTCAAAGATCTAGTAATTTAATGCAAATCAAAACCCCATCAAGATTTCATCTCTCTTCAATCAGAATGGAAATCATCAAGAATACAAATAATAATAAGTTTTGGGAAGGATATGGCGAACAAGGTACACTCATACTTTGTTGGTGCAACCACTCTGAAAGGCAGTATGGAGATTCCTCAGAAAATTAGGCATGGAACCACTGTTTGATACAGCTCTGTTCCACTCTTTGGTATATATACAAAAGATCTAAAAGTAGTATACTGTAGGAATGTAGGCACATCAATGTTCATAGCAGCACAATTCACAATAGCCAGATTATGGAACCAATCTCGGTGCCCTTAATCAGATAAAGAGATAAAGAAAATGCAGCATATACACACAATTGAGTTTTACTCAGCCATGAAAAAGAACAAAATTATGTTGTTTGCTGGTAAATGAATAGAACTGGAGACTACAGTGCCAAATAAAATAAGTCAGACTCAGAAAGTCAAGGGTCAATTGTTTTCTCTAATATGCAGAAGCTAGTCTAAAATTAGGGGGGAAAAGAGAGAAACAGGGGGATGCCATCAAAATAAAAGATCAGGGAGTAGTGGAAGGGGATTGAGGGGGAGGGAGGAGAGACTGGATAAGGTAAAAACAGTGGGATGAATCTGACCTAACTTTACAATATACATACATGAATAAACTACATGAATCTTACCATATGCATATCCACAAGACACGTAATTTTTTTAAACAAATGTAAATAAATAGATCTCAAGTAGAGGAAAAGGAGGAGAGGGACGAAAGAGGGGGAAGGTAAAAGTAAGTACTGGAGACTTAATTGGAGCAAACTATACACCATGCATTTATTATTATGTCAAAATAAATTCTAATGTTATCTATGACTAATATGAACCAATACATTTTTTTAAAAAAATTTAAAGATCTGGAAAAAAATCTAGTAATATGAAAGCTGATGATAAATATCCATTTGTATCATAATCAGTGACTAAAAATCAGTCACCATCCACAGAATTTGGAAAGATGACCTTAAAGAAAAGATGAATATTGGGGCTTTATTTCTGTTAAGGAATTATACTCTCCACGACCTGTGAATCACAAAAGGCAGAAAACAAAGAGAGTAAAGAAGGTAATAAAGAAGCATAGAGAATACAACCATAGAGTTCCTGTGCATGGTTTCATATTACTGTAGTTCTGACTTTTCAAAAATCTTTACGTGGTAAAATTTGCCATATGTGCTTTTTTTTCCACATTTTTTAAATTGGTACATTGTAGTTGTATATGTTGATGCAATTTGTTGTTACGTATTTGTACATGCACACAATATAATAATATAATTTGACTGGTTTCACTGCCCAGCACTTCTCCCCTCCCTCCCAAACTCCTACCCCTTTGTCTCTTTCCTCTATTGATCTCCCTTTTATTTTTAGGAGATCCACCCTCACCTTTGTTTTCCTTTTTTCTCTCTAGCTTCTGCATATTACAGAATACATAGGAACCTTAACCTTCTGAGTTTAACTTATTTCACTTAACATGATCATTTCTAATTCTATTCATTTTCCAGCAAGTGCTATAATTTCATTTTTCTTTTTGGCTGATTAAAACTCCAGTGTGTATATATACTACATTTTCTTTATCCATTCATTCCTCTGTGGACACCTAGACTGGTACCACAGTTTTTACCTTGTGTTTTATTCTCCTTACCTAAAACCATACAGAATACCTTTTTAAGAAGGCATGTGGATTCTTTCCCTAACCTAATATAAATAACATATTCTTCCCCTAATATACAAATAACAAAAAGAATTAGGAGAAGGAATAATTTTGTTTAGCCTAGTATTTAACATAAACTTAAGAGTGGGGATCAGGATATTTAGAACTTCTAGGCTAAGTGGGAAAAGTTTAAAGATTGCCTACTCAGACACAACTTTTTTTTTTTTTTTTTTTTTTTTTTTTGCTTTATTTTTAGGTTCAGAAGCAAAAGGAATTGATATAAAAAGAAATAATTTACAGTACAAGTAGAAAACATACAATAGAGAAATTGATACAGTAGGTAAAATTGATAAGGTAGCCCTCAGGAAAGTAATACCTATTTATCTAGGAAATGATAGCCACAATTAAGGAAGACTTCATCTAGCATGCCAATTTTTTTTTTTTTTTTTTTTTTTTTTTTGGGGTGCTGGGGATCGAACCCAGGGCCTTGTGCTTACAAAGCAAGCACTCTACCAACTGAGCTATCTCCCCAGCCCCGCATGCCAAGTCTTAAAAGAAGAAAAGAAATTTGTCAGAGCAGTCAATGAAAACCTTTTAGATATAAGGAACAAGTGTTGACTGATAAAGGTGAACAATAACAGTAATTTTGGAAGCCATAATGATGAACAAAATGTTTAGCAGGTTGTTTAAAAGTTAATGTTATTAGGTAGAGAATGATATAGAGTGCAGATTTATATATTAATATAGGATTAATAGTTTTGATTCTGAGGGTTTATTTACTTACATTGAGTGAATGAATTTGTTGATGAATCTTTTGAGTTGTCTGTATGCTTTGAATGTGGAAACATCTAGTATCTCTAATTTGTTGAAGTTTTGGATTATTACAGTTATTTCCTAAAGAAGTAAATATTTAATTAAAGATTAAGCTTAATTTAAATTTGTATTTAGGAAGATAAAAATAAATTATTTTGACTTTTATTATTTTCTATTTTTATAAAGATTGTCACTTTTTTATCATTGTTCTAAGTAATTTGTGTTAATATTTGTAAACAGAACCAGACTTAGAAATAACATCAGAGGAAGAGCAAAACAGCCTTGATGGCAATGAAAATAACCAACCACAGGTATGTAAAAATTTGAATTTCTAGTTTAATATTCTTTTGCTTTAATATTGTAGTATAGGCCAAATAAAATTACTTTTCAGAATAGCCTCTTAAAATCAGTTGATCATAATATAATATTAATATTTAGTTTTAAAAGCATTATAACTAGTTATAAAACAAAATCTTATAATGTATAGTAATCTATAACTAAACTTTTCCTTGAAATTTAGGCAAAATTTGTCTGAATATCATTTGTGCTTCCATTTGTAAAATCTTCTTTACATGATAAAGAAGGTAAGATCAAATTTGAGTTTTTTGATGACAGAGCTGAAATTATGAATACTATAACAGTGATGGTCACTGAATTGTGTTCATGTTAAGGGATAATTGTTCTCAGTGACTCAAAATTTGTAGTTTTATATATAGTAATACCAGACTTAAAGACTTCATTCTGCCTTGTGGTCTCTAATGTATTTCAGTGTCTATGATGAGAAAGAAAACAAGATCATAAAATCAATCTAACTGCCTATTAAGTGAATCATTTCTTCTAGAATGAAACCTTTGGCCTTAGAAAACAAATAACTTTCTACCTTATTTCATTTCAATGTGGGAAGTCAGTAGATATTATAAAAATATATTCATCCACTATCTTGAATGCACTTTAGAATATAATAGAACAAGACTTAACACAGTCCATATAAATGCTTAAGACTATCATAGTATATCACTTGAATTAAAATTTTGGATTTTTTTTCTATTTGGTGTTTATTGATATTGGCTTTCCAGTTACCAATCCTTAGTAAAAGGATTTATATGTACAGTAAGGCCTCCCTATTTAAGGTATGATGAAGTAAAATCTTTTATGTGATGAAAACTTGGTAATATTAAAAATCATTTTTGATAAATTTAAAACATAATAAATTGTTTAATTCAAACAAATAGTGACAAAGTTAAGTTTGTTAGTTCATGTTTTTCTCCTATTTTAGTGTAATGTAAATTACTTTCCACTTCTTAGTTATAGTCCAGTGATTTGGGAGTAGCTGAACATACACTAAGTAGTTCAGCAATTAATTTTTAATTATTTTCTAATTTTTCTTTGCCCATGCCCTTTGATTATTTAAGGATAAAGTTATCTATCTCAAAGGCATGTACCCTGACAGAAAATATGTCTGAGAATTAAACCAAGAAAACTAGTCTGCTACTTTAGCATCTGCAAAAAGTAAATCAGGAACTATAAATGAATAAGGATTATGATAGGATATATTTGTATATTCGGGACTGCTATGCAAAAGCATGAGGAAATGTTGATAAAACAAGACAAATTAGTTTGGACATCGAATGTACCACTCATCACAAATAATTAGCACAGAAGTTTGATTAAATTTATAACAAATTAAAAAATTTGTTTGTTCTAAGGAAGAGCCACTATATGGCAACTCTGAAGAAGAAACAAACTTATAGGAAATACCCTCTAATTTGACAAATAATATACTTGATTGTGAGGAAAAAGATGCATCTATGGTGTCTGTTTCTGTGCTATTACCGACATGTCCAGAACACAAAGAACCCAGTGTTGAAAACGTCTTTCCTTTCTCATTGGGGATCTGGATCCCCAGCATATACTTGTCAGTCATCTAAGCTTTACTTAAGTGAGAATAAGCAAACAAAAAAAACAATAAAACAAAACTAAACAAAAAAGAAATCAGGCTGAAAATAATAACAAACTAGAAACAGAACAAGCTTTTAGCACAAATGAGAACTTTTGTAATAATACAGAAAATAAACAAGGAACCCAAAAGTAATTACAGTTGAAAGAAGACCAAGAGTTTAATATACAAATGAAAATAAATATGAACCAAAATATCACTAATCAGAAATTAGATATTGGACAGACTGATCACCACTGAGAAGTCCAAATTTGAGAGTCTTTATGAGCCGCCTGACAGACTATCTCACGCAATGCCCAAAATGGCTATTGGGAGAACAGCCCCAACCATAGTGTTGCAGGGGTTTTTATACGGTAAGTCAGTACACCGGTCGTGTCCATTGCTATGATTCAAAATTACAGAGTAACATCATGATATCTAAAATCATAAGCAGAAGGGGAAGTGGGTCAAAATGACCTTAGTTGGGTACAAGTTAAAGAATGATTACTAACATCTAGATAGTAGCTGTTGACATGATACATTGTCAAAGAAAAATAGGAATCAAAGAGAGAACAATTTTACATTATATATAAGAATTTCCATTTTGTGTTTGCAAACATGCTATGATAAGCAACTTTAATGGGTACAGAGGCAGGGTGTTCCTACGGGAAAAGCATTTCCTCCATAACATGGAGTCTCAGGGTAAAATGAAGTCTGTGTAGTCATTGCCCATATAGCCTGGCCTATAACAATTCCATGGAGTCAAATATGTCAACCCATCACAATATGTCTAAATTTAGTAATCCAAAAAACTCCAATAAATGAGTCTTATGACTCAAATAAAAGGGAACCATATTTCTGCTATTAAGACACTTATGACCTAAAGTTCCTCCATTCTTCTCTTTAGATTATGTAGAAGGATATGAGAGGGAGGGGGGTGTATGAAAAATGGTGGAATTAGACAGACATCATTGCCCTATGTACATGTGTGATTACACGAATGGTATGAATCTACATTGTGCATAAGCACAGAAACGAAATGATGTACCCCATTAGTGTACAGTAAATCAAAATGCAGTCTGTAAAAAATAAAAAAAGAAATAATTTTAAAAAAAAGACACTTATGAAAGAGCAAAACCAATGTAGAATTTGTCCCGGAGCCATTATATGTTAATTGCAGTGCCAGTAACTATAAATTCTTGAACCTGAATTAGAAAATTTAAATTCTTCTCCACCATATAGTGATAGAATATCAAAAGTATGTCTAAACGAAGAATTCCAGCAAAAGAAACGAAGGTTTAAGAATGAGATGGGCATGTTACATCCTGACTTTGGAGAAAGAAGAAATTCACCTTCAAAAACGGGCAAATGTTCTCTTGCTGGAACTCTTGGTTTTTCTACTTATCATTATATTCTAATTTTTCTGCTTATTAAAAGCTCGCTAACAAAATGAAGTTATAGAAATATGAAACTGTGTTTAGAAATACATTATTTCTCCTATCTAAAAATTAAGAGTTCAGGAAAACATTCTCATAATCTTTGTTCTTTAATCATCTTTAATTTTTCAGTCTTCCAGGTGGCATATGAACTAGGAAACAAGTTTACCTCTGTATTATAAGACTTTCTAAATCAAGATAAGCATAGAAGAAGTCTCAAAAAAAAAAAATAAGTTTGAGTTGGTTTTATTCTCCTATGTGAACCTAATGGTAAAGGAAATAATCAGTGAGAAAGGTTGTAGATTTGAGAGTTGTAACAAGTACTCCCAGCCAAACTAATATGTTTATTTTGTTTTCATGTGCACAAATACATTTATTTTACTCAAACCATTCCAACTTATAATTCCAACATGATCGCTTTAAATATTTTTTTAAAAATATATAAGGTTCCATATTTTTATCACCACTCTCAAATGTTTTTATTTAATTGGTCTTTTACATTATATTCTTTTATAAAGTTTGTTAAGCTTTGGCATGTATGATATCACATAAGTAGCAGAAACTATCAGCCAAAAATTTGGTATTTGGTATTTGACTCCAGAGTAGAAAGGTGGAAATCTGAGATCAACAAAAATCTGGAGATGTAGTTTAAAAGTGAAATTAGATGAGTATCCCCATCCCCCACAAAGGCATTTAATTACTTTGCCAAAATCACTTCTATGTGATTAATTTGATTATTTTATCTGGAAATTTATTTGATGTGACATATGGAATTGTAACATTTCTTCAGGTGCCATAAAATGCTATATAATACCACTTAACCTTAATAAATACATGAAGCCTTGCAGGAAGTAAAACTTTTCTTGGTTTTACTCCTGTTATTATAAGTAGATAATGGGACTGAAGTAGGCAGCAAATTTCATACCCTCCAGATATAAAGCTTTATGATTATTGAATGTGAAATTTGGAAAGATCTCATTTTCCAGAATTTCACAATAGCAACTCAGCTCTCTACTCCATCTGGTGTTGAAGACCCACATTGTGAAATTTTCTAAATCCAGCTGTTTAATGTAAAATTCATGTAGTAAACACAGAAGAGGGAAGGTACATTTTGTGTATTTTTCTTTTTATTTCTGCCAGTCATACAAGGAGTAAAAACTAGGTTAGATAATAAAGTGTTAATGAAAATACAAAACATAAAATTAAGAATGGCCCTTTATGAAATTGTTGGAAAATTCTGTTTCTTTCATTCAAACAGAATTGAAGTAGAATTCTGAAAAATATCAATGACCTATAATGATTAAAGTAAGCACAGAAGTTTTTTTATGGACTGAAATTATAACAAACTCAAGTGATAAAATCATTGAAAACAACTTTTTTTATTGAAAAGTAGCACCCCTATTATCAAACATTTTGTTACAGGTTGAAGAAAAAAGGAAGAAACACAAAGGTAATGAAATAGAAGTGTCAGAAAGCCTGTCTGATGGTTTTGCTGCTATAGCTGATGATGGACTAATTCAACAAGGAAAGAATGGAAAAACTGATAACCAACAATTTCCTATTGAGGAGAATGAAGAACATCATGGGTAAGACTATGGCAGTGTTTAACAGCAGATAACAGTTGATGTCCTGTAAAACTAATTCTAATTTGGGCTAATATTTGTGATTGACAAATATATTGCTATTCTAGGGATATTCAGTCTGGGTATCAGAAAAATGAAAATAAACATGAGATACCTATCTTCCAGTTACACTGATAAATGTTTTCTTAAAAAATAGTAACTAGCATTGGCCACAGTATAAGGAAAAAGATATCATCATGCTGTATTCTTAAAGGAAATTGGTTAACACTTTTTGAAGGGTAATTTAGTTAAGTAGCATGTATCAAAATTTTAAATATATCATTCTTTTAACCTAAAAGCTTCACTTCTGTTAACTGGCTCCTTCTGGGATAGGAAAATAAACAACCTATAAACACATGCTTGTACACATTTGTTATAGACACATATTATATGTATATATAATATATTATGATACCTATATATTATAAGATATATTATATAGTATCAATATATTATATCCATATTATGTATTACATATTATTATACATATTATATAATGTACATAAAGGATATAATATATAAAGAATATTTATATAAATTTGTTACATGTATGTATGTGAATGTTAAGGATATTTACTATAACATTGTCATGTCACGAAGTTTGAGATATTAAGTACTCATCAGTGAGGAAATAGTTAATTTTTCATTTCAGTAAAATAATGTAGGATAAAATGGTTTAAAATGAGGTTACATCTGTAGTGTGCTGATTATTTCACAATTAAAAATGTATTTAAAGCTTTTCATTTGATGACAAATCTTAGTCAAATTTTGTTCTAACACTTGTTAAGTTGCAGGAGGCAGATACATGCTATACTCACACTCTGTTACCAACAAAATAACTAGTCATTAGATTTTTTTTAGGTTTTGCTCACAATGTCTAGTGCTCAAATATTTGACTCTCAATCTGAAAATTGCTAAGGGAATCATGTTCAGTATATTAGATAAAGCCTGTTAAAATTTTCATCAAAGAAATTTTGATATACTGAATCAGGAATTGACATACTTTTTTCTGTAAAGAACCAGGTAGTAAAGATTTCAGTCTTTGTGGACCAGAAGGTCTCTGTTGTAGTCTATCATAGACATTAAATGAATAAATGTGATTAAATTCCAATAAAATTTTATTTACAGGGGCTGGGGTGTAGCTTAGCAAAAAAAAAAAAAAAGTGTGACTGGAAAACATTTAAGTCAGTAAGTATGGACCCTTCTTTAAAGGGCATCACAGCTAAGTGGCATTGGGAATGACCTAATTTTTTTCTTGTTTAGCTATATTTTTCAATCCTTACATAATGATTATATGGTATATTTTAACACTTTAAAGTTTTTTTTAAATTACATATATGTGGTACTAAAAAACTACTAGAACAAGGAATTAAATAATAAATTCATAAACTTTTAAACTAAGTTAAAAGACCCCTGAAAATGTCTTAGTTATATCTGATACAAACTGATAATCACTTTGCTCATATTTATCAGTAAAGACCAAAGTTTCATGAACGGTATTTCTTGCTTCACAAAACTCTTCTAATTCTAGGATGTTTTACACTACTCAAGTATAGGAAGTAGTTTGTCATATTAAATTATTGAATTCTATAACAAGAATAAAAGGAGAAAAATTCAGAAAAATCATCTTATAAACTGAATTTTTGTAAATTCTATATGATGTCACTTGAAATATGTGGTGTGGTACATACTGAAATATATCATCTTTAAAATGCATAACGAGTTGGGCTCAGGGGCACACGCCTGTAATCCCCGCCAGTCAGGATACTGGCAGGAAGATTGCAAGTTTGAGGACAGCCTCAGCAACTTATTTAGGCCCTAAGCAATTTAGTGAAACCCTGCCTCAAAATAAAAAGTAAACAAAATCGGGAAGATAGCTCAGTGGTAAGACACCCCTGGGTTAAGTCCCCAGTACCTGTAAATAAACAAATGGACTAAATTAAAAAGCAAAAAAGGTAATTATATGCATATAGGTATCTTTGAAAAGGTTTACTGCATTAGTACTTGGGGTTTAGCACAAGGGCTAACAAATCTAGCTCATTGCATTTCTATAGAATTTTTTCATTGTGTGCATAGGCACATGTGTTGTTAAATGGAACCCAGGGTCTTGTGCTAGTCAAGTGCTTTACCACTGAGCTACAACCCCAGCCCTCCATTCACTCTTGAACTCAGTAATTTTCATTCCATTCCTGCCACTCCTCCACAATTATTTTTCCCAAGGTCACCACTGATTTTCACTTTAATAACTCTAGACATCATTTCTTCCACCTCATTTTACTTATCCTGTCAGCAGTATTTGACCCAATGAATAACTCCTCCAAAACACCTTTTTCACATGATTTCAGGATATTACTCACTTCCTTGTATGTAGAAATAACTTTTCATATGTCCACTTTTATATAACACTTCATATTATAATTGTATATTTACCCATTTCTTTTTAAACAGGTAATATACATTTTGTTTCATTTCACTGGTACTTCATAACTTTCTGAATTAATAAATAAATTAAAATGAGAAAGATTTGGAATTTTTTTATTGTTCATCAGTAGAATAATTACCAAACACAGGCTTTTTAAATTTATTTTTAAATTAGCAATCCTGCCTTACATACAAAAGAAGTAAAGAAAAGTGAAAATGAAAAATGTACTGCCAAAGAATCTGTGACTACACCAGCATTTGAGATGACTGATTCATTAACTGGTGGTCTGCTACAAGTGAAGGATGTTTGCTACTTAAGTGAAATAGATCAAGACGAAGGAAGGTAAAATCTAAAAATTTATTTCCTTGTGAAAGAGTGTTAACAGTGATTACTTTTTGGAAATAAAGCAGTGTAGCATGATCTGCAGGAAGAGAATATTCAGTGATATCAGTACTGTTAACAAGTTTATTAAAATAAGGATGAGTGACTGACAAGGAGCAATTTCAATAAATGGTCACCATGGAAACCTGACTGCAAGTAGATAAGTGTGGACAATACCTTAAAGAATTCTTAATGGGAAAGACAATAGAGAAGTCAGTAATACGAAGAATGTAGAGTTGTTTTCTTTTAAATTCAAGTTTTGAGAGGATGCTTTTGTGCCGTTGGAAATGATTCAGCAGAAGATGGCGTATTTATTCAATTGCGTTTGCATGTCCAAGTATTAGAAAGCTTCATACTTTATCTGTGAGGTATTATACTAAATTAATTGTCTTTAGAACTTCTATCCATGTGTATGTGTATTTTTTTATGGTAAGGTACTGTTCATCATGAATTGGTTCAGAAATGGAATATCCCAATATAACTGAGCATGTAAATAATGACCTAAAAGTTAACTGCCATACATAGATTTTTAAAATTATGTAATAAAAAAACATACAAACAATGAAGTTTGAAGTTGCACTGAATAGAAGGTAATCAATCAAACCTTGTGCTTTGAATAGTATCATCATAAATAGCTATAATTTTGTATGTTACTCTAAAATATCAGGTGTATCAATGGTTGTTTAAATTCTGGGGAAATGGGGAGGATTTTTCTTATGTACAATAGAAAAGTAAAGTACTAACAACCTAGCATAGATTATTGCTTTTGAATTACAAAGTTCTGAAGTATAAAAAGTATGTTTCCCTGTACCAGCAGTGTCATTGACATTATAATATGTTTGATAAGCTTATATTGAATGTGTGAATATACAGTTGAATAGATGAATGATGCCTGATGATGAATACAGTTCAGTAAATGAATGAATACCTGTTCATTAATTTCTTTAGGAAAAAAAATCAATCATTGGTTTAATGAAAGTAAAGTTTCCAAAACTACCTAGGTATAAAATCTTTTTCTTTTTAAAACATATTTGCAAGGTTCAGAAATCATTATTTATAACTAGGTGCAGTGGCGCATACCTGTCATCTCAATGGCTAGGAAAGCTGAGGCAGGAGGATTGCAAGTTCAAAGCCACCCTCAGCAGTTGGCAAGGCCTTAAACAACTTAGCGAGACCCTGTTTCAAAATTAAAAATAAAAATGAGCTAGGGATGTGGCTGAGAGGTTAATTAAGCGCCTCTTGGTTCAATCCCAGGTACCAAGAAAAAAAAAAGAGAAGAAGAAGAAAAAGAAAGAAATTATTTTTGTAATTATAGAAATGAAATGATTATGTGGATTAATCTGCTATTTTATCACTTAAAAACACTTGAAAATACATATTAGTTTCACAGCACATTGTGAAACACATGTTGTAGAGCCAGAATTCCTGGGTTTGAATTCTGGATTTGCCACTGATGGTCTTGGACAAGTTTCTTGACCTTTCTTTGAAAGCCTAGTTTCTTCCTTTATAAAATACCTAAAGTGTTACCTACCTCTCGGAATTGTTATGAGGATTAAAATGAATTTAACATATGTACAGTGCTTAAAATAATGCATAGCAATTCCATAGTAGGTCCTGAAAAAGTTAACTTCTATCATGATTTTAAAAGGTTTCCTTCATATAAGAACTTAAGTGATATTTTCTAAATGGGTCTTAGTGCCCATAAAAGTGTGCTTTTATTGAAAACAAATAACAAAAACCTTTTATTTTCTTTCTGTCAAGTAATATAAGTAACGTTATGTTTAACATATTTTTCCTTTTGCTTTGATTAAAGTTTGATCTAAATTTGTTACTTTCTTATAGTATCATTTGTTGTCCCTTCATGTTACTGTTTATTTATAGTTGAATTCCTTATAGAAAATTCTTACATTTTAAATTACCTATTAATTTTATGAATAGGAAAAAAATTTTAAATGCAAATATATAAAGTGATAATAGTTCAGATAGTCTTTACATATTTAATATTTGTCTGTAAAAATTTTATGCTTTTATTTTAGGCCCATGAAGAAAGCATCTATTGAAAAGGAAAAGGTATTGTAAAAGCTAAACATTATAGAAATACACATTTAAAGATACATTATAAAAGGTAAAGTGAAAGAATAGAGAATCCTTTGTTATGGCTACATATTTCCTTTGAAAAAGTGATTAAGAAGTAGTGGTCATTGATAAAGTTACCCTTTTGACAAAAGTCAATTTTTTTTTTTTTAGGTTCAAGATATTTTATTAACAGCTACTACAAACAGTAAGATAGTTCACTTAGATTACCAAGTACAAAATCAACATACAAAAATCAGTAGTTTACATATATTCAAACAATCTTATGGAAGAGTTAATAGAATAAAAGATTTCATATATATCAGTAACAAAAAATGTTTCTCAATAAAATGTAAGACCTATTAAAAATTAAAATAAATAGAGGGACCATATTATTGTGTAAATTAATTTGTAAATGTAACAAAATCTCGGTGAAAACTTAACAGTTCTAAGCTATATCACCTGATTTTTTAGTGAAAAAAATAAACACGGAAGTGGGACCAGCACCAAAACATATTAAGGCATTTTTAAAAGCCTAACTAATTTAAGAGTATCATACTGGTCTATTAGCAATACAGAATGCCCAGATGTAAGTACATTCAGAAATTGAAAGTATAAAGAGGACATCATCTCAAATTATTGGGAAAAAGAAGTAGTCAATAAATGTTATAGGGATACGTAAAGTAATATCCCTGCCTTACCTTATGTACCATGATAAATGCCATATGTATCAGATATTTTTTAAATAACACAACCAGTAAATAATAAGGAAATTTGAAAATTTTTTCTTTACAAATCTGGAGTTAGCAAGAACTATCTAACCTTTCTTACTCAAAATCCTCATAAATTATTTCACTGGTACTTTTTGTTACATAAAAATTTTTTATGGAAATTAGCATCATAAACAAACTTTTTTTAAAAAGACAACTAAGGGAGATATTTACAGCTCATATCACAAAGAGCTATCCTTCCTAACATAAAACATAGAAAAAGGAAATAAAACTTGCTACTAATAAACAACAAGATAGTTAACTTCACTCATTAAAAAAGAGAAATGTAAATTAAAACTATGGATGAAAAGACCGTTTTCTCTCTCTCCATTGGCAAAATTCCAAAGTTAGCTTACATACTCTATTGAGAGGACTGTGGAAGGGAAAGCATATTCTCATGCATTCTGACAGTGGTGTGTTAAAGTCACCCAGAATTATTGTGTTGTGGTCTATTTAATTCCTGGAATTGAGAAGGATTTGTTTGACGTACGTGGATGCATCATTGTTTGGGGCATAAATATTTATGATGGTTTTGTCTTCCTGATTTATGGTTCCCTTAAGCAGTATGAAATGTCCTTCTTTATCCCTTCTGACTAACTTTGGCTTGAAGTGCACTTTATCTGATATAAGGATGGAAACCCCTGCTTTTTTTTTTCACTGAGTCCATGTACATGGTATGTTTTTCCCCATCCTTTCTTCTTTAGTCTGTGAATGTCTTTTTCTATGAGATGAGTCTCTTGAAGGCAGCATATTGTTGGGTCTTTCTTTGTAATTCAATCTGCCAGTCTGTATCTTTTGAGTGATGAGTTTAGGCCATTAACATTCAGAATTATTATTGAGATATGATTTGTATTCTCAGTCATTTTGGCTTATTTTTTGGTTTTTAACTTGAAGTCAGTTCTTTTAAGAAGCACGTGCTTCTGCTCATATTACAACGTGGATAGCTGGGTGAGGCAGCACATCCCAGTGACTCAGGAGGCTGAGGCAAAAGGACTACAAGTTCAAGGCCAACCTCAACAACTTAGACTCTAAGCAACTTAGTGAGACCTGTCTTAAAATAAAAAAATTAAAAGGTCTGGGTATGTAGTTCATTGTTAATGCACCACTAGGTGTTTCAAGCCCCAGTACCAAAAGAGAAAAGAAAAAATTTAGGAATAATTGTTACTTCTGTAAATTTAGTATATGGTCTAAATATTTAGAAGGGACATTGTGAAATACTTTATTTATTTTATAGGTCAAAAAACAAATAAATGCTACGGTTGACCTTGATGACTTAACTCAATCATCTGAAACAGTCTCAGAGGATTATGAATTGCTTTACCCTAGTTATGAGAATATGTTGCTGCTAATTGAACAACTTAGAATGGAGTGTAAAGGTAGGATCATTGTATAAATATAAGACCTGTTATGTGTACTATATTAACATATACACACATTGCTTAGCATTGCACCATATACACTGATGTGTTACAGTGCTATTCATATCAGAAGTATGATTTATATTAAAATAGAATGAGAACTGTTGTGTACACTCTGAGTCAAAGAGCTACAGTAATTCCCACCGTACTTTTCTTAGCATGAGTAGTACTCCTGTCTTTTGGTAAGTGGGTTTTTGGTTTTTTTTTTTTTTTTTTTTTTTTTTTCCCTTTTTGTTTTGTTTTGTTTTTGTTTTGTTTTTTGGGGGATTTTTTGCTGTGTTTCGACCATAGGTCAAAAAAACTGTTTCTATCTGGAATGCTTCAATAATCTTACAAGTGTTTGCTCTGCTATCCCACCTCCTGCGACCATGATCTGCTTTGAAACCATATTACATATTTTAAAAAATTCAGATCTGATCATTTTAACTCCTGCTTAAAACCCATGCATCCCTTATCATTGTTATAAGGTTAAAGATCTCCATCCTCCAGCTTTATCCTGCTTATTTCTGTGTTCTAACCACTGTTTTAGATATTTGTTCTTATAATAGAACTTTTGGTTTTTAATAGCTTGAGTGAAGTATTATTAATATGTGATAAATTGTGCATATGTGAAGTATAGAATTTGATGCATTGTGACACATGTATTAAACACATATAATAATTCATAAAATCAAGTGAGTTAATTACCCACAAACATCTCCTAATGTCCCTTCTTATTAAGAAACTGCCAAATTCTTTTCCAAAGTATTTGTACCCTTACTTTCTCAGCAGCAGTATATGAGAGTTCTGTTCTTCCCTATCTTCACAAACACATAGTATTCTCACTTTTGTTTTGTTTTATTTTGTTAATTTTAGCCATTCTAATGAGTGCCTATTATGCATATCAGTATTATTGTGCATTATGTTCAGGATTAATAATGTTGAATGTCTTTCCATGTGCTTTTATTTCCATTTGTATATCTTCTTTGGTGAACTCTCTTTTCAAATATATGTCATTTAAAAACTTAAGTTGTTTATTACTTGTAGAGTTTTTAAATGCTAATTATATATTCTGGATATGATTCCTTTATCAACTATATTTTTGCAAGACTTTTCTCAGTTTGAGGCTTGACTTTTTATCCTCTTTTTTTTAATGATTTTAATCTTAAGTCCAAATTTATGTGTTGTTATATAGAAGAAAATTAATATAACAAGTATAAAATAATATTTCTTGTCTGTAAGATAGTATTTTAAAGAAATCATAGGGGTTTTTATTTTTTTAATTTTTAATTTTTTTTTAGTTATACATGACAGTAGAATATCATACATACATGGAGTATAACTCCCCATTTTTGTGATTGTACATGATGTCATGTTACACTGGTCATGTATTCGTATAAGAACATAGGAAAGTTATGTCCAATTCATTCTACTGTTTTTCCTATTCCCATCCCTCCTCCCTTTCTTTCATTTCCCTTTGTTTAATCTAGTGAATTTCTATTCTTCTCCCCATGCCCCGACCCCTGCTTATTGTAAGTTAGCATCACATATCAGAGAGAACATTAGGCCTTTGGTTTTCTGGGATTGACTTATTTCACTTAAGATGATAGTCTCCAGTTCCATCCATTTATTGGCAAAAGTCATAAAGTCATTCTTCTTTGTGGCTGAGTAATATTTCATTGTGTGTGTGTATGTGTGTGTGTGTATATATATATATAAAACCACATTTTCTTTGTCCATTCATCTGTTGAAGGGCATCTAGGTTGGTTTTATACCTTAGCTATTGTAAATTGAGCTGTTATAAACATTAATGTGACCACATCACTGTAGTATGCTGGTTTTAAGTCCTTCAGGTATAAACCAAAGAGTGGGATAGCTGGGTCAAATGGTAATTCCATTCCAGATTTTCTGAGGAATCTCCATACTGCTTTCCATAGTGGTGGCACCATTTTGCACTCCCACCAACAACGTATGAATATACTTTTTTCCCCACATCCTTGCCAACATTTATTGTTGCTTATATTGAACATAGTATTGAATAGAATTGCCATTCTGTCAGAAATGAGATGAAAGCTCAGTGTAATTTTAATTTGCATTCCTTTAATTGCTAGAGATGTTGAACATTTTTCACATATTTGTTGAACATTCATATTTCTTCTTCTGTGAAGTGTCTGTTCAGTTCCTTTATTTATTGAGTTCTTTAGGTTTGTCTGTCATAGTGCTGTTTGATATTTCTCAGCTTGCATCTCCCTAAATACAATTTGTTTTTTTGTTTTGTTTTCTTTTTGAATTTTAGTTTGGAATTCAGTTAGGTTACTTACATATCACTTGAGCCTTCCTGGTCTTTTTATTTTTATGATTTGTTAGGTGTATCAGAATAGTGTTTAACCAAGGGTTAATTCCCCACTGCTCAGTCAAGACCTTTCTGATTACTCATTGCCTAGAGAATTACAAGTTTTTACAATCTGCCTGATAGGAATGACACACTTCCTGGTATAGTTTCCTCTAATCTTTCCAGATGTTTTCTCATTTAGTCTCAGGTAGTTTCCTGGCGTACATGTGCTGTTCATTACTCAAATATTCAAGGGTGAACCTCTGCAGATCCCCAGGGTTCTTCCTCTGTATTGTTCCTTCCTCTCCAGTGTTCTGTGCTGTGATCTCTCTCTTCCTTAGTTTTACCATATTTCAACACCTCAACTCAGGAAATCTGTTAGACTCTAATTCAATTCCTTCAGTGTAATGATCTGGAAGCTCTAACACAGCAGAGAACAGGAACCTTCAGAATGTTTACTTCATTTGTTTCCTATTGGAGATTATTGTTTTCATTACCTGAGGGAAATCTACTGTCTTGAAATTGTTACTTGATGTGTTTTGTCTGTTTTGTGTTTGGTTGTTTCAGGTAGGAACATGAAGCAATACCTGTTAATCATCTTGTCTAGAAGCAGAGCTAATGTTCTTCTTCACCCTCTGCCTAACTGCTTCCTATTCACCCTTTATTTCTCAGTGTAGCCATCTCTTCCTCAGGAAAGTCATCCTAGACCCAGTATAGATCAGATTCCCTTGTGTGATCACAGAGTTCTGTATTCTTACATAATCCTTCTGAATGTATAATGGTCACTATTTGTCTGTCTTTTCCTAGTGGACTTTAAACAAGAGCAGGAGTTTTGTCTGTTCTGTCTGCAGAGGTTAATATAATGTGCTTCACATTGTAGGCACTCAGTATACTTTTGTTCATATATGAATATGTGAATGTGAAAATGCACAGTACTTTTTAGACAAAAATTACTCATATATCTTACTTCTATCTTGTTTTCTCCCTGATGTAGATTCTGTTAGCCTTTTGAAACTTTGGGATGCAGTTCATTCATATAAAAGATTAATAGAACTTAAAAAAAGTCATTGTGAACTACTTACAGGAAAAGTTAAAAAGATGGAAAATAAGGTTAGTGAACTACAAAAGGAGCTCTCAGACACAAAAGAAGTGAAATCACAATTAGAACATGAAAAAGTGGAATGGGAAGGAGAACTCCGCAATTTGAGGTATGATATCCTAGTTTTAAAGAAATATTTGAACTACTTATTTATATACTAGAGATGTGTAGGAAACTTTTGTAATTATTGACTTACCTTTCAGTGTATGCATAGAAGAGGACTTCTTAATCTTGTGGAGTATCAAATTCTTGAAAATAATAAATGGTCAGCCATGAACACAATTAAATGCATCTTCTATATCAGAGTGTTAGTAGAAATGTAGAGGTCTGCCATATAGAAATCTCGCTATTTAACAAATAAAATTTGGGTTTGGTTTGGGCGTTTTTTTTGTTTTGTTTTGCAACAAACCTAAACATTATATTGTTTTTGAGATCTTACCACTTTATTTGTATGTTTTTATTAGGGTATTATAGTAGAGGTTCATTTTGACATAATCATACAAGCATGGAATAATTTGCTGCACTTCAATTCCCAGTACTTTCACTTTTCAGTTCCTTCCATCCCTAATTTCTCAAATATTTGTAATATGAATGGGTACTAAATTTTGTCAAATGCTTTTTCTGCATCTGTTGAGATAATCATGTGATTCTTGTCCTTAACTATATGTGGTGAATTACATTTATTGGTTTATATGTTTACCCAACTTTGTATCCCTGGGATAAAACCTGCTTGATTATAATGTGCTTTTTTTGTTATTTGTTTAAAAATATTTTTAGTTGTAGATGGACCCAATGCCTTTATTTTATTTATTTTTATGTGGTGCTGTGGATCTAACCCAGTACCTCACACGTCCTAGGCAAGCACTGTACCACCAAGCCACAACCCCACTCCTATCACGTGCTTCTGAATGCAGTTTGTGTCATAGAATGAATGTGGTAGTGTTCCTTCCCTTTTTACTTTGTGCACTAATTTGAGGAGGATTGGCATTCTTCTTTAGAACTCAGCCTTAAAGCCCTAAAAAAAAGAAGAGCAAACTCATTCCAAAATCAGTAGAAGACACAAAATAATTAAGAACCAAAATTAATGAAATTGAGAATAAGCAAACACAAAGGATCAAAGCAACAGAGTTGGTTCTAGGGAAAGATAAAAAAAGATTACCCAAACTAGGCAAAAGAAAGAAAGAAATGAAAATCAACAAATTATAGATAAAAAAGGAGATACCATCACAGACACTTCTGAAATAAAGAGGATCATCAGAAACTGTTTTGAAAATTTATACTCCAATAACCTGGAAAATCTCAAAGATATTGACACATTTCTATTCATATATGACCTACTGAAAGTGAACCTAGAGAATATAGAAATCTTAGACCAATATGAAGCAAAAACAAAAATGAGTCAAATGACTGGGAATACAAATCATATCACAATAATAACCCTGAATGTTAATGGCCTGAACTCATCAATCAAAAGACATAGACTGGCAGATTGGATTAAAAAGAAAAATCAAACAATATGCTGCCTGCAAGAGACTCACCTCATAGAGAGAGATACCCTTAGACTAAAGGTGAAAGGATGGGAAAAAACATACCACGCACATGGACATGGCAAAAAAGCTGGAGTATCCATTCTCATTTCAGATAATGTGGACATCAAGCCAAAACTAGTCATAAAAGATAAAGAAGGACATTACATACTGCTTAAGGGAAGCTTAAATCAGCAAGACATAACAATCATAAATATCTATGCCCCGAACATTGGCTCATCCATGTATGTCAAAGAAATCCTTCTCAATTCCAGAAATCAAATAGACCACAACACAATAATACTAGGTTATTTTAACACACCTCTCTCACCGCTGGATAGATCATCCAAACAAAAATTGAATAAAGAAACCATAGATCTCAATAACACAATCAACAATTTAGACTTAACCGACTTATATAGAATATACATCCAACAAAGAACGAATACACTTTCTTCTCAGCAGCACATGGATCCTTCTCTAAAATAGATCATATTTTATGCCACAAAGCTACTGTTAGCAAATACAATAAGATAGAGATACTACCTTGTATTCTAGCAGATCATAATGGATTGAAATTAGAAATAAATGACAGAATAAAAAACAAAAGCTTCTTCAATACCTGGAGATTAAATAATACACTATTATATGATGAATGGATAACAGAAGACATCAGGAGGGAAATAAGAAAATTCGTAGAAGTAAACGAGAACAAAAACACATCATATCAAAATCTCTGGGACACTATGAAAACAGTACTTAGAGGAAGATTTATATCATGGGGCACATTCAACAAAAGAAGTAGAAATCAACAAATAAACGACTTAACACTACAGCTCAAAGCCCTAGAAAAAGAAGAGCAGACCAACACCAAAAGTAGTAGAAGACAGGAAATAGTTAAAATCAGAGCCGAAATCAACAAAATTGAAACAAAAGAAACAATCGGAAAAATTAACAAAATAAATAGTTGGTTCTTTGAAAAAATTAACAAAATTGATAAACCCTTAGCCACACTAACAAAGAGACAGAGGGAGAAAACTCAAATTACTAAAATTCGGAATGAACAAGGAAATATCACAACAGACACGAGTGAAATACAAAACATAATTAGAAGCTATTTTGAAAATCTATACTCCAACAAAACAGAAAACCTCGAAGACATCAACAAGTTTCTAGAGATATATGAATTACCTAAACTGAACGAGGAGGACATACACAACTTAAATAAATCAATTTCAAGCAATGAAATAGAAGAGGTCATCAAAAGCCTAACAACAAAGAAAAGTACGGGACCAGATGGGTTCTCAGCCGAGTTCTATAAAACCTTTAAAGAAGAGCTCATTCCAATTCTCCTCAAAGTATTCCATAAAATAGAAGAGGAGGGAACCCCCCAAACTCATTCTGTGAAGCCAATATTACCCTGATACCTAAACCAGACAGAGATACATCAAGGAAAGAAAATTTCAGACCAATATCCTTAATGAACATTGATGCAAAAATTCTCAACAAAATTTTAGCAAATCGAATACAAAAATATATTAAAAAGATAGTGCACCACGATCAAGTGGGTTTTATCCCAGGGATGCAAAGTTGGTTCAACATCCTGAAATCAATAAATGTCATTCACCATATCAACAGACTTAAAGTTAAGAATCAAATGATTATTTCAATAGATGCAGAAAAAGCATTCGATAAAATATAGCATCCCTTCATGCTCAAAACACTAGAAAAAATCGGGGTAGTGGGAACATTCCTTAACATTGTAAAGGCCATCTACGCTAAGCCCACAGCCAATATCATTGTAAATGGTGAAAAACTGAAAGCATTCCCCCTAAAAACTGGAACAAGGCAGGGATGCCCTCTTTCACCACTTCTATTCAACATCGTCCTTGAGACTCTAGCCAGAGCAATTAGACAAACCAAAGAAATTAAAGGGATACGAAATGGAAAAGAAGAATTCAAACTATCCCTGTTCTCTGATGACATGATTATATATTTAGAGGAACCTGGAAATTCCCACAGGAAACTGTTAGAATTCATAAGTGAATTCAGTAAAGTAGCAGGTTACAAGATCAATGCTCATAAATCCAATGCATTTTTATACATAAGTGATGAATCTTCAGAAAGAGAAATTAGGAAAACTACCCCATTCACAATAGCATCGAAAAAAATAAAATCCTTGGGAATCAATCTCACAAAAGAGGTGAAAGACCTCTACAATGAGAACTACAGAACACTAAAGAAAGAAATTAAAGAAAACCTTAGAAGATGGAAAGATCTCCCATGCTCTTGGATAGGCAGAATTAATATTGTCAAAATGGCCATACTACCTAAAGTGCTATACAGATTCAATGCAATTCCATTTAAAATCCCAATGATGTACCTTACAGAAATAGAGCAAGCAATTATGCAATTCATCTGGAAGAATAAAAAACCCAGAATAGCTAAAGCAATCCTCAGTAGAAAGAGCAAAGCAGGGGGTATCGCAATACCAGATCCTCAACTCTATTACAAAGCAATAGTAACAAAAACGGCATGGTATTGGTACCAAAATAGACAGGTAGATCAATGGTACAGAATAGAGGACATGGACACAAACCCAAATAAATACAATTTTCTCATACTAGACAAAGGTGCCAAAAATATGCATTGGGAAAAGATAGCCTGTTCAACAAATGATGCTGGGAAAACTGGAAAACCATATGCAACAGAATGAAATTAAACCCCTATCTCTCACCCTGCACAAAACTCAACTCAAAATGGATCAAGGACCTTGGAATCAGACCAGAGACCCTGCATCTTATAGAAGAAAAAGTAGGTCCAAATCTTCAACTTCTTGGCTTAGGATCAGACTTCCTTAACAGGACTCCCATAGCACAAGAAATAAAAGCAAGAATCAACAACTGAGATAGATTCAAACTAAAAAGCTTTCTCTCAGCAAAGGAAACTATCAGTAATGTGAAGAGAGAGCCTACAGAGTGGGAGAATATCTTTGCCACTCATACTTCAGATAGAGCACTAATTTCCAGAATATATAAAGAACTCAAAAAACTCTACACCAAGAATACAAATAATCCAATCAACAAATGGGCTAAGGATATGAAGAGACACTTCACAGAAGATCTACAGGCAATCAACAGATATATGAAAAAATGTTCAACATCTTTAGTAATAAGAGAAATGCAAATCAAAACTACCCTAAGATTCCATCTCACCCCAATTAGAATGGCAATTATCAAGAACACAACAACAGTAGGTGTTGGTGAGATTGTGGGGAAAAAGGTACACTCATACATTGCTGGTGCGGTTGCAAATTAGTGCAGCTACTCTGGTAAGCACTGTGGAGATTCCTCAGAAAGCTTGGAATGGAACCACCATTCGACCCAGCTATCCCACTCCTTGGCCTATACCCAAACGGCTTAAAATCAGCATAGTACAGAGATACAGCCACAACAATGTTCATAGCTGCTCAATTCACCATAGCCAGATTGTGGAACCAACCTAGATGTCCTTCATTTGATGAATGGATAAAGAAACTGTGGCATATATATACAATGGAATATTACTCTGCCATGACGAATGTTAAAATTATGGCATTTGCAGTCAAATGGATGAAATTGGAGAATATCTTGCTAAGTGAGATAAGCCAGTCTCAAAAAACTAAAGGACGAATGATCTCACTGATAAGCGGATGAGGACATATAATGGGGCGTAGGAGGGGTTAGCGTTAGGGTTAGGGTTAGGTTTAGGGTTAGGGTTATGGAGGGTGGTAAGGATGGAGGAAGGAAGGACTGTATAGAGGGAAAAGTGGGGTGAATGGGGGAGGGGGGAGGGAAAAAAATAACAATGAATCAAACAATATTGCCCCATGTAAATTTATGATTACACAAATGGTATGCCTTGACTCCATGTACAAATAGAGAAACAACATGTATCACATTTGTTTACAATAAGAAAAGAAGAAACTATATAGAAAATTATTTTCTATATTCTAATTATTTGCTTGAATAAATTTTTCAATAGATAACTATTTGGTTAAATTATAAAAATTTTTTGAAAAGGTCTTTTATTTGGTTAAAGTATAAAAACTGAAAAGATCTTTGATCAATATTTCTAAATTGTTCTGAAGAAACTTTATGTTAATTCCTTCAACAGAGCATGAAATTACTATTCTCAATACAGGAAAAAAATCTTTTAAAATGCTATTTTATTCTTTTTTTTTTTTTTAGTTGTGGTGGTAGTGCTAGGGATTGATTTCAGGCCTTATACATGATAAGCAAGTATTCTGCTACTGTGCTAGAACCCCAGCTTCAGTTTAATTTTTATTTTTTTCACGATAAATGCATTTCTTATTTATTTATTTCTGTCTAATCTCTCGCACTAAGTTTTTATAAGCTGGTGAACACTAACAAATTATTTCTCCCACAGAACTGTAACCACACATTCCAGACAGTATAAATATATGGTTAAACTAACATTGATACACATCACCATTTTATCAACTTACTTAATAAAACAAAATTATCACATATCCATATATTGTTACACAGTTCAAAAGGCATATAAAATATTGGATGTCTGCTCAGTTCATCATCAGAAACCTACTTTTATTTACTTATTGATTTATTTTTGCAAAAGGTTGAGAAGAAAAAAAACACTTCAAACTTGGTAAAGAACTTCTGATTATTATGAAAAAAATTACAAGATTTTAAGGAATTTTATGATTAAAAATTGTTTTATATACCATAACAGAGTATCTCTACCTTTTAAAAATAACTAATAAACAACATGTATTCTACAGGTTCTACACAAGACAAAGGCAACATTTTAGTAAAAATATTTAATAGCCCCCTCTCCCATTTTTTTTTTTTTTTTTTCCTGGCCCTCCCTCTGAAGTTGCACCTCAGTGCAAACATTAAATTAGCTGTGAGCCTTTTTTTTTTTTTTTTTTTTTTGTTTGGAGACAGGAAAGACATGCTTCTGTAACATTAGGTTTTCAAAATGGAGGTTTCCCATAACAGCAAAAGTTTAAAAGGATGTTAAATAATTGCCATAAGACTTGGTAAAAATTTAAAAAACAAACAAACAAAAACACCTCCAATGATTAAAAACAGACCTGATGTATACCAATATGAATGTGGGAGATAGAAAATGAGCAGGCAGATAACCATATAGGCCTTACAGTGTTTGAAATGACTGAAGGAATAAATCACATAAGGTGTAGGGTGTTCTTATTTCCTGGGATTTTGGTATCATATGATAAACTAAAAATATACAAGTACTATACTGGGTATTTTGATATCTAATCTTTCTAAAGTTAATAACATTAAATCAATACCCCATGATTTCAGGAAAGGTCAACTGATACAACCCAAACATAGAAGTTGAAATTCTGTCAAGCTTGTGGCCTGGCCAAAATTTTCTAGTACTTCTATGGAATCTTCATCAGATTTATTCACCACACCAACATATATGCTAATATGTATGACAAATTAGGTCCTGTCTTAAGTTCTGCTTTGAAGGTAATAGCATCAGGTGTCCAAGTTTTATTGAATGCAACAGTTGTTTCTAAGACCATTGGAGTCTGTGAAGCTCAGCCACATTTTAGGACTATACTTCTCCAAATACAAAAGTTGTTTACTGTTAAAAGCTCTACACCACTATTGTCTTATGAATTATACTGCATCTTCATATTGCATTCCACCTTCAATTAATGCTAAGGCATCAAGCACTGGAGCTCTCCCAAGGCCTGCAACACAGTGAAGAGCAATACAACAACCAGGTTCTTCATGAAACTTAATTTTTACAAGACTTAACCATCATTGACAATTTGGTTGGATTGATGGTACACCATCATCAAAAGGCCAATCAAGAATATGGATGCCTTCTTTCTCCACAAGAGTAGTGTCATAGGTTGCTTTATGTACTCTTAATATTATGGTAATACCATCTTTTTACATTCCTCTATAAATTTGCTTCAGGTTGCATTGATTGGATTGTGTGTAATAAGAAACCTTATGTTCTTGTATGTGCCTTCCACAGGAGCAGGGCAGTTCATTCCAGCCATGGTAATTTAGTTAAAGAACCCTCAATAGAGTTATGAAGGAATTTTAAAAAATGAATATGGAAATGATGCAAAGTTACTAAAGTCTACTTAAGTATTATCCACTTAATATTCTTGGTTCTTTGAGTTTGAATTTGAGAGTTATGGGAAATGAAATGAGCCTCCTAACAAGAGGCAGCAAATCTTCAAACCAGTAATACTGAGGCAATTGAAAGGAAGTGTACTGAGGTTTATCCCATCCAGATCAGAGCTCTTGTGGACTTCAATTTAATATTTCTACATCCAGGTTAACCACTCTTATGGGGACTTCTTGGGGGAATAGTAATAGATTTGTGTAGTTTACTTGTCCACGTAGAGGTCTTACTGTTCCTGGAAGTAATCTCCACTGCCCCTGAGAAACTCCATACATGTGTGACCAAGAACATCACAGAACTGCCCTCTCTGTAAAGGTGTATGCTCTTGTGTTAGGTTTAGTTATCAGAAGGTTCCAAACTTGGCAGTTTCACCCTCAGCTCTGGAAGTGGGTTTTCAGTTTTATTCTTAACATACTTGAAATAAAGAGTAAAATAGAAAGTGATTACTGAGTAGCTTATTCAACATCTCTTTCATATATAAATAAAATTAATTCAGATTTTGAAGTTGAAATAACATATTGCTCTCTAGTTAGATTAAGTACTAGGTCCAGTCTTGTTCCAAAGGAGAATTTTAAGTTGCTTATAATAATTAAGGTAAGTTGAAAGTAATACAATAAAGAAACGTTAAAAGGTAATAATAGACATTGGGCTCCTTAACCTAGTCTTGAAATTATAGTAATGTGTAGATATGTGTTGTGTAAATATGTCCAAATGTACTATGTTACACTGTGAATCATTTTCAGGAGATATCAGTGAAGTTTCATAAAGATAAAAATTTATTTCTTGAATTTATAAACTGGCTTATAAGTAATGTTTTTTCAAACTTAGTTAACTTTATTTTTTAATCGAGGAGGAATTATTACTTTGTAAACAAGATAATTTGAGCTATAACTTTGTTGAATAATTTCAAAATTCCTTTTCCATGAAAGTCAGCAGAATTAGTACTAAAAGAAATTTATCAATTAGGATAATGTTCTTTCATTATTCCCTTTCAAGTGTATATGTGCTTTAGAAGAGACTTAAGTGAGAATTTAAAATGAGAACTAGAAATGAAAAATGTTCAAAAGTCTGGTAATTTTATTTGGATAAATAAATCAGTGTATGTAGAGCAAGAACTATTCATTTTTTAACAAAATACATCTTAAAATAAAATATTATTTAACTGTAGATTTGCTTTAAAAGAAGAAAAGGAAAAGAGAAGAAATGCTGATAACTTTTATGAAAAAATTAAACAACATTTAAGAAAAAAAGAAGAGCAATATAATAAAGAAGTTGAAGTGAAACAACAACTTGAAATCGCTCTCAGGACACTAGAGGTGGAGCTAAAGACTATAAAAATTAATTTGAATCAGGTAAACTGATCTTTGGTAAAATTACGTATTTCTTACTCATATCAATATTACTAATATCCCTTGATATATAGTCAAGTGTCACTAATGATAAGGATGTGTTTGAGAAATATGTTGTTTGGCAATTTCATCATAATGCAAAGATCATAAGCATATGCTTACATGAACTTAAGGTACCTAGACAATATACTCTTAAAAGACCATTATTATATAAGTGGTCCATTGTGAACTAAATCAATGTTAGGTGGCATGACTATTATTTATGTTTAAAACTATATTATTTTATCCCAAAAATAAATTGTGATACTTATAACTAAAATTATTTATTGTGAATCTTGCTTGACCTCTAACAGATGCTCACTATGTTTTCTGAATGAAGGAATGAAAATTAAATTTTGATTACTAACATAAATAGTAAATGAGGCATTTTTATGTTAAAATACAAAAATACAAACTAAATAGCTTTGAAACTATCATGAAACTAGTTGTTTTGTAAAAATGTTTATTTGATGATATTGTCTCTACCAGTAGTTAAGAAGTGGTTATGTTCTTTGACAAATTTAATTGTAACCCCAACAGCTCAGTAGACTGAGGTAGGAGGATTGTAAGTTCAAAAACAGCCTCAACAACTTAGCAAGGCCCTAAACAACTTAGTGAGACCCTGCCTCAAAAACTAAAAAAAAATTTAAAGGATGGGCAGCTCAGGGGTTAATGCATCTGAGTAAATTCCCTGGTACAAAAAAAAAAAAAAAAAAAAAAAGTAGTTTTTAATAGACTACTTCCTTTTTATAGATTTTTTAAAAATTTTGTGGGTTCTGCTTTTAATTAAGCTTTTAGACTTTCCCCAGTGGAACAAGACCAAAAAATTAATGAAATTTATCTCTAGGTTTTAGAGGAACGAAATGACCTGGAGAGGCAGCTTACTCGAGAACAGAATGCTAGAATTTTACAAGATGGGATTCTGGCAAATCACCTTTGCAAACAAAAGGAAATAGAAATGGCACAAGGGAAAATGAGCTCAGAGGTATTTTCTTTAATCATTGCCAAATATGTGTACGTATTTGTATGTGTTCATATTTTACAAACCAACTATATACATCTTGGAAAGTATAGCAGATTCTTTAAACCATATGTTTTAATATAGTTTTTTATATACATAGTTACACATTTTGGGAGTGGTATGGCATTTTTGGCTCATTGGATAAAGTAATGTTCTTAATTCAGCTTCATTTGTCTGTAGTAGTCCAATAGAGAGTTTCACAATGACCTCATTCAAAGGAAAGAGTAGGTGTTTTCAGTGATTTCATCCCCCTGATATGATAATGTGGAGGTTTGTTTGTAACTTCTACTGCAAGATAAGAAAGAAAAGTATAGAAGCAGAGACCTATTTTGGATGTCATTTCCTCAAGTAACTTATTTCAGTACAAAGAGCTTTAGAAGACAATGTTATACCATAATATATACTTAGTATATTTATTCTTAAGTATTTTGTTCCTAGTAAAATAGGTTTGTATTTTTCTCTATTTTAATTTTATTAGTGTCTAAAACACTATGAAGAAGAAATAAAGTTACTACACCAGCAAATATCAGTATTGTCTAAGAACAACCTGACAAATTCCACCTTATTTTCCATAACATTTTGAATTACAAAACTTTTTTTATATTTATATATTTACAATATAGAAATAACTGATTTGGTGGAAGAACACTAGAAGTAGATTCAGAAAATATGGGGAAAATCCTGTGACTTCCTTACATTTTTAACCTACCTTGCAGAATGGTGATGATTGAGTTCAGTGATATATGTAGAAGTGCTTATTGTAGCATCTAGATTTATCAGTAACCATAATTCTTATACATGACTATTAAAATGTTAGAGTATTATGGAATATTTTCAGAAAAAATGAATCTAAAAACATTGAAAATATTCATCTGTCCAAATATATGTAGAGCTGTCTTTTTATTATGGGCTGACCATGTAAATTAGATATAAAAGTGCAATCCTAACTTTTTAATGTTGTTGATTTTAATTTTTTACTAATGCTTTATAATTATACATAATTGTGGGGTTCATTTTGACATATCCATAAATGTATATAACATGATTTGTTTCATTTCAATCCCCCGTACTACCTATCCTTCCTCCTCCTGATCTATTTCCTACCTCTATTGGTCTTCCTTTACTTAATTTATTTTTTTAATTAGTACCTCATAGTTATCCATAAAGGTAGAATTTATTATGATATATTCATACATGCACTTTTTCATAGTTTGGTCAGTTTCATTCTGCAGTTTCTTCCCTTTCCCATCCCTCCTCCCTCTCCCTAAATCTCTTTCTTCTACTCCACTGTTCTCCCTTCTATTTTTATGAGATCCTTTTTTTTTCCTAATTATTTCTCTCTAGTTTCCACATGTGAGAGAAAAAAATTATTTCATTTAGCATGATGTTCTCCATTTCAATCCATTTATCAGAAAATGACAATTTTATTCTTGTTTTTGGATGATCAAAAATTGTGTATATGTCTGACATTTATCCATTTGTCTATTGAGGACATCTAGGAAGATTCTATAACTTGGCTCTTGTGAATTGTGCTGCTGCTATAAACATTAGTATACATTTATTACTATAGTATGCTGATTTTAGTTCTTAGATAGGTATCAAGGAGTGGGACAGCTGGGTCATATGGGGGTTCCATTCCTAGTTTTTTGGGGAATCTTCATACTGCTTTCCAGAATAGTTGTACTAATTTGCAGTCCTACCAACAGTACATGAGTGTACCTTTTCCCCCATGTCCTCACCAGCAATTATTATTTGTTTTCTTGATGATGCCATTCTAACTGATGAGATGAAATCTTAGTGTAGTTTTGATTTGCATTTCCCTAATTACTATACACATGTTGAATATTTTTTCATCTATTTGTTAACCATTTGCATTTTTTCTTTTGAGAAGTATTTGTTAAGTTCATTTGCCCATTATTTGATAGGGCTATTTTTTTTTCATAGTAACGTTTTTAGTTTTTTATATATTCTGCATATTAATTTTCTGCCAGAAGAGTAACTGGCAAAGATTTTCTCCCATTCAGTAGGGTCTTCACACTCCTGTTTGCTGCACAGAAGCTTCTTAATTTGAAACCATCCCACTTAATTGATTCCTGGTTTTATTTCTTGAGCTTTAGCAATCTTATAAAGGAAGTCAGTGCCTGCACAAATATGTTAGAGTGTTGGTCCTATGTTTTATTCTAGCAGCTGTAGTGTCTCTGGTCTAATTCCTAGGACTTTCATCTACTTTGGGTTGATTTTTGTGCAGGGTGAAGAGATAGGAATCTAGTTTCATTTTTGTACATATTGTTATCCAGTTTTCCAGCACCATTTGATTTTAAAAAAACTCTTCAAAGTATGTTTTTGGCACCTCGGACAGGGACAGATGACTAGTTATATGGATGTGTCTTCATCTCTTCCACTCTATTCCATTAGTCTCCATGTCTTTTTACACTAGTACTATGCTGTTTTTTGTTATTATAACTCTGTCATAAAATTTGAGAACAGGTATTTTCAATCACCAGCATCATTCTTCTTGCTCAGTATTGCTTTGCTACTCTGGATCTCTTTTTCCTCCAATGAATTTAAAACTTTTTTCTAGTTCTACAAAGAATGTCATTTTATTTTGATGGAGATTACATTGAAACTGTTTATCGCTTTTGGTAATATGTCCATTTTGACAATATTAATTCTACCTATCTAATAATATGGGAGGTCTTTCCATCTTCTGAGGTCTTTAGTTTCTTTTTTCAGTGTTCTATAATTTTTGTTGTAGAACTCTTTCACCTCCTTGTTTAGATGTATTCACAGGTTGATTTTTTGTTTTGGGTTTGATTTGATTTGGTTTGGTTTTTGAGGCTATTGTGAATGGAATTATTTTTCTGATTTCTTTTTTAGTAGATTCATTCTTTGAAGTATAGGAAAGCTATTGATTTTTATATGTTGATCTTGTATCTTACTACTTTGCTGAATTTATCAGATCCAGTACTGTTCTGATGGAATTTTATTTTGGGGGGGGGGGGGTCTTCTAGGTATAGGTTCATGTCATCAGGATACAGAGATAATTTAACTTCTTTTCCTATTTATATTCCTTTAATTTCTTTCTCTTGTATCAGAGTTTCAAGAACCATACTGAAAAGGAGTAGTGAGAGCAGGCATCCTTGTCTTATTCCTAATTTTAGAAAAAATGCTTTTCAGTTTTTCTCCATTCAGTATATTTCCTATGAGTTTATCATATGTAGCCTTTATTTATGTGGTGAATTACATTTATTGATTTGTATATGTTGAACCAACCTTCCATCCCTGGGCTGAACCAACTTGATCATGGTGTACCATGTTTTTGAATGTAAATGACCAATATTATATTAGGATTTTTGCATCAGGGCTATTTATTGTTCTGTAGTTTTCTTTCCTCAGTGTGTCTTCACCTGGTTTGTGTATCATGGTGATAATGACTTCATAGAATAAATTTGGTAGTATTCCCTCTTTTTCTATTTCATGGAATTGTTTGAGAAGAATTGGCATTAATTATTCCTCACTAGACTCACCTGAGAAACTCTGATCCTGGGCTTTTATCTTTCAGAAGACTTTTAATTACTGCTTCCATCTTATTCCTTGATATTGGTCTATTTAGGTTATCTATATCCTCTCAGTTCAATTTGAGTGGATCATATGTGTCTAAAAATTAGTTATTGTCTTCTAGATTTTCTAATTTATTGGAATATAAGTTTTTAAAATAGTTCCTAGTGATCCTCTGTATTTCAGAAATGTCTCTGATGATATGCACTTTTGATTTGGTTCTTATTTGACTACGGGCTTATCAATCTTGTTTAACTTTTTAAAGAACCAGCTCTACTAGATGCAGTGGTGCATGCCTGTAATCCCAACAACTGAAAGTCTAAAGCAGAAAGATTGTATGAGGTCAGCCTCGCAACTTAGTGAGGCCTGGCTCAAAATTAAAAAACCAGAAGACCAGGGATATATCTCAGTATTAAAGTGTTCCTGAGTTCCACCACAGTTTAAAAAATAAAAAATTTTTAAAAACTCAGCTCTTTATTGTATCAATCCTTTGTATTTTTTTTTTAATTCTTGATTTTATTAATTTTGGCCCTGGTCTTACTTATTTCCTGTCTTCTACTAGTTTCAGAATTAGTTTGTTCTTACTTTTCTAGGACCTTGAGATGTAACTTTGGATTATTTATTTGGAATCTTTCTGGATTTGTTTTTACATAACCAGTCAATGTTGTGAACTTTTTCTAGAACTGCCTTCATACTCTCAGATATTTTAATTTTGTAACTCTGTTCTCATTTGTTTTATTATTTCTCCCCTGATTTCTTCTATGATCCATTCCTCATTCAGAAGTGTATTAATATCCACGTGTTTAAGTGGTTTCTGTTCTTTACCTTGATATGAATTCCTAATTGCATTCCATTCTGATCTGATAAAATGCAAAAAAATTGCCTTTTTCCTCTTTTTTTTCTTCTAAGACTTGCTTTGTGTTCTAAAATATGGACTGTTTTGGAGAAGGTTCCATATAAAGCTGAGAAGAAAGTGAATTCTATTTTTGATGGATGAAGTGTTATATAGATACCTGTTAGGTCCATTTGATTAATAGTAGTTTTTAGGTCTGAAGAGCTTTTATGTACTTTATTTGTGCATGACCTACCTCTTGATGAGCGAATTGTGTTGAAATCACCTAGTTCTATTGTTTTGAAGTCTATTTGAGGTTTGTTTGTTTGTTTTTTTAATTGAGTAGTGTTTATGTAAGAGTTACATTGATATTTGGGACATAAATGTTTACAATCATATCTTGTTGTTGTATAGTGCCCTTAACTACCATAAAGTGACCTTGTTTATTTCTTTGGATTAATTTTAGCTCAAAGTCTACTTTGTTCATGTGAGAATAGTTAACATCTACTTATCTTCAGTTTCTGTTTGCATGGTATATCTTTTTTTTTTCATCCTTTCACCTTCAGCCTGTAAACATCTTTGCCTGTAAAGTGAATTCTTGCAAACACATCATGATTGGATCTTGTTTTTTAATTATTAATCCTCTGCCAGTCTGTGTCTTTTTTTTTTTTATTCATTTTTATTGTAAACAAATGGGATACATCTTGTTTCTCTGTACATGAGGTAGAGGCATACCATTTGTGTAATCATACATTTACCTAGGGTAATAGTTTTTGATTCATTCTGTTATTTTTTTTCTCCCCCCCACCCCTCCCACCCCTCTTTTCCCTCTATACAGTCCCTCCTTCCTCCATTCTTGCCCCCCTGCCACCACATATATGTGTCATCATCCGCTTATCAGTGAGATCATTCGTCCTTTGGTTTTCTGAGATTGGCTTATCTCACTTGGCATGATATTCTCCAACTGCATCCATTTGCCTGCAAATGCCATAATTTTATTATTCTTTATGGCTGAGTAATAATCCATGGTGTGTGTGTGTATATATATATATATATATATATATCACAGTTTCTTTATCCATTTATCAATTGAGGGGCATCTAGGTTGGTTCCACAATCTGGCTATTGTGAATTGAGCAGCTATGAACATTGTTGTGGCTGTATCTCTGTAGTATGCTGATTTTAAGTCCTTTGGGTATAGGCCAAGGAGTGGGATAGCTGGGTCAAATGGTGGTTCCATTCCAAGCTTTCTGAGGAATCTCCATACTGCTTTCCAGAGTGGCTGCACTAATTTGCAGCCCCACCAGCAATGTATGAGTGCACCTTTTTCCCCACATCCTCTCCAATACCTATTGTTGCTCATATTCTTGATAACCATCATTCTAATTGGGGTGAGATGAAATCTTAGGGTAGTTTTGATTTGCATTTCTCTTATTACTAAAGATGGTGAACATTTTTTCATATGTTTCTTGATTGCTTATAGATCTTCTTCTGTGAAGCATCTGTTCGTATTCTTAGCCCATTTGTTGATTGGGTTATTTGTATTCTTGGTGTAGTTTTTTGAGTTCTTTATATATTCTGGAAATTAGTGCTCTATCTGAAGTATGAGTGGCAAAGATTTTCTCCTACTCTGTAGGCTCTTTCTTCGCATTGCTGATAGTTTCCTTTGCTGAGAGAAAGCTATTTAGTT
Source organism: Sciurus vulgaris (assembly GCF_902686455.1). Taxonomy (NCBI): domain Eukaryota; kingdom Metazoa; phylum Chordata; class Mammalia; order Rodentia; family Sciuridae; genus Sciurus; species Sciurus vulgaris. The sequence continues at coordinate 95,292,018 of NC_136464.1, read as the reverse complement.
TGAATCTGTCCCAGTTATTGATTCTTGCTTTTATTCCTTGTGCTATGGGAGTCCTGTTAAGGAAGTCTGGTCCTAAGCCAATAAGTTGAAGATTTGGACCTACTTTTTCTTCTGTAAGATGCAGGGTCTCTGGTCTGATTTCAAGGTTCTTGATCCATTGGGAGTTGATTTTTTTGCAGGGTGAGATAAAAGGAAGAAAATGGGAGAGGAGGTTGAGACAAATAAGTAATGCAATAGTGAGAGACTTAAAAGGAACAAATATAAACCTGAGCTAAGAGAGGAAAGATAGAATGATTCAGTTTATGCTTTAAAACATTAGAAGAAATATAATCAATTGGCTGGAAGACTGAAATATTGAATATTAAAAAGAATGCTTATTAATGCAATATGAAAACTAATACCTGTAAAATCAAAACTGACATTAGAGCTGTTTATTACATTTCATGCCAAGCTATTTGAGGTGGGGAAATGTCTTATTGAGACTTCCTGATTTGGATTTCTAATGGGACCATTAGAAGATGCCCACCAATCCTTGACTTTACCTCTACATTTCCCTGGATGTGGAGGTAGTGATCATACCAGCTCACCACTGATACAATTCTAGGAGGCTGCCCCTCTGATCTTGTTGCGTCCAGGCACCTCCTGGATATCCGGTGAGTCAAAGGAGATGGTCCCTATTTGCAACTAAGCATTTGGGTCACTCTATTAGGGGGTATAGTCTTGTTTGCCGTCACAAAGAAAAGCCCCATGTACCCAGCACTGTCAGATCCAGTGTGGAACCCCCATGTATACGTTAAAGTGTGTGGGGTGTGACCATCTAAGGTGGAGATACAGTGATTTGGTTGAAGTGATGATGAGCGGCATATGAGAGGTTCAGGGCTGCTGCACCCTGTGGAGTGTGCAGGTTCCTGATCAGTGGACTTGTATCTGGGCACACTGGGCAGTGACTGGTGTCTGTGGGATGCTCCTCTGTAAGCCCCTTTGTGAGGTGTACTGCATTTCATATGTGACCTTCTCCCCTGGCTCCTAGGGGATATCCTCACAAATGCCTTCTGTGTGTTGGTGTGTCTCAGTAAGAATTATGTCAACTGACAACTCTGGAACTTGTAGCTCTGGACCCTCCAGTTGGTGCACAGGAGGCAATTCCCTGGTGCTACAGTTTCTGTACTAACTTCTGATGCTTATTAGTCAGCCCAGAGGGCCAAGTCTTCATGTTTGTTGTTTGCTGTCTGCTGGCCATTTCTGTTGGGTGCAGGGATGCAAAACTCAGAATTATAACTGGCTGCTATATGCTATATATCCACTACGTACTATATACCCACTCCCCTCTGCTGGGGTGTATTGATACAGCTATATCTAAGCACTTAGTGGCTGTCTGCAACTGTGAAGCCTATGAATGCAGACTCTCTATGGGCAATCTGTGGAACAGAAACCTCCACTCTGGCTGCTGCAGATTCCTGATGTTTTACACATTATCACTGGGGTAGTGTCAGTTGGTCTGTCTTCACTTGAGCTCATGCAGATGGCAACTATGAGGAGTACTGGGTTGGTACTAATGTTCTCTGGGAGTTTCTTGCTTTGGGTCAGCTCCACCCCGCTCCCCTTGTCTGTGGTGAGGGGGAGAGGGTTTCAGTAACCTTCAGCTAGCAGTGATTCCTCTACAAGGTCCTTCTAGACATATTACTAAGACAACACATTTCAGATGTGTTTCCTGTGCTTTTATTTCTATAGATGGAGAGATGCCATATAGATTTAATTTCTTCTAAGGAGTTCAGAGAGCTATGGTCTCTATGAAGTGGCCACCCTGCCCAGTTTTCTGCCAACAACTTGGAATGAATTGTGTAGTCTCCTTCACTGTCTGCTGCTTCTGTCCCATTTTAACTTCATCTGCCTTTCTTTCCAAATTGTTCTTAAGGAAGTAAGCTTTTGGGTTTTGCCTCTACCTCTTCCTCACTTTGTTACCCCACCCTTCCAACCCCACTCTGGTCAGGGATTGGGGTCAAGGAATTCTTTTATTTTTTTGTTCCAGTAAACAAATTCCAAGTCCCTCCAAGTCTCAAATTATCCAAAATTGAGTTCGAGAGTATTTATTCTGTCACCCACCTCTCTAGTCAGCTGTTCTTTCACGTCTTCAATTCTAGACTGTGGAGGAGTGGAGGGTTGCTGCCTAGATTCACTCTGCCATCTTTTTTGCACTCATTATCAAATTTCTTTGTCTTACATTTTAGATCTCTTGTAATTATTGCCAGAAGTTGAGAGTCTATTATAAAGTGATCCTCAGCCTTTGATGTGTAATGCCTAAGATTTAGGTAGTTACACCAGGGCAGAAACAAATATAGCAAGGCCGGGACAGTAATTAGAGCAGGTTTATTGCAAGGCAAGGAAATAATTAGAGAAAGTGAGATACACCCCAGACAAAGAAGCAGGGCAGACTGTTGACCCAACAGTGCTGAAATGATTATGCTTAGGCTTATGTTACAATAGGGGGTGAGAATTTGCAATGGCATGAAACCCCACTACCATTGGGGCCTGGCACTTGCACAACCCTTGCCCATTTGGGGGTAATCATAAGTCTGTACTATGTGAAAACTAAGGGTATGCACCTATGAATTTGAGTCACTTTGTTCTTTCTGGTCTAGCAACTCTGACAGAATTCATATAATATGGGTCAGTGACCCTCGGAGCACCCAGTAGGTACAAATGTGACCTTGGAAACATGATCTGTGCCCCAAAATTGTCCAAAGAATGTGGTGGGCCCCCACTCAGTGTGGAGGGAGGAAGACTGATAATACCTCTTGAGTTGTCTACCCACCTTCCTATGATAGATTTCTTCCATAGCTCTACCCACACAAGAGGAAGAAGGAATTTATGTCCTTATGACATCACATGATTAGTAATGAGTCCTCTGGGTCAGGGGCTCTTTAAAGCTGCTCCCCTCTTTTGCCTGCCCCTTTCTCCCATTGCCTTCTCATTTCTAGCTAACTACCTCTACTAACAGAGTTCAGAGAAAGTCTTTTCCAATTCTGAGATTATTTTTTTAAATTATCATTTATTTTTTGCTTTTATGGGTTCATTGCCTTCAGTTAAATTTTTGAACTTTTGGGAATTTTATGCTCCTGTAAGCTTTGAAGGTTAGATAAAATTTTTCTCTAGTTATCCATTGATTGCAACCCTTTTATTACATAAATGTACAGAGCAAATTTTGATATGTCATTTCATTGAGTAATAGCTAAATGCCTCCTTTTAACTTAGGTTTCTGTTGGTCATGAAAAAGAAAAAGATCTATTGCATAAAAATCAGAGTTTGCAGGAAGAAATCACCATGATAAGACTGGAAATAGACACAATAAAAAATCAGAACCAGGAAAAGGAAAAGAAATACCTCGAGGATGTTGAAATTGCAAATGAAAAGAATGATAACCTTCAAAAGACAATAAAACTGAATGAGGAAACTTTTACAACAACAGTACTTCAGTATAATGGACAGCTTAGTATTCTGACAGCTCAGAATACAATGCTAAATTCTAAACTGGAGAATGAAAAACAAAACAAGGAAAGACTGGAAACGGAAGTTGAATCATATCGTTCTAGACTGGCTGCTGCTATTCATGATTATGATGAAAGTCAGGCATCCAAAAGAGACCTAGAACTTGCTTTCCAGAGATCAAGAGACGAGTGTTTTCGTTTACAGGATAAGATGAATTTTGATATATCTAATCTAAAAGATAACAATGAGATTCTTTCCCATCAGCTTTCTAAAGCTGAAAGAAAATTCAATGACCTAGAAATTGAACTCCACCATACAAAAGATGCTCTTAGAGAAAAGATTTTGGTTTTAGAACAGGTACAACGGGACCTAAACCAAACACAGTGCCAAATGAAGGAAATTGAATATATGTATCAAAATGAACAAGGTAAGGTTAATAAATACATTGGTAAGCAGGAATCTTTAGAGGAGAGATTATCTCAACTACAGAGTGAAAATACATTGCTTCGACAACAATTAGATGATGCTCACAACAAAGCTGATAATAAAGAAAAGACAGTAATTAACATCCAAGACCAATTTCATGACATTGTAAAAAAACTTCAAGCTGAGAGTGAAAAACAAAATCTAATGCTCGAAGACAGAAATAAGGAGTTAATCAATGAATGTAATCATTTAAAAGAAAGACTCTATCAGTATGAAAATGAAAAAGCAGAAAGAGAAGTAAGTATCAAGAAAGATGAATATTTTGCAAACTTCCTGAAGGAAAACTCAAAAGTTTTATTTCATTATGGTTAGATGTTTCATCTAATTGAATATAAAAATATATACATTATAAGTTTATTTGCTATGTCAACTCAAAAATATACCTTGGTTCTAGGAAATGCAACAAAGCCTCAATTCCCAGCACAAAGAAATGGTTCATGTTTGAGGTATTGAGTATATCAATGACCCTAATCTTATCATTATAAATTATATATGCTTTTTTGTGTGTGTGTGTGGTGCTGGAGTTATATACGCATTTTGAAATATCACTCTGTACCTCATAAATATGTACAATTATGCGTCAGTTAAAAATTTAAAGGTTCAGAGTTACATAGAACTAAATTTGAAATCCAAAAATAAAAAAAGGGGAGAAAATTTTTAGATTAGACTGAGATGCTTAACTTTGAAAAGAAGACATTGTGTTGCCTATGAAATTTTAATAAGTTCAGTTACAGATTGTTAATAGATATATACTGATATTAATAATGTAGTCTTCTAGTACTGCTGAAATGATTTTTTATTTGTTGCTGGAAATTAAACCTAAGACCTTGAGCATGTTAAGTACATACACTACCATTGACATACACCCAAGTCCTAAAATAATTTTAATGTCTTTATGTTACCATATTTTGAGACCACAATGAAGCAGATAAATGGAAATGCTCATACCTAAAGTATTTTAAAATTAAAATTCAGTTAAGTGGGTATCTTCAATAGTTCATTTCAGATTTTGCATATGAACTAAAATATAGATGCTGTTTTTTATAATATCAGTATGTATTAAAATATACATATTTTAGTTGGTGTAATTTTAATTCAAATCAATATAACCTAAATCTGATAATATTTATCTCAAATTATGAATTTTATAACATCCCAACTCTTTAAAGGCATCTACTTTTCATTAAATCATAATTTGGGACAAATGTGATTTTTATCAAAACCATAGCTGATTTTATCATTCCACTGGTATTTTTAATTTGTTGATCATTTTCTGAAATATCTATCTCATACTTTTCATTTCAAGACTCAGTTAATATCATCAAAGTAAAGGATATAACTTTTTCTAGTACAAAGATAATTGTAGCTAAGTGTGATTTGCTTATTTGGTATTGAATCTCCATTTCACATTAATGACGGGTGGTAGGATTCATGTATAGGAGGAATTGAATAAAGTAGGGGAGAGAGATGCAGAATCTGAGGTTAGGGAGGAAGGTGAAGGCCAGTTTGCCTGGGGACTCACTTTTATTCTGAGATAAGAATCTATTGGGCCAGGCACAGTGGTGCACACCTGTAATCGCAGTAGCTCAGGAGGCTGAGGCAGGAGGATAGTGAGTTTGAAGCCAGCCTCAGCAACTTAGCAAAGCCCTAAGTAACTCAGTGACACTCTGTCTCTAAATAAAAATATAAAAAGGCCTGGGGATGGGACTCAGTGGTTAAGTGCCCCTGGGTTAAATCCTCAGTAACAACAACAACAAAAAAAAAAAAAAAAAAGAAGAAGAAGAAAGGAAGAAAGAAAGAAAAATAATCTATTGGAAGGGTTCAAGCAGAGGACTGAATATGTGAAGGACTCTGAAGTTAATTTGTGCCTCCAATGAAATAGGAGGAGCATGTTATACTGTGTAAAAACTCACCACCACCATTTCTGCCCATGGACCTATTTCTTTTTGAGACTTCAGTAGGTTTTTAAATGTTAAAGCTTCATCAGGGGAGGAGTGGATATAAGTCTGAATCTAACATCTAGATAATAGAATAGTATTAGGCAGGAAGACAACGCCTTCTGTATGTTTAACTGAACTCAGTAATAAACAGAAGTATATATACACCTGAAGGGAACGATGAATTGATGTATGTGGTGATATTTTCATAGTATAAGTGAGTTAAATATTAATATAATTTAATAATAAGGTGGTTTATAAAATCAGTAACAGAAATATCTTATCAGGTAGTTGTGAGACAACTTCAACAAGAACTGGCTGATACCCTGAAAAAACAATCTATGTCAGAGGCTTCATTAGAAGTTTCATCACGTTATCGCATTAGTTTGGAAGATGAGACACAGGATTTAAAGAAAAAACTAGCTCAAATAAGAAGTCAAGTATGTATGAAATTTAACATGTCAATAGTTAAATTGTTTTGGGATACTAATTCCAGTGAACAGGTTTTCTATTTAATTAATGAAATAATTAATAATGTTATATAATACAATGTAACATAATTATAATGTTATATAATAATAATGTAATTGCCATATTAATATCTTTGTGATATGCTTATTTCTTAAATTCTCACTTGAATGCAAGTGAGAATTTAAGAAATTTCATACATCCTTAAAACATTTACACTACAAAATTTGAGAATTTTACATCATACATCACAGAAGTTGAGAGACATAATTCTGTTAAACAGTATTTTTTAGTGATATCTCTGTTGTCGTTCTGAAGTGAGGCAGATTAAATCAGAGAATAATGTTTAATGGACTGTCCCAGAAAATTCTTATTTCTTACCTTCTGTGAATAGGCAGAATCTATTATACAGTATATATTTATTTTGCAGGTTTCAAGATGATTTGCACAGAAAGGTCATTATACTTTTCTGAAAAATGCAAAAGTTTTACATTAATTTTAAAACTATTTTACATTAATTGTAAAACTATTTAAAACGTTAGACATTTTCCTTGGTTTTCTTTCATTTTAAATGACTTATTATACAGACATGTATAGGATTTGTAGCCAAAGTAAAAAATTAGAAAATTATCTAGATTCTCCCTTTGGATTTTTTAAAAAGCATCTTTATTGAAATAAAACAATATACATACAGGTCACCAATTTTAAGCATAAAATTTATGTATATTCAGAGTGGCATAACCATCACTGTATTTCTATAACATTTCATCACCTTAAAAAGAAACCCCAAATTCCTTAGCTATTATCCTCCCCAATCCCTTTATCTTCCCCAGTCCTAGGAAACTCTCAATCTATTTTTTTTTTTTTTTTCTCTATAATTAACCTGTCCTGGTGTCCTGGACATTTCACATAAATAGAGTAATAGAGTCATGCATATTTAGTCTTTTTTTTTTTTTTTTTTTGGTACCAGGGATTGAACTCAGGGGCACTAAACCACTGAGCCACATCCCCAGCCCATTTTTTGTATTTTAGTTAGAGACAGGATCTCACTGAGTCACTTAGGGCCTTGCTAAGTTGCTGAGGCTATCTTTGAACTCATGATCCTCCTGCCTCAGCCTCCTGAGCCACTGGGAATTGCAGTGTCCACCCAGCCAAATCCTTTTTGACTTGCTTCTTTCATTTAGTGTAATGTGGTCAGTGTCCATCTCTGTTGCAGCAAGTGTCAGTACTTAGTTTCTTTCTGTTGTCAAGTAATATTGTATTATATGGCTTTGCCACTGTTTTATTCATCAGTTGATCAAATTTAGGTTGCTTCCACATTTTGGCTATTACTAACAATGCTGCAATTAACATTTATTTCGAAGTTATTATTATGTGGACATGTTTTTATTTCCCTGCCATTGAATTTTATCCTCTGTGCTAACAGGGCTGATTTCACCTCTCTCTGCCTTACTTATGCTGTCCTTTCTGCTTTTTTCAGCTTTTATACATTTGGTCTCATTTATTCAGAACTGGCTCACAATTTGCTCTTTTTCATGATGCTTGCTTTCACTGTTCTCTGATTGACCTTGCTCTTTTCAGTACTTGCCTCTGTAGAACAATTTAGCCCTAAATTTTACATTGGTATTAAGTTTTGGAAGGGAATAAACTCATCTCTAAGTATACATTTACCCAAGTGGGAAATAGTGTATGATATGCATGTCACCTTCCCTTCAAGAAACTGAAAATATTTTTGCTTTTACAGTCATTATGATTAAATTAAGTACATTATACCATGCCAGCAACATCTTCTTTGAGACTTTGGCATAGTAAGACTTTTATTCTACCCATAGTTTAAGTAATTAAATGTAAAGTTTAAAGCACCTAATCTAACAAGAGAATTGTTCTGTCAAATGCTCATATTTTTCTCACTATGAAAAAAAAAAAAAACACACACACACACACAACTAGATTTGACTTCCTTTATTATATAGCCAAAACAGGGCTTTATAGATTTCTAGTACTTTACTAATCAAAAAGCTCAGGCTACAGCTTTTCTGATATGCCATACTGTTATCAGAGTTCTAGGCCCAGGCCTGACATCAGGGATTCCAACAAACCAGCAGTAAATAGAATTATCAGTGGGGTGTCTTCATTCCATGTGTAGAAATTTCAGCTACTCATGAGATCATCTCCATTTGCTTCACAGGATATTTATCTCTCAGGCCTATGATCCTAGAAGGGGCACACTCGATTTGCTTTACAGGTTGTTTATATAATCAGACTGATGATCTTAGAACTTAAGGCAAACTGAAGAAAAGAATAACTTCAAAATAAGGCAGTTCCAAGAGAGACAAAATGGTGTCATTTACGTTAGTAATTGAATCCTCCTTTAATTCCTCAGAAAATCCCCATTTCATTTCAAAGGAAATGGGCAATCATTTCTTCTATAAGTAATTCTGGCTGACAGGGCTGGATGTAGGGATCTTGGAATGAAAGACTAACAGCATGAGGTAGCCAGGTTTAAAGCTGATATTGTTTGGAGGGTCACATTAGAGTCATCTAACTGAATACCTGATATTTACCTCCCTCCTCTTAGCCAATGTCCTCCTTTTTGGTCCAGCAAAGTTAGGACCTGGTTATGGTACATACTTGCTGTCTAACTATAAACTTTCAGTTTGCTTTAGCAAATCATAAGTGGTTGCCTCTGCCAGGAGACAAGAGGACCATCCCTTGACTATGTATCTAATTGTTTTGAAAAGTAAGCTTCAAGTTGGGGAACTTCTCCCAGTAATTGATAAGAACTCCCAGACCAATTTCCTGCCTTTTGTATATACAACTTAAATGACTTTTCTAAGTTAGGTAGTTCCAAAGCAGGGGGACTTTTAGCATTTTGACATTCTGTTGTACAGATCAAGGATTCAAGATCTATTCAAATTACAGCTTCATATAGAGGGTTTGCTTAGGCCCCAAATTAGGTATCCATATTCTGCAATAGCCTGTATCTCCGGGAATTCTCATAACTGATTATACATTAGGTTTCATGGACCTTACTATAATTGGAACCCTAGGTAAACAACTCATTGCAAATCTGCACTTTAGAGGGAAATACCTCAGCAAGGTGGTTTAAAATCTGGATGTTTTCTAAGCCAAGTTGAAAAGTCAGACTGGTGATTATCAAGTCATCTACATATAGTAGTAGTGTTCCCTGATTTAGGTGTTAAATTCTTAGCCAATATATCTCTAAAGATCCTGGGGGTACATGTTTCAATCCTGGAGGAACCACTGCTCAGCGGTATTGGGGGGTGACTTTTGACTGGGGATCTATCCATTCAAAAGCAAAAATTGATTCTCTTCACACAGCAATGAAAAAGAAAACATTTTAAAAATTGAAGACAGTAAATCATTTGTACTTTGCTGGCAAGGCATCTAGAAGGGTATAAGTATTAGACACTGTTGGGTGAATGCCTTGGATGTTTTCACTAATGCCTGCAAATCCTGAACAAAGCAGTATTCCTCAGATCAAGATTTCTTTACCAGCGGTACAAAAGTATTATAAGTGACTGGCAAGGCTGATCACACCATACTTCAAAAACTTTTAGAGTACAGATTAACTAACTTCTTCAGGTTTCTCCTGTCACAGTAGTTATTGTTTTAAGCCAGGAGTTGGTACACCTCCTTTTAGGAGGATCTTAATGGGCAAGGTGTTTTTAGCTCTGCCTGATGTCCCATCAGCCCATACTGCTTGAATAACATGTTGGTAGAATTCTGAGGATATTGACTCACTCTCAGATAGCTTCTCTTGGATCAGCATCAACTAGAGGTAAAGTGCCTACTCAGGTGGAATTTGCACTTGCATTTGCTATTTTCCCCAGGGAAGGGGTTACGTTTGCAGAGCAAGTCCTTGCCTAGGAATGAAACTGGGCATTAAAGAAAGCTGTGATTTAAGTGTAGGTCTTCTAAGCTGCATTCCATAGACTGCAAGAAAACCTGTTCTTGGAGTGTACCTGGTACTCCTATAATAGGCACACAGTCTAATGTCTTTGTCAAGAGATCAGTAAAACTGAAAGAGTAGAACCCATGTCAATTAGGAAGGTTAAGGGTTTGTTCCTACTGCCATTTGTACCTGAGACTTCTGTGGAGAGATAATGATTGAATCTAATCATTATCTAGAGAACTCCTAGGGTACCCCAGTCCTCAGTAAAGTCACCAACTGATATTTTAGCTCTTTATTGAGCTGATTCTTTTTATTTAAGAATTTGGGGCTGGGTGTGGTGGCACACACCTGTAATCCCAGCAGCTTGGGAGACTGAGACAAGAAGATTCCTAGTTTGAGACGAGTCTCAGCAACTTAGTGAGACCCTAAGGAACTTAGCAAGAACCTGTCGCCAAATAAAAAATAAAAAGGGTTGGGGATATGGCTCAGTGGTTTAAGTACCCCTGGATTCAATCCCGGTACCAAAAAAATAATGAGTTTGGGGCAGTGTTTCTTCCAATGCTGATTTTCTTTACACTATGTACATTGGTCTTTTTCTAAGATCCTTTTTCTTTTTCAGGTTGAGCCCCCAATATTAGTTTTCCAGCTTTGAGTGAAGATGATGACTTGCTTAGCCCTTCAAATTTCTTGGTCATTGAAAACAGCTGAGAAGGGTTTATGCCCATGGCTCCTTTAAAGTTTGCACCTGCTCTCAGGAGCATTTGTTCAATATAGGTCATATTGAAAATTCATACTTTCTCAGGGGCCTCTGTGTCTAAGTCAGTGTAAGTCTATAAGTCTGATATCTTCTTTCTAGCCAGGCTAAGGAGGCCTCAGAGGCCCCTGATACAGCTGTCATATTTAAATTCTTTGTCATGGCTACTCACTACCTGAGCCTTCCCAAGATACACTTAATGATAGTGGTCCAGTCAGGCCCTTTTGTTTTTTTTGTTGTTGTTGTTGTGGTGGTGGTTGTTTGTAGTCCACTTCAGTTCTGTAGTAGGTATTGGATCTACCAGATTCGAAGTATTTGGGGAATAGCCTGGTAAAGATCTCACTCGTTATTAGCCTTATTTAAGACAGGGCACCTCTCATCAGTAGTTAAAATTATGTTAAACAGAGCTTGTATAGCAGCCCAAGTGGGATAGTGGGTGGCAAAAATACTAAAAAAGAGTTTCACTGCTGGGCACAGTGGAACATGCCTATAATCCCTCCTGCTCTGGAGGCTGAGGCAGGAGGATCTTGAATTCAAAGCCAGCCTCAGCAGCTTATCAAGGCCCTAAGCAACTTAGCAAGACTCTATCCCAAAATAAAAAATAAAAAAAAGGACAGGGAATGTGGTTCAGTGGTTAAGCACCACTGGGTTCAATCCCTGGTGCAAAAAAAAAAAAAAAAAAAAAAAAAAGTTTAATCATCTTCTGAAGGTCATTATGATAAGGAGGGTTAGTGTTCTTCCAGTTTAGAAGATCAAAAGTAGAAAATGCAGTGTGTAACCAGGAATAGCCAGTAGGCTGATCTTGAACATTTAACTCTACTACAAGATACTGTCTTAATGGGAATGGCCATGCCCCATTGGAATGGATGCCCTGGCCAAACTGGGTGCCCTGATGGGTCTTAAATGAGGAGTCTGTTTGAGACTCACTGTCATATCCAGATAGGTGTGTTTTCTCCAACATCCCAGTAGTTCCATCCACTGGAGGGAGAGTTAATTGAGGTATAGCCCTATCTTTCCCTTCATTATTACTCTTCCCCTTCAATATCTAGGTTTGTTTTGGTGCCTTAGATCTTTGCACTATGAGTTTAGTTCCTTGAGAAGTCTTAGTCACGTAAAAGCATGAGTGAACATGTATTTCTGCTCATTTTCCTCATCTTTCGCAAAACAATTCTAGCTGTAAAGTAGTACGGTGGGTCAATAACCCGCTTCAGAGACCATCTTTTTTCTGTATCGAACACACATGTTACTGTTAAAGCAGTACGTGATCGTTTTCTTGGACATAGGTTCACAGCTATAGGCAAACAACCAGCTAAGATTCTAGGGGGTTTTCAGCCACTATCAACTTAGTATTTCCCATAGTTATAAATTATAACATATTATCTCCCAAATTCCTGATTACTTTATGTCTTTATCTTCTCTTTTCACTATTCAGTACCACTAATTCTAAAAATTTTTAATTTTCCCTGTTAAAACAAATGACTTAAGCCTCAAATAGCCAAAAAAGAACCCAAACAAAAAAGAAATTAAAAAGCAAGGACCAATATGTACTGTTGTAAAGAACTAAATGGGTCTCAATTTAAGGACCATTGAATTCAAAAGAAAGTTTGTTTTTCTTCTTCACCAAATAATATTAAAAAGTAGCCAGAGCTAGCCCAAAGTGGAAGAAAAAAAAAATCCCCTGAAATAAAGGTAGTAGTATCAGCAGCTACCTAAGATTACCCTTTATTTACCCCTGACTGGATCAGCTAGCTTCAAGTGGTATTACTACATATCTAAAGATATCTAAAGATAAGAGATGTCCCCCAAAATCACATTGTGAGACAATGCAAGCATGTTCAGAGGTAAAATTTTTAGATTTATGAGAATTTTAACCTAATCAGTGGATTAATCCACCAATGTGGATTAACTGATAGGCAAGTAAGTATAACTTGAAGAAATAGGTCACCGGGGAATAGGGGGTATGGTTTATATTTTGCCCCTGGTACGTAGAACTCTGTTTGTCCATCTCTGTCTCTCTGTCTGTCTGTCTCTCTCTCTCATTTTCTCTCCCCCTCCTTCCTTCCTGCTTGCCATGTCCTGAGCTGCTTTCCTTAGCCATGCCCTTCTGCCTTGATATCTGTTTCAACTTGGGACCAGAGCTATGGAGTCAACCAACCATGAACCAAACCTCTGAAACTATAAATTAGAGTAAACCTTTCTCCCTCTAAATTGCTCTGATCAAGTATTTTGGTCACAATTACACAAAGCTGGTTAGAACAAGTGACTGATGCCCAGAGGGGCTGCTTTGGCTCACCAATGCTATTACCAGAGTCCTAGGCCACAAAGGTCTGAGGCCAGGGATTCCCAACAAACCAGATCCAACCCCAAAAATAACATACAGAAAAGGTAATAACAAAAAGCAGGGGAATAAATGTCTTTAATCAATATGACAGTATTAGGAAGGCAAGGTGAGAATCCAGCATTTTAGCTGTCTTCAGAGTGCTAACAGGAGCATCTAAGTTTACATATAGGAAGAATTGGGGCAGGGGGCAAGAGGTATGCATAATTTAGAAGTCTTAATCAAACTGTGTTATGGCTAATCATTTTCCCAGTTCTGAGTCTGCCAGGTGGCTCTAAAGACGTCCTTATCCCTTGAAGGGGCAATTTCTACTTGCTGCTTAGGCTGACACTTGATTAGCCTGCCACTGATGGTCACACCAGTTACATACTGCTTAATCCAGGAGGTGCTATTTGCATTGTACTGCAGGATTATAGCCCACTGAGTAGTACTGAGAAAAAGAGCTGTAAATTATGTGAAGTGGAAAACAGTACCATTGGCTAGTGGAACTGGTGAAGGTTTTATGAAATGCTGGGGATGTCTTCTGGGCCTCATGTTTCCCCACTTACTGCCACTTTCAATGGTATGAAAAATGACTCAGGGCACCTTGTATAGAAGACCTCTTCCATTGGCATACCACTTACCAACAATATCAAATGTTATTAGTATATAAAATATACTAATAATACTAATAGCAAATACTATATATAGCTCAGTATGTGCCACATACTCTTCTAAATACTTTGTCTATTTGCTTATTTAATTGTCCCAACAGTCCAGTAAATAAATAGTATTATTATTGCCACTTGATAGATGAAGAAACTTGAGACATAAAAAGTTAATTTACTCAAGATCACACAGCTAGTAACTGGCCAGCTAAGAGTCAAATGTAGGCATTCTGACTTCTGTGTAGATACAGCCTCTCAAAGTATTCTGTGAAACATCTAGTTGTCACCTAAAGCATCATATTAATTTTTGTCATTAGTGGCATAACTATGGTTTTATATATATGTATGTACACATGTATATATGTGTGTGTATTTATACATATATGTATATATATATTTTCCCCAAATTATAGTTGAGCAGGTGGTGCTTGGAATATAAAAATATGAATGCTTACCATAAGGAATTTCCTCTTTCTGCATTTTTCCAGTTTTGTCAGTTTAAAAGCAAAAGACCTGGGGATATAAATAGTTCAGTGTCAGAGTACTTGCCTGATATTGGATGAAACCCTGGATTCAATATTCAGCACCACAAAAAACAACAAAAGCAAGAGTAATGTGTTTCAGCCTTAGAGTAAGGATCTATAAACTTTTCTATAAAGGGTCAGATGTTTAAGTCTTTTATGGGCCATGAGATTCCCTATTGTAATAACTCAGCTAACTCTGCTTTTATAGCACAAAAATAGAGACAGTATGCAAATTAAGGGATATAGCAAAAAAAAGTGATGGACAAATTTATACGTGGTTATTGTTATCAATTTTTTTTCTTTGTTTTAGTTACAAGAAGCAGAGGATCGACACACAGAGGCTACACAATGTGTTGTGAAGATGCAAGATCACCTACAAAAGTATAATTTAAGCAGCATACAAATAACTTTAATTATAATTAAAATAAGCAGTGTAGCGTGAGAATTATATCATTTACCATAACAAAGCTGTGTGAAGTGGGGGGAATTTCAGATTTAAGTTACTTAAAATGTGTATTTTAGGGCTGAGGTTGTAGCTCGTTAATACAGCTCATACTTCACATGTATGAAGTCCTTGGGAGATCCCCAGTACTACCAAAAGAAAAGTACATGATTTTTCTACATTATTCACTAAGCTCAGCTAGAAAAATGACAGTTACCAAATTAATCTGCTTTTCAGATTTTTAAGACTTTAGGTAGTCTTGGAGATGTTTGTACAAAAATTATGTAGTATTTTAAAAATTGTTCTAAGAATAATTATTTTAAAATACACATTTTAGGCTTGAAACTGAAAATTCTAAGTTAAAAGTTACAATAAAAAAACAAACAGGAAAAATTGAACAGCTTCAGAAAAACCTGCTAAGTGCAAATTTGGTAAGTCAATCTCTTATTAATTTATGTCATACTGAAAAGGAATTTTTTTTTATTTCTTTAGTAGCATATGGGAGTATTTTAGACAGTATGAAAAGTCTTACTGATAAAAATATTTGTGGTATTCATATTGATAGTACTTGCTACTAGTATTGTTAAGTCCTCCTTGTAGAAGTTGACTGAATGCATAAAATTATTTTGATAGTAAGATTTTTTAAAAAAGACTGTGATAGTTTAAAACCAGTGTTTTACACATTTCACTTATTGTTTATCCATTCAGCCATTGATGGACATGTGAGTTGTAATGCTTTTCTGGGCATTGGTATACAAGTATCTGAATCCCTGGTAGTATTTTAGAACAACTTTTTATTCCAGTAAGTTTAAGTAATTATTTGATTTAGAATTCTGAATTTCTCTCATAATTTAAACCTTTCAGTGAGGTTTTAGAATGAATTACTTATACTTTGTATTCCTCATCAAGAATGAATTATACACTGGGCTGGGGATATAACTCAGTTGGTAGAGTGCTTGCCTTGCAAGCACAAGGCCCTGGGTTCAATCCTCAGCACTGCAAAAAAAAAAAAAAAAAGAGAGAGAGAGAGAGGGATGCCACTGAAGAAACTGACCTGGCTGCTTGCTTTAATAGGAACTTACAGAGTAATATAGTACTCCTAGAATCACAGTTCAGAAATAATTTTTTCCCTTCACCTTTGTTCATTAGTCTTTCAAAGACCTACAGTCCAGACTCAGAAAAGACTGATGATACATCAATTCAGGATGCCATTTTATTGATGTATAATAAAAACATATAACTCTTTACCAAGCAAAATAGAATTCTCCTATTATTCATGTTTTCCTATGTAGGTATTATGATCACAAGATTGCATTGTGAACACTAAACTGGAGCAATGAGGTAGTTGTTTCCACTAACTGGTTTCTTTTTCTTTTAAATATTTTTTTAGCTTGTGATGGACCTTTATTTAATTTTATTTGATGCTGAGAATCAAACCCAGTGCCTCACACATGCTAGGCAAGCACTCTACCCTTGAGCCACAACCCAAGTCTGTAACTGGTTCTTCTAAGTCACAGCAGCTAGATTCAAGTAATTCCTTTATGTAGATACATTTGTCAGGAGAACAAGAACACTTATGTTGACTGATCTTTCTAATAAAATAAATCAAAAAGATTTTTTTCTAGATTTCATATAAATTTTCCCCCATTTTATTGGCATACTTTTTATACATATGACAAGATCATATGTTGATTAGGAGTCTTCTGTGAATGAAAGTGTCAGGAGATATCCTGACAGAAATGTCATAAGGTATAAAAAAATTGATAAATTTTTAATAGTACCCAAAAGCTATTGAACTTATTAAAAAATAATGAGGGATCTTCTAAAGATTCCCAAAGAAATGATTCAGGGATATGACGTAGAGTAATTAGCCACTTTGAAGTCTACTTTTACTAAATCAAAAAATTTTTTAAACTTTGATTTAATCAAAAAATTCCATGAGAAATGGCTTTTAGCTGTTAGTAACCCCCAGCTTTCTGCAAAAAGTTCTCTTATCATGGGTCTCTATGCTAGTTTACATGGGTTGAGACATTTTATATATACAGTTTTGAGGTAAAGAAGTCTGGACTGGAAGGAATACAGAGTTAAAGCTGGCTCAAGCCTCCACACAATATAGTTGAGTGTACCTCTGAAAGGAAATTTAGAACAAGACTTCTATAATGTTATGTCTTTATAGGAAATTATTCAAAAGAAAACAAAGCAAACAGCTAACAAGCTGACCTTCATGGTAATGTTTAGCATTATAAAAGAAAATGGTCAGCATCCTAAGGGTGAGACCCTCCCAGCCACTCTCCAAATTAGAAAACTACTACTTAAAGTAACATTGTTTCAGTCAGCTTTTTTGTTTCTGTGACTAAAGGACCTGACCAAAACAATCATAGAGTAGGAAAAGTTTATTAGAGAACTCCTGGTTTCAGAGGTCCTAGTCCATAGAAGGCTAACTACATTCCTCGGGGCTTGAAATAAGGCAGAACATCAATGGCAGGAGAGTATGACAGAGGGACCGCAGCTCACATGATGATCAGAAAGCAAAGAGCGTCAGTCTCTATCTCCAGATACAAATTATATACCCCATGGCCACGCCCTCAATGAACCACTTCCTCCAGCCACAGCCGCCTACCTCCAGTTACCACTCAATTAATCCCATTAGGATTAGGGATTAATCCCATTAGGGATTAATTCACTGATTATATTAAGGCTATGGCCTAATCATTTCTCCTTCAAACCTTCTTGCATCGTCTCACATGTGAGCTTTTGGGGGACACCTCACATCCGAACCATTGCAAACATCGATAAGAATCGTAATAAAAATGCATAAGATTGGCTGTCTACAGAAGTTATCCACATCACGTCATAGCCTGTGAGGTTATTATCTGTGTGAGACGTTAACTAGAAGGAAAAAGTAAAAGTATAAGTGATCTCAGTAATGAGGTCAGGGCTAGAAATGTGAATTAGGCAGTCTTGAGATTCTTAAATCTCCAAGCTCGAGATTTAATGAACTCTTGAGCATTTAAAAAGACAGACAGAAATGGACAGAACTAAAAACATCAAGGACTGCTGTGTTTAGAAGAGAAGTGGGGCCAAAGGAGTGAGAAGGAAGGGTTGCGGTCATGTTAGCATTGCTGCTAAGAAGTAAAGCAGGATAAGTACTTTAAAAAGGTTATTTATGGACCTCAAAATTTTTTTTTGGAATTATAGAAAATCAGATTTTAGTGTAAAAGAAGATACTGTGATGGAAAATTTATTTTAAAATGAGAACTTGTACTAAAGAATATTAAAATCTAACGTAAGAGGAGAAACAGCCACAAAAATCAAAAAAAAAAGTTATGGTTTTGTATATCATTTAAAAAGACTTAAAGAGAAATAACTAATAGCAAAGGAAAATAAAATTGAAACTCCTGGGAAAATGCTTACAAAGAGTTAACGTTTATTTTCTCACCCCAGAGTCCAGGTGAGGATCAAAATGTAATGGGAATCAGATGGGAGTTTTACAAAAATTGTCTTAGTTAAATATGATTTAAATAAACTTGGAATATCTTGAACTATTGATGAAAATGTTTCTAGGACATGTTTAGAAACTAAATGTAAATATAACCACTCTAAAAAACATTTTTTCATCAATACTTATATGCAAAACCTTCTATTTTTAACAAATTATGGCAATTTAAATTGTAGAAAAGAAAATGATGAAAATGTAGACCATTTTTAACTATTTTAAGAAAGATCATTATTTTTGAAGTCTATCCTTAATGGCATCAGATTTATGAATATCTAAACACATATTATTCATGAATTCATGAGAATTAATATTTCTAAGAAAGGAGTCTCTAGATTTTTTAAAAATAATTTTGTTTTAAATTTTTCTGAAGTCTGAAGATGATAAGGAACAATTAAAGAAACTTACGGAATTAAAACAATCTCTGGAATATGCTTTGGATCAAGAAAAGAAGAAAAATGGCAAATTAGAAAAAGAGCTAACTGGGTAAAATTTTATATTTCACATCTTTTCAGCCAATCATTAATTGATATAACTGTAATGTTACTAAAACCTAGATATAAATTTATTTTATATCTGCATTTTTCTAATTAAACAAATTAGTTTAACATTTTCTTTAGAAACTCACAGCACAATCTGAAACTTTTCAAATCCCCCAAAACACATTTACTCTAGTTGTTTTGAAAACAGCAACAATGCCTTTGGGATTAATCTTCAGATTAATCCCAAACATTCTGAAGATGTTTTTGCTTTCTTCTTTTGGTAGTGTCTTTGTCTTTAGTATTTACATTAGAATATCTAAAAGCCTATCTTTGTCATTCCTTAACAACTTCAAAAATTATCTTTTTTTTAGTTATAAAATATATTGTGGAGATATACTCCTTTCTCATGAGTTTGTCTCATGTGTACGTGAGATATACATGTCACTAAACTTCTGGGTTTAATACACACACACACATCCAGTATAGAGTTATCCCTTGGTCTGTGCAGGGTTGGTTTCAGGAACCCTGCAAATACTTGATACTCAAATCCCTTATGTAAAATGGCATAGTGCAGTTTGCATTATAACCTACTCAAATCTTCCTATATATTTTAAATCATCTCTGGATTACTTAAAATACATAATATAAATGTCACATAAATAATTGTTATACTATATTGTTTAAAGAATATGTCGAGAAAAATGATCTGTATGTGTTTAGTATAGATGCAATTTTTTCAAGTATTTTTGATCCATATTTGGATGAATACTTGCATATGGAACCTAGAGATGTGGAAGGCTGACCATATATGTCTCATACATACAAATATGTATGTCTGAGTTAAAAATGAAGAATTAAATCAACAACTGTGTTTCTACCACCAGAGGCAGTGAGTTACTGGGGGAGGGACAATGTTTTCCTCTATTTTTAAAGACACTTGTATGGCTGCTTTTTTATTTATTTGCTCAGAAATTGAATTTATTATTTGATTCTAATATTTTTTTCTCAGTAACTATCTGTTTTTATGGTTTTGCATCTCTTGCATTTTGTCAAAGCAAAGCCTAGCCAAAACCTCTTTTTTTTTTTTTTTTTTTTGGTACCAGGGAATGAACCTAAGGGAGCTTAACCACTGAGCCACAATCCATGCTCTTTTTATATTTTTCGACACAGGGTCTAGCTGGGTTATTTAGGGCCTTGCTAAGTTGCTGAGGCTGGCTTTGAACTCATGATCCTCCTGCCTTAGCCTCCTGAGCTGATGAGTTATAGGCATGTACCACACACCCTACTACATTTTTTCTTAAAACAGTCTTTCTTTACCCATTATTTCTCTGTTGATTTCTTCTAAAGCTCTGCCTGGTGGTTTTTATTGTTGTTGTTGTCTGGTTGGTTGTTTGGTTTTGTTTTTTTCCCTCAACTCAGACTTCAAAGATATTTTTTGTCTTTTCCTATTTTGAATGATTTCTTCAATATTTTATTTTTGTTTTGTTTTGCTTTATTTTGTTGGGATTGAACCCAGGGCCTCCCACATGCTAAGTACAGGCTTATTATTAAGCTATACCCACTGGTCTGTCTTAATGTTTTTCATGTGTGCTTTCTTCTTGTAGCCCATGGTCAACAGAGACCAAAGTATATTTTTATATCCCTTTAAAATATGTTCTCATTACCTTAATTACTGATCTCTGAGTTAAATCTAATATTTACTAATAAGTTGATTTTATGTTAACATATTAAAATTTATATTGATAATTATAAGAATTTGTGTATTAACACTTTATCTACCATACACATCATAAAATTTTTCTCCATATTGCTAATTTCATTAGAATGCTTCCAAATAATGTGGGGTTAAAACAGATGAGAGATCATCATAATTTATAGGTTTCTTTCTTTTCTGTGATAAAACTAATATTTAATTAGGTAATTATTGTTAATATATAATAATTATCAA
This sequence comes from Sciurus vulgaris, assembly GCF_902686455.1. Taxonomy (NCBI): domain Eukaryota; kingdom Metazoa; phylum Chordata; class Mammalia; order Rodentia; family Sciuridae; genus Sciurus; species Sciurus vulgaris. The sequence continues at coordinate 95,271,094 of NC_136464.1, read as the reverse complement.
ATATTTACTCTTTAAAAACCTTACCCATTCTTTACATTCTTGCAGGTTTAAGAAGCTCTTAAAAATGACAAAAACAAAGTTAAATAAGCATGAAAATGGGGAGTTTAGTTTCCATGAAGATTTAAAAAACAGTTCATTTGAAATGGATATTCCAATTAATATGCTTATATACAAGGTAATTTTAATCAGTTTTGGAACCAAAATCACTTAATTTGGGGAAATATAAACTTTTAAATACTTTGCACAGTGAAATAAAGATTTTTTTTAATTTTATAGATGTGATATCAATGAAAAATATATATGATTTTTTCTATTAAAAGGGCATAATGTTGCTTCTGTGATGTTTTAAACCCTAGCTAATGATCTGAAACCAAGCAATAAACTATTATGTGACCCCAAATTATGAGTACCAAATCAATTTATTTTCTTTAATTGAAAGTTTTTTTATTAGAGCTTTATAGTTATACATAGTAGTTGGGTTCATCCCAAGAAACTCATCTACGCATTTATTGCAATATTATTAACATACCATAAAATCCAGTTATTTAAACTATACAGTTAAAATCTTTTAGCATGTTCATCACCATAATTTTAGAACATTTTTATCAACCTAAAAAGAAACCATCACCCATCCCCTTTCGCACTTAGGGACTCACCAAACTATTGCGTATCTGTAGATTTGCCTCTTATAGACATTTCATGTCAATACACAATATGTGTGATCTTTTTATGACTTCTTTTTGTGACTTCTTTTATGTAGCATGATGTTTTCAAGGTTCATCCTTGTATCAGTACTTAATTTCTTTTTACACTGAGTAATATTCTACTGTATAGATATACCATACATTTTTTTCATTTATCCATTCATCAGTTGATGGACCTTTGGGTTGTTTCCACTTTGGACTTTTTTAAGCTGCTATGAACATTCATGTTAAAAGTTTTTGTGTTTGCAAATATTTTCATTTCTCTTGGCTGTATACTTATGAGTGGAATTGCTGAGTTATGTGGTAACTGTGCTCAACCTTTTGAGGAGCTACCAGTATCACTTGTTTTCCAAAGTGGCTGCCCCATTTTACATTCCATAAGCATATATAATAGTTATAATTTTTTCACATCCTTGCCAATACTTGCTTTCCATCTTTATGACTAAAAAAACATCCCTGTAGTAGAATGTATTTAACTTCACTCCTGTGGAAACTTTTTGCTTCTTGAAGAAGTTTGTACCTTGTTGACTTCATGACATAATGGGAAGTCAAGCTTGCAAAGGTGGTCCATACCTTTCCTTTTCTACATTCAAACCTTTGTAAGTTATTACCCAGAACTTCCCTCTTCATTCCCATTTTCATCAAATCTTGGTCACAGGATCTGCTGACTTGGTCTCCTATTTATAGCATTATGTTTTATTAACTCATCATAATTCATGGAGTTATCTATAGCTTTTTACCAAGTAGGAATGAGAGGATTAATTCTGAACTATCAGCTTTCTTCATTAAAAATCAAGCTAACAGTTCACAATTAGATCTCCTTTTAACCTGGTTATCTGTTTTTTGTGTTTAACACTGGAACTGATCATTATTTGGCACAGATCCCACATTCTCAGAAGTAACAGTTCCTTGTATTCATCTGCTTTTAGTTAAAAAAATAGAGATACATAGCTTTACTTTATAGCTCAATATAGGATTAATGAAATAAAGTGTTACCAGAATTTTAGGACAAATGCCTGAGCTCCAGTAGTCTCCACACCCTAGGCTCAGCCACCTGTAAGAAAAAGCTAATTGAAGATACAAGCAGTGGTGAAGGCAGGAAAGAAATCATCCTCAGTGTGACCATGCAAGGAAGAACAGAAAGGTTTAGTGACCTAAGATCCATCTTCTGAGAGCTAACAAGATCTTTGAGATTTCATAGAAGGGGAAACAAAGATAAGGGCTGAAGAATTTGCATAGTTGGCAAAATAGGTAATGTTAATCAGGCCATGATCTGTGGTCCAGTTGATCATTATTTTAGGATGGTCAGTAAGAAAATTGCTGATGTCTGGGGGTGCAAGGCATAGTTTGACATTTGTCACAAGAGTTTTATCCATGAGGCCAGGCTCATTGGCACACACTATAATCCCAGCAACTCAGGAGGCTGAGGCAGGAGGATTACAAGTTTGAAATCAGCCTCACCAACTTAGTGAGACCCTAAGCAACTTAGTGAGACCCATCTCAAAATCAAAACTATAAAGGACTAGGGATGTGGTAGAGTGCCTTTGGGTTAAATCCCCAGTTTAAAAAAAAAAAAGTTGGGCTGTAATCCTGGATCCAAGATGACTGTTGGAGAGAATAATTCATGAGAAATCAAAAGAAGAAAAAGAAGTCAGAAAAGGTGAAGTCAGAGAAATAATATGGAGCTAGTTAGGCCGATGACTAGACCGTCCTTCAATAATTCAACTCATCCAAGGAAGAATTTTTCAGAAGTACTGCTCTTAAAAGTCAGGTAGTGTTCAGGCACTTTATCAAAGACAAATAATAAAGAAGTAATTTGAATTTCAGGATTTCAAAGCCACTTTGTATGATACGCAGAAGCGTATGGCACAACAAAAATGAGATGACCTTTATATAAACAGACTTGAAATAACATAAGTTATATTCATTTTCTTTACGGTCAAAAGATACTACATTTGGTTTATTGCCCCTGAGGAAAGGAAAAATAACAATTTGATACTAGATTAATAAATACTGAAATCTGCCTCTCTCTTTTAGAATCCACTAATTTAAATCTAATAAAACATCTGATTTTGATTATTAAGCCAAATATTTGTAGTTGCTCTTCAACTATTATACTTCAAATCATGTCTCCTTGCTTCCCATTCTCCCGTAGTCCCAAACTTTAGGAAAAATTCTAAAGAGGCACATTTGCCTGGTTCTAAGAATTTGCAATTAAAGAAAACTTCAGAAAAACTTCTTCCTTGATGTCTTTCTTCTAATTGCTGCTTCTCATTAGCATTGTTTATTATTAATAAATTAGTTTGTGTTTATTAGATCCTACTTTAAAGGAGACTAATTCCTACTATAAGTTATCATTTATTACTGTCTCTGTTTTAAATCCATCTTCTTTTTTAATTGTTCCTTAATTAATTACCCAAAGTTCAATGGCTTAAAACAGCATTTCCCTCCCAAACTTGACAAAGGCAGATTGCCTCTGCCTTCCTGAGCTTTAGTTGAAATAGTTCAATGACGGGGGACTGGAATCTTCTGAAAGTTTGCCCACTAATATGTCAGGTTGTTGTGGTTGTTGGTGCTGGCCATTAACAGAAACTTCAGTTAGGGCAGGAACTGAAACACCTACACTGGTATGCTAGACTCTTTGTTGCTTCAACTTCCTCACATCATGGAAGCTGGGTTTCAAGTGCCAGCAGGATGAGATAACTTTTTAAACTAGCATTGAAGGTCATGTCATTTTTATCACAATCTAGTCATTACAAGCAAGTTAAAGCTTTGCCTACATTTCACTATTTTTATGGAATTACTATGAAAGTAACACAGACAGAGTGGAACCATCTAAAGGCTTGTTCAATTCACAGTTGAATCTGGCTTTTAACTGGGCCAGCACAGGAAGTCAGCTGGACCACCTACATAAGGATTCACCTATAAACTGGGCTTCCTCACAATATGGTGTGGATTCTAAAGGTGAGCTTCCCTTAGAGAAGTTAGACAGAAGCTATATCACATTTTCTAACCCACCTTTAGAAGTCACACAGCAGTCGACCATATTCTGTGAAGCCAGTTATTAAGTCTAACTCTTATCCAGGAGAGGAAATTTTATGTGAGAAATGTCAAAAAATTTATAGATATTTTTAAAATCACTACTCTTAAATAATCATTATATCTAAGGGGAAGTAATTTTTGTCAACTCAGTATCACTGAAATTCTACCAAATTTGTGGGGGATTTTGTTGTTGTTTGTTTGTTTGTTTAGTGCTTCCTTATTCTGTGGGTAGAGTTTACAAAATTATGCTATTGAATTAAGTTAATTTCTGTCCCCCTCCCCCCCAAAAAAAAATGTCTGGATCATTTCACTAAGTTTTATATGCCCCTTACCAAGAAACATTACTTCTTGGAATGCAGTTCAAATTAACATAGAAGATTGGCTGTTCAGAAAAAGGCTATGACATATCCAAATTTTAAAGATTCATTAATTTAATTTAATTCATTAATTTAATTTATCTTTATTTTCAAAATCTTGCTCCGAGAGCCATCTGTTCATGTAGATCTAATAACTCAATGTGATTATCCCTAAAAAAATTATGGGAGGTAAGGATGAGTGGAAAGGAGTAAGATATTTTTTATTGAAATACGAGTTGGAGTCATTGTAAGAAGGAAAGACATGAAACAGTCAAAAAAATTTAGAGTCTAAGATCAAGTGCTAATATTTTATGGTAAATATCTTGAGTGTAAAGAGGCTTTTGTGACTCCTGGGTAGTTTTGACTTTTTGATTTTCTGAGTAATTTAAGGAACCACGATCTAAGAATCTAGTATGTATTATATTTTATCACAACCAAATTTATGTCAGAATTTGTTACTAGTCTTGTGTTAGACTATTCTTAGCCTGCTTCATTATAAAGCTATTATTTTATTCATGCAGATTGATGATCTTGCAGCAAAACTGGAAACTGCATCTTCAAAATGTCTACATCTGGATAAAAAAAATCAGTTTCTTCATCAGGAGCTATTATCCATGAAAACTATACAAAAAAAATGTGAAAAACTAGAGAAGAATAAAAAAAAGTTGGAACAAGAAGTAGTAAACCTTAAAAGTCATATAGAAAAGAAGAACATGGCAGAATATGGTCAAGTAGAACAGTACAAACAGGAGATTGAAGACAGAGCAAGACAAGATTTAGTGGAAAAATTAAAACAAGTCAATCTATTTTTAAAGGTCAGCTTACCTATAATGTGCTTTAATTTATTTAATTGCAAATTATATTTTGAATGTGTACATTTTTGTGTTTTTTCTACTTTCCTTGTAGTTCTTTGTTTTGTAGATTTTTTTAGGAAAATGATTTCTGATACTCCTTTTAAATCAGTTTTCTTCATTATTATAATTAAGTTGATCTTTTGACTCTTAAGATGAGTGGACATTAAACAAGACTATTAGGAAAAAAAGAAAAAATTATGATGTAGAAATTATGCCACTCTTGAATTGTTCTTAAGTTACATTGTTCAATTTTTTAAATTTTGAATTGATTCTGTAATTCTTTATAGTATCAGATTACATAAGTACTAACACGAAAATGATTCAGGACTAAGGATATAACTCAGTGGTAGAGCACCTGCTTGGCATGCAAGAGTCCCTGGGTTCCATCCCCCACACTGCAAAAATAAAATTTTAAATGATTAAATTTTTTATAATTTGGATTAATGCAGTTGATATTGATGGTATAAATATTTTAAACTCTAGCATATTTTTTCATATATTTAGAATTTCTTTCTGAGTCACTGACTCAAAACTAAAGGAAACAAATACACAATAATTGTTTGGATTATAATTATTTTTTTTTAATTTATCCTTTTAATTTGCTTTAGACACAAGCAGCATCTCAGGAAAATTTGGAGCAGTTAAGAGAAAATAACAATGCCTCAATAAGAAGTCAGATGGAATTCAGAATCAAAGATCTGGAATATGAACTCTCTAAAATGAAAACTCAAGAAGATTCCAATAAAATAGAACTGGAAAAATATAAGCAACTCTACGTAGAAGAATTCAAAATTAGAAAATCACTATCAAATAAACTAAACAAGTAAGTCAAAACATAGACTCGTAGGGAATAAATTAAGTTCATTAATTTGTCTATGAAAACAATCTTTAGTTAAGTTCATAAGATGAATGAACCAGTCCCTCCTCTGATGCCTTGGAAATGATTATAGGAGCTAGTTGCCTTAGGAGGAGCTTTATAAGTTCTTTTTGATCACCAGCTCAGCCATCTCATTCATTCATCTTATGAACTTAACTAAAGATTGTTTTCATAGACAAATTAATGAACTTAATTTATTCCCTACGATTCTATGTTTTGATGAATTCAGCTAAGATGGGGAACCATAACTATTGACTATAGTTTTGGAAAATATTGCTCATAAATTAACTTACCTTTAAAAGTAAAAGCCTGGACAGTTGATATCACTTCCCTTTGGTTGGTTGGTTAGTTGGTTTGGTTTTATATGGCTTTTTACTTCTTAATATTCTCCTATGGCAAACCTGATCTATTAGTCTTTCAGCTAAATATTTTTAAAATTTTAGGACAGTTTTATTGTTATCAAATTACTTGTCATCATTCCCTTAAATGAAAATATCAACAAGTTTAACTAATTTTGGGAACTTACAACATAAACCTAAAGGGTAAAGTCCTACTGATAACATTCTATAGGCACATTCTGCCACTGAATAAATTAATTTTCCTTCATTGTGATGATTGATATTATCACTAAAGGGTACCTAGAGACAAAATGTGCTTTATGGTTTTTCTTCTCTATATGAGAACATATTTGTGATATAGGAAATGAGTAATAGTGATGAGGGAAATATAATTTGCAGAGTCATTAAAAACAGTTTCTTGGTCATGTGAGGGGGTGTGCAGAAGGCAGAAAGGGCCAGTCCCTCCTCTGATGCCTTGGAAATGATTATAGGAGCTAGTTGCCTTAGGAGGAGCTTTATAAGTTCTTTTTGATCACCAGCTCAGCCATCTCATTCACCCCTAAATGTTGATGTTAAGTGCTTAATTTCCGCAAGGTAATGGGTGAAGGAGGTGGTGTTTGCAAATATCTTTGAGGAATATTTTTTTAAATCCCCTAAATTGTTGAGTCAATATGTTTCCAACTTGGTTTTTTTTCAGTTTCATTTTTTAAATTACATTTAAGGAGTATAAGATGAGTTATATTTATACATACTAAAATGGTTATCATAGCCAAGAAAGTTAATATATCCATCATCTCTCATAGTTACCCTTTAAATAAGTACTTCTAATGAAACCTCAAGAATCTTTTAAGTGGAACCCTTCCAGTGGTATCAAATGTTACTTACTAAACCATACATCATTAGCCATTTCTCTCCCTCCTACTTTGAATTACTTTTTAGTTGTTCCTTAGAACAATTTTAAACCAATAATTATATATAACACTTGAATAGAAAAGTCCTTTTTTTAAAATTCAAGCCATTTATGAGTCCTATAGGGAAATGTAAGATACTAAGTATTTTCCTTTTGCAATCTTCACAGGGCTAATGAAAGACTAGAGGATGTCAATACCAAACTTCTTGTGGAAAAACAGCAGAACAGATCTTTACTCAGCACTGTTAGTACAAGGCCTGTCCTAGAGTGCCCTTGTGTTGGAAATCATAATAATAGTTTGGTACTCAACAGAAGTTATTTTCCAAGAGAAAACCTAGTGGTTCCTAATTCTAACCTACAACCTTCAAGTAAGAGCGTGGAGAACTACTTAGCTGAGGTTAGTTATATTTTCCCCCCTTATGGTTTCAGATTTCTGCTATAAGTTTCTTTTTATTTTGGTAAAATACAGAGTTGTTTAATGCATGTTAAGTAAAGTTGACAATAATCTGTTTTAATGAAACAAATTTAAGATTTTTAAAGTTTCTAGTGCTCATTTTCAAGAGATTCTCATCTGTTAACTTTATTCAATAAATGTAATTAAACTGATTGATTTGACTTTTTTTGAAAAACTGCCTTTAAATTAGATTTTAAGAAATGAATATTATTGCTTATAACTCAGTGTATACTTTGAGTTGCTTTGGCTTACCTTCTAAGCAATTTTAGTCTGACTGTGCTTCATAAAAGTTTTCCTGCACCATCCCAAGTTTTCTACCCCTAATAAATGAATAATTGACAGCCACATACTTAACCACATATAGATATTTATAATTTTAAGAAATCTGAGATAAACTTTTTAAAGCATACCTGTAACAAAAAAAAGATTAATTTAAGTTAAAAGTTTTGCTGTTTTCACAAATAAGAATATATTCTTAATTGCTAGGATCTTTATCTCAAATATTATAAAATATACTATTGCTGTTTATTGCTATAATAATAGTTTTTAATAGATAAATTAAGCAATATTTGAATTTTAAATGAAGTTCACCTGTCAATCTTGCCTTCATTTGAATGATTGATGATTAAGATGGCAGTGATACCAAATCTTTAGACATCAGACTCAGTCAGAATCCCATGAAAACCCCAATTCAAAAATAAAAAAAACTCATAGAAGTTCAAGTCTAAAGTATCTGTGATAGCATTGCAGTCAAATAGCTTAAAATGGAACAAATTATATGACATAAACATATGTCATATATATGTCTATATAGCTAGCTAGCTGACATTTTTTCATCATTTTCTTAGTTTTATATTTTTCTGAAAAAAATGAGGATGAGGGTCTAAGTACCTCAGAGGTATGAAATTAGACTACCACATACAATGAACATTAAGTACTTAAATAAATTATTAAGCATGATTCAAATATAAAATGTTCTAATTTGTTACCAGAAAAAAATCAAGAAGTATATCATTTTACATGAGAATGATAAATGTAATATAAATGAAACTGCAATACAGAGGAAGATTTGGAGAGAACTTATTTTCCAAATTTTTCTGGATGAAAGCAATGGGTTTTATTTTGTTTTATTTTTAGTATTTCTAGACATATTGAAGAATAATTTATTTTTAACTTAAACTAGCAGTTCCAAGGTATACATTATTTCCTTGTGTAACATTAATTTGCCAAGTCATAGTAGATATTGAAAAGCACTCTCCTATCAAGATACATGTCTGTATAGTTACTGCAGAATACCTTGAAAGTTTTTTTTTCATATGACTTTATTTTATTTATTTCATTTTTTTTTAGTGCTGAGGATCTAACCCAGTGCCTCACATGCATTAGGCAAACACTCTACCACTGAGCTACAACCCCAGCCCCGTCAAAAGGTCTTATATAATTGTCATTTACAAAATTTTTAAAGAAAGAAGGTCCCTTCTATAATTGCAAGGAATTTGACTATTTCTGTTACCATCTAAACTGATAGAAAATGGTAAAGTTTTTGTTGTTTTGGTTTGAGGTTTCTGTTTTTCATTTTTTGTGTCTTGGGTTTTTTTGTTCATTTGTTTACATACCAGGGATTGAATCCAGGTTCACTTAACCACTGAGCCACCTCCCTGCCCTTTTTATTTTTAATTTTGAGATAGGGTCTCACTAAGTTGCTTAGGGCCTCACTAAGTTGCTGAAGCTAGCTTTGAACTTGCGATACTCCTTAGACTCCCTAGTTGCTAGGATTACAGGAACATGCCAGCACACCCAGTTAAATGGTAGGTTTTTGAATAAGGTATTATAAAACAATAGACATAAAGATTACTTCTATGATTCCAGAAAGTAAGATGTTATTAAAAACTAGCGTTACTGAATCTTTTTACCCATTTTCTTATTTCCAAGTTTTTAATATTTTGGATTATTTCTATTGTGAAGTTCTATCTCATAGCATTTTTTTTCTAACTTTACATAAAATTGTTATATTATTGCTCTGTTGTGATTTCAGTTGTACTGGTTGTTGACCAAGTTTTCTCCATGTTCTTAACATTTAATACTTATTGTATCTGTTACCATCGTATGAAATTTAGCCTTGCACTTAACACCATTGTGGTGGCAATTACTACGTATGTTTTGCCAATTTTTGCTTTAGTTTTTCCATTCTAGTATAAACCTTGGATGTGGTTCTATAAAACAAACACATAGTTTTATTGGTTCTTTATTCATTTTTATTATTAAAAAATGCAAAGTTTTGGCCTGAACAACAGATATATTATTAGATTTTTTTGTACATAGAATTCTGTTCTGATAACTGAAACCTTTTTCTTTAACAATTTTTTGTTTCAATATTTTTTTAGTTGTCAATGGATTTTTTAATTTTATTCATTTAAATATGGTGTTGAGTATCAAACCCAGGCCTCACACATGCCAGGCAAGCACTCTACCACTGAGCCTGGACTTCAGCCCTGAAATTTTGTTTTGTTTTGTTTTGTTTTTGGTGCCAGGGATTGAGTCCAGAGCCTCATGGGTGCTAAGCACACATGCTACACTGAGTTATACACCCTGCCCTGATAAGTGAAATCTTGAAAATGTGTTCCCATTTTATAGAAGATAAAACTTAATTACCTAACACAATGCTTAACACACAGTAGTAACTCAGTAGATATTCTAAATAGGGAACTTTCCCCTGTGTCCAGTGATGGTAAAGATGCCTCCCACATGTGACTTTTAACACTGAGCCACATCCCCGGCCCAGTGATTGCATTTTTCATTTTTGGTGCAGAAAATTTGAAAATTTGAAAATTTTCTCATTACTTATTTAAGTATGGTTCTACTTCTCAAATTTCCATTAATTTTAGCAATTCTTATTCTCAATGTGGCTGTCCAAATAAATCAAAACCAAAACAATATTCCTGAAACTTGAATTTCTTACGTGAGGGAACATTGTGTCTCCACAGATTTGGGGTCATATTTCTTCCCAAGTAAATATAGACCTGTTTGCATCACCAAGGAAATGCCCGTTTACTCAGACTTTTAACTCTAACCACACTCATATAGTTGTTATTACTCTGTATGCTTATTATCTGAAGGCAGAGTTAAATAAACTTGTTTATTATATCAGTTAAATGTGCTATAATTACTCCAGTCTTCATTTCATTTTCTCTGTTAAGCCAAACGCCATTTTACCCTTTAGAAAATTCACATATTCTTTCAACTTCTTCCAAATTTCTCCTTTTGTTCATTTTTCTTCACAGTGTATATATGGCTCTGTACTTAATTCCTCAGCTTCTCAATTAACAAAGGAACAAAATATGTGTAATTCCTCCATATATTAGCCTATTTGTAATTTGATAGTGAATTGCAGTGGTTTAAAGGCCAAACAACTGTTTTCATTATATTTAAGAGGATATTTTTATAAGATGTGGGTGTTCCTTGAAAGAGAATGATACCGAAATTTAATTTTTAAACATTGTTACTGAAAATATATTAATGGTGGAAGGTGTATGTGTGTGGCATTATGTATATTTATGAAACTGTCTCAAAAGAGAATGCATCATTATTTTCCAACATATAAGCTCAATTATCATTTAATAAGAGCCTGTCAATAAATCTCTTAAGTAAACATTTATTTTTATTGTGCTTTGCTACTATTGATTCATTTTTTACTCTCTCTAACATCTTTTAACCTTTCCCCTGTATAAAATAGGAATCGTTTTGGAATGTATACAGTAAGAATATAAAAAGAAGAAAATACTTCTCTAAGTTAACAGTCATCTTCCTTGGGGCTATTGGGTGGTAGGCAGCAAATGACACTCTTCCTCCCCTTCTGAGTTCAGAATATAGGAGTCCATCACAGGGAGATCAACACACTAACTTTATTCCTAACATATAACAACTAATGGAAGGTTGTGGCTTAGTTGTGCAGCCACAACTGATGCTACATTACAGATGAGATGCTTACAAAGTTGTAAGTAGCAGAAACAAATATTTGACCCTAACTGCAGAGATGACAGCAAATCTGATTTCACATTACTGTGGATAGACATACCTCTTCAAAGAGATGGCAGATTCAGGCCAGTGCATTCAGTGTGCTTCATCTAGTTTTTACCCATTAGGTAAATCTTCCCTCCTCTCATGAGGAAGGTAGTGAGAAAGTAAGTCCTCACTTGAGACCAGGGAATGAGGTTCTCCTATCATTTCTGCCTAGATTTAAATTATAATTGAAATTAAACTCACATCTTTATATATCCTGTTATCGCTTTATATAATCCAGTATCCCTTATATATCCCTTAATGATGAGAAGTTGGCAAGATATATGCTGAATAGTATAAACAAATGCTTTGTGTATTTAATTTTTCTATAAATAACTCCATATGGATAATTTATTCACAGAATAATTTTTGGTACATTTTATTTGGAGAAAAATGAATAGTTCTTTTAAGGAAGAATTTTCTGAGTTTACAGTTGCTTAGTTCAATATGATAATACTTCTCTTTTGAGTTCCCTGTTCTGTGGTTTCATATCTTTATGCTTTAAAACTTAAGTTTACTTATCTCCTACTATTAGAAATTATTGTATTAATTTGTATTGATAACTTTTAGAACTTATAATTTATTAGAGAGCTACTCTTACATTGTAGGCTTCAACATTATCAAACCACAAGACAAAGTTTTACATAATGAATTTTCTCTGAGCCACACTTAAATATGTCTCTCTCTTTGCTGAATGTGAGAGAGGTAGCTGCAGAGAACAACAGGCTCATAAGAAGACCTAAAGCCCATTCCTGACTTGCAGCCAGTTGGCTTTGTGACCCAACTAACCTAAGTCTGAGTTTATTTTGGTTCTTATGTAAAATTAGGGTCTTACTAACTTTCATAATTTTCTAAACACTTTTTCACAATAGAATTTTTTTAAAAATGACATGAAACTGCATTATATAAAACATAGAAGTAAAGCTATCTGACTAAAGGAGGCCAAGGGGTTTTAAGCTATGACTTCCTTAACTCTTTATCCTTCAGTCTCATCCTTTAGTATCTTAGGTTTCATAGTTTGAAAACTGCCAATTGGAGAGAATTCTTCTAATAAGCTAAATGTGTGGTACATTATTCTATTCTGTATCATTTTCTCACTTTTTTGAAAGATGGAAAAGTTTACATGAAGTTGCAGGTGTTCTCCCTTTATTAAGGGTATACTTTAGGCTTCTTCACCACCTGAAACAATGCCCACATAAAAATGAGAAATGAGGAGTTCTTTTATTAAATATGTATTTAACTTCATAATAAGATAACTTTTAATTTACTATTAAATATGTATTTAACTTCATAATAAGATAACTTTTAATTTACTATTAAACATAACATGAAGATTAGCAACTTAATAAACTTTTTTAAGTTCTTCTGATAACATTTAGTTTATCTTAAGCTATTTTCCTTATGCATTTCAAAAGGCTTTGGTGTTGAATATGATTGCCCACACCTGTTATTCCAGCTACTGGGGTGGCTGAGGCAGAAGAATTTCTAGTACAGGACACCCTGGGCAACTTAGAAAAATCATCTATTAAACAAAACTTTTAGAAAAAAAGCTGGGGATTAGGTCAGTGATAGAGATTTGCCTAGCATGTGTGAGGCTCTGGATCCCCTTATCTAAGAATAGGACAGTGATTAGTGTCACCAAGATACATTTCTTTTTTTATTTTTATTTTTCCTTTCATAATCTGTTACTGGTACTATATTAAACCATTCACCTGGGAACAACAATTCTGAATTTCTACTAAGGGAAACATGAAGAAACTCTGATCTAATGGGAAAATAAGAATTAAATTAAAAGCTTTTTTTTTTTTTTTTTGGGGGGGGGTACTGGGTATTGAACCTGGGGCACTTAACCACTGAGCCATCACCGTACCCTTTTTTTTTTTTTTTTTTTTTTTTTGAGACAGGGTCTCCCTAAGTTGCTTAGGGCCTTGCTAAGTTGCTGAGACTGGCTTTGAACTAGCAATCCTCCTGCCTCAGCCTCCTGAGCCACTGGGATTACAGGTGTGTACCACCATGCCCAGCTGAAAGGCACTTTTTAAAAGTTATTTAACATTTGTTAGATTTAACTTGTGAGCTAAACCATCCCAGCCTCTCACTAGCCAGAACAAAATCAAAGTTTTCAGCACTCAGGACCTTTATGTTTTTGGGTGCCCCTCTCCAGAGCAGTCCCCTCCCTCCCGTGTTCTGAATTTGTCCTTTTTCCCTCTCAGCTTTCCTTGTTTTGTATATCTTTACCAAAAAGCAGTTGCCCTCAGCTGTCATTAATGATGTAAAGTGTAGTTTCTCTTGTGCCGGGCTAGCTCTTATGCAGGGTAAGGGCGCGGAGTTAAGACCCATACTCTGGGAGTTGGGTGGAAGCAGGCTTGTGGCGAGGAGCCTGCAAACTCATTTATTGCGGGAACAGCTATATATTTTATAGGTTTCTTGCCCAATCACAATGCACCACCGGGAATCAGACCACCAGGTTCCTATACGGGTTCCCTTGGTAACACTGAGTCAATTTGGGGAAGTTGTATACTTTCGTAGGTGGCCAGAGTGGAATGCTCCTCCTCACAGGTTTTCCTGTCGGGTCTGAATGTGCGAAGGTTTTCCTTACACACTTGAGACGTTCACTGCTGCCGGCCAAGAACTAGGATTTCTCCCAACAGTAAAGTATTAAAGGGTTAGTGAAAACCTGGGAGGAAATTTATGGAGGGGGAGGTCACTCCATATCCAGAAAAGAGGTAACTACTTCTACCAGGTGCTCTTTAACAGATAATAGAGTGAAACAGACAGTATTTCCTCATGTACATGTATGACTATGTGGCCAATGTGATCCTGCAATATGTATAATTAGAAAAATGAGAGTTTATACTGTTCATATATGATCTATCAAAATGTATAAATGCATTCTACCATCATGTACAACTAATTAGAAAAAATAATATTTAAAAATTGAAAAGTTTGGAGGAAAAACTGCCACTTAAATTTGTTATATAACAAATATTCTCTAGAGAGAACGTCCATATATTCAGTACAGGGCTGAAGACTTTGCTAAGTAACAGAATGCATATTTACCATGCATAAAGCCCTGAATTCAATCCCCTGCACAAAAAGAGGGGTGGGGAGGAAGGAAGAAAAAAAGAGAGAAAAATGGATTTCTTCAGTATAAAACACATCTTTTGAAAACAAAATTTTGTATTATGTAAGTATTTGTGGATGAGATATAAAGACATAATAAAATGTATTACCTGTAGGTAATGACAGTAGGAGAAGGGCTTTGTAGTGAAAAGATAATAACATGACAGTTGCTTAATTCAAGTCTTACAAAAATATATTTTACATTTGACATAATGTTTATTAAAGTAATATGATTCTTTCAATAAAGACTTCTTTCATCCATTATTGAGTTGTTATTTGTACAAGACTTGTCTATAATGTTGCTGTCACAGAAATTTTAGAGAAAACAGTGGCTTAAAATATTAGGAAACCTATCCATCAAAACAATTTGTCATACCACCTAAAATTCCTAAAGACTTTAGATACCATTGTCATCACTGCATTTATTATGTTTAATATCTGTGTTAGGCCTGGTTTGGAGCACTAGTAAGAGAATATTTTTTCTACAAAATATTTAAGAAGAGCATTATAGATTCGGACACCTGCAATATAGTTTGAAGTATTCCCACACATTTCATAGTTAAGTAGATAACTATAATTGATCAGTGTTTCAAAAAATTGATTTGAATTTCTGAAAAGAAATCAGTTTCATTTGAAGAGCTGTATATTTTTTTCTTTGTTTCCAAATGTAGAAAGCCATGAATCGATGAAAGTTAACTTTGAAAACTGGCTCTAACATATATTTATGCTTTGTTTAAGCAAATTTTCTGAAATCTTTGCATCCATATTAACATAGAAATGTTTGTTCATAATTCAAATAGTATAATGTTTTAAATCATTTGCCAGTAGAATTTTTAGATAACATAATGAGAATACCTCTTTATCTGTTTAAGATTCTGTGCTGAGAAATTAATAGCATAGAACATATGTTAAAGTTTTAATTTTCTAAAAGTAGACAATGGAAGTTTTATTTTAAGAAAAAATCCATTTAAGTGAAAAAATGAGTCAACTTTTATAAAGGGCAGAGTTTTGCTAAGAATCATGAAGTCATGCTTTCTGTATAAGATATGAGTTGAACTGATTAACCTTTATGTTAATAAAACAGCATCCTTCTTAGGAGTCTTAACTACCTGGGAAAAGATAACACCCAAGAGTTTATATCATTACTGTAATCACCTTAATAGTAGTGTATGGCTTTTAAAACCTTAGAAATTTGAGTCTTAGTCTGCAAATTGACGTTTTAGATTTACCAAGATAAAAATCCATCTGTCTGCTGAATGTATATATGTTAGATGTGGCTTTAGATTCTGTCCCAGGAGCTTAACATTGCGGGCCCTGGCAGCAGCGGGAAACTCCTGTGAATGTAGTGAGCAACTGGCCTGGGTCACCATGGCCTGACCTCAAATCAGCTTAAAGCTTTAAATCCTCTCTCAGAACTTGCACTTCCAGCTTCTCCCCTTCCTAGTGAGAGAGGAAGTGGGAAAGGGCTAAATATAGCCCTAGAGGCTCATCAGAACACTTGATAACTCTGGAGTTTTTAATAACTCTCAGGAGGGGCATGTTCTGCTAAATGCCAACCCCAGAAATAAGAATTACATTTCAAACAGTTCTGACCATTCTCAGCCTTTTTTAGTGCTTGCTTGTTCATCCTGCTCCACTACAAAGGCTAAGCTTAAATGCCCTTAGCCAGGCAGGCACACTCATGTGTGTGTTATTCAGCAATGTTATGCAGAAATCCACTTGTTGAGATAGATAGTTTTAGGATAGGAAATGAAATTGCCTCTCAGTGAAAGGAATGGCCTGAGCCTGCTTCCTATTTTGATTTCTTTTTAAACGGATGGTACAGCATGTCTATGTGGCGGTTTGTTGCTAAACTTCATATAATGTGTGGTTTCAATTCAGCTTGAAAAATTATCTCCTTACACTGTTAGTATTTCTACTTTGAATCCTTGGCATTGCGATGGAATTAGTACTTTTTAAAATGTGTTTGATATGCTAGGTATTGTGTGCAATTTAAACTTTTTTGCTTTTTCTCTTTTCTAGTCACGTGCTTCCTTTTACGACAAGCCTCTAGAAATGTTTTCTGAAAATTACTGAGCCCTTTGTGATGCAGATGTATTATTGAGGGAATATGTAAAATAATCGTTTTAACAAAAGAAATAGATATTTAAAATTTAATAATAATTCAGGAAAAAGATCCCTTTTGTAAAACGTGGTTTATCTTTGGATTCAATGTTTGTCTTTGGTTTTACAAAGTAGCTTATATTTTTAGTATTTTGTACATAATATGGTAAAGTGTAGAACAATTGCAATATATCAATAAAATGGGTAAATTTTCTGGAAAAAAAAATCATTCTGAAATGATGTATACTTAATTGGCCAGTATTATTTATACTTTTCATGAGATTAAGCTAAACATCATTGCACATATATATTCTCTATTACCTATACTAAAAATAGGAATTTTATTTAACTCATGTAATTTTTGTAAAGTAATCCTCAAGTTAGGTGTAGTTTCTAAAAGTCTTATTTAAAGGCCACATGTTTATAAGTGATATAACATTCCCATAATAATGTCTCTTATTTAGCTTAAACATTATTAATATTATTTAACTTATTTCAGATGCAGCAGAAGTTGGAAAAAAGTATAACTAGAGAACTAAAAGAAGGTATGTTGCCAAAATTTGTTAAATCTAGTTTATTTATGAAATAAACTATAAATTGCAAATGGCATTCCTTTCCTTTGTTTAATGAATTCTGCATTAAGTATTATTTTCTAATATACACCAAATGAAAGATATAAAACATAGACATTCCTAAGGAAAACTACACTTATTCCTCAGTTCTATAGCTTTTAAAATTTTTCAACAAGTCCATGTAGCTCTTTTCTTTTCTCCTAACACTTTCTTCTTTACTTCTGCCATCCCTATAAAACTGTCAGTCTGCACACTAAAATTATTCTTATAAAAGAAAGGTATTATCAGATGCTCAGGTCTTTGACAAAAACCCAGACTCATCTAAGTAATACTTAGTCAAGCAATGAAGTTCATGTGACAACATGATGTCTCATTTTAAATCTCCTGTCACTTACTTAGTCTTTGGATTATGTTTTGCCCTCTGGAAAATTCCTTATTCCTTACCATGGACTAAAAATACCCAAACCAATTTGATTCTTGGCACTTACCTTATTCAGAAAGCTTTCTCTCTCTATCATTTAGTGTTCTCTGCTTCTTTGCTCTAGCTTCTAGCCACACTGGATCACTTATAATTCCACAAGTGTTCTTCCTCACCTCTAGCTGTTTGCATGTACTTCTTCCCTCTTTCTGTCATACCTTGTCCTTGTCCTTTAGGTTTCAATTTATGTGTTACCTCCACCAAAAAGCCTACAATATTGACACAAACTGGGATACAAGTCCCTTCTCTATGTTTCAGTAGTGCCCTATTTTTCATACTTGTCATAGCATCTGTGATTCTATGGCACTTGCCTGTTTGTATGTTTTTTTCAGGTTGTGGTATATGATTATTATAGTGACCTGTATCATCTTGTCATTACATTACTTAGAACATGGCTATTGAATGGTAAAACCAGAAACTCTGATATCCAGCCATAATGATAATCCAGTGTACAACTATGGGCAAATTATACTTAATAGTGATTTTGAATTGTAAATGTACATACATATTTTTTATTTTTATTAACACTGATAAACTTTTCAATTTTAATTTTATACTATTTACATAAAGAGTATAATTATGATAATATAATTATTTCTTTTTCTCTCCAGTGGCTGCTGAACTCGAATCTGGGTCCTTTAGAGCTTCTCCCCTAGGATCTACTCATAAGTCAAGTCAAGATCAACTTTCAGAAGCATCACAAGAATATGTAGAGATTTTAAAGAAAAAATATATGATCTGAAAGATAACATTTCATTTATCAGACTGTTTATGTAACATTTTAACATTGTTTCCCAGACAGGTATAATGTGAAAATTTTGAAGTAAATTATTTTTGGCCATCATATATGTATGATGAAATTACATATAATATTTTAAGCTATTTCTTGGCATCTGTAACTTTTAAGTGGATTTTGCAAGTGAAAACTAGTGTTATTAACTTTTGCATACTCAAATTCCCCAAATGACAGCTGTTTAAACAATATCCAAACAATTGTCTTACCACTAATATTTTGGGGGAATGAAATATCATTTCATTGATAGCTTAGTTGTATTTTTCAATTTTTATTAGTATATATGGGTCTAGAAATTTAAAAATAATTTTGGTATAATGATATTGTAGCCCTTGTTGATGTTTTAATGTATTACAATAGTAACACTACCATCAATCTTATATAATTTTAATTTTATTGTATTGTTTTATTTTTAAGCACTAATTAATAGTTCTTTCCTAATGAGGAAACATTTCCTAAAAACAGTAAATTATCTTATGCAACTATAGCATAGTGATAAAAGTCAGGAAATTAAAATTGGTTTAGTATTAATATTTAATCTACAAACCTTATTCATATTTTGGCAGATATCTCAATAATAAACTGTATATATCAGGTATTTTGGTAACAGTGATGCAAAGCTGATTAACACACAAGAGAACTTGAACATATAAATAATTATTCTAAGGGTGAATGGAGACAGGTAATAATCAGAAAAATGAGCTACAAGATTTAGGGTACTGCCACCACTAGGGCATATTATCAATACCAAACAATATAAACTGCCTGGAGGGCAAGAAGAGATAACTGACTGTCATGGAGCTGGAAAGGGTAGGTATGGTGTGACCAACCTATAGTCCTTTTCAACCACTAAGTGCAGCCAGTGAAGAAACCAGGTGAATCCTGGAGGATGACTGTGTACTATTTTGAACTCAATAAAGTAGTTCCCCCACTGTGTGCCACCATTGCTTCAATAGCTGACCTGGTGGACCAGTTGACTAATGACATAGGGATGTAGCATTGTGAGGTAATTTAGCTAATGCTTTCTTTTCCATAGATATTGCTGCTGTCAGCCATGATCAGTTTGCTTTCACCTAAGATGAGCAACTTGTATGGATGACAATGCCTGTGTAACCAAAGACAGACATTATCTGGTTTAATACTGATACAGACAAAGTAGCCAGTGGGCTGAACTACAAGCTGTCTGGATGGTGGTAGCAAATGAGGTATTCCCCATAGTGATGTGTACTGACAGTTGGGCAGTATACTAGGACTTAAGACTTCCACAAGCAGTAAGTCATGCATCATCCACTGTAGGGGCAAATCTAGACCAGCAGAAACAAATGACTGTTTATCATGTTACAGGACATGCATTTGTAGTAGAAAGGGAAGTTTTGAAAAAGTCATTGATTGTGCTTATCAGTATTTATGCATGCCTGAGCATCACAGTAACAACTTTCCTAGCTGTCTGCCCCTTCTCCCCTGCACACCCTCACTCCACATCACCTATCTGCACTCTTTCAAAAATCTCTCAGCAGCAACTTTAGAGTAGTTCATGGCAAGCAGACTAAACATTTGAATTCTTCTCTAAGTCACTGGGTGCACCCACAGCCAGACCTTCCATTTCTGAATCCCCACATCCTCACAGGACTTCTGTACCTCAACCAGGCAGCAGAAAGGGAGAAATTTAGGAACCACAATTAACTACACCAGGAGAGAAAGTGTCTGCCTACCCAGAGGTGCCTGCCCCGACTGGTCACCTCTGCATGTGCATCCCCTGTTTTTCACTACAACTATCAATGTCACTGAAGCAGACCAGAGACCCCCACCCAGAAGACCCTCACCATAATTGTACTTGTTTACAGAATATCAGCAAAGATTTCTACAAAAGAGCGCAGGTTAGAACTTCCTATTTCCTATTGCAAGAGCTAAGTTTAACTGAGGACTTGCTGACATTACTCCTGCTTTTGTGGTAAAATGTGTAAAATCTCTGCTCTTAAAAAAATGAGACAAAAAGACACTTTTGGAGAATGCAAAGAAAAAAATTATATTTTTGTGGACTTCTGCAAAAATAAAAACCTCCAAGACCCCTACCCACCCCCACTGAGTATAAAGTCCAAAGAATTTCTAGACCCCTGGTCCAGAGAAGGAAAAGCCAGTTCGGACTGGCTGCAGCCAAAAAACCTGCTTCCTGCTAATTCCTTGGGTGTCCGGCCTCATCTGTCCTACATCATTGGCAGTCCAGATGGGACAGTGAAGTTGAAGATGACTTTTCCGCCTCTCTTCAGTCTGGGATCTGGCTTCCCCAGGATTTTAGAGGATAAATGCTTCTACTTGGTGCACCACTGGAGATTCTTTGCCTATAGGGGAGGTGACTCACCCAGTGCCCCAGAGCAGCCACCCCAAAGCACAATGGAACCCCTGAGGAGCGGAAAACAGGAATAGGGAACTTGAACCACTGCCCGACTGAACAGGTAGGACTCAGGTCCATAAGTGGTATCCCACCTGACTTTCCCATAGAGGCCTAAGCAGCTTGATCATCCTCTGAGGGTCCCTGAGTAACCTCCTAAGGAACTGGAGCCAAAAAGGACCTAGGGGAGTCACCCAGGCAGTCTCTGTTTGGGGTCAGCAAGCAGAGGGGAAACTGACTCCTTTGGTTTTGGAATTTGTGGAATTGCGGTGGTATTGAAATTTTGCTCTAACCATGTCTATGTGAAATGAATGAGACAGACAACAGAGGGGTTCCAACCTGACCCAAGTGCTGAAACAAATATGGAGTCCCAATCCACAGTTCTGTGGTACCTAATACAGTCTGAGGCAGAATTCCACCAACCAACATCTAGGTGGAAGCTCCAGGTCAGGGTTTGTTGATACCGACCCACAAGGCTAAGAGGACCCTAAGTCCCAGAAAGGATAACAGCCAGAGAGGGACAAAACAAATCTTGTCCTAAGTGTGCAATACTGACACAGAATGGAACATGGGAGGCACACAAAGTAAACTCAAGTCTTTTGAAATGTATGTTAGAAAACTAAGAAAGGTGTTAATGGTAAACATAGGGTGAAATTCACTCCACAAAGGTTATATACTCTCTGTGAATTAGAATGGGCCAACATCTGAGGTGGGATGGCCATCAGAAGGATCTTTAGACAAACGTGTCATTAGTGAGGTCCTTTTAATAGTTGTCAGAACCCCTGGACACCATTCCCTTATGTTGATCGCTGGAAGAGATAGTACAGAAACAGCCCCTTTGGTTGAGATCCTGTCTGTAAGGACAGTCCAAGTTGATGCTATTTCAGACTATAGTAGCCTCTGAGACCCAACTAAAAGAAATCAAACAGAAAAATCTGGCAAAGATAAGACAGAAAGAAAACCAGTGTTTCCTTGTAAGCCAGAGAGAACCCTTTGCCTATGTTGTCCAGAAGGGAAACATCTGAGAGGGACAGTGCATTTTGTGTGCCAGCCTTTCACCATCAATGATCTCTCGAACTGGAAAAATCATACTCCCTCCCAAATGGAGACACCCTGGGCCATGATTGAGCTGATGCAGTCCATTATCCAGACCCACCAGCCTACCTGGGTTAACAGAGGAATGCAGACACATGACCCAAGAAGCTTTAAAGTGGCTAGAGGAACATGCTGTGAACACAAGACAACATCCAAGCCTATACCCAGGCCCAGTTCCCTGACACAGAGCTAGGGTAGGACCCCAACAAAGAGGAGGACCTCCTAAAGATAAAGAGATATCAAGAGACCCTCATAGGCAGCCTAAAGGAAGGGGGAAGGAGAGCCCTAAACATGAATAAGATATCAGTACTCCAAAAGCCTGATGAAAGCCCTAGCCAGTTCTATGAATGACTGTGTGAGACCTTCTGACTCTTCACTCCCATTGATCCTGAGGCACCAGACAACCAGCAGGTAAAACAAGCCCAGAGAGACATTTGCTGAAAACTCCAAAAACTGCAGGACTTTGCTTAAAAAAAAAAAAAAAAAAATGCCAGTGAGCTGATTAAAGTGGCCACCACAGCTGAGACCAAGAGGCTCAATGAGAGGCAGATCTCCTTGCAACCACACTCACTGAAAACCCAGAGGTCACTCAAAGGGGAGTCCCACCACGACAAGGCCAAAACAAATACCAAATTGAGGCTAGACGTAGGGCTGAAGGAAGATCTAAATGGAAGGACCACCTTATCCAGGGACAAGGCTGAGACTAAGCCAATGTGCCACTGCCGTCAAGAGAGCCACTGGAAGAGAAAATGCCCCAAACTGAAGGCTATTAACCTGAACCAAGCTGCCACGGTCTTCAAAAACTCACCAACCATCTTTGGGATGATTCAGGCTTCTAATTTAAGAGCCTTTCCTGTAAAACAACATGGATGCCGGCCTCTGATGTGGATGCACATTGCTCCAATATGTAGATGCTCTGTTGCTGGCCATAGCAACCTGAGAAAACTGCACAAAGGGTACACAACTGCCTCTCACTCTCCTATGTAAAACTGACTACAAAGTCTCAAAGGAGGAAAGCCCACATCTATCAGGAAAAAGTCAAGTACCTTGGTTTTTATGACTCAGAGACAATGGCAACTGGAGCCCAAGAGGAAACAGACAGGTCTGCTCAATTCTGGTCCCTTCTACCTGATGTCATATCTAAAAGTGCCCGTGTGCTACAAATTCTGCCAGATATGGATTCTTAACTTTTCAGTTACAGCCAAACCCCTCTATGAGTTCACAAAGGAAGGAAAACAGGATCCTCTGATGTGGGGACCAAAAACAAAAGCCTTTGAGGACATTAAGCAAGCACTTACCAGTGCACCTAGACTATGACTCCCTGACCTCACAAAGTCTTTCTCTCTGTGTTCATGCATGGTTTGGAATAACTGTAGGAATCCTAACTCAAATGCTGGGGACATGGCACCATCTGTTGTTCTATCTGTTTAACAGCTGGACTCTGTGGTTCAAGGCTGGCCACCTTGTCTATAAACCCTTGCAGCCATGGCCTTTCTGGTGTTAGAGGCTAACAAACTGACTATGGGACAGGAATTGACACTCTACTGGCACCGTATAAAGGACCATATTGGCTGACTAATGTGAGGATAGTCAGATACCAGGGCATGTTATGTGAAAATCCACATGTCTATATGGAAGTCATCCAGACTCTAAACTCAGCAACTGTGCTTCCCATTGGGACTGGGCAACCTGATCACATTGAGGTCATAAGATATTCTCCAGTAGGCTGGACCTGACAGACCAGCTCCTCAAGGACCCTGATGCAGAGTACTTCACAGGCAAAAACAGTTTCATAGACAACTGGGTATACAATGGTCACTCTGGACTCTATGCACAAAAAGCAGAACTTATTGCTCTGAGCAGAACACTCCAGTTGGCAGCAGGGATCTGTGTAAATATCTACACAGCCTTTTACCACCCTTCATGTTCATGGGGCTTTATATAAAGAAAACAGCCTAATTAACTCAGGAGGAAAAGGCAAAAAATATGGACAAGAAATTCTTAATTTTCTGGATGCAGTGTGGGTGCCCAGAAAAGTTTCAGTTATGCATTGCCAGGGCCACCAAAGGGGAAATACTACAGTTGCTCAGGGCAACTTAAGAGCAGTCAGAAACTAAGGTTAGCTGCCTGCAAGAAACAAGAAGGAAATCCAGCCCCAGGCTTAAATGCCATCCTTCTGCCTGCCCCTCTGACAGAATGGGAGCCAAAATACTGTCACATGAAAGTAATTGGTTTAAGACTAAAAATGGAAAGTATCTCCCAGGTAGATGGTGGAGATTTTCCGATGGCCACAAAACCATCCCTGAGACTCTAGCCCCTGCCTTCATCAGGCAGTTCCACAGGGGAACAAACAGCACTTGAAAAGCCAAATGGGGAGTGGTGCCTAGTCCAGGACCTCAGAATAATTAACGAAGCAATTATTCCCCTCCACCTTATAGTTCCTGATCGGTACACTCTGTTATCTGAGATTCCTGCAACTGCTGCTTGGTTTACTGGTGTTAGATTTAAAAGGCGCCTTTTTTTTTTTTTCTTTTTTCTTTCTTTCTTTCTTTCTTTTTTTTTTTTTTTAATATACATCTAGAATCAATCACAGTATCTGTTTGCCTTCCAGGAAACAGATAATGGATCTCAATTAACCTGGACAGTGTTGCCCCAAGGATTTCGAGATAACCCTCACCTGTTTGGACAAACCCTAGCTAAGGACTTAACAAAATTCAGAGATAAAACATCTATAGTTGTTCTGCAATATGTAGATGACATCATTTTATATGCCTCTACCCAGGAGGAATGTCAAAAGGCCACTACAGAACTCCTAAACTTCTTAGCCAATAAAGGTTATAAAGACTCAAAAAAAGAAAGCTCAATTATGTCAACAACAGGTTCAATATTTAGGATTACAACTGTCTCAAAGAACCTGCAAACTAGGACAGGAAAGAATAACCCCCATAGGTCCCAGACTGTAAGGCAGTTCAGAGGCTTCTTAAGGATAACTGGATACTGTAGGCTTTGGATTCCTGGGTATGGGTAATTAGCCAAGTCTCTTTATGGCCTCCTTAAAGAAACTACACCAAGGAGCAACCATCCTGACATGGGAACCAGAACATATTAAGACCTTTAAGACATTATAGGGGGTCTTACTCCAACTCCCTGCCCTCAGATTACCTACTGAAGAAAAATTTAACCTGTTCGTCACTGAATGAGGAGAAATAGCCCTAGGAGTGGTCACAAAAAAGAACAGACCTGCTCAATAGCCAGTAGTTTATCTCAGTAAGGAACTTGGCGTGGTGTCTCAGGGATGGTCCCACTGTTTGTGAGTAATTGCAGCTGTAATTACTAGTCCCTAAAGCAATCAAAAATCACCCTGGGAAGAGACCTTATTGTCTACACTTCCCATGATCTCTCAGGGATTTAAAATACAAATGGAGGACCATGGCACTCGGATAGTCACCTTCTAAAATACCAAGCATTATTTCTAGAAGGACTCTTAACTCAGATAAGGACTTGTTCTAATTTAAATCCAGCCACTTTCCTCCCAGAAACATTAGAGGAAAATCCTAAACATTACTGCCAATAGGTCCTAGCTATAAATTACTCAGCCCAAGAAGACCTTCAAAGTCTTCCCCTGTCTAATCCAGATCTCACCATGTTCAGATGGTAGTTCCTTTATGGAACAAGGAGATCACCAAGCTAGATATGCTGTGGTAACTCTACATGATACCTTAGAGACATAAAATTTGCCCCCAGGCACAAGTGTACAACTCGTAGAATTGGTAGCCCAAACAAGAGCACTCAAATTAGGGGAACAACAGAGAATTAATATTTATACTGACTCTAAATATATCTACCTAATTCTGCATGCACATGCAGTAATTTGGAACAAGAGAGGATTTCAAACAACTGGGGGAACATCTATAAAAACTATAAACAGATCTTAAAACTATTAGAAGCTGTCCATTTACCCAAAGAGGTAGCAGTAATCCACTGCCTAGGACATCAAAAAGGAATAAATTAAATAGCAGAAGGCAATAGATTAGCATATCAACAAGCCAAAGAGACTGCTAAGGGAACTTTACAACAAATAACAACCTTAGTGCCTCTAATATGAACAGGCCTTCCCCCAGATATAAGACCTCAATACACCCAGGAGAAAACACACCAGGCCTTATCTAAAGGAGGTATTCTCTTACCTTCTGGGTGGATTCAGATGGAAGATAACAAATTTTACTTACCCACTAATTCCCAATAAAAGATTTTACACACCAGCAACCTTTCATCTTGGAGAAGAAAATACTCTCAAATTAACTCAAGAGATATTTGAATGAAAACATATTTCAAAAACCATCCAACAAATAGTCAAAGCCTGTGAGACATGTCAGAGAAATAACCCACTTAACTCTACCAAAAAGCCCCCAGGACTACAAAGGACAGGGAAATTCCTGGAGAAGACTGGAGACTCAATAATTTACTCACATGCCTAAGAGCAATGGGTTCCAATATTTTTTGGTTATGATAGATACTTTTACTGGATGGACTAAGGCCTATCCCTCCCAAACTGAACAGGTGGGAGAAATAGTCAAAGTCTTATTACAGGAAATAATTCCTCGATTTGGGCTGCCCTACAGCCTCCAAAGTGACAATGGAGCAACTTTCAAGTTAGCAGTCACTAAGGGAATATCCAAAGCCCTAGGTATAAAATACCATCTCCATTGTGCATGGAGACCTCAATCTTCAGGAAGGGTAGAAAAGACAAATGACATACTAGAGAGGAATCTAAGAAAACTCACTCAAGAAACTTACTACCCATGGCCTAAAATGCTTCCCTGGACCTACTCAGAATCAGGAACACCCCAAAAACTTTAGGGCTCAGCCTATTTGAGCTGTTACACGGGAGGTCATTCCTAAGGAACAATATCCTTAAAGATCAGGAAACTGCAGGTTTAATGGCTCATTTCACAAAGTTGACAAAGTTACAAACTGAAATCTGTAACTATTCCATATCTGAACCAATCAATTCTCCACCTATATATGAGCCTGAAGATCTAGTTATGATCAAGACCATACCTTCAAATTCTCCAAATCTAGACCCTATTTAGAAAGGACCTTTTCCTGTAATCTTATCTACCCCCTCTGCAGTAAAGCATTGAGACAGGAGAACTGGATCCACTGCTCTTGAGTTAAAGTCTGCCATTCTCAGCTGACTCCCAAAAAAACTTCTTCCCAAGGAACTGAGGAATGATACTCCTGCACTCCAATAGAAGACCTAAAATATCTCTTCCACAGAGATATTTTCTGCCTCTCTATTTTTATTATTGTAGACAGATCCACTAAAACTAACTCTCTTCTAAATTGGGTCCAACATTAGGCCACTAGGTTACAAAAAGATAATTACTGGATATATGAACTATTACCCCTTTCCAGCACCTCTGGACTACCTTGGTGTGTATCCCCCTTTTCAGGGAAATGATTGGATAAATTTACAATCCCTAATATTAGAACAAAAGGAAAAATCCTCTTTACAAATTGCCAATGTTAATTTGTGACCTATAAATGAAATTCTATCACAACCAGGTCATGAAAAGATTTTCACTTTAGAGCAGACCAAAGTTCAAATTTCTACCACTGTTATGTCACATGTAGGCCCATCTGTCACCGACCAGCGGGACACAAAGTGAAACAGGCACCACACTCTACTTGCTTGGATGGAAAGACTTTTATTACAGGAAGAACACTCACTTATATACAGTTAACAAACCAATTGGAAATATCGCCAAGGGGAAGTAAGTCTTGAAATATTATTATTGGTAGCTTAGGCATGATCTGACAGGGATAGTCAGTGTGCTCATCTTCCTGTTTACAGCGAGAGGCAAACTACACGCCCACTGGCTCTGTGCCAGTCGCCATCTTAGCTTGGTCTTAGCTTGGTCTTTGTGGCCCGACCCCGGGTGTCGCCTGCCACACCCATCTACTTCTCACTCTCCACCATCATTACCAACATGTCACAGATACAAGGTTGGTTATTATCAGGTTTGGGATGGATATTTATGGTTTACACCATTGGATATCTAAAAAAAAAGTCCCAATCTGTTGGGAACAACATAATCATACGTATGACAAATGGCCTAATGCTACAGAGAACCCAGGATGGAACCCTGAGTCACTATGCGAACAATTTGTAATTTTATAAGTCAGTGATTGGTTTGGGACTAATTGGTTCCCTAGACCTGAAATTAGCTGGCCAGCACCCAATGGGACTCAATAGATATGTGGAACTAAATTATGTCCCTATCTCCCCCAGACTGGAAGTGAAGATGTACTATTGGGTACCCCTGGATGCACAGGAGATGGACCCCAAGTATAGAACAGCCAGAAAATCTCCCCAATCTCAAACATAGATGGGGACGATCTGTTTTTTATTGGTATGATCATCTAGCTTCAATGTTTTTTATTCCACCAATTGGTTTAGTAGATGTAATGCAGCACATGGAAATCCTAAACAATTATACTCAAACTGCCCTCCATGATGTCGAGGAAAGTATTTCTATACTTAACATAGAAGTAACACTCATGAGCAAAGCTGTTTTACAAAACTGAGTGGCTTTAGATGTCCTCACTGCAGCCCAAGGTGGTACTTGTGCCATTATTAGAACTGAATGCTGTGTTTACATCCCTGACAACTCTAGCAATATGACTGACATCCTTAAACATTTGCACTCTCAGATAGAGGCCATGTCCTCACCAGACTTATCATGGGGACACATTCTTAGTTCCTGGTTCTCTAGTACCTCCTGGTAGAATACATTGTTAGTCTCTGTCATCATCATCATATTCATTGGCACGTTCCTATGCTGAGACATTTGTTGTTGCATTAATCTTATCCTACCCCTGAAAGTCCATGTGTGAAATAATGCAGGAATGTTCAAAGGTGAAATGATTAGATTGACAGCTGTAATATAATCAGTGGATTAATCCATTTGCTGGATTAATAATTTGAAAGGACTACTGTACTAGGTGGTAACTAAACAGGTAGAATGTGACTGAAGGAAGTATGCATTGGGAGCATAACTTTGGGTTTAGATTTTTGTGCACTCTCTGCTTTCTGACTGCAATGAGCTGAACATTTTTCCTCTACCATGCCTTTCCACCATGATGTTCTCTCTCAGGCCCAAAGTAATGCAATCAGATGACCATGGACTGAAACTATAAAATCACAAGTCTAGAATAAACGTTTCCTCCAATAAATTGTTCTTGTTGGTATTTTTGTCATACCAATTAAAAGCTAACATACTACTTAAGTATATGGATGATTAAGGTAGCAAAACAAGGGCCACCACCTGCGGAGGTGAGGCTGATCATGCAGAGTTAGTGTGGGAGGATGATAAATGCATAAACCAATCTGGATAGTCATATCTTGAGAACATAGACCAGCCTTATGACCTAGGATCAATACCCCCATGTGCTTTGGAGATGTTTCATAGGTCATTAGAGGTAGGCAGAGACCTGTATCACCCCCTTAGAAGAAAAAAAACTTGTTGGATAAATACATATATGCTCTCAAAATATATTTATACATTACATATATATCCACATATGCATGTATATGTGGATATACATATATAATACAGGAATTTATGCAAATGTATGTGCCTCTATCTTCTAGTCTGGGTTGTTTCACCATACTACATGGAATTAAAGCCATAAACACTTTATTTCTACAAATGTATACACAGATTAATACAAATGTACTTTCTAAAGAAAAGTATATAACAAAATACATCAACTCATAAATATATAAATCAGCAATATAAATATGTAAATATATGTATAATATAAACAATCCAAAAAAATCACACAAGATCTGACACACGTGTCCATTTGTACCAGGAATAATTGGGCATTCCCAACATCTACTAGGAGCAATTTGAGTTGAAAGGACTATGCAAATCCCTTTGCTGCCACTTCCAGATGGCCCTCCTCTCAATATATTCACCAGAGAAGTATTCTTTTACTACATGCAGGCCAAATGCCATCACTCTCCAGTGAGGTGCTCACCTCTTCCAAAAACTATCCATTAGTATTAGAATGCTTTTGAACAGGCAACTATGGTACCTATAGTTGGATCCCCAAGAGGTGGGTAAAGAAAGGGCTCTGTCTAGAGGGAAAGAAGAGTTAGCTCTGAGACCTCAGATTACTGTGGTAACAGAAGGAATATGCATTAGATCAGATGATACTATCCTGGAAGAACAACCCTGTCAGCTAGAAATACAGTGAGGATCCTTGGGAGTTTAGAAATGCCATGGAAATGTCTCCAGATCTTCAGGTCTCCATATCCCTGAGTAAATCATTTTTTTTTTTTTCAAGATAACAGGTTTAATTTGCAAGACTCTTGAGAACGAAGATAATATACATGGTCACTTCCATCTTAATAACCATTTGAAAAAGCAAATCAATTTTGAGAGCACCTACCTGGAAACATAGAGCCTTGCAGCAAATTACCTTGAATGAAAATGCCTGGGGAACCACATGCTTTAGGACTACTTTAAAATTTTAGTAACCACTTAAGACTGGGGTCTGGCACCACAACTCCTTGGTCAAAAAACACCTGATTATCCAGGAAAATCATGTCAGAGACAGAATTTTTAATCTTTCAACCTAAGTAGACAGATGATGAATGTAGCCAAACTAATATTCCCACATGTGTAGGAGCAATAATGGCTACAGCATTTTGTTTTATGCCTCCCTATTTAAGATTAACTTTACATGGCAAAATTGCCCCTTGCAGTTATTCTTTGTTTTTGCCCCTTGTCCAGCACTATAAACTCTAAAGAAAAAAAAAGCCTTTCTTTGATTAAGATATTAACTTCTGGAATCAGCTTTTGCAGGAGGGAGGAATGAGACAAACATTGGTCTGAGACCTCCTACGCAGTAAGCTCTCTTTGGTTTTTAAGAACGCAAAACAATTGGTGGTCTTCAGATAACATTAAAGTATAGGCTAAGAATTTACTAATATTATTCTTTTAATTAAAAATTGAATAATGTTTAACTTGAAGGAAAATAGTATGATGGTCTAAAGAGGCCCCAGGAGTCAAAGGTAGGTTATTGCAAGGATGTTCTGGCTAACAAGAAAGGAAAACATCCCTTGAGTGACACAAATGGTTATCACATCTGGATACACATCCCAGTGCACAGCTTTCCTGTCCATTACCCTACTCCTCTCCTTTCCGCCTTTATAAGTATTGTTTTTGCACATCCAAATTCCTGGCAAAGGTCATTAGGATGATAGCCTTCTGATTTTCCCAATCAGCTAACTCATCATTAACCAAATCCACTTCCCACCAGCTCTTGTCTCCCTCATATTGGCTTTCAAATGGCAGACAGAATAGAACCTTGATTGATCACACCTGGGGGTACAAGGCTACTTCTGCCTTGAAGAGCTGATGGGGACAGATGATAAATGTAGACAGGTAAATTATTGGTGTATTTAACCATCTTTTTCACATTATCTTTTAATTAAAGAACAAGATTAACAAATCCTTGACCCACACTATGATGTTACCTGAAGATGTTCCAAGTTCTGAAAATCCAAAAAAAGTTTACTGTATTAGTCAGGGTTCTCTAGAGGAACAGAATTAACAGTAAGATGATCATAAAAAGGAGATTTATTACCCTGGCTTGACTATCTAGAAGCTGGATAGTCCAAAATGGCCGTCTGCAGCTGGAGAGCTGGAAGAACTAGCAGGTGAACAGTCCAAGACACAGAAGCCCCAGAACAAGAAAGATCAACAGTGCTACCCTAGTCTGAGACCAAGGCTTCTAGACACTACCTGGAGAATCACTGGCAGAATCCACTTTGGAAGAGTGAAGAAATGAGAGTTCAATATCCTCAGATAATCAAAGCAGCAATCAAGAACCAGTTTAAGAAGAGTTGAGCTTTCATCTGCATCTGCTTCCTTGTTTTTTCCCCTTTTATTCCATCCTATTGGGCAGTGCTGCCCATGCTTAGGGAGCTTCTCCAGTTTACTATCCCACATTCCAATCATTCCTAGACATGCCCTCATTGACACACCCAGAAATGTTTTAATCATCAGCATCTCTTAATCCAATTAAGCTGACAATTCAATTTAACCATTACAGTTACTTATTGGTCTTGAACCAATATTTGTCTTATTTCTCCTTCCTTCAAAAGCTGATTCTGGAAGATAATATCTTAATCAAAGAAAGGTGATTTTTCCTCAGTCATAGTCCAGCTTTGGTACCTATGGCCCAGTGAGTTTTGAAGATCTCCTAGGAGATCAGTGATAGGCAGTGACCTATATAATCCCCTCAGAAGAAAATCCTGTGTTTGATAAATATTTATTTATGTACAATATGTTTGCCTATATTTATGTAATATATGAATACATATATACATATATAACATGTATATCTATAAAATGCAAGAATTATCCCAATATATCTATGCCTACCTGCCAGTCTGGGTGCTTCATCATATTACCTGGAAGTAAAGCCAAAATCAATATTAATTAAAAAGTATATACATAAAAATATTAATAAATGTATATCATATTAATAAATGTATAAATAGGATCCAAGATGGCAGAGTAGAGGGTGACTGCATCTCCAGTGGCTCCAGAACCCAGGATTCAAGAAGGGGAGGCATTGAGAGGCTCGGACTAAATAGAGCCACGGGGTGAGTCTCCCCCACCTGGTGAACCTCGGCCGGGCGGCAGGCCCAGATTCGGGCAGCTTATTAGAGTAGGACAGGGCCTCTAGAGCCTACCCCAGGCAGGCCTGCACACTCTAGCGGTGGACTCTTCCCACAGGGCCAGATATTCCATCTTCTTGGAGCAGGCCCCTCAGTGAGAGCCTTTCTGCACAAAACCAGCTCCAAGTCCCGGAGCCAGCACTGCAAGCTCTGGCCCACAGGTTGCTTCAGGGACCAGGACAGGGCAGCCAGGGACTTCCCCAAGCAGCCTGGCTCCCTCCGGCGGGAAGCGCCTTTCTAGGCTAGCTTCTCAGAGCAGACCACCCAGTGAGAGCCTTTCTACACAGAGCCAGCCACAAGTCCCCAAGCCAGCAGACAGCTCCGACCCGCAAGCAGCCTCTGGGACCAGGGCAGGGCACCAAGAGACTTCTCCAGGCGGCCCTGTCCCCTCTGGTCACAGGCTTTTTCCATGGGGTGATCCAAGATGGTGGACTAGAGGGTGACTGCATCTCCAGTCACTCCAGAACCCAGGATTCAAGAAAGGGAGGTATTGAGAGACTCGGACTAAAATAGAGCCACAGGGTGAGCCTCCACCACTCGGTGAAGCTCGGCCTGGGCAGCAGGCCTGGATTTGGGCAGCTTATTAGAGTAGTGCAGGGCAGCTAGAGTCTTCCTCAGGCAGCCCTGCGCACTCCGGCAGTGGGCTCCTCCCACACGGCCAGCTTCTCAGAGCAGGCCCCCCAGTGAGAGCCTTTCCACACAGAGCGAGCTCCGAGCCCTGGAACCAGTAGCGGGCTAGGGGCAGCTTTATTTGGAAGAACTGCATTATCAAGTGACTCCAAACTTCAGGCTACTGAAGGCTGGGAGGTAATACACTGGAAATCTACAGGGACACTATAAGCCAATAGAGGAAATCTGCAATATCACAGTCCCACTGACATCTCACCAATATGAGAAAACAAGGGAAGAAAATGTCCCAAACTTAGATACTATATCAATAAAACCCAGTGGCAGCACAGCAGAAGAAATGTCAGAAAGGGATTTCAGAATGTACATAATTAAAACAATCAGGGAAGCAAACAAGGAGATGAAAGAGCAAATGCAGGCATTGAAGGAGGAGATGAAAGAGCAAATGCAGGCATTAAATGATTGCACCAAACAACAGTTAAAAGAGCAAATATGGGAAGCAAGAGATCATTTCAATAAAGAGTTAGAGATACTGAAAAACAAAAACCAGAAATCCTTGAAATGAAGGAAACAATAAACCAAGTTAAAAACGCCATAGAAAGCATTTTAATTATGTACATTCTGAACTCCTTTTCTGTCCTTTTCTGTCATTTCTTCCTCCATGCTGTCATTGGGTTTTATTGATCTAGATTTGTTTGGGGCATATTCTTCCCTTGTTTTCTCATGTTGTTCAGGTATCAGTGGACTGCTGAGATATTGCAGATTTCCTCTATTGACTTATAATGTCCCTGAAGATTTCTAGTATATCCCCTCTTATCCTTCAGTAGGCTGATGTCTTGGAGGAAGTTGATAGTGTGGTGCTCCACAAGGAAGCTGCCTCTCTAGGGGTGGTGGCCTTCAGGTGGGGTATATTCCCTGCTAGTGGGCAGAGGTGTCTCCACTTGTTGACCAATGGTCGTCCAAAGGGTAACTAGGCTGCGGGCTGAGGCAAGGCCTGTTTTGGCCTGTGTCTCTGGTTTTACTGTTCTTGTGGGAAAACCTCACCCAGCAGGGAAGACTCACCTGGTGGGGAGGTCTCGCTGGTCAGTCCCCCTCCTAGAGGTTCCCCTCAATCTACTACTACTGCCTAGGTTGGGCTGCCTTCCTCTGCAATGTTCCCAGGGGCCCCGCCCTACCTCCTGGGCCTGGGAGCCTCGCCCTTTGTAGACAAGTCTCCTTAGGCTGCCTCTCCTCAAAGAATCTGCCCGCAGTCCTGGAACCTTTGCTCCGCCCCTAAGCATGTCTCTGTGTGGCTCTTCCACCAAGAAGTCTCCTAGGTCCTGGGACCCTGCTCTGCGCCTAATTGCCTGGGTATGCAGCCCCTCCTCTGAGCAGACACCTGGAGCCCCGTATAATCGCTCAGAGTCCCAGAGACCCGCCTCACATCTCTTCCTCCAGACAGCTGCCCAGTGTTCCAGTGCGGTCACTAGGAGTCCAAGCAACTCACTGCGCACCTCCTCTCCCCGCCAACCGCCCATAGCCCTGGGCAGTCACTCCAAGTCCAAGTTACCCACCCCATTCTTCCTCTTCCTCCAGGTAGCCCCCCGGGTGTTCAGGAGTGGTCACTGTGAGTCACTCTGAGTCACTCTAAGTCCACGTGATCCGCTGCACGCCTCCTCCGGGCAGCCGCCCGGAGCTCTGGTGCGGCCACTGGAGACCAAGGACCCACCGCGCTCCTCCTCCAGGCAGCACACCAGTGTTCAGGAGTGGTCGCTTTAAATCCAAACAACTCACCACTTGCCTCCTCCTCTGAGCAGCCGCCTGGAGCTTCAAGGCAGTCACTGCGAGTCCAAGTGACCCACCGCGCTCCTCCTCCTCCTTCTACTCCTCCGGGCAGGCCCCAGTGTTCAGGAACGGTCACTTTGAGTCCAAACAGCTCGCCACGCAGCTCCTCCTCCGGCAACCGCCCGTAGCTCTGGTATAGTCACTCCGAATCCAAGCAGCCACACTCCTCCTCCTCCTCCTCCTCCTCAGGGCAGGCCCTGGTATTCAGGAATGGTCGCTCCGAGTCCAAACAGCTTGCCAAGCAGCTCCTCCTCTGGCAACCGCCTGTAGCTCTGGCGCAGTCGCTCCAAGTCCAAGCGCCTCCCCTCACTGCTCCTCCTCCTCCTCCTCGGGGCAGGCCCCAGTGTTCAGGAGTGGTTGCTCTGAGTCCAAACAGCTCTCCTCACAGCTCCTCCTCTGGGCCGCCGCCCGGAGCCCCAGTGGTTGCTCCGAGTCCCAGCGCTGTGTTCAGCAGCCTCCTCCACGATGCTCCCAGTTGTCTGAGTTCACTGCTCCAGCGGGGGGGGAGGGGTGTCTCGCTGGGCAGCTCTACTTCACAACATTCCCTGCGTTCCAGGACTATCGCCCCATCCGGGACGCCTCCCCAAGAGTCACCTGGCTGCTTTGAGTTGGTCCCAAGTCTCTCAATTTCTCCTCTTTTGAATCCTGAGTCCTGGAGCAACATGAAATGCAGCCACCCTCTAGTCCGCCATCTTGAAACCTCCGCAACCAAGAATCTTATACCCAGCAAAACTTACTTTCAGATTTGACGACAAAATAAGATCCTTCCATGATAAACAAAAGCTAAAGGAATTTACAAAAAGAAAGCCGGCATTTCAGAATATTCTCAACAAAATATTCCATGAGGAAAGATGAAAAACAATCATGCAAATCAGCAATGGGAGGAACTAGCCTAAAGGAATAGCCAAATAAAGGAGAAACCAAATCATGTCAAAAAACAAAAATGAGTCAAATGACTGGGAATACAAATCATATCACAATAATAACCCTGAATGTTAATGGCCTGAACTCATCAATAAAAAGACATAGACTGGCAGATTGGATTAAAAAGAAAAATCAAACAATATGCTGCCTGCAAGAGACTCATCTCATTGAAAGAGATACCCATAGACTAAAGATGAAAGCATGGGAAAAAACATACCATGCACACGGACACAGCAAAAAAGGTGGAGTATCCATCCTCATTTCAGAAAATGTGGACATCAAGCCAAAACTAGTCAGAAAAGATAAAGAAGGACATTACATACTGCTAAAGGAAAGCATAAATCAGCAAGACATAACAATCATAAATATCTATGACCCGAATATTGGCTCATTCATGTACGTCAAACAAATCGTTCTCAATTCCAGAAATCAAATAGACCACAACACAATACTAGGCAATTTTAACACACCTCTCTCACTGCTGCATAGATCGTCCAAACAAAAATTGAATAAAGAAACCATAGATCTTAATAACACAATCAACAATTTAGACTTAACCAACTTATATAGAATATACCATCCAACAAAGAACGAATACACTTTCTTCTCAGCAGCACATGGATCCTTCTCTAAAATAGACCATGTGTTATGCCACAAAGCTACTGTTAGCAAATATAAGAAGATAGAGATACTACCTTGTACTCTATCAGATCATAATGGATTGAAATTAGAAATAAATGACTGAATAAAAAGCAGAGGTTTTCAAGATGGAGGACTAGAGGATGGCTGCATTTCATGTTGCTCCAGGACTCAGGATTCAAAAGAGGAGATATTGAGAGACTTGGGACCAACTCAAAGCAGCCGGGTGAGTCTCTCCAGTTGGGGAGGCGTCCCGGATGGGGTGGTAGTCCCGGAACACAGGGAACTTTGTGAAGTAGAGCTGCCTGGTGAGACACCCCTACCCCAGCTGGAGCAGTGAACTCAGACAACTGGGAGCATTGTGGAGGAGGCCACTCAGCACAGCACTTGGACTCGGAACAACCACTTGGGCTCCGGGTGGCGGCCCAGAAGAGGAGCTGCGAGAAGAGCTGTTTGGACTCAGAGCAACCACTCCTGAACACCGGGGCCAGCCCAGAGGAGGAGAAGGAGGAGGAGCGCAGCAGGTCGCTTGGACTTGGAGTGACTGTACCAGAGCTACAGGCGGTTGCCAGAGGAAGAGCTGTGCGGCGAGCTGTTTGGACTCAGAGCAACCACTCCTGAACACCGGAGCCTGCCCTGAGGAGAAGGAGGAGCATGGCCGCTTGGACTCGGAGTGACTGCACCAGAGCTACAGGTGGTTGCCAGAGGAGGAGCTGCACGGAGAGCTGTTTGGACTCAGAGCAACTGCTTCTGAACACTGGGGGGCTGCCTGGAGGAGGAGGGGGGCTGCCTGGAAGAGGAGGAGGAGCGCGGCGGGTCGCTTGGTCTCACAGTGACTGCATCAGAGCTCCAGGCGCCTGCTCAGAGGAGGAGGCGAGTGGTGACTTGTTTGGAATCAAAGCGACTGCTCCTGAACACTGGGGGTCTGCCTGGAGGAGGAGGAATGGGGCAGGTCACTTGGACTAGGAGTGACTGCCCAGGGCTACGGGCGGTTGGTGGGAGGAGGAGGCGCGCAGTGAGTTGCTTGGACTCCTAGTGACCGCACCAGAACACTGGGTGGCTGTTCGGAGGAAGAGGCGTGTGGCGGGTCACTGGGACTAGGAGGAATTGTACGGGGCTTCAGGTGGCTGCTCAGAGGAGGGCACACCTAGCCAGGCGATTAGGCCCAGAGCAGGGTCCCAGGACCTAGGAGGCTTCGTGGTGGAAGAGCCACACAGAGACACGCTTAGGGCGGCGCAAAGGTTCCAGGACTGTGGGCAGATTCTCTGAGGAGAGGCAACCTACGAGACTCGTCTACAAAGGGCGAGGCTCCCAGGCCCAGGAGGTAGGGCCGGGCCCCTGGGAACATTGTAGAGGAAGGCAGCCCAGCCCAGGTGGTAGTTGTGGATTGAGGGGAACCTCTAGGAGGGCAACTGACCAGCGGGACATCCCCACCAGGTGAGTCTTCCCTGCCAGGTGAGGTTTTCCCACAAGAATGGTAAAACCAGAGACACAGGCCAAAAAAGGCCTTGCCTCAGCCTGCAGGCCACTTCCCATTTAGATGACCATTGGTCAACAAGTGGAGGCACCTCTTTTCCACCAACAGGGAATATATCCCACCTGAAGGCCACCACCCCTAGAGAGGCAGCTTCTTGTGGAGCACCGCACTATCAACTTCCTCTAAGACTTCAGCCTACTGAAGGATAAGAGGGGATATACTAGAAATCTTCCAGGGACATTACAAGCCAATATAGAGGAAATCTGCAATATCTCAGCAGTCAAGTGATACCAGAACAATATGAGAAAACAAGGGAAGAATATGCCCCAAACAAATCTAGATGTTACATCAATAAAACCCAATGACAGCATGGCAGAAGAAATGACAGAAAAGGAGTTCAGAATGTACATAATTAAAATGATCAGAGAAGCAAACGATGAGATGAAAGAGCAAATGCAGGCATTGAATGATCGCACCAACTGACAGTTAAAAGAGCAAATACAGGAAGCAAAAGATCATTTCAATAAAGAGTTAGAGATATTGAAAAAAAACAAACAGAAATTCTTGAAATGAAGGAAACAATAAACCAAATTAAGAACTCCATACAATGCATATCCAATAGGATAGAAAACCTGGAAAACAGAACATCAGACATTGAAGACATAATATTTAACCTTGAAAACAAAGTTGAACAAACAGAGAAGATGGTAAGAAATCATGAACAGAATCTACAAGAACTATGGGATATCATGAAAAGGCCAAATTTAAGAATTATTGGGAATGAGGAAGGCTTAGAGAAACAAACCAAAGGAATGAACAATCTATTCAACGAAATAATATCAGAAAATTTCCCAAATCTGAAGAATGAAATGGAAAATCAAGTTCAAGAGGCTTATAGGACTCCAAATACACAAAATTATAAAAGACTCACACCAAGGCACATTAAAATGAAAATACCTAACATACGAAATAAAGACAGAAATTTAAAGGCTATGAGAGAAAAGAACCAAATTACATTTAGGGGGAAACCAATACAGATATCACCAGATTTTTCAGTCCAGACCCTAAAAGCTAGAAGGGCCTGGAACAACATTTTTCAATCCCTGAAAGAAAATGGATGCCAACCAAGAATCTTATACCCAGCAAAACTTACCTTCAAATTTGCCAATGAAATAAAATCTTCCATGATAAACAAAAGCTAAAAGAATTTACAAAAAGAAGCTAGCATTACAGAACATTCTCAGTAAAATATTACAAGAGGATGAGATGTAAAACAAAGAAGCAAATCAGCAAAGGGAGAAATTATCCTAAAGGAATTGTCAAATAAAGGAGGAACCAAGTCATGTCAAATAAATAAATAAGTAAATAAATAAATAAATAAAATAAATGAACCAAACAAACAGGAAACTAAATCATATCTCAATAATAACCCTGAATGTTAATGGCCTGAAATCATCAATCAAAAGACATAGACTGGCAGATTGGATTAAAAAGAAAGATCCAACAATATGTTGCCTGCAAGAGACTCACCTCATAGAAAAAGATACCCATAGACTAAAGGTGAAAGGATGGGGAAAAACATACCATGCACATGGACTCAGCAAAAAAGCTGGAGTATCCATCCTCATTTCAGATAATGTGGACTTCAAGCCAAAGTTAGTCAGAAGGGATAAAGAAGGACATTTCATACTGCTTAAGGGAAGCATAAATCAGCAAGATATAACAATCATAAACATCTATGCCCCAAACAGTGGCTCATCCATGTATGTCAAACAAATCCTTCTCAATTTCAGAAACCAAATAGACCATAACACAATAATACTAGGTGATTTTAACACACCTCTCTCACCACTGGACAGATCTTCCAAACAAAAATTGAACAAAGAAACCATAGATCTCAATAACACAATCAATAATTTAGACTTAACAGACATTTATAGAGTATACCATCCAACCAAGAGCGAATACACTTTCTTCTCAGCAGCACATGGATCCTTCTCTAAAATAGACCATATATTATGCCACAAAGCTAATGTTAGAAAATACAAGAAGATAGAGACACTACCTTGTATTCTATCAGATCATAATGGATTGAAGTTAGAAATAAATGAAAGAGTAAAAAACAGAAGCTACTCCAACACCTGCAGATTAAACAATATGCTATTATATGATGAATGGATAACAGAAGATATTAGGAAGGAAATTTAAAAAATTCTCAGAGGTAAATGAGAACAAAGAAACATCATATCAAAATCTCTGGGACGCTATGAAAGCAGTACTTAGAGGGAAATTTATTTCATGGAATGCATTTAATAAAAGAAGTAAAACTCAACAAATAAACGACCTAACACTACAGCTCAAAGCCCTAGAAAAAGAAGAACAGACCAGCACCAAAAGTAGCAGAAGACAGAAAATAATTAAACTCAGAGCTGAAATCAATGAAATTGAAACAAAAGAAACAATACAAAAAATTGACAAAATAAATAGTTGGTTCTTCGAAAAAATAAACAAAATTGATAAACCTTTAGCCACACTAACAAAGAGAAGATGAGAGAAAACCCAAATCACTAAGATTTGGAATGAACAAGGAAATATCACAACAGACACGATTGAAATACAAAACATAATTAGAAGCCATTTTGAAGATCTATACTCCAACAAAATAGAAAATTTTGAAGACATCTACAGGTTTCTAGAGACATAGTTATTGCCTAAACTGAACGAGGAGGACATACACAATTTAAATAGACCAATTTCAAGTAATGAAATAGAAGAAGTCATCAAAAGCCTACCAACAAAGAAAAGTCCGGGACCATATGGGTTCTCAGCCGAGTTCTATAAAACCTTTAAAGAAGAGCTCATTCCAATACTCCTCAAAGTATTCCATAAAGTAGAAGAGGATGGAACCCTCCCAAACTCATTCTATGAAGCCAATATCACCCTGATATCTAAACCAGACAGAGACACATCGAGGAAAGAAAATTTCAGACCAATATCCTTAATGAATATTGACGCACAAATTCTCAACAAAATTTTAGCAAATTGCATACAAAAATATATTAAATAGATAGTGCACCACGATCAAGTGGGTTTTATCCCAGGGATGCAAGGTTGGTTCAACATCCTGAAATCAATAATTGTCATTCACCATATCAACAGACTTAAAGTTAAGAATCACATGATTATTTCAATAGATGCAGAAAACGCATTCGATAAAATATAGCATCCCTTCATGCTCAAAACACTAGAAAAAATTGGGGTAGTGGGAACATTCCTTAACATTGTAAAGGCCATCTACTCTAAGCCCATGGCCAAAATCATTGTAAATGGTGAAAAACTGAAAGCATTCCCCCTAAAAACTGGAACAAGGCAGGGATGTCCTCTTTCACCACTTCTATTCAACATCGTCCTTGAGACTCTAGCCAGAGCAATTAGACAAACCAAAGAAATTAAAGGGATACAAAATGGAAAAGAAGAATTCAAACTATCCCTGTTCTCTGATGACATGATTATATATTTAGAGGAACCTGGAAATTCCCACAGGAAACTGTTAGAATTCATAAGTGAATTCAGTAAAGTAGCAGGTTACAAGATCAATGCTCATAAATCCAATGCATTTTTATACATAAGTGATGAATCTTCAGAAAGAGAAATTAGGAAACTACCCCATTCACAATAGCATCGAAAAAAATAAAATCCTTGGGAATCAATCTCACAAAAGTGGTGAAAGACCTCTACAATGAGAACTACAGAACACTAAAGAAAGAAATTAAAGAAAACCTTAGAAGATGGAAAGATCTTCCATGTTCTTGGATAGGCAGAATTAATATTGTCAAAATGGCCATACTACCTAAAGTGCTATACAGATTCAATGCAATTCCAATTAAAATCCCAATGATGTACCTTACAGAAATAGAGCAAGCAATTATGCAATTCATCTGGAAGAATAAGAAACCCAGAACAGCTGAAGCAACCCTCAGTAGAAAGAGCGAAGCAGGGGGTATCGCAATACCAGATCTTCAACTCTACTACAAAGCAACAGTAACAAAAATGGCATGCTATTGGTATCAAAACAGACAAGTAGGTCAATGGTACAGAATAGAGGACATGGACACAAACCCAAATAAATGCAATTTTCTCATACTAGACAAAGGTGCCAAAAATATGCATTGGGAAAAGATAGCCTGTTCAACAAATGGTGCTGGGAAAACTGGAAAACCTTATGCAACAGAATGAAATTAAACCCCTATCTCTCACCCTGCACAAAACTCAACACCTCAGAATCAGACCAGAGACCCTGCATCTTATAGAAGAAATAGTAGGTCCAAACCTTCAACTTGTTGGCTTAGGATCAGACTTCCTTAACAGGACTCCCATAGCACAAGAAATAAAAGCAAGAATCAACCACTGGGATAGATTCAAACTAAAAAGCTTTCTCTCAGCAAAGGAAACTATCAGTAATGTGAAGAGAGAGCCTACAGAGTGGGAGACTATCTTTGCCACTCATACTTCAGATAGAGCGCTGATTTCCAGAATATATAAAGAACTCAAAAAACTCTACACCAAGAATACAAATAATCCAATCAGCAAATGGGTAAGGAAATGAACAGACACTTCACAGAAGATGTACAACAATCAACAGATATATGAAAAAATGTTCAACATCTCTGGTAATAAGAGAAATGCAATCAAAACTACCCTAAGATTTCATCTCACCCCAATTAGAATGGCGATTATGAAGAACACAAGGAGCAATAGGTGTTGGGGAGGATGTGGGGAAAAAGGTACACTCATACATTGCTGGTGGGTTTGCAAATTAGTGCAGCCACTCTGGAAAGCAGTATGGAGATTCCTCAGAAATCTTGGAATGGAACCACCATTTGACCCAGCTATTCCACTCCTTGGCCTATACCCAAAGGACTTAAAATCAGCATACTACAGAGATACAGCCACATCAATGTTCATTGCTGCTCAATTCACCATAGCCAGATTGTGGAACCAACCTAGATGCCCTTCAGTTGATGAATGGATAAAGAAACTGTGGCATATATATACAATGGAATATTACTCCACCATGAAGAATGATAAAATTATGACATTTGCAGGCAAATGGATGTAATTGGAGAATATCATGCTAAGTGAGATAAGCCAATCTCAAAAAACTAAAGGACGAATGATCTCGCTGATAAGTGGATGAGGACATATAATGGGGCGTAGGAGGGGTTAGCATTAGGGTTAGTTTTAGGGTTAGGGATAAGGAGGGTGGTAAGCGTGGAGGAAGGAAGTACTGTGTAGAGGGAAAAGAAGGGTGGGAGGGGTGGAATGGGTGGGGGAATGGAAAAAAATAACAGAATGAATCAAACAACGTTACCCTATGTAAATTTATGATTACACAAATGGTATGCCTTGACTCCATGTACAAATAGAGAAACAACATGTATCCCACTTGTTTAAATAATAAAAAAAGTGAAAATGTATAAATAAATAAATACATGTAACATAAAATATATCAATTCATAAACATAATATATAAGTATATAAGTTATATACATATGAAAATATATTAGGATAATATGGATTTAACCCAGGAAAATACACACTTCTATGCATACCATCTACTGGTGGGTAGAAGCTAAAAATACCAGTGAATTCTTGTTTTCTTTTATAGTACTGGGAATTGAACCCACGACCTCATGCATGCTAGACAAGCACTATACCACCAAGCTACATTCCCAGCTCCTTTTTAAATTTATATTTGGAAATAGGGTCTCACTAAGTTGCCCAGGCTAGCCTTCAATTTGTCACCAGCCTCCCAAGTACCTAGAATTACAGGCATGCACCACTGCTTGGGTCCAGTGAGTCCTTTGCTGCCAGTTCCAGGTAACTCTGATCTGAATTCAAGCCCCAAGGAACGTCCTTATTATCAGATCAACAAGTTCCAGTGGAGATATGGCCTCTAAACTCAAAAGCCTTCATCATTGTAAGAACTCTCTTTGAATATTCCATACAGTTTTGTTCTCATGGCAGGGATTGGGGGTTGAGAGGAGATGGTCTGAAAATGAAGATAAGATAGTTCTAAGTCCTCTGGTTATACTGGTAACCATGGGAATATGCCTGAGGTAAAATGGTATGGGTCTAGGGGGACAGCCCTGCCTGTGGGAGTGAAGTAATGATCTTTGGGAGTTGCAGTTGCCATGGAAACAGCCTGCAATGCCCAAGGCTAATA
The DNA here is from genome assembly GCF_902686455.1 of Sciurus vulgaris. Taxonomy (NCBI): domain Eukaryota; kingdom Metazoa; phylum Chordata; class Mammalia; order Rodentia; family Sciuridae; genus Sciurus; species Sciurus vulgaris. Next base: position 95,226,471 of record NC_136464.1, on the reverse strand, counting down.
TTTCTGAGCAAACTGGTTATGATCACTTCCAACTGAATAGAGAGACCTATTGAAGGGTCCTGCAAATTACCTCAATTGGATACATCTTGTGAACTTGGTGTTTTAGGCCTTTTCAACTATTCTGAGGACCCCTTAAGACAAGGAACTGTTACTAAAACCTTTTCAGACAACAAAAACCCTGGAAGACAAAGTGAACTAGGTCAGGGGAAGTTTTGTACCTGCCTTTGTAGACAGATGGCAGGTAAATATAGCCAACATATGGACCCCATGTAGAAGCAACAGGCTGTTCTTGCACAGCTGATGGGATGATGATAAATAGACACACACAGATGACATTTTCACATAGCCCATGGACATATGTCAGCCTTAGGAATTTGGCTATCAGCTCTGTGTGTTTTGGAGATGTCTTTTAGGTCATGAAGGGTAGGCAAAGACCTATGCAGCCTCCTCAGAAGAAAAAGGTGTTTTAGATATATATGTACATGCAAATATATGTATTTATGTAAATATATAACTATGCACACTAATGTACAAATGTTTTATATACAAAATGTTATAATAAATGTTACACATGTAATACGCTATTTTATATTTTATGTATATTTTTACAATATATACAAAATAAAGTAATTTAGGCAAATTCATATATACATCTCTCTGCCAAACTGAAGTTGATTACAATGTGGACATACACCAGTGCTTTAACAAAAATACATTTTAAAATAAATGTATACACACAAAATAGGTACTAATGTATATTTGTAAATTAATAAATATGAATAAGATAACATATAGATTCATAAATAACAAATACCTAAGTATATAAACAAATATAAGTATATAAATTAATACTTAAGTACATAAATGTTTCACCATTCTATTTGGGAGAAAACATATAAGTATAAGATACATAAGACATACTAATATATAATTATTTACACATATATCACAGACATAGACATGGGCCTGTATGTACAAAAACAAATATGTATTTATAAACAAATAAATATAGATAATAAAATATATAATTTTATCTTTATCATATTATTTATGCCTTTAAGAGAATAAAATAAACACAGATATATAAACACATTTGTATTTATAAACACATTTGTATATATAAACACATAAATAACTATAGATAACATAAAATATAAATAAGTACATAAAACAACATACACATATAAGTATATTAACTTATAGACACTATGTATACACAAATGTTAAACATACATATAAATATATTAAACTAAATACATACTCATAAAATAAATATAGTCCAAGAAAACACATGCAAAGACACATGTGCTTATGTCTATGCCAGTGGCGAGTGGGTCTTCTCACTATTGTTGAGAGTGGTGGCAGCCCAAAAAGCCACAGCAGTCCCTCAGTGCCAGTTTCAGATGTTCCTAGGCTGATCACAAACACTAGAGCGCTACTCATTTACCAGACCCAGTTCCACACCCTAAAGTTAGAAGCTGACCTCTTTTCTGGAAACTGTCAATCTGGTTAAGGGTTATTCTTTTTGACACCAAAAGGCAGGTTGCTACAGATAAAAGCAGGTGTTTTTGTTGGTTGGTTGGTTGGTTGGTTGGTGGAACACTGGCTCACCATTGGAGAAGGACAGCTAGGTCTGAACACTTGGGATGCATTAGCATCAGTGTAAATGTGGTTAAGGTATGGTGACATGAGGCTGAAGGGACATCTAATTCTGGTCAAACTGCATTGAGGGCCCATTGGGAATTACCAAGGTCAGGGAATTGATCAGAGATAAGTTACATATTCCTAACCATGCTAAATCTGGCCACTTCTATCTGAATCTGTAGAGCCCTACCTAGGCAGCCTGAAGAGGACCTAGATTGGAAATACCTGTGCCATTGGATGCCTGAGTCCTTCTCCCACCTGTTAAAGGAACATCAAAGAAAGGGTTTTGGCTGAACAACCCCTTCTGGTAAGAAAAGCAGATGACTGATCATGGCAACCAGGGAAGAGGCAGAATGTTGGACCCTGTATACACATCTGGATGATGATGAGTGAAGCAAATCTAGAGTCCAGCTTGTGAAATGAGGTAAGGCAGGTACCACAGAGCCAGAATTTGGTGAATATGAACTCTGCATGCCAGTGTACCTTGTATAGCCCTGAGGTCTCCTACAAGAGCAATATAAGAACTCCTAATTATCTAGACTCATATCTAGAACATATAAATCACTCAAAAAGCAGAAACATAAAGATAAGCAATACAATTTAAAAACTTGGAAAGAATCTGAAAAGACAGTTATCAAAAAGGAACATAAATGACTAACATATATATGAAAAAATTCTCAATGTCATAATCCAACAGTGAAGTGAGATCCAAACTACAATGAGATATCATCTCATGCCATAATGGTTATTATAAAAAACAAAAAACAGCTTTTCCCTTCCTTCTGTCTGTCCTACTCACTTTTCTCTATCCTCCTGGCTTTCCACTCTCCCTAGTGTGCGCCTTTCTTTTCCTTTCTATTTTCCTCTCATTTTCTCTCTTACCCTGCAAGGAGACACTCTGTTTGCTTAATAAATTCCCTTATGTGATTTCCCATGTCTGGAGTGGTTTCGTGGGATTTCCTTACATCTGGTGCCGTGACTTGGGATGGGTCCTTCCACTGTTGTGAGTGGAACCCCATCTAAGCCCCAGTGCCCCCCAGACACGGCTCCACCTTCCATTCTGCCCAGTCTCTCTGCTCTGTATTTATCACCAAACTTCAGGTTGGTGAGTATGCCGGTTTATCTGCTGGGTGGATTCCTGATTTTATAGTGGAGATCTCTCTCAGGGTTGAGGCTCATCTCATTCACACTTGAAAACCCTGATATCAGGTCCTCAACTCTTCTCGGCTTTTGCCTGGCCCCACATGCTTGTGTGACGACACAATCAATGTTCTGCCCCTCATCTCCAGCCCTGTACTCTGGCCTCGGGACACCCTGGCCACAGACTCGGCTGTATCAGTCCCCACCGTGGAATGTGGGTCCTCCAATCTGGCAGATTCCACCCTGGGAACGCTTCGCCTGACCCCCAGTACTTAAAGCCATCAAAATCCATTTGTGTAATGGCACACAGCTTCCATGAGCGAGCAGGCAGATGGAAAGGGATTCCTTATCCCCAAGTCTTTTCTGTCTCGCTTCTTGGCTCAAGTGCTTCCAAACCTAAATTAAAAGTACCTAAGCATCAAGCTTCTGCTAGAACATTTTAGCCCCTTTCAGATTCAGATCTCAGTCAAGGCTTACATTGAAATGTAAATGGAGGAAGGCACTGTGGGAAACCATTCTGAAGCCCAAGGAAAAAAAGTGTCCATTTTAAATTTCTCCTGGGCTACAACTCAGAATACTTTTCTCCCTTTCACCTTTTCTTTCCTTCTCATTTTCTCATGGTTTAATTAATAACCACTATCATTTTTCTTCTAGGACTTGTTTTTCTTAAATGCTATATTTTTGAGCTCACAATTTTGATCCTACATACATAGGTTAATGATTTTTGATCCATTCTTTTTATCCAACTCTAGAGTTATTTTTGAACATCCATTACATTGCAATGGAGATAAATATTACAAGGCCTTTGCTTTTGTGTTAAATATAAGCGCGCATAAAAATTAAAATTTTAAAAATGGATCCAAATATTTTTAATTCATGTGATTTAAAAGGTTCAATTTAAATTGGGTAAACTAATAGAAGTAAAATATCCTTAAAATTAACTCACAAGTCTCTAAGTGGTCAAACTAATAAAATGTTAATGTTTATAAAATATCTAACATCAATTTTTCTAAGACTTTTCTTCAACAGGAAAGAGATGGCAAATACTGTTGGTACACTTGTCTGATATCTTGGTTTTTCTACAATAAGATGAGTGAATTAAAGTCGACATGTATGGGATTACTCAGATGTGTTTGTTAGAGACATCTAATTAATTTATAAAGTTATTCCATGGAGTAATATACTTAAAACATTAATCTTTGTATATTAAATGTGTTCATATTTTCCAGGTATACAAGCCTTTAAAGCAGAAAATTTATCAAGCTGCTATTCTCCAAATTAAGCTTGTCTGTAATGGTAAACCTATCATTTAATGTTCTATTATAGGACCTGTTATCAATAGGGTATACATAAAATTTGTTAATGTTCATATATACTCAGGAGTCAATATATGTAAACTTCTTAAAATGACATTTAAGAAAGAGTGTAATGTGCAGTAGCAAAAATGGGACAACAGTGACTGAAATTGGGGTCTCTGATGACCTCATGGCTGTGGCATGCCTGGTGCCTGGGAGTGCTCTTGTGCAGGGGCACAAGATGCCTAACTGCTGTGGCAGTATATTGATCTCAGGCACACAGCTCTTCGTCAGGAAGGAATTCTTTTGCTAAATAACCAGTGGTTCATCAGCTCCCTTCTCTGGTTCCTGCCCACCTGACAGTAATTTTGGAACCTAACATTGCACATATATAAAGATTGCTGACATAACTCTTTAGATCCATGTTTCAATCCGAGAACAGAGCTCCATCTGATCTCAGCTTAATCTTCAAAATCTGTGTTTATAACCCTTTATTTTCTAATACTCCTTTGCCCCTAACTGAAAAACCCCACATTACCTGAGATAAGGCTCTGCCTCACAACCCTGCTACAAGTTACAATGGCTCCAAAGTAAGCCTGACTTTAACTCATTTAAAGTTGCATTCAAAAGTTTGATGTTTGTTGTAAAGATTACTGTGATCTCAAATGGAAACTCAGCCAAAATTCAAGATAGCTATTGTACAAACTGCATGTTTTTCTGTTGGTGATTCCATTTTGTATTTTCCTTGTAAACTCTAATTGTTGCCTGAACAATATTTTGCAGAAGTATTGCTTCAAGAGAGAACATCATAAATTAACTTGGAATAGGACAGATAATGTAAACCCCAATTAGATAAAAGGGGGTAAATAACTGTAAAGTTATAGACATTGAAGCTAAAGCCCAGTACCCTTACTTTATGACTGGTGAGACTGACTTGCTTGATGGTTAAGATCAAACTTAGAGATTGAGATTAAATACAGAGGTCAAGACAAGCCCAAATTTGGGTATTGTCCTCAAAGTCAGCCTGAACCCAGGGAACAAGAGGACTTCTCCAAGGAACTTTGCAACTCTGAGTCACACAAACTCCTGACCAAGGAGATTGATGAGACCACTAGAGGATGAAAATTCACTCAGTGCATGTGCTGCAGAGGAGGGTCATGGAAAAAGGGAGACATCCCTGGTGCTTTCAAGGAAAGCCACCTCATGGAGGAGACCCTGCCTAACCAATGGCATTGGTGGAGCTAAGAAGCTGCTCTTAAGTTCTCTACAAGTGACCCCTGTGGAAACTCAGCTGACTCTTTAACAGACAGGAACAGGTCACTTTGACCAGCTTGATCTTAAACACCTAGCAAAACAGTTAAAACCAAAATATAGCCATTCTTGGGCATTTAAAAGAAATAATACTTAAATGTAACTTAAGATGTACACTTGTGTTAGCCCACTAGAATAAAGACTAAAAGCTACAAAAGAGAGATTCTTAGGCAAATGTGCCTGATAACTATCAAGAGAAACTGCCAGAGTCAGAAGTTTGTAGTCAGTTTAAGGCCTACAGACACAGGTAGGCTTAATCTGTTTGCTAGTATCTCTACTAAATGCTGTGTTTACATTCCTGATAACCTAGACAATGTTAAAGTTCCCAAATAAAGGCCTTGTCCTCTCCAGCCTTTGCTAGGCCTTGTTATGGAAACAACTTCTCAGTTCTTCCACCCCCTGGTGAGGAATTATTGACTTCTGTCATCTTTATGATATGCATTGACATGTTCCAGATTCTGCAACATTTATATTGTATCAATCTTGTTTCAGTACTCATGTCTTTTTGTTCTTCTCTCATAGAAGCACCCATCCCCAGATGCCTTTACAACCTGCTCTTCTCAACCGGACTTCTACCATGAACCCCTCAATTGACCCAATTTCTAAAAAGAGAACTCCAAACTGCTTGCCCCACACTGCCCCTTCCAGCTCGAAGAAGCCAGATCGGTTATCACCCCTTTTCCCCACAGCAGTGAAGGAGTTCCTAGAATTAGAGGGGTAAATGAAGTCAGAATTGGGGACAGGCAGTTAGTGTAGAAATAGGGCATCAATCAAATCGAGGAAATGAAGTCCATGAAAATCATCTGCCTTTGGAAGTCTGGAAGGAGAATGGACTTTTTACATCTCACCTGCAAAACCAACCCCAGTCACTTAGGCAGGAAAGAGAGAGAAGGCTTCAAAAAGAACTGGAGAGCAAAAGATTTTCTTATAAAAAAGGAAATGGGGGAATGTAATGTATAAATCTGCTCCCCCACCCATCAGGTACAGCCATTTTGCTTGCCTCCCAACCACTTGTCAATCTGTGAACATCCTAGCTAGCTATTGGTTCATCAGTCAGCTTGAAAGTATCCTTCTCCAATATTGGTCCCCTGTTAGCCTGGCGGAATTCAACTGTTTTACTGTAGCTTCCCTGCCATCTTTTCCCTTCCTTCTGTCTGTCATACTCACTTTTCTCTATCCTCCTTGTTTTCCACTCTTTCTAGCGTGCGCCCTTTCTTTTCCTTTCTATTTTCCTCTCATTTTCTCTCTTACCCTGCAGGGAGACACTCTGTTTGCTTAATAAATTCCCTTATGTGAAAAAAAAAAAAAAAAAAAAAACCACCAAATGCTGGTGATGGGTTTGGAGATAAAGAAACTCTTGCACACTGTTGGGAGTGTAAATTAGTACAGAGAACAAAATGGAGAATACTTAGCAAACGAAAAAGAAATGTTGTCTACATGGGCAGATGCCTTCATCACTAATAATGAGATATTTTCTATTTTTTTATTTTCTATTTTTATTTGTTCTAATAAGTTACACATGACAGTAGAATACATTTTGACACATCATACTTAAATGGAGTATAACTTCTCATTCTGCTGGCTGTACATGACGTAGAGTTAAACCAGTCATGTAATCATATATGCACATGGAGTAATAAGATATTTTCTTGAATCAATTTTATTTTTTTCTTACAACTTCTCAGACTTATAATAAGTATTCTTTGTGAGACCTATTATCTTATATTTTTCAAACATCTCAATTTTTTGGCTTTTCCCTTGCTACATTCTTTCTTTTTTAGAAAAATTGAATTTTTTCAGTTATACATAACAGGATTCATTTTGGCATAAATATAAAAGCATGGAATATAATTTATTCTAAGTCAGTTTCCAGTATTTTGCCTTTCCCTTCCTTCTGCTGATATTTCTGCTGTAATAGTTTCTTTTTTTTTTTTTTTTAATAAGCACCTTGTGGATATACATGATGGTGAGATTCACCATGGCATATTCATTTATGTACATGGGAAAGGTAGGTCAGATTCATTCCACTTTCTAATCCTATCCTTCCTCCCTTCCCTTCATTGCAGTTCATCTACTCCACTGATCTTCCTCCTATTTTTTGTTATTCCCCACCTTATTTTGGGTTAGCTTCTGCATATTAGAGAAAATATTTTACCTTTGACTTTTGGGGACTGACTCATTTCGCTTAGCATGATAGTCTCCAGTTCCATCCATTTACAGGCAAATGCCATAATGTCATTCTTCTTTATCACTTAGTAATACTTGATTGTGTATACTTACCACATTTTCTTTATCCATTCATCTATTGAAGGGCACCTGGGGTTAGCTTCATAGAATGGCTATTGTGAATTTTGCTGCTATAAACATTGTTGTGACTGTGTCACTGTCGTATGCTGACTTTAAATCTTCTGAATATGTACTGAGGAGTGGGATATCTAGGTCACATGGTGGTTCCATTCCGAGTTTTTTGAGGTACCTTCATACTGCTTTCCAGAGTGGTTGCAATAATTTGAAGTCCCAACAACAGTGTCTGAGTGCACTTTTTTCCCCACACCCTTGCCAATATGTTTTGTTATTTGCATTCTTGATAACAACCATTCAATTTGGAATAAGGTAAAATCTCAATGTAATTTTAATTTGCATTTCTCTAACTGCTAGAAATGTTGTTGAACAGTGTTTCATCCATTTGTTTTTTAATATATTTAATTGTAAATGGACACAATATCTTTATTTACTTATTTTTATGTGGTGCTGAGGATCAAACCCAGTACCTCATACATGCAAAGCAAATACGCCACCGTTGAGCCACAACCCCAGTCCTCATCTATTTGTTGATAATTTGTATTTATTCTTTTGAAAGTGTCTGATTAGTTCTTTTGCCCATGTGTTGATTGGGTTATTTGGGGGTGTTTTGGTATGTTTGTTTTTGTTTTTGTTTTGGTGTTCAGTTTTTTGCATTCTTTGTACACCCTGGGTATTAAGGCCCTGAGGAACAGGTGTCAAAATCTTTCTCCTATTCTGTAGCCTCTCCCCTCATGCTCTCAATTGTTTCCTTTACTGTGAAGAAGTTTTTTAACTTGATGTCATTCCACTTACTGAGTTTTTATTTTACTTCTTGCATTATAGTAATCTTAATAATGAAGTCAGTTTCTGTGCTGACATGATGGAGAGTTGCGCCTTTGTTTTTTTTTTTCTAGTAGGTGAAGCATTTCTGGTCTAATGCCAACGTCTTTGATCTACTTTGAGTTTTGTTCAGGATGAGAGGTAGGGGTTTAGTTTCATTTTGCTGCATATGGATTTGCAGTTTTCCCAGCATCATTGGTGAAAAAGTCTATCCTTTCTCCAATGTATGTTTTTGGCAACTTTGTCTAGTATGAGATAACTATTTATGTGGGTTTGTCCCTGAATCTTCTATTCTATACTATTGGTCTTCATGCCTGTTTGGTTCCAGTACCATCCTGCTTTTGCTACTATACCTCTACAGTATAATTTGAGTTCCAGTATTGTGATGCCTCCTGCTTTGCTTTTGTTGAGTTTTGCTTTGGCTACTCTGGGTTTCTTGTTTTTTCCAAATGAATTTCATGACTGCATTTTCTAGTTCTCTGAGAAACATCATTGGAATTTTGATGAGAATTGCACTGAATCTGAATAATACTTTTAGTATTATGGTCATTTTGACAATAAGAATTCTACCTATCCAAGAATATGGGAGGTCTTTCCATCTTCTAAGGTCTTCTTCAATTTCTTTCTTTAGTGTTTTATAGTTTTCATTGTAGAAGTCCTTCACCTCTCTTACTAGATTGATTCCCAAATTTGTTTTTTGTTTTGTATTGTTTTTTTGTAGGCTGTTGCAAATGGAGTTTTCCTAATTTCTTTTTCAGCAAATTCACGATTGGAATCTAGGAATGGGATTGATTTATGAGTGTTGATCTTACTATGCTGAATTAATTTTTGAATCTCTATCTCTTTGTTGAAATGCTCTTTTGCTTCCTGCAGTCATAATAAACAGAATGAGTTCAAATATTATATTTAGTATAACAAACAGATTTGCAATAAGGTCTGCAGTTTCTAATGGAGGACAAGGAGGATGCAGAGGGATGTAGAATGTAGCTGTTAATGGGATAAGAAAAGAATATACAGAAGTTCTAGATAATTTAAAGGGTGAGAGTGTAATCAAAAGAAATTGGATGTTAGCATGCAAAAAAGGGAGAAGGAGACTCTGAGGGAACAGGTAAACAAAAGGAAAAGAGAGCAAGAAAAGTAAAGAAATAAAAACAATTTTTTTTCAATAAGGAGAAAAAAGAAAATCTACAGTATAACAGTCATATAGTAATGAAACCTCCCAGGCTTCAGTAGCCTGATGCATGAGAGGTACCTGACAATGAGCTTCAAGTCTCCAGCAGTTGTCTCAGGATGGGATTTTCTCCACCTAAAGATCAGAGCTATGGCTTCCAGGATTATCCAAGATGGCTCTGGCTTCCAAATGTGTTGGCAAATGGGGAGCTGCAGCTCAGGGTGTGGACGTGGTCAGCTGGAGGGCCTGGAGGCGGGGTGTGGTTGGTCAGGCAGGGGTCCTGGAGGTCGGGTCTGTTTGGTGTGGTTGCGGGATCCTAGAGCCCGGGTGCAATCTGTCGGTCTGGGGTCCCGGTGATAGGGCGCAGTCAGTTGGTCTGAAGGTCCTGGCGGCAGGGAGAAGTCAATCGATGTGAGGGCCCCAGAGGCAGGGAGTGATCGGTCAGGCTGAGGGATCCTGGAGACAGGGCTCAGTCAGTCTCGCCAGAGGTTGTATGGGGCCTGGCTGTTGTCTCAAAATGGCAGCAGCCACGTGTAATCAAACCTCTGCAGGTACTATAACAGTGAAATTCCAGGCAACAGCAGGCAGCTGGTGCTCCACTGGCGGTCAGCAATCAGTTTGCTGACTGTTGTCAGAGGATCGGGAGGTGAACCTCGTGCATTGGGTGATGGATAGGTGTAAGGCAGGTGATGGACAGGTGAAAGGCAGGCAAATGGCAGATGATAGGCACCTGACAGTGAGCAATCTGCCCTCAAAAAAGGCATCGATATGCTGGCAGACTGCAGGCGATCACAGCAGACAAATGGGGTAAACAGCAGGGGATCAATAAGCAGCAAGAACTGCCTCACCAAGAGACAGATATCCTCTGCTTGAAACCGGAGTTACAGAGCGACAAGGAATGCAGCCTCCCTCTAGTCTGCCATCCCGCCATCTTGGATCTCCTTGGCTTTTATTTTTTGGAAGACTTGATGCCTGCTTCAATTTCATTACTTGAAATTGATCTATTTAAGTTTTCTATATCTTCCTGATTCAGCTTGTGTAGGCCTTGTGTCTCTAGGAATTTGTCAATATCTTCAAGATTTTCTAGCTTACTGGAATATAAATTTTCAAAATAATTACTGATGATGCTTTGGATTTCAGTAGTGTCTGTGGTGATATTTCCCTTTTCATCGATAATTTTGTTAATTTTGTTTTTTCCATCTTTAGTTTGGTTGGTTTGGCTAAGGATTCATCAATTTTTTATCATTTCAAAAATCTTTTTTTTTCATCTTTTATATTTTTAATCTCAATTTTATTGATTTTTTGCTCTAATTTTAATTATTTCCTGTCTTCTATTGATTTTGGTATTGGTTTGTTTTTATTTCTCTAGGGCCTCAAGATGTAATGGTAGATTATATTTGGTATCTCTTTATTACTCTTCTAATTTTTGACCTCAGTATTATGACCTTTCCTCTTACAAATGCCTTCATACTGTCCCAGAGATTTTGATATGTTATATCAGTATTCTCATTTACTTCAAAGAATTTTTATCTCTCCACAATTTCTTCTGCTATACATTCTCATTCAAAAGTCTATTATTTAGTCTCCAGATGTTAGAGTTGTTTCTGTTTTTTATCTTACTGTTGACTTCTAATTTCATTCCATTATGATCTGATAGAATGCAAGACATTATCTCTAATTTTTTTGTCAAGATTTGTTTTGTGACCTAAAATGTGGTCTATTTTAGAAAATGTTCCATGTGTTGCTGAGATGAAAGTGAATTCAGTTGTCAACGGGTTAAATATTATATAGATATCTGTTAGGCCCTATATTACTAATTGTATTTTATAGTTCTGTAGAATCCTTAATTTGTGTTTAGATACATCTATCCAGTGGGTTAAGAAGTATGTTAAAGTCATCTGTTATTACTGTATTGTGATCTATTTGATTCTTAATATTTAGAAGGGTTTGTTTGATGTACATGGATATCATGATGCTTGGGGCATAAATATTCACAATCATTATATCGTCTTGATGAATGATTCCCTTACACAATATGAAATGTCCTTTTGTCTCTTCTGATTAATTTTGGCTTAAAGTCTACTTTATCTGATATGAGAAGAATAATCCCAGATGTTTATGAATCCCATAGGAGTGGAATTTTTTTTTTTCGATCCTTTCATCGTCAGTCTGTGAATCTTTTCCTGTGAGGAGCATCTCTTGCAGACAGCATATTTGGATCTTATTTTTTAAGCTAATCTGCCAGTCTATGACTTTTGATTGAATAGTTTAGACAGTTTACATTCAATGTTATTATTGACAGAAGGCTTTCATTTTCTTCCATTTTGATTTATTTCTAATGTTTAAATTAGGCTTGATTCTCTTTAATAGACTATTTTTCTAAAATAATTCCTCCCTATGCTTGTTTTCATGTTTATTTTTTATTTCTTCTTTATGTAAAATTTTATTCTCTGTTTTGTAATGCAAACTTTCAAGTAATGAATTATTTTAACTTCTGTTTATTGTGAAGGTTTTAATATCATATTCAATTCTGAAGCTTAATTTTGCTGGTGTAATATTTTTTGTTTGTTTTTTTAATTTAATTTTTTTGATTCATTGTAGACCAATGGGATACAACTTTTCATTTCTCTGGTTGTACACAACATAAAGCAACACTGTTTGTTTAATCCTACATGTACATATGGTAATAATGTTTGTCTCATTCCATTATCTTTCCTTTCCCATTCCCCTTCCCCCCACCTCATTTCCCTCTACACGATCCAAGGTACCTCCATTTTTCACTTACCATCCTCATTATGCATCAGCATCCACTTATCAGAGAAAACATTCAACCTTCAGTTTTATTGGGATTGGATTATCTTACTCAGTATGATATTCTCCAACTCTATCCATTTGCCTGCAAATGCCATAATTTTATTCTTTATGGCTGAGTAATATTCCATTGTGTATATATACACCACACTTTCTTTATCCATTTATCTATTGAAGGGCATCTAGATTGGTTCCACAATCTAACTATTGTGAATTGAATTGCTGTAAACATTTATGTGGCTGTGTCACTGTAGTATGCTGATTTTTTTTTTTTTGTCTTTAAAGATGGTTTCTTTATTTATTTTTTATTGTAAACAAATGGGATACAGGTTGTTTCTCTGTACATGGCATAAAGGCATACCATTTGTATAATCATAAATTTACATAGGGTAATGTTGTTTGATTCATTCTGTTATTTTTCCCTTCCCCCCACCCCTCCCACCCTTCTTTTCCCTCTATACCATCCTTCCTTCCTCCATTCTTGCCCCCCTCCCTAACCCTAACTCTAACCCTAACACTAACTGCTCCCTCCCCCCATTATGTGTCATCACCTACTTATTAGCGATATCATTCGTCCTTTGTTTTTTTGAGATTGGCTTATCTCACTTAGCATGATATTCTCCAATTTCATCCATTTGCCTGCAAATGCCATAATTTTATCATTCTTTATGGCTGAGTAATATTCCATTGTATATATACACCACAGTTTCTTTATCCATTCATCAATTGAAGGACATCTAGGTTGGTTCCACAATCTGGCTATTGTGAATTGAGCAGCTATGAACATTGATGTGGCTGTATCTCTGTAGTATGCTGATTTTAAGTCCTTTGGGTATAGGCCAAAGAGTGTGATACCTGGATCAAATGGTGGTTCCATTTCAAATTTTCTAAGAAATCTCCATACTCATTTCCAGAGTGGTTGCACCAATTTGCAATCCCACCAGCAATGCATGAGTGTACCTTTTTCCCCACATCCTTGCCAACACCTATTGTCACTTGTGTTCTTGATAATAGCCATTCTAATTGGGGTGATATGAAATCTTAGCATAGTTTTGCTTTGCATTTCTATTATTACTAGATATTTTGAACATTTTTTCATATATTTGTTGATTGCTTGTAGATCTTCTTCTGTGAAGTGTCTGTTCAGTTCCTTAGCCCATTTATTGATTGGGTTATTTGTATTCTTGGTGTAAGGTTTTGTGAGTTCTTTATAGATTCTGGGGATTAGTGCTCTATCTGAAGTGTGTGTGGCAGATTTTCTCACATTCTGTAGGATCTCTCTTCACATTGGTGGTTGTTTCCTTTGCTGAGAAAAAGCTTTTCAGTTTGAATCTATTCCAATGATTGATTCCTGCTTTTATTTCTTGTGCTTTGGGAGTCATGTTAAGGAAGTGTGGTCCTAAGTCGACATGATGAAGATTTGGAACTACTTTTTCTTCTATTAGGTACAGGGCCTCTGGTCTAATACTAAGGTCCTAGATCCATTTTGAGATGAGTTTTCTGCAGGATGAGAGATATGGTTTTACTTTCATTTTGCTGCATATAGATTTCCAGTTTTGCCAGCACCATTTGTTGAGAGGCTGTCTTTTCTCCATTGCACATTTTTGGTGACTTTGTCTAGTATGAGATAACTGTATTTATGTAGGTTTGTATCTGTGTCTTCTATTCTGTACCATTGATCTACCTGCCTTATGGGGTCCAATACCATGCCATTTTTGTTATTATTGCTCTGTAGTATAGTTTAAGTTCTGATATTGTGATAACTCTTGCTTCACTCTTCCTGCTCAGGATTGCTTTGCTAGTCTGGTTTCTTATTTTTCCAAATGAATTTCATGATTACTTTCTCTATTTCTATGAGGTATGTCATTGGGATTTTAGTTGTAATTTTATTGAATCTGCATACTGCTTTTGGTAGTTTGGCCATTTTGACAATATTAATTCTGCCTATCCAAGAACATGGGAGATCTGATGTTGGCTGTGTGGGCTTAGCAGACATAGTCTTTACAATGATGAGGTATGTTCCTACTATCCCTATTTTTTCTAGTGTTTTAAGAATGAAAGTGTGCTGTATTTTATCAAATGTCTTTTCTGCATCTATTGAAATAATCATATGATTCTTAATTTTTTAAGTCTATTGATATGGTGAATTACATTTATTAATTTTCAGATGTTGAACCAACCTTGTATCCCTGGGATGAAACCCACTTGGTCATGATGCACTATCTTTTCCATATGTTTTTGTATGGGATTTGCCAGAATTTTTTAAAGAAATTTTGCATCTATGTTCCTCAGGGATATTGGTCTGAAGTCTTCTTTCCTTGGTGTGCCTTTGTCTGGTTTTGGTATCAGGTAATACTAGCTTCATAGAATGAGTTTGGATGGGTCCCTTCCTTTTCTGTTTCATGGAATACTTTGAGGAGTAGTGGTATTAGTTCTTCTTTGAAGGTCTTATAGAACTCAGCTGAGAATCAGTCTGGTCCCAGGCTTATCTTGGTTGGTATGCTTTCGATGGCATCTTCTATTTCATTGCTTGGAATTGATCCATTTAAATTGTGTATGTCCTTATGATTCAGTTGGGGTAGATCCTACGTCTCTAGAAATTTGTCAACATCTTTTAGATTTTCTATTTCATCAGAGTATAGATTTTCAAAGTAGCTTTTAATTGTGTTTTTTATTTCAATAGTGTCTGTCAAGAGATTTCCTTTTTCATCATGAAATGATAAATTTTAGTAATTTGTGTTTTCTCTCTCCTTCTCTTCATTAGTGTGGCTAAGGGTTTATCAATTTTGTTTATTTTTTCAAAGAACCACCTTTTTGTCAATTTTTTCAGTTGTTTCTCTTGTTTCAATTTTATTGATTTCAGTTCTGATTTTAATTATTTCCTATCTTCTACTATTTTTGGTGTTGATCTGTTCTTTTTCTAGCGCTTTTTAAGAAAAATTTTTTACAGATGCATTTTGATTCATTGTACATAAATAGGGTACGTTTTTTCATTTGTATGGTTGTGCACAATGTAGATTCATACCATTTGTATAATCATATATGTACATAGGGTAATGATGTCTGTCTCATTCTGTTAGATCATTTATTTGTTGACTTTTTATTCTTTATTGGATGGGCTCCATGGAATAAATTTTCCACTTAATACTACTTTCATAGTGTCCCAAAGATTTCAATATGTTGTATCATTGTGCTCTTTTACCTGTAAGAATATTTTTTATCACATCCCTGATGTCTTCTGCTATCCATGCATCATTCAATAGCATATTATTTAATCTCTAGGTTTTGGAGTAGCTTTTATTTTTATTTTATCATTGATTTCTAATTTCATTTCATTATGATCTGATAGAATGCAAGGTAGTATATCTATTTTTTGTATTTGCTAAGACTTGCTTTGTGGTATAACATATGGTCTACTTTAGAAAAGGATCCATGTGCTGCTGAGAAGAAATTCTATTTTCTCCTTGATGGATGGAAGACTCTATATATGTCTGTTAAGTCTAAATTATTGATTATGTTCTTGAGTTCTGTGGTTTCTTTGTTCAGTTTTTGTTTAGAAGATCTATCCAGTGGTGAGAGGGGTGTGTTAAAGTCACCCAGTATTATTGTATTTTGGTCTATTTGATTCCTGAAATTAAGAAGGGTTTGTTTGACATGCATAGATGCTCCATAGTTTGAAACATAACCATTTGATTGTTTTGTCTTGATTTATGTTTCCCTTAAACAGTATGAAATGTCCTTCTTTATCCTTTCTGACTAATTTTGGCTTGAAGTCCACTTTATCTGATCTGAGGATAGAAACCCCTGCTTTTTTACTGAGTCCATGTGCATGATATGTTTTTTTCCCATCCTTTCATCTTCAGTCTGTGGATGTCTTATCTTATGAGATGAGTCTCTTGAAGGCAGCATATTGTTAGGTTTTTTAAAAAATCCAATCTGCCAGTCTATGACTTTTGAATGATGCATTTAGGCCATTAACTTTCAGGGTTATTATTGAGATATGATTTGTATTCCTGGTCATTTTAGCTTATTTTTGGTTTTTAACTTGACTTGGTTTCTCCTTTGATTGGCTTTTCCTTTAGTGTAATTCCTCCCTTTGCTAACTTTCATTGTTTTTAATTTCCTCCTCATGGAATACCTTGCTGAGAATGTTCTGCAGTGCAGGCTTTCTATTTGTAAATTCTTTTAACTTTTGTGTATCATGGAAGAATTTTATTTTGTCATTATATCTGAAGGTTAGTTTTGCTGGGTTTAAGTTTTTTGTTGGCATCCATGTTCTCTCAGAACTTGAAATATGTTGTTCCAGGCCCTTCTGCTTTTAGTGTCTGGATTAAGAAATCTGCTGATATCCATGTTGGTTTTCCCCTCTATGTAATTTGATACTTTTCTCTCATGGCCTTTAAGTTTCTACCTTTATTTTGTATATTGGGCATTTTCATTATAATGTGACTTCATGTGGCTCTGTTGTAATTTTGTGTGTTTGGTGTCCTGGAAGCCTCTTATATTTGATTTTCCATTTCATTCTTCAGGTTTGGAAAATTTTCTGGTATTTTTTCATTGAATAGATTGTTTAATCCTTTGGTTTGTATCTCTTTGCCTTCCTCTATCCCAATAATTCTTAAATTTGGTCTTCATGTAATCACATAATTCTTGGAGGTTCTGTTCATGATTTCTGACCATCTTTTCTGTTTGGTCAACTTTATTTTCAAGATTAAATATTTTGTCTTCATTGTCTGAGGTTCTGCCTTCCAAGTGATCTAGTTTGTTGGTGATGCTTTCTATTGAGTTTTTAATTTGGTTTATTGTTTCCTTCATTTCAAGGATTTCTGTTTGTTTTCAGAAACTCTCTTTATTGAAATGATCTTTTGTTTCCTGCATTTTCTCTTTTAATTCTTTATTGAAGTGATCTTTTGTTGCCTGCATGTGCTTTTTTATATCATCCTTCACTTTGCAGATCATTTTGATTATGTGCATTCTTAACTCCTTTTCTGACATTTCTTCTACTCTGCAGTCAATGGATTCTATTACTGTAGCATCTTGGTTTGTTTGGGGTGCTTTCTTCCCTTGTTTTTCCATGTTCTTCATGTATCTTCCCTTCTAGCAGTGTGGATTTGAGGTATTACAGTTTCCACCCTGTAGATTTATAGCGTACCTATAGGTTTCTAAAACCTCACCTTTAAGGGTGAATCAATATTAACAGTACCCGATGCAAACAATATGCAGCCTTAAACCAAATAGTCCCTATTAAGATGTTAACAGTATTATAATAAACAGAGATGATGTATTTGATTATTATCTACAGCATAAACAATAGGTTTGCAATAGGGTCTACAATTTCCAATGGTGAATGAAGAAGACAGGGGAGGGGTGTAGGATGTAATGTTAATGAGATAAGAAACCAAAGTGTAGATGTACTAGATCATAGGAAGAGTGAAAATGGAATCGAAAGAAGTTGGTTGTTAGCAGGAGAAAAGGGAGAAAGAAACTTTAAGGAAACAAATTAGAGGAAAATAGAGATAGTGAGTAATTAATAAATAAATATGAGATAACAATAAAAGCTACAGCAAAATTGTAATATACCACTCAATCCTCCCAGTCCTCTGTTGCCTGAAGCATGAAAGGTACTTGATTTCAAAGATCAAGGGAATGTGAGAGTAGGAAATGAAAAAAGGAAAAAGAAAAAAATGAGGACAAGAAAAAGAAAAATGAGTCTTGAAGGAAAATTGAAAAATTGTTTCTGTTGAAGTTCAATATCTTCTCTGCCTCCCTTCTCTTATGATAGGCGAGGTTGCCTGGAGTGTGCTGGTAACTCCACCCTCAGGATGATCACAGTTACAAAAGCATGAGAATTAGACTTGGAAGCAGAACTCCTGGAGGAAGGGCATAGGAATTGCCAGTCCCTCTGGAAGACTGCACCCCAGGACTCTCCTTTGGAGTCCATTCATGTGACACAGGAGACTGATCTTAGCCCCTTCCATCACTATTCTTGGTCTGTAATTTAGTCTCTAAATTGTATCTCTCCTGCCCTTGCCCATTTGATTTCCCAGTCAGTAACTTCTCTCCCTGGAGGTCCTGAGGACTGAGTGTGGGACTTGCATGCCTGTCTTGGAAAGTTGTTCTGTTTTGTGCAAATCAGGACCAGGTTTGAAAGATGTGGGTCAGTCATGTAGTTGCAGGCATTGGGCCAGTTGGTGGCTACAGGATGATTGGTAGACTGGGGATTGAGGAGCTGGAGGACTCTGTTGATTGCCAAACCAGCAAGACCAGGTGCTTGGTGGAGTCAGGGACCAGGCTGATGTCAGGTCCCAACAAGTGCTCACAAGTCGTCTTTGGGATGCTGGTGGGTGCCGGGCTGGTTGGCTGGATGAGCGGTATCAAGATGCCTTTTCCCACCTATCGACCACTTGCAAGGCTCTCTCCTGCCTCTGCAGCAAGATGATGGCTATTAGCACACCTAGTAAGGATACCTCAGATGAAACCGAGCCTGCAGAGTCCTTAGTGATAATCTTTCAAGTCCTGACTGTTATCCCTGGATGTAAGTGGCCACATCCCAAGTAAGTGACAGCAGCAGCAGCTAACCTATAGGTACCTAGAAACTAAGCCTCTAGTTGCTGGCAGGTGTCTCCAGGCAGAAGTTGCCCCAGCTAAAGATGGAAGCAGCAGTGGTGGGGATAATACAAGATAGCAGCAGAGGTGTCCCAAAGCACTAGTAGATGGAGAGCTGCAGCATGTGCATCCTTGCAGGGGTGCAGTGGGCATTGGGTACAAACAGGTTGGGTGGGTTGGTGCTGGAGATTCATGGGCATCCATTATCTTTCATCATTTGGTATATTTTATTCTAAGCCCTCCTGGCATTTAGGGTCTGAGGAGAGATCAGTTGAAATCCCAATTGGTTTACTTCTACATGTGACCAGTCACGTTCCTCTTGCACATTTTAAAATTCTATCCTTATTGTGTATGTTAGGCATTTTCATTATAATGTTTCTCAGAGTGGATCGTGTGTATTTTGAGTTCTATGTTCCTGCTGAATTGGAATTTCCATCTCATTCTTAAGATTGGGAAATTTTGAGTGATCTCGCTGATAAGTGGATGATGATACATAATGGGGGATGGGAGGGAGACAAGAATGGAGGAAGGAGGGACTGTATAGAGGGAAAAGAGGGGTGAGGGGAGGAAAAAATAACAGAATGAATCAAATACCATTACCCTATGTAAATGTATGATTACACAAATGGTATTATGCCTCTACTTCATGTACAAACAGAGAAACAAGTTGTACCCCATTTGTTTACAATAAAATAAAAAAGATTGGAAAATTTTTCTGATATTATTTCATTGAAAAGATTATATATCCCTTTATCTTATATTTCAGAGCCTTCACCCATTCTCATGAAACTTAAATTTGCCTCTTAGGGTTACCTCAGATTTCTTGAATATTCTTTTGGTCGACTTTATTTTCAAGATTATATACTTTGTCTTCAGGGCCTGAAAATCTGTCTTCAAGTGGTCTAATCTATTGGTGATGCTTTCCATTGAATTTTTAATTTGGTTTATTAATTTCTTCATTTGGTTTGGTTCTTTTTCAGAATCGCTACTCTTTATTGAATTCATATTTACTTCCTATATTTTCTCTCTGATTTCACTCCTTACATCTTATTTTAGTTCATAGAATATTTCAACTATGAACTTCCTAAATTCCTTCTCTGACATTTGTTTCACTGTAGTGTTAATGAAGTCAGTTGTTGAAGCATTATGGGCAACAGTATAGTCCATTCCCTTGCTTTTCATATTGGTTGTATGTTTACCCATCTATTGATTTAGTACTCACATCTTTTAAGTGAAGGACTATTTTATGAGCTTCTTTCTCTTATGAGCCCCAGATTGGGTGAACATCTAGATAGTGTTATTTTAAGTCAATGTAATGTGTGACCTCGCTGATCCCAATATCAGTACTACTTTAAGAGATGCCACTGATCCCTATTGACTATGATCACTTCAGAATCAAGCCTCTTTGTATTCAATCTTACAAGAAAAAAAAAAAAACTTCTTGCAATTGTTTTACAAAGTTCCTCAAATTTAGGTATTCACCCATAATAAAGTTTGGAATAAGTCAAAATTTAGTTGTTAAATTTAGCAAACTTATTATAATCTTAAGTGAGAGCTAAAAGGGAGAGGAAGAATGGGCAAAGAGGTGGGGTAAAAAGGGAAAAAGAAAAGAAAAAAGAAGGAAAGGAAGAAAAAGAAAGAAAGAAAGGAGGAAGGAAGGAAGGAAGAAAGAAAGACATGAAAGAATAATTTATACCAAGGCAGAAAGGAGAAATAGATGACTGGTATTTGAGGTAGTAGAAGATACTGCAAGAGGATGAGTATGAGGTGAGAGGAGCAAGTATAAACTAAAGCTAGGAAAAAAGATTTATTCCAATTAATGTTTTAAATCATTATGGAAAATATATTTGAATGGGTTGAAGGTACAATGGTAGCTATTGGGATAACAATTATCATTCAAGTTAAGGAGTTACTTATATGATCAGAGCTGATATTAGAATTATTTCTAGCAAATTTTGTGAAGGTGAAGAAAATTCTTGTTCAATCCTGATTTGGATTTCACTGGGGTTTGAACACACAGCAGTTGTCCATAAGTCTTTGGCTGTGGATCCCTCCAGATTGCAGAGGCACAGGAGCTAATTCCACAGTTGCTATGAATCTCCTACTAGCAGTTTCTGGTTTGTTGGTTCAGAGGTCCACAACTGATTGCTGGGAGGGTGCAGGGTTGTGGGTTTGTTGTTTCTATTGTGTTCAGTAGCTCAGGACGCTGGAGAGTCCCTGTAATTGCTGTGGGTCACCATGTATTTGCTCACCTCTACAGGATTCTTTTCACAGTAGCAAAGATTCTGGTTGTTTTCTTCAGGTGTTCTCTGGTGCAGAAGTATTCCCCCAGCCAAACCCAATCTAGGGTACTGTAGTTAAGGGACTCAAGTGCTTTACCTGGACTCCACTTTCCATTGGCACTGATTTCCTCTGTTTCTATATCTGATACAAGGTCTCACCAATATCCAAACATTGGAATTTGACTTAACAGTTGTGATCAGGGATCAGGCTGGGAGAAAGATAATCCTGGGAGAAGCCACTTCTTATTGTCTTGGCTCTTATAATTTTCCACCTTAATTGATCTCCCTCTGGCTATCTTTGCAGGTACTTTCAGCTTAATTTTCCTGGGTTATTTAGGAAATTTATGCTAGTAACCTTCTGTCCACAGCTGCCACCATCAAGGGTACAGGTTTGTATGTCACTGGATATTTGGGCAGCTTCCCTCTGGTTTGGCTCCACAATCCTGGGGACAACACTTAGGCTTCTCACAGTGCCTCTGCCAATGTCAGTCATCAGGGTCTAGTGA
This sequence comes from Sciurus vulgaris, assembly GCF_902686455.1. NCBI lineage: Eukaryota > Metazoa > Chordata > Mammalia > Rodentia > Sciuridae > Sciurus > Sciurus vulgaris. The sequence goes on along the minus strand of NC_136464.1, from coordinate 95,204,582 downwards.
ATCTGCTTTCCTCTCTTTGGAGCCAAAGCTACTTCATTTCTGTTTCTGATTTTAGCGGATGCTGTAGAGAACTTTCCATCCTTGCCTGGGCCATGGAGGCTGAGGAGGGTTAGATGCACTTCCTAGCACAGGTTCCCACCAGCCCATGCTTTCATAATGAGAGGGAAAAAAAGGAGGTTTAATTGACTCATCTAGTAGTAGTCCTAAAATTCCTTCCTAGCTAGATTCTTAAGAGGTCCCACTGCAGAGGACTTCCTCTGGTTTAATTTGTAGCTGTCTGTGTGTGGGAAGATATCACATTGATTTAAGGGTGACTGGTCAGCTGAGGGTTCCATGAGATGGTTGTAGACCTCCAGCTCAGTTTTCTTTTCACAATTTAATTTTAAGCTATTTGCTCTGTTTTAAGGATCCTGTTATTACTGTCATGATTTAAATTTTGTCTGTCCAAGTGTTTTTAAGTGGGTGAGCTCAAAAGATTTTCTGTTGCCCATCCTTTTTCTCTCTCTTTTTTCTCAGCCCCTTCCTCTACCCTGGTCCAGTTTTGGAATTAGGGGATTCTGAACTTATTTTCCACTCTTGTAACCTGTCTTCAAGTGTTTCCAGGTCTCAGACTTCGTAATATTGAGTCTTAGAGCATATTTTTTTTGTTTCCCACCACTCACTTCTGCTTTTCCTTCATTACCTCCTTTCTGTGTTGTGAGGAGATTGGCTCTTACTGCCAAACTCACTTCTACCATCTTCCTAATCCCATGTCTCAACTTTTGTAGCTTCTTTTCAATGTGTCTTTTCATTTTATTTTTCTAACTTTCAGGCAAGATGATTCAAAGGGTGATTTCCTTGACAGATTCTGAAGTAAAACAAATGCCTTTAACTGTAGATTTTCTAAAGTTTCTTTTAAAAAATATTTTGCATTAGTGCATTAAATTCTGGGTTTGCAGTGAGCATTCTTGCCTAATTCAGGGATGACACTGGATATTAAGCATGTGGTAAGACATCCAAGACCACTGTGATTTCAGACTCTTGGCAAGTATATATCCATGTATGAACAGTTAAACAGTCAATGGTACCATGGTACAGAAATGGCACCATGGAATTGGAAATGTACTGACAATAGAAGAGACTAGCCTTTTTATAGGCAGATTAATTTCATTGTGAGGCAAACAGAAAATTCCAGTGGATGCAGAAATATTATTTTCAGGATCCATGATGGCTTCATCCACATCTTTTTTATCTGTGCAATCTTTGGAGAAGATCCAGAGGTGAGAGATGTTCCAGGGACTGATTTGTGCTTCATATTTTTCCACTCTTCTAATTTCCAGGCCAGTTTTGCTAAATTGGTGTTCTTCCTTATACTCTCTTTCAGTGCCCTTCTGAGCAATCCCAGAATGCTCAACAGAAGATAGGAAGCAGAGGTGAAGTTGAACAATACTGTTCCTTCTCACACGTTTAGCTGCAGTGAAATGGGGACAATAGTGCTGCATGTCCATTTTTTTTCCCTGAGTATGGGTTCTGATGGGAAGCAGAACTCTGAATGGAGAAACCAAGTGCTCTGGTTTCATTCACTTCCCAGATCAGGAATTTTTTATCTACAGGACAAGGGGAGTGGGTGGGGACTAGGGAATCTGCAGGCTCCTTGAAATCATGTAGAAAACATATGTGTACACATGCTTTACATTATTTAACTTTCATCAGCTTTTTTTAAGATGAGTTCTCTCTATGTTGTCTGGCTCATCTTGAACTCATGGGATCAAGTTATCCTTCCACTTCAACCTCTTGAGTAGCTGGATATAGCTTATGCACTACACTTGGCTAACTTTCATGAGACTCTTGATGGGTTCTTTGTTCACCAAGATTTAAATTCCATGGTGTAAACCCCTTCAAAGGATTTTTATCAATGTTCCTAGTTTTAGATATTCTCCAGCATTTTAGGAGTACAGAAACTACAGGGATTTCCACCTATGCTCACTCACTGATAGTACCAAGTAAGGAAGTTTTCAAGGGCTGATAGAGACTAGATAAAGACTAAATATTCTTGAATGTTATGAAGTATCTAGGACAGTTTATTCGTGAAGAATATTTTAAATAAATTTCTTATTGGTGCATTATAATTATATATCGTAATGTGTGACATATTAATAATGCATATAACAGAAGATGGCAGAATAGAGAAGGTCATGTTCCTGGCTGCTCCAAGGCATAAAATGAAGGAAACAGACAGGGAGCTTCTCCCCAATGTGGGTGAACCAAAAAAAAAAAGGTAGTGGGACTTAACTGGAATTCAAAACTGGACATTCAAAGAAGACCAGGGACACAGGGGGTTAGATACAAAAATTAAGGAAAAAATCCCCAGCCATGGCAATGGCCAGGCTGGAATCATCCATAAGCATGGTAGAGGGATAAGGGAATTAAAGGAACCCACATTTTGGGAGGCCCAAGGTGTGTCTGGGTATGGAGAATTTATAAACCAAGGACACTATCCAACAAACTTGAAAGATGCACTGCACGTATCCATGTGCGGGGAAAGAAGCTGACATCTCTCCAGGTGGCATTCAGAGGACAATGGAAGAAAACATTTTGCAGCCACAGAAGTGAAGCCGGCAGCTGAGGAAGCTGAGTCCTGAAAAACTGGAGTTTGGCACCAAATATAGGCCCAGTAAATACACACTGCATGACACAGAGTGTTCTTAAGTGACCAGGAGAAAATCAAACATGGAGAGGTTTACACAGGGAACAACTGGTTATGGAAATCCACCTGGCTCTACCCTTTTCCCTCCAATCTAACTGCTTACAGAACCTGGGAGCGATGCATCTGGCTGGGAACTCAGAAGGGCAGAGGTAGGAGAGATCTTTTGGAGATTGAATCTGAGACCAGGAAACGTGGTGTCCACAGGTGACATAGAGGACTAAGAATTGGCTCAACACCACACCAGTGGAACCCAGGGGAGATCCCTGGAGTAAAATTTTCCAGTGTAGTTCAGCAAGTATTGGGTATTGGAGGGGCATTGATTTAAAATCTCCAGGCCAATTGATACTCAGAGAAGAGCCAGAGCCCCCCTAAACCTAAACCTCACTTCCAGAAACCCTATCTACAGGATTACCTCTCTCACTCCAGCAATCCAGGGGATGGAGCATCATGCACCAGATGACCCTACCTAAAACTGCTAAGAAGCTGAAAATATTTTGAATTCCAACAGAAATAATTTTTTAACTTTTCATCAAGATGTTTTTCCTTGTCTTTTTAAAATTTTATTTGTTTTTACTGTTTACTTGTGACTTTAATGGCACATGGACATTTATACAGTCTCCTACTTTTTTTCTTCTCATCGCTGGCATTTTTTAAGCCAGTTATTTTACATGGATCAGTTTTTTTTTGTTTTTGTTTTTTTTTTTGTGAACTGGGATGTTTGATTAGTATATTTTAATTTTGCTTTGTTTTTAGTCTTTATTTTTATTTTTTAAAATTTTTTGCTTTATATATTTTTTTCTCCTACCTGTTTCACTTGATTCTCTCTTTTCTTCTGCTGTCAATCTCTATTGGTCTTTCTTTCACTCTTCCTTAAATATTTTGCTTCTGTCTTCTCTTCTTCTCTCTCATGATCATCACATTCTACATCACTTCTATTCTCTCCCTGTCCACCATCTGACATTGTAAACCATTTTTCAAACTTGCTGTTTTTATTCTAGGAAATAACTAATCATATCATTTATGTTTATTGTGATAATTAACACTGCAGATATCATAGTAGGAACTATTTGGTTTAATGCTATATTGCTTACATTGGTTATTGTTATTATTGGTCTCTCCCTAAAGAGTGAGATACTGGAAACCTTCAGGGACACTATGAGTTCCCAAGGTAGACTCTACTGCCTCAGATCCATACTGTTATATGGGTAGACACACAAACAACATATAAATCAAGAATACAAATCACCCTACAAACCAAGATATTCCAATAAAAAAATCCATTGACACCACAGTGAAAAATCTATCAGAGAAGTTTAGAATGTTCGTAATTCAATGGACCTGCAAAGTGAAGGATGGTATAAGAAATGAAATCAGTCAGAAAATACAGGAACTTAAAGATCACTTCAATGAAAAGGCAGAGATTCTGAAAAAAAAAAAAAAAAAAAAAAAAAAACCCACAAGCAGAAATTCTCTGAATGAGGAAAACAAACCAAATTAAAAATTCAATTAAAAACATCAGCAGGATTTGCCAGCTTTGTTGGAGCTCACAGCCAGGTCCATGTGGGAATTATGTTTTGCAACCCGTATGACAATGATGTCACTGTTTGGAGCCCTCAGGGCAGGATTCATCAAACTGAATATGCAATGGAAGCTGTTAAACAAGGTTCAGCTACAGTTGGTCTGAAATTAAAAAAAAAAACATGCAGTATTGGTTGCACTGAAGAGGGCACAGTCAGAACTTGCAGCTCATCAGGAAAAAATCCTCTATGTTGACAACCATATTGATATCTCAATTGTCGGACTTACTGCTGATGCTAGACTGTTATGCAACTTTATGCGCTAGGAGCATTTGGATTCCAGATTTGTATTTGATAGACCACTTCCTGTGACTTGTCTTGTATCTCTAGTTGGAAGTAAGACCCAGATACCAACACAGCGATATGGCCGGAGACCCTATGGTGTTGGGCTGCCTATTGCTGGTTATGATGATATGGGCCTTTGCATTTTCCAAACCTGTCCATCTGCTGATTATTTTGACTGCAGAGCTGTGTCCATTGGATCCTGTTCTCAATCAACTCGTACTTACTTGAGACATTTGTCTGAGTTTATGGAGTGCAACTTAAATGAACTGGTTAAACATGGTCTTTGTGCCTTAAGAGAGACACTTCCTGCAGAGCAGGACCTAACTACAAAGAATGTTTCTATTGGAATTGTTGGTAAAGACTTGGAGTTTTCAATCTATGATGATGATGATGTGTCTCCATTCCTGGAAGGTCTTGAAGAATAACCTCAGAGAAAGGCACAGCCTACACAACCTGCTGATGAACCTACAGAAAAGACTGATGAACCAGGAACATTAAGTGATAAACTTACATTATGTGTATTATTGAATATTTGAGAATGCAGCAACACATACTGATGACATATGTAGAACCAAAAGATGCAGGGGTGGAGCTCTCAGTCCAAACACTGATTTTAGAAATCAGTCTAAATGTGTTTTTTCCAAGTAACTTCCCCAAACCATATAATGGGGTACATTTTTCTTTGAGAGGGTCTACATAATCATTCTGTAGAAAGTATAGGTATACCAGTGTTTTTATATGAAGAAAATAATGTCTTTGGGGTTTTAAAGACAATTGTGAAATAAAATTGTTTCCCCTTCTGGTGTAAAAAAAAAAAATCACCAATAGACTAGACTACATGGAAGACAGAACCTCTGGACATGAACACAAAATACATAACCTTGAAAATAGAGTTGACCATGGAGAGAAGATGTTAAGAAGTCATGAAGAGAACTCCCAAGAACTATGGGATAACATGAAAAGGCCAAATTGAGGACTGATTGGGATCGATGAAGGTGAGGAGATACAAACCAAAGGAATGCATGATCTTTTCAATGAAATACTATGAGAAAATTTCCCAAATCTAAGGAATGAAATGGAAAATCAAATATGAGTGCCTTACAGGATCCCAAATGCACAAAATTACAAAAAAACCACATCAAGGCACTTTATAATGAAAATGCCTAGCATACAGAATAAGAATAAAATTTTAAGGACTGCAAGAGAAAAATATCAGATAATATGTAGGGGAAAATCAACACCGATCTCAGCTGATTTCTCAACCCAGACCCTCAAAGCAAGAAGGTCCTGGAATAACATATACTAAGCTCGGAAAGAAAATGGATGCCAAACAAGAATCCTATATCCAGCAAAATTAAGATTCAAATTTGGAAATAAAATAAAAACCTTCCATGATAAACAAAGGTTAAAAGAATTTGCAACTAGAAAGTCTATACTATAGAACATTCTCAACAAAATATTTCATGAAGATGAAATGGAAAAAAAAAAGTGAAAACCAGCAAAGGGAGGAACTACACTAAAGAAATAATCAAAGGAGAAACTAATTCAAATTAAAAACTAGAAATCAAAATGACTGGGATTACAAATCATATCTCAATAATAACCTTGAAAGTTAATGGCTTAAACTGACTAATCAAAAGACATAGACAGACAGATTGGATTTAAAAAGACCCAACAATATACTGTCTCCAAGAGACTCAACTTGTATGCAAAGACATCTAAAGACTGAAGTGAGAGAATGGAAAAAACTTATCACTCACGTGAATTGTGTAAACAAGCAGGTGTTTCTATCCTCATAGCAAATAAAGGGACTTCAAGCAAAGTTAATAAGAAGGGACAAAGATGAACATTTCATACTGCTTAAGGGAATTGTACATCAACAAGACATAACAATCATAAATATTTATGTCCCAAACAATGGAGCATCTACACACAGCAAACAAACCCTTTTCCCTTTTATATTTTGGTACATACCATTTTTTTCTCATATAAAATATGAAAAAGACAAGTACTCAACAATTGAGATTTCACCTCACTCCAGTCAGAATGACCATTATCAGAATGCAAATAATAATAAATGCTGGTGAGGATGTGGGGGAAAAGGTAGATTCATAATTTGTTAATGGGCCTGCAAATTAGTTCAACCACTTTGGAAGGAAAGCATTGTGGGGATTCCTCAAAAAACTAAGAATAGAGTCACCATATGACACAGCTACCCATGCCTCTGTATTTATTCAAAAGAAGTAAAATCAGCATACTATAGCAATAAGCCACTACAATGTTTATGGCACCACAATTCACATAACTGAATTATGAAATCAACCCAGATGTCCATCAATAAATGAATAGATCAAGAAAATAGAGTATATACACATGATGGAGTTTTACTCAGCCACAAAGTAGAATAAAATAATGATATTTGCTGATAGATGGATGGAGATGGACAAAATCATACTACTTGAAACAAGCCAGACTCAGAAGGCAGTGGGGGAGAGGATCAGATATCATTAAGATATAGAAAAGACTGGTGGATTAGAATAATGACAGGAAGGGAGGATGGGAAAGTGAAAGAAACATAGAATGAAGTTAACACACATAAATGTACCAAAAGTAATATCTCCTTTATGTATATGTAGAAAGTATGAATCAAAAATAAATAAACAAAGGATGGAAAGGAAGATCAGTATGGTAGAGGAAAGAGATTAGAGGGAGGAAGAGGAAAAGGAAAAGAAAAATGGAATGGGAATTGAAATAAATTCCTTTGTATGTATAATTACAATAAAAGGAACCCAAATACTGTGTATAAATATAATTTTCTAATTTAAAAAAGTCCATTCTTACCAGTCCTATTTAATATGGCAGTTGAAATTAGGCAAGAGAAGCAAATAAAAGGGATACAAATAAGAAAGGAAAAAGTCAAATTATCCCTATTTACAGATGATAAGATCCTGTATTTAGAAGACCCTAAAAGTTCCATAAAAAAGACTTTTAGAGCTGACAAAGTCAACATAAAAAAATTAATAGCTTTTCTGTATACCAACCATAAACCCACTGAGAAAGAAAACAGGAACACAGTTCCTGTCATAATAGCCTCACAAAGTGGCCAGGAATAAACCTAACCAAGGAAGTGAAAGATTTCTGTATGGAAAATTACAGAACACTGAAAAAAGAAATTGAAGAATACACTAGAAGATGGAAAAATCTCCTCTTTTTATGGATTGGCAGAATTAATATTGTTAAAGTGACTGTATCACCAAAAGTGAACTACAGATCAATGCAATCTCCATCAGGATATCAATGATATTTCTTTTTCTTTTTGTTACCTGTGATTGAACTCAGACGCACATAACCATTGAGCCACATCCCCAACCCTTTTTATTGTTTATTTTGAGATCGGTCTTACCAAGTTGCTGAGGGTGGCCTTGAACTTGCTGTAATCCTGCCTCAGCCTCCCAAATCACTGGGATTTCAGGTGTGCACCACTACATTCAGCTCAATGATACTCTAGAAAAAAATTCTAAAATTTCTGTGGAGGAAAAAAAATATTCACAATAGTCAAAGAAATTCTGAGCAAATGGAGTATCTTTGGAGACAAAACATTACCAAATTTCGTTATACCACAGTCATAATAACAAAAGTAGCCTAATACTGGCATAGAAACATATATATAGCAATGAAATAGAATGCAAAACACATAGATACACCCACAAAATTATAGTCATCTGATTCTTCACAAAGTTGCCAAAAACATACATTGGAGAAAGAACAGTTTCTTCAGTGGTACTGGGGAGACATGTAGAAGAATAAAACTAGATCCTTATCTCTCACCCTCTATAAAAGTTAGTTCAAAACAAATCAGACACCTGGGTATATGACTAGAAACTTTTCAAGTCCAAGAGGGAAACAGAGGAAATACTTCAACATGTCAGCACAGGCAACAATTTTCTGAATAAGACTCCTATTGCTCAGAAAATAATAGCAATAATCAATAAATGGCATGGCATTAAATTAAAAAGCTTCTAAACTATCCTTTGTAAAGATGGATGAATACCCCATTTTTTATTATCCCACGATTCACAATAGTCAAATTATGGAATCAGCCTAGGTGTCCATCAATAGATGAATGGATAGAGAAAATACAGTATATATACATAATGAAGTCCTACGACTACTCAGCTAAAAGAAGAAAGAAATCATGTGATTTGCAGGAAAATTAATGGAAGGGGATCGATGGGGGTGGCAATAAGGAAGGTGTTAAGAAGTAAAGTTAATCAAATTGTTATATGCACATAATTGGTCAAATTATGTTATATGCACCTACACCACAGTGAAATCCACTATTTTGTGTAATAAATATGCATCAATAAAAGTAGACTTTATAAGATAAATGATAGATTTCTGAAACATAATGCAAATAAAAGAGCCACAAATATTTACAGAATGTGTTATCTCTAGTCTGCCACTGTTAGCTGGAAAAAGAATCAGAAACAGTTTACACTTGAATGAAGGCTAGGGCTCCAACTTTCCTCAACAGTTGAGAGAAAGACAGAAAGTCTGCAGGAATGTATTTCTTTTTCTGTGCCTCTTTTACTCCCAACAGGTGCTAAAGAGTGATAGCCCAGATTTCTAGTTCTTCAACTTCCACTCTTTTCACTGAGGGTTTGTTGTTGGTGATGTCAAGTGACTGTGATGGACTTGGATAATTTCTTCCCATTCAGTTTGCTGCTTCCACACCACTCTCCTACCCTCTTCCAATATGAATGTTCAAAGAGAGAAAAATGTCAATCCTACTCCAAGTCCAACCACTTTATCATGGGTCTTCCCTGTCCCAAGATAAAGGAAAGTCATTCTATGGAAACAATCTAAAACTACTATGCTATAAATGGGGCACATGGTATATTTAAGCAGACAGTTATTTCTGCAAAGAACATTCTCCTGAGAAATTTTTCTTTCATCATTAGAATAAAATGGCTACACTGAAGCTCTAACCAAAGAGAACTGGTGTCCAGTTGAGCTGCCTTCTCAAACTGGTATACTGAGGCCCAGGGGTCGGGGAAGAAAGAGTGAGTGATTAGCTTCAAGTCTACGAAGTTTCCAGAGGGCATTACTCTCCAGGGAAAGTGCGCTGCTGACGCCCAATTCCATCCCTTCCAGCATGTTCATTTGGCTTATTAGACTCTAACACTGTACCACATCTGCTTGAGAAAAGATCTACTGAGCAAGATTTCAATAAAAATTGGACCTGATTTGAGAGGCAGCATGCTTGGAATAGGAAGAAAATCCCAACCCTGATCAACAGAAAAACCAGTTGATTATTTTTGTCTAATCATCTTTGGTTTCTGGTTATTTCCTCAAAAATGATTGGGTTACAGTGACCTCCTTTTAGATAGTTTAATTTGATCCCTTCATTAAAGTGAATAGAGTAACTTGCACTTTTACCCTAATCTGGATTCTGCAGCATACACTTGCAGTGGATACTGGCCCCCAAGCCCCAACAAATAAAAATTTTAACTTTATATTATATAACATAACATTTGCAATATGTATATTGTAGAATGGGTAAGTCAGGTTAATGAACATATATATTTTAATTTATAATTATTTTTTGCTAGCATAGACAGAAGTAATTAACTTCTGTGCATGGTTTGTATCCTGAAAACTTGATACCCTCCCTTATTAGTTCTAGTAGATTCCACTGAATTTTTTATGTAGGTGTGCATGTCATCTGTAGGAGAGTTTTATTTTTTCTTTCCAATCTGAATGTTGTTTATTTCTGTTTCTTGCCTGATTGCAATGTCTAGAACCTCCAATGCCATGATAGAGGTAATGAGAGCCTAGGCATCCCTGGTATGCTTCTAATGTTTGTGGGAAACAAACATTAGAACATCTAATGTTTGTTACATAATTATACGGTGTTGGCTATATGGTTTTTGTAGAGACACATGATCAGTTTGAGGAAGGTACCCGTATCCCTGGTTTGCCTGATTTTTTTTTAGCATAAGAAAAGGGGGAAAGACTTTGAGGAAATAGGTAAACAAAAGGAAAATAGAGTAAGAAAAATAAAGAAATAAAAACTTAAAAATTTTCAAAAAGGAGAAAAAAAATTACACTATAATAGTCATATACTATTCAAAACTCCCAGTCTTCAGGAGGCTGATTCATAAGAGGTACTTGAGAATGAGCTTCCAGTCTTCAGCAGGTGTCTCAGAATTTGATTTGCCTTACCTAAAGACTGGAGCTTCTGCTTCTAGGATAATCCAAGATGGCCACACTGATTTCCAAATGTGTTGGCAAATGGGGAGCTGCAGCTCGGGGCATGGACTTGGTCGGACCAAGGGCCCTGAAGGCAGGGCTCAGTCAGTTGGGCTGGGCGTCCTGCAGGTCCTGGCTGTTGTCTCAAAATGGCAGCAGCCACGTGTAACCAAACCTGTGGGTATTGTGACAGTGGTTTTTCAGGCAACTGCAGGCCACTGGCAATCTACTGGTGGTCTGTCTGCAGGCTACTGGCTGATGATGGGCAGGTGGACCTTGGGCAGTGGTGATGAGTAGGTGAAAGGTACGCAATGGGCAGGTAAAAGGCAGGCAAAAGGCAGGCAAATGGCGGATGATAGGTGGTAGTCAGTGAGCAATCTGCACTCAAAAAGTAGTCAATATGCTGGCAGACTGCTGGTGATCGCAGCGGACAAATAGGATAAACAGCAGGGGATCGATAAACAAAGCAAAGACTGCCTCACAGAGAAACAAATTTCCTCTGCTTGAAACCCAAGTTACTGAGAAAAAAGGAACGCAGCCTCCCTCCAGTCTGTCATCTTGGATCTCCCGCCTGATTTTTTTTTAATCAGAAGTTGATCTTGGATATTATCACATCTTTTGCCGTATGAATTGTGATAATCATGTGATCTTTTGTTGAATTACATTGAGTTTTTATTGTTAAATCAATCATGCATTCTTCAGATCAGTAATACTGGGTTGTAATGTATATTTTTGTTATATTGTAGGATTTAATTTGCTAAACTTTTGCTTAGAATTTTCACCGAAGTTCAGGAAGTATATTGGTCTGTAGTATTCTATCCTTGAAATATGCTTTTCTGGCCAGAGAATAAGAGTGATTTTGGTATCAAGGTAATACTGGCCTCATAGTAAAACCAAGGTTTTGAAATGAAACTTGATTCCCTGTTTTTTGTGAATAGGTGGGCTCTGCAGTTGCCTCCTCTGCAATTCCAAAGTGTTGCAACTCTTAATGGCAAGTCATGCCCTTCAGTGTTGCAACAGACCCCAGCAGTTCAACCTCAATTTTTTCTTCTTTCTGGGCTCTTCCTCGTGAATTGAAAGAATGAAATCCATAGACTAAGATGAATGAGTGTAAGAGTAGGATTTATTGAAGAACAGAAACAGGAACGGAACTCCTGCAGTGCAAGAGGGGACCCAACAGCAGTTTCTCTCCTTCCAATTGTGCTAGTCTAAGGATTTATATAGCACTTGCGTCAGTGCTTTTAGTCCAAACTTAAGCTAATTAGTATTTGTGAAAGTACTATTGGTTCAAAATTAAGCTAATTAAGGTTTGGAAAAGTAATAATTCTACTGGTTAGCCATGAATCCCATTCATGTTTGTCTTACATTCTTTTTTTTTTTCCGTTTCAGGAAATAGGAGGTTAAAGTCATTGAATTGTGGGATGCTCAGTGAGGTATCTGAAGCTACAGTGCTAGTGTGGAGTGAACTTCTATACACTGCTACAGCAGATACGCTGTGTGCAGACCAGCTGTCCCAGGGTGACAGCAGGCTTGCTCTGGCCACCATGCCTCAGGCCCAGGCTGCCATGGCTTCTCCCACCACAGCCACCACTGTGCTGCTTCACTGCTCCCAGGTGCACAGCTTGGCAACCAGGGAGTCATATCAATAGAATGAATTGGAAGATATTTACTCCTCTGAAATTTATAGAAGTTTTTAAATAATTGGGATTATTTTTTCCTTTAATGTTTGCTAAAATTCACCAATGTTAACATCTGGGCCTGGACTTTTTATAGGAAGTTTTAAAAAGCTACAATTAGTTTAACAGATAAAAACCTACTTATCTTCTTAAGTAAGATTTGAAAATTTATGTCTTTCAAGTAATTTGTCAATTTCACCCATGTTGCTGCATTTACTATTGCAAAGGGGTTCTTAATGTTCCCCTACTATCCATTTATATCTACATGGGATCTTTAGTGGTGTCCTTACATTGGTACTTTTTCCTCTCTTCTTTCTCCTTGATTAATCAGGTTGGAGATTATCAGTTTTATTAATTTTCTCTAAGAACAACCATTTGGATTTAGTGGGGTTTTCCTATTTTTATTGATTATTGATTTCCACTTTGATCTTTGTGAGTCCCTTTCTTCTGCTATTAATTTGAATTTAATTTGCTCTTCTTTCTTTTTTTCTGTCTTTTTTTTTTTTCCCCCGTACCTGGGATGGGAACCAGGGGCACTTAAACATTGAGTCACATCTCCAACCCTTTTCTGTATTTTTTGTTTTTTGTTTTTTTGAGACAGGATCTTGCTAAGTTACTCAGGGGCTTGTGAAATTGCTGAGGCTGGCTTTTAATCTGTGATCCTCCTTCCTTAGTTTCTCAAGTGGCTGGGATTACAGGCATGTGACACTAGCTGGCATTCCCTATTTTTTTAAAGTGGAAACTGGGTTGCTGATTTGAGACATTTCTTTTTTTCTAATTTGTGCACTTGAGAAAATACTTTTATTTTGCTATTATAGATTGGAAGGTTCTATAAATATCAGTCAGGTCAAATTGGTTGAGTATTGTTTGAGTGTCATAATTTTACTGATTTTCCTCCTGCTTGTTCTATGAATTATTGGGAGAAGGGTATTAAGATCTCTGATGGTTGTGCATGTGTTTATTTCTCTTTGCAGTATTATTGATTTTGGTTCATATTTTTGAAGATTTTTTATTAGACACAAAAGCATTTAAGATTATGTCTTCATTGACCACCTTATCACTATAAAATAAACTTCTTTAATCTCTGATAATATTATTTGCTCTTAAATGTATTTTTAGATTAATATAGCCACTCCAGATTCCTTTTGCCAGTTTTAGCATAGAATTCTTTTTTTACCTTTAACATATTCTTATCTAGGATATTTTTTATTTCTTGTGAATGAAAGACAAATACTCTACCGCTGAGTTATACCCCTAGATTCTGTATCATTTTACTTAAGGTACATTTCTTATAGACAGAATGTAATTGGTCTTATTTTTATTTTAAAATCTAGCCTCAAAAGCTGTTTTCTAAATAGTGTTAAGACGATTTTCATTTAATGTGATTGTTGATATGGTTAATTTGAATCTTTTACCTTGCAAAGTATTATCTTAAATATTTTCTATTCATTGTATCTGTATATTTTACCCCTTGACCCCTTTTAATGTCTTCTTTTTTGATTAACCAGGTATTTTTATGATTCCATGTTATTTATTGTGTTAGTTTAATTGTACAATTTTTATTATTATATTAGTGCTTGATTTAGAGCTTGTAGTATACATCCTTAATTAAATTCATTCTACAATCAAGTGATAATATATTGTTTCATGTATAAGAAACTTATACATTTCTCCCCTCCTAGTATTTAAGCTATACTTACCATCCATTTTACTTTAGCTATATTATATTATATATATTATATATTCCATATTACTTTATTATTTTATTTAAGCAATTATCTTTTTAAAAGGTTTAAATTATGATAATAAAGCATATATTTATCCATGTTGTTACTATTTCCATTGGTCTTTATTCATTTGCATAAAGATCCAGATTTCCATCCAGTTCATTTTCCTTCTATCTAAAGAATGACCTTTCATTTTTCTTCTAACCAATTCCATGGGTGATAAGTTTTCAACTTTTAAGTCTGAAAACTTTTTTATTTTTCACATTTATTAATATCTTTCTGAATGTATCTATTTGGCAGTTACTGTCAATTTCAACTATGTTATTCTTCATTTCTAAGATTTCTATTTCTATTTGGTTCTTTTTCCAAACTACTTGGTTATTTTTCTTACTCATGTTCCAAATCCCCCTATTACATGTAAAATATACTTCATGTTGTGTCTGGTAACTATTATTTTAAAACTTTATAGATCTGCTACTTCTGTCCATTGTTTTTGCTGTATCTTGCCTAATTTTAGATGACTTTGTCTTTTATTATAAACTTTTATTCCTGAAGCTGTCAGCTCCTTCAGATAGGGATATATCTCCATTTTCAGGAAAGACATTTTCTCATAGAATGGGCATTCTTCCTTGTTGTTGGAGATGAGAGAGTCAGGGAATCAGAAGAGGTAGACAGATTTATTCCTAATTCACTTTTACACAAGTCTATCCTTCATATTTCCCTTTTTACAAACTCTCAGTCTTCCTACCTCAGGCAGCAGCCCCTTTTCATTCTCTGCTATTCTCCTGCCCCTTCCTTACTCCAAGCTGTGAAAACAAAAGTCTAATTTCAAATTTGGCAAATACCTTAAGTTTGAAATGTGTCATCAATTTCCTTATTACTTCTTTGGGTTTCCCTTTCTCTCTCTCTCTCTCTCTCTCTCTCTCTCTCTCTCTCTCTCTCTCTCAGTCTGTATGTGTGTGTGTGTGTGTTTTTTACTGGGAATTGAACCCAAGGACTCACATATGGTAAGCAAGCACTTTACCACTGAACTATACCCCACTTCCTAAAAAAGGTTCTTGATATATATTCCATTTTTTTTGTTGTTTTTTTAGCTGGTTCTTATCACCATACTGCTCTAAATAATATTCTCTAAATAAGTTACCATATCCAAAGATACTTCCCCGATCCAGAGACAGTATAAAGTGAGAACACACTTAGCAACCAGACTGATCTGATATCAAATCTCAGATTCACCATCAGTGTAAGCTTGGTAGCTTATTTACACTCTGTGCTTCCATTTCCTCGTAAGGTTGGTATGAGAACTAAATAAGAAAATATGTGGTCATCACTTTAAACAGAGACAAGCACAAATAGATGATATAAATAATTATTTGTATTATCTGAAAAAGTTGTACTTGTGAGGTTAACAGCACACATCTTACCCAGTGGTATAATATGCCTGGACCATAGCCATCCCGGCCCACTCTACCATGCAGTGACCCACACCCTGGTGCTTTTATTGACAGAAAGAAATTGGCTATGAGCTAGCTGCAATCAGAAATGGGCCCCAAGTCCAAGATAAAACACTAGTGGATGCTGAAATAAGAAATGTCATTAGCTTGTAATCCTGAGTGAACATGAAGACACTTGACGCCTAAAAATGCTGCCATTAATCAGATATAAACAAGCATGATTTCAAATTTTGTATTTTTATGCCATCATTTTTTCCAGGGGCCTTTTGAAGTCAACAATCCAGATTTTTTTTTTTTAAATCATAAAGTTATAGCCATCTTCTCCCTTTTGAAAACAATGTTCATGTTTTCTCCATGAATCAAGGCTATCTTCAAATGCTGAAAGGGACAACATAACCTTTTCACTTTTCCAACTTCAGATAGTCTGGATCAAGGGACTTTTCTTGTCCTGTTGAGGACCTTCTGGGCATAATTAACACAGGTCAACAGGACGAAAAGTGCCTGTTGGTCCCTCCCAAAACTAGGGAAATTTGAGTAGGAAGCTAATAAACAATTTTATCTCTACAATATTGCACCTCTGAAACTACAACAATCGTTTTTCCATTGAGTTTTTCTAAGTTATTACTGTATTCTTCTCAAGCTGGAGTAAGCATACCAGCAGATCTGTGGAGGACAAAGTAAACAGCATAACATCCTTAGTGCATCTTTCTGGAGCATCAATTGTATTACAAAATTTTGAGGAAGTGATATTCAGCAAATTTCCAAGGTAAGTGATTTAAAATTAAAGTCACAGACTGGAAAATCCTCTGTCAATAGTAACAGTCATCTGTGCCTGAAATGTCAGACCTCCTCGGGGGGAAAAATACTCTTAAGAATTTCTTGACATTATTTTAAATAGGAAAAATTATAAGACACAGTAACTCAACCAAAACCTGTGTTAGGTCAGGCAGTAAATACCTGTAATCCCAACTATTCAGGAGGCTGAGGCAGGAGGGTCACAAGTTGGAAGCCAGCATCTGCAACTTAGCCAGACCCTGTTTTCAAAAATAAGGGCAGGGGATGTAGTGTGGTGGCTGAGTACTTGCCCAGCATGTAAAAATCCCTGGGTTCAATCCCTAGTACTGCCAAAACAAACATTTAAGCCAAAAACCTAGTAATTTCCTAAGTCACAATATGGTACCTAGATATAAGTTACAAATATCATATTAAGATATAAAATGAAGCAAGTTGCAAAATACTGTAATAGTGTGATCCTATGTATGTAAAAGCAAACAACAGTATGTATGCATTTGTATGCATTTCTGTAACTTGTAAATTGAATAAAGATGACACATTTTGACTGAAAAAAAAAGAAGGAATTCAAATAATAATAAATGCCGGAGAGGATGTAGAGAAAAGGGAGAGAAGAGGAAGAGGAGAGGGAAAAGGGAAATACTAGTGAATGATATTGACCAGGCAAATTATATTGTTATATTGTGTGCATTCCTGAATATGTAACAACCAATCCAACCATTATGTACAACTGTAATGCACCATTAAAAAATAAGAAAAAAAATGGGTTGTTCTGCCAGCCCAGTACTTAAAATAATAATGATGATGATTATGATAATAATAAGAAACTTTAAAACATGCTTAGAAATTGATTGGTACATAAATATTTATGTCCTCATTATCTAGACTTCAAATACTGAGTATGAGGAATTTCCCACAAGACTGTGTAACTCAGATTTTACTACAGTGTGATATCTATAACACAGTATAGTTGATGAAATGATATATATTCACAGAAAAAAGGAGCACTTGTTACATATAATTATGAATTATATATAATATTGCAAATGTACTATTAACCATTGTAATGAGTCACATTTAGCTATGAGCATTTTACATAATCTCACAAGAATTGTCTCTGAGATATGTTTTAGTGTCTTCAATTTAGAAGATAATTAGTAAACAATATATAGAATTGAATAAGAAGCTATTCAAAACACAGAGGGCTGTCAAAAATAAAATATTGGGACTGAGAATGTAATTTGGTGGCAGAGAGCTTGCCTTGCTCCACTCTGATCCCAGCACTGCAAAAAAATGTTAAATGAAAAACAGAAGTTACAGAAGTATTTATGGGACATTTGTAAAAAGTTTGGAACTTACAAAGTTAAACAATATAGTTCAAATGCATGTGTATGTTCACAAACACACATAAAAATTCAAGGGAATGATAACTTTTTAAAATATAAGATGAGTGATTCTAGGTGGGAAGGCAAAAGAAAGTGATATGCAGATGGCTTCTAAGATAGTGACAAATATTATTCACGTGATAGCTACAAGATTTTTTATTTTTCTTTATATCATATATTTTTATAAAGCATATATATTACTTTCTATATACCTTATATATGTAATTTTTTAAGTATAAAATACTTATTTTTATCTGGGAATTTTAATCAGCTTTATAGATATAATGTGTATCTGTTACAATTTGCTCATTTGAAAGTATACAATTCAGCGGTTCTTCATATTCTTATGTGTATGTGCAACCAACACCATAATCATTTTTAGAACATTTTTATCAGTTCAGAAAGACCCTGTGCCCTTTAGTTGTCATGTTCCCTTTTCCCCTCCCCACTCCCCAGCAACTACTAAGCAACTACTAATTCATTTTCTTTATATATAGATTTGTCTCTTCTAGGCATTCTGCATAAATTAAATCATAAAACAAGTGAACATTTTAACAGGGTTTCACATAGCATAATGTCTTGAAGGTTTATGCAAGTTATAACATGTCAAAGTTTGATTTCTTTTTTATGGCTCTCATAATTTTTTTTTCCTTTTATGGTGCTAAGGATTGAACTCACAGGGCCATGTGTATATTACACTAGTGCTCCACCCTGGAGTTATATCCCCAGTCCTGTGATAATAATTTTTTAAATCTTTTATTTTGAATGCTGGTACTTGGGAAACATAGTTTAATTAGAATGGAATAAGAGGCAGTCACCGAGTGAGCTGGCGGGTGAGTCAGGCCACCTGCATCCAGGAGGTAGGCCATCTGCATCCTTGCGGAGCTAGGCAGTAGGCAGACAACCTGCCCAGCCACCAGTCCAAAGTCAGACGCCATCACTAGCGATCCCGCCTGACCCCTGCACCAAGACATGCACCAGCACTGGTCCGCCACACTCACGGAGCAAGCTGGCGGGTGAGTCAAGCTGCCTGCATTGCGGAGCTAGCCAGAGCTTCTTTATAGGCTGGTGCAGGCATTTTGAATTATTCCTGAGGGTGTGGCCATTTTCACTGGAAGGGCAGCTCCCTTCCTGAGACACCTACAGGAAACTAGAGGACTTTTGACAAGACTGAGGAGTCAAGAAGAGGAGGTATTGAGAGACTCGGGACCAACTCAGAGCCACCAGGTGAATCTCTCCCATTGGTCGGACTCCCCAGATGGGGCAGTAGTTCCGAAATGCAGAGAAATTTGTGGAGTAGAGTGGCCCAGTGAGACTCCCCTGCTGGAGCCAAGAACCCAGTCAACCAGGAGCATAGCAGAGGAGGGCTGCTCAGCGAGGGAGTCCCTCGCAGGGTCAGGCTCCCCAGCCCAGGTGGTAGGTCAGGACCCCTGGGAACATCGCAGAGGAGGACTTCCCAGTCCAGGTGGTAGTCCTGGACCAAAGGGAACTTCTCGGAGGAGAGATGCCCAGCAAAACTTCCCCACCAGGTGAGTCTTCCCTGCTGGGGGAGGCTTTCCCACCAGGGCAGTAGAACCAGAGACACAGACCCAGATCAGACATGCCCCAGTTTGCAGTCTAGTCCCCCTTTGGCTGACCATCAGTCAACAAGTGGAAGTGCCTCTGCACACTGACAGGAAATATACCCCACCTGAAGGCCACCACCCCTAGAAGGCCACCTTCCTAGTGGAGCAACACATTATCAAGTTCCTCCAAGACTTCAGGCTACTAAAGGCTAAGAGGTGAGTTATTGGAAATCTACAGAGACAATATTAGTCAATAAGGAAATATGCAATATCCCAGAGTTTCACTACTAGAGGGGTAGATACCTGCACAATATGAGAAAACAAGGGAAGAAAATGCCCCTAACAAACCTAGATGGTATAGCAATAAAATCCAACGACAGCATGGCTGAAGAAATGTCAGAAAGGGAGTTCAGAATGTACATAATTAAAACGATCAGGGAAGCAAATGAGGAGATGAAAGAGCAAATGCAGGCATCGAATGATGAGATGAAAGAGCAAATGCAGGCATTGAATGATCGCACCAATCGACAGTTAAAAGAGCAAATACAGGAAGCAAAAGATCATTTCAATAAAGAGTTAGAGATATTGAAAAAAAAAAACCAGAAATCCTTGAAATGAAGGAAACAATAAACCAAATTAAAAACTCCATAGAAAGCATAACAAATAGGATAGAACACCTGGAAGACAGAACCGCAGATATTGAAGACAAAATATTTAATCTTTAAAACAAAGTTGACCAAACAGAGAATATGGTAAGAAATCATTAACAGAATCTACAAGAATTATGACATATCATGAAAAAGCCAAATTTAAGAATTATTGGGATTGAGGAAGGCTTAAAGAAACAAAGCAAAGGAATGAACAATCTATTCAATGAAATAATATCAGAAAATTTCCCAAATCTGAAGAATGAAAAGGAGAATCAAGTGCAAGAGGCTTATAGGACTCCAAATACACAAAATTACAACAACCCACACCAAGGCACATTATAATGAAAATACCTAACATACGAAATAAAGACAGAATTTTAAAGGCCACGAGAGAAAAGAATCAAATTACATTCAGGGGGAAACCAATACAGATATCAGCAGATTTTTCAATCCAGACCCTAAAAGCTAGAAGGGCCTGGAACAACATTTTTCAAGCCCTGAAAGAAAACAGATGCCAACCAAGAATCTTATACCCAGCAAAACTTACCTTCAGATTTGACAACAAAATAAAATCCTTCCATGATAAACAAAAGCTAAAAGAATTTACAAAAATAAAGCCAGCATTACAGAACATTCTCAGCAAAATATTCCACGAGGAAGAGATGAAAAACAACAATGTAAATCAGCAAAGAGTGGAACCATTTAGAATGATATTGGCCATGGGCTTATCATAGATGGCGTTTACAATGTTAAGGAATGTTCCCACTATCTCTATTTTTTCCAGTGTTTTGAGCATGAAGGGATACTGTATTTTATCAAATGCTTTTTCTGCATCTATCGAAATAATCATGTGATTCTTGACTTTAAGTCTGTTGATATGGTGAATTACATTTATTGATTTCCACATGTGTGAATTTTGTTTACAACTGACATCTGGAGTTTTATTAGGGTGTGTGTGCTCTGGGGATCAAACTTGGGCCTGGCACATGCTAGGCAATTACTTATCACTGAACTAAAAATATGGATTCTATCTCTTATATTTCTCTTGAACTCAGTCCCAAGCTGCCATCAAGGCATTCTCACATAATTTATGCCCTTATATGTAAAGAGAGGCTGGGCTTCTCTCCATGAAAATATGGTCACCAGGTGTGGTGGTGCATGCCCATAATCTCAGCAGCTCAGGAGGCTGAGGCAGGAGGATTTCAAGTTCAAAGTCAGCTTCAGCAATGGTTAGGCACTAAGCAACTCAGTGAGACCATCTCTGTAAATAAAATACAAAATATGGCTGGGGATGTGACTCAGTGTTTGAGTGCCCTTGAGTTCAACCCCTGACACCAAATTACTACATGTATAAATATATATATATATATATCATGAATTATTGTCTCTCATCTCTGTACATTAAAACCACATAGGTGTAGTAACTCTTTTGTATACATATATACATGTATGTTATATATGTAATTTGGTAATTGTAATTAAATGTATATATATATATATAACTGTAAAATATAATTATATATATATATATAAACTGTATATATATAGTTTATTGGAAAAGAAAAAAAAGGAGGTTGCCTTGAGTCAACTAAACTTTCACTAGTTCCTATTTAGTGTCTGTGAAATCTTATTTACCTCATTATACTGCAGCCTATTGAATTAAAAAATACAGTCCCAAAGTCTAGGTTGGAAGACATAAAGGCAAACTTCTTATTTTGCAATTTGGCATTAGCCCTAGTGGTCAAGTTATAGTTGCCTATTATTCCTGTGGAATGTGGTAGTGTGGGAGTTTAAGCACCAATCACATGCATATGGGTCTACATGCATTTTTGTATAAGTTCAGAGATACAACTTTAAATAAGGGAAAAAGGAAATCACTACAAATAGGATGACTACAATTTTCCAGGTAGTTTGTAATCAACATGTTATATTATCCTTGCATCCTGTCTACAATGAGTACTAGTATTAGTTATTGCCACATAACAGATCACCCCCAAAATAGTTGGACTGGTCTGTAATTTAGGTTAGGCTCAGCTGAGCTATTCTTCTGGTCTCAGTTTGGTTCCTTCAGGCATGTGTGGTAAGCTTCTGGGCAGCTGTGCTTCTAGGGTATGAGCTGGCTATCAACTGGGTTTTCCTTCCCAGGGTTATCTCATCCTCCAGAAAAACAGCTTGACCTTTTTCTCATGAAGATGCCAGGATTCTGAAAGGAAAAACAGACATATACAAGACCTTTGAGCCTAGTCCTAAATCTGGCACACCATCATACCACTGCTTTCTAATGAGCAGAGCAAATAAGATCAGCCCAGATCCAAGGTTTTGGAGAGAAGTTTTGCCTCTCAATGGAAGTGGTTGTGAAAGTATATTGTTAAGGGCATGAATAACGGGAGGGATGAAGAATTGCTACTGTTTTTATAATCAGTATCATTATGTGTTTTCCTACAGATGAGGTTTATATTAACTGTCCAAGTCAAGTAACTTTTCCAAAGCCCTAGTACTACTAAGCAGCTGGCTGGGACTCAGGATCAACTAACTCTACCCAACTCTAAAAGCCCATATTCTCACTAGGCCACATGACTCATGCAGCTTCCCTAGGACTTTGACTCCGTAGAGAATGACAGTTCTGCAGTAGAGCCAGAATTGAGTTCTGCATCCATCTAATACCACCATTAGGAATAATCCATTCTATAGAATGCCTAATCACCTTGGAAGAAGAACTTGGAATAATTTAGGAAAATGACTGAGGATTGTGCTAAAGAAATCAAGGTTATAGAAATATATTTTTAATTTTTCATCAAAGGAGAAACTTGAAAACACATATAAAGCACTCAGCAAATTGTTTTCATCTTTTTTTAGCATATGTAAGCTATTTATGATTTTCAACACACTAAATCAAACTACTGTGCCCCAAACAACTCTTACTCTGATAGTAATGGTATAAAGATAAATCTGCTAAAAAGACATTTTTCTCTCCTAACTACAACTTAGTACATTTTTCATCCTCAGCTACCCACTAGTCTCCCTAACTCCTGGTATTGACTATTCTACTCCGAATTTCTGTGAGAGCAACTTTTTAGATTCCACAGATGAGTGAGACTACATGGTACTCATCTTTTGATTTTAACAAACTAAAACATTACAATGGGACAAATCCGTGAGGCACACATGGAAATTTTAAGAAACTAATGCATCCTTTAATCATGAATTATTGTCTCTGATCTCTGTATACACATTAAAACCACATAGGTGTACTAACTCTTTTGTAGAGTCTGTTGAATATTCTACATAGATAGGTCTATATGGGGAAAATAAAGACCGTTTTATTACTTCCTTTCTTGACTGGACATCTTCATTTTCTTTTTCTTAACCTTATTGTGGTAGCTCGAATTGAACAGAAGTGTGAGAGTGAATATCTGTGTCTTGTTCATGTTGGGGGGAAGTATTAAGTCTTTTTACCATTAAATATGATGTTATCTACAGATTCTACATAGATTTTTTTAGTTCATTGAGACTTCGTGTCTAAGACTGACCTTTCACATTATCTAATACTTCTTTTTAAATTAATTTTTAAAATTGTTGTTCTTTTTATACATGACAGTAGAACATAATTATATATGACGGTAGTTACACATGTATAACATAGTTATACATGACAGTAGAACATAATTTAACTTATTTATACAAACATAGAGTATGTCTTATTCTAATTAGTATCCCAGTTTTGTGATTGCACATGACGTTGAGATTCACTGTGGTGTATTCATCTATGTACATAGGAAAGATATGTCAGAATCATTCCACTGTCTTTCCTATTCCTTCCCCCTCCTTTATTCCCCTTTCTCTATTGCTAATATCGAACAATTAGTATTGAAGTAAAACCTGATAACATTGAAAATAAAATCTAAAAACAGGGATAAATCTAATGAAAAGTGCAAAAACCTATACATTGAAAGCAAAAAATAAATCTGAGAAATATTGAAGACCTAAGTAATTGAGCAGATATTCCTTGTTCATGGGCCAAGAGACTCAATACAACTAAGATGTCAGTTCTTCCCTAATTGATCAATGGATTCAATGCAGTCCCATGAGAATTCCAGATTGTCTTGTTGTAGAAATTAATACCTGAAAAATTGATATAAAATGTCTTATGAGCCAGGTGCAGTGGTGCACAGCTATAATCCCAGCAGCTCAGGAGGCTGAGTCAGGAGAATCACAAGTTCAAAGCCAGCATCAGCAAAAGTGAGGTGCTAAGCAACTTAGTGAGACCCTGTCTCTAAATAAAATACAAAATATGACTGGGGATGTGGCTCAGGGGTAGAGTACCCCTGAGTTCAATCCCCAGTACCTCCCACCAAAATAAAAGAAAATGTCTAGTACTGCAAATGGTCAAAACAACCTTTAAAAAAAAAAGAAGAATAACTTTGGAGAATTAAAAAAAAAACCTGGGGGTTTTTTAAATTCTCAAACCCAAGTTGATAAAAACCAATTAAATCAGAATTCCTGGAATGGAACCCAGGAATCAGTATTGTTTGAAGATCTCCAGTCTCACTTGCATTATCATTATTCTTTGCAGGACTCAACTTCTGTTTCTCATTTAGTCCTGATGTAACGCAGTTCCAAATTATTGAGTGCAAACAATGCACACAACACTGTTAAGTGATGTGTCCTTGGTGAGCCTCATTATCTAGGAAAAGACATTGCTGGAAAACAATATTTTACAAAAATTTAAAACTATGTCACTTAGCAAATTGAGAGAAAAATGAAAAGACCTAGGAGGTCATCCAAGCTTTGGAACATTAGTAACTACTTTGGAATATTAAAGTCCAAAATAATTTTTAAAAAATTTAAAAACTTTAAAAAATATATTAAAGTCCAACTGATGATGCCATTAGTGAACATGTCCCACCTCCAAAACAAAACAGAATAATACTGTTACTCTGAGATACTGAATTAGGAGTTTGTGCAAATATGTAAAATCTGGTTTTTAATTAATATAAACCAGGCACACAGAAATGCATGCATAAATTATTCATGTAAAAGTTTAAAAATATTACAATGTGAATATACTTGTGTATCAAAAAATAGAACCAGATTTGCTTCTGTCCCTGAGAACTATTTCTTCCTTCTCTTCAAGGAAACCAATATTTTAAGAGCTAACAATGCAGATAAATTTTATCTTTTTTTTTTTTTTTTTTGCGGTGCTGGGGTTTGAACCCAGGGCCTTGTGCTTGCAAGGCAAGCACTCTACCAACTGAGCTATATCCCCAGCCTGAATTTTATCTTTTTTACAAATATTTATTGATCTTTTTAAAGAATCAAGCTTTTTGTTTTCCTGATTTTATCTATTGATTCCTTATTTTTGTCATATCATCATTATTTTGCTGCTTATTGGATTTTATTTGCTTCCCTTGTTCTAGTTTCTAAGGTGGCATCTTAGAGTATCAGTGGTGTCTTAGAATATTGGTTTTAGCCCTTTCTTCTTTTCTAATTTATACATTAAATGCTATACCATTTCCTAAGCACTTTTTTTCACTGCAGTCCACAAAATGGGGTAAGTTGTATTTTTTTTTTCATTCAGTTCAAAATATTTTTTGATTTGCAGAATAGTTCTACCTGGTACTTGATTTTTAGGAATCTGTTTCCTGAGCTGTTGAAGGATTATTGTGCCCTCTGATGAACTACCAGAAATACTTGTTTCTCCTACTCTACAAGAACTGAGTGATTATTGGAATTACTGAAGTTTAGAGCATACAAGCAGCTGAAATCAACTCTGTACAGGGGGCAAGCAGGTAAAATATTCATGATGACAGACAGGACAGTCAGTACTTAGGATACCTGTTAGGTGCACTTAGCATTCAGAAGCAGACAACGACTAATGCATCACTTCAGTAATTTCCTTAGGTATTCGGATGCTCTGAAATGTTTTTCCTCTTTCAACTGGAGAAAAGAAAATGTATTTGATAAATATACAAAGAAATGAGGTATATAGCATAGGAATTCTTTTTAAATATCTATGGATTAACCCAACAGCCTACATTCTTTTTTAACCTTAAAAGAACAACCAAAACAAAACAAAACAAGAATTTAAAAGCAGAAGTCAATTTGACAAATGCTCAAGATTTCTCAAAATCTGCAACTTTGAGGCATGATGAAATTTCAAGGAACCAGATGTTTGCCAACAAACTCCTTTTTTCAGTAAGATGGCATGTCAATCTATGAAGACAGGGATGTGACACAGGAGGAATGTGATCTATTCTCAGTGAAGAGCCAGTTTGACTCTCCCCTCAACTGCCCATGATTACCAAGAGGGCATGTCTTCCTAGAAGTGGGATTCATGTCACAGGTCGCTAAGTTCAGACGGCTGAATAAAGCCTTGAGTTCATTGTTCATTTTATTACATTCCTGTAGTGAACAACTAGACTTTCTTGAACACTGAGTAATGTACCTATGTTTGGGGTCCCCAAATATGTATTCTTCACAAGTTGGTAGATGGAAATTCATTACACAATATGGTCAATTGCTTCTTCACTAAGTTGTTCAAAAACTTGCAAGAAGCAGAATAAGAATTGAGAAAGGGAAGGGATGCTGAGAGTTGGGAAGATCCACATTTCACAGGAAAGTGGAATGTAAATGTAACAAATGCCTTAGTCAAAAGAAAATTATTGGGCTGGGGATATAGCTCAGTTGGTAGAGTGTTTGCCTTGCAAGCATAAGGCCCCAGGTTCAATCCCCATCACCACAAAAAAAAAAAAAAAGAAAATTATTCTTTTCCCTGTACCTGTCATTTAAAAATAACAGTGATTGGCAGATAAGGGAAGATACTAGTGGAATATATTATAAATAAATTGGTGAAGAGAAAAAAATAAATCTCAGAAGAAAATTGCCAACCAGTTTCAGATAGATAAAATGTCAGTGCCTTATCCCTGTTGTTCTTGAATAGGGTTACAGTCCTTTGCAGGAGCAGCTGCTGTCACTGAAGTACCCATGTCAGCTATGGAAAGCACTCAGCAAAATCAGCTTTTTCTAGCTCTTCCCTTAGGCCCAGCAGTAATGAGCCCTTCCCCAACCAGGGTATTTGGCTGTATCCTCTCAGACTGGCAGGAAATGGAAACTGGCAAGACTTCTGATAACAACAGCTTTCCATCCTAGATATTCACATTTTTAACAGAAACTCATGATGAAATCTTCAAGACTTAAAAGGTCAAGTCTCTAATGGTATAATCTGAAGTATAAGGAAAACAGTAGCATTTTTCAAATCACAATGCAAAAAAAAAAAAGATCCTCATCTTCATAGGGCTGTACAAAGTAGGATAAGCCCAAGGTGGCATATAAAACAGATCATAAGCACTATGATCCTAATTCCAAAAGAACTACCTCACTTGAAGTGACTCACTGAGTCTTTATAATAGATAAATGGTAGAATAGCTAGGCGAGGTGGCACATGCCTGTAATCCCAGTTATTCAAGAGGCTGAGGCAGGAGGACAGCAGCAAGTTTAAGGCCAACCTGGGCAACTCTGCAAGACCCTATTTCAAAATAAAAAAATAAAAAGTGCTGGGGTATGTTTCAGGGTTTTCAATCCCCCAGTACTGCAAAAAAAAAAAAAAAATTAATGAATAATAAAAGAATTTTTAAAAAGAAAAATTTTACAGGTCGGAGGAAAAACTTCTAGAATTCTCACATTTTGTAGTAAAAAAACTGTATGCTCTATTCTGTCTTTAGTGGGTATATGATCAGTAATTCTATACTTTAAAAAAAATCAGTGTTCAACTCAAAATACATAGCTGCTTTAAAAACTTTTTTTTAAAAACCCATAAAAGTGAAACTCCAGACACATAGAATTCTGTGTTTTGGGGGTGGTGCTAGGATAAACCCAAGACATTCCACATGGTAGGCAAGCACTTTATTATTGAACCACATCCCAGCCCCTAATTTTTTGAAGTTATTAAAAGTAACAACACACCTATGGTTTCCAAAGTAAAAGTTTTCAAATAAAACAACTACTTTTGGTAGGTTTATGGAAGAGGAGGCTATCACTGTGAGGAGGAACCAATCCAGAACAGTTCAGATTTTGAATAATAACAAAGGAGGTTAATCAGATGCCTAGGAACACACACTTGGAAATCAACATTTTATATCTATCCTTGGAATTCATCTTTCAAGACTCTGCTGAACAGCAGACAGGAAGATGAATCCTGCTGATGTGGACACTGAAAGGGAATTAGTGCCAATAGGTCACATACCTAGGGGCCCCACTCTATGAGCTTCTACCTGGATCACATGTGTCCCATTCAACAAGCAAAGTGTTCTAGGTCCTTCATCTTACCCCCTGCTCTATTGAAACCAAAGTGAAACAACCCAAGAGAAAGAATACATGTTAAAATGGGATTTCTTCATTTAAAGCATGCAAGCATTTCACTATAAAATCAAACAGTGGTAAAACAAAGCTATTTGCCTCCTGGAAAAAACATGACTCTTTCATGAGGACATGCTCTGTACTTCCTAATCTCATCATCAGCCGTAAACAATGTTCAGTGTGGCATATAACCTACCTTCCTAAGCTAGGATAAACAAGTCTTTGTATGAAAATAGGAGCTACACTTTATTTCGTATCCCACTTTTTAAATATTGTTACTGTAATTGTTTTACAACTATTAGAAACAATTCTAGTGTTTCCCTAATATTAAATTAAAAGACTATGTTATAACTGATTTCACCATTTTCCTATTGGATAGTTAGTTTTCTTCTCATGTAAATTTATATTTATTCACTTAATGAACTTTTGTCTGCCTTATCAGATTGTAAACGCTTGTGTTTGTTTTTGCCAGCCATTATATTTTCTTTCTTAGGCAGAATTAAATGTAGTGGAAAGACTATAGCTTTTGTTGAATGAATGAACATGTCATTTGATTCAAATCAAATAGTTCAAATCAGCTGTTCATAGTAGTCTCATATAAACTTTCCCTGTAGTCCTATTTTTGTAACTCCCTGGCAGAAAAGAAGAAATACTACTCATTGAGCACTATTATGTAATAGGCACTATGCTAGACACATTCAAGAAGAAAGACCATGCCAAAAGGATTTAGCATAGAGGACATGCCAAAAACGCCTGCTACAATACACTCAATCAAGGATCCTCTGGAAATCTTCAGTGACCTCTCCAAGAAATATCACTCTGGAAACAGCTGAAATCCTACCCTAAATGAGGACACTGTCCTCAGTGCTAGGAATCAAAACTCAGGGGATCTGCTGTAGCAAAGAACTAGGCGATATGAACCAGCTGCTCAGAAAAATGAGTTCTAAACAGCTTAGACCCTCAGGATGCTGGCAGGATTTTATGACATAATCTGTGGAGAGGAGATGGAGAAAACCCTGAATAAGAAGTCATAAGCCCATTCTGGAGAAAGGGAGAAGAAAGTATTCTGAGCGTTTCTTGCTTTAATACATTGTACTTATTCTCAGAGGTTCCTGTCTAAAACCCAGATGTCATTCTCCCTCAGCACCCTCCAGTTGAAAACCAAAAACAGATGTTTGAATTATACCTCATGTGTGCTGAGGTGTCTGTTTTCTTCCCTTAAAAATGACATATAACTAATGAATTTTCACATGTGGAAAACATAAAAACCACAAACCTTCAAGAGAGTTAACTGAAAATAATACAAGGCATTTACTTTCCTTCTCACCATGAATTTTGTGTAACTCTTTTATTTTTTTTTATTTTGTAGCTCTATTTTTTTGTGTATGTCACAGCACACATGCTTTAGCAGCTGAACAAGTATCTAGTATTTAATAATGACTCCAGGAAAATTCTACTTTATTTCCTGAGAATGTTGATGTGAAGCATTCAGTGTGCAAGGAAAATGAGGGTGGTAACTGGAAGTTCCAATGCTCACCTGGATATCACTTTAAGACAAAATAACCTGTCAGAAATAAAGCAATTTATATGATAGATTCCTATGTGGATGAAAAATGATTCTACAGTACAAGCTAAACAGAGAAGATACCTAGCTAAATGGAGGTACAAATACTACAAGCATAGTACAAAATCTCTTACTTTCCATCATTTCCCTATCTGAATCCTCCCATCCACCACTGGTGCACAGTCCTAATCTCATCTCTTAAAAGGCACACAGGTCATTACTGATAACTGTAAGAGGATAAGATCAATACAACAATTGCCACTGTCAACACAACACAAATGGGGTCTACCTTCTAGCAGTTTTCTCCCCTCCTCATATATGAGTCCTACCACTCCTTCTAGACACATATTAAAGACTACTTCCATAAATAGTTCAAGAACACATCAAGTCACATGCTATCCTAGTGATCTATAAAGACCATTTTACCTAAAGGATTGTTAAAGTGTGAGCATCAATGAAAAGTACAAATTTCATAGCTTATTGGAATGAACACTTTGAAGACTTATTCTTACATCAAAAAGGGTAACTAGGGCAACAAGTGACTCAAGAGCACAGGGCACAGAATCTGAAGAAATCTATTCCTTTATCTTCTTTGATGTCCAAGAGTAAGTCAGAGCCTCCCTAAATGAGCAGTCCTCGCCAACAACCCTGACATTTCTAATGTAGATGAAGATGACCCTTTACATGTAACCTACACTTAAGATTTTAGTTAGCTTCCTTTGATACCGAAAAACAAAATTCTCAGCACACTTTTCTTCAGTGCCAAGGGAACAAATAAACATATTGTTTCCCAAGCAATTTGATTATCCTGTCCCTAACAAGAATTCCTACTTTCTCTCAATGATATTTCAACTCTGACAGTCTGACATATTTAATTTCATGGAAATATAGGCCAGGCTATATGCGCAGTGACTAAACAGACTCCATTTTACCTTGAGACTCCATGTTATGTAGGAAATACTTCTCCCATGGGAACATCCCATCTCTGTAACCATCAACAGTTGTTTAGCATCTCCCAAGAGAACACCCTGCGTCTATACCAATCATCAGTTGCTTAGCATGACATGTTTGGCAACACAAAATGGCAATTCTTGTATAAAGAAAAATTGTTTTCTTTTTGACTCCTATTTTCCTAAACAATGTACCATGTCAACAGTGATGTCAACAGTGATTGTCTGGATGTTAGTAACATTCTTTAATTTGTACCTAAATAAGGTCATTTTGACCCACTTCCCCCTTCAGCTAATGATTTTAGATCTCATGATGTTAGTTTGTAATTTTAAATCATAGCAATAGATACTTATGATTTGATGTACCTACTTATGGTGTAAAAATCCCTGCTACCCTATGGTTGGAGTTGTTCTCCCAGTAGCCATTTTTGGGGCATTATGTGAGACAGTCAGCCAGCTGGCAAATAGACTCTCAAATTTGGACTTCTCAGTGGTGATAGGTCTGTTCTTGAGTCCCATAAGATCAACAAAATTTATCTGTTACTTTTATATGCATGCAGATCTCCATGCAGTGTTAAAGGGTCAGAGAATGCAAAGAAGTCAGAAAAGAAAGGAACAAACAATTTTCAGCCCACAGCAGAAGCCTAGCAGTTTGGAGAGCAGAGGAACTTCCAATACCCAGCACGGACCAGATGAGAAGTGTTTTAAGTTGAAGGTCAGTCAGCTGGAAAATGTCTGTAATTCTCCACTTTGGGTCTTCCCATCATTAAATCACCTACAGCCACCTCTCCCTCCAGCTGCCTCCAGTTTGTGTTGATTTCTCAGGAGAGCAGTGAATCTTCAAGGAGATTCTTACCTTTTGGCCTAACCACAGAGCATGAGTGCTGACAGCATTTCCCAGAGTGTGCTTAGAATACTTAGGTGCCCAAGATATTCATGTGAAAAACTGCCCAAACCTTCTGAAAAACCAGACCTTCCACCTCTTAAGATCCACAATAGATGGGCATTTATCTAGTGAATTTGACCTTGGGGTCTACTTATCAAGTGCTATAAGTTAATACTCTAGGCATCTTGTGTTCTACAGAACATCTTCTGGGAAGCATTATGTTTGTGCATCTGATTTTTTATTGTTAGAATCAGTCTTCCAGGAAACCCAGTGAAGTGTATAAAGAGCCCTTTCTGCCTCAGCTGTCCTCCAATGGCCCAGAGCTTACTTCCTGCACCCTACTTTTGCTGGGCCACAGGAATATTGCTCTCACCACCCACATAGCACTATGATCACTGCTGAAATGTACATCCTGCTGTCATTCTTGGTACCAAGTCTCTGAAGATCTGTCCACCCCACCTTCCTTCCATACTCAAAAATTTCTACCATCCACCATTCAACCATCACTTCCTATAGGAAGCCTCACTTTCCCTTCACTTCCCACCCACCTAGTCTCCCATCTTCCTAGGCAGGATCTGTAAGGAATTTCCATGGAACCACACGGGACACGGGAAATCACATAAGGGAATTTATTAAGCAAACAGTGTCTCCCTGCAGGGTAAGGGAGAAAATGAGAGGAAAAGAGAACGGAAAAAAAAGGGCGCGCACTAGAGAGCGTGGAAAGCCAGGAGGATAGAGGAAAGTGTGTAGGACAGACAGAAGAATGGAAAAAAGATGGCGGGGAAGCTACAGTAAAACCCTTGAATTGGGCTAACAGGGGACCGATATGGGAGAAGAATACTTGCAAGCTGACTGATGAACCAATAGCTAGCTAGGATGTTCACAGATTGACAAGTGGTTGGGAGGCGGGCAAAATGGCTGTACCTGGTGGGCAGGGGAGCAGCTTTATACAGTACAGGATTAAGTGCAACTTCTCCACACATATTTCCACTGTTCCACTATTAAAAGTAAAAATATACTTCTTTATTGCTTGCTCAGGTACTAAGCATGTAAAGGTGTTGAATAAATA
The DNA here is from genome assembly GCF_902686455.1 of Sciurus vulgaris. Taxonomy (NCBI): domain Eukaryota; kingdom Metazoa; phylum Chordata; class Mammalia; order Rodentia; family Sciuridae; genus Sciurus; species Sciurus vulgaris. The sequence continues at coordinate 95,171,709 of NC_136464.1, read as the reverse complement.
CTTGTGAATGAATCTCTAAAAAGTATATTTGCTCTTTGAGAACAAACATTACATTGTACTCAGTAGGTCTATCACTATGCAAGCACATAGCCATCCAAGAAATACATTTTCTTGACAAATACTTATACATTTTATATACACATGTAATGTCTCAGGCATCAAAATATTAACAACCTTGGTAAATTAATGTATATATGAAAGTATTTAAAAGACTGGGATAGGGAAAGGGGCTCTTCAGTCTAATAAGTGAATCTTAAATATATAAGAGTTGTTCATTTTAAGATATTATTCCATATTTGCTGTCTAGCTCATAAGATTTGATACAGGTATGAAAGGACAGGAAGACAATTTTGTCAGTGCCACCCTCAGGTTTAGACTGGATCAGGACCCCCTCAAGCTATAGCACCAGGAAACTGGCTTGTGCCTATGGCCTACAAATCACAATCCCTCAGGCTAGGGAGTGTTCCACACAGCTGAAGCATTTCCCATACTCTGAAAAGTTTTATCTTTCATGCTTTCAAGATGGAATTTGTATTTCAAGACTATGTTCTGCTCATATAGAGAAGGATTTAAGGCACTTCAGAGGAATTAATTCACAAGGAAAATTGAAAAGTATCACACATTTTTTTTGTTGTTTTATATGACAGAAATATCCATTTAAAACACTATATAATCAACCATAAAAGGATGCCAAAAATCAGAATTGTAGTCACTCACAGAGCTGAGCCAAAGGAGGCCAGACAATGCTGGATTGAGTCTACACAAGCTCATTTCCATGACTTTTAACAAGCCATCTAACTTCCCTCAGCACTCGTCTCCCAATCTGTCAGCTACATGGATTATACATGGAACAAGACCCAGGACTGACTGATAGGCTAGAATTACAATGAAGTGATGGTCACTTGTTCCTTGTTTAATGTGGCTAACAAGAATTAAAATGGTATAGAAAGTCTTTGGCCAATAGTGAATGCTATTGTTATTTGTTGGTGTTCACATCATGATTATCAAAACTACTCAAAGGAGTGACAACCTTGTGTTCTCTAAAGCATAAATGAGAACCATTTCAACCAGTAATAATACCCATCATTAAAAGCAATTCAGAATCAGATGTTAAGTACTTATCCACTGAATTTTGTAATTGTGTTTATTCATTTTTACAGAACAATCTCCCTTACCTCACAACCATGAAAGAAAAGGACAGAGAAGAGCAGGGAACTAGAGAAGTGCCCCAGGAAAAATCATCCTGATCTGAAGTTTTACTTGCTGGCCCTCCTCTTGTCTTCTAGGCCATCCTGTTAAATGTATTTATTTTGTACACAATGCTTTCTATGCCACAGAGGTGCAGGATACTGTCTTGTCTTGAACCCTACGCATAGAATGCCATGGAAGTTTGCATATCTACATCCACCACTGGACAAAATCCTCTGGGTCCACAATACCATGCACACAGAGCACTTGTTGCACTGCTCCCAACTGTCTGTGTCCCACACCTGGCCAGTCTCCTGTGGCATCTCATAGGGTTCCATGGAGCTCATGATCTTCTTGCTCTTCATTTAAAGTTCAAGGAGCATGGCTTGACTTCCCCACAATTTTTCTTTTCTCCTCTATGTTTGACTTATTCAACTTTGAGTTTGCACCAAATTGGAGGAATTTCCTTTGGAGGACCATATCCTAGGGGTAATTCATTATTTCTGTGGTTCCACTATTGCTTTTGGTACTGTGGGACGGGGAGGCCTCAGGCCATGTTGGCGTGGGGCACTCCAGGTCCTCCCTATGCTACTCTTATAGTATTCAAGGTGGGAATGGTTGAAATAGCTTCTTGAGATCAGCAGAGATCTGTGACAGCATATTATGGAATAAGGGAGGTCTTTAGCTATTGTGCAATCCACAAAATGTTGCAGCTTTCCAGTGGTGGGAGAGCCCTTGGTCTCAGACCCCTCGCACCAGAAGCAAATATGTGGCCATCACTTCATTGGACTTCTGGTCTATCAGTGAATCCTGAGTCTTGTCCCATGTAACCCATGTAACTGACTGACCTGAACTTAGTCAGCCTGGGGTACTCATAATCAAGAAGTGGCTTAATGTATGGTCCATCTCAATTTCTCTTTCTAGCCCATGTTCACCTGTGGGACCCTCATGATGTACTCTACAGTACCTGTTTGCTGGGGTTGAGGATCAGAAATTTCTTTTTTTTTTAATTTATTTTTTTATTGTAAACAAATGGGATACATGTTGTTTCTCTGTTTGTACATGCAGCCAACGCATACCATTTGTGTAATCACAAATTTACATAGGGTAATGTTGTGTAAAGATAGAAAGAGCCTGCACCTGTGTAAATACAAATACAAGGCTCTTCCCAAACTGCCCTCAACCCCTCATAAAAGCTGCAAAGAATTTTCGTCTCTTATCTTATCTGTAAAGGCTAGGTGACTGACGCAAAAGCAAACCTTGCTGGCACAAAAGCAAACTTAAAGATAATGATAACCCTCCTCTCAGAGGTCAGGGTGACCCAGAACTTAAAATAACATGCTTTGGATACAATTTTATAAGTTAACCAATTAAAAAGAACACTGTAAAACTGCTTGCCTTTCATTATAAAAACCCTGCTAAACAAGGGCTTGGGGCCTCTTAGCGTCACCGGTTACCGAGTGCACGGAGGACTGAGCTCGAGCTTGCTAATAAATGACTCTTTGTTGCTTGCATTGATCATGGTCTCTGGTGGTCTTTGTGGGGTCTCGAGCCACTGGGCACAACAGTTGTTTGATTCATTCTGTTATTTTTTTTCCTTCCCCCCGACCCCTCCCACCCCTTTTTTCCCTCTATACAGTCCTTCCTTCCTCCATTCTTGCCCCCCTCCTTAACCCTAACCCTAAACCTAACCCTAACGCTAACCCCTCCCAACCCCCATTATATGTCATCATCCGCTTGTCAGCAAGATCATTCGTCCTTTGGTTTTTTGAGATTGGCTTGTCTCACTTAGCATGATATTCTCCAATTTCATCCATTTGCCTGCAAAGCCATAATTTTATCATTCTTTATAGCTGAGTAATATTCCATTGTATATATATGCCACAGTTTCTTTATCCATTCATCAATTGAAGGACATCTAGGTTGGTTCCACAATCTGGCTATGGTGAATTGAGCAGCAATGAACATTGATGTGGCTGTATCTCTGTAGTATGCTGATTTTAAGTCCTTTGGGTATAGACCAAGGAGTGGGATAGCTGGGTCAAATGGAGGGTCCATTCCAAGCTTTCTGAGGAATCTCCACACTGCTTTCCAGAGTGGCTGCACTAATTTGCAACCCCACCAGCAATGTATGAGTGTACCTTTTTCCCCACATCCTCGCCAACACCTATTGTTGCTCGTATTCTTGATAATCGCCATTCTAATTGGGGTGAGATGAAATCTTAGGGTAGTTTTGATTTGCATTTCTCTTATTACTAGAAATGTTGAACATTTTTTCATATATCTGATGATTGCTTGTATATCTTCTTCTGTGAAGTGTCTGTTCATTTCCTTAGCCCATTTGTTGATTGGATTATTTGTATTCTTGGTGTAGAGTTTTTTGAGTTCTTTATAGATTCTGGAAATTAGTGCTCTATCTGAAGTATGAGTTGCAAAGATATTCTCCCACTCTGTAGGCTCTCTCTTCACATTACTGATAATTTCCTTTGCTGAGAGAAAGCTTTTTAGTTTGAATCTATCCCAGTTGTTGATTCTAGCTTTTATTTCTTGTGCTATGGGAGTCCTGTTAAAGAAGTATGTGAAGATCAGAAATTTCTTAAGCAGTTTCTCAAACTCTGTAGATGTGAAGAAAGGAATTTGGTATATTCTGATTAGTATGCACTCCTACAGTTCCATAAAGTTCCTTTCAACAAAATCAAGGACTTGGTGACCCTTGCATAGAGAATGACTGCAAACTCCATATATATCCCTTGAAGGGCTATCAATAATTTGGCTCCCAAAGAATTCCAGGGCAGCATAAAGGGACTACCATAGAAAACGTCCAACATATGGCCAATGGTGAACTTGTTGCTGAAGCCAAATTCTGCACCTTGATGTTGAGTTCAGCATCTAAAACCAGGTTCTCTGGCTTTAGGTCCCTATGAACAATACCCTCTGGTAATAGTGCTGCACAGTGGACACTATCTTGAGAAATTTGCCCTGTCTTTTTTCTTTCTTGCAAACATGCTCTAGTGAATATCTTTCTTCCACTCATGTACTCTTTGACTAAGAACACTGTTCCTGTGGTGTCAATTGTTTGGAAGAGTTTAACAATATTGGGGGTGATTCAGGGCCTTCACTATACTTAGTGATGCAGTCTCTGGAGGGTAGAGGAGTTCTATGGACTCTCGTTAATGATTTCATGGTCGCCTTAGTCCCACTGAGGATGTGCCAGTCCTGCTTCGTCTCAACAAAGCTTCCCTGTTCAATGGTCTTATGGAGCCAACAGGTAACAGTAAGGGTGTGCCTCTCGGCAGAGATGGCCCTGCAATATGGTGATCTGATAACTACACGAACAATTCTAACAATATTGTGTGAATCCAAAATTACAATTGGGAGAAACTCAAACATGTAAGTTCATGTCTCTTTAGTGGAAATTTCTCAGGCACAGGCAGAGGTTTGACTTTAGGGGATAAGTATCCTTCGGATTAGGGAATGATGCAGGTAGTTGTCATTTCTTGGTCCTGATCCAAGGTTCAATGCTCTGGGTAATGGTCTCTCCACAAGGAATCTAGGTCATTGCCACTTCTAGTGGATGAGTAGTTCATGTTGAGTTGTATTTGCCATGATTTCGAGAAATCTGCTGAGACCACTGCAAGCAGTATGCCCTCTGGTGCCAAGACTAACAACAGGAAAGAGTGCTCCCTTCATAGACCTATACTCTGAGGATTTGTAATGCAACTGTTTTAAAGGAACTGCTTTGTAGCAGTGATGAATCTGTCAAAGAAATAGTAAATCAGAGCTGGAAGCACAGCAGGGGCTTTCATGCTGCTCTGGGGCTAAGCAACTTGGACACACTGACTGAAGCCCTAATTACTCTTCTGCAATCAAAACTGAGAATCGCTCAGGGCTGTGAGGCTGAGGTTTCATCATACATCATGGAGCCTATGAACACTTAACACTAATAATTAAGATGTTGACCTCTAATTAGAAAGGGTTTTTTTTTCCCCTAAGTCAGGAGAAAATAAAGATGGGGGAAATAGAAAAAGGAAGAAATCCTGCTGCAGAAGGTCTCTATTAAAAATGTATACAGCATTTTTCTGACTTACAGATGACAAAGTTGGAGTTACGTTGACATTTTCAGTATTCAAATTGCTAGTTTGGTTTCTTAAGTTCTTTTATTTATACTTTGATTAGAAAGCTTGTGGTGTAGAACTTGAGAACTTTTGATTTTCATTCCACCCCTTGCCCTACTCTTCCTTGTTCTAGAACACTTAGGAAATAGTTTGATTGAATACAAACCATTTACATTCCATGAGAGCAAGGACTACATCTGACTTGCTCACTGCTGTATTCCCAGGGCTCAGAACAATATTTTGCACATAATTTGTTCTCAATAAATATCAATTGAATAAATGCTACTTTTCATAATGCCTTGCTTTAGATTTCTAAAACAAAACAATAATAACAGCTTCTGAATAAGTTTTGTACTGGTTTCCCTAGTGGTGTTACATACGTACATTTTTTTAAGATGGGTCCCCCTATGTTACCTAGGAGTCTCAAGCTCTGGGCTCAAGTGACTTGTTGACTCAGTCTCCCAAGTAACTGCCAAGTAGCACACAAGTGTATGCCATTGAGCCTGCCTACATATTTATTTTTAAAGTAGTAACTCACTTATTTAGTAGACTAAGGAAAACAAATGAAGATAAATTATGAGATATGAACCCACATATGCAGTGATATTAGACAACCTTAGATTTTACGCAAAAGTAATTCTGATAAAAGATATCATTGTGTTGTGTTGTTTCTGTATGTTGTTTATACACATAAACCAGATGAATCTGTTAGCTCAGCCTTTGCAAGCTTATTCCAGATATTTGAGACAGATGAAAAGCAGCAAACAGACAAGCCTTCTCTCAATACTGGGCAGATGATAAGCTTCGGAAATCCTTGATAATAGTAGGCTTTGAAAGACATCTGCCTAGGAAGGATCTACCTAACTTTTCCTATGTCAGTTTCTGCTTCTGTTGGTCCAGTGAAGCTCTCAGTAGTGTGCCCTGAGCATGTTCCATGCCCACAGGCCTCCTAAGAAAGCAGACCTATCACATCACCATTCTGGCCCAAGCTACTAGCCAAAGGACAGCTCATTTACATTGTAGCCTCCCCAGGAGGGGGCAGGTGTACGATCTCTGCCCAGCAGGAAGTATAGTAACTATCTGAAGAGAAACTAAGACCTGTGAAGATCATCAACAAACTTAAGGTAGGCAGAAAAAGTAGCCATAGAGGCAACAAGTTAGGCTAAGCCATGCCCAAGCAGGATTGCCCATGTCTCCATAACAGCAGCCTCAGTTCTGAGAGTAGCAAGCATAAGCAGATGTGGAGACAGCTGGGTGTCATCTAATCATCGAACTTCAGTTAGAAAGCAGTACCCAGGGTTTTCTGCAAATGACCTTCCTTTCAGGCTGCACCTAGGCTGGTGAGGTTGATCCTGTTCTTTCTTGTCTCCCTTGTGTATCTAGAAGAACCCAATTAACACATGTAAATCAAGATCTCTCCGGCTCAAATATTCTAGAATCATAATGCTGTAAAAACGTATTAATTCAGATGCAGTTGGCATCAAAATCCTGCAGGAAGAGGCCCCTGGATTCTCAAAGGAACCTCCTTCTCCACATATTCTTGCTGTCCTTCAGTCCTGCCCATCTCAACTCTGAGGAGAGGAGCACGCACCTATTTTTGGACTTGGTCCCACGGGCAAACTTATCAACACTTTTTTCTATTTTGGTTGTTTGTAATGAGATATATTTTACCAGCTGTTGTCTCCTGATCTTAGAGTCAAATGAACTGAAAGTAGTGTTATGATTATGTGTAATATGAAGACAGGAAGCACTGTTCTACTTGCTTGGGTGTTCACATAGTAATCTGGAGAATGATCAGTCATCCCCTAGGAACCTATGCAGAAGATGGGAGTGGGGGAAATTTTTAATGGCGCTTAACAGGAAGTATCATGAAAGTACCTATTCTTTTTTGACAGAATAGGTTTCCATATTCAGCTTCTACCTCAAATCAGGAAGCTCCTTTTCTTACCAAAGAGTAAGCCTGAAAGGTTCTTTTCCCACCCGTGTCCATTGTCAGTTCCACAGAACAGGGAGCTGAAAAAATGAGAATGGTTGGGTACAGGTAGAAATCTCTGCCTTCAGCCTAAGGCCAAGACAAGGGGATAAGGTGCAGAGAGGAGAGGGAAAGACAAAAAGAGAAAGGGGGTAAAAAGAGGGAAGGAGAGGAGGGAAGAACTGAAGAAGAGTAAGAAGAGGCAGAAACAGAAGGTAGAAAGAGGCCACTCCCTGGAGAACAGCAGAAAATAGATCACTGGCAGAAATACTGAAGCAGCAGATTTCTCTAGAACACCACAGGGGAGGACTCTATCTATATTTGGTGGCAGTCACATAAGCAGAGAAGAGAGCTTACCACAAATAGAAATAAATGCTTTAACACACTAATTTAATATTCATTAAGAAATTGAACACTGAAACTAGGATCCCTGGGGAAGTGATTTATCATATTTTCAATATTGCTTCCAACACAAAAAGAGAACAATTTTTCATTATATAAGAATTGCCATTTTATGTTGCCAAACAAGTCATGCTAAGCAACTGCTGATGGGTACAGATGTGGGGCGTTCCCATGGGAGAAGCATTTCCTACATAACATGGACTCAAGAGTAAAATGGAGTCTGTTTAGTCATTGCCCATATAGCCTGACGTATAACATTTCCATGGAGCCAAATCTGTCAACCTGTCACAATTCAAGATCCCTAGGCAAACAAAGATTACTTCCCAGAAGCTGAGGGGAAAGACCATACCTCTCTTTGGGCAAGGTTAAAGTTATTGCTGCTATTGATGTATAACATACTACTATTATTGATCTTTTTGTCTAAATAAATATAAATATATATACATATAATTTGAATTTTTGGAAACTTAAGCTGTGCTGTCAACTTTGGAAAAAGCATTCCAGTTTATAGTGTTGATTTGCCATTGTACAGAAATTAACAGCCATATTGGCCCAAAATGTTAAACTTATTTTTTTTTCCATCTATGGGGTTTTGATTACAGAAATTAATAAAGTATTCTCAAAATAAAAATTTATGTAGAAAAGTCCTCTGTATTTTCCAAAAATAAAAAATTACATTGATAAAAGCATAGCAATACTATACAACCTTTCAAATTTTTTTAATGTTTGGTTAATTTAATTTGATAGTCATTTCAAATGATTGTCAATATTCTTCTTTGATATTGCACCAAAACTTGATTAACTATTCTTTCTTTTCTTCCAGTGCTGGTGATTGATCCCAGGGTTTCACACTTGCTGGACAAGCACTCTGCATCCCTAGCCATAGATATTCTTAAAGGTTAGTTGCAATGTGGAATCTGAAACTTTATCAGAGGACTACATATACTCTATTATATGAAAATTAGGTTATCTGGCACTTTGCAAGACAAAGAGCCATTCATGATTTTGTAATGTCGTGTGCATTGTTTACATAATTTGGAAAATATGGTTCACTGTGTCATGCATATCTTCCAAATGTTTATTCATGTCATTAACCAATAAAAACACACACACACACTTCAATGTTGATCTTATTAGAAAAATTTTTACATATTGGGGGGCTATGGTAATAACAAGTGTCCTATTTTTTTTTCTTCAAAGTCAAAAAATATTGTCAACTTATTCTTTCAATTGTCTTCTGCAAAACCAGAGGCTCACTTTCATTCAAGAAAATGTCTGCCAAATGCCCAAGTTTGACTATTCAGTTTATTAGTCATTCTTTTGATAAAAACAGTATTTAATGAAAAAAAGCAGTAGTTTAACTTACACCTCAATTGCTCAGATACTTTGCTGGGCAAAAGATGTATGTACTTATGAAAGTGTGGACTCAAGTTCTGGATATAGTTATTAGGTCACAACCATTTGCTTTGAAAGCATTGCTAGATACTGGCATATTTTCCTCCAAAAATGTTGCCCTGTGTTATAGGTGTTGGAAGTCAATCAAATTTCTATTGCTATGACAAAACACCAGAGATGAACAATTTATTAGGCGAAAAGGTTTGTTTTAGCTCACAGCTTCAGAGATTTCAGTCCATGGTAGTGTTGCCCTTGCTTTGGACCTGTGGCAGCACAGTACATTATGGTGGGAGCATGTGGAGGAAGAGGTCTGTTCACCTCATGGCAGTCATTAAGCAAAGAGAAAGATATCAATATTCCATTCAAGGCACACCCTCATGACCTAACTTCCTTTCACTAGGCCCCACCTCCTAAAAGTTTCACCACCTCCAATAGCACTATGGGCTGGGGACCACTTTCAACAAATGGGGTTTTAGGGGATATTCAAGATTTGAACTATAACAAAAGTACTAATCCCTGTATGTTGACCGTCTTTTGGCTTTGCTTATTACATTGCCTTTACCATGGAAAAGTTCTGGATTTTTATGTTTATGAGTAAATAGAGTTTTGTTTTTTTTGTTTGTTTTGTTTTGTTTGCCATTGATGATGATGATATCAGGCTTGTGGTACTGAGGATTGAACCCAGAGCCCTGCATGTGCTACAAGAGTACTCTACCACTAAACCAAACCCCTCAGCCCAAGGGCTTTGAGATTTCATTTCTTGTTTAAGTCACAGTTTCTATAGTCTAAGTTCTCTCTCTCCCTCTCCCCCTTCCCTCCCTCCCACTCTCCCTTCATCCCCCACTTTTATATTCCCTGTTTGTTTCAAATTTTACATTAGAAATTATAATCTATTTGGAATTTATTTTGAGAATTAAAATTGAGGAAGAGCTTTTATAAATTGTCCCCTGATAGCTAACTTATTATCAGTGATATTTATTAAATAAGGCACATTTCTCTATTGATTTTTAAATGATATCTTTCCACATTCACAGTTCTCAGAGGTATTTGCATTTGTTTCTAGGATCTCTGTTCTGTTCCACTGGTCTGCCTGTTTATTACCATGTCAGAGCAAATCTATATTAAGTAAATAGCTTTAAAATATAAAGTATATATCAAAACAAATCTTCTAGTCATTTTTTTCCTCAGAATTTTCCTGGATAGTCTTATATTTTTATTTTCAGATGGGATTCCTTTATATTCCAAGGAACTTGCTAAAAAAGCAAGAGATGCATACACACACACACACACACACACCCTCACAGATCAGTGATATAGAACCTGCAGGTTTTGGCAGCCATATAAGAATGACTTGACAATGTTCCTCACACTCCCTTCAGTTATATTAAAACTTAACCTAAAACAATAAAAAGAATTGATGCTTTGAAGCAATTTCAAGTGAGTTGTGCTCATGAAGAAGCTAAGTTCTATAAAGAAGCTGATTACTTGGGAAAAAGTATGCAGCATTTTCTGTTGGACATGAGAATTTATCACAGTGATGTTAAAGACAGAGGCAGAATCAGAATGGCACAGTGAAAATAAAGATGATAAATTGGTTAGAGACATGAAAAACAAAATAGCCACAGTGCAAAAGCAGATGAGCCAAATTTCAAAGGAATTATCAGAGTTCTGATTTGCCATCTTTAGAAATATGGACAAGCACGTCTACTTAGCAAAGTGAACTAGCCCAGAAATATGATGAACCAATATTGAAATATGATATTAAAGTCACATTTTCAGATCAGTTTACATCATTTATATTAGAATTACATTTTGAACATTGTGATTGGGATATGAGGTGTCCTTCAAAAGCTCCTGTGTTAATGCAGGAATATTCAGAGGTGAAATGATTGGATTGTGAGATCTTTAACCTAATCAGTCCTTTCTAGTTTATACATGGACTGGGTGGTAACTGTAGGAGGGTGGGGCATGGATGGAGAAGGTGGTCACTACGGGTATGCCCTGGAAGGGATCATCTTCCCTCTGGCCCTTTCCTTTTTCTCTCTCTCTGCTTTCTGGCCCCTATGAATGGTGCTCCTTTGCCATGCCCTTCTGCCATATGTTTCTGTCTCACTTTGGGCCCAAAGCAATGGAGTTGGCAAATCATGAATTGTTTTAGTCATTTTTTTCACTTCTGTGACCAAAGGACCCAATCGGCACAGTTGTAGAGGAAAAAAGGTTTTTTTCAGGGACTCGTGGTTTCAGAGGTCTCCATCCATGGACGGCAGGTTCCATTGGGGCTCAAGGCGAGGTCAATCATCATAGTGGGATAGTGTGGCTGAGGAAGCAATTCACATGATGATAAGAAAGCAGAGAGAGAGGCTCCATTCTCCAGATACAAAAATTTACCCCATAGCCATGTCCCCAATGGATCACTTCTTCCAACCCTACCTGCCTCCAGTTATCACTCATTTAATCCCATCAGGGATTAATTCACTGATTATATTAAGGCTATGGCCCAATCATTTCTCCTCCAAACTTCTTTCATTGTCTCACACATGAGCTTTTGGGGGACACCTCACATCCAAACCATAACGTGGACTAAACTTCTGATACCACAAACCAAATTAAACTTTTCTTCCTCTAAGCTTTTATTGTCAGGTATTTTGGTCACAGAATAAAGCTGATCAACACAGACTCTAATGACTACTTTACCAATTCAGTTCTGACAAAAAGTACAAGATGTGGTCAGAATCAGATAAGGCCAATTCTTTTTCCTTTGGAAGTCTAAAATCATCGGCTGTGATGGGTGTGTAACTGGAAAAATATTTTCTAAAACAGGTTATGTCCAAAACACCAATAAAAAGAACAGGCATAAAATTGAGGCACTTTCAGAACATTTATTAAACAAGTGCCCAGTGAGTCATTTTTCCAACTTTTTCAGTCCCCTGACATTTACCTCTGATGTTGGTTTTGGTTTTGTTTTGCAATGCTAGATAATGAACCCAAGGCTTTTTCACATGCTAGGCAAATGTCTTGTCATTGAGCTACATTCCCAGCCCAAGCCACTGATTTTGAACCTGAACACTTCTGTGAGTGTGCTTACTGGGGAGACCACAAAGAAATATGACAATTTTGAAGAAGACAAGGAAAGAGAAGAGGAGGACTTAGAAAATGACAAGGATAAGAGGAGAACTATGCCAAAATTAACCCTAAGAAAAAAACCCAGCCAATAGGCACCATGCAAACAGCAATGAGAAGCACTGGCCATGTGGGTGGTCACCTGATGGACTACTGTCATGACGTTTGGACTGCAAGGAATGGTGCTGTTTGTTCCTGCCACACAATCATATTGAGAGTGCTTCTGCGATATGTACTCTTTTTAAAGTGCATGATTTTCACTTTCACTTTTCCTTTCTCATTATTTCATTTAACTTGTACAGTGGCAACTGAAATGCATTTCAGAAATAGAAGGTTAGTTCTAGGGCCCTCTACAGCTTTGGTGTCTGCATCCCTGACTTTCTTAATCTTTGCCCTTTAAGAAGGTCCCATAAAACACATGGGATAGGATGGGAGTGTCATTTGGACAAAGAGCAGAGGTGAAAACAAAACAAAAAACAACAACAACAACAACAACAAAAAACCCTTACACACTGTTGCCAGCCACTGGACCTGCTGCATGTGGAAATTGTTTCAATCGTATCCCATTCATCTCAGAAGAACAATGTAGAGTAAGATCATGTTCTCCTTAGGATGTTCTTGCGTTTTTGTTCTTGTGTTTGTTGTTCTTGTGTTTTATCTTTCTAGGAGTTGAATTGGGGGTGGTAGCACACACCAACTCTGAAGGCTTCAATGATTCATCCTGGAATTTATCTATACATTTGTGCTATGAAGACTTTGAACTTAACAATGTCACTCACCTTTTCTATTTCTGAAACCATATTGATGACTTGACCAGGAGCATGTGCCACTTTCTACCAAGAACAAGTCCTATGTAGAAGAAATCACACTATTCTCTGCCATCAGCTACCAAGTGCAGTAGCCTATTCTCATGACATACAGACCACGTGTTGCTGTTGGAGGGTACAGGTGTGTTACAGAGCCAGGATTCCTGTCTTCTCCAGTGAAAGTATTGGATGCTGAGTGCAGCTTTTCAACTCAGTATGTGAATGTCAAGCTTTGTTTCCCAGTAATTCCCATTTAGAATCCACCATTCATCTTGTCATAGAAGTCCTGGGATTAGTGCAACTAGATAGTAGTTGGCATGTTAGGGTTGTGTGGGAAGGCAGTCTCTGGCAGCCAGGGATAGCCGTGATCACCTAAGACCAGGCAGGTGAAAGGTGCTCAACCTTACCTTATAACATTTGTAGCTGAATATGGTGTTTTCAATTTATGCAGAAGAGTTAAGAATATCATATTAAAGTTGTGAAACATGAAAACAACAACAAATTTCACTTTAACATTAGTGTGGTATATTTGTTGAAACTGAAGAGTTAATATTAGTAAATTATCAACTAAAGTCCATTGTTTACACTAAGCATCATCTATTTTATACATTCTATGGGCTTGACAAATGTATGTCATGTATCTACAATTATAACATCATGCATAATGCTTAAACTGCCCTTAAAACCCCACGTGCTCTACCTATTCATCTCTCCTCCCCCGTAATCCCTGACAAAGCTGATCTATGAAAAAAACAATATGACATTTTCTGAATTATCCTGAAAAATTATGGGAAAAATGTTATTAGAGAGGCATTTCAACAAGTAATCAAAAAATTATGTTTTTAGATTTTGTAGTATTTGTAGTATACTATACTTTGTTATTTGTTTTCTCATCCTAAGTAAATATTCCCCTGCTCCCCAGTTTATGTTTTAGACCTCACATACCCAGAATCTGCTCTTTTCTGTTTTTCTTGGTACCAAGGATTGAACCCAGGTGCACATAACCACTGAGCCACATCCCCAGCCCTTTTTTATATTTTATTTTGAGACAGGGTCTTGCTAAGTTACATAGAGCCTTGCTAAATTGCTGAGGCTGGCTTTGAACTTGCAATCCTCCTGCTTTAACCTCCAGAGTTGCTGGGATTGCAGGTTTGTGCCACCATGCCCAACTTCCTTTTTTTTTTTTTTTTAATTGGTCCCATCTTTATTTAAAATTTTTATATTTTGTTCCTCAAGGACTATTACCATTGATTTTGACTTTTACCACATTGAATGATAATATTATTTTAATAGCCCAGTTTCTTAGCTTCCCCTCACTCACTTCACCCCAATGCTGACCCTGCTTGTCAGAGGTGGGTGGTTGAAAAATCACCTTAGGTTCATTTCCTTCTCAATCACCAGCCGAGTGCTTGAGTTCAGATCTAGTTTAGTGGTTTTGAAAAACTGCCCTTTCTCTGCCTTTTCTTATGATTTCTGTCCTGGTGCCCGATTCTGCCTCCACCCAATAGCTCATACCTATGTCCTGAGCCCTGACACCTACCTTCCCTCCACCTACCCCATGGGGGCCTATACAGGTCATGTTGGCTTCCACACCTAAACAGCTCTCTGACATGACCGCCCACGACCATCACCACCACAATTGACCTAGGTATGAGAACATGTGAAAGTTGACCTTCACTTGATTAACTGCAATAGCTGTCTAACAGGTCCACCTACATTATCCTTGTCCCACACATACTACCATTCATCCCACATCCACAGTGACCTTTTCAAAATTTGAATCAGGTTAATTGCACCCATGATTCAAAATCCTCCACTATCTTCTCATTCCTCAAAACCCTAAGAGCCCAGCCCCTCTCTACCTTCTATCCTGGCAGTTTCTCTTTGCTTTGGGTCCTAACGTCACATAGTCCTTATTTCAGTCCCTACCCCCACCATGTTCACTGACTCAGGGACTTCATAAGGACTGGCATGTTCTTCCCTGCAGCCCTTTCTGTGAATTTCCCTTTACCTTCTTCATATAGGTTTCTTCAGCCTCCCTGACCAAGTCAGATTCCACCTCCTTAGTACCTGCCAAAGTGACTGGCTTGTATTTGTTAGTGTGACATTTTGCAAGGTGGTCTCATCCAACATATCGAGAGCTCCATATAGGTGAAGCTATCTCACTAGAGAAAGAAGAGTGAGCTAGATATGGATCAGAGTATTTGCACCACCCTGAGAGTAATGCCTCCTTAAATTTTGCACCCAGTGTGCCCACTTGCAGACCTTTGGTTCCTGCCCTGGAGTGGACACATGCTTTTCACAAGCATGGCCCACAGAGTGAGGGAAAGGGTTGCTGTAGAAGGGAAGGACTGACTGTGAAATAAAAACTATGATATTTATTTAGCAGGAATAAGACAGAAGACAGAATTATCTTAAAGGCAGGGGCCTGACCAATTGAGCCATCCACAAGGGTCTGGCTCTAACAAAGGAAGGAGTCCTCTATTGCTTTCTGTATAGTGGTACAGATCAAAAGGGGACCAGTAGGAGCTTCTTCCTTGAAAATCAGGATGCAGGGTGGAGTTCAGCAAGCTATTTGGCTCTAGTGGGTCATTCCCACATCTAGGGCTTGTATTTGAACTTTCGTGGGGAACCAACGCAGGATAACCACATGACTCAGGCAGTTTCTGAGACCAGATCCTCCTGTCTAATAGCTTAACCAAGTTTGGTTCACATAGAAGACATGAGTGGCTTTCTGCATAGTCCCCCCTTTGAATTTTTTTTAAACGCAAATGATGGACAGTTACTTCCAGGTCCCAGATCCTGGTTCTGATGGTACACCAACCTATTATCATGATACAAAAAAGAATTAGTAGCAAACATATCACTCCAATAATATACCATGCAGAATGTTTTCTACATGTTTCTAGGATTAAAGCCAATTAATGCATAAATTATTTATTTAGCTAGAGATGTAAGGTCCATGAGATCAATTCTGCTTTTCTGAATATCCTGGATGTGATGATGTAACTTCATAAGATCCAGGCTATCATTATTGCTATGTCAAATGCCCATTAGATGATTCTTAATTATTTTCCAGTCCCATTGGGAAGTATGTATTTGGCTGCAGTAACACAGACATGCTTACAGTCATCATGGCATTTAAGCCTTTGTTTACATTTGAGAGCAAAAACTCAATACCAATATTTGTTACAGTAGCTGTTAAAGCATTTAATTTAGTCTCAATCATTTCATCAATACTTAAATTCCAGGAGTCATAGTACCTTGACAGAAAGAACTATGCCCCTAGATATAGTTAATGTGGGAACAGATAGAAGCCTTAAAGAATACTTTAAAATATATGGGATCCAAATTATCATCAATTAAGAAATAAATGATAGAACCCCAAATGTGAATTATTGATCTTTCTAGTATAACATCAATCAATTTGCTGGACTCTGATTTGGTCTTCATTACATAGTTACTAGTAGCGCAAAGCAATACTGAAACAACAGGGAGTAGACTAAATCACATGAAGTTTCAAAAATCAGAATGATTGCATATCTAATCTTATTTTTGTATTCTGAAAATAGTTTCAGATAACTCAACTATTTTCCTAATTTCTTAGATCTTCAATTGTATTAAAAATTCAGATTAAACATGGTTGCCTGCAAATTCTTTTCAAGAAGAAGTTAAAGTGAAACATTTAATGGCAGAGCTGTTCCAAGAAGACACAACCAGTTTCCTAATGTTATACCTGTGACCAAATTGAGTTCCAAGCTGAATGCAGAAGAGCCACCATGCTCCTCACAAAGGAACCAACAGGGCTCCTTTCTCATGACATCATACCCAGCCCAGACTTAGCAGAAATAGGGGAAATCTTCCTGCCAGTTGCCAGGACTCAAATACCACAACTGAGCTGTGGGGCAATGACAAATATTTCTAATTTTTTGTCTCATATGTAGAGTAGGGATACTAATACAATGCCTACTTTCCAGGGTTGTTCTGAGAATATGATCATGCAGGGGAAGACCTCAGCACTAATAAGACATTTAGTGGGTGTTCAAACTGTATTAGCTATTAAGAAGCTTCCCCTTCACTTACCACGCCTGTACCTGGTCTCACATCAACAGTGCCAAACTACAGTGTGTTTAGTTATGTTAAATGACCTGGGTAAGATGGCTTACCTTTTTATTTTTCTGAAATAGTGAATTTTTGGTTCTAGAGACCCCAACTTTTTAAACCAGGTCCCCAGCCTGCAGCATTTCATAGAAATATAGGTATAGATGTGCATCATAGCATCACTTATATACCTTAAATCTGACTTTTTTGGTCAATTATTCCCCAAGAAAGTTGGGAAAATTTTTTTAAAAATTTAATGCCCTCTTCTCTACTAAATCAGAAACTCCAAGATCAATTAAGTTTTAAGAACCACAGCCTAAGGTCAATGTCTAAAAAACAAAATCAAAATGAACTTCTTGAAGCTCCCCAACTCTTGCCCCAAGGCACTGTGTTGCAACTCCACCTTTCCACCTGTGGTTTGTATTTTAACCTCACAGAAAAGGCCTGCAGGTATTCAAGATAGCTATTACACAAACTGAATATGTTTTGTTAATTTCATTTTGTATTTTCCTTGTAAACTCTATAACTGTTGCCTGTTAAAGTTTTGAAGAGGTATTGCTCCTGAAGACAAACAACCTGGGTTAATTTGAGATAATAAGCCATCACCTACAGGACAGATAGGATATAAGGTTAACTTCCAGTACTAATATATACCCCAATTAAATAAAAGGGATAAATGACTGTAAAGTTAAAGACATTAAAGTTAAAGCCCAGTACGCTTATTTAAGACTGGTGAGAATGTTGCTTGCTGAATGTTTAAGGCCAAGGCTTAAAGATTAAGGTTAAATAAAAGGAGAAAAAAAAATATTTGACTTAAGCCCTCTGCATCAGCCTGAACCCAGGGAAAAAGGGAACCTCAAGGAGTCTTTGCCACTGTGGGCCACAATGACCTCCTAATCAGGGAGATGAAAGAGACCACTGGAGAACAGAAAGATGATAATTGCACCTGCTGCAAAGAGGAAGGTCATTGAAAAGGAGACATCCCTGATGCTTCCAAGGGAAACTACTGCATCAAGGAGACCCTAACCCATCCTAGAAAGCAGATGGCACTAAAAGAGCTAAGAAGCTGCTCTCAAGTTCCCCCAGAGTGACCCCTGTGGGAACTCAGCTGACTCTTAACAACAGATAGGAACAAGACCAATTTGACCAGCTTGGTCTTAAATATCTAGCAAAAACAGTTATAGCCAAAGTACCTGGGCATTTAAAAAGAAAACCAATAGTTCATTTAAATAGAACTTAAGGCATATACTTATATCAATCACACAGCCCTGGTGCCCCCCAAATTCTGAGGCATTTTTCTTTTGCAAGGGTCATATTTATGCCTTCCTACCAAAATTAAGCTAGCCTCTGTACCTTAATCTTTCTTACTCCTTGAAATTATATTTTACCCCAAAACCAAAGCCTACCCATTCCAATAACAGCACACACTAGGAGAGCTCCCAAGGTTTTCCCTTACTCATAGGGCTAAAAACATCTACTTGGATTAGCACAGGAGCAACAGGATTAGGAAAATCTATTCACCATGAAAATAGTCAACACAAGTTATTGCATGTCAGCAATTGGACTCCTTAACTGCAAAACCAGTCGGGGAAGATTGCTATTTCTATGTAAACCAATTGGGAGTAGTAAGAGACAAAGGTAAATGGCTCTAGGACCACCTGGAATATGGATAATAGATCTGACTCAGGATCCTTTGTGAATCTGGAATGGCGATTTTCAATATAGTAAGTTTAAAGGCACTGCCCTCGCCTGTGTGGAACTCTAGCACTGCACCACCTAGGCCCTGGTCACAGATCTCCAGTACCACCCAGGCCCAGCCTGCAGATCTCCAGTGCAGCACCCCGTGTGTACTCAGCACCACTCTGTGTCTCCCCATCTACTAACTCAGGGTACGCCTCTGCCTGCCATCATGGATTATTCCCAACCAGTACGCTGCCATCTTCAGTTGGGGCAGCTCCCATCCTGGGACATCACATTATCAAGTAACTTTTATGCATCAGGCCACTGAAGACAGGGAGTTTTGAATAGTATATTATAGTTTTGTTGTAGATTTTTTTATTAATATTATTACTATTATTGCTACTTTTATTTTTTTATTATTTTTCTCACTCTATTTTCCTCTTATCTATCTGTTTTGTTGGAGACTCTCCTTTGTCTCATGCTAAGAACCAACTTCTTCTGATTCACTTTCACTCTTCCTATGATCTAGTACCTCTGTATACTCACATCTCATTAACATTACATCCTACACTCCTCCCCATCACCTTTGTCCACTATTAGAAATTGTGGACCTTATTGCAAACCTATTGTTTATGCTATAGATAATAATCAAACTCATCATATCTGTTTATTATGACAATACTATTAATATCTTACTAGGGGCTATTTGGGTTAAGGCTGCATAGTGTTTGTATTGTGTGCTGCTAATATTTACCTCCCCTTTTAAGGTGAGGTATTAGAAACCTGCAAGGGCACTCTAAACCTATGGGGGTAAACTGCAATACCTTCGATCCGCACTGCTAGAGGGGAAGCTACATGAACAACATGAAAAAATAAAAGAAGAAAGTGTTCCAAAGAAACCAAGAGGCTATATTAATAGAATCGAATGACAGATTGGTAGAAGAAATGTCAGAAAAGGAGTTCAGAATGTACATAATTAAAATGATCCATGAAGCAAAGAATGAGATAAGAGAGCAAATGCAGGCAATAAATGATCACTCCAATAAACAGTTAAAAGAGCAAATGCAGGAAGCAAAAGACTATTTAAATGAAGAAATAGAGATTATGAAAAAAAAAACAGATATCCTTGAAGGAAACAATAAACCAAATTGTTACAAAACTCAATAGAAAGCATCACCAACAAACTAGATCACTTGGATGACAGAACCTCAGACAATAAAGACGAAATATTTAATCTTGAATATAAAGTTGATCACACAGAGAAGTTGGTAAGAAATCATGAACAGAACCTCCAAGAATTAAGGGATAGCATGAAAAGATCAAATTTAGGAATTATTGGAATTGAGAAAGGCACAGAGATACAAACCAAAGGAATGAATAATCTGTTCAATGAAATAAGATCAGAAAATTTCCCCAACCTGAAAAATGAAATGGAAAATCAAATGCAAGAGACTTATAGAACATCAAATGTACAAAATTACAACAGATCCACACCAAGGCACATTACTATGAAAATGCCTAATATACAAAATGAAGAGAATTTTAAAGACTATGAGAGAAAAGCATCAGATTACATATAGAGGGAAATCAATACAGATTCAGCAGATTTCTCAGCCCAGATCCTATGAGCTAGAAGAACCTAGAACAACATATTTCAAGCTCTGAAAGAACATGGATACCAACCAAGAATCTTTTACCCAGCAAAACTTACCTTCAGATTTAATGATGAAATAAAATTCCATTTGTTAAAAGAAATTACAAATAGAAATCCTGCACTATAGAGCATTCCCAGCAAAATATTCCATGTAGAGGAAATGAAAATCAGCGAAGGGAGGAACTACACTAAAGGAAAACTCAATCAAAGGAGAAACCAAGTCAAGTTAAAGACCAAAAATAAGCCAAAATGACCCAGAAATACAAATCATATCTCAATAATAACCCTGAATACCAATTGCCTAAGTTCATCAATCAAAAGACATAGACTGGCAGATTGTATTGAAAAAAAAAAGACCCAACAATATGGTGCCTTCAAGGGACTCATCTCATAGAAAAAGACACCAACAGATTAAAGGTGAAAGGATGGGAGGAAACATACCATGCATATGACTCAGTAAAAAAGCAGGGGTTCCCATCCTTACATCATTTAAAGTGAACTTCAAGTCAAAGTTGAAAGGATAGAGAAGGAATTTCAAATTACTTAAGGAAAACATCAATCAACAAAACATAACAAGCATAAATATTTATGCCCTAAACAATGGTACATTCATGTACATAAAACAAACCCTTCTTAATTTCAGGAATCAAACAGACCACAATACCATAATACTGGGTGACTTTAACTCATATCTCTCACGACTGGATAGATCTTCCAAACAAAGACTGAACAATGAAATCATAGAACTCAATAACACAATCAATAATTAGACAGCATACATATGTAGAACATTTCATCCATCAACAACCAAATATATATTTTTTTCTCAGCAGCACATGGATCCTTCTCTAAAGCAGACCATGTTATGCCATGAAGCAAGTCTTAGAAAATAGACAAACTACCTTGCATTCTACCAGATCATAATGAAATGAAATTAGAAATCAATGATAAAATAAAAAATAGAAGCTACTCCAAAACCTGGAGACTAAACAATACGCTATTGAAAGATGTATGGATAGCAGAAGATATCAGGGATGTGATAAAAAAGAAATCTTAGAGGTAAAAGAGCACAATGATACAAACTATAAAAATCTCTGGGAAACTATGAAAGTAGTACTAAGTGGAAAATTCATTGCATAGAGCACATTCAATAAAGAATAAAAACTCAACAAATAAAGGACCTAACATTACATCTCAAAGCCCCAGAAAAAGAAGAACAGATCAACACCAAAAGTAGTAGAAGACAGGAAATAATTAAAATCAGAGCTGAACCAATGAAATTGAAACAAAAGAAACAATTTAAAAAATTGACAAAAGGTGGTTCTTTGAAAAAATAAACAAAATTGATAAACCCTTAGCCACACTAATGAAGAGAAGGAGAGAGAAAACACAAATTACTAAAATTCATGATGAAAAAAGAAATACCATGACAGACATAATGGAAATAAAAAACACAATTAAAAGCTACTTTGAAAACCTATACTCTGATGAAATAGAAAATCTAAAAGACATTGACAAATTTCTAGAGACATAGGATCTACCCAAACTGAGTCAAAAGGACATACACAATTTAAATGGATCAATTCCAAGCAATGAAATAGAAGATACCATCAAAAGCATACCAACCAAGATAAGCCTGGGACCAGACTGATTCTCAGCTGAGTTCTATAAGACCTTCAAAGAAGAACTAATACCACTACTCCTCAAAGTATTGAAACATGAAACTGAAAAGGAAGGAGCCCATCCAAACTCATTCTATGAAGCTAGTATCATCTGATACCAAAACCAGACAAAGGCACACCAAGGAAAGAAGACATCAGACCAATATCCCCTGAGGAACATAGATGCAAAAATTCTTTAAAAAATTCTGGAAAATCCCATACAAAAACATATGGAAAAGATAGTGCATCATGATCAAGTGGGTTTCATCCCAGGGATACAAGGTTGGTTCAACATCTGAAAATTAATAAACATAATTCACCACATCAACAGACTTAAAGAGTTAAGAATCATATAATTATTTCAATAGATGCAGAAAAGGCATTTGTTAAAATACAGCACCCCTTTGTGCTCAAAACATTAGAAAAAATAGGGATAATAGGAACATACCTCAACATTGTAAAGACTATGTCTGCTAAGCCCACACAGCCAACATCATTCTTGATGGAGAAAAACTGAAAGCATTACCTCTAAACTCTGGAACAAGACAGGGATGCCCTCTTTCACCACTTCTATTCAACATCATTCTTGAAACTATAGCCAGAGCAATTAGACCAAGGAAATGAAAGGGAATCAAATAGGAAAAGAAGAATTCAAAGTATCAATCTTTGCTGATGACATGATTCTATATTTAGAGGATCCAAAAAATTCCACCAGAAAACTTCTAGAACTGATAAATTAATTTAGCAAAGTAGTAGTATATAAGATCAACACTCATAAATCTAATGCATTTCTATTCATAAGTGATGAATCATTTGAAAGAGAAACTAGGAATACTACCCCATTCACAATAGCCTCACAAAAAATGAAATACTTGTGAATCAATCTACCAAAAAAGGTGAAAGACCTCTACAATGAAAACTACAGAATACTAAGGAAAGAAATTAAAGAAAGCCTTAGAATATGGAAAGATCTCCCATATTCTTGGATAGACAGAATTAATAATGTCAAAATGGTCATACTACCAAAAGTGCTATACAAATTCAATGCAATTCCAATTAAAATCTCAATGACGTTCCTCACAGAAATACAGAAAGAAATCATGAAATTCAGAATAGAAGAAGAGACAAACTTTACCTAAATACAGTTATCTCATACTAGACAAAGGCACAGAAAACATACAATGGAGAAAAGATAGCCTCTTCAACAAATGGTGCTGGCAAAACTGGAAATCAATATGCAGCAAAATGAAATTAAATCCCTATCTCTCACCCTGAACAAAACTCATCTCAAAATGGATCAAGGGCCTCAGAATTAGACCAGAGACCCTGCACCAAACAGAAGAAAAAGTAGGCCCAAATCTTCATCATGTTGGCTTATGACCAGACTTCCTCACCAAGACTCCCAAAGTACAAGAAATAAAAGCAGGAATCAATAAATGGGATGGATTCAAACTAAAAATTTTTTTCTCAGCAAAGGAAACAATCACCAATGGAAGAGAGAGCCTACAGAGTGTGAGAAAATCTTTACCACATGCACTTCACACAGAGCACTAATCTCCAGAATTTATAAAGAACTCAAGAAACTTTACATGAAAAATAAAAATAACCCAATCAATAAATGGGCTAAGGAACTGAGCAGACACTTCACAGAAGAAGATATGCAATTGATCAATAAATATATGAAAAAATGTTCAACATCTCTAGTAATTAGAGTAAAATTAGTAAAAGTACCCTAAGATTTCATCTCACTCCAATTAGAATGACTATTATCAAGAACACAAGTGACAATATGTGTTGGCCAGGATGTGGGGGAAGAGGTACACTCATACATTGCTGGTGAGATTGCAAATTGGTGCAGGCACTCTGGAAAGCAGTGTGGACATTCCTCAGAAAATCTGGAATGAAACCACCACTTGACCCATCTATCCCATTCTTTGGTCTATACCTAAAGGACTTAAAATCAGCATACCACAGTGACACAGTCACATCAATATCTATAGCAATTCAATTCACAATAGTGAGATTGTGGAACCAACCTAGATGTCCTTCAATAGATGAATGGGTAAAGAAACTGCAATGTATATACACACACAATGGAATATTAGTCATAAAGAAGAATAAAATTATGGCATTTGCAGGTAAATGGATGGAGTTGAAGAATATAATGCTAAGATAAGCTAATCCCAATAAAACAAAAGGCTGAAAGTTTTCCTGACAAGTGGATGCTGATACATAATGAAGTGTGAGTAAGTAAAGAATGGAGGTACTTGGATTTTGTAGCAGGAAATGAGGGGAGGGTAGAGGGCAGGGGAAAGGAAAGATGGTGGAATGAGACAAACATCATTACCCTATGTACATGCATGATCACACAAAAGGTGTGACTCTACTTCATGTACAACTAGAGAAGTGAAAAGTTGTACCCCATTTGAGTACAATGAATTTAAAAAAAAATAATAATTTTTTAAAGTTTAAAATGCTATCCATCTTAATATTTCCTTTCTTAAGGAATTCTATCTCACAGTATTTGTATTAAATCCCTGTTCTACTGTCTGGACACATTCAAGTACAATATAATGCCTCGCAAAACATATATGATGTTAAATGTGAGAACTGTATGCTGCAACAATGTGTCAATTTGTCTACACTACAAAATTCAAGACAAACTGTTATGATACTCAAAAGGCCAGTAGCCACCTGGCTCCCTGTAAAATTAAAGGAACCATGGCAGGAAACACCTTCACTAGCATTTATGCAAGAATTGCTACAACATCAAAAAATCGATACTGAGCGCTTCATCTGGTGGCTAACAGCTGGCATTGTTATCTTGGCTGGGATAAATTACCTCTGCATCTGCTGCAGTAGTGGTTTTGCACCATTAGGCAGACAATTCATTTCCTCCAACAATTTCAAAAGAATTTTTCCAAGACTTGGCAAACTCATGTACATATTGATCAAGAAATTTTAAGTGAAATTTAACAACTAAATGATTCTGTTATATGGCTGGGAGAAGAAATACAAGATTTATTATGGGCTCAGACACTCCAATGCCATTATAAAATTATCCAATTTTGTGTTACTAGAGTTCCATATATTGATACTGAGATTCAATGGTAAAATGTATGTAATCGAGCTGGGCACAGTGGCCCATCCCTGTAATCCCAGCAGCTCCAGAGGTCGAGGCAGGAGGATCACATGTTCAAAGCCAGACTTAGCAAGAGAGGTGCTAAGCAACTCAGTGAGACCCTGTGTCTAAATAAAATACAAAATAGGGCTGTGGATGTGTCTCATTGGTCAAGTGCCCCCGAGTTCAATCCCTGGTACCCCCCCCAAAAATGTATGTAATCTAATGGGACTTGATCCTTTTCATAACACCTCTTTGAATGTATTAAAATTACAATCTCAGTTCCTGGCCATGGTCAATACAAAAACACCTACTTTTAATAATGAAGACTTTTGGGGCCAGTTAGTTGAAGGGATTTCTTCTCTTAAACTTCTTTAAATACTTTTCTACACATGTAGCTGGATTACTAGCTACAACTACACTGTTAATTTTATCTCTGTTGTTTTGCATAGTTTGTCAAGCAGGATGGAGATGGTTAAAACATCAGGGAACTATGGTTCCAAAGTTAATCATGTTTGCTATGCCTCAGAGGAACCAGACTTCTGAAATCAAGGAGAGTGCACCCTAAATTTGAGTGGGACAAAATGGCCCTAAGGAAAATAGGGTCTCAATCAACTTACCTTCTACATACTTTAGGTGTATAATTCCTGGCATTTTAGAAGAACATATTCTGTTTTGACTCTGGAAAATTGTTTTCCTAGCACTAGCAAATTAGTTAATCTTCACCTTTCTTATAATAACCTTTCTTCTCCCTATTCTTAATTTGTACAGAAGTAGTTTCTTAATGAGGTAACCTGCCCAACTCAAACTGCCTCCCTGAACACACTCCTCCAGCATTCACGGCCTCCACAAAAGAGGACTCTGCCTATGATGACCTCGAGAGCCCCCCACTCCTCCCCACCAAGGTATCCATGCTCTATTCCAGAATTGTGAAAAGAAGGGACCCCACTTTGCCCCTTCTCATCAGTAAATAGCTAGAGACCTGATCTCTTCATCCCAATTCACTTCTCCCTTTCAGAGTTTGGAATGAAGGGTTATAATATTCATAAAAGACAGTCCCCAGGAAAAAACTGGAAATATATACTTTATATTCCGTAAGATCATTTTTCAAATAAGTTCATCTGGTGTTTTCTCAGAAGCAAATTGTGGTCATGCTTTCATAAGAATACCATACAAATGATGCTGGTTCTTCTCAGAGCATCTCATCAAGGGATGCATGATGTTGGCTTGTCTTATAATTGGTGAGGTGAATTTGATCATCCAATCATGTTGATGTCTGTCAAGTTTGACACAAAATCAACATTGTCACTTTTGCTGTTGATTAGTACTTTGTGAAGAGTTACTTCAAGATTATACCAATATCCTCTTCTTCATCAAACTTCTATCCATAAGCTTGAGCCTGTGCTGGCAACTATTCCTGAACCAACAACAATGGTGGTTGCCAAATGATATCTCTATTATTCTTCTTATCATTATATTTGCATTCTACTCTAAAGAAAATCTTCTCTTTCTCCTGTATTTACTCATTTACTTATGTCAATATAAATTAATGATACCCATCTTAACTCTCTTCTATCCCAATGCTATCGTAATTAAACTTTCCAACTGTCTCAAATTTGGTTAGTGGCATTACTCTAAGGTGGCTCTTTTGTCCTTTTGACACATCTCCATGGTTCTTTGAGTATTTTCTTGTATGGCACACAAAGTGATTCAGGCTCATCCTGTATTTCTGCCTGTCTCTGACTGGAATCAGTCATCACTCCAGAGTCTGGTTCTGTTTTTGGTGGATGGTATTCACTTGCTACTGAGGTGTCAAAGTGTTTAGATTCTCTCAGCAGAAAGAACAATGTTAGCAACATCTCAACCATGCCAACACATTCCTCCACTTGTCACCTCTATAACTTATCCTTCAGCATTCCTGGTATTAACAGGCACATCCCAATCAAATATATCTCATCCCACAGCAAAGACCTGTTCTGATTCCTCCACTCTGGGGAGATAAGGTAGGAGATAAACAGAAAGTAAAAGGGAGAAAAGGAGGGGGAAAGGAGGAAAGAAAGGAGAATGGAAGGTCAAATCAACATTTTTTTAGGATTTATGAATTTTATTATTCGCGTATCATACTTTAGTAAAAAATATTATTTCACCCAGAAAACTTCTAGACCTCATCAATGAATTCAGCAAAATAGCAGGCTATAAAATCAACACACATAAATCTACAGCATTTTTATATACAAGCGACGAAACAGCTGAAAGGGAAATGAGGAAAACAACTCCATTTGCCTCAAAAAAAATAAAATTCTTGGGCATCAATCTAACCAAAGAGGTAAAAGATCTCTACAATGAAAATTACAAAACACTGAAGAAATTAAGGAAGACCTTAGAAGATGGAAAGATCTCCCATGTTCTTGGATAGGCAGAATTAATATTGTCAAAATGGCCATAATACCAAAAGTGCTATACAGATTCAATGCAATTCCAATTAAAATCCCAATGACGTACCTCACAGAAATAGAGCAAGCAATCATGAAATTCATCTGGAAGAATAAGAAACCCAGAATAGCTAAAGCAATCCTTAGCAGGAAGAATGAAACAGGGAGTATTGCAATACCAGAACTTCAACTATACTACAAAGCAATAGTAACAAAAACAGCTTGGTATTGGTACCAAAATAGACAGGTAGATCAATGGTACAGAATAGAGGACACAGACACAAACCCAAATAAATACAATTTTCTCATACTAGACAAAGGTGCCAAAAACATGCAATGGAGAAAAGATAGCCTCTTCAACAAATGGTTCTGGGAAAACTGGAAGTCCATATGCAACAGAATGAAACTAAACCCCTATCTCTCACCCTGCACAAAACTCAACTCACAATGGATCAAGGACCTTGAAATCAGACCAGAGACCCTGCATCTTATAGAAGAAAAAGTAGCTCCAAACCTTCAACTTGTTGGCTTAGGATCAGACTTCCTTAACAGGATTCCCATAGCACAAGAAATAAAAGCAAGAATCAACCACTGGGATAGATTCAAACTAAATAGCTTTCTCTCAGCAAAGGAAACTATCAGCAATGTCAAGAGAGAGCCTACAGAGTGGGAGAAAATCTTTGCCACTCATACTTCAGATAGAGCACTAATTTCCAGAATATATAAAGAACTCAAAAAACTCTACACCAAGAATACAAATAACCCAATCAACAAATGGGCTAAGGAAATGAACAGACACTTCACAGAAGAAGATGTACAAGCAATTAACAGATATATGAAAAAATGTTCAACATCTTTAGTAATAAGAGAAATGCAAATCAAAACTACACTAAGATTCCATCTCACCCCAATTAGAATGGCGATTATCAAGAATACAAGCAACAATAGGTGTTGGAGAGGATGTGGGGAGAAAGGTACACTCATACATTGCTGGTGGGACTGCAAATTAGTGCAGCCACTCTGGAAAGCAGTGTGGAGATTCCTTAGAAAACTTGGAATGGACCTACCATTTGACCCAGCTATCTCACTCCTCGGCCTATACCCAAAGGACTTAAAATCAGCATACTACAGAGATACAGCCACATCAATGTTCATAGCGGTTTAATTCACAATAGCCAGACTATGGAACCAACCTAGATGCCCTTCAATTGATGAATGGATAAAGAAACTGTGGTATATATATATACAATGGAATATTACTCAGCTATAAAGAATAATAAAATTATGGAATTTGCAGGCAAATGGATGAAATTGGAGAATATCATGTTAAGTGAGATAAGCCAATCTCAAAAATCCAAAAGAGGAATGATCTCACTGATAAGCGGATGATGACACTTAATGGGGGTTGGGAGGGGGATAAGAATGGAGGAAGGAGGGACTGTATGGAGGGAAAAGAGAGGTGGGAGGGGTGGGGGGGAAGGAAAAAAATAACGGAATGAATCAAACATCATTACTCTATGTAAATATATGAATATGCAAATGGTATGCTATTACTCCATGTACAAACTGAAACAACATGTATCCCATTTGTTTACAATAAAAATAAATTTTTAAAAGTTTATTTAGAGTGTACTTAAATAATCTCAACTCTATCTTCTTTATCAATATCTTGAATATACTTATTGAATGTGTATGCATGTGGTGGGTAGGATCCAAGATGGCAGACTAGAGGGAGGCTGCGTTCCTTGTCGCTCCATAACTTGAGTTTTAAGCAGAGTATATCTGTTTCTTGGTAAGGCAGTCTTCGCTGCTTATCAATCCCCTGCTGTTTACCCCATTTCTCCACTTGATCACCTACAATCTACCAGCATATTGACTACTTTTTGAATGCAGATTGCTCACTGACTACTGCCTATAATCTGCCATTTGCCTGCCTCTTGCCTGCCCATTGCCTGCTTTTCACCTACCCATCACCCCACCCGAGGTCCAGCTGCTAATTGTCTGTCAGTAGCCAGCAGACCAAGGGCAGACAGCCACTGGATTGCCAGCTGCCTTCTGTTGCCTGAAAGTGCACTGTCACAGTACCTGCAGGTTTGGTTACACATGGCTGCCACCATTTTGAGACAACAGCAGGAACTGTAGGACCCCTGGCTGGACTGACTGAGCCCCATTTCCAGGACCCCTCAGACCTACCAATCACACCCCACCTCCAAGACCCCTGTCCAAACAACAGTACCCTGCCTCCAGGACCCCCAGCTGACCATGCCCACATCCCAGGCTGCAGCTCCCCATTTGACAACACATTTGGAAGCCACAGCGGCCATCTTGGATTATCCTGGAAGCTGTAGCTCCCATCTGTAGGTGGGGCAAATCCTACCCTGAGACACCTGCTGGAGACTGGAAGCTCATTGTCAGGTACCTCTCATGCATCAGGTTACTGAAGACTGGGAGATTTGAATAATATATGACTATTATACTGTAGATTTTTTTTCTTTTTGAAAAATTTTAAGTTTTCATTCTTTTCTTGATCTATTTTCCTTTTGTTTACCTGGTTCCTCAGAGTCTCTTTCTCCCTTTTCTCATGCTAACAACCTCCTTCTTTGAATGACACTTTCACTCTTTCTACAATCTAAAACTTCTATATATGCTTTTCTTATGCCATTAACAGTTACATCCTACACCCCTCCCCATCCTCTTTGTCCTCCATTAGAAACTGCAGACCTTATTGCAAATCTATTTGTTATACTGTAGATAATAATTGAGCTCATTCTCTGTTTATTATGACAATATTTTTAATGTCTTCATAGGGGCTATTTGATTTAGGGGGGAATATTGTCTGTACTGAGCACTGCTAATATTGATCTCCTCCTTAAAGAAGAGGTTTTAGAAACCTATAGGGTCACTATAAGCCTATAGGGGTGAAACTGCAATACCCCAGATCTGCACTGCTAGAGGGGAAGATACATGAACAACATGAAAAAATGAGGGAAGAAAATGATCCAAATAAACCTAGATTCTATATTAACAGACTCCAGTGACAGTATGGTAGAAGAAATGTCAGAAAAGGAGTTCAGAGTTCAGAATATTTGTGAAGCAAAGGATGAGATAAGAGAGCAAATGCAGGCAATGAATGATCATGCCAATAAGCAGTTGAAAGAGCAAATGCAGGAAGCAAAAGATCATTTCAACAAAAAGATAGAGATTCTTAAAAAAGAAGAAAAAAGAAATCCTTGAAATGAAAGAAATAAACTAAATTAAAAACTCAATGGAAAGCGTCATCAACAGACTAGATCACTTGGATGACAGAACCTCAGACAATGAAAACAAAACATTTAACCTTGAAAATAAAGTTGATCAAACAGAGAAGATGGTAAGAAATCATGAACAGAACCTCCAAGAAATATAGAACACCATGAAAAGATCAAATTTAAGAATTATCAGGATTGAGGAAGGCACAGAGATACAAACCAAAGGAATGAACAACCTATTCAATGAAATATCAGAAAATTTCCCAAATCTAAAAAATGAAATAGAAAATAAATGCAAGAGGCTTACAGAACACCAAGTGTACAAAATTATAACAGATCCACACCAAGGCACATTATAATGACAATAGCTAACATACAAAATAAAGATAGGGGCTGGAGTTGTGGCTCAGTGGTAGAGCACTTGCCTAGCATGTGTGAGGCACTGGGTTCAAGTCTCAGCACCACATAAAAACGAACAAAATAAAGATAGAATTTTAAAGGCTGTGAGAGAAAAGCATCAGATTACATATAGGGGCAAACCAAAATAGATATCAGCAGATTTCTCAGCCCAGACCCTAAAAGCTAGAAAGGCCTGGAACATTATATTTCAAGCTCTGAAAGAACATGGTTGCCAACCAAGAATACTATACCCAGCAAAACTAACCTTCAGATTTGAAGACAAAGCAAAATCTTTCCATGATAAACAAAAGTTAAAAGAAATTACAAATAGAAAGTGTGAGCTACAGAATATTCTCAGCAAAATAGTCCATGAGGAAGAAATGAAAACAACAATGTAGGTCCGCAAAAGGAGGAACTACCTTATAGGAAAAAACAATCAAAGGAGAAACCAAGTCAAGTTAAAAACCAAAAATAAGCCAAATGACTGGGAAATGATGTACCCCATTTGTGTACAATGAGTCAAAATGCAGCCTGTAAAAATTTTAAAAAATAAATAAACTGTTTTTCCATTAAGAGTTTTTTGTCTCTTCTACCCAACCTTTCCAGATGAAAGGTCTAGGTGAGAGAAGAGAATGAGTAGAAAACATGAAGGTACTGAAGAGACTGACAGACTTGTTAACAATGGAGAGAAAGCAAAAAAACTGGCATTAGGACAGTGAATCTTTAAAACTAGTATGTGGAATGGGGTCATTGATTACCTTT
Organism: Sciurus vulgaris; assembly: GCF_902686455.1. Lineage (NCBI taxonomy): Eukaryota > Metazoa > Chordata > Mammalia > Rodentia > Sciuridae > Sciurus > Sciurus vulgaris. The sequence continues at coordinate 95,139,653 of NC_136464.1, read as the reverse complement.
AGAATGGCTCTTGGAGCCCTCCTCCCAGGAGGGCAGTGCCCTTGTTGCTCTCCCAAACTGCCACCCAGGTTGCTTAACACAACTGCAAACTATAGTAACTGCTATACACAGAAATATACTTAGTAAAACACAAGCAAAGCCTCTAAACTGACAATTACAGAACCAAAGAGAAATTTTAAAAGACCCAAGTAAAGATTAAAAAGTATGTTCATGGATTAGAAAACTCAAGATTGTTAAAATATCAACCCTCCCCAAAATGATCAATGAGATTTCAGAGAAAGTTCTAGAAGATGTGTAGGGTGTGTATGTGTGTGTGTGTGTGTGTGTGTGTGTGTGTGTGTGTGTGTATTGGAGGAAACTAATAGGCTAATTCTGAAATTTATATGAAAATGCAAAGGACTTATAGCACTATAGTACTATCCTAAACATAGGTATTACTTTAAAATATTTTGTAGTTTAAAGATGATCTTGAAAACATTCTGTATTTATGCTATAGAACAGTCAGTCTTAAAACAAAAACATACAAAGCTAGAAGGCTATATAAATCATGATGTAAAACTATTAAACTCAAATATAATAATAAAATATTATGTTATTGTCATAAAGATGGGCAAATTAGCCAATGAAACAGAACAGAAATCCCAGAAAAATAGCCACATATCTATAGTCACCTGAAAAACAAGAGATAAAACCATAAACAATGGAAAAAAGATGATCTTTTAATACATTTCTCTTCATCAAATGACATCATTTAAAAAGTGATTGGACAAGACATAAATTGAGAAAAGATATTTTTAGTACTACATCTGACAAAAGATTCATATCCATAACATATTTAAAAACTTCTATAAATCAACAATACTGATGAACTAGTAAAATAAACTGGGTAAAAGATGTGAACAAAAGGACTATTCAACAAGCCAATAAACATGAAAAGGTGTTCAACATCATTAATCATCAAAGAAATAGAAATTGAAACTTAAAGAGATACACAACACAATGACAAGAACGGCTAAAATTAGACTGTGTGTCTGAATAAAACAGGGTGTTATCAGTTTCTCTTACAGTACATTTACAATACAGATCACTCCTGACACCAGATATGTGGATTTCTCCCCACCAGGAAGCAAGCAATTTTGTAGCATCAGACATCAATTGGGTGTCCTTTAATTCAACTCTATTCTGACAGAATCTACCTGGAGAAAGCATCCGGGACTTAGACTGCCTTTGCTAAAAGCAGTAACTACTTATGCCTGCAGATGCCTTATCAGTAACTAAAAGCAGGATAAAGTTTGGCATCTATGCATTTATTTTGTACCTGTCTCCTATATACTTTAAACTTTGGGTCAGGTCTCCACCTAGTTCTGCACATAGGCATGTTAATCATGCTTTAAGGAGTGTTCATCTAAAAACTGTTAATACAAAGTTTACTAGCTTCATCTTCTTCAATATTTAGGCAAGATTTGTAGCATCCTGTTTACTCCTGCAGTGGTAAACCATAAGTCATTAGTTGCCATCCTTCACTTTCCAGAAAATGACCACATGTTAAACCTGCCCCCACTAAGCAGGAACAATCATCTTATGGGAACCAAATTGTGCCCCCTTTCCAGATCACCTAGTAAGGATAAACATCCTGAGCAACAAGTGGAAATTACCCCCTCAAATAATATACACTTTTCCAAAGCAGAACCACAACTGAAGTAATGATCAACAAGATCACAGTCTGACCAAGACTGCTTAGTTAATTATGCATACCTCTTACCCACTGCCCTGTGTCTTCCTCTATATAAACCTAAAGCTCATGTCAGCACGCTGAATATAGGGCTGAGATTATCATGGGGTCCCTGTCATGCACAGTTCACTACAGGCTTTAAATATAAATCTTGCTGCTCAACCACTGGTGGCCTATTTTAAACTTCATGTTTCTCTTTCTCTCTCCTTATCTCCCTCTTCCTCCCTCCCTCTCCCCTTTCCTAACCATGGGGTGGGGGGAGGGGGGGGAGTAAGACTAACATTCTTCTTGTCCTAGGCCAAGTTATCTGTCCTTCAGATCACTACGCACAAGAATAAACTCCAGTCTTGGGGACTGGAGTAATGGCTCTCTCAAGGATATTGTTGGACATTAACTTTATCTACTGATAATAATTTGCAGCCCAATCCATGAATTCCCCTCTTAAAAGCCTTCCGTTCCCATTGGCAGTAAGAAATGCAGCTTTTGTGACCTTAGCCCACTGCTTTTCTAGGATTCTGGCAAATCAATAAAACTCTTTCTTTTTCTCAACACCTTGTCCTCATTACTGGATCAGCACTGAGGACAAGGATCAGGATTTTGGAATCAAGATACTGGATCTCTACTTTGGTTTACCAGTATGGCCATATTGGTAAAGTTATTTTCTTGCTTAAAAAGAAAATCATTGGGAACTGGCAAAGCCGAACAAGTTGCGGCCGCCAAACAGGCGGCACTCCCCTTCTCGCCTCGTCTTCCTCTCGCCTTTTTTTCCCCCTCCTGTGGCCGCCACCACCGTGAGGCCTCGCAACCGCCAAGCCCTCAGCTCACGCCGCGGCCGACATGAGCTTCTTGTTTGGTAGTCGCTCTTCTAAAACATTTAAACCAAAGAAGAACATCCCAGAGGGATCTCACCAGTATGAGCTCTTAAAGCATGCAGAAGCCACACTTGGCAGTGGCAACCTCAGAATGGCTGTCATGCTTCCTGAGGGGGAAGATCTAAATGAGTGGGTTGCAGTGAACACTGTGGATTTCTTCAATCAGATCAACATGCTGTACGGAACCATCACAAACTTCTGTACAGAGGAGAGTTGTCCGGTGATGTCAGCTGGACCAAAATATGAGTACCACTGAGCAGATGGAACAAATATAAAGAAACCTATTAAATGCTCTGCACCAAAGTATATTGATTACCTGATGACTTGGGTCCAGGACCAGTTGGATGATGAGACATTATTTCCATCAAAAATTGGTGTTCCATTCCCAAAGAATTTTATGTCTGTGGCAAAGACTATACTCAAACGTCTCTTTAGGGTTTATGCTCATATTTATCACCAACATTTTGATCCTGTGATACAGCTTCAGGAGGAAGCACATCTTAATACATCTTTCAAGCACTTTATTTTTTTTGTCCAGGAGTTCAACCTTATTGATAGAAGAGAACTTGCACCACTCCAAGAACTGATTGAAAAACTCACTTCCAAGGACAGATAAAAAGGATGCAGAGCTGTGCAAATTGTTTGTTCCTCAATTGAAGCTGTGTGGAGTGTATTTGGATTTTGTTATATTTTGTTTCTATCTGGATTGTTTTTGTCTTAGGTTTGGGGGAGCTTGTTTGGGTTCTCTTTTCTTTATTGTGAATACATGAAACCATATTATATTGCTAGAGGAAACCAAGAACCATTCTCTACATTTGAAAAGGGGTAAATTTTGTCTTAGCAGCATACAGTACTTTTTTTTTTTAACCTGGTTTTGGTTACTTGAGTTTTTTAATAATACTGTATGTGCTGAAAGAAAATGCTTACCCACTGAACTGCTGATGGATGGGGTTCTGTGTTTGTAAATTGTGGCCCATTTTGAAGTCCCCAAAAGACATGTTTTTAAAGTGCCTTGGCAGGCCCACTTATGAGGTGCAAAGCACAGACATAGGACTGAGCAGGGCTCAAAATAATATTAGGATCACTACCCAGGGCACTTACTGGTGCATGTTGTAAAATAATCTATGATAAAAGCCATAGTTGACCTAAGTTGGTGATCTCCAGCTTTTACTACATTGAAGAAACATAATTTGTAAAGGTGTGCATGTCGAACATAAAAATTAGTATTTCTTAATTATTTTTGATATTGATGGTAATATATTTCTGTTCAACAAATACTTAAAGTTCGAGCAGATCTTGTTCCATCTTTTAATATCTGTGATATTGAAACTTGAGGATGTTGAAATATAATACCCATTGCATTTTGACTTCTTTCTACATGTTAACTGTACTGTAGGTGTAAAACTTCAGGTTATATTAGGATTGCCATCTTCAGAGGTGATGCTGAACAGTGAGGTTTCTTAGCGATTGCCAAATGAGCCATGTCTGCAGAATCCCGTTCTGTTTCAAAGAGGAGGGGATCAAAGAGTGTATTTGGTTGGGAGGGAAGTTAATTTCTGTGGGCAGTTAGGGATAGGATTAAGTGTAGGGAGTCAAGTTCTAGAAAGTCCTGTTTTAAAAACCTTTGAATAGAAAGTTGTGAAGATTTTAATCAATTATTTGTAAACAGAGTCTATTAAGAGATTTCCTTTTGGAATCAACTTCCATGAGAAATTAAAAATAAATTATTAATTTTAGGTACAGGCATTAAACATGGAATTTAAGGACTTTGGGGAAAATTGATCACTTTGTAGCATTTCCATTCAGTGAATGGAGCAGGTGTTTGCTTATCATTTTAAAATGATACAGTACCTTTGCTTATTACAGGCCCAGATTGAAGCATTCTGACTTCTGATTTTTCTACTGTGAAAGAAATCATTTTCTTTACAGTAATATCAAACAACAAAAATGCTCATTCAGTAGTTATTTTTAAATTTTATTTGCCATGACTTTTTAGTGAATTATTACCATCAGTAAGTTTAGAAACTTAGTTTTTAGAATAAATATTAATTTGCTTCACTTCAGATTTGTTCTTGAGATTGAGAAATAATACCCTTTTCAGACTTCCAGTTTTAATTTTGATGTATTTGGTAAATCTGCTTTCTTCAATTAGAACTCTTCCCTTGGTTAGAAACATACTTTTTTCCTAAAATAGAATAGAATAGAAATGCTTGCTCTGGAATTATATGGATTACAAAGGCTTTGTGAACAAAAATTAAAATGAAATAAGTTTGTGTTATTAACAAGTAGAATGGTGATATAGTTTAATGTTCTTATAATTATGATCACTAGGGAACTGCCTTTCTCTCCATTTCATTTCTAGCAAATATCCACCAAGTACCAACAGAAGAAGTAATGGAAGATCCTGGCAGGGGTAAATATATTAGACATTTATAAATTGTACTGAAAGCTAGCTGATTTCCTTAAAACAAATATTTCAGTGTCCAAATAGATAATATCAACCACTATGAGGCGATTCAGAAATAAAATTGGGTGTCGTGATTTTTGAGTTATATCTATGTAGGATATGGAAGACACAATTACTCAAATTGTCTTCCATACTGCAATTTACTTCTTATCAACCTAGTTACAAAAGGGTTGCAGTAGTCAAGTATAGAGGAAATAGTAGAAAATAAAATTCTAGTTCTTTTAAGCCTTATATAGTAGTATACTGTAAAGATGGAAAAATATTACTCTAGTATTTGATAGTAGGATTTACCTTTCCACTATATATGTAGGTAAGAGTTTGTTTTCACTGTGCCAGAATCTCAGGTACCTGTGTCTGAGTGTTCACTTAACAAGTTACTGGGAAATAGGGAGATATGTATGTGTGTGTATATATGATAACGAAGTATAAAGTTTTCCCAGAGAGAAGTCTGGCATTCTACCAGGTGTTAGATGGTTACAAGTAAGGAAACACCAGAGCCAGTGAGAAAGAACTGATTTGATTAAAAAGTTGCTTTGATTTGGTTGATTCCTATGGGAGTTAGAAAGACGCCCTTTATAAAATAAGGATCAAAGCTTATTGATCCTTTGGAGCAGATTTTTGGAGCAGACTTGCTTACAAATGTCTATTATATTTTTTCAAATTTCTTTATTTAATTAAAAATAACTAAGATAATTTTTCCCCTTGCTTTTTATACAAAGCTATAAAGTTGTTTTTTTCTTACCCTTTGATAAAAGCATCCTATAAAATGTAAAGTAGTAAGCTAACATGGTATTGTTGTCACTTATGATTTTTGGTTAAATGTTGACATGAAGCACATTTTAGGAATTATGTTAAATGATGGAGTAGTGGTGGACATAAATCAGTAATAGAAGGAGTTAAAAAGATTTTAGTTAGCAGTAGATGTGCTACTGGCTTTCATTTGCTGACTTTATAATTCCATTTTCAGTAAAAACCATGGCATTGGACTACACTAAAATATTAAGTATGTATTAGTTAGCTGGTGACTTCGGAGGTCAATATACCTTAAAAGGAAAGATTTAGATTTTCTGTCTCTTTCTACCTTCCCTATGTTAGTCATTTGTAAATTCTAAATGGTCAGCATAAAACATATTAAATAACTGAAGATAAGTATAATATATTTCAGACTGAGTTATTACCTCCATTATCAGGATGGATAAAGCACTGCACTGTCTTATCAGGAAATAGAGATGATGTGGATATTTATGTTTTACATATGTAATCTCCAGACTTCATTTTATGTATTAGTATTTTCCTTACTTGTGGGAAAATAGAAAAATGACATTTCTTTTACAGCTTTGTCTACACCCTCTCTGAGAGAGGTTTTGATAACCACTGAAATGGTAGAATATGTGTGATACAATATTATGTTGCGAAATTTCCTTTTAAAATGGTTATGTCATACCTTAACATCCAATGAAAGTTGATCTTCAGAGTAGTTCCCTTGGGAGCACTACTTATTCCAGCTGTGCTACGAAAGTGTAGTGTTTTGGAATTCTTTTAAAGATACCACAAGAACTGGCTTGTAACTATGCAAGAAAATCAATTTCATCATCGTAGTTACACAAAAACTTTTTTGGCAGCTTAATATTCACCCTAATCACCAAACCAAGCCTAACAACTTGACTGTTCTCTGAGAACTAAGCCAATAGGGAAATTCAAAAGAATGCATCATAGGCTCTGAATCTGCTGAAGAGAATGTTTCAAGCATCAGTTGTATCACTGAATAAAGGAATGATTTCCTAATGTTACTATTTTGAAGTGGACAGTATAGTTTGGATGTATAGATTTAATTTTCTAAATTTAGTTGACTTACAGTGTAGTTAAATATAATACTATTTTTTAAAAATGCCAGAGCTTCCGCTAGAATTTACTATTTTTTGTTAATTTTCCTGAAAACTTTTCAATTCCATCTTGACTATTGTGGGATAGTTTTGATTGAATGGATACTATGGGGAAAAGAATCCAATATTTAAAATAGCAGTATTTTAAGGAAATAGAGCCTTTACCTCTATCCTTTTTTTAAAATGTGTTTTTGTTCAAGTTAAAAATTTGACTTTAATTAAAGACTAGAGGTTGTGTACAAAGAAATTGTAATGTCTTATGTATTAATTATGCTGGATTTTAAGCCTGTCAGAAATAATATATTTAGAATTTTATAACTACTTCATTTATCATTTATAACTTAAAGTTTGACTTTGTTTTAGAAAGATGGGGGCCAAAAATATATTTATAATTTTGAAATGTGACTGCATACAATCTTATTTTGAAACTTATCTAGAATATTAGAGAATATACCAATTCTTAGAAACACAGATATATGCTTTATGGACCATTCCTAAAATAATTAAAATGACATTTTTGTTATGATGTTAGGATTTACTGAGGAATCACTGTTGTTCAGCTATCAGCTTAATTGTGTATGAGATGATATATGGCTAGAGGTAAAGCTATATGAAGATTTAATAAACAAGTTTAATTAGAACATGTAACAAAATTCTGACTGTAGATTATTTGAATTTTTAAAACTTTCCTAATAAGTTAAAGCAAATTTATTTTTAAGGTGTAACACTGTGCTTCATGTCTGTCACTCATAGCTGAACTCATTTAGACAAAAGAGAAAAAATAGATTAAAATATTGGGTACTCAGTTTTACAAATGTAATGCAAGTCTGTCTGTTTGCAAATAGTGCTATATAATAGAAAACTTTGGACTATAATTCTCAAAGACAAATAGTGAAATCACTGGCCTTTTTCTAACTATATGTTTTCCTATCCTCTATCTTCTGTTTGAGACACACACACACACACACACACACACACACACACACACACACGAAAACAAAGCAGTTAGGTTGATTTTGAGGTCTTCATTGTTAGTGATTCTTTAGTACTTTTAGAATATAGGTTTCTATGTGTTTTGGTTGACAGCTTTCTTTATGTCACTGAAACTGATATTAGTTGTATAAAATTAAACATTTAATATTTAATTTTCTTATTACATTCTTATAGGTGGATGTTTCTTTTAGGTTTTCATTTTTATTTTTCTGAAATACTTGTGCAGATTGTAAAAACAGATTTGTGTATTTTCGTTTAAGAACACTTTCCTCCTTAAATTGTTCTGCAGAAATGACTATTTTTAGGGAAAACAGATTTTATAGCCACTAAATTGTATTTGTTATTTTTGTACATGTACAACCAAGGTGGTGAGGAAGTAATATTTTATGGAATACTTTTGTTCTATTTAAATTTTTCCTATACATTTATTACTTAAAATTATCACTAGGAATAGTGTCATGAAATCTAGGTTGAGAGTGAATACAGTAAATATGAGAACATGAAGTTTGAATAGGTATTATTTCTGAAGACAAAAGGAGAGGAATACTGCCACTGCCAAGTAATGGAAGTACAAAGGAGTATTCACATTTTGCAAGTATTTAAGAGAATGCATAAAGACAAAGATCCTACTTTCATGGCTATAGTTTCTCTATTAAAGTGGCTGGAAGGGTAAAAATGATCTAAAATATGAAATGCAGCATGGATGCCATATTGTAAGCTGTGCCAAAATTACACAAATTGTACTTGTTATTGATCAGAGTTTATGTCATCATTTTACTTCAATAAGGGATAATGAATGTCAGAAAATCTGTGATAATGTTTTATTTGAAAGATGTAAATAATGTATACAGACTTGTATGTGATGGGATGGGAGGTATTTAAATTTTAGGGTTTTTTTTGTTTTTAAGAAAAAAATAAATAGTTACTATGTTTGGCCATGAAAAAAAAAAAAAAAAGAAAATCATTATCTTTTTGGTTGTTTTGTTGGGGATGAGTGGACAGATCTGGTTTATAGAGAGTCAAGCTGCTGGCTTAGGACTCCAGTAACAAGATTCCAAGTTTGAGGGCTCAACCTTAGACCCACACACATACACCAACTTTAGATGCCAGTCATAATGATAAGAAACAAACAGATGTGTGCTGTGGGAACATGAAGTTAAGGGAATAATTCTGTAAACTGGGCACACTGTGTTGACCCTTGAATATTTTCTTTTCTACAAAGCAATTTACCTGAAGTCCTGCCTAGCTTAAGTCAATAAGATAATTTCCATCAGCAAACAATCTGTTATCTGCAAAAGAAATGCAGGCCCAAAATGCCCATAAGAAAACAAGTTAACCTGAATTTTTTGGTGGGGAGGTAGGGCTTTTGTGACACTTATATAGGCCAGATCCCAGAATGAGGATGTAATGGTGGTCCATCTCATGCTTTGAATATAGCCACTGAGGCTGCTCTGCCACTGAGGCTTATTTTAAAATGGGCATACTTTATTTTCTTATTTTCCCTCTCTCCTTCCCAACCTGGGGGGCAGGGGTGGTATAGAAAAAAGGTATAGACCTTTTTCCCATTCCAGCACAAGTTATCTGTCTTTGAGCACACACCTACCAGAGGAACCAAGTAATTCATACTTCAGGGATGGTGCCAGAAGATCTAAGAAATGGTTATCTTCCAAATTAACAAATGACTCACAACCCCCTCCCCCCAGGGAATACCTGGAATGACTCACTTCTTTAAAAACTCTCTGTCCTCCCTTATAGGCAGAATCACAGTCTCAGGGACAGGAGTCCCTGTGCTTCTCCTTTGCTATCAAAGCAATAAAACTTCTTTTTCCTTTTTCTCAAAACTGTGTCCTCATAGTTGGATTGGCATGGGGAGTGAAAAGGTCAGACAAGGACAAGCTTTTGGTAACAACAGAGATAAGGATAATACCCCATAACCACAAAAATTGTTAAGTACATATTCCAATTAGAACTGGTCAGTATGGGCCAAAGTAACATAGAGTTGTCATGCATAATGGGAACTTGAAAGCCTGATGTCATCCTCTGTCAATCAAAAGTCAAGTGGATCTGGGCAAGCCTATCCAGAGTTTCCTGGGAGCCCCCAATAAAACTGTAGGGCAGGAGAGGCATACTATCCCTCTTCTCTCTGAGAGGATAATTCTTCCCTTTTCTATCCCTTCTGATAAACTCATGCCTGTTACTCTGAGTAACACATCAGAGTAACAAATCTTTCCAGTCTGATTGCCAAGAATCAGGTTTGAAGGACCACCTTCATGCTGCTTCATGAAGTTGATATAAGGCTCTGTAACAATAAGGTTCAGTTCTACACCTGTGCTTCTGACAGACCGGCTATAAGTCAGGGTTCCCACAGTCACCTTCTTGATTTAATTCAGTAGCTCAAAAACTCAGGAAAATAGGGCTCCAAATCTCAGGGAAATAATTATGCTTACTTATTTATTATAAAGGACATTGATGAAGAACACACAGGATAAGGTAAGGAAGGAGCACAGGTATGGAGGAAGATATGTTTAGCTTCCATGCCCTGTAATAAGCATGTCAGAAATAGTAAGTGTTAGGCCAGCCTGGTGCTTGAACATAGCATGCTTATCTATCTACTCCTATACTGGACACCATGGGTGAGGTTGAATGGGCAAGCCGAGGTTAAGTCCCACTTATTGTGACACACCTAGGACAAGAGATGGGTGTAACCATGGGCTGAAAACCCACAACCAGAACTTATAAACTGTGCTGAAGCCCAAAGCCTTTGGGGCAGCAGACCAGAGAAGAACAGGAGGACATCAAAGAGAACACCTGATGCTGCACTCCCCTGTGATCCCACCACCACGGAGGTGGAACCCAACATAGCTCCTCAACTAAGACACGTCGCAGTAAGTGTACTCTGGGTTCGGCACTAGGAGAAACTGGTTAGACAGAATAGATTTGAAGTGACATGAGATACCGTGTATGATGCATAATAAAATGAGTTAAACTCACCAACTGACTCCTAGTCAATAAGACGCTCGCAACATGCCCTCTCCTGGCATGCCACCCTTCAGAAACTTCCATAATTAAACTTATGAGATTATTTTTTGTCCAGAAGTTTTATGAACCCTGTCCTTTTAGGTATTATAGATAATTCATTATATATGCATGATTGATTACATCCTTGGCCAATGGTATTCAACTTAACCTCAGTCTGTCTCTTCTCCTGGGATGTTGGAGATTAGAGCTGAAAGCTTTAATGCTCTAATCCTTCCTTGGTCTTTTCAGTGACCAGCCTTCATCCTGAAACTATTTAGGTACTGCCAGTTACAGTCAATTCATTAGCATACAAAAAGATACCCATCACTTCAGAGATTACAAAGATTTTAGCTGTATGCCAGGAAATGGGTGAAAACCAAATATATATTTTATAATCAACACAGACTGACAATAACAAATGCTGACAAGGCTGTATTGTAATTAGAACTCATACATTACTGGCAGAGGTATAATTTAGTACAACCACTTTGGAAAACTGTGTAGTTGCTAAAATTAAACTTATGACTATTTTTTGCCTGGTAAGTTCATTTCTGATTATACATCTAAGTTTATATGAAATAAAATGAGAGTTTACATCCTCCAAAAGATGTACATGAGAATATTTGTAACAATGTTTTTCCAAATATCCCAAAACACAAATCAACCCATATGTGCTTCAATCATAGAATAGGCAGATAAAGTCTGGTTGAATCATATAATAGAATATTATACAGCAATATAGTAAAACACTAGTTTGCTGATACATACAACATGGATATATCTAACAGACAATGCTGAGACTGAGAAGTCAGACTCCATTCATCCATCCATCCACCTACCTACCTACCTATCTAGCTATCTACCTGCATAATTATCAACCTACCCACCTATAGGGAAAATATATACACACACATATATATAGTACGTAGTTAATTTATTTGAAGTAAAAAATAGGCAAACTTTACCTATTATATCAGAAGTGAATGTTATTTACCAAGTGTTATTTACACCAGGGAGTCTTCATCTTGATGGATACATGGTTGTATATAAATGTATACATAAAATTGTATTAAGCTATGCACTTAACTGTATAATTTATATCTTCATTTAAAAAGGGCAACATTTGTGTTTAAGAGTGACTCTGGGAGATGCTGAGTGATTCAGTGACATTAGGTATTTGAGCCATGTCTACATGCTACTTCCAAAGGTCTGTACCCTCTAAAACAGAATTCCTAGTAAACATGTCAATGATCTTAACTCTAAATTAACCATTTATGTCTACTTTTCTCCTAAAATCCATCTGGCACATACTCCCTAACTCACCAGGTGACTCTGGCTTAAGAATTCTTCCTCTAATATCCATGGCTCCTCTCCTTGCTCCAGCTTGAGGATCATTTCTGGTTTAGAGATGCAGTATCCTATGGATGAAAATTATATGACTTAGAACAAGTTGGGTGGGTTTTAAGGTCTCAGAAGGAAGAGGATTATATATCTCAAAGTGTACAATTAAAATCCTTGTTATTAAGCAGAAGAAAATGCATTCTTTCTGGTACCCAAAAGGGATAAATTATCCTTGGCCTCTGAATCCCAAACCTAAATATTATATTCTACAAAAAATTACACAATTTTTTCTGAGTAAAAAAAGAAAATGTATACTGCTTCTCTGCATGGGACATAATCCCTACCTACCCACTGAGACAAGGTGACTATAGTTCTCCAACATCGCTTCCCTATATGATGTTCTCTTGAGCAGGGTCCAGATGTCACCATTCCTCCTGTGTGAAGTTCACAGTCACATCCCTGAATGCCACTGATCCCTGGAAAAGCACAGTTTTGCTCAATCTGACATGGTCAGAATCAGGTGCTCTTAAAAAAAGATGTTTAAGGACAAATTCTTCCTTTTTTTTTTTTTTTTTTTTTTTTTTTTTGGTACTATGGGTTGAACCCAGGGTTACTTCACCACTTAGTTACCTCACCAGGCTTTTTATTTTTTATTTTAAGACATCATCTCACTTTGCTTACAGCCTTGCTTAGTGCTGAGGCTGGTCTCAAACTTGCAGTCTTCTTGCCTTAGCCTCCAGAGTAGATGGGATTTCAGGTATATACCACCATACCCAGCTAATTCTTACCATTTTTACTGATGAAAATTTATGAAAAAATGTTACAAAAGACCCCTACTCTATACATTTTTGTGTGATATACTTCATGGGCAAAACATGATTCATAGTTATCACCCTGTTGGTGAATTAATTTATCACTTAATAAAAAAATCCGAGTGTTCACATATGCCTGGAACTGTGTTAGTTTCTGAATATTCCCAGTTGAACACAATACTTCAAGAAGTTCTCTCCTAAAGAAACATACACACAAAAAGCATACCTAACAGAGCACTTGAAGGAACCACATCACAAATATATTCGACACAGGCAGGGACAACGGAGGGGTTCTAGGCAGTTCATATAAGAGTGTGTCAGCATTTTAGATTTCACCAAAGGGATAAAGCTTTAGTTCCTTTACAAATATAAGGCAAAAACATTAAGAAAAAGTAAGAAGACTTGAAAATACATATGGCAAGTCAATGGAACTGTAAAACAGGATAAATAGCAGCTCTGAACCTGTGATAAAGGCTGCAGAGGCATGGAGGATCAGGGGAAACTAAGCAAAACATTTGTCTTTAATCCTGTTAGTGATTAAAATACCAGGAAAGTTTAATTTTGTTCATATTTTTAGATACAAGTGTAAACAGAAACGATAATAAAGTATTTCTTCCCATACCCTAATGGACTGATAGTGTATGACATATACAGGATTATCATGCACACTCCCTTAGAAGCCTCCCTGATCTGTCCACTCTACTTATTTCTGTGAATAACAGAAACCAGTGGAAAACTGGAAATTCACAACTGTGTCCCAGTTATATAAACCAACTTTCACTGAGAAAGCAGCACTCCCAAGTTAGAGTGAAGAACATGCTGGAGAACAGTGATACAGCTAGGTCGTTTATATTGAGGCAGCAATGGAAATGCAGAAAAAGAAACTCATAAGGCAAAGGTAAACAGAAAGGGAAACTTCCAGAAGATTAAAATGGCAGCCTCAAAGGGCTAGGTAACATCTGTCAAGTCCAGGAAACGAAGAGGAAGGGCCGAATAGGTTCAAAGTGACAATGAATCAGATGCTCACTGTGCAGTATACTGAATGTCTTCTGAATGTGAAATTGGACATGTCCATTGGAAAGCTACATGAATGATTCTGGACCTCAGGAAAGAGGTAGAATTTGAGAATACAGATTTTAGATGAAAATAATGTATTTTAATGTATGTCATTGTGGCCAGCAGAGTGATCATATACATCGGACCACCAATCTCTAAGCCTTCAACCTGGGCTATAAGTGATAAAATGAACTTACAAGGTTACTGACTGCCACTACTTTTTAGAGATCCAGTAGCCAAAAATACTAAAGTGATAGAATATAAAACTTTTATAAAAATATAACTTTTAAAAACTAGTTTTATAAAGCTGAATATAGAATGTAGTTTCTTGTAAGGCAACTACTTAATGAAACAGACTTTAGTGATATGATCTCAGAATATTGTATCCTCTGTTTCAGGAATTTCCCATTTGCTTGCCTGTTTCCTTTCTTCCCAGTCTGAAGGAGTCCTCCCATGTTCATTCTTCAATTACCTACAGAGCCTTTTGGTGAGGCAGTATGGTAAAAGACATCTATCTATATGTGCATTTATATTCTACCAAATCAACTTGCATCTGGATATTCATGGAGAAATATGAAAGGAAAATGAATTACTAAATGAAAACAAAGCCACTGGAACTAATAGATGACCAAAGAGTAAGAGGGGGGAAGGAGGTATATGTTTCAAAAAATCCTCAGATAAATTCAAGAGATTATTGCTTCAAAATAAAGTGAGACTAGTTTTCTACAAGAATCCATTGGAGAAAAGACAAGTATAACTATAAATTAAAATATCTTATTTGCTAATTGTGAAAACATAAAACAAACATAGTAAAACTCCTAGAAAATGAATTGAATATGAAATACAAATTGCACTAATCTTTTTTATGTATAAAATTATTTAAGTCCTAACAACGTAAAAGTCAGAAAAAGAAATAATGAAAGAAGAATTTATAAAACATAAACCCACGACAAAAGCTGGAGAAAGCTTCCTTGGGAAATAAGGGCAACCAAAAGCATCTTTTTACATTAAAGAACTTAGAATAACGGGTCAGGATACATGCTTGGAAAAGACTTAAGATGAACCTAAGCTTTCACCCCTGGTTGATCTCTAATGCTTAGTACAAGCAATATGTGAAGGTGAAGCAGAAGTTCTAAATAAACAGGGTATAAGTGTTTAAGAAATGCCCTAGAACAGAGTCAATAAACAAAGACTGGGAAAAAATATGTGTGTGGATGGGGGTTCTGTTGTTGTTTGAATCCTCGCTTTTCAGGAAAAATGTCCACCAGAATACTATCTGAAAAAAAGTTAAAGGAACAGAGAATTCAGTTACCACACAGACTAGAAATACAAACTGCAAGAAAACAGTCTGGAAGTCATAAAAATTGACTAAAATATTCAATAATCAAGAACAGCAAAGCCTGGAGAAGAATGTAGAAAATGATTTCTAAAGTTACCACATGGTAATATTCAAATGTCCATTTTCAACAACAAAAATCACAAAGCATACAAAGAAATAGGAAAGCATAGGACCAAAGGAAAAATATAAATCGACAGAAATGTCCTTGAGGAAAGCCAAACATGGGATTTACTAAAAAAAGATTTTAGCTCAATTATCTTTAAATCTGTTCAAACACTAAAAGAAAAAATAAGAAAAAGAACTGAGGGAAACCATAAAACAATTTATAAGCCAAATAAAAATATCAATTAATTATAATAATATTTTAAAAGGATCCAACTCCATGTTGTCTATAAGAGATTCACTTTAGATTCAAAGACATAAAAGTAGCAAGTGAAAGGATGGAAAATGATATTCATGCAAATAATAACTAAGACATCAATATCAGAAAAAAAAACAGACTTTAAGAAAAAATTGTTTTAAGAGGTAAAGGAGAATCGGAGTGAAATTATGTATTTGAAAAAATGCTAAGACATAAAGAAAATATATTGCAAATATATATGGACCAAAGAAAAGAGAATTGAAATATATAAAGCAAATATTGACTGATTTGAAAGAAGAAAGAGTTGTATAATAATGAAGTGTTCATTATCCAACTTTTATTAATAGAACTTCTAGATAGAAGATCAGTAAGAAAATAGAGAACTTGAACAATACTATAAACCAATCAGGTCTAAAAGAAGTATGCAGAATACTCCACCACCTAATAGCGGAATATACATTCTTCCCAAGTACAAAAGAAGCATTTTTCAGGATAAACTGTAAGTCAAGCCACAAAACAAGCCTCAATAAATTCACAGGTCTACCTGTCTATAATACTATGAAGCTAGAAGTCAATAATGGTTAAAATTTGAAATTAAAAAAAATTTTTGGATATTAAATAATGAAAGGGTCAGAGAAATCACAAAGAAAATTAGGAAATACTTAGAAACAAATGAAAAGAAAGACATAACACAATACAAGTCATAGGATACAGCCAAGGCTATACCTATAAGGGAATGTATTGCAGGAAATACACTTATTAAAGAAATAAAGATTTCAAATCAGTAGCATTACTTGACACCTTCAGGAACGATTAAAAAAGGAGTAAACTAATCCCAAACCTAGCAGAGGGGAGGAGTTAGAGAAAAGCTATATGGAAAAAGAATGGAAAACCATAGAGAAAACAAGTCAAAAATTGATTCTCTAAATAGAAAAACAAAATTAACAAACTTTTAGCTAGAGTAACTAAGAAAATAATAAAATACAAAAGAACTAAAATCAGAAATGAAAGCAACATTATAGAAAGAAAATTATTATAAGAGAATACTATGAACAATTGTACACCAATAATGAGATAACTAGATAAAATGCACAAATTTCCTAGAAAACCCTAAACCATCAAAACCAACTCAAGAAGTAATTTAAAAATCTCAAAAAATAGTACTTGTAACAACTAGAGAGCTAATCAGAAATGAAAACATACCCGAAAAAAGAAAAGTTCCGGAAAAAATAGCTTCACCAGTGAATTCTATCAAATTTAAGAAAAATTAACAAAAGTCTTCTCAAACTCTTCCAAAAATATGGAAGAAACACTTTCTAACTCATTTTACAAAGCCAGCATTATCCTGATACTAAAGACAGATAAACAACCAGATATATTGTACAAGAAAATAAAATTCAGTAACATAAAAAGTATTCTACACTATGCCCAAGCAGAATTTATCCCAGGAATGCAAGGTAGCTCAATGTAAGAATATCAATCTATTGAAGACACCATACTAATAAAAAAAATGAATGAAAATCATATGATCATCTCAATTGATATAGAAAGGTTTTTGTTGTTGTTGTTGTTGTTGTTGTTTTTTGTTTTGTTTTGTTTTGTTTTGTTTTGTTTCAGAGATTGAACCCAGGGGCAATCAACCACTGAGCCATATCCCTAGCCATTTTTAATACTTCATTTAGAGACAGGGTCTCTTGCTTAGGGCCTCACTAAATTGCTGAGGCTGGCTTTGGACTCGAGATCCTCGTGCCTCAGCCTCCTGATCTACTGGGATTACAGGTGTGCACCACTTTGCTCAGTCATAAAGTTTTTTAAACAAATAATATCTAACATATTTGGTAATGCTAAAAGAAAAAAAGGGAAGAAAGGTAAATTTCCTCAACATGATAAAGAAAAATAAATATAAGAAATATAGGAGGGTTTTCAAGATGGCGGCCTAGAGGGTGGCTGCATTTCATGTTGCTCCAGGACTCAGGATTCAAAAGAGGAGATATTGAGACGCTTGGGACCAACTCAAAGCAGCCGGGTGACTCTCACCCCCTGGGGGGGCATCCCGGATGGGACGGGGGTCCCGGAACGCAGGAAACTTTGTGAAGTAGACGCCCCTCCCCCCGCTGGAGCAGTGAACTCGGACAGCTGGGAGCGCCGTAAAGGAGGCCGCTCGGCACAGCGCTGGGACTCGGAGCACCCACTGGGGCTCCAGCGGCTGCCCAGGGGAAGAGTGGCGAGGAGAACTATGTGGACTCAGGACACCGGGGCCTGCCCTGAGGAGGAGGAGAGGAGCGTGGCCACTTGGATTCGGAGAGACTGCACCAGAGCTACAGGCGGTTGCCAGAGGAGAAGCTGCGCGGCGAGCTGTTTGGAATCAGAACGACGCTTCTGAACCCCGGGGCCTGCCCTGAGGACGAGGAGGAAGAGGAGCGGCCGCTTGGATTCGGGTGACTACACCAGAGCTACAGGCGGTTGCCAGAGAAGGGGCTGCATGGCGAGCTGTTTGGACTCTGACCACTTCTGAACCCCGGGGCCTGCCTGGAGGAGTAGGAGAAGGAGGAGGAGGAGCGCGGCGGGTCGTTTGGACTCGCAGTGACTGCATTAGCGCTCCAGGCGGCTGCTCAGAGGAGAAGGCTGCTCAGAGGAGAAGGCGAGTGGTGAGTTGTTTGGTCTTAAAGTGACAGCTCCTGAACACAGGGGGGCTGCCTGGAGGAGAAGCGTGGTGGGACGCTTGGTCTTGAGTGGCCGCACCTGAGCTCCGGGCGGTGCCCAGAGGACCCGTGCAGCGGGTCACGTGGATTCAGAGCCACCCAGAGGGACTGCTCCTGAACACCCGGGGGGTTATCTGGAGAAGGAGGAGGAACGGGGAGGGTCACTTCGACTCGGAGTGATTGATTGCCCCAGGCTACGGGTGGTTGGTGGGAGGAGGAGGCACGAAGTGAGTTTCTCGGACTCCTAGTGACCGCACCGGCATACTGGGCGGCTGTCTGGAGGAAGAGGCCTGTGGCGGGTCTCTGGGACTCAGAGTGATTGTTCGGGGCCACAGGTGGCTGCTCAGAGGAGGGGCCACGCAGCCAGGCGATTAGGTGCAGAACAGGGTCCCAGGATCTAGGAGGCTTCTGGGTGGAAGAGCCGCACAGAGACAGGCTTAGGGCGGAGCGAAGGTTCCAGGCCTGTGGGCAAATTCTCTGAGGAGGGGCAGCCTAAGGAGATTCATCTGCGAAGGGTGAGGCTCCCAGGCCCAGGAGGTAGGGCCGGGCCTCTGGAAACTTTGCAGAGGAAGGCAGCCCAGCCCAGGCGGTAGCTGTAAATTGAGGGGAACCTCTAGGAGGAAACTGACCAGCGAGACCTCCCCACTGGGTGAGTCTTCCCTGCCTGGTGAGGTTTCCCCACAAGGACGGTAAAACCAGAGACACAGGCCCAAACAGGCCTTGCCTCAGCCCGCAGCCTAGGTCCCCTTTGGATGACCATTGGTCAACAAGTGGAGGCACCTCTGCCCACTAGCAGGGAATATACCCCACCTGAAGGCCACCACTCCTAGAGAGGCAGCTTCCTTGTGGAGCACCGCATTATCAACTTCCTCCAAGACTTCAGCCTACTGAAGGCTAAGAGGGGATATATATAGAAATCTTCAGGGACATTGTAAATCAACAGAGGAAATCTGCAATATCTCAGCGATCCACTGATATCTGAACAATATGAGAAAACAAGGAAAGAAAATGCTGCAAACAAATCTAGATGTTACATCAATAAAACCCAATGACAGCATGGCAGAAGAAATGACAGAAAAGGAGTTCAGAATGTACATAATTAAAATGATCAGAGAAGCAAACGATGAGATGAAAGAGCAAATGCAAGCATTGAATGATTGCACCAATCGACAGTTAAAAGAGCAAATACAGGAAGCAAAAGATCATTTCAATAAAGAGTTAGAGATATTGAAAAAAAACCAAACAGAAATCCTTGACATGAAGGAAACAATAAACCAAATTAAGAACTCCATAGAAAGCATATCCAATAGGATAGAACACCTGGAAGACAGAACCTCAGACATTGAAGACAAAATATTTAACCTTGAAAACAAAGTTGAACAAACAGAGAAGATGGTAAGAAATCATGAACAGAATCTACAAGAACTATGGGATATCATGAAAAGGCCAAATTTAAGAATTATTGGGATTGAGGAAGGTCTAGAGAAACAAGCCAAAGGAATGAACAACCTATTCAATGAAATAATATCAGAAAATTTCCCAAATCTGAAGAATGAAATGGAAAATCAAGTTCAAGAGGCTTACAGGACTCCAAATACACAAAATTACAACAGACCCACACCAAGGCACATTATAATGAAAATACCTAACATACAAAATAAAGACAGAATTTTAAAGGCTGTGAGAGAAAAGAACCAAATTACATTCAGGGGGAAACCAATACGCATATCAGCAGATTTTTCAATCCAGACCCTAAAAGCTAGAAGGTCCTGGAACAACATTTTTCAAGCCCTGAAAGAAAATGGATGCCAACCAAGAATCTTATACCCAGCAAAACTTACCTTCAAATTTGATGATGAAATAAAATCCTTCCATGATAAACAAAAGCTAAAAGAATTTACAAAAAGAAAGCCAGCATTACAGAACATTCTCAACAAAATATTCCACGAGGAAGAGATGAAAAACAAAGAAGCAAATCAGCAAAGGGAGGAATTATCCTAAAGGAATTGTCAAATAAAGGAGGAAACAAGTTGTGTCAAACAAATAAATAAACAAAATTTTAAAAATGAACCAAATGACCGGGAAACCAAATCATTTCTCTATAATAACCCTGAATGTTAATGGCCTGAATTCATCAATCAAAAGACATAGAGTGGCAGACTGGATTAAAAAGAAAGATCCAACAATATGTTGCCTGCAAGAGACTCACCTCATAGAAAAAGATACCCATAGACTAAAGGTGAAAGGATGGGGAAAAACATACCATGCACATGGACTCAGCAAAAAAGCTGGAGTATCCATCCTCATTTCAGATAATGTGGACTTCAAGCCAAAGTTAGTCAGAAGGGATAAAGAAGGTCATTTCATACTGCTTAAGGGAAGCATAAATCAGCAAGATATAACAATCATAAACATCTATGCCCCAAACAGTGGCTCATCTATGTATGTCAAACAAATCCTTCTCAATTTCAGAAACCAAATAGACCACAACACAATAATACTAGGTGATTTTAACACGCCCCTCTCACCACTGGACAGATCTTCCAGACAAAAATTGAACAAAGAAACCATAGATCTCAACAACACAATCAATAATTTAGACTTAACGGACATTTATAGAATATACCATCCAACCAAGAGTGAATACACTTTCTTCTCAGCAGCACATGGATCCTTCTCTAAAATAGACCATATATTATGCCACAAAGCTAATGTTAGCAAATACAAGAAGATAGAGACACTAGCATGTATTCTATCAGATCATAATGGATTGAAGTTAGAAGTAAATGAAAGAGTAAAACACAGAAACTATTCCAACATCTGGAGATTAAACAATATGCTATTATATGATGAATGGATAACAGAAGATATTAGGAAAGAAATTAAAAAATTCTTAGAGGTAAATGAGAACAAAGAAACATCATATCAAAATCTCTGGGACACTATGAAAGCAGTACTTAGAGGGAAATTTATTTCATGGAGCGCATTTAATAAAAGAAGTAAAACAACAAATAAACAACCTAACACTACAGCTCAAAGCCCTAGAAAAAGAAGAACAGAACAGCACCAAAAGTAGTAGAAGACAGGAAATAGTTAAACTCAGAGCTGAAATCAATGAAATTGAAACAAAAGAAACAATACAAAAAATTGACAAAATAAATAGTTGGTTCTTCGAAAAAAAAAAAATTGATAAACCTTTAGCCACACTAACAAAGAGAAGACGAGAGAAAACCCAAAACACTAAAATTCGGAATGAACAAGGAAATATCACAACAGACAGGATGGAAATACAAAACATAATTAGAAGCTATTTTGAAAATCTATACTCCAACAAAATAGAAAATTTCGAAGACATCAACAGGTTTCTAGAGACATATGAATTGCCTAAACTGAATGAGGAGGACATAAACAATTTAAATAGACCAATTTCAAGTACTGAAATAGAAGAAGTCATCAAAAGCCTTCCAACAAAGAAAAGTCTGGGACCAGATGGGTTCTCAGCCGAGTTCTACAAAACCTTTAAAGAAGAGCTCATTCCAATACTTCTCAAAGTATTCCATAAAATAGAAGAGGAGGGAACCCTCCCAAACTCATTCTATGAAGCCAATATCACACTGATACCTAAACCAGACAGAGACTCATCAAGGAAAGAAAATTTCAGACCAATATCCTTAATGAACATCGACGCAAAAATTCTCAACAAAATTTTAGCAAATCGCATACAAAAACATATTAAAAAGATAGTGCACCATGATCAAGTTGGTTTCATCCCAGGGATGCAAGGTTGGTTCAACATCAGGAAATCAATAAACGTAATTCACCACATTAATAGACTTAAAGTCAAGAATCACATGATTATTTCAATAGATGCAGAAAAAGTATTTGATAAAATACAGCACCCCTTCATGCTCAAAACACTAGAAAAAATAGGGATAGTGGGAACATTCCTTAACATTGTAAAGGCCATTTATGCTAAGCCCATGGCTAATATCATTCTAAATGGTGAAAAACTGAAAGCATTCCCCCTAAAAACTGGAACAAGGCAGGGATGCCCTCTTTCACCACTTCTATTCAACATCGTTCTTGAGACTCTGGCCAGAGCAATTAGACAAACCAAAGAAATTAAAGGGATACGAATTGGAAAAGAAGAACTCAAACTATCCCTGTTCGCTGATGACATGATTATATATTTAGAGGAACCTGGAAATTCCACCAGAAAACTCTTAGAACTCATAAGTGAATTCAGTAAAGTAGCAGGTTACAAGATCAATGCCCATAAATCCAATGCATTTTTATACATAAGTGATGAATCTTCAGAAAGAGAAATTAGGAAAACTACCCCATTCATTATAGCCTCGAAAAAAATAAAATACTTGGGAATCAATCTCACAAAAGAGGTGAAAGACCTCTACAATGAGAACTATACAACACTAAAGAAAGAAATTAAAGAACACCTTAGAAGATGGAAAGATCTTCCATGTTCTTGGATAGGAAGAATTAATATTGTCAAAATGGCCATACTACCTAAAGTGCTATACAAATTCAATGCAATTCCAATTAAAATCCCAATGACGTACCTTACAGAAATAGAGCAAGCAATTATGAAATTCATCTGGAAGAATAAGAAACCCAGAATAGCTAAAGCAATCCTTAGCAGGAAGAGTGAAAGAGGGGGTATTGCAATACCAGATCTTCAACTCTACTACAAAGCAATAGTAACAAAAACGGCATGGTATTGGTACCAAAATAGAAAGGTAGATCAATGGTACAGAATAGAGGACACAGACACAAACCCAAATAAATACAATTTTCTCATACTAGACAAAGGTGCCAAAAATATGCAATGGAGAAAAGATAGCCTCTTCAACAAATGGTGCTGGGAGAATTGGAAATCCATATGCAACAGAATGAAACTAAACCCATATCTCTCACCATGCACAAAACTAAACTCAAAATGGATTAAGGACCTCGGAATCAGACCAGAGACCCTGCATCTTATAGAAGAAAAAGTAGGTCCAAATCTTCACCTTGTTGGTCTAGGACCAGACTTCCTTAACAGGACTCCCATAGCACAAGAAATAAAAGCTAGAATCAACCACTGGGATAGATTCAAACTAAAAAGCTTTCTCTCAGCAAAGGAAACTATCAG
The DNA here is from genome assembly GCF_902686455.1 of Sciurus vulgaris. Taxonomy (NCBI): domain Eukaryota; kingdom Metazoa; phylum Chordata; class Mammalia; order Rodentia; family Sciuridae; genus Sciurus; species Sciurus vulgaris. The sequence goes on along the minus strand of NC_136464.1, from coordinate 95,115,928 downwards.
CAATGCGAAGAAAGAGCGTACAGAGTGGGAGAATATCTTTGCCAATCATACTTCAGATAGAGCACTAATCTCCAGAATCTATAAAGAACTCAAAAAACTCTACACGAAGAATACAAATAACCCAATCAACAAGTGGGCTAAGGAAATGAATAGACACTTCACAGAAGAAGATCTACAGGCAATCAACAAACATATGGAAAAATGTTCAACATCTCTAGTAATAAGAGAAATGCAAATCAAAACTACCCTAAGATTCCATCTCACCCCAATTAGAATGGCGATTATCAAGAATACAAGCAACAACAGATGTTGGCGAGGATGTGGGGAGAAAGGTACACTCTTACATTGCTGGTGGGGCTGCAAATTAGTGCAGCCACTCTGGAAAGCAGTGTGGAGATTCCTTAGAAAACTCGGAATGGATCCTCCATTTGACCCAGCTATCCCACTCCTTGGCCTATACCCAAAGGACTTAAAATCAGCATACTACAGAGATACAGCCACATCAATGTTCATAGCTGCTCAATTCACAATAGCCAGACTGTGGAACCAACCTAGATGCCCTTCAATTGATGAGTGGATAAAGAAACTGTGGTATATATATACAATGGAATATTACTCAGCCATAAAGAATGATAAAATTATGGCATTTGCAGGCAAATGGATGAAATTGGAGAATATCATGCTAAGTGAGATAAGCCAATCTCAAAAAGCCAAGGGACGAATGATATCGCTAATAAGTGGAGGATGACACATAATGGGGGGGAGGGAATGGTTAGTGTTAGGGTTAGAGTTAGGGTTAGGGAGGGGGGCAAGTATGGAGGAAGGAAGGACTGTATAGAGGGTAAAGAGGGGTGGGAGGGGTGGGGGGAAGGGAAAAAATAACAAAATGAATCAAACAACATTACTCTATGTAAATTTATGATTACACAAATGGTATGCCTTTGTGCCATGTACAAACAGAGAAACAACATGTATCCCATTTGTTTACAATAAAAAAAAAAGAAATATAAGAAAAATCAACAGTTAATATTCAAAGGTAAAAAACTACTTTTTTTAACTTTAAGTGAAAAGGCATATGAATAGGTTAAAAATGTAGTATATATAAAAGGTTTGGTACTCTCTACTACCTCACTGATTCCACTGAAAATGATCCACTAGGTGTCCTGGAATGTTATACCTGAAGGGGAAACTACTACTCTAGTTGAAAAAACAAATCCAACTCCATATCAGTGAGATGCAATTCTAATAATAATACTTCTTTTTTTGTTTGTTTGCTTGCTTTGGGGGGTGGTGGTGTTTGTTTTTGGTTTGTTTTGTTTGTACTAGGGATTGAACCCAGGGGCACTTAACCACTGAGCCATTTCTCTATTCTCATTTCTTATTTTTTATTTTAAGACGGGGTCTCATTAAGTTGCTTAGGGCCTTGCTATGTTGCTGAGGCTGACTTTGAACTTGTGATTCTCCTGCCTCAGCCTCCTGAGCTTCTGGGATTGCAAGTATGCAACGTATAATACTTCTTTATAAATGTCTGAAATACGTATGTTTTGATCAGTAATAACATATACTTTTATGATCAGAGACAACCCTTAATTTTCAATTTATACATGTATTTTTAAGGTACAGGGAAATGTGATAAAATGATCTAAAAAAACTTAAAAGAATATGAAGAGGATTTTGCATGTATCTCAGGTATGAAACATTTACAGTTTCATGTAATGTTTCCATCTCCCATCTTTCCATCTCCCAAGAATCCTTCCTTTTTAAGGACTTATGTGTCATTTGCCTTGGAACTCACAGACATAGGAAATGGTATATAGTAGATTCTCAGAAGTATTTGGTAAATGAAAAAATAACTGAATTACATCAAGTAAATACTTATTATAAGGAAGGAGCTTTTTGTGACAAAAAGAGGTGAGGAGTTGATGTTTTACACTTTAAATATCAGTACATCCGCCTGTTAATCCCAGCAGTTTGGGAGGCTGAAGCAGGAGGATTACAAATTCAAAGCCAATCTCAGCAACTTAGCAAGATCCTGTCTCAAAATAAAAAATAAAAAGGGTTGGGATGTGGCTCTGTGGTTAAGCACCCATGGGTTCAATATCTGGTACCAAATAAATAAAAATAAATATATAAATATCAGTAAAAAGCATTTCTAAGAAAACTGGAGAAGTTAAGGATGGAGAAGAATTCTAACTTCCATGTAAAAACAAACCACTTTATCCTGAGTCCCTGGAGTTATAGTAAGGATGTTTTTTAAGGATTCTGAGAACTCCAGGTAATTTCTTGGTACATTTGTTTTTGTTACTGCTTGCCTTATAACTTTGCCTAAAGAGAAAAATTAGTTCCTTTAACTTGGAAATGTAATCTAACACAAAATCTATATCTTGAAGCTGTTAATTTACATAGTTAAGAATATTACAAACTCATTTACCTTTTGGTGAAGTATTTATGTCAACAGTCACTATCAATAGCAGATAATACAAATAGATGATTGATAGATGGATAGATAGATAGATAGATAGATAGATAGATAGACAGATAGATAGATGACTCCATAGGCACATGTGGGAAGAATATATCAAAGATAAAGCTAAACTGGGAAAGAGAAGTTTGCTATAACTATACTTCCATTATTTTTTTCCATTATTTTATAAGGACACATTCAAATATTGTAACAGCACCCTATATTAACCAACTCCCCCCTAGTTACTTTGAGAAAGCCTGCACACATACACAAACACATAACATATTCTACATATATTACAGGATTTTATAAATATGAACAGATTTAACTTAATGTCAATAATCAGACATTTGTTTTTGATAAATTTTGTATCAAATAATCAATGATAATTTTTTCTCCAAAAAATAAAATAAAGGGACTCAGCTAAATGGCCCCTTTGGGTTCTAAAATGTCTTAAGATGTCAAATCTAATGTGAATGCTTAATTAAACAAGTATGTGTAATTCCAGGATTGTGATGTGAGGGCTCAACCCAGAGGTAGGACAGGGCTGGCGGGTTTGGGAGACTGGTTACAAATAGGTATAGCCTGGTTTCTTGCTGTTGGAGAAAGGAGTTACAAAGATAAAAGTTGTGGAGTTAGATTTGAACTGGAAATATTTGTGTAAACTCACTCTTTTTAACATATAGATAGATACAGACAAACACAGAAATATATATATGTGTATTTCTCTGTGTGTGTATATGTATGTGTGTGTATAGGCATACATACATTCATAGATTTCCTAACTCTCTCAATTGAGACGGTCTTATGCATTGACAAGCTTTAGCAATAAGGATCCAGATACTGGCTTTTAAATTCCATCTCCACTAAAAAGTACAGTTCCCTTTGGATAAATGTCACGGGTGGTGCTGGAAAAGGACAAGACAAGCCAGGCAAATTTCTTGTGCTACAAAGTAAGTGCTTAAAAACTGATGTGGGAGTCAGGTTGAAAAATGGAGTAGGGAATTCTGAAACTCCATTCCTCCACCAAGACAAGGATTAAGCTGAGAAAAATTCCTCTCATAATCAAGCTTTTTCAAACTCTACAATATAATCAAAAACTTGGAACAACCAATGCATTCCTAGTATAGGCTGCTAGTGCCCATGCCAGAGTGGAAAATATGAACCCTGATCTAAAAGTATTGTGGTTGTGTATTTTGATCTGTCAATGGGGATGTGTGTAGAGTTTGGATGTTGAATGCCCTCTAAAAGACCCATGTGTAAAAGGCTGGTTCCCAGGTGGCAGTATCAGGAGGTACTATATATCTTAAGAAGGTGGGGCCTAGTGGGAGATCTTTAGGTTACTGAAGGGGACTATGGCATTCTGGATGTGTTCTGCCTTACTTTTTGCTTCTGGGCTCATGATAAACAGTTTGCTCTACGATGCATCCCTGCTATGATGTGCTGCTCTCACCAAAGGACCAAAGAATGAGGCTGTCCAATCTTGGACAGGAACCTCCAAAACCATAAACCAAAATAAATCTTTTATAGGTCATTGTAATAATGCAAAGTTGCCTAATAAGGGTGTATTAGTCTGTTTTCTGTTGTTAACACAAAATACCTGAGGTTGATATTGTATAAGAAAAATTTTATTTCACTCACAGTTTTAGAAAGTCCTAAAGCAAACAGCTCTGTTTACTCCCTGGTGAGGGCCTCCTGAATCATAATATGACAGAGAAGCAGGAAGGGAAACAGCTGCATGCAGAAGTGGCCAAGAACATGGGCTGGCTTACTTTGTCACTCGACCAGGTCGGTATTAATCTATTTGAGGGAACCACTGCCCATGGCCTAATGACCTTACACTAACAGTTCTACCACTTCTTAATTCTGCCACATTAGGGACCAAGTCTGGGGTAAAAAGTATCCAAAGTAGGGGGAGGGGTTTTCTCAAGCTCAGATGTTTGTCTTTGTTTTGACCACCCTGGAATGTTCTGAGGGCTACAATAGCCTTCCAGGTGGTATTTTGTTGCAAGTATTTAAAGACAAATATATTGGCCACAGCAGCCTGGGGAAAGGGATACTAGATGGAGCAAGTAGCATATGAACCAATAAAATTGAGATTAAAAAGATTGGGGAAGAAAAAACATGAGGGAATAAGGAGGTTGAAAATAGGTATTCACGGTGTGCCTCGGTGCCTCATTGTCCCCCAGAGTCTTCCAGACAGGCCGCCGGCACCATGAAGATCTGGACCTCAGAGCACGTCTTCGACGACCCATGGGAAACTGTTACAACAGCTGCTATGCAGAAATACCCAAACCCTATGAACCCAAGTGTGGTTGGAGTTGATGTGCTGGACAGGCATGTAGATCCCTCTGGAAAGCTGCACAGCCACAGACTTCTCAGCACAGAGTGGGGACTGCCATCCATTGTGAAGTCTCTTATTGGTTCAGCAAGAACCAAAACATATGTGCAAGAACATTCTGTAGTTGATCCTGTAGAGAAAACAATGGAACTTAAATCTACTAATATTTCCTTTACAAATATGGTTTCAGTGGATGAGAGACTTATATACAAACCACATCCTCAAGACCCAGAAAAGACTATTTTGACGCAGGAAGCCATCATCTCTGTGCAGGGAGTCAGCCTTAGCAGTTACCTGGAAGGGCTGATGGCAAGCACGATATCTTCTAATGCTAGTAAAGGCCAAGAAGCAATGGAATGGGTAATACATAAATTAAATGCTGAAATTGAAGAGTTGACAGCTTCAGCAAGAGGAAGCATTAGGACACCAATGGCGGCGGCGGCACTTGTAGAGAAATGATAAAAGTCGGTATAGAACATCAGGTCCCCAGGAATCTCCAAGCAGACAGTGTATTTATTTGTTATTTAAAAATTGTAACTATATTTTAGTTAGAATTTTTTTTTTAATAATCTGGAGTAAGGCTATGTGACTTGATCAAAACAAAAAGATACAGGGCTTCTAAAATCCAAGGGATCATCTGAGGTTAGTGTGGCTTGAAATGACTAATTTCTAAGGTTCTAGTATTTATGTGAAAATTTAGCAGTTTTTTAAAAAAGTACTTGGGAGAAATTGGCGTTGACATTGAGTCTCCTTAAAATGGAATTTTAACACTTTTCAGACATTGGAACTATACCTGACTTTGGACCAGCAAGCAGAGCCCCTACACACTCACCTTGCTAATACAGACTAGAACAGCCTGTGTGGGGGAACTGACTCTAAAAGGAGGAATTGTATAGTGTTGAAAGACATTAAATTGTATAAAATAACTTGCTCTGCTAAAAACCCACAGTGTTTTGATTTGGTACTTAAATGATATATTTAGAGTGAAAATCATCACTAAGTCTAATATGTGACTTCAACATAAATAGTATTTTATTGTATTAAAGAGTACTGTATTGATTTGCCAAAGTTTTGTAACTTAGTAAAGGTATTACCTTCCTTGGATCTGTACTTTATGATTTAGCATGCTGTATCGTGGGCTGGTGATGTTAACTAAAAAAATAAAGTCATTACCTGAGTTCTGCAGCACTCTTAACAGAACCCTTACACTTAAACAGAACAGCTGTTCACATCTTTTAGCATTTCACATTTGCCTAACTTATAAATTGCCATGTGTCAAAATCATGGTTTTGTAATTGCTAAGGCATAATATGTCAGGTTATTTGAATATAATTACTTTTTGAGGTAATTCTGACCACAAAACATCTTTTTTACATGAAGAGCTGTACATCATTTGAAATTACTCAAATGATGTCTTGATGTGAAGCATAAAGCCCAGGTACTTAATGTTTTTAATAATACGGTGCCACGGTGGGGGTGTGGGGGCGTTTGGGGAGGAAAAGAAAAATTGGGGGTGGGGATGGAGTGACTGGCCCAAACTAACCACTGAGTGAATTGCACTGCAGGTTTTATTAATGGACTATCCTTATTTTTGATGCCAGAAAGTAGCTGAGAGGTGAAAAATCCAGTAAATGTATTTTGTTTAATATTTTGTAGCAAGCAATTTTAATCACTAAATGATATCTTTGATATTTGAAGTTGTTGCATACAAAATATTTTTGTTAAAAGGTGATGAGCTCTTGCCTTTATTTTACAATGCTTAATGAGATCACCTTTTATAAAGAGACCAGTTAATATGTGTACATAAAACGACAGAAAAATACCAAACTTTCAAAAATTAGTGTTTTTCTATTTAAAATACTGTTTAGCTAAAGAATTCTTAGGATATTTGTAAAAGCAAGTTACATCCGATAAGGTTTCTGATTATGTTTTTTTGTAACCGGAGATGGTTTTTATAACTGAAATAACATTTCAACTAAACAAAACATTGCTAAATATTAATGTTTCACAAAAAGTGACTTGTATAATTTCTGTTATACTTGTTCTGGAAAAAAGGTGTAATATCCTAATGAAAAACAATTTCTTAAATCTTTATCTTATACTCGTTTGATTTTTTAAAATTCTGATCTAATGATAAAATCTATTTTCATTTTCCAATACAGTTAGTTCCAGCTCTTTAGATAGCTGATAATTTGTTACTTTTGTTATAATATAAATACAATCACAGCCAGCAAATTCACTGAAGAGGACTGAATTAAAGTACTGATGACTGCAACTCTTGGAACTATGGAGCATCTCATCCTGCTTAAAATGAAGCAAATTAAACACTCCTTGTTAATAAAAAAAAAAAAAAGAAGAAGAAAATAGGTATTCACACAAGTATTTGTACATGCATGTTCACAATAGTACTGCTCACAAGAGCCAAACATGGAATCATCCCAATGTCTACCAACTGATGAGTGGATAAACAAAATGTGGTATATCCATGTCACATTCACTCAACCCTGCCCCTTTTGTGACAAAGTACCCACAGACAATACATACATGAAAGAGTATGATTATATTCCAATAAAACTTTATAGGGAGTGAATGTGATCCCAGTTACAGGTGGGAGGCAGGAGGATCAAAAGTTCAAAGCCAGTCTGGGCAACTTAGACCCTGTCTCAAAATAAGAGGGGGTGGGGTATAAGTATGTAGCTCAGTGGTAGAAACCCCCTTGGTTCAATCTCCAGTCTTTCAAAATAAATGATAGCCAGGACTATGACTATATACCAAGTCTTTGGAGCCCTCCTAGCAATTCACAAAGCCCAGAAACCCTTGTGGGGATGCCTGACACAGTTGGCATCAGAAGTGGGATATGCTAGGACAACCCTGACTCACTGAAATTTACTAAAATGCTGGGAAACAGAAGAATAAAATGTGTAGTATAATGAACCTTTGGTGCCTGGGTGGTCATGAAGCCATCCATGGTGTGAAAACAGCAGTTGAATTGTCTATGGAATTAGAAATAGATCCAACCCCTGGTTGCTTTGGCAGTGATGGATAAAGTAGGGGTGGTGTGAACATGTAACTGAGTGATGCCTTTGGGTTTTGTTCTCCCCTACAGGTGGGAGAAAAAGAAGCCAAATGCAAAAAATTTCCAAAGTGAGTTTTGAGTGGCACCAAAAGGTTTTAAATTTCCCAGAGCTGGAACAATGTTTAAATGGGAGTGGGCATGACACTCCCTCTTCAGCTTAGCTGCTATAGTATGGCAGTAGCCGCCATCTTCCCCTCATCCCTGGTTTCTATCCTGGATCTTCCCCACAGCAGGAACATTAACCCTGCAAATGCTGAATTTATTGCTCAGTTTTAAGTTTGCTGTGGGGGAGGGGAGTTAATGGCTGCTATTGTACAAATACATCTCCCAAAATTTCATGTGCTGGATTCTTTTTTTTTTTAATTGAATTTTTTTTTTTATTTTTACAGACTGCATTTTGATTCATTGTACACGAATGGGGTACAACTTTTCATTTCTATGGTTGAACACAATGTAGATTCACACTATTCATGTAATCATACATATACATATGGTAATACTACCCATTTCATTCTATTATCTTTCCATCCCCTATCCCCTCCACCCCATTTTCCTGTACACAATCCAGTTTCTTCATTCTTCTCTCCCCACCCCCACGCCCTTCATTATATATATCGTCATCCACTTATCAGAGAAAACATTCAGTCTTTGGTTTTGGGGGCTTGGCCTACTTCATTTAGCATATTTTCCAACTTTATCCATTTATCAGCAAATGCCATAATTTTATTTTTCTTTATGGCTGAGTAATATTTCATTGTGTATATATACCACAGTTTCTTTATCCATTCATCAACTGAAGGTCATCTTGGTTGGTTCCACAATCTAGCTATTGTGAATTGAGCTGCCATGAACTGCAGTACGCTGATTTTAAGTCTTTTGGGCATAAACCAAGGAGTGGGATAGTTGGGTCAAAGGGTGGGTCCATTCCAAGTTTTCTGAGGAATCTTCATACTGCTTTCCAGAGTGGCTACACCAATTTGCAACTCCACCAGCAATGTATGAGTGTGCCTTTTTCCCCACATCCACACCAACACTTGTGTTCTTGATAATATGTGTTGGAAGCTTAATTCCCTCAAGCAAAAGTATTGAGAGGAGGTGAGACCTTTAAGAGATAATTAGGTCCGGAAGAGGGATTAGTGACTTTCTCACAGGACTTGGTTAATTCTTTCATTAGTGAGTTCTCACTCCTCGGGGACTGGATTAGTTAAGACAAAAACAGGTTGTTATAAAGCAAGGTGGATCCTTGTGTTTTGCTTCTTTCACATACACTCACATGCCCTTCTGCTTTTTCCCTCTAGTTGAATTAACACCAAGGCTCTCGCCAGGATCTAAGTAAATACCAGGGCCATGCTTTTAGACCCAAACATTCAGAGCTGTGTCAAAATAAGCTTGTATTCTTTGTGTGTATGTGTTGCATTGGGAAGAAAACCCACAGTCTCAATATAACAGGCAAGCACTCTGCCAATGAGCTAGACCCAAGCCCCAAATCTCTATTTTCTATAAGTCACTCAGTCTCAGATAGTCCATTATTGCAATAGAAAATGGACTAGGACACTGGCTTTCAACTCTGTAACTGGTGCAGAATTAGGACACTCCTCTGGGAGGACTTAAACTGTGAGAATATCTTGGATATTGGATGAATATCAAGGTCACTTGGAGATGCTCCCAACAAAGAGCTTGTGCCTTATGGGATCATCTTAAACTGCAAGGTTCTACAGTTCTAATGGACATGTGGCCTCCAACTTCCACAATCCAAACTGGCCTCCATTTCCTCTATTCAACCCAATCACTTATAATTCTGGCTTCAGTAAGACTTTCTCACATTCATTACATTGACTACATTTCTCCCATATGAGTTCTGATACATTCTGAGAAATGATTTGTGCAAAATGATTCTTCACATTCATTACATTTATAGGACTTTTTTTCTGTATGGGTTCTCTGACGTAAAATTAGAGTTGGACTTATGGCAGAAAGGTTTTCCACACTGCATACATTCATAGAATTTCTCCCCTAAGTAACTTCTCTGATGCTAAGTGAGCTGTAATTTCTGGCAGGTTTTTCCATATTTGTTGCATTCTTTTAAAAGTTTCTCTCCTGCATTTGTTTTCCTGTTTAGTCAGGTATGATTTGCTATAAAAAAATTTCCCACATTCATGACATTCATATGGTCTCTCTTCTGTATGTGTTCTATAATGTTGAGAGAGGGTTGACTTATGGCTGAAGAATTGCCACACTTGGGACAAAGGGTTTCTCTCCTGTGTGTTATCTGATGTACTGTGAGGTCTGACTTAAAGCAGAAAGTTTTCTCACATTCAAAAGGTTTCAATCCTGTTTGAACTATCTAATATCTTATCCTACAGTCTTTCCACAAGCACTACATATATAGGGTTTATCACCTATATGGGTTCTCTGATGTTGAGTAAAATGTGACTTTTGACAAAAGGATTTCCCACATTCTGGGCATTCAAAGGGTTCCCACTGATATGAATTCTCTGATGCACTATAAGGTATGAATGCATACAAAAGAACTTGCCACATTCATAACCTTCTTAGGGTTTCAGTCCCATGTGTGTTCTCTGATGTTTAGTGAGGTCTGACTTCTGGTAAAGTTTTCCTATGTGGAGTACACTAATAGGCTTTTCCCCTGTATGTGTTCTCTGGAGTAGAGTGAGGGCTGGTTTATGACTAAAGGCTTTCCCACATTCATGGCATTCATAGGTTTCTCTCCTATATAGGACCTCTGATGTTTACTGAGGTTTGATTTGTTTCCCACAAAGTTTTTGCACTGAAAGTGTTTACACTGAAAGTGTTTATTATTCAGTTTATTACACTGAAAGTGTTTCTCTCCTGTATGCACCTTCTGAGGCAATTGTTTTCTTGTAGAGCTTGTAATATCTCATTTCCTCCTTGATTTTAGAGTCTGAATTGAGAAGAATTGGACTCTCTCAGTGGAGAGTCCTATTGGTTTGCCTCTAAATGTGACCTGTTTTTCTCTTGTGACTTTCAATATTCTTTCCTTGTTTTCTGTTAGGTACTTTATTATGTGTGTTGGAGAGTTTCTCTTCTCATCCTATTTGGGATCATGTATGTTGATATCTATCTCATTTCTAATATAGAGAAAACTTTCTGTGACTCTCACTGAAAATGTTCTTAATGATTTTGGCCTGTATCTCCATGTTCATTTCTATTCCAATGACTCTCAGGTTTGGTCTCTTGCTGTTGTCTAAGAGTTCTTGTATATTCTCACCATGGTCTTTTTTCCCTTTATTTCATACTGAGTGTTCAAATTCATATGCCCTATTTTCAATGCCTAAAATTCTGTCTTCAAGGGCTGAAATTCTGTTTTCTATGCAATCTAATCTGTTGGTGATGCTTTCAAGTGAATTTTTAATTTGATTCATTGTGTCATTCATTTCCGGTTCTGATTAGTTTCTTTTTAATGTTTCTTCACTGAGATGGCCCTTATCTCCCGTGTTTACTCTCTTAATCCATTCTGTAGATATTCTTTTCATTCACAGAACATTTTAATAAATCAGTTTTTATAATCTTTCAAATTTCATCCACTTCTATGTCTAGGAATTCTTTGTTAGGGAATTTTGAATTTGGAGGGAAGATTTGTTTGCCTATTTCCTCATGTTTTTAGAGGTCTTGAACTTGCACAATTGAGATGAATTTCCCTTCCTCTTTTTATATGTGTGTCCTTTTGTGTAGTTATCTTTTTTACTCTAGGACTTATTTCTGTTTTTGATGTATCAATAGATGTCCAGGGGTTTGACCTGAGGAGTCCCTCTGATTGTTCCTTCTTGGGGCCTGGTTGCTGGTTTGGGTTTTTGCCTCCCCAGTTCTATGTGATAAAGTAATGTTGAAATCCAGGTGGGGCTCCATAGTGTGCCAGATGAGATTTGCTGTTGTTACTTGGCTGAGTTATGGGTACTGCTCTGCAGTAGGATCTCCACTCTGTCAAATCTTAAGTGTCCCAAATACTTACCAGGCTTTCAGAGGAAAGGAGGAGCCATGAATAATACTAACATGAGTGACAAATGTACAGCCTTAAGATCAATGTCTAGTGTCTACTTGGACATGTATAACACTAATTGCCATCTATATACAATTGGTGGGGTCAGAATTTAACAACCGTATTGATACTAAAAAAAAACTGCTCATTAGATCAAGCATTAGACAGCAGGTGGCTACTACATCACCCTGTATCAATCACAACAGAATGGGGTAAGAATTACATAAACTATATAATTCTCTGAGGGTGCAAACAAATTGGACTGCCTGTTCACTGCAATGTGGACAGAGTTGAGTGGTTTTTTGTTTTTGTTCAGGGAATCTTATATAAGGTTAACTGATTTAACAGTAATAATGCAATGGTTTGGATGTGGTTTTTCCCTCAACGATTCATGTTCTGGGAGGATTATCAATGTAATGGTAGTGAGGTGGGGGTCCTCTAAAGAAAATAATTAGGTTATGGGGTTATTACCTTCCTGAAAAGATTATGGAATGGGCTACTTCTCCAGAGAATGGGTTGTTATTAAAAAAAAAAAAAAAATAGTGAGCCTAACCCTTCCTCATTCTCTTGCTTCCTCTCTTACCATGTGATTTCTTCTGCATGTGGCTCACTGCTCTTGAGTCACTCCTGCCATGGGACGTCATCAGTCATATTGTGGTGTACAATTGGTACATTCACAGAATTTCTCCCCTAAGTAATTTCTCTGATGCTAAGTGAGCTGTAACTTTTGGCAGATGCTAGGGCCATGCTTGTTGGACTTTCTAGCCACCAGAATCATGAGGCAAATAAACCTTTTTCTTAGAAAGTACCTAGACTCAGGTATTGTGACAGCAACCAAAAATGAACAAAGACAGAATTGATAATGAGGAGTAGGGTTGTTGCTTTAACAATACATGAATGGTGGAATGAGACAGACATGATTACCCTATGTACATGTATGATTACACAAATGGTCGGACTACATCGTGCACAACCACAGAAACGATATGATGTACCCCATTTGTGTACAATGAATCAAAATGCAATCTGTAAAAAATAAAAACAATACATGAAAATGTAAAAATAGCTTAGAATTCTGCAAATGGAATGTTACAAGTTGTTCTGATGAAGGTTCAGAAGACAAGCTGCCTAAGGAAGAGCTAGAACTTCTTAGAGATTGGTTAAGGGGTTGTGACCAGAATGCTGATAGAAATATTGTCAGTAAAGATAATGCTGGTAAGTCTCAGATGGAAATGAAGAATATTCTACTAGAAGTTGGAGTAAAAGCCATCCTTTGGATGTATTATATCAATGCCCTAGAGTTTTGCTGACGGTTTAATTTGAAAGTGATAACACAGGGTATCTGGCAAAATATATTAGAGTTGTGTATGTACTACTGCCCATTTCCAGTGAGATTTACAGTGAGACTCGGGGGCAAAGGAAAATACAGTGAAAAATGTGCAGCATCCGAATGAGCAAAAATAAACATGTAGGTACATTGAAGTAACTGCTTGCTAAACAGATTAGCAAATAGATTGCTAGATTTAGCACGGATAAAAGGGAGCCAGGTACTATGCATTAGGACAATGGGGGTATCAGAAATATATGAGGTTGTCCCTCCTAGACGAGGGAACTATGAGGGCAGAATGGTTTGCAGGAATAGCCCCAGGATGTACTCCATTTACTCCCTGCCCAGGGCCACCTGGGGATTCTGCTCCTGGAACTCTGATGCAGCACTTGGATGCCCCAGCAGTAGCTCAACAGGCTCACATGTAGCTCAGGCTGACACTCTAGAAAGCACAGGCTACAAGCTAAACAGTCTTTGGTGCTAATTCTGCAGGTAAACATAATAGCTGTGGGGCTACAAGGGACTTACATCAAGATTTCAAAGAAAAGCATGGGTGCCCAGGGAGAAATCCATGGCAGGGGCAGAGTTGCTAGAATTCCCACCAGAATAATGTCTAGTGAAACTGTGAGAGCAGAACGATTACCCTCAGTACCCTAAGGGAAAGCCACTGACAGCACGCGTCAGCAGCATGGTAAAGACACAGGCACCCAACTCCAAACCAAGCCACATGGGTTGAGATAGGCAAAGCCAAGCAAGGCAAGGCTGCCCAAGTCCTTAGGGGCCTACCCCTGTGCCCCAGTGTGCACAGGATGCTAGACTTGAGAGTCAAAGGAGATTATTCTCTAGTTTTAAGATCTAATCTCTGACCTGTTTGGTTTCAGACTTGTGTGGGACACATGAACCCACTGTACTTGATTACTCCCTTCTGGAACAGAAATGTTTACCCTAATGCTTGTCTCACCATTTTATCTTGTAAGCATGATTTTTGATTTTACAGTCTCACAGCTGGAAGAAATTTTCCTTGAGTCTTGGATGAGACTTTGGACTTTAGAGCTGGTGCTGGAATGAGTTCTCTTTTATTGCAAAGTAGTATATGCATTTTGCATTGTGAGGGCATGAACTTTGGGGCAAGGGTGGTACACTATGATTAAGATATGGTCTCCTAAAGGTTCACGTATTGGAGGCTTGGTCTCCAACAGTAGTGGTGGGACTTTTAAAGGAGATAATTAGGTCATGGGGCCTTGCCCTCCTGAATGTACTAATGCTGGTGTCTTAGAGTAGGTTAGTTCCTGAGAGGGGTTTTTTATTAAAAAAATGACACTAGGCCCTCCATACTCTCTTGCTTCCTCTTTAGACAAATTATTTCTTCTTTGTGAAGTTTACTGCTCCCCCATTCACTCCCAATACCCATAACGTTGGATGTACACTGGTGGCATGATGTTCAAACTTTTCAGCTTCCAGGATCCTACAGCAAACAAACCTATTTTAAAAAAAGGTACATGGTCTTGGGTATCAGAAAATAGTACTAATAAGTTTAAGTTAAAAACTGCTAAATGGGGAATATATTACCTTCAGTACTCAAGAAGGACTAAAATGCATTGAATATGTATTAACATTTTATGTTCTAAAGACAGCTTGCAGCTGTTACTTAACAATATTAAGGATGGAACAACCCTTGGTTCAACAAATAATTTTTAGAAACTTAACTAAGGTGGTGGAAAATAAGAGAACTCCTTTTTGTGAACTCTTTTACATGTCCTTAATGAGGAGTTATATGAATTTCCTCAGAAGACCATTATTGTAAGTTCATAACCTGTGTTCAAGATATTCTGATATAAAGTATTGCCTGCAAAGACAGTGTGAAATGATGGTGTTGACACAACTCTATGGGTGGTCTGGTAAAGGGTAATTATTTGCCTCTGGAGGTGAATACAAACTGTGGCACATACTGCTGAAATGAGCTATGAGTAGAATGTATTAGCCAACTTTGCACAGTATAGTCAACCACCTAATAAAACATTTGCTGGTTGCTACTTGGATAGAATCACTAATTTTGGTAACAAAGTATTGGTAATTGGAACCTTAATAAATGGAACAAAGGATGAAAGATTGTAATAATACACTGTGAAATGCCAGGACCATTTCTAGGTTTAAGAACAATTGTACCCTGAACTGACATGTGGAATAATAGTGCTTATCATCACCTCTTCTCTAAGCAGGTCCTGTACAATGGTTTCACCTGTGGCATACAATACACAGGGTCTCAATTTTCTAAACCAGTTTTTAAGTTATCAAGAACAATTTTATTAATTATTGGGTCAAACTTACTAGGGATTGTGGTAAAATTCAGTTGATGAGTGCTATGACCATGAGGAACTTTGACAACAGTTCCACTGGTTAAACACATGTCTATTTAACCTTATTTTACGTTCCATAACATCCTTAAGATTTTAGAAGGTACCATAATAAAACTCAGTGGAATGCCCAAGTATGTGTAATTTGGGCCCTATACATTAAAGCTATGAGTTTGTAATTGGTACATTTCAGAAGATATTCAAAGTTTATTCAGAAACTATTTACAGAAGTATAGAAGACAACCAGTGCCTTTAATCATTTGTTGTATATTTTAGTAAACTTTGGATTTCAATTGGACCAAACTGTGGATCTTTCACTTATTTTGTTACTTTTCCCATTATTTTTGGCCACTTTTTATACTTTCTTGGATATAGGGGTAGGAGTAGGAGAGACTGATCATATTTATGTCAGTCTCAAGACAGTCCCAATTCAGTATCAACTGGTATATATGCTTCCTTCTGGGCAGTGGTTGCTTCACATGGCTAAATGATCTCAATTTAAGGTGAATTTGAATTAACTCTTGCTGTGCTTTAGGGTGGGTGTTTCTCCCTGTAACCATAAGGATCAGGATAGTTGTGTCTTCAGAGAAGCAGGAGCATGCTTGGCCCATAACCCAGATGCAGGTTGACTGAAATCATCTTTTGAAAGGGCTTGGCCTTTTTTTTTTTTTTTCACCATGTTAAGTTTCTCTCTCTTCTCTATAAAAATTTCCTGAGAATATTTTTTAGACTTTGTCTTGTAAAGTTGCATTTTTTTAGTTTTTGTCTCTGTCCAATCGCCTGTGGCAATGACCCCCCACCTCACTCCATGGTTATAGGGAAAGCATGAGAATCCATCAGTCATCCTCATAGGTAGCTGCCTCTTCCTGCAAGGAGTGCTAGTCAATCTGTCTGTAGTCAGGATGCATATACAGTATGTCATTTTGCCTGTGGCCTGAGTGCAAGTCAAGTTCCATGATTCCAACATTCGTCCTTTGGCATGTTGGTGTAAACTGCAGTGCTGAGTGAAGCCTGAGCACATTCTCTAGGGCTTTTGCATTGGTAGAGCAGTTAAGTTGCCTTCTCTGATATGTGAAGAGGGGTTGATTCCCTTCTTTTCTCATCAGTCTGGCACCACAAATGTGCACCTCAATACTCTTGCTGGCACCAAGAGAAGCGGCAGCACAGGAAATGCGTGAGGCTGCTACTCTTAACCTGAATACCTTGTCAGCCAACCAGTGTTCATCCTTGATTTTCCTGAGTGGTTCTTTTCTACCTTTCCACAGACCTCACAAAGGGCCACCTACATGTCCATCACATAGGTGTATAAGCAGTAGTAAGCAGGGTGTCCCAAGCAGTCAGTGATGGTCACTAGGCTATGTGGAGGAACTAGAGAGCTCTAGCCAGACTCCTGGTAAGTGAGACTCAAGTACTGATCAGTTAGGGTGCTGTGTTGTCACTACCTTTAAAGGAAGAAGCCTCAAAGACCATCTGCTAAACGGATTACAACCAAGCATGAAGGGATATAGTCAATGAACAATTATCATCTTGGTACAAGAGCATTTCAGAATGGAGGAAGGATGCAATACCTTGCAAACACTGACATTCAATGCAGGCCAGACTGCAAGACCACAAGCAATTAGTGATTCTATCCAAGTAAACGTTGCAATATGGAACTAGTTAGTTAGCAAAGAACAGTTAAAAGCTAACTAGGTGGCCTTATTCTTGGAAGAAGCGTTCTGCTTATGATGCCAACTGTTTTAATTGCTTCCCATTCACTGTTGGTAAAGGAATTCCCACCCTGAAGTTTGGGAAAGGCTGAACACATGACCCAGACAGACAAGATCTATATGAGTTTATTAGTTACACATACTCTCAGACCAGGCTGAGGAAGACAGCACATGCCATGCAGAGAGATACACAAGGGTCCCACTTGGGAGCAGAATAAAAAAAGGGTCATGGAAGTACTTTGTAATACCAAAAGGGTACAGTGGCCCCTAGCTGCTGTGGGATGTGACGGGTGTGTATGAATCAGGGAAGTAAAAATTCTACTGAAGGATAAACAGGAACTGGGCCCCTTGATAAAGATAGTTGTCCGGCTATGGGATATTACTTGTGGGGGCAGAATATGGAGGAAAACTTATGAATTGGCTATTTAAGATTACCTCAGATTCAGATGTCAAACAGAACTGATAACATTGGACCATGATTTCAGGCCAGTTAGTATAATTTAAAATATATTAGAAACACATAAAAGCAATTTAAATGTTCATTAGTGATGACTGTAGTTTCAGTGTAGAAACAGACTGATAAAAGGCTTAGTATGAAAAGATGTTCTGAAGGGAGGTAAGGAACTTAAAATACTTCTTGAAACAAAATTCCCAAAAGAGTGCAAGGCTTGAAAAGCAAAAGGTTATACGTTAAATAGGCTTAGTGATTGTCAACCTGAGAATTCTGAGACTGTGTCCCCTTACTCTTGCCTCTTGCCATGCTACAGGGAAAACTGGCAATGTTTGTTTTTATATTGCAAAATACATAAGCATCTTTATGTAGATTTCATCTACATAATATTGTCATACATAAGCAGACTTGTTTGGTTATTTATTTACTTAATACAATTCATTTTCTAGAGCAGTTTTAGGGTGACAGAAACATTGAGCAAAAAACAGAGAAATTCCACATAATTCTTCAGCTCTCCTCCACAATTACCGCTATTATTAACATTTGCATAAGTATGGTACATTTGTTACAATTGATAAGTCCATACTGATACTATGTGTAAGGGTGAGAAAAGATGTTAGCTAATATTACTATTATTTAACATCCATGGTTTACATTTGGGTTAATTCTCTGTGGTTTACATTCTGTAGGTTTTGATAAATGTAAACTAATGTGTATCCACCATCATAAGTATCCTACAGAATATTTTCACAGCCCGCCCAAAATCACCTATCCATCTACTCATCCCTCCTTCAAAATCTCTGTGCCTTTTCTTTTTTTCCTTTACTTGTCTTATTATATTCACCAGGCCTTTCAGAAGGATGCTGAAAAGCAGTAGTGAGAGGGGGCATCCTTACCTTGTTCCTGATCTTAGCCGGAAAGTACCTAGATTTAAGACATTAAATATGTTAGCTGTAGGGCTCTTTGTAGTAATTAGTTACCACACTGATGAAGTTTCTTCTATTCCTAGTTTACTGAGATGTTTTAACATGAATGGATATTAATTTTGTGAAATGCTGTTTCTCCACCTATTGATATAATCATAGTTCATCTTTGGCCTACTGATGTAAGTTACATTGATTACTGAATGTTGAACCTGCCTCATTCATCATGGTATATAATAATTCTTTTTATATATTGTTGAATTTGATTGACCAGTATTTTGTTGAGAATTTCTGCATCTCCATTTATGACCAATATTGGTCCGTAGTTTCCCTTTCCTATGATTTGGCTATTAGTATAATGCTGGCCACATGTAATGAGTTAGGAAATGTTCTCTCTGTTGTTAAATTTTTTAAAAATTGTTGAGAATTGGTATCATTTCTACCTAACATGTTTGGTATACTTACCAATGGACCCATCTAGTCTTAGTACTTTCAGTGTTAGCAGTTTGTTAAGTATTGATTCAATTTCTTTAATATGCCTAATTTTTAAATGTATCTATTCACAAAGTTTATCACCGCATGAATTTTGATAGAATGCACCTTTAAAGGAATTGGTCCATTTCAGCTAGGTTATCCAATTTATGGACAGAGTTGTCTGTGATATTCCTTTATGATCCTCTGAATGTACATGGGATGGTCCCTCTTTTCATTTCTGATATTAGTAATTGACCTCTTCTCTTTGAAATTAGTTAACTAGGCTAGATATTTATCAATTTATTTGACATTTTTTCAAAGAATCATTTCTTGTTTTATTGCTTTTCTTTCAATATTACTCTTCTTTCTCCTTTTACTAGATTTAATTTGGTCTTCTTTTCCTAGTTTCAGAACACATAAGATTAGTTTATATGTGTAATTTAGGATTATTAGACTGTAATATAACTTTTATATTCTAGTAAGTAATGTACTATATGACCTTTACACTGTCAATAAAAATCCCACTCTAGCTCCATTCAGGCCCTGTTCCAGCTGCACCCCTCCTTTTCATATTGTAAGAAGTCTCTGAAGGCCTAGATTCCTATCTGGATATATCAGATCTCTGAATTTATAGCCCAACAAGCCCTGAGTGGCATCTAGTGTGCATGTGTGGGCCTTTTACATGGTCCCTATCTTGCTGGACAGCTGCTTACAGAAGGTTTGGAAAATAGTTTACATACTTAGGCCAGGGAACTCCGTGGCATGGGATGAACTTTACATTGAAAAAGAAAGGGAGCAATATGGAGTAGGGCCTAGATCTCTATATGCATGGAATATTTTGTTAACATTTTATTTTTCATGTAGTTTTTCAATGGTTAGACAGTTTGTAGGCATTCATTTGAACTGTTATTCCGGGTCTTAACATTGAACATGGGCCTGATATAATAAGAACTAAGGTAGAGATACCAACTTCCTTCTCAAAATTATGTTAAGTTCCATTATGTATATGAAACACATATGCACTTTTGGACATATATTAAGTCCTATATCCTTTAGGAATACTTCTCACATGTGTTTAGTGCTTTTGCCCAAAGTACTCAATTATCTATGCTTTAAAAGATTCATATTCAATGGTTGAAGAAGAGTGTTTTTAACAAAGGGAAATTCTTGAGGTTAAATCCTGACTCCTGCATAATCCTGATGCCATAGAGACCCCAGATTCCTTTTCAGTTTTGTAACCTAATGTATAACTCAGAAGTTAAATCTCAATAGAACTACATACAAAACACAGGGCACATGTAAAAACTGGCAAAATCTGAATAAAGTCTAAATATGCATTAGCATACCACTCTCTTGTATTCTAAAACATACGGTGGTTATGTAACATATCATCATTACAGTAAGGCTGATTAAGGGCACACAGGAATTCTCTGTACTCTTACTATACCTTCTTGAGAATGTATTTTTTTAGTACTTAAAATATGCTTTTTATAGTTTTATATTTTGTCACATACCGGCATAAATTACTATTTGTTTTCTAAAGACAAATAAGGTATCAAATGTAAAACACAACTTGTATTATGTTACTTCTAAGCAAAAGTTTACTTTATATATCACAGATTCATAAATTTCTCAATATAAATTTTAGTTTGTACTTTTTCTAAAAAATTTTTCGAAATTCAAAAAAATCTATAAGTTTTTGTATAAGCATTACCTTAGGATGTCATTTCTTAACAAAGGCCATCCTAAATTTGTTGCACACTATGGGTTTATCCTCCATCATTACTCTGGAAGGTCAATTTATGGATGAAGGTTACTGCAATTTAGGATGTCAACAGAGCTTTCTGCAGTGTGAATACTCCATATTGTCAACTGATTTGTGGCTAAACATTTCAAATATTCATTTTATTTCATAAGACTTTTCTCCTGTGTGTGTCCTCTGATGTACAATGAGGTTTGACTTTTGAGAGAAAGTTTTCCCACATACCTTACATTCATAAGGTTTCTCCCCAGTATGTGATCTCTGATGTTTAGCAAGGTCTGATTTACGATAAAAGATTTTTCCACATTCATTACACTGGCAAGATTTCTCCCCTGTATGAGCCCTGTGATGTACTGTGAGGGATGATTTGTGACTGAAGGATTTCCCACATTCATTACATTCATAGGGTTTCTCTCCTGTGTGTTTTCTCTGATGTAAAATAAGTCCTGACTTCACACAGAAAGATTTCCCACATTCATTACATTTATAGGGCTTTTCTTCTATATGGGTTCTCTGATGTACAATTAGAGCTGACTTATGGCAGAAAGCCTTCCCACATTCAGTACATTCATAAGGCTTCTCCCCTAAGTGAATTCTCTGATGCTGAGTGAGCTGTGACTTCTGGCAGAAGGTTTTTCCACATTCACTACATTCATAGGGTTTCTCCCCTGTGTGTGTTCTATTATGTTTAGTTAGGTATGATTTATTGTAAAAAATTTTCCCACATTCATGACATTCATATGGTTTTTCTCCTGTATGTGTTCTATAATGTTGAGAGAGAGTTGACTTATGGCTGAAGAATTTGCCACATTCAGGACATGTAAAAGGCTTCTCTCCTGTGTGAGTTCTCTGATGTACTGTGAGGTCTGACTTTAAACAGAAGTTTTTCCCACATTCATAACATTCAAAAGGTTTCAATCCTGTATGAATTATCTGATGCCTGGTAAGTACTGATTTGTGATAGAAAGTTTTCCCACAAGCATTACATGCATAGGGTTTATCCCCTATGTGGGTTCTCTGATGCTGAGTAAGATGTGACTTTTGACAAAAAGATTTCCCACATTCCAGGCATTCAAACGGTTTCTCTCCTGTGTGAGTTCTCTGATGTACTATAAGGTGTGAATTCATACAAAAGGACTTTCCACATTCAAAACATTCATAGGGTTTCAGCCCCGTGTGTGTTCTTTGATGTTTAGTGAGGTCTGACTTCTGGTAAAAAGTTTTCCCACATGCAGTACACTGATAGGGTTTTTCCCCTGTATGTGTTCTCTGGTGTAGAGTGAGGGCTGATTTATGACTAAAGGCTTTCCCACATTCATTGCATTCATAGGGTTTCTCTCCTGTGTGGGATCTCTGATGTTTAATGAGGTTTGACTTTTCCCAGAAAGTTTTTCCACATTCATTACACTGAAAGCGTTTCTCTCCTGTGTGTACCCTCTGATGTCGATTGAGATGTGACTTCTCCCAGAAAGCTTTCCCACATTCATTACATTCAAAGTGTTTCTCTCCTTTATGAGTTTTCTGAAGTTGTGAGAGACATAATTTCCTCCTGAAGTTATTCCCACTTTCATTATATTCACAGTGTTTTACAGGTAGCCCATCGTATTTGAAAGAGATTAGCTTCCTACATGATTTCTCATAATCACTAAATCCACAGTGATTTTCCTCTGAAGTAGATATGTGAGGGAACAAGAGAGATGAATTACCACAAAAAGTTCTCCCATATTCACTATATTCACAGTAATTCTCTTCTGTGCTCTCTCTCTTGTGCGTGTTGAATATTGTCTTTTCGAGGAAGGTTTCCTGACATATATTATACTGAGAAGTTTGATCTAAGGTTTGAATCTTCTCCTGATGAATAAGATCCTTATGATGGCTGAAAGTACTCCGATTTTTAAAAAAATCAATTTTTTCTCTAGTATGAGTTTTCTCATGTTTAATTTTGAGTAGTAATTTCCCACAGGCGTTAAACTCATCAGGCTTTTTTCTCAAGTATTTTTGCCTACTAATAATCAATTTGGAAATATTGTTGAAACTCTTTCCTCCTGAGTCACATTGACAAGGTATTTTCTCAGAAGGAAAAGAATCTATGTCCAAGTTAAATGGTCTTCCTATCATATTACCTTGTTCATTAGTCAGCATTTTGTTATCGATGAATACAACTTTCCACAAATCTTCTTGACTCCTCTCTTTCAGGTAATCAGCTTTCCAAAGTTCTAGAAATAAGGGAAATTAATCTTACTTATCATTAAAATACTAGTAATACATTTCTTATGGAACAAGACCCGAAGATCTCTATATAACCGTTGTATGTTAATTCTGACTCTGGATTTTTGCCCCATTTCCAGGGATTGATATAATTGTAAATGCATTTTTTTTTTTTTTTTTTTTTTTGTATCACACGGGTTTGAGGTGAGAAAAGTAAACAAAAACCACAAACAAAAGTCCCTGTAAAGAAGAAGAGAGAAGAATCTGGCTATCTGAACATATACATTTGGTTTCCAAAGTATGAATAATAATCTGAATCTCTGCATACATTCTCTAAAACACTTAAATTGACATAAGGAGAGCAAACAGTATGATTTACTGATACCATGCTGATAATCATATAGCTATATAAACATAAGACAGAAAATACTACTTCCTTCGACTCTCCACAAAGAATGGAAATAAATATTCAAATACAGAATAACTGATAGCCCACATCTATGGAGACAGTCAGCTGGAGACTGTGATGATCACAAGGTAAAGAGGAGGGAGAGCACCCAGAAGTGATGAAGCTTAAATAAAATTACTTCCAGAAAGGGAAAGGTCTTCTTTGAGTGGGAAAATAATGAGAAGATATTTGAGTCCAGGTGGATTAGGGCTTCAACTACTAGGAAATCCAAGAGAATGGACATGGAGTGGATGAAAAGTAAAGAGGCAAGAGTTTTTTAAAGTCAGGAATAAAACTTTAAGGAGGACAAAGTGATTAGAGAAATTACCACTCAAATTACAAGAAACCTGTTATGGACTAAACTGTGTTGAAGCTCCAACCCACAATGTGACTCTATCTGGAAATAGGACCTTAAAGGAAGTAACCAAGGTTTTATGAGGTCATAATGATGGTGCCTTAACCTGATGGTACTGGTGACCAAAACAAGGAAAGCCTTCTGAGCGCATGCACACACACACTCTCTCTCTCTCACACACCACCATCCACCACACAGAGAAAAGCATACAATAGGACACCCAAGAAGATGACATCTGTGTACCAAGGAAAGATACCTCATCAGAAAGCAACTCTGCTGGCACCTTCATCTTGGGTTTTCCAGTCTACATAATTGTGAGAAAATAAAAATGGATTAAGACACCTAGTGTGTGATATAATCAGGTAAAAACCTAAGAAGTCTAATGCAGACACCAAGGAAAAAAAGACTGACTGAAATTTTAATAACATTGAAAAAGAGCTTGAAAAGAGGGGAAAAATAGCAGTACTATCAAAATAAGTTTAAAGAAAGAAGAAAACTGAATCAAAAGGAAGTCCAGGATGAATAAGGTAGTTTGCAACTGAATATATACATAGCAGTCCCTAAAAAGGAAAAACAGGATACACCAAATATTTGAAATTTTTAATCTAAGAAAACTTTCTAGAAATAAAAGAAGTCTTGATCCACATACTCAAAAGATTGCCATGAGACTGGGAAAACTCATGGGGCTATTCTTAAGACATACATTAATAAAACTACCAGAGCATAAAACTGAAGAGAGAATTCTCCAGACTAAATGACAACATTCCCACACATGACAGAGAACACAGAATACAATTACTGTGAATATAGTGAATATGGGAGAACTTTTTGTGATAATTTACTTCTCTTGTTCGCTCACATATCTACTTCAGAGGTGAATCACTACGGATTAAGTGATAATGAGAAATCTTGTGGGAAACTAACCTCTTCCAAATATAATGGGCTACCTGTAAAACACCATGAACATAATGAAAATGGTAACAATTTCAGGAAGAAGTTATGTCTCTTATAACTTCAGAAAAAGGTAACAAACACTTTGAAAGTAATGAATGTGGAAAAGTTTTCTGGGAGAAGTCACACCTTGCTTGACATTAAGAGGAAACACAGGAGATAAATGCTTTCAATAGAATGAATGTTCTCCACAACTTTCTGGGAAAAATCATTCATTGATTCATATATTTTGTCTGACTGATGTGATTTCTCAAATGGAAGGATAAATTCAGTCCATCTGTTATTCCTTCTTGGCTGGACAGGAAAGACTATATTTTAACAGAAATCTTAAGGTACAGTTTTATGTTTATTGACTGTAATAAAAAAATACCACTTATATTTTGCCTTTGCTATTTTTTTACTATAATTCAAAAAGTATCTAACAATACTTTTTAACAGTATTTGTTTTTTAAAATGTAATATTCCTCATCGTAGTTTGATACAAAAGTTTCTCTCAAAGATATAAAATAAAAAAGTAGATCAAAAGGAATTTATCTGTCTGATTGGGTTATGAGAGCATTAACCTCATCAGTGAATTAATCCCCTGATAGGGATCAACTGGGTGGTAACTGTAGTCAAGTAGGGTGTGGCTGGAGGAGATGGGTCACTAGGGGTGTGTGTCTTTGAGGTATGTATTTTGTCCTTGGAGAAAAGAGAACTCACTCTCTGCTTTCTGGTGGCCATGTTCTGAGTTGCTTTCCTCTTCCCTCCATGGCCTTCCATCATGATATTCTGCTTCACCTCAGGCCCAGAGCAATGAAGCTGACCATCTATGATCTGAGACCTCTAAAACCATGAGCTCCAAATTAACTTTTTCTCTAAAATTATTCTTGTCAGATCTTTTAGTCACAATAGCAAAAAAGCTGACTAAAACACTATTCAACTGTTCAAGATAATATGTTGTCTTTCCAAAGTGATTGAGCTACAACATTGTTTGAGAATTTCCACTATTGTGCATTTTCAACACGTGTACAAAATAGTATTAACTCTGGTCTTATGATATTTCTCTATTAAAAATGAAATTTCACATCTTTTATTGTGTTTCTATATCCATTTGTATATACACTTGTGAAAAATGTTTGTTCACTTTTAATCATTTTTTTTTTAAATTGGGCTATTCATTTCTATTTTTCATTTTCATTTGTTAGAACACCAACATCCTTCACATTTCTGAGTACTTACTTCATGATGAGCCTGGCTCAAGAAAATGTAAATTCAGCAGTAATAAAAATAGGCAAAATCTCTGTCTTTATTGTGCCTGCATTCCATGGGGGAAAGAGAGATGAACAATACTTGTAAATAATACATTATATGCTCTAACTGTAATTCTGAATACTCTCCTATCTTTCCCTAGTGATTTGAAGTGCCTAATCTATACAAGAATCAAATTTTAAATACAAGACGGTCCTCTTCTAAGGTGTTCCTGAACCAAACCAACAATTAGTCAGTAAACCTGAAAGTGGAACAACTGAGAATAAGTAGTCAAAAGAACAGAAACAAATAAGAATTAAGATAAAGAAAGTCTCAAAAAAAAAAAAAATTGAGGAACCTCATTAACCTCCCCAATATATTCATAATGGAAGTACCAGGAATGAGGAAAAACCAAGGAGCAGAAAAAATATTCAAAGGAATGAATACCTGAAAACATGCAAATTGACTGACAAAGAAAAAAATATTGTAGGCATCAAAAAAAAAAAAAAAAAAAAAAAAAAAACAACTCATCACATACAAGGAGAAAGAGTAATATCAGATTTTTTTTAGGAACAGTAGAGGCCAAAAGGAGGTATGATAACAAACTCATTTCCATTGATAGTACATCAGCCATAAAAGAAATAATAGTTTTTAGGCTGAAGATCAGTGATCCCAAACACTAGCTCAAATGCATAAAATTTGTGAGTAATGGCAATTAGGTAATTACAAAAGAGAGTAAAAAGGCAAACTTACTCTTTCTTTTCCTAAACAATTTAAAAAGCAAAAATACAAATCTATCTGTACATAACTCTATTACTGAGCCTGTCTATAGCCTACAGAAATGTAATATCTTTAACAAGAAAGCAAAGTGAGACAAAGGAACAAATCTACACTGGGATAAGGAAATGACAACAGATGATAACTTTAATACATGTTAACAAAAGAAATGAAGCAGAAATAATGAATAATGTAACAACTACAAATAGATACTTGCTACCCTTTCTTGTCTCGGCTTCTCTAAAAGACAACAAATTGTATAAAGTAATAATTATAACAACACATTGTTATGCTTCAAAGATATATAGAGATGTTTTGTACAAAAATAGACAAAAATGGAGAAAGAGAACAGAGTTGTACATGAGGGAACCTGTTAATATTTTATTGGAGTTAATGAAGCATAAATCTGAAATAGATTATAAGACTTACAGCACAAGTCCTAGAGAAACCACTAGGAAAATAAATTTTCAAGTCAAATGATCACTGGAAGAATTAAAATGTTAAATAAATTCGCTTCATGAAAAAGGCAGAAATAAAAGAGTATTCAAAAAGTATGAGACAGAAAACAAAAAGTAAAATGGCAGATGTAAATTTAACTCTAATCAACCCTCAGAATCCAAATAGAAAAATTTGCATGCTCATGTCCTTTCTATAAAAGAGCTTAGTATTTACATATAATACACATCCTCCCAAAAGCTTTAAAACATTACTAGATTGCATATAGTAAGTAATCAGTAAAAATGCTATGTAAATGGTAATCATGTTCTACTATTTAAGGGATAATGACAAGGAGAAAAGTTTGTACATATCAATACAAGACAAGATTTTCTTCCTGTTTTTGAATGATGGTTTATTGAACTCATAAAAGCAGAATTCACTATGATATAGAGGGCCAAATGTATATCAATAATAACAGAAAAACAAATAAATTAAAAAATTCAATTAAAAGCAATTCTCAGGTTGTAAAAATGTGAAAATCCAAATACAAGCAGTGAACAAAAGATGTATTTTAGATTCAAACACACAAAAGGCTTAACATTTTTAGAAGCACATGACATTTGTAAGACTGGAGTGGCTACCCTAGTATCAAACAAAATACACTTTAAGAGCTGAGGATATAACTCAGTGGTAAAGCATTCAGCTAGTATGAGGTCCTGAGTTAGATCCCCAGCACCAAAAAGAGAAAAGATAAAGAGGGGTGTTGGAAGCCACTGCCCTGTAGGGCCCGCAGTGGTGGCTGGCCTCGCCCTATGGCCTGGAGAAGCCCAGCTGCAAGTGCTTTCTATTGGCTGACTGATCTCCTCCGTGTCCGTGCTTAGCTCGTGATCAGTACAGGTCCTCATTACCCACCATTAAGTCTCCACGAGCCAAACGCCTGACCCATTAAGGTGATTGGCTGTTATATCCCATAAAGCTGGGTACTTTGGGAAGGCAAGGAGAGCAAACAAGCAGGGGAGAGCAAGCAAGGCGGAGCAAGCAAGGCAAGGAGGGCAGGCAGCAGCTGTGGGACGAGAAAAGAGGAGAGGCGGCCGCGGCGCGACGAGAGAGGAAGAAGAGAGAAGTGACAGCTGCACAAAAGAAAAGAAGGAGAGAGAAAACTGCACGACAAGAGAAGAAGGAGAGAGAGAGCTGCGCGACAAGAGAAGAAAAAGAAGACGGCGGCGGTGGAGGAGGAGGAAGAACCAGGCACTCGGCTCAGAAGCTCTCCCATAAAAATAAAGACCTTAAAACTTCATTTGAGAGCCGAGTCTTCATTGTACTCGCTGGACGAGGCAGAGGGGCAATTTTATAATAATTTTTTTAGAAGTTAGTCAATAAAAGAAACAATTCTAAGCATATAAGCTTTCAACACAACAGAACCTCAAAGCTACATGAAGCAAAAACTGACAGAATTGAAAGGAAAAATCTATAAACAAACAGTAGTAAGTGCAGGCTTGAATAATCCATTTCTGGTAATGCACAGAACTGGGCAAAATATTAACTAGGAAAATAGAAGACACTGAAAGCAATCAGATCTAAGAACTATATACAGCATAGAATGAAATTCAAAGTCCACAAAGATGCTGAAACAATTCAGTGATGAAAAATAGCCTTTCCAGGAAATGATGCTGAAACAACTGGATATTTTCATGAAAAACAATGAAAATAATTCCCTTCTTGACATACTAGCATAAATTAATTGAAAATGGATCACTGGCCTAAATTTAAGAGGTAAATTTAAAAGGTAAAGAATAGACAAAGCCATTTCAGATATACTACCAAAATGTAACAACAACAAACAGACAAAATGGACTGCATGAGAATTAAAAAAAAAAAAAAATGTGGAGGAACTTTGGATTGTGTAAAAAACATACCCCACTACAGAACACAAAGTCAAGACAGAAATGGCAACCTAAAAATGGGAGAAATTATTGGCACATTAGGGACTTCTTTTAGTCAGCATTTTTGCTGTCATTGACTAAAAGACCTGGAAAGAACAATTTTGGAGGAGAAAAAGTTTATTTGGGGGCTCATGGTTTCAGAGGTCACAGTTCCATAAATAGCTAGCTGTTCCATTCCTCAGAGCTCAAGGTGAGGCAGGACATCATGGCAGAAAAGTATGGAGAGAGTAGTGGCTCACATGATGAGCAGATAGCAGAGAGACTAAGCTCAGCTCACCAAATATATATCCCAAAGGCACACTCCCAATGACCCACCTCTTCCAACCACATCCTAACCCACCTTCCATTACCATTTAGTTAATCCCTATCGGGATTAATTCACTGATTGGGTTAAGGCTTTCATAACCCAATCTTTTCACCTCTGAATGTTTTTGCATTGTTTCACACATGAGCTTTTGGGGGACACCTCACATCCAAACCATAACAGACTGGTAAACAATAGGCAAAGAACTCTTACAACTCAAAAATAAAGAGTAATAATAAAATTATATAATGAAAAAAGTAACTAGTTTTTGTATATTAAGCTTGTATCCTTCAACTTCACTATGGCTGATTTATGTGGGGAGTTTGTAAATTCTCTCTAGGAACTTCCACTTGAGCAACTATGCCTCTGCAAACAACAGGAATTTTATTTCTTCCTTTTCCATTTGTATAATTTTCATTTTCTTATCTTACAGAATTAACTATGATTTCCAGTAAGACACTGAACAAGAGTGGTGAGAGGACATCCTTGCTTTTTTCCTTATCTTCGAATTAGAAAGGTTCTAGTTCTTCACCATTATGTATAACGCTTGTGATAGCTGTTTTGTAGATATTTAAATAAAATTGAGGAAGTTGCCCCCTAATTCCTAGTTTCCTGAGTTTTAATCATGGTTTTAGATTTTGTTAAATGTTTCCTTTGCATCAACTAATATGATCATGATTTTCTTCTGTCACCTAATGATGTGGTGAATTATGTTAACTTTTGAATGATAAACTGGACTTTAGTTCCTGTTAAATACTATTTGATCATGATGTGTAAGTTTTTTTATAAAAAACTGGAGCGTTGGAGTCTATTTGAACTTTTCCATTTATATTCATGAGAGATATTGGTCTGTTTCTTCAACAGGAGATGAAGACATTGCTATTGGGATTAGGGAAATAAAGGTTGTAAAGAAGAGTTAAAAATCAAAAATCTGGTCTCCACCTCTATGCTGTCATTTCAAGAAGACTATAAAGATGGAAATGGATGCACACAATTGTAGTCCCAGATACCTGGAAGACTGAAGCAGAAGGATCATCTGAGTTCATGAGTTCAGGACCAGTCTGCACAACACACTGAGAACTCCGTCTCACAAAAACACTGGTATGGCTCGATACATGTGGAGTGACACAGCTTGCAAGTGGAGGCTAAGGGCAGCAGCTGTAGTTAGGGCCCTCTCTGCCAGTCCTGTAGGCTTGAGGCTACATTGCTCCTCCCAGTAGAAGTAAAAAACAACAGCACTGTTTAGCATTTTGGTCGTCTGGGTCTCAAAACCCAACTTACTACAATTTCTTGGATACTTTCCCAGAGTACCTAAGGTGGTTATGACAAGTCTCCAAGAGAAGTACCAGTGAGCCAAGATTCTCCTAACCTAATAGGCAAATGAAGTTCTAAATTTACAGGTGTTACGGTTTTGATGTGAGGTGTCCCCCAAAACCTCATGTGTGAGACAATGCAAAAAGGTTTAAAGGTGAAATAAATGATTGGATTATGAGAACCTTAACCCAGTAAAGGTAAGTAGGGTGTGGATGGACAAAGTAGGTCATTGGAGGCATGCCCTTGGAGTATATATGTTGTCCCTTTCAACTCTCTCTGCTTCCTGATGCCATGTCCTGAGTCGCTTTCCTTCAACACACTCTTGTTCTACTACACCTTGGCCAGAGCAAGGCCTCTGAAACTGAGATGCAAATAATCTTTGCCTCCTCTAAAATTGTTCTTGTCAGGTCTTTTGGTTGCAGCAGAGAAAACACTAACTAAAACAATGGGGCAAAGCCACTACAGGGACCTCAGGCAACAATGGGATCCAACATCCACGATTCACAACTATAGGGCACGAGGGCTCAGTCAGAGGTGGCCCAACTGACTCTTTCCCAAAGGTATGGTACCTGAGAAACATACATCAGTCAGGTGCACAATTCTGTACCACTGACTACATACAGAGAGCCTGCAATCACACTTCTAGACAGCCACCAGGCTTTATGCCATTTTAAAGGAAGCCCTGCAGAGTAGAGTTAAGTATACAACAACCCCCAAAGAAGTCAGAGCAACAGCATCCTATGCTCCTGTACCCAAAAGAAACAGCCAGCAGATAAAACACAGCACACAGCACCCTCCAAGCATGCAGTGTCAAGTCCCTGGTTTAAGGAACAATAACAAGCTGAGAAATCCACAGCAACCAGGGAAGAAGCTCCTGTGTCCCAGCATATCTAAGAAGATCCAAAAGCTGAAGAGTGTTTTACTCTTCTATCCCAAGTCCTGATAAAATCCAAACCAAGAAGATTCAAATAAGTATTTTCTCTTCCTTGGCATGGTTTACTATAATAGATCTAATGCAAATTTTGATCATACATATATTATTCTTCATTTTGTATTGGATAGTTGTTACCCTAATATTCAGTACTATATCACTGACCCATTTGATTGTATTTCTTCTAATGTTTTAAATCTTTAATTGGAATCATTCCTTGTTTTCTTAGTTCATGTTACACTTGCTCCTCTTACATTACCTGCTATTCCCTCAAATTCACCCACCACCCTTTTCTTCATTTTACCTTGGGTATTATTATTTTCTTTTTCAGTCCAATTTTTCTCTTCTTCCATTTTCAAACCCTATATGATACAATAGCAATTTCACTATCTTTAATAACTAATTTTTCAACTTATTCCAGAATATTACTACAAGTTTATATCTGGATTAGAGGAACAGTGGAGAATATTTTCAACAAGTTTCTGTTTTTCTTAAGGTTGATTAGTGTGTGGCTTTGCTCTGAAGTGATTGTAGTAAATGGGGTTTAGTGTTTTCTCTCAAAGTGGTGTTGATACTGGGAACAGCAGAGGATACAGGTTGAGTGAAAGCATTGATATCTAGACAGTCATCCAGTCTGGGGTTTTCAAGAGAAAGAAGTTCACTGAATAGTCCCTTACATAAATGAAGAAGTAATAATCATTCCAACATATGGGTAGAAATGCAAGCAGAATAAAAAAGCAAGGGAACAAACCACCTCAAACAGCCCACAGCACTTCAGCAACACCACAGTAGATGAAATGTCAGAGGAAGAATTTAGAAAGTTCACAGCGAAAATGTTCAATGAGCTAGAAGAAGATGTAAGGAATGTACTTAGAAAATACAGGAAGTGAAAGATCATTTCAATAAAGAAAGATTCTGTAAAAGAACCAAATAGAAATCCTCAAATCAAAAATTCAATGGAAAACATTACCAAAAGATCAGACCACTCTGAAGATAGATTCTCGGGTTTGAAGACGAAGTATAAAATCTTGAAAATAGTCAACAATAAGAAAGATGTTAAGGGACCATGACCAGAGTATCAAGAATTCTGGGATAACACTAAGACAAAATATAAGAATCACTAGGGTTAAAAAGAAGGCTCCAAATATGAACTAAAGGTATATACAATCTTTTCAATGAAAAACTATCTGAAAATTTCCAAATCTTAGGAATGAGATAGAAATTCAAATATAAGACTAAAATAGGCAAGATCAAAAAAGATCCTCTCCAAAACATAACATAATAAAATATCTAACATACAAAATATGGATAGATTTTTAAAAGCTGCAAGAGAAAATCAGCAAGCCATATCTAGAGATAATCAATTCAGATTTCAACTGACTTCTCAGTCCAGACCCTAAAAGCCAAGAGGGCTTACCATAATATATACGAAGCCCTGAAAAAAAAATGGGTGCCAATCAAGATTGCTATATGCAGCAAAACTAGCCTTCAGAATTGAAGATGAAATAAAAATCTATGATGATAAGCCAAAACTAGAAGAATTCATAACTACAAAGCCTGTATTACAAAACATAATAATCTATTTTGTGCATAAGAAATGAAAAATAAAAAATAAAAATCAGCATAAGAACAAATCACACTAGAAGAACAGCTAATTAAAGAAGAATCAAGTGTGAATTAAGCATCAGAAATAACCCAAAATGTCAGGAAATAAAAATCATCTCTCTGTAATGACAATTAATATAAATAGTATCAACTCTCCAATTAAAAGATATAGATTGGCAGACTGGATTAAAAAACAAGACACATGCAAACTGATGTGACCACTCTCCGGAAAGCAGTATGGAGAATTCTCAGAAAACCTGAAACGGAACCACCATTTGATCCAGTTATCCAACATCTCGCTCTATATCCAAAAGATTTAAAATCAGCATACTACAGTGATGCAGTCACATCAATGTTTATAGCAGCACAATTCACAATAGCTAAGCTATGGAAACAACCTAGGGGACTTTCAACACATAAATGGATAAAGAAAATGTGATATACATACACCATGGAGTATTAGTCATTAAGAATGACTTTATGACATTTGCCAGTAAATGGATGGAACTGGAGACTATCATGCTAAGTGAAATAAGCCAATCCCCCAAATCCAAAGGTTCAATGTTTTCCCTGATATGTGGAAGTTAATTCACAAAAGGGAGGGAGGGGAAGAATAGTTCACTGGATTAGACAAAGGAGAATGAAGGGAAGGGAGTGGGTAGGAAAAGGAAAAACAGTGGAATGAATCTAACATAACTCTCCTACATACATATGTGAATAGACCATAGTGAATCTCACCATTATGTATATCCACAAGACTGGGGTCCTAATTAGAATAAGAGGACCCGCAGGCAGCGTCTGGGACCAGGGCAGAGCAGCCAGAGACTTCTCCAGGTGGCCCTGTCCTCTCCAGCTGCAGGCTCTTTCCATGGGGCAATCCAAGATGGTGGACTAGAGGGTGACTGCATCTCCTGTCGCTCCAGAACCCAGGATTCAAGAAGGGGAGGCACTGAGAGATTCAGACTAAAATAGAGCAACAGGGTGAGTCTTCCCCACCGAGTGAAGCTCGGCCTGGGCGGCAGGCCTGATAGGAGCAGCTTATCAGAGCAGAGCAGGGCAGCTAGAGTCTTCCCCAGTAGCCCTGCTTCACTTCCGCGGTGGCTCCTCCCACATGGCCAGCTTCTCAGAGCAGGTCCCCCAGTGAGAGCCTTTCCGCACAGAGCCAGCTCCAAGCCCTGGAACCAGTAGCGGGCTAGGGGCAGCGTTCTTCGGAAGCACTGCATTATCAAGTTCCTCCAAGACTTCAGGCTACTGAAGGCTGGGAGGTGATACACTGGAGATCTACAGGGACACTATAAGCCAATAGAGGAAATCTGCAATATCTCAGAGTCCCACTGACATCTGACCAATATGAGAAACAAGGGAAGAAAATGTCCCAAACAAACCTAGATACTATATCAATAAAACCCAATGACAGCACAGCAGAAGAAATATCAGAAAGGGAGTTCAGAATGTACATAATTAAAACAATCAGGGAAGCAAATGAGGAGATGAAAGAGCAATGCAGGCACTGAAGTAGGAGATGAAAGAGCAAATGCAGGCACTGAAGTAGGAGATGAAAGAGCAAATGCAGGCACTGGAAGTAGGAGATGAAAGAGCAAAATGCAGGCATTAAATGATTGCACCAATCAACAGTTAAAAGAGCAAATACGGGAAGCAAGAGATCATTTCAATAAAGAGTTAGAGATACTGAAAAAAAAAAAAAAAACAGAAATCCTTGAAATGAAGGAAACAATAAACCAAGTTAAAAACTCCATAGAAAGCACAGAATAAGATAAACTCCATGCTTATATAACTATATCAAAACGGACTCCACTGTCATGTATAACTAAAAAGAAACCAACTTAAAAGAAAAGAAAAAATAAATTAAAAAACAAGACCCAAACACATATTGTTTACAACAGACTCACCTTAGAGGCAAGATATCCACAGACTGAAGGTACACAGGATAGAAAAAGATATACCATTCAAATGGAAACCAAAAGCCAGCAGGGTAGCTACTCTCACATCTGATAAAGGGAGACTTCAAGTCAAATAAATCAGAGAAAAAGAAGGCCATTTCATACTAGTTGAGGAATCATTCAACAAGATACAATGACTGTAAATATTTATGCCCCAATATCAGCACACCTACATATATGAAACAACACTTCTCAATATAAAGAATCAAATAGATCACAATACAATTATACTGGGTGATTTCAAAATACTTCTCTCACCACACAGGTCAATCCAAACATAAGTTAAGACTCTTCAGTACTAAAATATTATTATTCAAATGGACTTAACAAACCTCTTTAGAATGTCTCATTCATCAACAACTGAATTCACTTTATGTCCAGCATCACATGAAACTTTCTCTAAAATAGATCATATTTTAGGGTACAAAGCGAATCTTTGCAAATACAAAAAACAGAAAATTTCCTTTCCTCTTATTAGATCATAATGGAATGAAATCAGAAATTAAAAACAACAAATAAAAACAGAAACCATTCTAACACTTGGGGATTACACAACACATTTTCAAATGAGGAATGGATCACAGATGAAATCGGGAGAAATTTAAAAAAAAAATCATAGAAACAAGAATAGAGCTACAAACATTCCAAAATTTCTGGGGGCAGTATAAAGGCAGTTCTAAGAGGAAAGTTTATAGCAATGGGCTTCTACATTTAAAAAATTGAAAGATACCAAATAATAATCTAATGTAATACCTAAAAGTGCTAGAAAAAGAAACAAATAGCAAAATCAGTAGAAGATAGGAAATAATTAAGGTCAGAGTGGAAATTAATGAAATTGAGAATAAAAAACAATGAAACAATCAATGAAACAAATGGTTAGTTCCATAAAAAGATAAACAAGATTGATAACCCCTAGCCAAACTATCAAAAAAGAGAGAAGACCCAAATCAACAAAATTAGAGAAGGTAAAAGAGATACCGCCAAAGATGTCTGAAATCCAGAGGATCATTAGGAACTATTTTGAAAATATAAACTCCAATAAGCTAGAAAATCTTGAAGATAACTAACAAATTCCTAGACACATATGACCTATTCATGAGGATATAGAAAACAAACTGATCAATGTCAAGCAATGAAACTGAATCTGCAATTATATGACTTCCAACAAAGAAAATCCTGGGATTGGATGGATTCTCAGCCAAGTTCTACCAGAATTTTAAAGAACCAATGACAATTCTCCTTAAATTATTCTATGAAATAAAAAGGAAGGAACACTGCCATATTTAATCACCCTGATTCCAAAATCAGACAAAGACACATCAAGTAAAGAAAACTTCAGACCAATATTCCAGATGACATATACAAAAATCCTTTAAATATTGGCAAACCACATTCAAAAACACAAGGAGATAGTGTACCATGGTTAAGTGACCTTCATCCCAGGGATGCAAAGTTGATTCAACAAACAGCCAAATAAATGTAATTTACCAAATAAATAAGAGTTAAAGACAATATCATGTATCATCACAATATATACAGAAAAAGCATCTGACAAAGTCCAGCACACATTTAATTTTAAAACCCCAGAGAAACTAGACATAGAAGAAACTTACCTCAACATTGTAAAGACTATATACAATGAACCTCAGAACAAACATACTAAAAACTAATGGAGGAAAAACTGAAAGCATTTCTTCTAAAAACAGGAACAAGACAAGGATGTCTACTCTCAACCATTCCTATTCAACTTAATCCTTGAAACTCTAGCCAGAGCAATCGGACAAGAGAAAGAAAGAGATACAAATAGGAAAAAAAGAAGTCAAATGATCTGTTTGCTATGTCATGATCATATATTTTGAAGACCTGAAAAACTCTACCAGAAGCCTTCTAGAGTTGATAAACAAATCTAGCAAAGTAGCAGGATACATGATCAAAATCACAAATATTCCAGTAATGAATCTGCTGAAAAAGAAATC
The DNA here is from genome assembly GCF_902686455.1 of Sciurus vulgaris. Lineage (NCBI taxonomy): Eukaryota > Metazoa > Chordata > Mammalia > Rodentia > Sciuridae > Sciurus > Sciurus vulgaris. The sequence goes on along the minus strand of NC_136464.1, from coordinate 95,078,588 downwards.
AGGAAAATCATACTATTCTCAATAAACTAAAACAAACAAACAAACAAAAACTTGGGAATAAATCTAAGGAGGTGGAAGAACTCTAAAATGAAAACTATAGTACAATTAAGAAAAAAATTGAAGACCTTAGAAGATAAAAAGAGCTTTAATGTTCTCGAACAAGGCAGAATTAACACTGTCAAAATGGCCGTACCACCAAAAGAGTTATATAGATTTAATGTAATCCTCATCGAAATACCAATGATATTCTTCAAAGAACTAAAAAAAAAAAAAAAACTATTCTAAAATTCATTTGGAAGAATAAGAGACCCCAAATAGACAAATCCTGAGCAAGAATAACAATGCTAGAAGCATCACAGTACCAGACCTCAAATTATATTATAGAGCTATAGTAACAAAAACAGCATGACACTGACATAAAAACACAAAAGACACCAATGGAACAGAAGAGAAGACAGAGACAAATCCACAGATACAGTCGTATAATACTCAACAAAGGTGCCAAAGTACACATTAGAGAAAAGATAGCCTTTTTGACAAATGACATTAGGAAAACTGGCTGTCCATACGCAGAAGAATGAAACTATCCTTCACCCTGGCAAAAGTTGACTCAAAGTGGATCAGAGATCTAAGAATTCGACCGGAAACTCCAACTACTACTAGAAATGTAGGCTCAGCACTCCAATATATTGGCATAGGCACTGACTTCCTTAACAAGACTCCTAAAATGTAAGAAATAAAACCAATTATCAGTAAGGGGGACAGCATCAAGTTAAAAAGCTGGAACAGCAAGGGAGCAAGAGTATGAAGAGAGAGCCTACAGAATGGGGGAAGAGCTTTGCTATCTGCTCTTTAGACAGAGCATCAATATTCAGAATATGTAAAGAACTCAAAAAACTTAACACCAAAAAAACAATAAAACAAAACCAACAACAAATAATAAACTGCCAAATCAATCAATAAACTGCCAACAATCAATAAACTGCCAAAAGAACTAAAGAGATATTTCCCAAAAGAATACAAATGGTCAATAAACATGATCAAATAAACCTCGTGATATGCCCCCTGCACAGTTTCAATAAATTTGAAACCACTGAAATTATACTCTTTTTTTCCAATCATGATGGAATGAAACTAGAAATAGATAAGGAAAACTGGAAGATTCACAAATATATGAAAATTAAACCCTTAATGAACAGGTCAAAGGAAAAACACAGGGGAAATTAGAAAATGCTTACCAATGAAAACTGAAACACAACTTATGAAAACTTAAGGGGTGCAGTGAAAGCAGTGCTCAGAGGAAAATTTAAAGCTGAACACACCTATACTAAAAAAGCATAAGGAACTCCCAAGTCAATAACCTAACTTTATACATTAAGTAACTAGAAACTGAACCCAAAGCTAGCAGGAGGTAGGACATAAAAGATTAGAAACAGACCTTGAAATAAAATGGTGAAAATTAGAACTAGAGAACAGGATAACAATACAGAGAATCAATAAAACCAAAAGTTGGTTATTAAGAAGATAAACAAAATTGACAAATCTTAATCTAGACTGAGAAGGAGAAAAAGGGAGAAAACATGAATAACTAAAGTGAAAAACGAAAACAGAGGTATTATTTACTAACCTATAAGAAATAAAGAGAATATACCATGTACAGTCATAGATTAACAAATTAGATAACACAAGATGAAATGAATATTTAGAAACAAACTGACATACGAAGAAAGAGAAAAATCTCACAAGCCCTATAGCAAGAGATTCAATTTGTCATCAAAAAATGCCCAACAGAAAAAGTTAAGCAACAGATAGCTTCACAGATGAATTCTACCTAGCATTTAAAGAATACCAGTTCTTGGGCTGGGGTTGTGGCTCAGTGGTAGAGTGCTTGCCTACAACATGTGAGTTTGAGCCTTAGCACAACAATAAAAAATAGATAAAGTTATAAGAAAAAGTTGCAAAATCTTAAAAAAAAAATACCAGTTTTCAAATTCTTCTACAAATTAGAGGGGAGGAATAACTTCCTAATGAATTTTAAGAAGTCAGTAATGTTACTGACACAAAAGCCAGATAAAGATAAAACAGGAAAAAAATTAGATGGTAAACTAAACACACACACACACACACACACACACACACACACACACAGAAACAAACACATGCACACATACCCACAAATACCAGCAAAACATAGGAGGTCAACCATATATTTAAAGGATTATATCCCATAGCCACGTGGGACTTACCCAGAAAATGGGAGAGTATTTTAACATACGAAAATGAATGTAACAGACTACACTAAAGGAACAAATGAAAAAAGATAAGAAAAACAACAACAAAAAAACCCCACATGATCATTTTGATTGATGCAGAAAAGGCATCTGACAAAAATGCAATCCCTTTCATGATGCACACTAAGAAAAGAAGAACTTCTTAAACATGATAAAGGGCATTTATACAAATTCCACAACTAAAAGAAGGGTTTCCTCCTAACATCAGGAACAAGATAAGGATTCCCACTTTCATCAGTGCTAGTCAACATTGTAGAATGACTTCTAACCTATGCAAAATAAAAAGAAATAAAGGATGGCTTTGGACTCTACCATATATGGTATTAACAAAACCATTCTTAACTCGTTTTGATTAATTATGTACGAGTTATTTTTTCAAAATCAACCTATGTTGGTAACTGAGTTTTCTACAGATAACATATATTATAGTTATATTTCTTGTTTTCTTTGCGGTCAATCTGTATTTTATCTAGCATATTTTGCTCAGTTATATTTATGACAATTTTGCTCACTTAGCTCCTATTTTATTTGGTTTCTAAATTTCTCATATCTGTTCATCTTATCTTCTTATATTTCATCAATGCATTTTTAGTGTTACTAAGTATAACACATTCTATGTTTTTTTCTTAATAGTTGATCTGGGTATTAAAATATATGTAACTTGCCACAGCTTAACAACATCAACATTATACCACTTCATATGAACTGTAGAAAATGTAATTCCATGTAGATACCTTCACCCTCCCCATGTCTTAAATATAACTGTCTTGTATTTCTTCTACACAGAGACCACTGAGTCATGTGATACTCTAAATTTTGCTCCAACCTTCAAATATTATTTCAGAAACTCATGAGAGGATTACTTTATTACATTTATCCCGATTTTGCCAACTTACAATTTCTTTTCTGAAGTCTCAAGTCTTATTGCTTTCTACTTAGAACACTAGCCATTTTTTAAAAGATAGATTTGCTAATTTTTGTCTAATAATGCCTTCAGTTGCATTTCACATATAGAATATTTATTTGATGCTATTCTCTTTCAGTACTTTAAAAGATACTACTTTCTTCTAGCCACCACAGTGTCAGATGAGAAATACATTGTCATTCCCTACAGGTAATGTCTCCTTTGAATTTAATTATGATTAGTGACTACAATTGATCATCATGTGTCTTCAGCATGGATTTCTTTGGATTTATCTTACTTGATATTCAGATTCTTGAATGTGCAATTTTATGGCTTTTGCTATATTTGAGAAGATTTCAGTTGTTTCTTCCTCAAATACTTTAAATTTCTCTCTCTTCTCCATCTGGTACTGTTACAACTGTGAGGTCTTTTTTTGTTGCCCTTCTTTCTCAATATCAAGAGAATCAAATTACTCTTCCTTACCTCCATGCCTTCCAATTTAGTCCTAGCCACCATAATCACTCCTATGGAGAAAAACAGTAGGTTCCCAATGAACGTACTGTGCCCCTGGGTCCATTTCAATGTTTTCTCTACAAAGTTGAAAAAGATCTTACATAATACGTATCACTTACTACAATTTGCTTATCTGCTGAAAATCATCAATAATATTAAATTATTTAACAAAGTTTATGATTCTCTCATCTTCTGGACAATAACTACCTCTGTGACATATCAGCTACTTCTCTATCAATCATTCCCCAAAGTCCTTTTGACTTTTTGTTACTCCTTAGAAACACTAAGCACCTTCCTGTTCATGGACTCAGCAGCTGCTATTTCACCTGCTGAAAAAAGGCAGAGTCTTCATGGCTCACATAATCATTTCATTCAAATTTTTGCTCCAACTTTGACTACACTAAGGTTTCCCCAACCACCACAGTACAATGAATATACATAAGTATTTGTTTATGTATTTAGTGCTATTTGTATAAATTCATTTAGACATGTAATTTTTCTCACTACTACATACTGGGGTCTTAGAAAATGATTAGCACATAGCAAGAACTCAAGATATTTGTTGAGTCAAAAAATGAGTATACTGGGCTGGGGGGACAGCTGAGTTGGTAGAGTACTTGTCTTGCATGCATGAGGCCCTGGGTTCAATCCCCAGCACCACAATAAAAAAGAGGGAAAAAAAAATGAGTGTATTAAAGAATGTGTGACAACAGAAGTAATACAGAACAATGGAAGTTAAGTAGGCAACTGAAACTGATTTGAGAAACACAAAGTAACCAAGAAAAACAAGAGTAAACATGAGCCAGGCAAAGACTGGATTATGGGCAGGTCTAAAAATAGAGATTTTTTTTTTTTTAATGAATCAAAAAATAGTTGAGAGTGGTATTTGGAGGTATGAGTTAAGAATCAGTAAGGGTTAAGTCTCCTAAAAAGATATGCTTAAAAAATGTTCCACCATTGCCAATCTCTGAATTAACTACAAGAAAATAATAAATTTCTTTATGTTCCTCTGCACAATAGAGATTAACTTACCTGGGAAGTTCTGGCTTGGGAATTCTGCCTCCAAAATACACGGCTCCTCTCCTTGCTCCAGCCTGAAGATCACTTCTGGTTTGGTCACACAATACCCTGTAACAGGATGTAATTACTGACTTGGCCAGATGCCTACATGTCAGGGCCTCTGATAGAGAAGGAAACCCACTGCCACTGTAACATTTTACTAGAGAGGTGAACACAACTATCTTCTGATGCCCCATAAGTGATCAAACAACACTGTTTTCTGAATTCTAATCTCAAATATTATTAAACTATACAGATTGCCCATACATTTCACAATTAAAGAAAAGCTATTTGGACTTACACAGTAAATAGGTCTTACCCACTGAGACAAGGTGACTGTAGTTCTCCAGCATCACCTCCCTATACAGGGACCTCTGGCTAGGGTCCAGGTGCTGCCATTCTTCCTGGGTAAAGCCCACAGTCACATCCTTAAATGACACTGACTCCTGGAATTTCTGTTCAATCTGAAATGTTCATAGTTAGGTGACATGGAAAAAAACACAGGAAACTGATCCTCACTGTGATTATTGTTTACAGGTTATCAAGATAGTTCACAAAATACTTGTTTTGCTTCATACTTTAGGAGGAAAAGGGAAACAATAATAGGAATATTCGGCTATTGCATTAAGGTATGAATTCATGTGAAAAAAATTAGCAAGTTCTCACAACATACCTGGAATTATTACAGTAGGTGGAAATATAAAGACTGTTAGAAATCTTTTTATATTTAAGAACCATATAACCTGAGAAGAAAATGTAAAATATGCAGAAATGTTCTAAATGGGAAAGTGAAAGTATATGCAAAATAAACATATCAATAAAAAGCAAGATGAGTTCTATTTTGAGCTTCACTAAGAAAGTACAGCTTTTGGTTGAAGAGTAATGCAGTATTCTTCAACCAGACATGGCACAAGCAAAGGCAGGGAATTTCTACACAATGAAGAAATCAGCAAAGGACAAATGGCAGAGGAAGGCATGAGAACATGGACTGGTGCTATCATGAGACAAAGGACCATGAAAGTATTCAAGGAATTCATTACAAAGTAATTTCTGACCAACAGTCTCCACAGTATTTGATCATTTATCATATTCAAGAATATTTTTGAACACTAAAGATTAACACTAACTACAGAAATAAATTCTCAATTCATTTCTTATGAATTTCACTTTCTCATTTAAGTTTTAAAATGTAGAAAGACAGCCAGATGTGATGGGGCACCTATAATCCCAGTTACTTGGAAGGCTGAGTCCAAAAATCCCAGTTACTTGAAGGCTGAGTCCAAAAATTTTAAAAAGGGCTGAGGATGTAGCTCAGAGGAAGAGAACACACACACACACACACACACACACACAAATATATAAATATATATATATATATATGTCTAACATTTTATTTCACTGCAATACATATTCTAGATTCTAATCCTTCAATTTAGAGATAATAATTAGGATGTGTAAATGGAAAGAAAATGGGAAGATTTTGGATCTACTGTTATTGTAACAACTGTAGGATATACAGTAGAAAATATCCAAATGGACGATCTGGACATCCTCTAGGGTGCATTTATTTTAGGGATCACTGCTGTGGAAAGAGAAGAGCCAATGAAGAGATAGGAGCATATTATATGATCAGATTTTTATTTATAGAACCAGTTTTTTCAAGAAAGGCGTGAGGCAACTAAAGTACCAAACACCACAATTTAAACTTTGAGAAAGAATAAACTACACACTACACACAGCCAGATCTGAAACTACTGGTGACGTGGGAGGAAAAATATGTATCATCTACACTTGAAGACACATTTTTTAAAAGCACGCAAAATAATAAATAGTATTGCTCACTAGCTATGTATATTTTTAATTTACATATCTCTGTAAAACAAGACTATCAGACAAAGAATGAAAACTTGGAACTAACATAATAAGACTCCAACTTCTGTAAAGTTGGGTTTTTACCTACCACCATTTTCTCATCTTCACATTCTGACTCTTACAAATCTTTCAAAATCCACTGTAAAATCACATGAGGGACAAATAAACATACAACTTACCTTGTTCATCCTGTGCTCTTCTTGGAAAGATGTAGACAACTCTGAAGATACATTTACCAGACAACTGAGGACATAGCTGGGTTAGAAGAAGAGGAATGAGGTCAGGAAAGATCTGGCCTGCTCAGCAGCTCATGAATTTTCCTGCCCTAAAAAGCTACACTCACTCACTAGATAAAATGATTTCTGTGGGAGAATGTCAATGTCCCCCTTGACCCTTCAGAATAATCAGGAGGAATGATGAGAGACCACCTGACTCTAATATAATCATGTAGTACTTAAGCACATTTTTTTAAAGTTAATATTTGCTTCTTACATATTTTAACAGAATTCACTCTTGTGAATATTAAGAATTCACAAAAAATTTTAAATAATAATACTGGCTAATTATGTTAATATAGCTAATGAAGTAACTAACACTTCACTCTTGTAAAAAATACTTGGAACTAAGTTATATCACTTTTCTTACTAATGTTATTTAACCTTTGGTTAGCGACTTCACAAAAAGCCATAAAAAATAATGCTTCACGAGGAAAAAAGCTTTTTAAGTTTAACTTTGTTGTTGGTACTCAAAAATGTGTTTTATAAGAAACTTCCTTTCACTTATATGACAAAGTAGAAAGTATTGGTTTGGGAGTCAGGAGATCACAAAATGGTCTTTGCCACTAACAAAGTATGACCCTGAAAAAGTCAAAAACTTTCAGAATTTTTTAAAAAAATTTATTTTCAAATGAAGTAAAAATGGATAATTCTTGAAGATCCTACCTAAATTCTCCTAAGAAAATAAAGACAGAAAAATAGCATATATCAAGATGCAGTGATGAACATAATGGAGAAGCAGTTCATAATGTAGACTGGAGAACGAAGGAAAAAGAGCCTGGCTAAACAACACTGATCAAGAAATTTGCAGTGACTGGCAAGCCCGACCTTCGTGGCCAGCGGGCGAGAAAGAGTCCTTTGAATGCTCGCAGGCAGGCCCTGCAGCACCCTCCGCGACCCCGCAAGGAGCTCCACGTACGCTTCGCGCATGTGCACACCTCCTTTCGCGGCCACACACACAACTTCGGCAAGCGCACCACTGGATCATTGCAGAGACAACCTGTAGTGACGCGGCCTCACATCCCGACCGCCGGGTACAGGCCACTGACCGCCCGCTCGGGGTCTCCTGGGTCCTCGCCAAGTTTTTCAGGGTGTTCACCAGTCAATCCCCAGCTGTGCTGCACTGAACGCAGAAGAGTACGGAGAGTCAAATACCTGACCAACTCCCACTTAATGCTTGAATAAAACAGAAATGAAGTCGGAATCGCAGAGGCAGCAGACGGCAGGAGGCATGCGCAAAACGCGCGCAGAGCCTAACGCCATCGGCCCCAATAGTGAAAACTACCTTTCCCGTGAGGCCGCGCGACCCATTCTTCGGGATTTGGGGGACGTGTAGTCTTAGCTCTTGGGTTTGCGGTCCGTGTTGGTATTGCAAGCTGCCAGCATCCCAGGTTCCGCTAGGGACTCTCCCAGAGTGAGTTTTTTGTGCGGCTCTTGTGCGGTTTAGACACAGAACTGTCAAGGAAAGGAAAGCCGCCTGTCAATTTCACTTTGTCAAAACTGGAAAGGAGATTACATCCATACAATAAGAGTCTTATTTCACACCATCGGCGGTTCTGTGTTGCGGGGGCAGTAGCCGGGGGATAAAAAAGCTAATTCAACAAAATCGCTAAAGTGAAGGTAAATCAGAAAACGAACACATGCGAAAGAAGAAAATAATATCACAAGTTTTTTCTCTGCGATACTGAAATTAGTGAATAGAAAGACTATTTTTTGACAAATTTCCAATAAGAAACTCAAAATGTATTTTTTTCTCTTTAGTTTTTAGTGTATTGTACACAAGACCATTGTCAACTTCATCTGTATTAAGAAAAAACCTAAATTAACAGAGTATATTGTAACACCCCCCCCCAAAAAAAAAACCCTAAGAAATAGCAATATGTATAATGTTGCTGTTTGTAAAATAATTTGGCACCTGCTTCATGGAAGTACAATGCCATGATTGAGGTTTTGTTTTGTTTTGTTTTGTTTTGTTTTTAATATAATGAGTGTATGCCAAGCAGGTGAGGCAGGCCTGAAATCTCAACAACTGGGGAGGCTGAGCCAGGAGGATGGCAAATTCAGAGCTAGACTGGGCAACTTCTTCTCTCAAAAAAAAAAAAAAAGAGGATGGAGTTGTAGCTCAATGGTAGAGCACCCCTGATTTCAATAACCGGAATCACAAAGAAGTAACAATAACACTATTCTTCCCTAGCATCTCCCCCACTTTATTGTGAATTAGCATCCCCATATTGGAGAAAACATTCGGCCCTTTGGTTTTTTGGATTTGGCTTATTATGCTTAGCATGATATTCTCCAACTTCATCCATTTACCAGCAAATGCCATAATTTCACACTCTACTGTCATGTATAACTAATTAGAACAAATAAAACAAAGAATTAGTGATATCCTGAATAAAATATGAAATAACAATAACATAATAATAATAATAATATATTACATTTCAAAACAATGAAGGAAACAATGGGGTATTCCTAACAGAATGTCATCCCAATCAGGAACATATATAAATTTATGTTAGATTATGCATAAAATTTAACGTGTTCAAATTTTGAAACATTTAACCCACTAAGTTTGTATGAGTTTTAAAAATTAAACCAAGACTCCAAAGACAAACCATAAACTTAGTGCCTGATACATTTTGTTGTAGAAAAAACAAGCAGCTCAGTCCGGGACTTTTTTTTTTTTTTTTTTTTTTTTAAGATTAACATACAGACTTTGTTTCCTTTATTCCCTAAACAATATAGCATAATAGTTATCAGAGGCGTTTCCAAAGAGGGAACCCTTGACTGAGGACAAGTGAGTTCCTTGGAATATGTGAAGGAAACGAATTTCAGCACCACCAAAGAAAAAACCAGATTTACTTAGGAAAGCAAATACACATTCAAGGTAGAATGTGTACTCTCTCAAGAGGGAAACATCTTTTGGGGTAAAGCAAGAAATACACATCTTGAGAAAGAGAAGCTTTGGTATAGAATGGAACTCAAATTTAAGGGAGACTGAGCCATATCCAGAAGAGAGGCAGCAACTATTTGGTCTTGACTGTTAATATTTATAGAGGGACAGTAACTAGGAAATGAGAGTAGAGTTATACAATTTCAAGTCAGTTTTCCTTGTGCTAATGTATGACCCACATCATGTTACTTTCTGAGGGCAAGTTTTCTGACTAAGGACATGGGCTAGGTTGCTCAGAACTTTGTTCTGCATTTCAAAGGTTCATGTTTCCTGTATTCCAATGTAGTTTTCTTTTCCTCTTTTTCTGTATCACAATTTCCTATCTGATGATGATTATTTATATAGCATTTACATTATATTAGCTATTATACGTGATCTAGAGAGGATTTAAACTATATGAGAGCATATGTACAGGTTATGTAAAATCACTATGTTCTTTTAAACAAGGGACTTGTACTTCTGCAGAATTTGGTATTCAAGAGGAGTTCTGGAACCAATAATGCTCTGCAGACACTAGAATATTCTATCTATCAATGAGTGAATACACTTTCTTCCCAGTAGCACATGGATCCTTCTCTAAAATAGATCATATGTTATGCCACAAAGCTACTCTTAGCAAATACAAAAAAATAGAGATACTACCTTTTATTCTATCAGATCATATGGAATGAAATTAGAAATCAATGACAAAATAAAAAACAGAAACTACTTCAATACCTGGAGTTTAAATAATATGCTATTGAATGATTCATGTATAACAGAAGATATTATGGGGGAAATAGAAAAAATTCTTAGTGGTAAATGAGAACAAAGATACAACATACCAAAATCTCTGGAATTCTATGAAAGCAGGACTAAGAGGAAAATTCATTGCATGGAGTGCATTCAATAAAACAAGGAAAAGTCCACAAATAAACGACCTACTCAAAGCCCTAGAAAAAGAACAGGTCAACATCAAAATTAGTAGAAGACAGGAAATAGTTAAAATCAGAGCTGAAATCAATGAAACTGAAACAAAAGAACAATTGAAAAAATTGACAAAATAAGAAGTTTGTTCTTTGAAAAATAAACATATTGATAAAGACTTAGTCACACTAACAAAGAGAAGGAGAGAGAAGACTCAAAAAATTCAGGATGAAAAAGGAATTATCATGACAGACACTATTGAAATACAAAACATAATTAGAAGCTACTTTGAAAATCTATATTCCAACACAATAGAAAATCTCAAAGACATCGACAGGTTTCTAAAGACATATGATCCACCCAAACTGAATCTGGAGAACATACACAATTTAAATAGATCAATTTCAAGCAATAAAATAGAAGAAGCCATCAAAAGTCTGCCAACAAAGAGAAGTCCAGGACCATATGGATTCTCAGCCGAGTTCTACAAGACCTTAAAAGAAGAGCTCATTCCAATACTCCTCAAAGTATTCCATGAAATAGAAGAGAAGAGGACCCTTCCAAACATTCTATGAAACTAATATGACACTGATACCAAAACCAAAGACACATTGGAGAAAGAAAACTTCAGACCAATATTCCTAATGAACATTGATGCAAAAATTCTTAACAAAATTTAGCAAATTGCATACAAAATATATTAAAAAGATAGTGCACCATGATCAAGTCAGTTTCATTCCAGTGATGCAAGGCTGGTTCAACATCTGGGAATCTATAAATGTAACTCACCACATCAACCCATTTAAGGTTAAGAATCACATGATTATTTCAATAGATGCATAAAAAACATTTGATAAAATACAGTACCCCTTCATGCTCAAAATACTAGAAAAAACAGGGATAGTAGGAACATTCTTCAACTTTGAGAAAGCTATCTATGCTAATACCATGGCCAACATCATTCTAAATGGAGAAAAACTGAAAGCATTCCCTCTAAAAACTGCAACAAGGAAGGGATGCCCTTTTTCACCCACTTCTATTTAACATCATCCTTGAAACTCTAGCCAGAACAATTAGACCAAAGAAATTAAAGGTAAATGAATAGGAAAAGAAGAACTCAAACTATCACTATTTGCCAATGACATGATTCTATAGTTAAAGGATTCAAAATATTCCACCAGAAAACTTCTAGAACTCATAAATAAATTCAGTAAAGTTGGAGGGTATAAAATCAATTCTCATAAATTGAATGCATTTCTATTCGTAAGTGATGAATTCTCTGTAAGAGACATAAGGAAAACTAGTCCATTTACGATAGCCTCAGAAAAGAAAATAAAATGCTTGGGAATCAATCCAACAAAATAACATTTTTTTCATTTATTTTTTGACCATTTGTATTTCTTCTTCTGTGAAGTGCCTGTTCAGTTCCTTTGACTATTTATTGATTGGGTTGGTTTTTTGGTGTTAAGTTTGAGTTCTTTATATATCCTGGAAATTAATGCTCTATCAGGTGTGTGTGGCAAAGTTTTTCTACCATTCTGTAGGCTCTCTGTTCATGTTCTTAATTGTTTCCTTTGCTGTAAAGGAGCTTTTTAATTTGATGCCATCCCATTTATTGATTCTTGATTTTATTTTTTAGACTTTAAGAGTCTTGCTGAGGAAGTTGGTTCCTAAGCCAACGTGATGGGGATTGGGCCTACATTTTCTTCTATTAGGCACCATTTCCTTAATTTTCTTTTATGTTCGCACATTCCTGCTTCTTTGTATTTCATAGTTTGCTGTTGTTATTAAAACCTGGATATTGTAGATTATTATAGGAAATGTGTCTATTGACCTCCCCCCACACACGTGTATGTGCGCGTGCACACACACACACACACACACACACACACACACACACACGAAAACATAACATGAGCCAACAATAACAATATTCCCAGCAAAACTATCTTTTCCCCTAATCTCTGTATAAAACTCTGTCTCTTTTGGTTTGTCACTGCTAATTTCCAGCTGACAGGGTTATTGTTTAATGCAATGATCTGGAACATAAATTACCCTACAGTGATCCAATTTAATTCAGTCCACTTTGCAGAGGTAGTCTTTGAGGCCAGGCTTTAAGATTCTGATTCTGATTCCAGTGATATCAGTCCACTGCAGAGAGGGAACAGGTTCTTAGTTCCCAGTGTTTTGAAAGAAATGCTGAGACAAGCATAAGCAAGCAAGTTTTATTTAAGAAAGTGATAGAACCAGAGTTTCTGAAGAGATGTGAGGACTCAGAGCCCATGGAGGGGGTGCAACTTGCCTTTTTTTTTTTTTAATGTTGCTGGGCGTTGAACCCAAGACCTTGTATCTACCAACTGAGCTACATCCCCACTCCGCAACTTGCTTTTTTACAGAACCCCAGAATCCTCCTCTTTATTGTTTTCTTTTATTCCCCCATGCATGTGAGTGAGAGCAGGAAAGAGCAGGAGTATGTAGGTGGTTAGCAATGGAGAGTGCCTAGGAGCATAATGTGGAGGTTGTTAGCAACACATTGTTCTCTCTTTGATAACCATTCTTCATCCTCTCTCGAACCCCATCCTTCATTACCTACACTGATTGCATGACCTTTGCTCTTGCCTCAGTTTGCTGAGGAATGTGACATATTCTACCCATTTAAGCCTGGCAGTGCTGCAGGCAAATTGCTTTTTGGCAAAGAAAGCATGTGGGGGTCAGCACAGTGGGCCCATCTTACAGAACTTTTCTCTTAACTTTGTGTTCTCACCATTCTCCTCTGTATGTCCCCTAATGCCAGGACTATTATTTATAGAATGTCTTTGCCTAGTTTATTTTGGTAAACTTTTGGTATAACTTGTTTACCTTATGGAACTACCAACCTTCTTCATTGTCAATACCCAATATCTCTATTGTTTTCACTTCCCACATTATCTTTCAAATAAAGTCAATTCTGATGGAGACAGCTTCATAGATCTCTCTGGTGAACTGCCTCTCCCTCTGGGGGGAAAAAAAAAACTCTGTGCCACAGCTCTGGAGCTAGAGGCAAGAACAGTAGCTTAATTTTGTCACAGTGACCCTACTGTTTGCAAATAGGCTGCTGGTTGAGGACAGAACTCTTTGGTATTCTTTGCTTGCCACACATGGCATTTAAACTTCCATCCTACAAGTATAGTGTGGCAAGGACTATCAGGGTCCCAGGAATTTTGACCTGCTATTTCTGGAATGGAACCTCTGCCTGCTGAGTAGGGGCATTGTAGTAAAAGGGAACCTCTGACCTCTCACCTGCATTTGCCTGGAATACATCTTCTGTAACACAAGAGGGCAATAGAGTCATGAAGCAAAAATCTTGTGGCTTGTTCTTTCCAGAGGCACATAGGGAGAAAAGGGGAAATGAGCCCTGTGTTATTTGCTTCACATTACCAGAATTGAAGCTTCCATTTTGCTGAGCTGAGTGGTGAGAGAGGAGGGAACACTTCATGGTTCAAATGCCAAAGATTCTACAGTGTTATTCTCCCTGAGAAAGTACATTTTCTTGACCATTACTTTATTTTTTGTATTCCCTTAGGACAACTCCCAGAAACCACAAGCAATTGTTTGAAAAATAATTTTCCCCAATAAAGGTTGTTTTACTATAGAGAAGTTCTAAGAAAATCCTCATTTTGCCATTCTATAAGTCAACTGTTTTCCTTTTTTCTCTTCTGCTTTCCTTTCTTTCTTTAACAGACAAGATCTTGAGTCATGGGTTTGGCTCAAATGGTAGAGTGCTTGTCTATCATGTGTGAGGCCCAAGGTTCCATCTCCAGCAACAAAAAAAGTCTTTATTTCTACTTATGTGATGAATTACTTTTATTGTTTTCTGTAAATTAAACCATTCTTGAATCCCTGGAATAAAACCAACTAGATAATAATTTATAATCTTCTTAGTATGTTTTTAAAATATGAATCATTAATATTTTATTAAGCATTTTGTATCTATGTTCATCAAGGATATTGATCTATAATTTACTTGGTATGTTCTTGGTATGTTCTTGTTCTTTCCTTGGTATGTTCTCATCTGGCTTTGATATCAGGTTGATACTGGCTTCATGGAATGAATTTGAGAGTGTCACCCACCTTTCTATTTCATGAGGAGCATTGGAATTATTTGTTCTTTAAAAGTCAGAATTCAGATTCCAGCTGGGAATCGTCTGTTCCTGAGTTTTTCTTTGTTCAAAAATCAGTTTTTAAGAATAGAAGATACAGGGACTGGGGATATAGCTCAGTTGGTAGAGTGCTTGCCTCACATGCACATGGCCCTAGGTTCAATCCCCAGCACCAAAAAAAAAAAAAAAAAAAAAAAAAAATAGAAGATACAGAGACAAACTCACATAAATATAGTCATCTCATATTACACAAAGGTGCCAAAAACATACAATGGAGAAAAGATAGCCTCTTCAACAAATGGTGCTGGGAAAACTAGAAATCCATATGCAGCAAAATGAAATTAAACCCCTGTCTCTCACCCTGCACAAAACTCAAAGTGGATCAAGGACCTAGGAATTAGACCAGAGACCCTGCACCAAACAGAAGAAAATGTAGGCCCAAATCTTCATCTTGTTGGCTTAGGACCAGACTTCCTCAACAAGACTCCCAAAGTACAAGAAATAAAAGCAGGGATGGATTCAAATTAAAAGGCTTTTTCTCAGCAAAGGAAACAATCACCAATGTGAAGAAAAAGCCTACAGAGTGGGAGAAAATCTTTACCACATGTACTTCAGACAAAGCACTAATCTTCAGAATTTATAAAGAACTCAAAAACTTAACACCAAAAATACAAATAACTCAATCAATAAATGGGCTAAGGAACTGAGCAGACACTTCACAGAAGATATATAATCATTCAACAAATATATGAAAAAATGTTCAACGTTTCTAGTAATTAGAGAAATGCAAATGAAAAATACCCTAAGATTTCATCTCACTCCAATTAGAATGGCTATTATCAAGAATACAAGTAACAATAGGTTTTAGTGAGGATGTGGGGGGAAAAGTACACTCACATATTGTTGGTGGGACTGCAAATGGGGCAACCATTATGGAAAGCAGTATGGATATTCCTCAGAAAACTTGGAATGGAACCAACATTTGACCCAACTATCCCCATTGCTCAGTTTATACTTGAAGGACTTAAAATCAGCATACTACAGTGACACATCTACACCAATGTTTTTAGCAGCTCAGCTCACAATAGCTAAATTGTGGAACCAACCTAGATGCCTTTTGATCGATGAATGGATAAAGAAACTGTGGTATATATATACACAATGGAATATTACTCAGCCATAAAGATGAATAAAATTATGGCATTTGCAGGTAAGTGGATGGTGTTGGAGAATATCATGCTAAGTGAGACAAAGCCAATTCCAAAAAACCAAAGGCCAAATGTTTTCTCTAATAAGTGGATGCTGATCTGATGCATAACAGGGGGTGGGGGAGCAGAGGTAAGGGAAGAATGGAGGAAATTTGAATTGTATAGAGGGAAATGGGGGAAAGGGAGAGGGTGGGGAAGGGAAGGAAGGAAAGATGGTGGAATGAGACAAACATCATTACCCTATGTACATGTATGATTACACGAATGGTGTGACTCTACATTGTATACAACCAGAGAAATAAAAAGTCGCACTCCATTTGTGTACAATGAATCAAAATCCATTCTGCTGTCATGTATAACTAAATAGAACAAACAATAAAAATTATTTAAAAACAAAAAAGAAGAAATACAATTGAACGATCATGAAAAAATGTTCCTCTCCTGCAAATAGAGAAATGTAAATTAGAACTACTCCAAGATTTCATCTCACTCCAGTCAGAATAGCAATTATCAAGAATATGAGCAACAATAAATGTTGGCAAGGATGTGGGGGAAAAGATATACTCATACATTGTTGGTAGGACTGGAGATTGGTGAAACCACTTTGGAAAGCAGTATGGAGATTCCTAAGAAAACTTGGAATGGAACCACCATTTGATCCAGATTTCCCACTCCTTGGTTTTTACCCAAAGGACTTAAAATCAGCATACTACAGTGATGCAGCCACATCAATATTTATAAAAATGCAATTCACAATAACTAAACTATGGAACCAACCTAGATACCCTTCAACAGATGAATGGATAAATAAAATGTGATACCTATACACAATGGAATATTATTCAACCTTAAAGGAGAATGAAATTATGGCATTTGCAGGTGAATGGATAGAAATAGAGAACATCATGCTAAGTGAATTAAGCCAATCCCCAAAACCAAAGGCTGAATGTTTTCTCTGATAATTGAATGCTGATCCATAGTGGGGGGTGGGTAGGGAAGAATGAAGGACCTTTGGATTATGAAGAGGGGAGTACGAAGAGGGGTAAGGTGGTGGGAATTGGAAGAGTGGTAGAATGAGACAGACATTATTATTCTATATGCAGGTATGAAAAAAAATTAATTTCCTTGTTAAAAAACAAAAAAATCAGTTTTTATTACTGATTCAATCTCATTACTTGCTATTGGTATATTAGGTTTTATATATCTTCTTGGTTCAATTTTGGTAGGTGGTATGTGTCTAGAAATCTTTCCATTTCTTCAAGACTTTCCTTTTTTGGCATATAAGTTTTCAAAGTAGTCCCTAAATATCTCTGAATTTCATAGATGCCTGTGTGATGATAACTCCTTTTTCATCTCTAATTTATTAATTTTAAATGTTCTTTCTTCTGGTGAGTTTGATTTAAAAATTTCAAAGTTATTTATCTTCTCAAAGGACCAACTCTTTGTTTTACTGATCATTTGTATTATTTTTAATTCTCTGTTTTATTCATTTTGGTTCTTATATTAGTTATTTACTGCCTTCTACTTGTTCTTGTTTTTCTAGATACTTGAAATGCATCATTAGGTTGCTTATTTGGGATCTTTCTCATTTTTTATGTAGGCACTTATATAGAGTTATAAACTTACCTTCTAAAACTGCCTTTATTGTGTCCTAGAGGTTCTGGTATAGTATCTCTATTCTCATTTAATTCTACACACTTTAAAATGTCTCCCTTAATTTCCTCTATTATACATTCACCATTCAAAAGTAGATTGTTGAGATACAAGATGGCGGACTAGAGGGAGGCTGCATTCCTTGTCGCTCCGTAACTCCAGTTTCAAGCAGAGGCTATCTGTCTCTTGGTTACGCAGTTTTGCTGCTTATGGATCCCCTGCTGTTTACCCCATTTGTCTGCTATGATCACTTGCGGTCTGCCAGCATATTGAAGCCTTTTTTGAGGGCAGATTGCTCACTGTCAAGCACCTATCATCCGCCATTTGCCTACCTCTCACCTGTCCATTGCCTCCCTTACACCTATCCATCACCGGATGCATGAGGTTCACCTCTTGAATCATCCAACAACAGTCAGCAAACTGATCACCGACCACCAGTGGAGCACCAGATGCCTGCTGTTGCCTGGAAGTTCACTGTTACAGTACCTGCAGGTTTGATTACACGTGGCTGCTGCCATTTTCAGACAACAGGCCACATAGGACCCTTGGCTAGACTGACTGAGCCCCGTCTCCAGGATCCCTCAGCCTGACTGATCACTCCATGACTCTGGGGCCCTCACATCGACTGACTGCTCCCTGCTGCCAGGACCCCCAGATCAACTGACTGCACCTTATCACCAGGATCCCAGACCGACTGACTGCACCCGGGCTCCAGGATCCCACAACCACATCAAACAGACCCAACCTCCAGGACCCCTGCCGGACCAACCACACCCCGCCTCCAGGACCTCTAGCTGACCACGTCCACACCGTGAGCTGCAGCTCCCCATTTGCCAACACATTTGGAAGCCAGAGTGGCCATCTTGGATAATCGTGGAGCCATAGCTCTGATCTTTAGGTGGAGAAACTCCCATCCTGAGACGCCTGCTGGAGACTTGAAGCTCATTGTCAGGTACCTCTCATGCATCAAGCTACTGAACACTGGGAGGTTTCACTACTATATGACTATTATACTGTAGATTTTCTTTTTTCTCCTTATTGAAAAATTTTAAGTTTTTATTTCTTTACTTTTCTTGCTCTCTTTTCTTTTTGTTTACCTGTTCCTTCAGAGTCTCTTTCTCCCTCTTTTGCATGCTAACATCCAATTTCTTTTGATTACATTCTCACCCTTTCTATTATAGAACTTCTGTATATTCTTTTCTTATCCCATTAACAGCTACATTCTACATCCCTCTGCATCCTCTTTGTCCTCCATTTGAAACTGCAGACCTTATTTCAAATCTGTTTGTTTTACTGAAGATAATATTTGAACTCATTCAGTTTATTATGACAATATTGTTATTGTTCTCATAGGGGCTATTTGGTCTAGGATTGCATAGTGTCTGAATTGGGCACTGCTAATATTGATCACCCCTTAAAGAAAAGGTTTTGGAAACCTATAGGGCCACTATAAGCCTATGGGGGGAAATCTGCAATACCCCAGATCTACACTGCTAGAGGGGAAGATACATGAACAACATGAAAAATCAAGGGAAGAAAATGATCCAAACAAATCTAGATTCTATAGTAATAGAATCCAATGACAGTATATTAGAAGAAATGTCAGAAAAGGACTTCAGATTATACATGATTAAGATGATTCACGAAGCAAAGGATGAGATAAGAGAGCAAATGCAGGCAATGAATGATAATAGCAATAAGCTGAAAGAGCAACTGCAGGAAGCAAAAGATCATTTCAACAAAGAGATAGAGATTTTCAACAAAAATCATACATAAATCCTTGAAATAAGGAAACAATAAACCAAATAAAAAACTCAATGTAAAGCATCACCAAAAGACTAGACCACTTGGAAGATAGAACCTCAGACAATGAAGACAAAATATTTAATCTTGAAAATAAAGTTGCCCAAACAGAGAAGATGGTAAGAAATCATGAACAGAATCTCCAAGAACTATGGGGCATCATTAAAAGACCAAATTTAAGAATTATTGGCATTGAGGAAGGCACAGAGATACAAACCAAAGGAATGAACAACCTATTCAATGAACTAATATCAGAAAATTTCCCAAACCTGAAGAATGAAATGGAAAACCTAGTACAAGAGGCTTATAGGACTCCAAATATACTAAATTACAACAGACCCACACCAAGGCACAGTAATATGAAAATATCTAACATACAAAATAAAGACAGAAATTTAAAGGCCGCAAGAGGAAAGAATCAGATTACATACAGGGGGAGACCAATACGGATAGCAGCAGACTTCTCAACCAAGACTCTAAAAGCTAGAAGGGACTGGAACAACATATTTCAAGCTCTGAAAAGAACATGGCTGCCAACCAAGAATCTGATACCCAGCAAAACTAACCTTCAGATTTGAAGATGAAATAAAATCCTTCCATGATAAACAAAAGCTAAAAGAATTTACAAATAGAGAGCCTGTGCTACAGAATGTTCTCAACAAAATATTCCATAAGGAGAGAATGAAAAACAACAATGGAGGTCAGCAAAGGGAGGAACTACCTTAAAGAGAAACCACTCAAAGGAGAAACCAAGCCAAATTAAAAACCAAACATAAGCCAAATGACTGGGAATATGAATCATATCTCAATAATAACCCTGAACGTTAATGGCCTAAACTCATCAATCAAAAGACATAGACTGGCAGAATGGATTAAAAAGAAAGACCCAACAATATGCTGCCTGCAAGAGACTCATCTCATAGAAAAAGACATCCACAGACTAAAGGTGAAAGGATGGGAAAAAAACTACCACGAACATGGACTCAATAAAAAAGCGGGGGTTTCCATCCTTATATCAGATAAAGTGGACTTCAAGCCAAAATTAGTCAGAAGAAATAAAGAAGGACATTTCATACTGCTTAAGGGAACCATAAATCAGGAAGGCATAACGATAGTAAATATTTATGCCCCAAACAATGGTGCATCCCTGTACATTAAACAAATCCTTCTCAATTTCAGGAATCACATAGACCACAAAACAATAATTCTGGGTGACTTTAATGCACCGCTGTCACCACTAGATAGATCTTCCAAACAAAAACCAACCAAAGAAACCACAGAACTCAATAACTCAATCAATAACCTAGACTTAATAGACATATATAGAATATTCCATCCATCAACGAGTGGATTCACTTTCTTCTCAGCAGCACATGGAACCTTCTTGACAATAGACCATATGTTATGCCACAAAGCAGTCCTTAGGAAATGCAAAAAAAGTAGAGATACTGCCTTGTGTTCTATCAGATCATAATGGAGTGAGAGTAGAAATCAATGACAAAATAACACACAGAAATTACTCCAACACCTGGAGACTAAATAATATGCTACTGAATGAAACATGGATAACAAAAAACATCAGGGAGGAGAGAAAAAAAAAAATCTTAGAAGTCAATGAGAATGACGTAACAACATATCAAAATCTCTGGGACACTATGAAAGCAGTACTAAAAGGAAAATTCATTGCATGGAGCGCATTCCAGAAAGGAATGAAAAGTCAACAACTAATGATCTAACATTACAGCTCAAAGCCCTAGAAAAAGACGAACACAATAACAGCAAAAGTAGTAGAAGACAGGAAATAATTAAAATCAGAGCTGAAATCAACGAAATTGAAACAAAAGAAACTATTCAAAAAATTGACAAAACAAAAAGTTGGTTCTTGGAGAAAGTAAACAAAATAGATAAACCCTTAGCCACACTAATAAAGAGAAGGTGGGAGAAAACCAAAATTACTAAAATTCGTGATGAAAAAGGAAATATCATGATCAACACCACTGAGATACATAACATAATGAGAAGCTACTTCGAAAATCTGTATTCCAACAAAATACATACTACTGAAGACATTGATAAATTTCTAGAGACATATGCTCCTCCCAAACTGAACCAGGAGGACATAAACCATTTGAACAGATCAGTATCACGCAATGAAATAGAAGAAGCCATTAAAAACCTACCATCCTTTTTTTTCCATGGGGTGATCCAAGATGGCGAACTAGAGGGTGACTGCATCTCCAGTCGCTCCAGAACCCAGCATTCAAGAAGGGGAGGCATTGACAGACTCGGACTAAAATAGAGCCACGGGGTGAGTCTCCCCCACCCGGTGAAGTGCTGCCTGGGCAGCAGGCCCAGATTCAGGTGGCTTATTAGAGTAGGGTAGGGCAGCTAGAGTCTTCCCCAGGCAGCTCTGCGCACTCCGGCGGTGGGCTCCTCCCACAGGGCCAGATTCTCCAGCAATCGACAGTTAAAAGAGCAAATACAGGAAGCAAAAGATCATTTCAACAGAGAGAGATATTGAAAAAAACCAAACAGAAATCCTTGAAATGAAGGAAACAATAAACCAAGTTAAAAACTCCATAGAAAGCATAACAAATAGGATAGAACACCTGGAAGACAGAACTTCAGATATTGAAGACAAAATATTTAATCCTGAAAACAAAGTTGACCAAACAGAGAAGATGGAAAGAAATCATGAACAGAATCTACAAGAATTATGGGATATCATGAAAAGGCCAAATTTAAGAATTATTGGGATTGAGGAAGGCTTAGAGGAACAAACCAAAGGAATGAACAATCTATTCAATGAAATAATACCAGAAAATTTCCCAAATGTGAAGAATGAAATGGAAAACCAAGTACAAGAGGCTTATAGGACTCCAAATATACAAAATTACAACAGACCCACACCAAGGCACATTATAATGAAAATAACTAACATACAAAATAAAGACAGAATTTTAAAGGCTGCGAGAGAAAAGAATCAAATTACAGTCAGGGCGAAACCAATAAGAATATCAGCAGATTTTTCAATCCAGACCCTAAAAGCTAGAAGGGCCTGGAACAACATTTACCAAGCCCTGAAAGAAAACAGATGCCAACCAAGAATCTTATACCCAGCAAAACTTACTTTCAGATTTGACGACGAAATAAGATCCTTCCATGATAAACAAAAGCTAAAAGAATTTACAAAAAGAAAGCCAGCATTGCAGAACATTCTCAGTAAAATATTCCATGAGGAAGAGATGAAAAACAACGATGCAAATCAGCAACAGGAGGAACTAGCCTAAAGGAATAGCCAAATAAAGGGGAAACCAAATCATGTCAAAAAAACAAAAATGAGTCAAATGACTGGGAATACAAATCATATCACAATAATAACCCTGAATGTTAATGGCCTGAACTCATCAATCAAAAGACATAGACTAGCAGAATGGACTAAAAAGAAAAATCCAACAATTTGCTGCCTGCAAGAGACTCATCTCACAGAAAGAGATACCCATAGACTAAAGGTGAAAGGATGGGAAAAAACATACCATGCACACGGACACAGGAAAAAAGCTGAAGTATCCATCCTCACTTCAGATAATGTGGACTTCAAGCCAAAACTAGTCAGAAGGGATAAAGAAGGACATTACTTACTGCTTAAGGGAAGCATCAATCAGCAAGACATAACAATCATAAATATCTATGCCCCGAACATTGACTCATCCATGTACGTCAAACATATCCTTCTCAATTCCAGAAATCAAATAGATCACAACACAATAATACTACGCGATTTTAACACACCTCTCTCACTGCTGGATAGATCGTCCAAACAAAAATTGAATAAAGAAACCATAAATCTCAATAGCACAATCAACAATTTAGACTTAACCAACTTTTATAGAATATACCATCCAACAAAGAACGAATACACTTTCTTCTCAGCAGCACATGCATCCTTCTCTATAATAGACCATGTGTTATGCCACAAAGCTACTGTTAGCAAATACAAGAAGATAGAGATACTATCTTGTAGTCTATTAGATCATAATGGATTGAAATTAGAAATATATGACAGAATAAAAAACAGAAACTTCTCCAATACTTGGAGATTAAATAGTACACTATTATACAATGAATGGATAACAGAAGACATCAGGAGGGAAATTAAAAAATTCTTAGAAGTAAACGAGAACAAAGACACATCATATCAAAATCTCCGGGACACTATGAAAGCAGTACTTAGAGGAAGATTTATTTCCTGGGGTGCATTCAACAAAAGAAGTAGAAATCAACAAATAAACGACGTAACACTACAGCTCAAAGCCCTAGAAAAAGAAGAGCAGACCAACACCAAAAGTAGTAGAAGACAGGAAATAGTTAAAATTAGAGCCGAAATCAACAAAATTGAAACAAAAGAAACAATCGGAAAAATTAACAAAATAAATAGTTGGTTCTTTGAGAAAATAAACAAAATTGATAAACCCTTAGACACATTAACAAAGAGAAAGAGGGAGAAAACTCAAATTACTAAAATTCAGAATGAACAAGGAAATATCACAACAGACACGAGTGAAATACAAAACATAATTAGAAGCTATTTTGAAAATCTATACTCCAACAAAACAGAAAACCTCGAAGACATCAACAAGTTTCTAGAGACATATGAATTACCTAAACTGAATGAGGAGGATATACACAACTTAAATAAATCAATTTCAAGCAATGAAATAGAAGAGGTCATCAAAAGCCTACCAACAAAGAAAAGTACGGGACCAGATGGGTTCTCAGCCGAGTTCTACAAAACCTTTAAAGAAGAGCTCATTCCAATACTCCTCAAAGTATTCCATGAAATAGAAGAGGAGGGAACCCTCCCAAACTCATTCTATGAAGCCAATATCACCCTGATACATCAAGGAAAGAAAATTTCAGACCAATATCCTTAATGAACATGGATGCAAAAATTCTCAACAAAATTTTAGCAAATCGCATACAAAAATATATTGATCAAGTGGGGTTTATCCCAGGGATGCAAGGTTGGTTCAACATCCTGAAATCAATAAATGTCATTCACCATATCAACAGACTAAAAGTTAAGAATCACATGATTATTTCAATAGATGCAGAAAAAGCATTCGATAAAATACAACATCCCTTCATGCTCAAAACACTAGAGAAATTTGGGATAGTGGGAACATTCCTTAACATTGTAAAGGCCATCTATGCTAAGCCCATGGCTAATATCATTCTAAATGGTGAAAAACTGAAAGCATTCCCCCTAAAAACTGGAACAAGGCAGGGATGCTGTCCTTCACCACTTCTATTCAATATCGTTCTTGAGACTCTAGCCAGAGCAATTAGACAAACCAAAGAAATTAAAGGGATACGAATTGGAAAAGAGGAACTCAAACTATCCCTGTTCACTGATGACATGATTATATATTTAGAGAAACCTGGAAATTCCACTAGAAAACTCTTAGAACTTATAAGTGAATTCAGTAAATTAGCAGGTTACAAGATCAATGCTCATAAATCCAATGCATTCTTATACATAAGTGATGATCTTCAGAAAGAGAAATTAGGAAAACTACCCCATTCACAATAGCATCAAAAAAAATAAAATACTTGGGAATCAATCTCACAAAAGAGGTGAAAGACCTCTACAATGAGAACTACAGAACACTAAAGAAAGAAATTAAAGAAAACCTTAGAAGATGGAAAGATCTCCCATGCTCTTGGATAGGCAGAATTAATATTGTCAAAATGGCCATACTACCTAAAGTGCTATACAGATCCAATGCAATTCCAATTAAAATCCCAATGATGTACCATACAGAAATAGAGCAAGCAATTATGAAATTCATCTGGAAGAAAAAGAAACC
The DNA here is from genome assembly GCF_902686455.1 of Sciurus vulgaris. Taxonomy (NCBI): domain Eukaryota; kingdom Metazoa; phylum Chordata; class Mammalia; order Rodentia; family Sciuridae; genus Sciurus; species Sciurus vulgaris. The sequence continues at coordinate 95,053,139 of NC_136464.1, read as the reverse complement.
CAGAATAGCTAAAGCAACCCTCAGTAGAAAGAGCGAAGCAGGGGGTATCGCAATACCAGATCTTCAACTGTATTACAAAGCAATAGTAACAAAAACGGCATGGTATTGGTACCAAAATAAACAGGTAGATCAATGGTACAGAATAGAGGACATGGACACAAACCCAAATAAATACAATTTTCTCATACTAGACAAAGGTGCCAAAAATATGCAATGGAGAAAAGATAGCCTCTTCAACAAATGGTGCTGGGAAAACTGGAAAACCATATGCAACAGAAACCCCTATTCTCACCCTGCACAAAACTCAACTCAAAATGGATCAAGGACCTTGGAATCAGACCAGAGACCCTGCGTCTTATAGAAGAAGAAGTTGGTCCAAACCTTCAACTTGTTGGCTTAGGATCAGACTTCCTTAACAGGACTCCCACAGCACAAGAAATGAAAGCGAGAATGAACAACTGGGATAGATTCAAACTAAAAAGCTTTCTCTCAGCAAAGGAAACTATCAGTAATGTGAGGAGAGAGCCTACATGTGGGAGAATATCTTTGCCACTCATACTTCAGATAGAGCGCGAATTTCCAGAATCTATAAAGAACTCAAAAAACTCTACACCAAGAATACAAATAATCCAATCAACAAATGGGCTAAGGAAATGAACAGACACTTCACAGAAGAATATGTACAGGCAATCAACAGATATATGAAAAAAATGTTCACCATCTTTAGTAATAAGAGAAATGCAAATCAAAACTACCCTAAGATTTCATCTCACCCCAATTAGAATGGCGATTATCAAGAACACAAGCAACAACAGGTGTTGGTGAGGAAGTGGGGAAAAAGGTACACTCATACATTGCTGGTGGGGTTGCAAAGTAGTGCAGCCACTCTGGAAAGCAATGTGGAGATTGCTCAGAAAGCTTGGAATGGAACCACCATTTGACCCAGCTATCCCACTCCTTGGCCTATACCCAAAGGACTTAAAATCAGCATACTACAGAGATACAGCCACATCAATGTTCATAGCTGCTCAATTCACCATAGCCAGATTGTGGAACCAACCTAGATGCCCTTCAGTTGATGAATGGATAAAGAAACTGTGGCATATATATACAATGGAATATTACTCCACCATGAAGAATGATAAAATTATGGCATTTGCAGGTAAATGGATGAAATTGGAGGATATCATGCTAAGTGAGATAAGCCAATTTCAAAAAACTAAAGGATGAATGATCTCACTGATAAGCGGATGAGGACATGTAATGGGGGGTAGAAGGTTTTAGCATTAGGGTTAGGGTTAGGTTTAGGGTTAGGGATAAGGAGGGTGGTAAGAATGGAGAAAGGATGGACTGTATAGAGGCAAAAGAGGTGTGGGAGTGGTGTGGGGAAGGGAAAAAATAACAGAATTAATCAAACAACATTGCCCTATGTAAATTTATGATTTTTAATTAAAAAAATGGAAAAAAGAAAAAAAAAAACCTACAATCCAAGAAAAGCCCAGGACCAGAAGGATTCTCAGCTGAGTTCTACAAGACCTTCAAAGAAGAACTCATTACAATACTTCTCAAAGTATTCCAGGAAATAGAAAAGGAGTGTACCCTACCAAACTCATTCTATGAAGCTAATATCACCCTCATATGGAAACCAGGAAAAGACACATCAAGGAAAGAAAATTTTAGACCAATATCCTTGATGAATATAGATGCAAATATCCTTAACAAAATATTCACAAACCGTGTCCAAAAAACATATTAAGAAAATTGTGCACCACGATCAAGTGGGGTTCATCCCTGGAATACAAGGATGGTTTAACATCCGTAAATCAATAAACATAATTCATCATATCAATAGACTGAAGGATAAGAATCATATGGTTTTTTCAATTGACACACAAAAAGCGTTCGACTAAATACAACACCCTTTCATGCTCAAAACACTAGAAAAAATAGGGATAGTAGGAACATACCCGAACATTTTAAAGGCTATTTATGCTAAGCCCATGGCCAACATCATTCTTAATGAAGAAAAACTGAAACCATTCCCTTTAAAAAAGGGAACAAGACAGGGATGTCCTCTTTCACCACTTCTATTCAACATTGTACTCGAACCTGTAGTCACAGCAATTACACGGACTAAAGAAATTAAAGGGATATGAATAGGAAAATAAGAACTTAAGCTATCACTATTTGCTGATGACATGATTCTATATTTAGATGATCCAAAAAAACCCAAATAAATACAATTTTCTCATACTAGACAACAGATCCAAAAATATGCAATGGAGAAAAGATAGCCTCTTCAACAAATGGTGCTAGGAAAACTGGAAATCCATAGGCAACAGAATGAAACCAAACCAAACTCAACTCAAAATGGATCAAGGACCTTGAAATCAGACCAGAGACCCTGCATCTTATAGAAGAAGAAGTTGGTCCAAATCTTCAACTTGTTGGCTTAGGATCAGACTTCCTTAACAGGACTCCCATAGCACAAGAAATAAAAGCAAGAATCAATAACTGGGATAGATTCAAACTAAATAGCTTTCTCTCAGCAAAGGAAACTATCAGCAATGTGAAGAGAGAGCCTACAGAATGGGAGAAAATCTTTGCCACTCATACTTAAGATAGAGCACTAATTTCCAGAATATATAAATAACTCAAAAAACTCTACACCAAGAATACAAATAACCCAATCAACGAATGGGCTAAGGAAATGAACAGACACTTCACAGAAGAAGATCTACAAGCAGTCAACAAACATATGAAAAAATGTTCACCATCTTTAGTAATAAGAGAAATGCAAATCAAAACTACACTAAGATTCCATCTCACCCCAATTAGAATGACGATTATCAAGAATACAAGCAACAATAGGTATTGGAGAGGATGTGGGGAAAAAGGTGCACTCATACATTGCTGGTGGGGCTGCAAATTAGTGCAGCCACTCTGGAAAGCAGCATACTACAGAGATACAGCCACATCAATGTTCATAGCTGCTCAATTCACCATAGCCAGATTGTGGAACCAACCTAGATGTCCTTCAATTGATGAGTGGATAAAGAAACTGTGGTATGTGTATATATATATATAGGAATATTACTCAGCTATGAAGAATAATAAAATTATGGCATTTGCAGGCAAATGAATGAAATTGGAGAATATCATGCTAAGTGAGATAAGTCAATCTCAAAAATCCAAAGGACGAATGATCTCGCTGAGAAGCAGATGATGACACATAATGGGGGTTAGGAGGGGGCAGGAATGGAGGAAGGAGGGACTGTATAGAGGGAAAAGAGGGGTTGGGGGCAGGAAAATGTAACAGAATGAATCAAACATCATTACCCTATGTAAATGTATGATTACGCTAATGGTATGCTGTTACTCCATGTACAAACAGAAACAACATGTATCCTATTTGTTTACAATAAAAATAAGTTAAAATTTAAAAAAAAAAAAAGATTTACCCTAAAAAAAAAAAAAAAAAAAAAAAAGTTCTCTGGTCAGACCATTCACAGAAGAGAAATTTAAAAAAAACAAAAAAGCAAAAGTAGATTGTTCAATCTCCATGTATTTAAGTAACTGCTGAAGCATTTCTTGCTATTGATTTCTACTTTCATTCTATTATAATCTAATAGAAGGGATTATATCCATTATATTGTATTTGCTAAGATTTACTTGATATACTAAATTATAGTCTATTTTGGAGAAGGTTCAATGAGCAGCTGAGAAGAAAGTAAATTTGTTAGGTGAAACATTTTAGTAATGTCTGTTACATCCATTTAATTTATAATACTTTTTAAGTTTGAAGAGTCTGCTGATTTTGTGTCTGCATGACTTATCTATTGGTGAGAGAACTGTGTTGAAATCAAATAATATTTTTATTATTGTATTGGGATATCTGAGTATATAGGTTGTAATCATTTTGTATAAATAAGTGAACTAACATTTGAGGCATAAATATTTTACTATTGTTATAGCTCTTTGTTGGACTCTCTCCTTTACCAGTATGAAATGACTGTCTTTGTCTCTTCTGATTAATTTTGCCTTGGTGTATTCTTTGACAGATATAAAAATAGCAAATCCTCCTTGCTTTCAGTCTCAAGTTGCATACAATATCTTTTTTTCCATCATCTCACTTTCTCCCTGTGAATGTCTTTGCCTGTTCTTTGCAAGCAACACATACTTCTGTCTTGGTTTTGGATTCACTTTTCCATTTTATGTATTAATTGGAGAATTGAGATCATATTTATGTTCAGTGTTATTATAGAGATGTGTTTATAACTACTTGCCAGTTTATTTCTGATGTTTAATTCTCATTTGCTTAGCTACACTTCTTACCATATTCATCCATTTTCAAGTCCTGAAGTTGGTTTTTAATTTGTTTGCATATAGTGCTTCCTTAAGTATTTTTTGTAGTGCTGGACTAATGGTTATGAATTCTTTTAGTTTATGCTTTTCTTGGAAGATATTTATTTCCTCTTCTATTCTAAAGAATAATTTTCTGGACATAGTAATCTTAGTTGGTTATTTTTTCTTCAGAGCCTGGAATACATCACTTTCATGCCTCCTGGTTTTTAGAGCAAGTGCTGAGAAATCAGGTTAGTATTGTCTGCATAACTCTAAATGTGATCTGAAATTTTTCTCGTTACCTTTCAAGTTCTGTCCTTTTTCTCTGTGTTAGGCATTGTAAGTATAATGTGCCTTAGAGAGCTTCTTTTTTAATCCTGTTTAGGATTCTGAATGCATCTTGTATCTGGATGTGTATCTCATTTCTAAGGTTTAGAAATTTTCTTTATCCTTTTCATGAAAAGATTATCTCCATGTCCTTAGCTTGTATCTCAGAACACTCTTGAATTTCAATGATTCTTATGTTTGATTTCTTAATGTTGTCCTAGATTTCCTGAATATTCTGATCAAGTTCTCTTGCTGTCTTTTCTTTATTACTGGTTGAGTTTTCAAGATGATACACCTAGTCTTCAAAACCTGAAGAATCTGTCTTCTACATGGTCTAACCTGTAGAACATGACATTCTTTTAAGTGAAATTTTTGTATGATTTATTTGTCTTTCATTAGGACATATGTTTTGTTCTTTTTCAGAATCTCTCTTTATTGACTTCTTTTACTCCATGTATTTTCTCTCTTAATTCACTTCTTTGATGTCCTGTTTTTGCAAATCTGTTGAGATGTATTCTTCTTCTTGTTTTATGTGGGGGCCCTTTAGTGACTAGTTATCTCTTAATAATATGCCCAGGGCTGAAGATCTATCTTGGCTTCAACATAACTGATCAGCGTAATCAAAGTGTTAATTTCTATCACCAGTATCACTTTGAAAAGAAAGAGTAAACACCAGTATCAGGAGTAATTTAAGAGCAAACTATATATCAGCATGTTCTATACAAGTTATTATTACTGCTTCCTGCAACTCTATTATTCAAGGAGAACTGATTTAGAATACTCTGCAAATATTAAGCATTAACAGTATTATACTTACTTGGATTAGAAGAAGGGATAAAATATAAAAAAAATACAATGGAAAACAGGAAAAAAAGAAAAAAGGCGGGGGAGGAAAGGGAGATATAAATTAAAATAAAGTGAATGTAAGGGATAAAGCAGAGAGGATAAAACGGAAATAGAGAAGAGAGATACTGAGAGAGAATCCAATTAATTGATAAAATGCATAAAATTGTATGTAATGCTAATAAGACAAAATATGAGGAGACAATAGTAATCAGTTCAAATCAGTTAGATGTACTTCGGTTTTTTCTCATTTTTTCTTATTTTTCTTGCTGAGACTTTTGAAAGAGTTCTTTATTTCAGGGTTTTCAAATACTGTGTAGTTTGTTCTCCCTAACCCAAACTGTAAAAATTGTTAAGGGAGTCTGTATGCAGTTTCACTCTGTCCTTGCTTGGCAAGTTGTGTTGTACACCTTCTTTTTAAATCCTCTATATGTGTGCTCAGGGGAAGCATTTGGGACATGTAAGTCTATCCTCTAGCCCATTACCTTTCTAGGCCAGGGAAAGGTAATTCAGGGATTAGTGCTTTCCAGCTGATTCTAATCTGTTCTAGTTCTCTACTCATGTCATCTAGCTCATTATCCCAGAGTTCAGATCACCAGTTTCAAAAGAAATTGTCTTTTTCTTTTCTGAGTTCTGTAGTCTCAGCCTGATGGTGCAGAACTGCTATTTCAATTCACTCTCATGGAACTGCTACAAAATGGTGAGTGCCTCTGAATTACCCTCTTCTGTTACTGGAAAGGGGTCCAAGGAAGCCCCTTCAAGGAGGCACTGGAATTTCCATTCAGCCTGAGTGGAGTTCTTGACTTATAACACTGAAAACAGCTTCAGGATATGTCAAAAGCAAAGAACAAGTGAAGATTTATTAAAGGACAGCAAAAGTATACACACCCCAAAGACAGGGTGTGGGTGCTCCTCACAGCTCAGAGAAGAAAAGAGCTGTGATGTACCCAGGGTTGACCTCTTTGAATATATATAATTTTCCTAGGAATAAATATATAGATTCTCAGGCAAAATTCTTGGAAAATCAAATCCCATGCCAATCATTTGATATTTGCAGTTCAGAATGTTTCCTTTTGGTTAAGCAGTTTAATCATATATCAGTTGTGGGCTTGTTGTATAAGTCTTTGAATTTGATAGCATTGAAGTTAATTATGCTTTTGTTCTAATTGATCTGACATGAGCATACACTGAAGGTTTTGTTCATCTAATTGAAGAGACAAATGTGACTGGTCATGCTCGTAGATTCAAGTCTCCATACAATAAGAATCTCCTTTTTCTCTCCTAATGAGAGATCACCTATCTCATTTCCATTCCTTGAAGTGTTAAACTAAATAGTTTTTAAAGATGACAAAATGTATTTCATTAAGAGAAAATAAGTTGGGGTAAGAAGGCAAATGAAAGCATAGAATATTCAAAAGGTGAAAAGTGAGGAAACAAGAAAGGTAGCATGCAACAGCCAAAAAGGAGAAGGAAGAGAGGGGGAAAAAGTCACCAAAATAAAGAGAAAGAGAAAGAACAATTTTGACTATATATTAGTGGAGAGAAAAGGAAAGAGTAACAAAACAAACTAGCAAAACAAAACAAACTAGCAAAACAAAATTTAAAAAAACACTAAAAGACAAAACAAATAGAACAAAAAACCCAAACCAAAAAATAGCAACTACCCCTCAAAACAAACAACAACAACAACAACAAAATAAAAGAACCAATAGAAAATACAATAAGAACAAGAAGACATTATTAGTGAAAATGAAAGGACTGCCTATATAGAGGTCATCAGAATTATGCGCACAGCTGGATATTTACTACCTGTGCCAGACTTCCTTCTTTCCATCCATTCTTGAGCTAAGTGCCCCTTAGAGAAAGGAAGGGCTGGGGGGTTATTAAACCCTTCTTCCTTTTTCTGTTGCTCATCTAGCTTCTGACTGGAATGTCCTGGGACCAAAGCTAAATGCAATGACTCTCAGCTTCCCTAATGACCAGAACAAGGTAGGATGGAAAATGAAGTATTGTCTATTGCAGTTTTGTATTGAATACCTTGCAGGTTAGGGTTGATGCAGAGTTCTAAGTAGGAGGTTCAAAGACTGGGATCCATCTCTAATCAGAACTTTGGAAATTTGTTAGGTGTATCTATTCCAGAGAGATTAAATTAGCACATCTCTAGGGCTGGACAGATGCCAATCTCTGCTGGGCATCTGAATCTCAGGCACCTCCCAAGAATTTTACTTGTAGGGTAGGGTAACCAACCACCCTGGGTGGAGAGGGCATGGCAGGTCTGGCATGTACTACTTTCCATGAAAATAACCATTAGAACTGAGCCCCTGAATGCAATCATGCCTGCTTGTTCAGTCTCCCAACCCTCTCAGCTGTTCATGTAAGCCACCATACTCAAAGGAAAAGTGCATTTCACTCCCCTCAATATCTCTCCCTTGAATCCCCCTGAATACAATCTTCTCTGAATATGTTTCAACTATGTTCTAACAGGTGCATCCTAGGTCACATGGTAGACACTGAATGGGACAGTGTGGCAATGTTTACTCTGATCTCCCAGGTTCCTGCAGCAGTGTGCTCTCCACAAGATGGTTCCACTTATCAGCTCTCAAGTTTACAAATTGAGAAACATGGAGCAGTTTTCAAATACTAGTTCACTGTGCAGCTTTCTATCAGCTAAGTTCCACACCAAATTTGTCCATTGTGTTTCTCTGTGTTACCCTTCCCTCTGCCTCTGCAGGTCCTGATGCCACCACAGCTTGGCACCAACACACTCTTTCTAGTTCTGTATTCAAAACACCAGAATTTCTGGATCTCTCTCCTGTGTCAGCTTGATGAGCTCAATTCTTTTGACTGTAGAACACAGGGTGGGTCACAGTGATCTGGTTCTTTCCAGAATTTCAGGTTGTCATTATCTAGTTAATAGCACTTGGATTGTATCAGTATCATGGGTATCTAACAATTTCTCTAGGCTTCTTTAATCAGTCTAAAAATACGTTCTGTTAACTAAAAAAAAAAAGTATAAAGGCATTAATTAACTGGATTAAGATTTATTGGACCTTTTAAGAAGAATTCAGGCCTGGAGGAAATAGGCCTGGGAAATGAAGGTGAGGGTGTTCATGGAGTTTTTAGATTTAAAGCTATAATCCCTTTCTTTCCCCGTTTGTCTCCTTTCTACCTGTCTTTATTTCTTCTATCCTACATCACTACTGTAGTGAATCCCAATTACGTTATGTAGATTATCCATCAATACCACTTGGGGTGGTTTTCTGTCTTGAAGCCAATTTTAACCACTCAGCTCTTGGAATAACCAAAGGATCAAGATTCCAGAAAAGCCCAGCAGGAATCAAAAGAACACTAGAGGGCGCCAAATCCATTAACCTCATCCAAACCCGAGCCATCAGCGAGGCCTCCCCCGAGCGGGCCGGGAGCATTTTGCGCATGTGCAATACTCTGTCCTTTCAGTCGTGGCAGCTTTGTCCTACGCCGCAGGGGGTTGAGGACTCCGGAGCTTCAAGGTCTCCGCGGCGCCGCTGAGGGCGGGGCCTGGGCTGGCAGTCGCCTGGGAGCCGAGGCAGATTCCCTGCAGGTGTGTCGGAGGCCTCTGCGGGCGGGTCGGGAGCGGGGAAGCGGGACTTGGCGACAACCGGGTCAAAATCTGGAGGCCGCGGCTTGCGCCGAGAGCCTGGAGGGCCTGCGGGAGGGAACTGGCGGGGAAGCCGGCTATTTGCACAGCTGACCTTCTCCAGAAGTTGTCGTGACCTGTGAGGGGCAACCCAGGAGGCCCGACGCGGCGGGGAAAGCGGGCCAGGCTGCCGGGCGGGAGCGGCCCTGTGTGACGTGGAGCCTGACCCGCCGAGTCCGAGCGCGCGTCTGCTTCGCTGGCGGCAGCCAGTTCTGGCTGAGAGCCAATGCGTACGACTGGATGGGCCAGCTAATCTCAGGTGACTCAGTCATCTAAAGAATGATGATGAAAATACCTTTGAGGGACGTTTGCTGTCCCGAATAGGCAGTAGATGTAAATGATAAGGAATCAATAAAGGTGAGCTGCTTTTATTACAAGGCACGTTGTTGTTTTCGTTATTGGCTCATTTAATCATCATTGGCGGTAACCATCTCCGTTTTAATAAATTATAGTATTACAAGTTCAGAGAGGGAAATTGGTTTACTCGGTATTAGCAGGTGAGATTTAAATTTACTGATTTTATTCCGTAGTTAATGCTCTTTCCTACAGTAAAATCCAGTCTTAGTTCTTATTTAACACAGCAGTTCTACCTAAGCACCGCCAGAACATAGTTGTGGAGCGTACTGAACCTAATCTCACCATGTGTGTTCTATTTCCAAAAATTCTTGGGATTCCTTTAGATCCCCTGGCTCAAAAAGTCAATTAAGGCCCTTCCTGCATCCTCCAACTTCAGCGAACTGTTGCACGCATAAATTGAAACCACAATTTGAGCTTTCAATTTTAACTTTTACTAAGAAGCTGGAAATTCTATCCAGGCCAGAGGCTAGTATCTGCAGAGGGGAAATGGTAGAGACAGACTTTAAAAAAAGAAAACTGTGATTCTTTCATGTTCTTTATTATGTAGGTGATGTGATAATGCTTCTGATGGCTGGTGTTATCTGGTCTTATAATTAGCATCTTGTAAGCAACAGGCTGGCTGGAAGTGGTTTCTGCTGCTTATGAAAAGGACCACAGGATTGTGGCATTTGTTGTCTTTGCTAGATCTATGAAGTGTCTGGGAATTATGGTGCCAAAGTGCTATTTTATAAGATAGATTTATGTGTCAGCATATTAGGGGCCATGTCAATTTATCAATTTACCCTAGACCCAGCCTAAATTTTGAGAAGTCATTGACTTCCAGGATACTATCTAGATTTGTGGTCCTGGTAAAGACTTAAAGAATCACTTGAGAGGTTGTTCAAGATTACCTGATTCCTTCTTATATTAAAGGTAACAGCACTGAAACTAAGCCACTGTGTTAACAGCAGAAACTAAGGTAGAACTCAAGTCTCCAGGTTCACTATATCATATTTAAATCAAAACAAGGTTCTTGGATAAGTGTTTTTTAAGACACTAAGGGAGAATAAATGTCTCATTTTTGAAAACTCTGAAATAACTTTATAACTCTGGGATTTAATATTAACAGGAAAAATTGTTATGACATGTAACCTAAACACCTTTTATGTATCAATATATGTATCAATTCAACATCTGTAATGCCAGACATAGGGTTCCATGTTTGGATATATTATACATCTTATTTAATCTGCTTTTATTTACTGTATATGTTTTCAATTCTTTTGTGTTATTCAGTGAACATACACATAATTTTCAAAGCAACCAATAAGAAAGAAATGTTTATATTCACTCAAAAATGTCCCAGGTTCAAGATTGTATCAGAGTCATCAATGGACAGGTGGGTACTACTTCATCATGGTCCTTCCTATTCCTTCTCCTGGGTCAAAGGGACATTTTCCCAGGCATTTATATTTTACTGAAATGTTGTGTGGAAATTTCCCACAGGAGATTCCTGGAGCTGTAACATATGGTCTCTTATGACTTTTCTCTTACAACTTTCCCTGCTTGGGCTTTATAGTTTCTACCCTTTCCCAAGAGCAGCAGAAAATGAACAAGTTCAAGGTGAGTTGTTTATTTAGCCCTTACTTTGTTTCACTATGTATATGTGTGTGTGTATGGTGGGGTTTTTGTTGTTGTTGTTTTGTTTTGTTTTTCTTTGAAAGTCCAGGTACTAAACTAGAAAAGGAGATATAGTTAAGGATCATCTTCAAGGAAAATACTGTTTTAATAAAGCAGCAGCTCTCAAAATATGGTCTTCAAACCCCTGGGATTTAAAGTGTCTGTGTAGGCTGGGCTTGGTGGTGCATGCCTATAATCCCAGTGGCTCAGGAGGCCTAGACAAGAGGATCTTGAGTTCAAAGCCAGCCTCAGCAAAAGCAAGATGCTAAGTAACTCAGTGAGACCATTTTTCTTAATAAAATACAAAATAGGACTGGGGATGTGGCTCAGTGGTCGAATGCTCCTGAATTCATTCCCTGGTAAACGCTCCCCCCCCCAAAAAAAAAAAACAAACAAACCAACTTTGATTTTATTTTCCAATAACAGTAAACAAAGTGCTCACTTATTATTTTCAAATAGTTGGTGATATTTTAACCAAGACTAGAGAATAATTTCTTCTCTCTTACCTACCATAAAATTGACTTTTGTGGTCACTTATCATGAATAAAAGAAGTTACTCAACAACTATGCATTACTACTAATATAAGAAGAATGCAGAAATCATGAATTAACTTTTTCAATTGTTGTTAATTTCCCCAAAACAAAAACAAAGTACAAGAAAACTATTAACACAGCTCTCGGTGTTAATTTGGGACAGTAAAGAACGTTACAAACCAAAAATTAAAAACTCATGACAGAAATGGAAAAGCAAGTAAATATAAAGCATTAACTCAGGAAAAAAAATAGAACAGACATTCAATTCATAGATTAATTTACAACATGCTCAAAGAAGAAGAGATGAATGAAAGTACAATAAATGACATGAAATGAATGACAAGAGATCAGAGTTAGGAGAGAAACAAAATGAATGAGGACCAGGAAGATTTGAATAATAAAAATAGAAGAAAGACAAAGTAGAGGCCCTAAGGTACAAAAATCAAATAGTGAAAGAGAATACAATTTAAAACTATAATTCAAGGGAACTTCCTACAAAGAGAAGAACTGAATCTACTTACTGTAAAGACCCTCTGTATGCCACAGAGTATTGACTCTGAATTGTAACCACCATACTCATTTAAAAGTAAATTTAAAAGTCTTCTGGTCTGGGGGGCGGGGGGAACGTCCAAGTCATTTGGCAAGAAAAGAAAAGAAAATTGGCATAATTCTTAGTAGCAACTTATATAAACATAAGAATAGTAGAAAGTGTTTTCAAGAAATCAAGAAAAAAGTTATGAATCAGGAATTTATACCCACCCAAGTTGTTTTTCAAGTGAAAATACATTTCAGATCCTATGGAATATAAATAAAGCAATTATCAGAAGACATTTAATAACCTTAAATTGTTTCTTTTAATACAAATGAAAGAAATTAGCATCCTAACTTTGGCCATAACAAACAATAATATGGGAGCTATCTTCTCCCTTCCTCCCAGTGGTTATTAATTAATTACCAACTAATTACAGTTAAATTATACTACTTTGCCATACTACTATTACTGCTTCTTCTACTTTATGTAGATGTCTATTGCTCGTTTCTGTCTTTTGGTGATGTGCCATTTGCTACTTCTACTTTAAGAGTTTTCTTCTAAACTACTTATCTACTATAACTCCAGTGCTTACATCAGTCTCTTCAGTGGCTCCTACTGTCTGTATTTATACCTACGAAGTGAAGGGATGAGCATCCTCGAGATGTATAGGACAGTCCACATGGTGTGGTATAGATTCTTTTGTCTTATGTAAACAAAAAACTTTAAATTTAAGACTCTAACCTATTTTAATAGATGTAATATATTAATAAGAAATCTATTAAGTGTATATGAAAAATATATTTTATGGGTCAAAGGATATAGTTGCTTTATGTTCTGTCACCTGACTTTATAATCTAATTAATCTTGGTCTTGCATCCTATTCTCCTATACTGTGTTATTTGTAGTTTCTTTAACTTTCATCATTTCTCATGCCCTGTGCTTTTTCCAGTTATGTATTGTTCATTCCTAAGGTGTGCATCAGTCGGGTTGACCATCTGATAAAATCTAGCATGACAATACAAAATGCAAAAAACTATCCCCATTTGTAACCATCTTGTATCTTATTCATATTTGGCATTATACCCACTACACATATTGCCTTTAAGCATTTTCATCTTTGTCTCATGTCAAAATATCAGTTCCTCGATAACAGAAGTACTTTTATTCATCTTACCTCCAGCAGAGTTGCAGGCAGAGTAGGAGCTCAGTAAATGTGTATTGAACAGGTATCTGTGTAAAACAGTGTACATGGTTAGCAGCATAACTGTCCAGAGTAAATTCTACAGTCAGCACAAAGCTAGTTTAATGTTTTTTTGTTTTTTGTTTTTTTCTCTCTGTGCTGAGGATTAAACCTAGGGCTTTATGCAAGTGAGGCAAATGCTTTACCACTGAGTCATGTCCCCAGTTCTTAATGTATCTTTTCAGTGGTACTCTTTTCAGGTCACTTCAGATTTAATTAAAATGTTGTTCTAGGGACCAGTGACATTTAAGGATGTCACTGTGGAGTTCACCAAAGAGGAATGGAAATTACTAACTCCTGCTCAGAGGACCCTGTACAAGGATGTCATGCTGGAGAACTACAATCACCTGATCTCAGTGGGTGAGAAAAACTTCCCCATCTATATTTTAGTCAACTCTTTCACTGATGTGACTAAAAGGACCCAACCAGAACAACTGCAGAAGAGGAAAGGTTTATTTAGGGCTCATGGCTTTAGAAGTCTTAGTCCACAGAAGGCCAGTTCCATTCCTTGCAGCTTGAGGTGAGGCTGAACATCATGGTGGAAGAGTGTGGCACAAGGTAGCAGCTCACATGGTGGAGGAGTGTGGCAGAAAGAAGAGTGTGGTGATCAGGAAGTAGAGAGGCTTCCATTTGCCAGATACAAATATATATCCCATAACTACACCTCGAATGAACCACCTCCTCCAGCCACACCCCATCTGCCTCCAGTTACCTCTCAGTTAATCCCATCAGGGATTAATTCACTGATTAAGTTAATGCTATGACTCAAACATTCCTGCTCCAAACCTTCTTGCATTGTCTCACATGTGAGCTTTTCAGGGGGACACCTCACATCCAAACTGTAACAATATTTAACTCCCAGTAGTTTGCATTTCTTTTCTCAGTTTTTGAGGCATATAAGATCCTTATGGGGTTGAATGATTTGTTTCAGAGGTCAAACTTAATCCATTTTGGGCACCAGTAAAAATATGTGTTACTACATCTCCAGTGAAATAATCTAAAGTATTCCAAACCTAAGTGGGACCTTCATTTTTTTTTTCCTGAAATTGTGTTTTTCTTATCTATACAAACTCTAAACAATTTGTATCATTTCCTTTATATTTCCATTAATAGGTTATCGTGTGAATAAGCCAAATCTGGTCTTCAAATTGAAGCAAGGAAAAGAGCCATGGATATTGGAAGTAGAATTTCCACGTCGGCGCTATCCTGGTGAGTTAGAAATTATATTCCATTATTAGTGAGGTGGTTGATGCTTCTTGATTTTTGAAATATTTTTCAGGAAGTTTTGTAAATTTCCTAGAGTTCTGGAAATGATTGCAAACACTTGATCTGTACATGTAATAAACCTAAATCACCCCTCAAATTTCTGTTCTCTAAATTTCTCATTTTCTAGACATCTTAATATAGATTTACTTCTCTTTTCTATATGAAAAGATCCCTATCTAATTTTGGCTGAGATTTTTGTCTTTTCTCTAGAATTCTGCTATTCCCGCCCACTGGATTGTGCAATTATAATCTTAAAGTGTTCATAAATATGAGCTATATATATTTTTTCAAATGAGAAAACAAAAGACTGAAAAAAAAAAAGATATTTTGTGCACCATTTGCACTAGTTTTAACTTCCTTATCTCTCTTTAAACTCTGAACTCAATTAAACCATTATGTTGCTCATCATTTATAATACCTTCCACACGGGGTCGTCTTCACACAAAGCATTGATTATCCTTCCTAAAATCTTCTGCATCTTATTTGGGATCCCACTCTGCTTCTTAAATCTTTTTCATGTATCTTCTGACTAATACGTGTTGCTTGCATCATGAACAATGCTTGGAACATATTAGTTACTCATGAGGTATTTGTTGACAGAATGAAATTTGATTTACAAGAAACAGACATTCTTTACTCTCTGCTCTCTGCTCTTTTTACTAACTCTTCCTGGGGCTTATCCACTCTTAAGAACAAATCATGAATTTTCGTGCTGAGAACTCCTAAAACCGACTTCTCTAGGATCTCTGTTCTATTTGTATTCTGATTTCATATTTTACCTTTTTACAAGATAGTTCCATTGATCCCACTTCCTTTCTTAGGGTCAAAATAAAATTCTTAATTTAAATCCTCAAAGTCATTGTATAATGCAGCAAACTTCTATTGCCACAAGCTTATCCTGGTAAATTAATATCAACTCAGTATTACGGTATACATTTAATTTTCTGTCAAGAACAAGTCTGGCCCTCTCTTGCCTACCGTGACTTATTTCTCCTTGCAGCCCCCAAACATGTTAATTCCCACTGTACTATTCTCTTACATGTTTTATATATGTAGGATCTTATTTCACATGTATTCAAGTTAACTTTGCACAAGTTGTTATCAAATAACTTTCCTCACAAATGCCATGAAATTACAAGTCCAATCCTCTGCTCATAATCTTTTATTTTTTAATATGAATAAATATGAAGCTTTGAATAGCTCTAGGATGATGTTGAATAATCTAATATTTAGGGAACATGTAACAAATTAGAAGCAGAAATGAATCAGCCAAGATTATGAAAGCAGAATTCAAAACTCAAGTTGAATCTTTGGAAATGTAGGATTTGATGGTCAGGAAAAGTTCAGAACTGAAATCTTGATGCTACAACTGGAAATTCATCCTGTTAAACAGATGGCATGCCTTCTGCTTTTTAAAAATTCCTTCCTTTTGGATGTATATGTTCCTGGATCTTCCTGTCCTGGGGAAAATTAAGCCAGTTATATGGAGAGTGAAAGCCTGAGACTATTCTTCTAGCCATGAGGACATTGATGTTCTGAGAAATTCACTTTAGCATTGACAGCTAAATTGTTGTGGATAGATAAAGAAGAAATAAAGTATAAGTTCATAGTCTGCTAACTACAGTATTTCCCCTGATCTGCAGTTACACTTTCCTTTCAGTTACCCATCGTCATTTGCAATCTGAAAATATTAAATGGAAAATTCCAGAGATAAACAGTTCATAGTTTTAAAATATATGTCATTCTGAGTAGTGATGAAATCTTGTGTAGTCCCATTCTGTCTAGCTTGGATATGAATCAGCTTTGTCCAGCATATCTGCACCGTAACATGTTACCTTTATTATTCACTCAATAGACATCTCAGTTATCAGATAGACTGTTGAAGGATCATAGCACTTATGTTCAAGTAACCCTTATTTTACTTTATAATGGCCCCAAAGTTCAAGAGTAGTGATGCTGGCAATTAAATATGCCAAAGTAAAGCCTTTAAATGCTTCCCTTAAGTAGAAAGGTGAAAGTTTATCATAGGTATGTATGAATAGAAAAATTAAGTATATTTAGAGAGAATTTTCAGTACTACCTGTGGTTTCACTACCTGTGGGGTGTTGGAACATATCCCCTCTGGATAAGGAAGGACTGTTATACTAGGAACCCTAACACAGTAATATAAATTTAAGTTTGAGGGGATAAAGACTTATACTTCTGGGAATTTTTTTTTTTGCACTGGGGATTGAACCCAGGGGTGCTTTGCCACTATCCTATATCCCCAGTGCCCCCCATTTTTTTTTTGAGACAGATTCTTGCTAAGGTTCTAAGGTTGGCCTCAAACTTGTAATCCTCCTGCCTCAGCCTCCTGAGTTGCTGGGATTACAAGCATGAGGTATTACACCTGGATAAGACCTATACTTTAGCTCCTCCATCCAGTTTTATCTTTTTCCTGATAATTCTAGTAAACAGAATTGTACACCTATTTTTCTTACACAGATTATTGTGCATTGGTATATTGTCCTTAATGGATTCACAATATTCTCTGTGATTCCCACGTTCTTATTCAGGATGATTTTAAATATCTTTGGTTTTCTGTTTCATGTTTTTTGGTTTTTGTCTTCACATTTACCTCCAAGTTTATAAGGTCATATTTGTTTTAAATGTGCCAAAGGTACTTTGGTTTATAGTCAGGTTCCTCCCACTGCCTTCTACAGAAATTTTCAATGTCTATTATGTTTTTTTCCAAAACAAAGGAATAGAAGAGAGTTCTTTCATTTTGATAGATTGACCTGAAGCCTAAGAATCAACACTTTAATCATATGAATGTATTAAAATCTTCATTCCTTTGTAGAAGACCTATGGAATATTCATGACATTGGGGCAAAATACCAGAAAAGTCAAGCTGGAAATTCAAGGCAAGTCCAAGAATATTTGATAGAAAGCTTTGTAAGAAAGTCTTGATGGGGGTGCTGGAAATGAGATAGTACTAGTTAATACTAAATGTGAGAAAATACTGGAGTGAATCCCAAAGAATGTAATTTAAATGGGAATGTCCTTTTTCATAAGAGACCTTATTCAAGATCAGGAGATTCAAAAAAAGTCATCTTTTTTTTTTTGTCTGAATTATACAATAAGGGAGGCTTTATTACATAAAGTAGAGTGCAGTCAGTTAAGAAATCTTATGTACATTATGCAGGTTCACTCTATGAATGTTAAACCACAGTGTATATCAGAGACTGTTTATATGAGGCTAAAGAATATGGGAACATCTCTAGAAGTCAGTCCCCAGAGCAACTTTGAAAATACATAGCACAAAAAAAGCCTTAAAAGTCCTGTAAACTAATGCATTTGGAACTTTCTATTTAGGAATGGAGAACTCACAAAACATCAGAAAACTCCTAACCAGGAGGAAAGTTATGAATGTAACCAATGTGGAAAATCCTTCGGCCAAAAGTCTGCCCTTATAGTGCATCGGCATACACATTACAAGAACAAATCCTATGAATGTGAAAAATGTGGGAAATCTTTCTCTATAAATGAAGACCTCATAAAACATCAGAAAATCCACACCAGAGATAAAACCTATGAATGTAAAGAATGTAAGAAAATTTTCTACCACCTGTCATCTCTTAGTAGACATCTGAGAACCCATGCAGGAGAGAAACCCTATGAATGTAATCAGTGTGAAAAATCTTTCTATCAGAAACCACATCTCACAGAACATCAGAAAACACACACTGGGGAGAAACCCTATGAGTGTACTGAATGTGGGAAGTTCTTCTATGTGAAGGCATACCTCATGGTACATCAGAAAACACATACAGGGGAAAAACCCTTCAAGTGTAAGGAATGTGGGAAAAACTTTTCTCAGAAGTCACACCTCACAGTACATCAAAGAACACACACAGGGGAGAAACCCTATAAATGTAAGGAATGTGGAAAATTCTTTTCTAGAAATTCACACCTCAAAACTCATCAGAGGACTCACACAGGAGAAAAACCTTATGAATGTAAGGAATGTGGTAAATGCTTCTACCAGAAGTCAGCCCTCACAGTACATCAGCGAACTCATACAGGGGAGAAACCCTTTGAATGTAATAAATGTGGTAAAAACTTTTACTATAAATCAGACCTCACTAAACATCAAAGAAAACACACAGGAGAGAAGCCCTATGAATGTACAGAGTGTGGTAAATCATTCTCTGTGAATTCAGTCCTCAGATTACATCAAAGGACTCATACAGGAGAGAAACCCTATGAATGCAAGGAATGTGGGAAATCTTTTTCTCAGAAGTCACATTTTACCATACACCAGAGAAAACACACAGGGGAGAAACCCTATGAGTGTCAGGAGTGTGGGGACACCTTTATCCAGAAGTCACAACTCACTGCACATCAGAAGACACACACACGGAAGGGAAAAGCTGAGAAATAGTGTGAGTTGAGAATTTATGTCTGAGTTTATCATTTGGTGTTATCAGATGATTCACACAAGAGAGAAACCTCATGAGTATTATCAGTAAGGGAAAAATTTCAACCACACTCTCCTCATAGAATATCAGCAAATGCATAAAGAGAAATTCTGTAAATTTATTAGGGAGAAATTTTTACCACACAGTCGAGTATTAAATAGCAGACTTTATAGATGGCAGAAACTCTACAAACTATAAAATATGAAGAAATATTTCTTTCAGAAGTCATACTTTATTTTCCAACATCAAAATCACACAAGAGAAGGTGGGTATGGAGGCACACACCTGTAATCCCAGTGCTCTGGAGGATGAGGCAGGAGGATCGTGAGTTCAAAGCCAGCCTCAGCAATGGCGAGGTGCTAAGCAACTCAATTAGACCCTGTCTGTAAATAAAATACAAAATAGGGCTTGGGATATGCTCAGTGATCAAGTTCCCCTGAGTTCAATCCCTGGTACCAAAAAATAAAAAATATAAATCACACAAGAGAGAAATCCTATGAGTAAATAAATGTCAAGAAGTTTTCTGACAGGACACTCAGCACTTCACATCTAAAAGCTAACAAGTATAAGAAACTCCTGTGCACATCTTGAGGATTCAGAAGTCTTTTTATACAAGTTGCACTTACAAGTAATTAGAGAACAAAAGGGGGATAATTGCAAAGATTGTAACAGGCATTGAAGCAGTTATTAAAGAACTAATGTTTCAGTGAATGTCATATCATTGATAATTTGGATAATACCTCTATAACTATTTGAAAGATTTTCAACAAAATTTCAAATAATTTCTACTGATGGAAGCAGTTATGCTATAAAGCATGATGTGTATTCCAAGGGTTCTTTTTTCCTTTTCAAAGAAACCTGCAAGTATCTACATACATGAAGCTTTTAAGAAAGCAAAAATAAATTGAGTAATCAGACAACATCATTAAACACACATGAAGTCTTTTAGTATGTAAGACTTTTGTGTGCCTGTAAGTGTGCTACAAAATATAACTTACAGATGTCTGATATGCAAGTAGAACCCATCTCTAATTGTACATAGGAAAACATGTTAGTTAACCTTAGTTCAATAATTATTATGTGTAAGAGAACTGTCACATTACCTGAACAGTGGTTCCTGTTGTTACTGTGATATGTATTTTAGTGTAATACTCCCTTTTTTTCTTTTAGTGTATCTTTTCCTCCCATTTCCTGGCACTTGTAAATAGATATAGACTTTGTTGCTGAATTAACCCTTTAAAATGAAGCTAAAATGTTATTGTTAAATGTTCAGCTGTCTTATGGTCAGCCAAATTTTGGAGCAGGGACACATTTATTTTTAGCAAAAGTCTGAACTGTTTTTAAAGCAGCTGAAAACAGTAACATTTATTATACTCTACACTATAGAAACAAACAGTGCTATGTAAGAAATATAATTATCTTACTGATGGTGTTTTAGCAGGGTGTATGTAGTTATCCATGCTTGTATTTTGTATGAGTCCTAAATGTTCTTCCATACATTTTTCTTCCTAGTAGAAGCAACATGGCATAATGGTTAAGAGTGAGGACTCTGGGCTACTAGCCTAAGCTCAGATTCTAGCAAAGGGGGCATGTCACTGAACCTCGCCATGCCTCAGTTTCTTTTCTGTAAGAGTAGTGATAGTATCATCTTAACATTGCTCAAGGTTGAAGTGAGTTAATATTTTAAAGCACTTAGTATAGTGTCTGAGACACAAAAACTATATATTATCTATCATAGTAATTATAATTTGTATTTCCTGAATTATCCTGTTTTAAAAAAAAAAAAAAAACCAGCACTCATCTCCCACCTTATTGCTGCCAGTGCCTTGGTTTTGTCTGGTTGTTTGTTTTCCCCGTGATTCTGGAAGAGAATGGAGATTAAGTTAGGCCAGTGGTTGGCAAACCACAGCCCATCTGCCCAGATCTCATCCAGTACCCATTTTTGTGCAAGATGAGAAAAGTTTTTTATTACTAAGTGACTGAAAAAACTTACAGAATATTTTGTGACATATGAAAATTATATGATATTCAAATTTCAGTGTCCATAAAGCACTTTGAGGACAACTAATACAAATAAAAACCATTTCTTTATGTTTTGCCTGTGGTTGTCTTCAGCAGTAGAGTTCAGTAGTTGCAACAGTTCATATGGCCCACACAGCCTAAGACATTTACTACTTGGCACTTTACAAAATAAGTTTTCTGTTACATAGAGCTGAAAACATCGCAGCCAATGTAGAGGTATACTTTTATACATGGAATGTGATTCAAAAATGAATATGGCAATTTGTGGGTGGATGTTTTTGTGCAGTATATTTATTTTATGCATTATATTTATGTTTAAAGCCTAAGCTTAGAAGTATTTTTTTTCAAAGAAATGTGTTTTTTACTCACTGTATTGACATAAAATAAAAAAATTCCTGATAGAGTGTAACAAATACATGAAATAAACTGTGTAAATTGAATTGAATTGTTAATTGATCCTTCCCTACAGTATTTATTTTCTTCCAAGTCAATGAGCAGTTCTCCCCATGTTGTTTTAGTTTTCTCACTGTCACATCACAAGGTACCATCTCTATCTCATATTTGACATAACCTAAAGACAGAAATTTGTAGATAGATGGTTTTCAAAGATAGTTTGGCTTAGAATTGTTTTTTTTTACTTTATGGTGGTATGCATGCAACACACATTCAGTAGAAATCATACTTCCAAGTTTTGAATTTTGATCTTCTCCCAGGCTAGTAATATGTTGCATAATACTCCCTCATATTACTAAGCAGCAGCAAGCCTCAGCAACCAGTCAGCCAGGTAGTCACAGGTTAAAGAAATATATGTTGATAAGCTATGATGTTCAGAAAGTTAGGGATATTAAATTCATTTTTGACATGATATTTTCAATTTCAAAATTATTGGAATGTAACCCCAATGTACGTAAGCATCATAGGTAACTGCCATTTGATGCTCTAATCTAAATGCTGTCAGCACCTTACTTCCCCTTCCTAATACAAATGACTTTTATTGATGTTGAGCTTCTTAAGCATACATCACTCTAATTTGTCTGATGAACACTTACTATGATATTTTGTGATTGTTTTTATTTTAAGAAGGGCATACTTTGTACTTATACGCTATAACTTCTGCATGCTATGGTAAAATCTTATTACCAACATCTCATTCTACTCCAACCATCTTATGAGAGGTTTAGACACAGGCATGCATTTGGAATTGTTTTTTATTTCAACCTATTACAAAAGAAATGACATTTTCTAAATCTCTTGAGCTTCTCCATTAAAAAAGAAAAGTTAATTATCACTTTCTGGGAACATTCTAAATAACTACAGCAAATCTGTTATTAAGAATAAAGTCTGGTTGTATAGAAGGAAATGAGGGACGGGGTATGGGGAGAAGGAAAGATGGTGGATGATGGAATGAGACAGACATCATTACACTATGTACATGTATGATTACACAAACAGTGTAACTCTACTTCGTGTACAACCAGAGAAATGAAAAGTTTTACCCACTCCAAAAATAAAATAAAGTCTGTACCAACAAGAATACTTTAAAAAAATAATACTGTAGCTAAGACTTCAATCCTGAGACTGTTTCTTGGACATAATCTCAAAACACAAATTATTAACCATCAAAATTTATAAGAGACAACTAATGAGACATTGATAGCAGTTAATCCAGTACAATCTCTCACCAGTGCATGTGTTCATGAAGGTCAGCCAATCTGCAACAGCTCCATTTTTCTCAAAGCCAGTCTTCACATCAATGGTAACTTGTATACTCCTTTGAAACTTGCTTTTTTATTCAGTTCTTCTTTGGGAGTTTATCCATACTGATCAGTGTTGCTCAAGTTTTAACTGTTGTATAATATTGTACTTTACACAACTAAAATAGTCTTTTCAGTTGTTGAACATTTAAAGTTTTCCAATTTTTTATTATAAGTAGTAAAATAATTTCCCTATTTAGTGAAGTAAAATTTTTCTCATATCTTCTGCAGTTAAGAATTTCTTTACAGAGCATTTTAAACACGTATATACTTTTATCATAATTTAAGAACTAACTCATTACATCAAGATTCAACACACCTACACAAATTTAAAATAATTTGAAAATTGTACTGAGTGCCTACAATTCATCAGATAACTACTTTAGGCACTAAGAAAATCACAGTGAATTAAAAAATCTTTATCCTAAGGATCCTAGTACTGTAACGGAGGTGGAGATGGGAGAGGCGCAGAATCTAATCAATATTAAAACAATAAAAACATATAGTAGGTGAGTTGTCCAGGACTATTTTTAAAAAAAGAGAAAGATGTATATAGAGAAGGGATTTTATTTTAAAGGGTGGCAAAAGAAAGTCTCACTAAAATAATTACATTTTAGTAAATAACAAGAATGAAGAGGCAAACTTTGTGTACACATATTAAAATATATGATATGTGAATATGTGGTTTATATGTAGATAATATTTATATGTAATCATATGTATTTATATTTATATAGGTATCCAGTTTTCCCACCACAACTTGTTGAAAAAGTTATCTTTTCTCTAGCATGTATTTTTGGTACTTCAGAGAATGTATGTGGGTTTGTCTCTGTGTATTTTATCCTATTCCTTTGGTCTTCATATCTGTTTTTATGCCAGTACTATGCTGTTTTTGTTACTATAGCTCTGTAGTATAATTTGAGATCTGGTACTGTGGTGCATCCAGCATCACTGTTCTTGTTCAGGATCACGTTGGCTATCTGGGTCTTTTATTTGTTCAAATGAATTTTAAAACTGTTTTTTCTAGTTCTGTGAAAAATGTCATTGGTGTTCTGATGAGGATTGCAATATTCAATTATATTTTAATGATTTCTATAATATCTCAGATAAGACTTGGACAGGTAATGAGTTTCTCTAGGCAACATTTTTTTTTTTTCAGTGTTGGGGATTGAACCTAGGGCATTGTGCTTGACAGGCAAGCACTCTACCAACTAGCTATATCCCCAGTCCTTTTTTCCTATTTTTTAAAACCTCAGTCCATCTTATGTAATGCCAGTTTGGTATTCTTTGTATGATGACGAAAACATAAAGACATTTGATAACTTTTTAGCACTTACCAGGCACTATTCTTAGTGTAAGGTTTATAGCAGTGAGCAAAATAAAAGTTCTTATCCTTGTAGTTTTCATTATAGTTGTTGAAGACAGAAGGAAAAAAATAAAATACTTTCTTTTACCAATTGTAATAATAATTTTATTTTTAGTTTGCTATTTTTTAATTTTATTGGTTCTTTTTTAGTTATGGTATATTGTGGTAGGTTCTAGGAAGAAAACCTAGGAATGAAAGCTAGGAAATTAATGGAGAAGATCACATAGTGCGTGGTCAAGGAAATTCTCATTTGTGTGTGACTTGAGAAAAAAGCCTGAAGGACACAAGATGTAAAGGGAAAAGCCATGTTGGTATCAGAGTAAAATCATTAAGGCAGAAGAAAAAGTATAATATTATAGCAACTGAAAAATAGTAACTATCCCACAGGTTTTTTTCTGGAAAAAATGACCTTCTCCTAGTAATGTACTCTTACGTTATATTCCATTCCAGCCTCATATGTAAAAACATTTTCCCAAAATCCACTGAATAAGTGTCACAATCTATAAGCAGGTGTTATATCCAAGGTGTAAAGCCAAAACTCCAATGTTTACACAGAGGTATGGAATTGTGGGTTACAGGGTTGGTGCTTTGAAAAGTGACTGGCCAACTTTGTGCAGTGTCAGTATCATAGCCAATGAGGTTTATCTTAGGTGTAGTTATTACTCATTGAAAAAAAAGTGACTGCCCAATACTTCAGTGGAAGAAGTGGACGTGTAATCAAAACAACTGCACACCCTGCATAAAATGTAAGGTAGAGGTACTAGATGGACTAGGCATGATAGAATCAAGCAACTGTATTACAATAAGGCAAGAGAGAATTCTTTCAAAATGGATCAGGCTGTGATATAAGCTGCCCCACTACTTGGGCCCTCTAAGATGACAGACCCAGTGGGTTTTGCTAGGTAAGAATGATATGGGGAAATCACAACAGGAGAGTCACAGTGCACATTCCTAGGCTTCTCTGGCTAAAAATCTTGTTCTTCAGTAAAGAACTTGTCTCCATTTTGAAAAAAACTCTTAGAATGTTACTAGCCCTCTTACAGTGTCTGACCAGGACAAGAAACAAGTATGCAAATGAAGATGCCCTCATGCACTGGGTATTGTTACATACATCCAGCCCTATAATAAGTCTCATAGTTAAAACCATGCTATGGTTTGGATAAGTGTTAAAAGCTTGGTCCTTAGCCTGTGTCCCCTCAAAGACATCTGTGGGACTCCAGTCTCTCTTTTTCCCTCTCTCTCTCTTTCTTTCTCTCTGACCACCAATGAAGGTGAGCAGCTTGCTCCACCACGTGCTGCTTGCCGTGATATCCTGCCTTGCTACAGACCCAGAAGCAACAGGGTCAACCAACCATGTACTGAAATCTCCAAAACAGTGAGCCAAAATAAACTTTTCCTGTTTTTAAGTTGATTATCTCAGGTGTTTTGTTTTAGTAATAGAAAGCTGACTAACCACAAGCAGCAGTTTGTTGTAAGATAAAAATAGTACATTCTGGAGCAAATATAAAAATCACAGGATAACATATGTGGAATCTAAAATGGTTGAACTCACAGCAGTAGAGAGTAGAATGGTAGTCACTAGAGGCTAGAGTCATGGGGGAGATTGCAGAGAAGTTGGTCAAAGAATACAACATTTCAGTTAGAAGGAAGTTCAAGAGATCTATTTGACTTGATGATTATAGTTAATAACAACATTGTATTCTTGAAAAGTGATGAAAGTGTATTTTTAGTATTCACCACAAAATGATATCTATGTGAGGTACCACATATTAATTAGCCTAATTTAGCCATTCTATAAGGTATATATATATATATATATATATACACTTGAAGGTTATAAAAATATATACAAATTTTATCATAAAAAAATGTTTAAAAAGTTAAGAAATCAGTTACCACTTGTATTGGTGAGAATAGGGCTAATATATTAAGCATAAAATGATTTCATTAAAACAGGCTAGCCTCTGGGCATAGTGGGGGGCTGAGGATAAGGATCACAAGTTCAAGACTAGCCTCTTGAACTGAGCAAGACTCTATTTCAAAAATTTAAAAGGAACCGGGCTTGGTGGCACATGCCTGTAATCCCAGTGACTCCAGAGTTTGAGGCAAGAGGATCATGATTTCAAGCCTCAGCCACTCAGCAAGGTCCTAAGCAACTCCAGCAAGACCCTGTCTCTAATAAAAAAAAAAAAAAGTGGGGTAGTCATGATGGGGATGTGGCAAGGTGGTTAAGAGCCCCTGGGTTCAATCCCTGGTAACAACAACAACAACAACAAAAGAGAAACTATAAATACAGCTCAATGGTAAAGTACCCCTGGTTTAAGTACCCAGTATTCCCCACTGCCACCAAAAAAAGATAGGCAAAAAAAGCCAAATCTCTAATACAAAAAAAGAAAACAAAGAAAAGAAAATGGGCAAAGGACATGCTAGGAAACACAACAGAAGATATTTACAGGAAAGTAAATTAAGGAAAAATGTTCAGTGCAAAGAATTGTAAACTCAAGCAACCATAACATAACTTGACCACTTACCAATTTAGCAAATAATGAGGAAAACATTTATACTTCATATTAGCAGCTCTTGGATAAATTCATGTTTGTACTGTTGACAGGAATATAAATGGGCACAATCTCCCTGATGGTAACATCATGAAAACAGTTTTGATCATTTGACTCACTTTGTAAGGTATTTTCCTAAAGAAATAATTGTAGAAAAAGACAAAGATTTATATGGTATTGTATTATTTGTGTGGTATTATCTTCAATTATTGAAGATAGGAAAAATAATGTTTTAGAAAATATATGATGGAATATTACATACCCATTAATATCTTTGAAACAGTATTTAAACATGAAAAATAGTACAAAATTAAACTAATTGTGTGTTTGTGGGTGTCTGTGAAATATGTGTATACATGGGAAAAGACTATTACTATAGAATCTAGATTTGTTTGGATCATTTTCTTTCCTTGTTTTTTCATGTTGTTCATGTATCTTTCCCTCTAGCGCTGCAGATCTGGGGTATTACAGATTTCCCCCTATAGGCTTATAGTGGCCCTATAGGTTTCCAAAACCCTTTCTTTAAGGGGAGATCAATATTAGCAGTGCCCAATTCAGACACTATGCAATCCTAGACCAAATAGCCCCTATGGGGACAATAACAAAATTGTCATAAAAAACAAAATGTGTTCAAATGTTATCTTTGGTAAAACAAACAGGTTTACAATAATGTCTGCAGTTTCTAATAGAGGACAAAGAGGATGCAGAGGGATGAAGAATATGGCTGTTAATGGGATAATAAAAGAATATACAGAAGTTCTAGAAAATAGAAAGTGTGAGAGTGTAATCAAAAGAAATCGGATGTTAGCATGTAAATAAGGGAGAAAGCGACTCTGAGGGAACAGGTAAACAGAAGGAAAAGAAAGCAAGAAAAGTAAAGAAATAAAAACAAATTTTTTTTTAAAAAAGAGAAAAAAGAAAATCTACTGTATAACAGTCATATACTAATGAAACCTCCCAGTGTTCAGTAGCCTGATATATGAGAGGTACCTGACAATGAGCTTCAAGCCTCCAGCAGGCGTCTCAGGATGGGATTTGCCCCACCTGAAGATCAGAGCTACGGCTTCCAGGATTATCCAAGATGGCTGCTCTGGCTTCCGAATGTGTTGGCAAATGGGGAGCTGCAGCTCAGGGGTGGACATTGTCAGCTGGAGGTCCTGGAGACAGGATGCAGTTGGTCCCGCAGTGGTCCTGGAGGTTGGGTGTGTTTGGTGTGGTTGTGGGATCCAGGAGGCCAGGTGCAATCAGTTGGTCTGGGTTCCCGGTGATAGGGCACAGTCAGTTGGTCTGGGGGTCCTGGCAGCAGGGAGCAGTCAGTTGATGTGAGGGCCCCAGAGGCAGGGAGTGATTGGTCGGGCTGAGGGATCCTGGAGACCGGACTCAGTCAGTTCGGCCAGGGGTCCTACGGGGCCTGGCTGTTGTCTGAAAATGGCAGCAGCCACGTGTAATCAAACCTTCAGGTACTGTAACAGTGAACTTCCAGGCAGCAGACGGCAGCTGGTTCTCCACTGGTGGTCTGCAGTCAGTCTGCTGGCAGCTGTCAGACAATCAGGAGGTGAACCTCGAGCGTTGGGTGATGGATAGGGGTAAGGCAGGCGATGGACAGGCGAGAGACAGGCAAATGGCGGATGATAGACACCTGACAGTGAGCAATCTGCTCTCAAAAAAGGCGTCCATAAGCTGGCAGATTGCAGGTGATCACAGCAGACAAATGGGGTAAAGAGCAGGGGATCGATAAGCAGCAAAAACTGCCTCACCGAGAAACAGATATCCTCTGCTTGAATCCCGCGTTGGGGAGCGACAAGGAATGCAGCCTCCCTCTAGACTGCCATCTTGGATCTCCCAGGAAAAGACTAGTAGAAAGGAAAATGAAGTGTCAACAGAGGATGAAGAGAGGGAGAACTGGAAAGAGGAAATGATACATTTCCACAGGACACAAGTGAATTATACCCAGAGGTGGCCCAGACTCAAGCATTACCTACCACTGTTGCCACTTTCCTACCTAATACATATGGCCTTGTGGGAATTTCTTGTGACCAGCTGACCAAGAAGGGAAAAACACTAGGCCTAGTTTATGAGTGGATGGCTCAGTAGGATAGGATAGGATAGGGAATATTAGAATATGAACTATCATGGAGAGGGAGGAGGGGAGAGAAAGAGGAAGTAATGGAGAGTAAATTGCAACAAATAATATTCCATGCTTGTATAATTATGTCAAAATGAACCCCAATATTATGCATAACTATAATGAACTAGTTAAAAAAAAAAAAAAGGAAAAGAAATAAACTATTGTGTTCCAATCACACTGAGGACCATGCCTGATAGTGGTGAGGAGACATCCTCCCAGTGTGCTTATCCTGGACAAATGTCTTGCTAATTAGGAGCATAGAAAAAGTAAATTTAAATAATTGGAAACAAGGTAGTCTGGGTGACCTACAGGAGTCGGCATGGGTACATGATTCTCTGCACATTGAATCTGTTGCCACCAGATAGCATTCATAAGAGGAGATATTAAAGAACCAGGTCAACAGAATACCAACTTGTGTCCTCAGTCACCCCAGGCTTTACACAATGGTCCTGCTTAAGGTATATTAGTGGTGTTAGAAATAGAGGCTATGCATGGGCCCTACAATTTGCACTCCCTCTCACCAAGGCTGAATTAGCTACTATTGCTGCCAAATGTCTCACACAGCTAGCAACAGAAACCAATGCTGAGCTCTCAATATAGTGCCATATCAAGGAGTCCAAATTAGCTAGTTAACTCATAGCAAGTTGATCACATTGTACTCCTCCCATCCTTGAGTAATTCACTGTCCTTGGAACTGATATACATTTGAAGAAGGGACATCAATAGGCATGTGACTCCATCTCCTGGAAGATGCTTTCACATTAGAAGAGTGAAATGACTTCTTTGAACCTTGACTAAGTTAATCCTATTTAGTGAATGCTTATGTCTCCCCACCTCCACATACACACATGCACACAAATTCGTATGTTGAAACCCTGGTCCCTAATGTGATGGTATCTGCTAACAGTATCTTTTGGAGGAAACAAGGTCATGAGGATGGAGTCCTCATAAGTGAGATTAGTGCTCTTATAAAAGAGACTCTGAGAAGCTCCCTCAATTTTTCTGTCTTGTGGCATCTTAGAAGAAGGCTGTTTATGTACAAAGAAGTGGGTCCCTCCACAGATAGCAGGTCTTCCAATCTCCAAAACTATGAGAAATATATGGTTTCTGTTTATGTCAATGATTTCATGATAATTTGCTATTCTAGACTGAGATGACTTAGACATTCACCAGTTGGAAATTATGCTCTGTAGGGTTTGTGTGCTCTCCTTCAGGATATAGAATATATTCAGGATATAGAATATGACCATGATACTGTGCTCTACCTCCAGCAACTAGAACACATAGATCTGGGAACCAAGAGATGGAAGTAGGACGGAACCCTTTCCATTTCAATAAAGAATAAATAGGAAAAGGGAGAAATAAAAGACCAAAATCTAAAGGGACTGGCATATTGTTCTCTAGTGTGAACAACTGGTACTTAATTCTGCAGGAACCCTTCTGAGAACAACAGGATGCACTTCAGAATTGTACTTCTATAGGACAGGAAGCTAGGTCATTTACTCCTATCCCTCAGTAGTGGAACACTGCATTGTGAGATGGTCTCGTACATCTCTGGTCTGTACCTACACACTTTTCAATTGACATTCCATGACTTTGGGGAAAGCCCCAGGCAGAAACTCAGAGATAGACACAGGATGCAGGGAAAATGCTTGAGACAGAGGTAGGCTGAGAGACTGTGACATGAGGCAACAAACATATATTCTGCAATCTAAGCTTTGCACATCTAAAATCTGCTCATGCCCCAAATTAAGTACTCTCTGTCATTACCTCTTCCTAGTGATGGCCAACTACATCACTCATAGAACCAGTTATAGATCTCATAGATTAAATTTTATTATTTATTTTCTCCCTTTTATACAAACAACACTTTCTGGATTCTGCTCACCTTTTGCCAGCATATCAACTGGTCTATGTTGCTTGCTCAGGATGAGGACCAAGAATTTCATTCCAAAGGGGCTGGGGAATGGTAGCATACTGAGTACCTAATACTTCTGGGCCTATATACAGCCTCCATCTTCATTTACACTGATAACTCCATTTGTGCACCCATTTCAGAGGCACTAGAGTGGTCAAGGATGGAGCCAGGCTGATGTTCATTAAATGGGTTGTCATGTCTATCTGGTTATTGAGTGTCTTGTTTGTGGATGATATTCTTGAATGCATCAGTGTGAGACATTTCCGCACACTTTATGGTCATATTTGGAAGACCTTCAAAATGCCACATACTTAAATTCCTTCTCTCTGATCTTTCAGTCTTGCTCTTTCAGGTTTCTAGCAAGGCAATAGTTTGCCTTGGAGTACATGAATATAGGATATAAGGATATGAATATAAAGGAATAGAAGTCTATGAATACCTCAGGTTATTTCCATATGAGGCTAAAAACCAAGTAGAAATACAGAAACACTGCCCACTGAAATGATTTTTCAGCAGTACTGTTTTTTTTAACATCACACCTAAGTGGAGCCATATATATCAGGAAGTTGACTGGCCTAGTTTTAGGGAATCCACCAAAATGCTAAAGGTATAAATGGAGGGAAAAATCACAGAGGTAGGCAACACGAACGAAGGTATGATCATGTTTTTTTTTTTTTTTTCTGATGACAAAAATAGTTGTTTAATTAGCATGATGATGACATATGGCAGAGTATCATAACCAAGGATTATGATAAATCCAATTCGGTGTACCTGAGATCCCAAGAGAAAAGAAAAGAAAATGCACAAAACAAATACGCAAATATCTGACTTGAATAAAATTTGGGAAGACACAAGAAGGTTATCACAGCAATATCAATAACTTCAAAATGAGTTTTAGCTTGTGTTTTCTTTTTAAAAATCATTTTTATTTCATTGAGAATTTTAGCTAGGGCTGGGAATATAGCTTAGTTGGTAGAGTGCCTGCCTTGTATGCACAAGACCCTGGGTTCAATCCCCAGCACCACAAAAAAAAAAAAAAAAAAAAAAAAGAATTTTAGCTGGGCATGGTGGCGCACACCTATAATCCCAGTGGCTTGAAGAGTTCAAAGCCAGCCTCAGCAACTTAGCGAGGCCCTAAGCAACTCAGTGAGACCCCGTCTCTAAATAAAATACAAAAAATGGCCTGGAAATGTGGCTCAATGGTTAAGTGCACCTGAGTTCAATCCCTAGTACCCTACCCTCACCCCCACAAAAAACAATTTTTTTAAACCAAAGGTAGGTGTTGAATTTGAATCAGTCATGTAGATTAAACCAGAAACTATTGAATTACTATTATACATCAACATGATGGTTGGTAAATATAATCTAAATGTATGTATATAACAAAAGTTTTGTGAAAGAATATATTTGTGTTTGTGTGTAATTAAAATAAAAGTGTTGTGAAACAATGAAATCTTTGGTATACACAATGGCCTCTGACATTTTTTTTTCTGGTCTGGTCTAGCCTGTATCTTTTTTTTTTTTTTTTTTTTTTTGTGGATACTATGCCAATTTTTTTTTTTTATTGTAAACAAATGGGATACATGTTGTTTCTCTGTTTGTACATGGCGTAAAGGCATACCATTTGTGTAATCATAAATTTACATAGAGTAATGTTGTTTGATTCATTCTGTTATTTTTTCCCTTCCCCCCACCCCTCCCACCCCTCTTTACCCTCTATACAGTCCTTCCTTCCTCCATACTTGCCCCCCTCCCTAACCCTAACTCTAACCCTAACACTAACCCTTCCCTCCCCCCCATTATGTGTCATCCTCCACTTATTAGCGATATCATTCGTCCTTTGGCTTTTTGAGATTGGCTTATCTCACTTAGCATGATATTCTCCAATTTCATCCATTTGCCTGCAAATGCCATAATTTTATCATTCTTTATGGCTGAGTAATATTCCATTGTATATATATACCACAGTTTCTTTATCCACTCATCAATTGAAGGGCATCTAGGTTGGTTCCACAGTCTGGCTATTGTGAATTGAGCAGCTATGAACATTGATGTGGCTGTGTCTCTGTAGTATGCTGATTTTAAGTCCTTTGGGTATAGGCCAAGGAGTGGGATAGCTGGGTCAAATGGAGGGTCCATTCCAAGTTTTCTAAGGAATCTCCACACTGCTTTCCAGAGTGGCTGCACTAATTTGCAGCCCCACCAGCAATGTATGAGTGTACCTTTCTCCCCACATCCTCGCCAACACCTGTTGTTGCTCGTATTCTTGATAATCGCCATTCTAATTGGGGTGAGATGGAATCTTAGGGTGGTTTTGATTTGCATTTCTCTTATTACTAGAGATGTTGAACATTTTTCCATATGTTTGTTGATTGCTTGTAGATCTTCCTCTGTGAAGTGTCTATTCATTTCCTTAGCCCATTTGTCGACTGGATTATTTGAATTCTTGGAGTAAAG
The DNA here is from genome assembly GCF_902686455.1 of Sciurus vulgaris. Taxonomy (NCBI): domain Eukaryota; kingdom Metazoa; phylum Chordata; class Mammalia; order Rodentia; family Sciuridae; genus Sciurus; species Sciurus vulgaris. Next base: position 95,019,698 of record NC_136464.1, on the reverse strand, counting down.
TTTTTTGAGTTCTTTATAGATTCTGGAGATTAGTGCTCTATCTTAAGTATGATTGACAAAGATATTCTCCCATTCTGTAGGCTCTTTCTTCGCATTGCTGATAGTTTCTTTTGCTGAGAGAAAGCTTTTTAGTTTGAATCTATCCCAGTGGTTGATTCTAGCTTTTATTTCTTGTGCTATGGGAGTCCTGTTAAGGAAGTCTGATCCTAGATCAACAAGGTGAAGATTTGGACCTACTTTTTCTTCTATAATCTGCAGGGTCTCTGGTCTGATTCCGAGGTCCTTAATCCATTTTGAGTTTAGTTTTGTGCATGGTGAGAGATATGGGTTTAGTTTCATTCTGTTGCATATGGATTTCCAATTCTCCCAGCACCATTTGTTGAAGAGGCTATCTTTTCTCCATTGCATATTTTTGGCACCTTTGTCTAGTATGAGAAAATTGTATTTATTTGGGTTTGTGTCCGTGTCCTCTATTCTGTACCATTGATCTACCTTTCTATTTTGGTACCAATACCATGCCGTTTTTGTTACTATTGCTTTGTAGTAGAGTTGAAGATCTGGTATTGCAATACCCCCTGTTTCACTCTTCCTGCTAAGGATTGCTTTAGCTATTCTGGGTTTCTTATTCTTCCAGATGAATTTCATAATTGCTTGCTCTATTTCTGTAAGGTACATCATTGGGATTTTAATTGGAATTGCATTGAATCTGTATAGCACTTTAGGTAGTATGGCCACTTTGACAATATTAATTCTTCCTATCCAAGAACATGGAAGATCTTTCCATCTTCTAAGGTGTTCTTTAATTTCTTTCTTTAGTGTTGTATAGTTCTCATTGTAGAGGTCTTTCACCTCTTTTGTGAGATTGATTCCCAACTATTTTATTTTTTTCGAGGCTATTGTGAATGGGGTAGTTTTCCTAATTTCTCTTTCTGAAGATTCATCACTTATGTATAAAAATGCGTTGGATTTATGGGCATTGATCTTGTAACCTGCTACTTTACTGAAATCACTTATGACTTCTAAGAGTTTTCTGGTGGAATTTCCTGGTTCCTCTAAATATATAATCATGTCATCAGCGAACAGGGATAGTTTGAGTTCTTCTTTTCCAATTCGTATCCCTTTAATTTCTTTGGTTTGTCTAATTGCTCTGGCCAGAGTCTCAAGAACGATGTTGAATAGAAGTGGTGAAAGAGGGCATCCCTGCCTTGTTCCAGTTTTTAGGGGGAATGCTTTCAGTTTTTCACCATTTAGAATGATATTAGCCATGGGCTTAGCATAAATGGCCTTTACAATGTTAAGGAATGTTCCCACTATCCCTCTTTTTTCTAGTGTTTTGAGCATGAAGGGGTGCTGTATTTTATCAAATACTTTTTCTGCATCTATTGAAATAATCATGTGATTCTTGACTTTAAGTCTATTAATATGGTGAATTACGTTTATTGATTTCCTGATGTTGAACCAACCTTGCATCCCTGGGATGAAACCCACTTGATCATGGTGCACTATCTTTTTAATATGTTTTTGTATGCGATTTGCTAAAATTTTGTTGAGAATTTTTGCGTCGATGTTCATTAAGGATATTGGTCTGAAATTTTCTTTCCTTGATGAGTCTCTGTCTGGTTTAGGTATCAGTGTGATATTGGCTTCATAGAATGAGTTTGGGAGGGTTCCCTCCTCTTCTATTTTATGGAATACTTTGAGAAGTATTGGAATGAGCTCTTCCTTAAAGGTTTTGTAGAACTCGGCTGAGAACCCATCTGGTCCCGGACTTTTCTTTGTTGGTAGGCTTTTGATGACTTCTTCTATTTCAGTACTTGAAATTGGTCTATTTAAATTGTTTATGTCCTCCTCATTCAGTTTAGGCAATTCATATGTCTCTAGAAACCTGTTGATGTCTTCGAAATTTTCTATTTTGTTGGAGTATAGATTTTCAAAATAGCTTCTAATTATGTTTTGTATTTCCATCCTGTCTGTTGTGATATTTCCTTGTTCATTCCGAATTTTAGTGATTTGGGTTTTCTCTCGTCTTCTCTTTGTTAGTGTGGCTAAAGGTTTATCAATTTTGTTTATTTTTTCGAAGAACCAACTATTTATTTTGTCAATTTTTTGTATTGTTTCTTTTGTTTCAATTTCATTGATTTCAGCTCTGAGTTTAACTATTTCCTGTCTTCTACTACTTTTGGTGCTGTTCTGTTCTTCTTTTTCTAGGGCTTTGAGCTGTAGTGTTAGGTCGTTTATTTGTTGAGTTTTACTTCTTTTATTAAATGCGCTCCATGAAATAAATTTCCCTCTAAGTACTGCTTTCATAGTGTCCCACAGATTTTGATACGATGTTTCTTTGTTCTCATTTACCTCTAAGAATTTTTTAATTTCCTTCCTAATATCTTCTGTTATCCATTCATCATATAATAGCATATTGTTTAATCTCCAGATGTTGGAATAGTTTCTGTGTTTTACTCTTTCATTTATTTCTAACTTCAATCCATTATGATCTGATAGAATACATACTAGTGTCTCTATCTTCTTGTATTTGCTAACATTAGCTTTGTGGCATAATATATGGTCTATTTTAGAGAAGGATCCATGTGCTGCTGAGAAGAAAGTGTATTCACTCTTGGTTGGATGGTATATTCTATAAATGTCCGTTAAGTCTAAATTAATGATTGTGTTGTTGAGATCTATGGTTTCTTTGTTCAATTTTTGTCTGGAAGATCTGTCCAGTGGTGAGAGCGGCGTGTTAAAATCACCTAGTATTATTGTGTTGTGGTCTATTTGGTTTCTGAAATTGAGAAGGATTTGTTTGACATACATAGATGAGCCACTGTTTGGGGCATAGATGTTTATGATTGTTATATCTTGCTGATTTATGCTTCCCTTAAGCAGTATGAAATGTCCTTCTTTATCCCTTCTGACTAACTTTGGCTTGAAGTCCACATTATCGGAAATGAGGATGGATACTCCAGCTTTTTTGCTGAGTCCATGTGCATGGTATGTTTTTCCCCATCCTTTCACCTTTAGTCTATGGGTATCTTTTTCTATGAGGTGAGTCTCTTGCAGGCAACATATTGTTGGATCTTTCTTTTTAATCCAATCTGCCAGTCTATGTCTTTTGATTGATGAATTCAGGCCATTAACATTCAGGGTTATTATAGAGAAATGATTTGGTTTCCCGGTCATTTGGTTCATTTTTAAAATTTTGTTTATTTATTTGTTTGACACAACTTGTTTCCTCCTTTATTTGACAATTCCTTTAGGATAATTCCTCCCTTTGCTGATTTGCTTCTTTGTTTTTCATCTCTTCCTCATGGAATATTTTGTTGAGAATGTTCTGTAATGCTGGCTTTCTTTTTGTAAATTCTTTTAGCTTTTGTTTATCATGGAAGGATTTTATTTCATCGTCAAATTTGAAGGTAAGTTTTGCTGGGTATAAGATTCTTGGTTGGCATCCATTTTCTTTCAGGGCTTGAAAAATGTTGTTCCAGGACCTTCTAGCTTTTAGGGTCTGGATTGAAAAATCTGCTGATATGCGTATTGGTTTCCCCCTGAATGTAATTTGGTTCTTTTCTCTCACAGCCTTTAAAATTCTGTCTTTATTTTGTATGTTAGGTATTTTCATTATAATGTGCCTTGGTGTGGGTCTGTTGTAATTTTGTGTATTTGGAGTCCTGTAAGCCTCTTGAACTTGATTTTCCATTTCATTCTTCAGATTTGGGAAATTTTCTGATATTATTTCATTGAATAGGTTGTTCATTCCTTTGGCTTGTTTCTCTAGACCTTCCTCAATCCCAATAATTCTTAAATTTGGCCTTTTCATGATATCCCATAGTTCTTGTAGATTCTGTTCATGATTTCTTACCATCTTCTCTGTTTGTTCAACTTTGTTTTCAAGGTCAAATATTTTGTCTTCAATGTCTGAGGTTCTGTCTTCCAGGTGTTCTATCCTATTGGATATGCTTTCTATGGAGTTCTTAATTTGGTTTATTGTTTCCTTCATGTCAAGGATTTCTGTTTGGTTTTTTTTCAATATCTCTAACTCTTTATTGAAATGATCTTTTGCTTCCTGTATTTGCTCTTTTAACTGTCGATTGGTGCGATCATTCAATGCTTGCATTTGCTCTTTCATCTCATCATTCAGTGCGTGCATTTGCTCTTTCATCTCATCATTTGCTTCTCTGATCATTTTAATTATGTACATTCTGAACTCCTTTTCTGTCATTTCTTCTGCCATGCTGTCATTGGGTTTTATTGATGTAACATCTAGATTTGTTTGCAGCATTTTCTTTCCTTGTTTTCTCATATTGTTCAGATATCAGTGGACCGCTGAGATATTGCAGATTTCCTCTGTTGATTTACAATGTCCCTGAAGATTTCTATATATATCCCCTCTTAGCCTTCAGTAGGCTGAAGTCTTGGAGGAAGTTGATAATGCGGTGCTCCACAAGGAAGCTGCCTCTCTAGGAGTGGTGGCCTTCAGGTGGGGTATATTCCCTGCTAGTGGGCAGAGGTGCCTCCACTTGTTGACCAATGGTCATCCAAAGCGGACCTAGGCTGTGGGCTGAGGCAAGGCCTGTTTGGGCCTGTGTCTCTGGTTTTACCGTCCTTGTGGGGAAACCTCACCAGGCAGGGAAGACTCACCCAGTGGGGAGGTCTCGCTGGTCAGTTTCCTCCTAGAGGTTCCCCTCAATTTACAGCTACTGCCTGGGCTGGGCTGCCTTCCTCTGCAAAGTTTCCAGGGGCCCGGCCCTACCTCCTGGGCCTGGGAGCCTCACCCTTCGCAGATGAATCTCCTTAGGCTGCCCCTCCTCAGAGAATTTGCCCACAGGCCTGGAACCTTCTCTCCGCCCTAAGCCTATCTCTGTGCGGCTCTTCCACCCAGAAGCCTCCTAGATCCTGGGACCCTGCTCTGCACCTAATCGCCTGGCTGCGTGGCCCCTCCTCTGAGCAGCCACCTGTGGCCCCGAACAATCACTCTGAGTCCCAGAGACCCGCCACAGGCCTCTTCCTCCAGACAGCCGCCCAGTATTCTGGTGCGGTCACTAGGAGTCCAAGAAACTCACTTCGTGCCTCCCCCACCTGTAGCCCGGGGCAATCAATCACTCCGAGTCGAAGTGACCCTCCCCGTTCCTCCTCCTTCTCCAGATAACCCCCCGGGTGTTCAGGAGCAGTCCCTCTGAGTGGCTCTGAATCCACGTGACCCGCTGCACGGGTCCTCTGGGCACCGCCCGGAGCTCAAGTGCGGCCACTCAAGACCAAGTGTCCCACCACGCTTCTCCTCCAGGCAGCCCCCCTGTGTTCAGGAGCTATCACTTTAAGACCAAACAACTCACCACTCGCCTTCTCCTCTGAGCAGCCGCCTGGAGCGCTAATGCAGTCACTGCGAGTCCAAAGGACCCGCCGCCCTCCTCCTCCTCCTTCTCCTACTCCTCCAGGCAGGCCCCGGGGTTCAGAAGTGGTCAGAGTCCAAACAGCTCGCCACGCAGCCCCTGCTCTGGCAACCGCCTGTAGCTCTGGTGTAGTCACCCGAATCTAAGCGGCCGCGTTCCTCTTCCTCCTAGTCCTCAGGGCAGGCCCCGGGGTTCAGAAGCGTCGTTCTGATTCCAAACAGCTCGCCGCACAGCTTCTCCTCTGGCAACCGCCTGTAGCTCTGGTGCCGTCTCTCCGAATCCAAGTGGCCACGCTCCTCTCCTCCTCCTCAGGGCAGGCCCCGGTGTCCTGAGTCCACACAGTTCTCCTCGCCACTCTTCCCCTGGGCAGCCGCCGGAGCCCCAGTGGGTGCTCCGAGTCCCAGCGCTGTGCCGAGCGGCCTCCTTTACGGCGCTCCCAGTTGTCCGAGTTCACTGCTCCAGCGGGGGGAGGGGCGTCTCGCCGGCAGTTCTACTTCACAAAGTTTCCTGCGTTCCGGGACCCCCGTCCCATCCGGGATGCCCCCCCAGGGGGTGAGAGTCACCCGGCTGCTTTGAGTTGGTCCCAAGCGTCTCAATATCTCCTCTTTTGAATCCTGAGTCCTGGAGCAACATGAAATGCAGCCACCCTCTAGGCCGCCATCTTGAAAGCATCCGAAGATGGAAATTTTTAACAAACTATTTAAACTGTTGTCTTAAAGAGATTGCCTCCACTGCCAGAGATCTTGAATAGCCTTCTGGTCAGTCATCTGGAAGCAATTCTTCACATAATTGATGAACTTGGCTTCCACTTTGGGAAGAGAACCACCTTTCTCTATACTTGCTTGCATTTTTGCTTTAATGTCTTCTACAGAACTAGGTCCTTTTGGTGTTTTAGACATTTTTCCTGTTTTTTGGAGGATTCTTGACCTTTTGATCTTGGTGTTGATGGTTTTGAGTCTTTTCCATTCTGGTTTGATTTTTGTGCATTTTTGGCTGGAGTATCTTGTACATATTTCTTCACTGGAGCTTTTTCTTCAGTTTCCTCCTCCTCCTCATCGTCTTCATCATCATTGTCATCTTCATCAGCAGCAAGTTTTACTTTGTTCTGGAGAACCTTGCTACCACCTCCAGGTGGGGTAGATCGCTACTCTCCAGCAAGGGTAGATCACTTTCCAGACACACTTAAAAGAGTTTTACATCCTCCTCCTCTTCATCTTCTGATTCTGCATCTTCCTCCACAGCTATAAGTGCTTCCCACTAATATGCACAGGCCCTGAACCACTCGTCAACCTTAAGACCACAGGTGGTGTAATTTCAAAGCCCCCAAGGGAAACGATTGGCTGTATAGACATTTTCAATGTTGCCAATGTTACTTTAATTGGACTGCCTTCATAATTCATTGCCTCTGCTTCAACAATGTACAATTCATCCTTTGCACCAGCCCCTAAACTGACCGTTCTTAAGGATAACTGGTGTTCATTTTCATCATTATCCACCTTAAAGTGATAATCTTTGTCAACATTTAGCTCACAACTGAAAAGATAGTTCTGGGGCCTCAGGGGTCTCATGTCCATCAAATCTTCCATGGGGTGGTAGCCCGTGCGTAGGTGGGAAAGAAGTCGGGTGGAAAATAGGCTGCTGCCCTAGAGAAGAGATTTGCAGGACGGGATCATGCTAGGCATAACAGAGTCTTTTAGCTGCTGGACCTTGCTTAGAATTTTCTGATCAATATGTACTTGAGTTTGCCATTTTCCAGTGTAATTCTTATGGAATTGCTTAAGGTAATGCATTGTTTAGACCTCTTGGAGTAAGGTCATTGCTGCTGTGGAGGCAACTCTTGCATAAATGCTACTGAAGGTGTTTTCTGTCATGGTTCTTTAAATTTTATAGGGAGCCAGGTAACACCTGGCCTTTCAACCTTTCCAGAGGACTGTGGATGATAGAGAATGTGGAAGTTTCATTTTACGTTTAAAATTTAAGCAAATTCTTGGGTAATAGAGGAAGTAAACTTGGGGCCATTATTGGACTGGAGGGAGGTAGGTAAACAAAAGTGTGGAATTATTTCCCAGAAAAGTTGGATTGCTACTGTGGAACCCTCTTATTGCTAGTTGGAAAAGCCTTAAGCCATTTGGTCTTTTTTACAGGGAGAGTGTGGATGAAGTCAAGCTGCCAGTCAATGGCAGGAAGAATTCCTCCACCTTGGTGTGTGGGAAATGGGTGTGGTCTCACATTAGAGTTGGGGTTAACCTTGAGACAGGCTGTGCAGTAGTAGGAAATTTGGTGGAGGTACTGTAAATCTGAAGGGACAGGTTTAATGAATTCTTTAAGAACATTTGGAAAGAATGAGTATTCAGATGAAATAAATTATGGAGATAAGATAAAAGGGCCTTGGTTTCCTCACGGAGACGGTGGAGTTTTGTAGGCACAGAATATAAAACTGGGGGTGATGATCGGGCTGAGCAATTTTTTTTTCAAGCCTGTCTGCTGACTGGTTTCCCAAGAATGTATAATCTTTTGGTGTCTGATGCCCTTTACCATGTAAGACTGCCACGTTGTGGGGTAAAAGTTCAGCCTCAAGCAAATTTTTTATGTAACTAGCATTAAGAATAGGGGTTCCTGTCTGAGTTAGGAAGCCTCTTTCTCTCCATCTTAAGATGTTAGAATGTATAACATTGTATGTGTATTTGAAATTAGTAAAAAGTTGACTGATTTGTCCCTGGCTAAAGATAAAACTCAGGTGAGGACCATTATCTTAGCTTGCTGGGAGGTGGTTTTGGGGGGAAAAGGAGATAACGCTAATATCTGGGTGTAAATAAAAGGAGAATCTGCTGTAGCTTTTCCTTGAATTTACCTTGCATAACCTGCAAGGTAAAGGGATGTTTCTAGGAGCTTCTATCCATAAACCCTTCAGGGGAGTCAGGTAATCACTGATTCATTATGTGAGAAAAAGGACTCATCAAAAAGTTGAGAATGTCAGGACAGGAGTAAGGAATTACAGGGTCAAAGGGGTTATTTATGGGGAGAAGAGTAGCGGTGTTTAATGAGGAGTCTTGGTAGAAGGTAGGGGATCCAGGAGTTGTACATGCAGTAATTGAACTCTGGTTGGGGAAGAGATGAAAATGAATGATGACTAAGGAGATCTGAGAGGGAGTGTGCAGTAATAACAGTAATGGATTGATACAATGTGAATTTTCTTACTTTGGGGTCAGGAGAGCTGCTGTTGCTAAAATCTTGAGGAATTGAGGCCATCCTTGATAAACTAAGTCTAATTGTTTGAATAGGAATGCAGTGGGGTGTGGGGTATCTCCTGCCTTCTCATATCTTGTCCATGTTCTGAGTAGAGTGACAGGAAAAAGGGTTAGTTAGGATTTGGTAAATAGTTGAAGATTTTAGGAAGGAATTCTGAAGGGTAAAAATGGTGGAGGAAAAGGAACAGGGAGATGGAAGGGAGTCTGAAAGGTTTCCCCTTGGAGGCCTCATAAAAAAGGTTTAGCTATGAGGGAGAATTTTGGTATCCAGATAAGAAAATAGTTAAAAAGACCTAAGAGGGACAGCATGTCCCTTTTGGTGAGTAGTAGGGGAATGTCCTTTAAAGTTTGGACTCTCTCTGGGGGGATGGTGTGGGAGATGGGGGTTAATAGCATGCCTAAATATTGAACCTGAGGGGAGCAAAGTTGGGTCTTAGATTGAGAAACCTGATACCCCCAGGAGGCCAGGGAGTTAAGCAGGCTGGTAATGTGACATGTGGAATATTCAGAGCAGGAGGTTATCTACATACTGTATAAGGTGGCTAAGGGATAAATTTAGGGTGGCCAGGTCATTTTGGAAAGCCTGGCCAAAGTGTTGGGGGCTATCTCAGAAGACTTGGAGGAGAACAGTCCAGGTGAGCTGTTGTGAGTAGTTAGTGTCTGTCTCTATCCAGGTAAAGGTGAAAAGTGAACGCGAGGCAGATGGAGGGGAATAGTAAAGAAGGCATCTTTCAGATCTAATAGTGAGAAATGTGGTGGAGGCTGGGATATGAGATAAAAGGGTATAGGTGTTAGGCACTAAAGGGTAGGTGGGACTAACTGCCTCATTGATTTTTTTTTTTTTTTGAGGTCCTGTACTAGACAGAATTGGTCATTGCATTTCTTTACTCTGAGAATGGGGGAGTTATGAGGCGAGTGAGCTGATATGAACAGTTCGGCCTATAACAAATGGGAGATGATGGACTTTAAACCTTTGAGGGTTAAGGGGGTTAAAGGATATTGGGGAAAAGTTACATAATGGGTGGAGTGCCTGTTAGCTGGATATGAACTTGTGGATGATGTCTTGCTATTTCAGGTTGAGAAGTATCCAAGACTATGGGGTTAATTCCAGCAAGTAAAAGACAATTAGGAGGCTTAGGGGGCATAGGGACCTGGTCTGGGGGAATGATAATGGAGGCTTTTAATCTGTAAAGGAGATGTCAGTCCAATAGGGGGACTGGGTCACTTGGCACAACTATAAAGGAATAGGATAATGAAAAGAATCTAAATGTGCAAAAAAATGGGGGAGTGTCTGCAGTGGATATGTAGGGGTCCCCAAGACCCCCATAATTTGGGTATTTGATTTAGAAGTATATCCATGCCATTTTGTCAAAAGAAAAAGTGTTGCCCCACTGTGGACCACAAATGAAACTGCTTGGTCCTTCACCATCCCTGTAACCCAGGGTTCCTCAGATGTGCTACCCGAGGTGGCAGAGGCAATGGATCCCCAGCCCCCTCATTTCAATATCTCAGTGAATGGAACTTGGGAATTGGGTGACTGTACTAGGGGGAGAGGTGTCCTTCCCTGTGGACAATCCACCTTCCAGTACCCCCATTGTCCACAGTTGGGACAGAGAGGGGCCTCAAGTTACGGCAGGCTTTTGCAGTGTCCATTTTGCCCACATTGGAAGCAGATTCCAGGAGGTACATTAGAAGGTCTGGTGGGACCATGAGCCATGGGGATATTAGAGAGTTGGGTGGGACCATGAGCCGGAGGGATTTTCCTTGGGCTCTGGATGGCAGAGGCCAGGAGCTGTTATTTAGCTTTAAGATGCTTTTCTCTCTCCATTTTGGCCTCATCTTCCTGGTTGTTAAAACCTTTGAAAGTTGTATCAAAAATAACTACTGAGGAGAGTCAGGATCCTTCTCTAGCTGTCTGAGTTTCTTCAGATGTCAGGTGAAGACCCACTGATGAAGTTAAAATGGAGAAAGATTGCCACCAGGACTGTTGGTATCCAGACTTGTATGTTTGGTGATGGCCTCAGTAAGTTGGGCCAAAAATCGGGCAGGATTTTCATCAAGTCTCTGGTTAATTTTCTTTACCTTTTCCCAATTCATTTGGTGTGAGAATTTTTTGTCAATTCCTCAAAGAGGCAAGTGATCATGTGTTGTAGACTGATGACCCGGGGGTCTTGAGTCTGATATGTTCAATCAGGTTCACCTGTGGGGGTAGCAGCATCTGTTGCTGGATAGATGGGGTTTTGGATGTGTAGGAGGTCTGCATGATCTCTAGTGGGCTACCAGATGTGGGCACATTCATCATTGGTCAGAGTGAAAATTTATATATAATACTCATCTGCCCATGTGAGGTGATATGCCTGAGTCAGACAGGTAAACTCCTTCCTATATTTGGCAGAATTTTAAGAAAATGAGCCTAATCTGTCCTCTATTTGAGACATGTCTGATATGGAGAAGGGGATATGGACTAGGACACTCCCTTCAGCCCCACCATCTCTTGGAGAGGGAACATATATTTTACTGGGAGTGTTTTTGACCATGTATGGGGAGGGGATGGTAAAGGGAAAGGAGAGTGTGGGGTTTGTGAAGGAAGATCTGATGGGGGAGTAATGGGGCTTTGGGGAGGGGAACCTGAAGAGAAGGGAAAGCCTCAGGGGAGGCCATGGGACTTTGGGATCTGTAAGGAGGGGGTTCATGGGCTATCTCTGGGGCTATGAATGAAGAAGAAAGCTGTGAGTCTGTAATTAGTAACTGCAAAGTAGAACAAGGTTGACATAGGGAAGGGTTTGAGCAGAGGAAAAAGAAGGCCTGAATGTATGGAAGTTCTGACCACTTTCTATTCTGTGTTAGATATTTTTCTAAAGCCTGGAGAATTTCTTTATCAGAGTTCCCTATTTGGACCACATGTGCTGGCTCTCTGATTTGTATTGTGGCCAAATTTGAGTGCAAAGCTTAATAAAGCATTTAATTTTTAGGTCAGTTTGGGAATAGAGGGTATTAAAATCAGTAAAGAGAAAGTTCAAGGTGTCTCTGGGAACTGACTGGGTAACTCCCATATTTCGAGAGTCTCGATGGAAGTGACAGCTGAAGGCAGAGTATCCTCTGCACTCTTAAGTCACTGGTGTACCAGTCACTGGATTGGACTTTTTCCACTGGGGACTAAGGAAACATCTTTATCCCAATCTCGGTGGTAGGGGATCCCTGGGGTATCAGCTAGCCAAAAGGTGGGTACCTATATGCTAGAGAACAGATGGATCTCACCTCTCCAGAGAAATGAGAAGACTGGTGGTGGGTACAGAAACAAAGTGGCAACTAAGTCCCTGATCTGTGAAGTTTTGCTGGTTGTGTAAGGGAAGGGAAGTTTGGAGAGGGGAGGAAAGTAGAAATAGGACACTTTCAATAACAAATGTTTGACACAAATCCTTTTGCTGTCCACGTGGCATAAGGTCACAAGAATTTAGCAGGTGGTTGATATTTGGTACCCCTGAAGGCTGTTGGGGTCAGATTTGAACTCAAAGCCTTCGTGGAACACCAGGGAGTGGACCTGTCCAGTTGCCTTCAGTTGCCTAAGCCCTCCTCTGTTTCATGCACCAAATTTCTGGCAGTTGCACAGCTACAGTGGACTGCAGAGGGTGTGAAGGGCCTACGTTCTACATTGGTGGCGGAGGCACCGTAAGTTTGTGGATTCAGCCGTAGCTCCTATGAGAGGTAGCTGGGGCAACTCCCAACTTTCAGAAAGCCACAGAAGTGCTGGACATTCAACAGTCACTTTGCAGTCCTCATCATTTTTTTAACTGACTGTGGGGAAAGGGAATGGGCTTTTGGGTTTTAGGGAAGAAAAAAATATTACCTTACTCCTGTTTCCTGGTCGGGGAACGAAAATGTTAGCACAAAAGGACCAGGCTGGACGCAAACTTCACAGATTAGCAAGGCCTTGATTCAGGAATGGAGTCATGCTTCTGATGGGCCCACTTTGCTGACGGAAAATGAGCCACCAGCCAAAGGGAAAGTCTGTGCTTATACAGGTTTCAATGAGAGGTGACTTAATGACAGAGTGGGTCACTCAGGAATTTCAGAGATTTGTTTTTACTGGGCAAGATGGAGGGTCTGGGGTCAGTGACCAGCATCTGGACAGAATTTATTTTGGGAAAGATCAATGCTTAGGTTTCTTCCCAGAGACTGTCTTTCTAGTCTTGATGGACATCTCCTCCCTGGGGTCTGTCTTGTCACTGGGAAAGAATGTATTGGGAAAGGATCAATGTATGGTCTTCCCTCTTATTCCCTCTTCCCAGGACACACTATTTTGGGGCTTGTCATTTTCCATATCCAATACCTTCCACCTTGAATCCCTCTGAGAAAATTTTTTAGTCTTTGTTCCTTTGTACATATTGTGTGATTTTCCCCTGGTTCCTTTTAACATGTTATTGTTATTGATAAGGTTTCCTTTTTAGGCATTTGATTATGATATGTCTTGCTGTTTTTTCTTTGCATATTTCATGTTTAAGGTATTTTGAACTTTGAGTCTTACCTTTTAATCAATTTGGGAAAATATTTGCTGTCAATTAAAAATATTTCTGTTTATCCTTTTCTGTCTTCTGGAACCTTAATTATATGTATTTTAGGGTACAAGGCATTGTGCCATAAACACGGAAGCCTTGTTTTATGTTTTATTTCTAAAAAGATTTTTCTATACTTAAAATTTTTTAGGTGCCATTATCAAGTTCACAAGACTTTTTATATTACATTAGCAATTGTCAGTGATTTTCCTTAATGTTTAAAAGATACCTCTGGTTATGAGTTTGTATATTTCTTTTCTGTCATTTTTCCTTCTAGCCCTTGAAAATATGCAACATATTTGTAATAAATGATTTAATATTTTTTTAAAGCTCTGTCTTTTTTCACATTTTGTTATATTTCTTTCTCTGCTTTTTATACTGATTATGGGTCACATTTTTTTATTAGTGGAACTTCTAGTTTTTTTAATTTTGTTTTTTTTAGTTATACATGACAGTTGAATCCATTTTTATATAATCATACAAGCATGGAATATATCTTATTCTAATTAAGACCCCAGTACCTTTCCTTCCCCTTCCTTTCTCTACCCCTTTTTCCCTTCTCTTTGTTGATTTCTCTGCCATTTTTATTCTTACCATTTGTTTAGTAATGATAAATTTTTAAAAATTCCAATAACCTCTAATTTAGATTTGTAAAAAATTGTGTGTTCTTTTTTTGTTATAGGATCTCATATCTATTAGCAATTAGTCTCAGTTATTTCCTCACCCTCATTCCTGACTACCATTAAATTACTTTTTGTCTCTGTGGAGTTGCCCTTTGTAGATATTTAAATAGAATCATATATTTCGTGGCCTTTTCTTTCAATTCTTTCACTTAGCGTGATCATCCTTTTACCATGTAAGAGTACTTTTTTCCTCTGTGGCTGAATAACATTTCATTGTATGGATATGCCACATTGTCACATTTAAAAAATATTCCTCATGTTATGGATATTTGGGATGTTTCTATTTTTTTTTTCCCTGTACTGAGGATTGGATCCAGGGCTTCATGAATACTAGGCAAGCACCCTACTGAGCCATGTCCTCACCCCTGGGATGTTTATACTTTTTCACTATTATGAATAATGCTGCTGTAAACATTTGTATTAAAGTTTTTGTGTGAATACATGTTTTAACTTGGAATAGAATTTTTGGGTATTTCTATGGTTAAATGCTTAAGAAACTGTTTCCCAAATCAGTGGTATAATGATACATTACCACCAGAAATGTATGAAGATTCCAATTATCCAGACCTTGCCAGTACTTGTTATTGTGTTTTAACCATCTTAGTATAAATGATATCATATTGTCATTTTGATTTGTATTTTTCTTATAACTAATTTTCATGCATTTGTGGGGCATTAATATATTCTTTAGATAATTTATCCATTTTTAAATTAATCTTGTTTGTGTTGAGTTGTAGTAGATCTTTTTGCATGCTCAATTGTATACTTATATATGATTTGCAATATTTTATGTTGTTCTGTGGGTTTTTTTTTTTAATTCTCTTGGTAATGTCCTTTGATTCCCAAGTTTTTAAAATAATTTTAAAATCCAATTTATCTATTTTCCTTTGTGTGTTTGGTTTTCTACACAAGAAGAGGTGATGCTACAACATGTACAATCAGAAAAATGAGAAATTATACTCCATTTATGTATGATTTATTAAAATGCATAAATGTATTCTACTGTCATGTGTAACTAATTAGAACAAATACGAATTAATTTAAAAAGTAAATAAATTAAAAATTGCTGCCTAATCCAAAATTACAATAATTTTCACGATTCCTTTTAAGTCACACATTATTGATCTCACATTTAGACCTTTGATGTATTTCGAGTTTATTTTTGCATATAATCGAAGGTAAAGGACCAACTTTAGTCATTTATAGGTCAATATATGGTTGTCTCAATCCCATTTGCACAAGGCACTATTCTCTATTCTGTTCTGTTGTTCTTTTTGTCAATTCTTTCACCAACTCTGTACTGTCTTGATTAATGGAGTTTTACAGTAAGTCTTGGAGTTGGTTGATTTTAATTTGCTTTTATTCAACATAGTGTTGATTTTTTAAAAGTATTTTCTTGCATTTATAATAATTTCATCAATATACATGAAATGACTTTCTGGTATTTTAATGGGGATCAGATCAAATCCACAATCATGTTAGGAAAAACTTTCATCACACTAGCAGTCTTCCAGTTCATGAACATTTATTTAAATCCTCTAATTGTTTTCAATTTTCTATATAGATCCTACGGATTTTTTATAGATTAAAGATTTCAGTTTTGTGCTTTTGCAAATTGTATTTTTATTTTGAAATTCCAGTTCATATTGCTGGTGTATAGTTATGTACTTTGATTTTATATAAACTGCATATTTTGTTACCTTGCCACTACTAGCTTATGGTTTCAGGAGAATTTTTGTTGGTTCTTTCAGCTTTTGTACGTAAATATCCTGTTATCTGCAAACAAAGATGGTTTCGTTTCTTCCACATCTCTGTACCTTTCTTACCTTACTGTACTTATTGGCATTTTCAGTACAATGTTAAATAAATGGTGAGAGAATACATCTTTTTCTAATTTCTCAACTTAAGTGAAGAGCTTCCAATTTCTCACTATTATATGCCACTTGCATTTTTTTATGTCCACTTTATCAAATTGTGGATTTTTTCTCTATTTCTGACTTGCTGAGATTTGTGATGAATAGCTATTGGATTCTGTCAAATGCTTTTTTTCTGTATCAGTTGATTTGAACATAAAATATTTATCTTTTGCTCCATTGATATCTGGATCACACTTACATACCTGGAATAAATTCCTCTGGTCATGGAGTACAATTATTTTTATACATCATTGGATTTGATTTGCTAAGGAATTGGATTTTTGAGGATGTATGCCTTTATGTTCATGATAGATATTTGTGGGTAGTTCTTCAGAGAAATAGCCAATAATGTGGTGTCAGGTTTATTCTGCCTTATAGAATGTGTTAGGAATGTTGTGTCTGCTTCTGTTTTCTGGAAGAGATTCTGCATTAATGATATCATTTCCACCTTATATCTTTGGTAGAATTCACCAGTGAAACCATTCATGCTGATACTTCCTTAATGGGAGCATTACTAAGTATTGATTTAATTTTCTTAATCAAAGCTCTTCACAGTATCTCTTTCTCCTCAGGGGAGATAAGGATAGCCTAACCCTACTGTTCAGGTGTACTCTTTCTTGGGTTTCTGTTGAATGTCCTGGGTGTCTGATAAGACTTTCACTGTCCATACAGTGCAGTTTGAAATCTCTGTGTCCCATGAGGGTACTGAGTTTTGCTTCAGCTCTCCTATTGTTCTTTGCCTGGCTTTGTGAAGTTACATTCTATTTCTGTGTGGTTTAGACTTAAGTAGAGACATGTGGAATCTGGAGTTTCCGTGTTTTATAGCTCTCACTTCTTTGGAACTCTGCTGCACAGATTCCTATTGGCTGAATCCTTATGTACTTGACTTTGAGAACAAGTCCTCTGTGTCCTCCTGTTCTGCTTGAGATATCCTTACCTACATCTTGTTCTGAAATATGCTTCTGGGCTGAAAGCCAGAATCATCAGATGTGTCTTCACTTCCCCCCTTTTCTCTGTCCAGAGTCTGATGTCAGTTGTTTTGTCTATTTTATCTAGTTGTCCAGTTGATTACCAAAGTATGCTAAGTTTGGTATCTTTAATTTCATCATGACTAGAAGTGCTAATTTTCCCTTCCCCAACATTTTTGGACATTTTTGTTCATGCAGATCTATGAACAGATCAGTAAATTGAGCCCAGTTTTTCAGATCTTTGTTTATCCTTAAATACACTCTAGGAAATACTTTATACTTCTTGACCATATAAATACACATGGGCTTTTATTCATTCAGTATAATTTTTAAGTACCTACATTTTACCTGGAAGAGTTCTGGGACCAGAGGATGCAGTTGTGAATGAAACAAAAGAAAAACTGTTTTCATACTGTTTTGATTCTTGTGGAGGCAACTATGTGATGTTAGATAGTGATCAGTGTTGTCAAGAAAAGATAGACAGAGATTTAGTTATAAATAACCCAGAGAAGACCTTGCTGAAAGAAAGGGTTTTTGAGCATTGCCTCAGAGGAGAGAGTTAACCATGTAGCAACTATGGGAAATGCTCTGGAGGCAGGGAAGATTTATGTATAATTTATATGTAAACTGTTATGAAGTATGTCCTTCATGCATTCTGCATAGTACTGTTTTACTCTATTTCATACTAATTAGAAGAGTAATGGTAGATTGGTAAGACCATAAGAATAAATCTAGAACACCATTACACCTTTCTATATTTTTTATTTGTTTGATTAGTTGGTACCAGGGGTTGAACCCAGTGGCGCTTAACCACTGAGCAACATCCCCACACTCCATTATAGTTTATTTAGGGACAGAGTCTTGCTGTGTTGCTTTAGAACCTCGCTAAGTTGCTGAGGCTGACTTTGAACTCATGATCCTTCTGCTTCAGCCTCCCCAGTCACTGGGATTACAGGCATGTGCCACCACACCCTATTAAACCTTTTGAACATCAGTCCAAGTGTTTTACATCTCACCCAATATGACTTTGCACAGATATTCATGTTAAGTGTTTGGGACTTTTTTCCAGGTACTTGGTTTACATGAGCATACAAATTACACAGTTCCTTGTTCTCCCAGAGTTGTTATTGCAGAGGGAGGAATATATACTTTTATTTGCCTTCATACATATGCACCATGTCTGAGAAGGGTGTATGTGCTAGGAAGCAAAATTAAACAGTAAAAAAACAACAGTAAATGTACTATAGTGGGAAGTGAAGGTATTAATGAGATTACATTTGTGGAAGATAAGAGTAAGTCATGTTGATATCTGCATTAGAAAATCACAGGCAGAAAGGATGATGAAAAAATTCCATAGATTGCACCCATAGCTGAGTATATTTATATGTGTATGCTTTTTGCATATATCGAATTTGTGTATGCATCTCCTAAATAAAAGAATCATGGATCAGTACTCTACTTTTCATAAACTCTGCTTCTGCTTATTATATTCTAACCTATTTCAGTTAAGAAAATATCAGCTTGTATTAGAAAGAGTTCTTCTTAGAAACAGCCAATAATGTGGTGTGCACGTGTGTGTGTGTGTGTGTGTGTGTGTGTGTGTGTGTGCATGTTTGTGCCCACCCATGCATGGGTAGTGAGAGAGCAATTTAGGGGAACAGCGGGAGTCTGTTATTACCAGGACCTGGCTCACAACATTATGGAGGTTGACAAGTTCCAGCCTCTGCTGGACACCCGAGAGAAACAGTGCTATGATTTTAGTCGTATAGGGCCAGCAGAATCAAGACCTAGGAAGAAGCAATGTTTCAGATCAAGTCCAAAGTGGGGAAGGGGGGAGGGAAGCAGTGTTGCAATTTGAAGCCCATCAAATAGGAGAATTTTTACTCTGGGAGGGTCATCCTTTTCATTCTATTCAGTCCTTCCATTGTTTGGATTAGGCTCACCTACTTTAGGAAGGGCAGTCTGCTGTACTTGGTCTGGTTTTATCAATTTAAATGTTACTCTCATCCAGAAACATTCACAATAAAGGTTGACTAAATAACTGGGCACCCCAAGGCCAAGTCAAGTTGTCACATAAAAAATTAATCATCACATAATTCACTAATTTGATTTCACATCTGAACCATAATAGATCATATCATGTAGTCTTTAACCAGATTTATAGTTTGTAAACCTAGTATCAGGATTATAGCATCATTATGTTGTTGCCTTTGAATATGATTCTTCCATTTATACTCTGTATGTGGCAAGGATTAGTTTGGGTGTGAATATGTGGCTCAGTGGTAGAGTACCTGCC
This sequence comes from Sciurus vulgaris, assembly GCF_902686455.1. NCBI lineage: Eukaryota > Metazoa > Chordata > Mammalia > Rodentia > Sciuridae > Sciurus > Sciurus vulgaris. Next base: position 95,000,650 of record NC_136464.1, on the reverse strand, counting down.
TAGCACATGCACAAGGCTCTGTGTTCTATCCCTAGCACTACACATACACACATAGAAGACTGTATTAATAGAAGATCCCAAACACCTCTCACCCCATGTTCCAACCAAGAATTTTTCATGCTGAACATGGCTCTTTCTCAGTGTGTCTGTCTCTCCTCATGTACATTTTGATTAACCTATCCTGGGCTTGTTAGAGAAAAGAAGTGTTACTGCCCTTCTCTCTTGGGTGCTATGTTAAACATGTTCGCTTCTCTAATAAAACCCTGGCTCCCTTTCCCACAGTCAGGGTGACACAGATGTCATTGCAGAGGAATTTATGTAAAGTCTTTCACAAGTAATTCAGTGCCAAGTTTAAAAGTAAACTAGACCTGAGGTCCTGGGTCAGAGGTAGAGCACTTGCCTAGCATGTGTGAGGCCCTGGGTTCAATTCTCAGCACCACATATAAATAAAGAAATCAAGTTCATTGACAACTAAAAATGAAATGTAAAAATAAATTAGACATAACTGAAAATTAGACTTGAAGACAATATTTAGAATAAAGTTTGCAGAAATAATGTCATAAAAAGTTGAAAAGGGGCCAAAATAAAATATATGGTTTAGAAGTTTATTTTATCCTAAATTGAAATTTTAGATGAATACGGGAGTGGAAACAAGTTGAGAGAATATTCTGATACAATAACTTAGGAATTCTGTGAGCCTCAAAGAAGAAAAAAAAATATATATGTACTTACAAACCATAAGAAATGTGCTGAGATGGAAAAAACAGATAAATATGCATTCTAAAAGGTACAGGAGGAAATAAGATATCATTTTCCAAGTAGCAGTGGTTATGCCAACAATTGTTATTTTCATCATAAACAACAGGACAGGAAATAATGGAAAGACATAGTAAATTGTAGAGAAGGAGATATGTGCCCAACTAAAATCACAAAATTAAAAAGATAGCAGACCCACACTAAAATCAAATGTTCTTTGGCATAGAGGAAAATGAATTGATACCAAGCTTGGAGCTTCAAGAAGGAGTTTAGAACAACTCAGAACTAGGAGTGTGGGTCAGTGGCAGATAACTTGCCTAGCGTATTTTTAAAGGAATAAGCTGAGTTAAAGAATTTTCAAGTTTTTGTTGTGATGTGCATAGAAAGCAGAAATGTCTGTGGAAATTAAATTTTTATATATCAGGAGTGCAGGGTGCCTCTCTTAAAAATATGTAACTTCTAAAGTAAGATAATAATAAAATTGATAAAAGGTGAAATAAAACAAGGTAGAGAAAGAAAAAAGGATCCTATAATATTTATAGCAGGTAAATTAATAGAAGACACTGAGATAGAGTAGTCTAAACTTTAAAAATATGAATAATTATATTAAATGCAAATTGACTAAGTACAGAGTTAGTTCGTTTGACCATATTCGATAGTCTCCCGTTCATTTACAATAGACATAGTGTTAGTCAGCTTTTCATTACTATAGTGAAATATCTGACATGGGCTATGTTTTAGTCAGTTTTTCACTGCTGTGACTAAAAGACCTCACAAGAACAATTTTAGAGGAGAAAAAGTTTACTTGGGACCTCATGGTTTCGGAGGTCTCCGTCCACAGACAACAGACTCCATTCTCAGGGCTTGATGTAAGGGCGAGCATCAGGGTGGAAGAGTGTGGAGGAGGGAAGCTGCTCAAGACATCACACCAGGAAGCAGAGAAAGAGAGCTGTCCTTACCATGACAAAATATAAATCCCAAAGGTACACCCTGAAGGACCCACCTTCTCCAGCCACACTCTACTTGTTCAGTTACTTACTACTCAGTTGGGGATTGGTACACTGATTGGTTTAAGGCTTGCATAACCCAATTATTTTACCTTAAACTTTCCTGCATTGTCTTATACAAAGTGCTTTCTGGGGTCACCTAACATTTACATGTAACTGGTTACTTATAATGAAAAAGAGGTTTATTTAGAACATGGTTTTCTAATAATCTCCATACTGCTTTCCAGAGTGCTTGCACCAGTCTACAGTCCCAACAACAATGTGTGGGTGAATCTTTTACCCACATCCCCGCCAACATTTATTGTTGCTTGTATTCTTGATAATAGCCTTTGTGACAGGAGTGAGTTGGAATTTCAGGGCAATTTTCATTTGCATTTCTCTAATTACTAGAGATGTTGAACATTTTTCATATAGGTTTTGACCTCCTGTGAAGTGCCTGTTCACTTCCTTTGCCTATTTGCAGATTGGGTTATTTTGGGGTTTTGGTATTAAGTTTTTTGTGTTCTTTGTTTATCCTGGAAATTAATGCTCTATCTGAGGTGCAGGTGGTAGAGATTTTCTCATGTCCTTGATTGTTTCCTCTGATGTGAAAAAGCTCTTGGATGCTAACCATAATAAGGGAGGGATAGGGAGGGAAAGTATACTAGTTCATTGGATTAGGCAAATGGGAATGAATGGAAGGGAGTGGGGATGGGAACAGGAAAAGACAGTAGAATGCATTGGATATAACTTTCCTATGCTCATATATGAATACACAACCAGTGTAACTCCACACCATGTTCAACCTCAAAAATGGGTCAAAATTGTAATGGGTTGTACCCCGTGTATGTATAATATGTCAAAATACACCCTACTGTGATGTACATCGAAAAACAACAAATAAACTTTTTAAATTAAAAAAAAATCATGGTTTTGGAGGCTCAAGGGCATAGTATTTGCACCAGCTCAGTTCTGGTGAGGGTTTCACAGCAGATGACAGATAGCAATGGTGGGAGTAAGTGTTGGAGCAAGGATTACCATTATGAAGGAGGGACAAGCCTTGCTCCTTTTATAGCAACCCTTTTGGGAGAACTATCAAAATGGCTGCACACGCACTACCATTGGTTGCCTGAAAAATACCTCACACCCCTAGTAACCTAAGGACCACCCACTATATCCCACCTTTTAATGTTTCCAGCACCTCTCAGTAATGCCACCCTGTCTGTGGGCCAAGACTTCAACCACAATAGACACTTTGGGGACACCCAAACCATCTTCAAACCATATCAGACATATAAGCATAAGTAAAATGAGAAAAAGCTAAAGAATGGAAAGTTTTTTGCAAACAGCAATAAATATTGGTATAATTATACTAATAAATATCAGCTAAAATACACAATGCAACAAACAGTCACTGAAGTGGTTCACTTCAGGATTATAAAGAAATTTACATTTATGTACGCCTAAAAATCATTCAATAGACTCTCAAACTCAAGACTGAAATTATTGAGAAAATACAAATTTGTGACAATCAACGAAACTGTTTTTTTTCGAAACTCAATAGCCCAGTGAATATAGCAATCCTTTATTTATATTGTGCAAGACAAAAAGGAAGAGTATTGGTACAAAAAATTATGAATGACAGTACTACCAACCATGATGACATTCAAACTACTAAAGGAAAAACATTTTTAAAGGAATACTGTGAACAATTGTATACAAATTATATGAACTAGATGAAATGGAGAAATTTCTAGAAACACCAATCATTTAATCAGACTCAAGAAGAAATAGGCAATGTAAATAAAATTTACACTGTAATTAGGGAGAGATTGAATTAGTAATTTGTAAAGCTACTCACAAAAGCCCAGGACCAGATACCCTCGCCACCAAATTCTACCAAAATATCAGGAACTAAATTTTACCAAAAATTCCAAGAGAGTTAATAACATTTCATCACAAAACTTCCACTAAACAAGAGAAGGAACACTTTCCAACTTATTTTATGTGGCCAGTATTAATTACCTTGATGCCAAAACTAAAGACATCATAAGAACATAACTTATAGACCAGGGTCTATTATGAATACACATGCAAAATCCTAAGACCAGCAAACCAAATCAAACCACATATATAAAGAACATACTCTGGCCATTCAGGGCCACCCCACCACACAGCACAGCTCCCCATCTCCTAACATGGTCGTGCACCATCACTGGGTAGCTCACCACTGCTGCCTCATTTCCTACCGTGGCCACCTCCTTTGGGACACTGGCCATGACTTTGAAGTCCAATATCAAGGTAACTGCAAGTTCCCTGCCACTGCCACCATCTTGGCATGCAGTTCCTTCCATCTAGGCACACCAGTCAGGGCCTGGAAGTCCACCATCAAGGTGCCTGCAGGTTTCGTTACACCTGAGGTCTTCCTGCTAGGTGTGCTAATAGCCACCATCTTGCTGCAGAGGGAGGAGCTTGCCAGACTCTCCCCAGCTCCACCAGTCCTGAAGTGTACGGGGAATATACGACTGCCTTCAGTGGGTTGGCAGGTTGCAAGAGGTGTGAGCTCTTCTTGCTCTTGTTTCACCCAGCCAACTGGTCTGGCACCCACTGTGTTACTGGGGTCCACTTGGGCCGGCACTCACTGGGACCCATCACCGGCCTGGTCCCCGGCTCCCTTCCGAGTTCAGCATCCACTGATTCCCCTGGCCCTGTCAGTTCAGGAATCAACAGAGCCCTCTAGCTCTCCAATCCCCAATCTCCCAACCCCTCCCTAGCCAACAGCCTAGCCCAGCAACCACAGCTTTGTGATCTTCCTGCAGATTTCATCACCTGGTCCTGACCCACCCAGTACAGAACAGCAGTCCACAACAGGTGCGCAGGTCCCAGTGGTCAGTCTTCAGGACCACCAGGGAGAGAGGTGCCTGGCTGGGAATGTGAAAGGGCAAGGGTGGGAAAGATTGAGTTTGGACACTGAATCAGAGACCAGGAATTGTGGGGTCCCCAAGCCACATAGGGGCTAAGATTAGGCTCCTACATCACGTGAGTGGAATGCAAAGGAGATTCTTGGCATGCAGTGTTCCAACGTGGACCAGCAATTGCTATACCCCACCTCCAGGAGTTCTGCCTCCAGGACTAACCCTCCCACCATAGTAAACCTCACCATCCTGAGGGTGGAGCTACCAGCAAGCTCCAGACAACCCCACCTATCAACTGAGAAGGGAAGTTGAGAAGCTTTTGAACTCTACTGGAAACAATTGTTCAATTTTCCCTTGAGATTCTTGTTTTCTTTTCTTCTTTTCCCACTCTCACATCCCCACCATTTTTGAAACCAGGAATTTTTCAAGCATTATGTTATGGAGGACAGGGATGTCTGAATAGTACATTTCAGTATTGTTGTGTATTCTTTTATTACTACTTTTTCTTTTACTTATTTTTAATTTCATTAAAATATTATTTTATTTCATTGTAATATTTATTGATTTAATTGAAATTCTAATTTTTAATGAAAAGTATATACATACATTTTCCTGTCATGTATCTGTTTCCCTGGATTCTCTTTCTCCCCTTTCTCCTGCTAACACCCAACTTCTATTGATTTCTCTCTCACTCTTCTTATAATCTTATACTTCCGTCTTTGCCCCTCCTTCCTCATAAACATTACATCCTACACAACTCCTGTTCTCTCACTGTCCACCATTAGAAATTGTAAAGCCATTTGCAAACCTACTGTTTTTTTTGAGGACATTAATTGAACACATCTTTTCTGTTTTATCACAACAGAAAACTGTAAACAACTTAATAGGAGCTATTTGTTTTAAGGTGTATATCGTTTACATTGGGCGCTATTAATATTAATCTCCCCCTTAAAGACAACATACTGGAAATCTGCAGGCACACTATGTTTCACAGGGAAGAAACTTTAGTACCTCAAATCCACAGTTGTAGATGGGAAGACACATGAACAACATGAAAAAACGAGGGAACAAAGTTCCCAAACAAACCACGATGCTCCAATAGTAGAATCCATTGACATCACAGTAGAAGAAATGTCAGAGAAGGAGTTCAGAACGTGCATAGTTAATTTCATCTGTGACACAAAGGATGATGTAAGGAGTCAAACCAGAGAAAAATTTTCAGGAGTTAAAAGATCACTTCAATAAAAAGATAGTGATTATGAAAAGAAATCAAGCAGAAACCCTCAAAATAAAAGAATCAAAAAACCAAATTAAAAATATAATGGAAATTATTCATCAACACACTTGACCACTTGAAAGACAGAACCCCAGGCAACAAGACAAAATATATAATCTTGAAAATAGAGTTGACCACAGAGAGAAGATGTTGAGAAACCATGAACAGTACTTCCAAGAATTGTGGAATAACATGAAAAAATGTATTTAATATTTATCAGCATAGAGGAAAGTGCAAAGATATAAACCAAAGGAACGCACAGTCTTTTCAATGAACATTCCCCAAATCTAAAGAATAAAATGGAAAATCAACTACAAGAGGCTTATAGGACATAAAATCTGCAAAATTAAAAAGAGACCCATATCAAGGCACATTATAATGAAAATGCCTAGCCTACAGAATAAGTATAGAATATTAAAGACTGTGAGAGAAATGTATCAGATTACATATAGGGGGAATCCCACACAGATCTCAACTGATTTCCTAACCCAGACCCTCAAAGGTAGGAGGTCCTGAAATAACATATCTCCAGCTCAGAAAGAAAATGGATGCCAACCAAATTAAGGCTCAGATTTGAAGATGAAATAAAAACCTTCCATGATAAACAAAAGTTAAAAGAATGTGCAACTAGAAAGCCATGCACTACAGAATATCCTGAGCAAAATAGCCCATGAGAAGGAAATGAAAAAAATAATAGTAAACACCAGCAAAAGGAGGAATGACACTAAAGGAAGTCAATCAAAGGAGAAACTAAGTCACATTAAAAACCAGAAATTAACCAAACTGACTGGGACTACAAATTATATCTCAATAATAATCCTGAATGTTAATGCCCTAACTTCATCAATTAAAATAAATCAGTCAAAAAACAAGACCCAACAATATGCTGTCTCGGAGACTCACCTCATAGGCAGACATTCACAGACTGAAGGGGAAAGGATGAGAAAAAACATATCACTCACATGGACTGTGTAAGCCAGCAGGGATTTTTATCTTTATGGCAGATAAAGTGGACTTCAAATCAAAGTTATTCCTAAGGGATAAAGAAGGACATTTCATACTATTTAAGGAAATCACACATCAAGCAGATATAAATTTCATAAGTATTTATACCTCAGTCAATGGAACATCTACATACATCAGATTAACCCTTCTCAACTTCAAGAATTAAATACACCACAACACAATAATACTAAGTGATTTTACACATCTCTCTCTCTAACAGGTAGATCTTCCAATCAAAAACTTAAGCAAAGTACAGAACTCAATAATACAATCGATAATTTATACTTATCAGACATATATATTTCATCCATCAATGAGTGAATTCAGTTTCTTCTCAGCAGCGTATGGATCCTTCTAATGTAGACCATATATTATGTCACAAAGCAACTCTCAAAAGTACAAAAAAATAGAGCTACCACTGTACATTCTATCATATCATAATGGAATGAAATTAGGAATCAACAATAAAATAAAGAGTAGAAGCATCTCCTATACTTGGAGAAGAAATAAGACACTGTTGACTGACAAATGGATAGCAGAAGAAACCAAGGATGAAATAAAAAAAATATTTAGAGGTAAAAGAGAACACTAAAGCAGCATATCAAAATCTCTGGTGTTTCATGATATATAAAGAACTCGAAAGACTTAACACCAAAAAAGCAACCCAATCAATACATGGTTTAAGGAACTGAACAGACACTTCACAGAAATACAATCAATCAACAAATATATTAAAATATTCAACGTCTCTAGCAATTAGAGAAATGAATGTCAAAACTATTTTAAGATTTCGTCTTACTGCAGACAGAATGATAATAATCAAGAATACAAGCAACAATAAATGTTGGCAAGGATGTGGGGAGAAAGAGGCACTCACATATTGCTGGTGGGACTGCAAATTGGTGCAACCACTCTGGAAAGCAGTACAGATATTCCTAAGAACACTTGGAATGGAACCACCCTTTGACCCAGCTATCCCAACCCTCAGTTTGTACCCCAAGGCCTTAAAATCACCATAGTCCAGTGACACAGCCACATCAATGTTTATAGCAGGTACATTCACAATAGCTTAAGTTGGAACCAATTTAGATGTCCTTCAAAAGATGAATGGGTAAATAAAAGGTACATATGCACAATGGAATATTACTTAATCTTATAGAAGAATGAAATTTTGTCATCTGGCTGACTTGATGGAACTGGAGAATATCATACTAAGTGAAATTAGCCAATTCCAAAGAATCAAAGGCCAGATATTTTCTCTGATATGTGGGTGCTAATTCACAATAAGGGTGGGAGGGAAAATAGTGGTAATTTGGACTAAACAGGGGAGTGAAGGGAGGAAGGGGACATGCATGTAAGAATGACAGTAGAATGAATCGGACATTATTACCCTATGTACATATGTGATTATATTACCTGTGTAACTCTACATCATGTACAACCTGACAAATGAGAAGTTATACTCCATTTATATATGATGTCATGTATAACTAATTAGAACAAATTTTATGTATAACTAATTAGAACAAATTTTAAAAATAAAAAAGAAGATCCATCTACAGATTAACATTGTCCTATGAATGCCACTGTATACAGTTTGGGAAAGGTGACTGTACCACCTGATGTAAAGACATAAACCCTGAGAAACAAGAAACATGACATCACCAAAAGAACAATATAGTTCTCCAGTAATGGACTCCAAGAAATAGAAACTTATGAATCAAATCATTTTGAAAATGAATTCAAAGCAATAATCTTAACAAAACTCAGCAAGATACAAAAGAATACAGAGAGATAATTCAATGACATCATGAAAACAATCCAGGAGCCTGAGTGGAGAAGTGGTAAATGGGGGGGAATGTAGGTCAGGACACAAAATAACAGATAATAAGTAGGATGACCAAATCTAGAATCTGATATACAACACTGAATTGCATTCTTGATTTTTGGTAAATGAGTAGGTGTTAGCTGCTCTTGCTGCACACAAAGGTTATTATTCAAGAAGATAGATATTAATGGCTTTACTATACTATTTACTATCTATATGTATATCACATCATGTTATTTGCCTTAAATATACACAACAAAATTTATTTTTTTAAAGTCAATTATAAAATTCCAGAAGTTGTTATCTGAGGTAATGTGCTGGTTAGTGTGGTCTTTGAGAGATTCCACCAGAATACTGTGGCCAGAAAATACAGAAGGTGATGGTGCAGCCTATCAACCTCATCTTCAGACACTTGCAGAACAGATCCTGAATTCAGATGTAGTTCTGTGAGCAAGTGAATACGTGAATAGAGGGCTATATTATGGTTTTGATGAATACATGAACTTTGAATTAGATGATACATAAGCGATTCATTCTAAAACAAAGTCAAGAAAACAATAGGGTTGAATCATGCTAAAAGGAAATAATATTACTCTGCTACAAAGTGTGTCCAACTAGAAATGATCAAAGAAGTGAGAAATTACAGAGAAAGCTGCAATTGTTTTTAGGTGTCCTTTTTTCCAAGTATAATTCTAAAACATTAGTTCGTGTTGTTTGGAACAACCTTATGTTATTACCAGATGACAATAAATGATGGGAGACTTTTTATTTAAAAATTTACATTGTTTCTTTCTATGCAGTGGTAAAGCCCTTTTACAAAGTGGTACGTACTATTAACTGCTGCTATATATTTTAAAGTTTCTGAAGGGTTAGCAGTTACTCTAGGTATTTGCTTGTCTCAGAGGATGAATCTATATATTCTTGAGGCAAAGAGTGGGAATTCTATCTTAAGGTAAGGTTCCAATACTGGGTGACTGAGAAAGAGACTGTTCACAAAAGCAAGGGTACTAACACCCCCCCAAAAAAGTCAATTATAAATTCTCTAGAATGAAAAATTAAAAACTCCCAGAAAAGAGATTGTTAAAAAAGAAAATGAAAAATCATCATCAAATGGAAATGTCAGAACTAAAAATTACAACTAAAAAAGAAAAATATTGGATGGGCTCAAAAGTAAATCAAGAACTCAGAAAATAGGATCAATCCACTAACCTAAGAACAAATTAACAGAATTCATTCAATTTGAATAGGGGCAAAAACCTACTGGGCAAGAACAAAAGGTGAAGCATTTATAAATGTCTAGAGTCATAGCAGAGTAAATAGGGTGAATACAAAAGAATATTTTTTAAATGACTATTTCCAAATGTGGCAACAGGAACAAACCTACAGATTCAATCATTTATGCAAATCCTAAGTAAAATAAACCCATAGAAGCTCAAGCCCAAAATGTCATAATTAAATTTCTGAAACCTAGAGGAAAAAAATTATTAAAAACCATCAGGTAGAACTGGTACATTGCCTGTAGGGAAACATCTTGCCTATAAGGAAAAAAAGTCTTTGTTCTACCATGCATTCCCTACCATGATGTTCTGCTTCACAATAGGCCCAAAACAAATGGAGCCAGCCAACAGGATCTGAAATCTCCGAAATAATAAACTAAAATAAGCCATCCCTCCTGAAGAGTTAATTTTTCAGGTATTTTGTCACAACAATGGAAAGCTAAGTAATATTTATTCCAAGGATGCAAGTCTGTTTCAATATTCAAAGTAAATCAATGCAATCAACCCAGTTATATAAGAGAAACCATATGAGTTATACCAATTGATACAGAAAAAGCGCTTGACAAAATTCAATGCCCATTTGTGATACAAATACTCAGTCAATTATGAATAGAAAGGAATTCCTCAACTTTATAGAGAATAACATTAATCAATCAATCAATCCACAGGTAAGAGAGAAAGTCTTCCCCATGATGTGGGGGGAAAATTCAAGGAAATCTACTCTAAACGCTCTTATTCAACATAGCAGTCAAAGTTCTATGTAGCACAATAAGGCAAGAAAAAGAAATGAGGTATATATTTGAAAGGAAGAAATAAAAATGTCCCATTTGTAGATGACACAATTCTCTCTATAGAAGGTCCCAGGAATCTATTAAAAACAAACAGCAACAACAACAACAAAAAATCCTCACAGAACTAATAAGTAAATTCAGACAGGTGTAGGATATAAGATCAACACAAAAATCCAATCACATTCCTATATATCTGTAGAAACACGATTAGAAATGAACTACAGAAAGATATCTCAGAAAGCTCCAAATATTTGGAAATTACTCAAGCCTCTTTACAAATAACTCATGGAAAAAAAGAAGATATTTCAAAGCAAATCGAAAAATATTTTTAAATAAATGAAAATAAACACATAATTTACCAAAATTTCTGAATGTTGGAAAGAAATCCAGAGCTTTAAAAGTTTGTATCAGAAAGAAAATAACTAAAACCAAAGACCTAGGCTTCCATTGTAAGAAGTTATAAAAAGAACAAAGTCCAAAGGAAGTAAAGGATAAAAATAACAACAAAAAGAAGTCAAAGAAACACAATAGGACAAATGAGAGAAATCAATAAAACCAAAAGTCCTTTCTTCTGAAAAATATTATCTAAAAAGCTGAAAGAAGAGTTGATACTAACTAAGCCTTTGTCTTTCTAGAAATCAACAAGCTCATTATAAAAATTATGTGGAAATGCAAAGTACCTTTAGAAAAGTCAAAATAATTTTGAAACAGGAAAATGAACTTAAGGGAACTTTTACCTCCTTAGCTAAATTTTTTCCCACATTGTTGTTTTTTGTTTTCTGTTTGTTTGTTTTTGAGGTTGTAGATGGAACAGCTATCCTGATTTCTTAGTAGAATCATCTCACTTCATATAGAATGACAATCATCAAGAATACAAATAATAATAAATGCTATAGAGGATGTTTGGGGAAAAGTACATTGTCGGTAGAACTGCCATTTTGGCTATAAGTACACCCACTTTGGAAAGCAGTATGGAGATTCCTGAAAACACAAGGAATGGAACCACCATCTGACCCAGCTATCCCAATCCTTGGTATTTACACAAATAAACTAAAATTAATATACTGGAGTAATATAGGCATATCAATGTTTATAGCACTGCAATTCACAACAGCCCAGGTGCCCATCAACAGATAAATGGATAAAGAAAATGTGGTACATATACACAGTGGCATTTTACTTACCAATAAAGAATAATAAAATTATGGCATTTGCTGGTAAATGGATGGAACTGGGGAATCATGCTAAAACCAGACTCAGAAAGTCAAAGGCCAAATGTTTTTTTTCTCATATGCAGAAGTCTCACCAAGACCTGCACAGGGCCTATAAGAAGGTGTGAACAGGCTGTAAATAAAAGACTGAAAAGGTAGTATTAAGAAATAAACCACACATAGATGCCAGTAATAGATCTAGCAAAGTGCAGAATTTTTCACATTACTTATTTTGTCTTAATGTTTCCTGATTACTCCTTTAAAGTTAGATGCAACCAGTGAAAAATAATAAGAAGAAAAAGATTTGCTAATTAATATTTTGAATAATGGGTTCTAATCACATCATTAAATGAGTCCACATTGTTTATCTATTAGCTCTGTGAACTTGAATGTCAGTTGACTTCCCAGGGCTTCAGGATGGTTAAATTATCCCAAGTTCTCTTTAAGCTCTAATGTTCTAGAATTCTGAACTCTTATATTCACAGGTCTGAAACTCTATTTTCATCTGCTAAATAAACATCATTACTAGTGAGAGAGAGAGAGAGAGAGAGAGAGAGAGAGAGAGAGAGAGAGAGAGAGAGAGAGAGAGAGAAGGAAGGAAGGAAGGAAGGAAGGAAGGAAGGAAGGAAGGAAGGAAGGAAGGAAGGAAGGAAGGAAGGAAGGAAGGAAGGAAGGAAGGAAGGAAGGAAGGAAGGAAGGGAAAAGAAAAGAAAAGAAAGAGAAAGGATACAAGAAATGTAACTGTAAGTGAGGTCTTGACAGGTGGAAAAGATCTGATGAGTCTGATCCTAATGAAGCAAAAAAGCCTGTAAATTCTTTATTTATAGTGAAACACAGCAAAGGGAATAATTGTGAGGAAGGGTTCTTCAAGGTAAACAAGAAGTAAGAGGCCGTGGGGAGTTGGCCTGATTGGATACTTATCAGTTGCACAGCAATTCTTCCTCCTCCAGGCAGCTGGAGCCTTAAGGCTACTTGAGTGCACTGGTATCTCTTTTTTTCAACTCTGGGGAGATGGGTTTGAACCTAGGGCTGTCTGAATCAATAAACTTTGCAGTACCACAGAATTCTCTTTGAGCAGGACGTTTTGGGGAACCGAATGGAGCCATCTCAGATTGGTTAGATAATATGGAGAGTTCTCCAAAGGGAACACCTCAACTTAGAGATGGCTCAGACAAGCTAACAATTCATTCACAGCTCCCAGCACAGAAGTCAGAACAAAATAAGAAAAGAAAAAAAAAGTGGAGGGGCATGTACCATGAAAACAGAAGGGAGATCAGTGGAGTAGAGGAAGGGAATTGATAAGGAGGAGGAGCAGGAAAAGGGAGGAGCCCTGGAATGAAATTGAACAAATTATTCTATGTACATAAATGAATATGCCACAGTGCATTCCACCTCTATTTATATCTGTAAGTCATCAGTTAAAGACAACAAGAAATCAATAGAAGGAAGACAAGTAGAGTTAGGGGATCAGGAGGAGGAAGGCAGGGAGGGAAAGAGGAAGTACTAGGGACTGCCCCAATAAAAACATTAATATATATATATTATTATATATTATGTATAATACATTTATATATAAAATAAAAAATTATTTTAAAAAGCTTTTATTAACTTTTGATATTTTATCAATACACTTAACAGATTAGGATTAAACAGTTTTTACTATTTAAAGTATTAGGTCTCCTTTTTATTCCCATAATTCCCTGCATTTTGTTTTCCATTATACTCACACTAATCTATCATATATATACATTATATATACATACATATATGTGTGTATGCATGTGTATACATACACACACACACACACACACACACACACACACACAATGTGAGATAGAGCTCACATTTCCCAGGGCAGAGTTCATTTTCCACACAAAAATCCCAACATTCAGTGCTGAGGTGAAAACTATATTATTTACAGATTTGGGCACTGAACAGATAGCTGATTGCAGTGTTTGTTTGTTAGGAATTATAAGAATATATAAACATTTGTTTACTTAGTATTTTTAATATTTGCACAGAAACTTCACAAACATGTAAAGTGAAATAAAGTCAACTATTTTGCATTTACTCAGTGAATACATGTAAAAAGAGGTGTTTCTGAGAAATTATTTACATAATTTTACATATTTACAAAGAATTCGATGAGATTTTCAGCAATAATTTCATTAAATTTTTAAGTTTCAGTCAAACATGATGGCACACACCTATAATCCCAGCAGCTCCAGAGGCTGAAGCAGGAGGATTGCAAGTTCAAAGCTAGCTTCAGCAACTTAGCAAGGCCCTGAGAAACTTAGTGAGATCCTGTATCAAAATTAAACAAAACAGGGCTGGGGATATGGCTCAGTTGGTAGAGGGTTTGCTTCTCAAGCACAAGGCCTGGGGTTCAATCCCCAGCACCACAAAATAAATAAATAAATAAAAAGTAAACAAAACAAACCAGGCCTGGGGCTGTGACTCAGTGGTTAAGTGCCCTGGTTCAATCCCTTGGCACCAAAATAGTAATAAAAATAATAAAATAAGTAAGTTTCAGAATATATAGAAGTGACCAACTTGCATACAGGAATTCTAAAGAACTATATCAGAAATGCCAAAAATATCAGAAGAAACTCTTGGGATTGAAATAGAAAATGAACAAAAATTGCTAAAGAGGGAGAATGCTTGTTTCCTTTCTATCTTCCCTTCTCCTCTCAACAATCAATCATGCTGGGGCGAAAATCCAAGACCTTGTGCATACGAGGCAAGCATTCTACCACTGACCTTTACACCCAACCCTGTTATTTATTTGATTTTCTACTTCAGGGAATGAATTGTCTGTATAAGCATTTATGTGAAATACTTTTTATACTATCTTCTTTCATGATATCTTCAAGTTTTATTTACTTCAGTTCCTTGCTCTTTTCTCATTTCTTCATTAATATAATTTCAGTAATACCTATTATACCTATTATAGTACCTATTTATTATTTCAGTGATACCTATACCTTTGAATTCTTCCAACTTGTTCTCTTTACTATAATTTATTTTTCCCCCTTTTTCACTGAGTTTGACATCCCAAACTGATTTTCTACTACTGCCTTATGAACATCTTCCTCAAACTCTTGCATCACAGAGGCAATCAATTCCTTTAATTCTGCTTTTTGAAATTTATTATTTAATATTTGGTCCCATTATTTATCAGCTTAGTGACTACTTTTGTCAGGTGATGATTTATCATCTACTACTTTTTTCTAATAATTTTTGTCTTTTTTTTCTTGCAATAGTTTTGTGTGTATTTCGTGCTGGTTCCTTTTTGATTCCATTCCTTTTTGATGGATAAAGAAACTTTTGAAGGAAGAGCTCACTACACATGTTGTTTTAGGCTCACAGGAAACTTCCTTACAAATAGTGTTTTGCATATGTAACAGATTTAGCTTATTCATCAATTTAGATCTGCCTTCCTTACTGACCGGAAGAGTCTTAGCAAACACTTGCTGTGCTGGTAGTCACAGAACCAGATCTCTGAGTCTAGAGTCCAGTGGAACAAAATTTACAGTCTAGAAACAGAACTACAGACAATGGACACCTGATTTATTACATATATAAGCCAATCCCCAAAAACCAAAGGCCAAATGTTTTCTCTGATAAGTGGATGATGATACATAAGGGGGTTACGGAGGCAGGGGTATAAAAGAAGAATGGAGGAACTTTGGATTGTGTAGGGGGAAATGGGGGGTGGGAGAGGAGACTGAGACAGACATCATTACCCTATGTACATGTATGATTACATGAATGGTATGAATCTACATCATGTGCAACCACAGAAGTGAAAAGTTGTACCCCATTTATGTATAATGAATCAAAATGCAGTCAGTAAAAATAAAAAAGTTAAATATATGTATGTGTGTGTGTGTGTGTATGCATGTGTATAGATACATATATATGTGTGAATTTCATAGCAAGGCAATGAAAAAAGGACATTCTTTTTGTTAATTGTTCTAGATATTAAATGGAACGTAATATGGGGGAAAATACTTCAATCTCATGCAATATGTGAAAATTGATACCAAATGGACTGCAGGTTCAAATGTGATCACTAAAACAACAGAACTTCTAGAAGATAACACAGGAAACTATCTTCATGATCTTCAGACAAGTAAAGATTTTTAAAGCAATATATTAAAACACTACCCATGAAGTTATGAAATAAACTGGACCATACTTAAAAAAATTTATTAATCAAAAAACACTATTAATACAAAAAAGTAAATCAGAGAGTAGAAAAAACTGGGAATACATTTAAAAGAAATAATTTTAAACTATTACAAAATAGTTCTAAATTCAGTAAGAAAAAAACAACCTAATAAATAAATGGGGAAAGAATTTGAAAAGTCACTTCACAAAGATGTCAACAAGGCCAATAAACATGTTAAAATGTACTCAACCTAAACCATAAACCACTGGGTATGGCTAATGGAAAAGAGAATGTTCACACAGTCTGAAAGTATCATCCCAAAGAATACTAGATTACAAAAAGGGGTTAGAAGGGGCTGGGGATATAGCTCAATTGGTAGAATACTTGCCTAGCCTTCACAAGGCCCTGGGTTCAATCCCTAGCACCACAAAAAACAACAACTGCAAAAAAATGATTCCATCCAAGGGGGTTAAAAGTCTACTTTTCAATTGCGGACATCTAATACCATTATCAATAATGGTACAAATGGACTTTATAAGATGCTTATAATAAGGTGGCATAATATGAATGCATAATTTGAGTTGTAAGGTGAAGGAAAACAAAGCAGTCAAAAATGGATCTGGAAACAATGTGCACTGTTGCACATTGCCTAGATCTTATTCTTGGAGTTTCTGATAACTGATTTGGAGTACATCAAGCATATGGGGAATATTTAAAGATTTTCAGATACCTCCACTAAAGTGCAGTGAAATAAGCAAAAATGTGTTTAATAAAACCCCTAACCAGGATTTTTTTTTTTAATGTACACCATGATAAAATAGAAAGGCAAGCCTGACTGGATCTTGGACCAAACAAAGCTATAAAAGACATTTGGGGGGAAGTGGGGAGTTGTATTGGGATATAGATAGAGAATACATGGGAAATGCTTAGAATTGTTAAATGCTTAGAATTGTTGAATGGATTTTTATTATTTTTTTTTGACTTGGCAAAATATAGAGCCAAAGTAAAAATACTGAGGCATGAAGTTATAACAAGAAAGGAACAAAACCTATATATAAAAGGAAATATCAATTTACGTCTAAAAATTACATTTGTACAAACTGAAAGCTACCTCATGTTTTTAGACAGGAAAACTCCAGTTTGGAAAGATGTCAGTTTTATAATCTAGCAATTTAATGCAGTCTCAATAAAAGTATCATGAAGCTTTCATCCTGGAGTGATATATGTTTTAGTCAGATTTTTCGCTGCTGTAACCAAAAAGACCTGACAGAAACAATTAAAGGAGGAAAGGTTTATTTGGGACTCACAGTTTCAAAGGTCTCAGTCCATAGATGACCAACTTCACTCCTTGGAGCTTAAGATGAGGCTGAACGTCATGGTGGAAGAGTGCTGTAGTAGGAAGCAGTTCAAGACATCACACCAAGAAGGATAGACTTCACTGGCCAGATTCAATATAAATACCCTAAAGGCCCCCTCCCCCAGTACCTCCTCCAGCCACAACCTACCTGCCTTTAGTTATCATTTAGTTAATCCCTGTCAGGGGATCAATTCACTGATTGGGTTAAGACAGTCATAATCTAATCATTTCACCTCCAAATGTTCTTGCATTGTCTCAACTAATGCAATTCTCAACTAAACATAACAATATATATTTTAACTGGAAGAATAAACAAGCTAGAAAATTCAAGAAAAACCTGAATAAAGAGCAATGAGAAGTGCTAACCTATCAAAAACTGAACACATTATCAAGCTCCTGTCATTAAAATAGTGGGATATAGGTACACAAATAGAAATATGAATGGAAATTCCAGAAATAGCCTCAAATGTACCTGGAATTTAAAAAGTGAGAAAGGTAGTATTATGCAGTAGGGGAAAGAAATTTTCATTAAGAGATAAGAAAACTGAATAGATAAGTGAAACAAAACAGAATCCATTCCCATTTATACATCAAAAAAAAAAATCCAATGGATTAGTCAATGTCAAATATACAAAGATTCTACAAGTACTAGAAAAAAAAATGTGAATTTTCCCATAACTTAAGAAACATTCCTAACCATAACTAAAACATCAGATGCTCTAAAAGAAAATATTGGCCATTTGCCTGCCTCTCGCCTGTCTATCGCCTGCCTTGCCCCTATCCATCATCCAACGCTCGAGGTTCACCTCCCGATCGACCGACAGCTGCCAGCAGATTGACCGCAGACCACCAGTGAAGAACGAGCTGCCGTCTGCTGCCTGGAAGTTCACTGTTACAGTACCTGCAGGTTTGATTACACGTGGCTGCTGCCATTTTCAGACAACAGCCAGGCCCCATAGGACCCCTGGCTGGACTGACTGGGTCCCGTCTCCAGGATCCCTCAGCCCAACCGAACACCCTGCCTCTGGGGCCCTCACATCAACTGACTACTCCCTGCCGCCAGGACCCCCAGACCAACTGACTGTGCCCTATCACCGGGAACCCAGACCAACTGATTGCACCTGGCCTCCTGGATCCCACAACCACACCAAACACACCCGAACTCCAGGACCACTGCCGGACCAACTGCATCCTGTCTCCAGGACCTCCAGCTGACCACGTCCACTGAGCTGCAGCTCCCCATTTGCCAACACATTCGGAAGCCAGAGCAGCCATCTTGGATAATCCTGGAAGCCGTAGCTCTGATCTTCAGGTGGGGCAAATCCCATCCTGAGACGCCTGCTGGAGGCTTGAAGCTCATTGTCAGGTACCTCTCATACATCAGGCTACTGAACACTGGGAGGTTTCATTAGTATATGACTGTTATACAGTAGATTTTCTTTTTTCTCTTTTTTAAAAAAAAATATTTAAGTTTTTATTTCTTTACTTTTCTTGCTTTCTTTTCCTTCTGTTTACCTGTTCCCTCAGAGTCGCTTTCTCCCTTATTTACATGCTAACATCCGATTTCTTTTGATTACACTCTCACACTTTCTATTTTCTAGAACTTCTGTATATTCTTTTATTATCCCATTAACAGCCATATTCTTCATCCCTCTGCATCCTCTTTGTCCTCCATTAGAAACTGCAGACATTATTGTAAACCTGTTTGTTTTACCAAAGATAACATTTGAACACATTTTGTTTTTTATGACAATTTTGTTATTGTCCCCATAGGGGCTATTTGGTCTAGGGTTGCATAGTGTCTGATTTGGATACTGCTAATATTGATTTCCCCTTAAAGAAAGGGTTTTGGACACCTATAGGGCTACTATAAGCCTATAGGGGGAAATCTGCAATAAATAATAATAATCTGCAGAAAATATTGACAATTCTGTCTAAATAAAATTTAAAAACTAAAAACAAAAACAACTCTGCATCGTTAAGTAAATTAAAATAAATTCACAATCAAAATTAAAAGATCAAACTGGGAATAAGTATTTGCTACTTACTAAGCAAAGTAATCAACAAAGTAAGTAGCAAAGTCATATTGAAGAGTTCTTACAAATATTGTCACCACTCAACATCCATGGGAGATTGGTTCCAGGATCCCTCATACAGGCCAGAAACATACATGTCAACTACCTTATATGCAATGTATTTGCATAAAACCTATGCATATCCTCTTGTTTATTTAAAATCACCCCTGGATTGCCTATAATTTAATGCAATGTAAATATTACATAAATATTTTTATACTATATTATTTAGGGAATGATGAAAAGAAAAAAAAGCATGTACAGGTACAATTCATTCCAAATATTTTCAATCCACACTTGTTTGAATTGATGGATGAAGAATCCATTGGACATAAAAGACTAACAACCCTGCAGAACTATGGGTAAGAATTATATACAGAAAATGCAAAGAAGAGAAATCCAAATGACACTAAAATTTATGCAATAAAGAGCATCCTTTAAAATAAAAAGAAAAAATATAAACAACATCAAATCATTTCATTATCAGACTACAAATATCCAAAAGTATGATAACATATATAATTAGTTTGATTTTGCTTTGTCAAAAAAGCATTTTTACATCCTGCTTGTGAGAATCTAAATAATCAACCACTATTCAGTAAAATTACATATGAATTTACCTTTTGACTCAGAAAATCTCACTTTTAGGAATTCATCTACCACAAGGACACATTGGTCAAAAAATGAAAAGATATAGGCACAATTCTACATTACTTTACATATTTGCAAAAGACTAGACACAAATCGAATGTTAATTTAATAAACTGGTTGAATGTATTGCCGTATACACACACAGAATGCTTAGAATCTGAAGAAAAAACAGAGAAATTGCTCTACTTACTGCTAAAGGGTAAGCTCCAGATTATATTACTAAGTAGCAATAGAAAATCTGAGAAAATTAGGTATTATATAGTGGTTTTCATATAAAAAAGGAAATACATACATCTATGTAATTGTTTATATTAAAAATGATAAAAGAAATTATTTTAAAAAATGGTTCCTCAAAGGTAAGGGAATAGGCTGGAGGGGAAAGGACTGAAGCTACAATGACCTCTGGATATACTTTACAGATTCATCTTCAGAAACCTTTAAATATTTTTCATACTATAAAATACAATTATCAAAATGAAAATGAAACTTTAAAAACAAATAGCCAATGAAAGAAATAAATCTAATGTGTTGATGTCATATCATTCAGGGAAGAATTATTTTTGCTATGTTTAAAACACAGGAATCAGACTACATGTGCCAATGGGAATAATCCTAAAGACAAAAGAACTGCAAAAAGAGGTCTTAATCTCGTTTCAAAAATACTATATTGTTAACAATAATATTGATTATTTTGGTATATTAAATTTTGTAGGATAAAAATATAATCACGTTAATGCTCTTTGGAATGTGAATTTTCAAAGTAAGAAAAACATAAATTCAAAGTAAAGCAAAATTCTATAGTAGCAAGTTAAAATTAGAAATTTACTATGCATTCATGATAAATTTTTTCCATTAAAACAAACTATATGTATGTCCTGCACTACAAGTTCCATATATTATGACAACCTCTATAACACTGAGCACCTCCGGAAGCTAGATTTTGGTGTCATTCCTGACTAAAAGAAACCAAGGATTCTGGGACAAAGGGCTGATTCTAGCTCAAGGAGCAGGAAATATACAAAATGAGTCTGGGATATTATGTCATATCTGAAAACAAAGAAGCTGCAGAGCAGGTGGCACATGCTTATAAATCCAACAGCTCTGGAGGCTGAGGCAGGAGGATTGTGACTTCAGAGCCAGCCTCAGTAAAATTGAGGCCACTAAGCGACTCAGTGAGACCCTGTCTCTAAAAAAAATACAATGGATTTTAATAAAATGATTGTATTTAATAAAATATAATGGATGTGGCCCCATGTTTGAGTGTCCCCGTGGTCAGGTAAAAGGACATAAAACTTTACCTGAAATTACCCCAACATCTAAAGAAGGAATATTTTGAGCAATATAAGAACTGTAATGGATTGAAAAATGCATTCATTGTCATACTCCCCCAAAAGAGATCACTTATGGAAAATGATGAGGAACTAATTTATGATTCTAAAAGCTAATCAATGATTTAACTTGTTAAACTTACCCATAATAAATAGTAGTGTTTGAGAGAGATGATGAGCAAAAAGCATGAAAAAACTGATTCACAAACCTGACTACATCAAAATATAAAACTTTTATATATATGACAATGATACCACAAAGTTACAAATCAAGACAGACCTAGAAAGAGATCACCAACAAAAATAACACAAAGAATTACTTACTATACAAAACTCATAATGGATATTTATAAATTAGCAAAAAAGGACAAAGTGAATAGAAAAGTATGAAAAGTATATGAACAAACATTTTCATTGAAGAAAACTGAAAGGCCCAGCCCTACAATCAGAGAAATATAAATCAAAATAATGAGGTTTTCTTATTTACCAGATTGGCTCAAATTTGAAAAGCAAACAATATCAGTTGCTAGCAGAGGTAAAGGAAGTTATATTATTGAATAACAGCTGGTACAAACAGTATTATCACTTGGTAGACAATTCAGCAGTACCAAAGAACTCCTTATTCTTTATGATGAAACTAATCAACTGTGAATACCCTAGAGAAATGCTTGCTATTATGCAGAGACTATGTAAAGGATGTTTACTGAGGTATCATACACAATAAAAAATGGAAATGACTAAATGCCTTATAATAATCAAATGGATAACTAAAATGTAGTATGGTCTCATAATAGCACATTGTAAGACATTAAAAAATAATAAAACTATTACTCAACTTGGATACACCTTCAGTGCAATATTAAATGTTTTTTTAAAGCTGCAATATAAGCCTTTTTAAAAAGCTGCAGCAACATACATACCAAATGAAACAGCCTACATAATTCTAAAAAGCATATAAATGGAAATATATACTATTCTAGGGTTATATACATTTCTGTGTTCTAAGAAAAATAAGAAGTCTATGAACATATACAGAGTAAAACAGTGAGTCAAGGATGAAAACTGAGGTGTGGTGGGCTGAGTAATGGCCCCAAAGACTCCCATTCCCTGGAACCTGTGGCTATTATATATATGGCAAAAGGACTCTGCCTAAGTGACTAGGTTAAGAATCTTTAAAGGGGAGGATTATCCTGATTATACAGGTAAATTCTAAATGTCTGACTACAGAAGGGAAGACAACAAAAAGACAGGCAGACACTAAAGTTGTGTGCTTTGAAAACAGAGGAAGGGGCCAGAACAAACAGAAAAAAAGAAGCAAGATGCATTCTCCCCTCTGAACCTCCAGGAAATGCCAGTCCTGCCACCCCCTTTTATTTTACCACCTTAAGATTTATTTCAGACTTCTGATTTCTAGAATATTAGATGCTAATTTTTTATTGTTTTAAGCTACCAATTTTGTGCTATTTTGCTACATGCAGTACAGGTTGAGTATCCTCAATCCAAAAAATGCTTGGACCAAGGCTAGGGGTGCAGCTCAGAGCTAAGTTACATGTACAAGGCCTACCATGTGCAAGGCCCTGGGTTCAATCCCCAGTACTGCAAAACAAACAGAGAGACACACTCACAAGAAAAAGAAAAACTTGGCCCAGAAGTAGTTCAGATTTCAGAATTCTTGGATTTTAGAATATTTCCACATTCCTTATTGGTTGAGCATCATTGATCTCAAAATCCCAAATCCAAAATGATCTGTAATCTAAAACTAATACACAGGATAAGTTATATTCCAAGAAGTTGAAAAGATTCCATGAATGAGACAACATTAGAGGGGTAGGAAGAGGGCAAAGTGTTGTGTCATGAAGCACCAGTGAAGGCTTTGCAGAAGAGAACATGTGGTAGCATTATATGCTACGAAAAAGGTCAAATAATTCAAAAGTTGAAAAATATCATTGGTGACAGAACTCAGTCAGGGAAAATGGAATAGTAGGGAACTCCCAGGGCCCATTCCTCTGAGGGAGATTTAGAACTGCATAGGCAGTCAATGCAAGATGGCAAAGGAGGAAGTTGGGGCAGGCCCACACAGTAAGAATATAAAAAGGGGCCCCGATGCCAGCTCCGGCCCGCCCCGCTGCCGGCTCTGGCCCACCCCCAGGTTGCTTCAGTGATCAGCACAGGGCGCCAGGGACTCCCCCAAGCAGCCCAGCCCCCTCCGGCGGGAAGCACCTATCTAGGCTAGCTTCCCGGGGCAGACCGCCCAGTGAGAGCCTCTCGACACAGAGCCAGCCACAAGTCCCCAAGCCAGTGGAGATATTCGACACGCAAGCGGCTTCTGGGACCAGGGCTGGGCAGCCAGAGACCTCTCCAGGCAGCATTGTCCCCTTCCAGCTGCAGGCTTTTTCCACGGGGCGATCCAAGATGGCAGACTAGAGGGTGACTGCATCTCCAGTCGCCCCAGAACTCAGGATTCAAGAAGGGGAGGCATTGAGAGACTCGGACTAAGATAGAACCACGGGGTGAGTCTCCCCCACCCAGCAAAGCTCAGCTGGGTGGCAGGCCCGGATTCGAGTGGCTTAGTAGAGTGGGACAGGGCAGATAGCGTCTCCCCCAGGCAGCTCGGTGCAGTCTGGCGGTGGGCTCCGCCCATAGGGACAGATCCTCCAGCCTCTCGGAACAGGCCCCCCAGTGAGAGCCCTTCTGCACAGAAGAAGCGCGGCCAGCTCTGGCCTGCCCCAGCCAGCTCCAGCCCGCCCCACTGCCAGCTACAGCCTGCCCACAGGTTGCTTCAGTGACCAGCACAGGGTGCCATGGACTTCCCCAAGCAGCCCAGCCCCCCTCCAGCTGGAAGCGCCTCTCTAGGCTAGCTTCTCGGGGCAAATCACCCAGTGAGAGCCTGTCTACACAGAGCCAGCCACAAGTCCCCAAGCCAGTGGAGACCTCCAACCTACAACCAGCCTCTGGAACCAGGGCTGTGCAACAAGAGACCTCTCCAGGTCTCTCTCCCTGGAACCGGTAGCGGGCTAGGGGCAGCATTCTTCGGAAGCACTGCATTATCAAATTAATCCAAGACTTCTGGCTACTGAAGGCTGGTAGGTGATACACTAGAAATCTACAAGGTCACTATAAGCCAATAGAGGAAATCTACAATATCACAGAGTCCCATTGACATCAGACCAATACGAGAAAACAAGGGAAGAAAATGTCCGAAACAAACCTAGATACTATATCAATAAAACCCAATGACAGCACAGCAGAAGAAATGTCCGAAAGGGAGTTCAAAATGTACATAATTAAAACAATCAGGGAAGCAAACGAGGAGATGAAAGAACAAATGCAGGCATTAAATGAACGCACTAATCAACAGTTAAAAGAGCAAATAACAGAAGCAAAAGAGCATTTCAATAAAGAGTTAGAGATACTGAAAAAAAACCAAACGGAAATCCTTGAAATGAAGGAAACAATAAACCAAGTTAAAAACGCCATAGAAAGCATAAACAATAGGATAGATCACATGGAACACAGAACTTCAGATATTGAAGACAAAATATTTAATCTTGAAAACAAGGTTGACCAAACAGAGAAGATGGTAAGAAATCATGAACAGAATCTACAAGAATTATGGGATATCATGAAGAGGCCAAATTTAAGAATAATTGGGATTGAGGAAGGCTTAGAGAAACAAACCAAAGGAATGAACAATCTATTCAATGAAATAATATCAGAAAATTTCCCAAATCTCAAGAATGAAATGGAAAACCAAGTACAAGAGGCTTATAGGACTCCAAATATGCAAAATTACAACAGACCTACACCAAGGCACATTATTATGAAAATACCTAACATTCAAAATAAAGACAGAATTTTAAAGGCCGCGAGAGAAAAGAATCAGATTATATTCAGGGGAAAACCAATAAGAATATCAGCAGATTTTTCAGTCCAGACCCGAAAAGCTAGAAGGGCCTGGAACAACATTTACCAAGCCCTGAAAGAAAATGGATGCCAACCAAGAATTTTATACCCAGCAAAACTTACTTTCAGATTTGACGATGAGATAAAATCCTTCCACGATAAAGAAAAGCTAAAGGAATTTACTAAAAGAAAGCTGGCATTACAGAACATTCTCAGCAAAATATTCCATGAGGAAGAGATGAAAAACAACGATGTAAATCAGCAACGGGAGGAACTAGCCTAAAGGAATAGCCAAATAAAGGAGAAACCAAATCATGTCAAAAAAACAGAAATGAGTCCAATGAATAGGAATACAAATCATATCACAATAATAACTGTGAATGTTAATGGCCTGAACTCATCAATCAAAAGACATAGACTGGCAGATTGGATTAAAAAGAAAAATCCAACAATATGCTGCCTGCAAGAGACCCATCTCATACAAAGAGATACCCATAGACTGAAGGTGAAAGGATGGGAAAAAACATACCATGCACACGGACACAGCAAAAAAGCTGGAGTATCCATCCTCATTTCAGATAATGTGGACTTTAAGCCAAAACTAGTCAGAAGGGATAAAGAAGGACATTACATACTGCTTAAGGGAACCATAAATCAGCAAGACATAACAATCATAAATATCTATGCCCCGAACATTGGCTCATCCATGTACGTCAAACAAATCCTTCTCAAATCCAGAAATCAAATAGACCACAACACAATAATACTAGGCGATTTTAACACACCTCTCTCACCGCTGGATAGATCGTCCAAACAAAAATTGAATAAAGAAACCATAGATCTCAATAACACAATCAACAATTTAGACTTAACCAACTTATATAGAATATACCATCCAACAAAGAACGAATACACTTTCTTCTCAGCAGCACATGGATCCTTCTCTAAAATAGACCATGTTTTATGCCACAAAGCTACTGTTAGCAAATACAAGAAGATAGAGATACTACCTTGTACTCTATCAGATCATAATGGACTGAAATTAGAAATAAATGACAGAATAAAAAACAGAAACTTCTCCAATACTTGGAGATTAAATAATACACTATTATACGATGAATGGATAACAGAAGACATCAGGAGGGAAATTAAAAATTCTTAGAAGTAAATGAGAACAAAGACACATCATATCAAAATCTCTGGGACACTATGAAAGCAGTACTGAGAGGAAGATTTATTTCATGGGGCACATTCAACAAAAGAAGTACAAATCAACAAATAAACGACTTAACACTACAGCTCAAAGCCCTAGAAAAAGAAGAGCAGACCAACACCAAAAGTAGTAGAAGACAGGAAATAGTTAAAATCAGAGCCGAAATCAACAAAATTGAAACAAAAGAAACAATCGGAAAAATTAACAAAATAAATAGTTGGTTCTTTGAAAAAATAAACAAAATTGATAAACCCTTAGCCATGCTAACAAAGAGAAAAAGGGAGAAAACTCAAATTACTAAAATTCGGAATGAACAAGGAAATATCACAACAGACACGAGTGAAATACAAAACATAATTAGAAGCTATTTTGAAAATCTATACTCCAACAAAACAGAAAACCTCGAAGACATCAACAAGTTTCTAGAGACATATGAATTGCCTAAACTGAACGAGGAAGATACACACAACTTAAATAAATCAATTTCAAGCAATGAAATAGAAGAGGTCATCAAAAGCCTACCAACAAAGAAAAGTCCGGGACCAGATGGGTTCTCAGCCGAGTTCTACAAAACCTTTAAAGAAGAGCTCATTCCAATACTTCTCAAAGTATTCCATAAAATAGAAGAGGAGGGAACCCTCCCAAACTCATTCTATGAAGCCAATATCACCCTGATACCTAAACCAGACAGAGATACATCAAGGAAAGAAAATTTCAGACCAATATCCTTAATGAACATCGACGCAAAAATTCTCAACAAAATTTTAGCAAATCGCATACAAAAATATATTAAAAAGATAGTGCATCACGATCAAGTGGGTTTCATCCCAGGGATGCAAGGTTGGTTGATGGCAGCTTGGGACTGAGTTCAAGAGAAATATAAGAGATAGAATCCATATTTTTAGTTCAGTGATAAGTAATTGCCTAGCATGTGCCAGGCCCAAGTTTGATCCCCAGAGCACACACACCCTAATAAAACTCCAGATGTCAGTTGTAAACAAAATTCACACATGTGGAAATCAATAAATGTCATTCACCATATCAACAGACTAAAAGTTAAGAATCACATGATTATTTCAATAGATGCAGAAAAAGCATTCGATAAAATACAGCATCCCTGCCGGGTGGTTCTGGTAGGCGCAGCCGCCGGAGTGGCCGCTTCACAGCCACTTCTGGAGGGATCCGGTTGAGGAGGAAGTGGAGGCGACGCTGACTTTGGCCTTTGCCTTGATCCTCAGTGGACACTTGACGGGGACTAAGTACTCCCTCACGTGTGGCTAAAGGAGGAGTGGACCACACCAAAATGAGTCTGCATGGTGCTAGTGGTGGACATGAGAGATCAAGAGATAGACGAAGGTCAAGTGACAGATCACGAGATTCATCTCATGAAAGAACAGAGTCTCAGCTCACTCCTTGTATTAGAAATGTTACTTCTCCAACACGGCAGCATCATGTTGAGCGAGAAAAAGATCATAGTTCTGCTCGTCCAAGCAGTCCTCGTCCTCAAAAAGGATCCCCAAATGGTTCCATTAGCAGTACTGGGAATAGCAGCAGAAACAGTAGCCAGTCAAGTTCAGATGGTAGCTGTAAGACATCTGGGGAGATGGTGTTTGTATATGAAAATGCAAATGAAGGAGCTCGGAATGTAAGGACATCGGAACGAGTGACACTAATAGTGGATAACACTAGATTTGTTGTAGACCCATCCATTTTTACCGCACAGCCAAATACAATGTTGGGCAGGATGTTTGGATCTGGCCAAGAACATAACTTTACACGTCCCAATGAGAAGGGAGAGTATGAAGTGGCAGAAGGAATTGGTTCCACTGTGTTTCGAGCTATTCTGGATTACTATAAGACAGGAATAATCCATTGTCCTGATGGCATATCTATTCCTGAGCTGAGAGAAGCTTGCGATTATCTTTGTATTTCTTTTGAATATAGTACTATTAAATGTAGAGATCTCAGTGCCCTGATGCATGAGTTATCAAATGATGGTGCTCGTAGACAATTTGAATTTTATTTGGAAGAAATGATCCTCCCTCTCATGGTAGCTAGTGCTCAGAGTGGGGAACGAGAATGCCATATAGTGGTGCTTACAGATGATGATGTAGTTGATTGGGATGAGGAGTATCCACCACAGATGGGAGAAGAATATTCACAAATTATTTATAGCACAAAATTATATAGATTTTTCAAGTACATTGAAAACAGAGATGTGGCCAAATCAGTTTTAAAGGAGAGGGGTCTTAAGAAGATTAGATTGGGAATAGAAGGTTATCCTACCTACAAAGAAAAAGTAAAGAAAAGACCTGGGGGCCGCCCAGAAGTTATTTACAACTATGTCCAAAGACCCTTTATCCGAATGTCCTGGGAGAAGGAAGAAGGAAAGAGCTGATATGTAGACTTTCAGTGTGTAAAGAGTAAATCTATCACCAACCTGGCAGCAGCTGCCGCAGACATTCCCCAGGACCAGCTGGTTGTCATGCACCCAACTCCACAAGTGGATGAGCTGGATATCCTTCCCATTCACCCCGCTTCTGGCAACAATGACCTCGATCCTGACGCACAGAATCCAATGCTGTGATGCTGATATTCCTTAAAACCATAGCATGCTACTCTTCACAGTGACGTTGTACTCTCCTCATTCTGCACTGCAAGGCTACTCTTCTTCATTGTGAGATGCACATAACATTTTAGGACATTGCAGTGTAGGTTTTTTTAAACACCAAAGGTAGCTGAATGGTGTTTTAAACGAGTACAACTCTAGCATCCTGAGGTTCCAGTTATATAAATGTATTTGTTTACCAGTAGGTTTGTGAAATTGGTTCTTTGTATGGGGGACAGTCCTTTTTCACACATCTAGAGTTTTTCAGAAGTGGTGGAAATTGGCAGCTGGGATACTTTCAGTCTAGATTGATATTCCTTATACCCCAGATAAAATGCAGAATATTATATAGTTGCACTTTATAAATGGTGGTTAAATGGAACTGTTCAAGCCATTTTATAGTTATGATGCACAGTATAACTTAAATAAGTGCTTCTATCAGAGTATTCCTTCAGTAAAATGTGTATAGTTTGCTGCCCTTGATGAGCAAAAAAGTGTTTATCTTGGGCTTATTTGAATGATTAGGATGAGATTCAATGCTCATATCTTATCGGTTCACTTACCTCCAGTGCCATTTCACCCTTTTAGAGTGAGTCACATGCAAGGAGTGTGAACATCAGAGGGGGTTTATTATCCGGTCTGCCTTACCCTTAATTGTTCACAGATATTTATTTACTAATGCTTTCTTTTCTTAAGAGTTATGGGATAGGAAAATGAAGTGTTTGCTCTTCATTTACTAAATGATTGTAAACTCAAAAGTTTTTCATCAAAATAAAATTCCATTGTTTAAAAAAAAAATACAGCATCCCTTCATGCTCAAAACACTAGAAAAAATTGGGGTAGTGGGATCATTCCTTAACATTGTGAAGGCCATCTATGCTAAGCCCATGGCCAATATCATTCTAAATGGTGAAAAACTGAAAGCATTTCCCCTAAAAACTGGAACAAGGCAGGGATGCCCTCTTTCACCACTTCTATTCAACATTGTTCTTGAGATTCTAGCCAGAGCAATTAGACAAACCAAAGAAATTAAAGGGATACAAATTGGAAAAGAGGAACTCAAACTATCCCTGTTCGCTGATGACATGATTATATATTTAGAGGAACCTGGAAATTCCACCAGAAAACTCTTAGAACTCATAAGTGAATTCAGTAAAGTAGCAGGTTACAAGATCAATGTTCATAAATCCAATGCATTTTTATACATAAGTGATGAATCTTCAGAAAGAGAAATTAGGAAAACTACCCCATTCACAATAGCATCAAAAAAAATAAAATACTTGGGAATCAATCTCACAAAAGAGGTGAAAGACCTCTACAATGAGAACTACAGAACACTAAAGAAAGAAATTAAAGAACACCTTAGAAGATGGAAAGATCTCCCATGTTCATGGATAGGAAGAATTAATATTGTCAAAACGGCCATATTACCAAAAGTGCTATATAGATTCAATGCAATTCCAATTAAAATCCCAATGATGTACCTTACAGAAATAGAGCAAGCAATTATGAAATTCATCTGGAAGAATAAGAAACCCAGAATAGCTAAAGCAATCCTCAGTAGAAAGAGCGAAGCAGGTGGTATCGCAATTCCAGATCTTCAACTCTATTACAAAGCAATAGTAACAAAAACGGCATGGTATTGGTACCAAAATAGACAGGTAGATCAATGGTACAGAATAGAGGACACGAACACAAACCCAAATAAATACAATTTTCTCATACTAGACAAAGGGGCTAAAAATATGCAATGGAGAAAAGATAGCCTCTTCAACAAATGGTGCTGGGAAAACTGGAAAACCATATGCAACAGAATGAAATTAAACCCTTATCTCTCACCCTGCACAAAACTCAACTCACAATGGATCAAGGAACTCGGAATCAGACCAGAGACCCTGCATCTTATAGAAGAAAAAGTAGGCCCAAACGTTCAACTTGTTGGCTTAGGAGCAGACTTCCTTAACAGGACTCCCATAGCCCAAGAAATAAAAGCAAGAATCAACAACTGGGATAGATTCAAACTAAAAGGCTTTCAGCAAAGGAAACAATCAGTAATGTGAAGAGAGAGCCTACAGAGTGGAAGAATATCTTTGCCAATCATACTTCAGATAGAGCGCTAATATCCCGAATCTATAAAGAACTCAAAAAACTCTACACCAAGAATACAAATAATCCAATCAACAAACAGGCTAAGGAAATGAACAGACACTTCACAGAAGAAGATGTACAAGCAATCAACAGATATATGAAAAAATGTTCAACATCTCTAGTAATAAGAGAAATGCAAATCAAAACTACCCTAAGATTTCATCTCACCGCAATTAGAATGGCGATTATCAAGAACATAAGCAACAATAGGTGTTGGGGAGGATGTAGGGAAAAAGGTACACTCATACATTGCTGGTGGGGTTGCAAACTAGTGCAGCCACTCTGGAAAGCAGTATGGAGATTCCTCAAAAAGCTTGGAATGGACCCACCATTTGACCCAGCTATCCCACTCCTTGGCCTATACCCAAGGACTTAAAATCAGCATACTACAGAGATAAGCCACATCAATGTTCATAGCTGCTCAATTCACTATAGCCAGATTGTGGAACCAACCCAGATGCCCTTCAGTTGATGAATGGATAAAGAAACTGTGGCATATATATACAATGGAATATTACTCCGCCGTGAGGAATGACAAAATTATGGCATTCGCAGGCAAATGGATGAAATTGGAGGGTATCATGCTAAGTGAGATAAGCCAATCTCAAAAAACTAAAGGACTGTCGCTGGCTCTTTGCGGTTCCAAAATCCATGGATATTTGTGACCGCTTGCAGCAACAACTTGCACGGGTCTTATGGGTGGTGGAGTGGAAACTGAGGCACTTCTATCTTTCTCTTTAGTGCACTGCTTTCTTGCTTGTTTATAGAGGATAGAGGAAACGAGGTTTACTTGCTTTGAGAGGAGAGAGAGAGAGCCCGCTTATCAGAGAGGAAGAGACTTTGCTTAAGAGAGAAACTTTGAGAGAAAGACAAGCTTTTCTTAGAGCTTAGAAGGAGAGAGGCCTGCCACGTCTTAAAGTCCTGCATCCTGTGAACTAAGGGTACGTCCACCCAAGGTGCCCTAGTGATGCGTCTCAGTTCTCCGTTCTGCAATCTGCTTTCCGCCGCTGCCCCTACTCGCTGCTGTCGCTGTGTCTTCTTCTGCTGTTTTCCTGCTAATGGCTGCTGTGTCTCTGTCTCGCTCGGCCTACGTTTATATCACCTCCAGGAGGTGGAGAGCAGGGCCACTCCTCTTACGCAAAGATTAGGCGAGTCGCTCCAAGCAGGCAATTAGTGCTCGAGAACACATGCACATACATTGTATGCATGGACGAGAAAATCACCTGAGTGTGCTTATGTCAATTAACCTCCTCGCTGCCGATGTAATCAGGCGCCATCCCGGCGCTGCCAACATAACACAGCCCCCAACAAAGGACGAATGATCTCGCTGATAAGCAGATGAGGACATACGGGGGTGGGGGGTAGGAGGGGTTAGTGTTAGGGTTAGGGTTAGGTTTAGGTTAGGGATAAGGAGGGTGGTAAGAATGAGGAAGAAAGGAATGTATAGAGGGAAAAGAGGGGTGGGAGGGGAGGGGGGAAGGGGAAAAAATAACAAAATGAATCAAACAACATTGCCCTATGTAAATTTATGATTTTTAATTAAAATTAAAAATTAAAAAAAAATAAAAATAAAAAAATTAAAAAAAAAAAGAATATAAAAAGGGTTCCCCAATAAGAACAACTTCCTGGGGAAATTGCTCATGGACAAGAGCAGGGGATCCATTGAAGTTCATTTCTGTACTCCTGGACATAAGTGGAGAATGTAACAGAAAGACTAAAATAGACTATGGGGTTGTGGTTCACTGATAGAGTGCTTCCCTAGCTTATGTGAGGCACTGGGTTTGATTCTCAGCACCACACATAAATAAATGAATAAAATAAAGGTCTATCGACATCTAAAAGAAAATTTTAAAAAAAGACATGTCCAAGGCGCAAACCCTATGATAAGAACAAGTCAGTACTTTCTTATAGCTTCATGAGCCCCTTTTCTTTTGAGAAGTCCGTTACTTTGTTACTTTTGTTCTTGCAATACATTCACTGCTTGCTTGCTACCTTTGTGTGCAGTTCAATTATTTCGTGAGCTGAGACAACAAATCAGAGACCTCTTACATGTTAACACCTCCACAAAAAACGCCAAGAAAACTGGCAGACTGTCAGAAAAACATCTTCAGAATTCTGAAAAACAGACCAACTTTACAGCAATCAGAAAAATCTTTGATCAAGGAAAAGGCAACTGAAACCTCCCAGGAGAGATGTGTTGTTTTAACTCTTCTTTTCCCCCAGCTCAAACTCACAGTTTGCTAGGGCTATCAAGGTAAAATACCACAGACTGATGGCTTAAACAGCAGAACGTTATCTTTTCACAGTTCTGGAGTCTACGGAAGTCCAAAATCATGGTGCTCTGGAATACTGGTTCTTCCAGAGAGCTGTGAGAAAAGGATCTATCCCAAGCCTCTCTCCTGACTGTAGTTTCTCCCTGTGTCTTCACATAGTCTTCCCTCTGCTTATATCAGTGTCCAAATTCCCCTTTTATAAGGACTCCAGTCATACCCTAATGACCTGGCTTTAACTTAATTACCTATGTTAAGATCCTATCTCCAAATAAGACCACATTCTGAGATAGTGAGTTAGCATTCCAACAAATAAATTTGGAAAGGGGAGGCAGGGACACAATTCAATTCTACCCAAAACACTGACTGAAATATTAACTCAGAAAATTCAGAACGCTTTTACCAGAAAGAAATGAGTATGTAGAGGGTACCTGCTGAAAACATTTAAAAAGGCAAATGAATCAGCTACTGCCACTGGGGGAAAAAGAATATCAATTGGTACAAACTACAGATAAGCAAAAGTGAGCCTGGGTGGAAAAGCTGGTGAGTGAGACATTTTGTGGTTTTAAAAGCTTCCATATATTCCTGGGAATCTAGATGATGACACAAATATTTAGGAGAAGACACATGTTCAGAAAAGAACTGAGAAAGTCCTAAGCTCATCTAAGCAAAAAAGCTACCTCTATTTGTTGATAATATATGCAGGAAATCCTAAAGAAAACACAAAATAACAGTTAATAAACAAGTCCAATAAAGTTTCAAGATTCAAAATTGATTATTTTTCTATACACTAAGGATAAACCAAAAAGGATTAAGGAAAAACAATTATATTTACAACAGTGTCAAAAACAATAAAATATTTAGAAATAGATCTAACCCAGAAGGTTCTAGACTTGAATACTGAAAACTACAAAACTCTGCTGAAAGAAATTAAAGAAGACTAGATAAATGAAAAGATACTCTTTGTTAATGAGTGGAACTTTTAATATGGTTAAGAAGGCGATACTTCCCAAAGTGTTCCACCAAAATCTAATAGCCTTTTCTGCCAAAGTAGATAACATGACCTCAATAGCCAAAGCAGTCCTGAGAAAGATGATCAAACTGGATGAGTTTTATTTCCTGGCTTCAAAACTAGCTACAGCTGGGCACAGTGGCACACACCTGTAATCCCCAGCAACTTGGGAGGCTGAGGCAAGAGGATTACAAGTTTGAGGCCCCCTTCAGCAATAGCAAGGCCCTAAGCAACTTGGTAAAACCCTGTCTTAAAATTAAAAGTAAAAATAAAGACTGGGGATGTGTCTCAGTGGTAAAGCACCCCTGGGTTCAATGCCCACTAACCCCAAAAACCTAGCACAAAGGAACAGTAATCACAGTAGTACAGAACTGGCTTAAAGATAAATGTATAAATGAACTAAATAGAATTGAGACCTGTATATCTATGGTCAACTGATTCTCAACAAGGGTGCCAAGGCAAAAGAACAGTTCAATTCAATAAGCAAAAGAACAGTCTCTTTGAAATTGGTGCTGGGATACATGGATAACCACATGCAAACAAGTAAAGCTGGAATGCCTTCTCATGCTATATTAACTCAAAATATATCAATGATCCAAATGTAAAAGCAAAAACTATAATACTCAGGTGAAAATAAAAGAGTAAAGCTTCTTGACCTTAGATCTGGCAACAGATTTTTAGATTTGACATCCAAAGTAAATGCAACAAAAGAAAATATAGATAACCCACATTAATCAAAATCAAAACCTTTTGAGAGTGAAAAGATACTATTGAGATAGAAAACATAACTCACAGAATGGGAGGAAATATTTGACAATCAGATATCTGATAAGGGTCTAGTACACAGAAAATACTCTTACAATAAACAACCTAATTAAAAATGGACAAAGAACTTAAATAGTCATTGCTAAATACACACACACACACACACACACACACACACACACAAAAGTGGCCAGGAAGAACATGAAAAGATGCTCAATGTCATGAGTTGATAGAGAAAAGCAAATCAAAATCATAAGATATTTTATGCAGCATAAAATGGCTATAATTATAATGATAAACAGCAAGTATAGTCAGGGTATGGAGAAACTAGAACCTACACATAGTGTGGGAAGCCATCCATGGTTAGCAGAATCAGGCTTAGCTGAGCCATGGGACACAGAGGTCTGACTCCCAGGAACTGGTGGTCATGGGAGACTGTTTCAGACAGCCTGGGGCATGTGACTCTGTACAGAGTGGCTCGAGGAGAGGCTTATTCTAGAGCAAATGGCTTCCCTAACTCCACCCTATCCTGTTGCTCACAAAAGAAGCTCCTCCTGGTTCCCCTTTTCCTGTATGTCTATAAATGAAGGGAAGGTGGCCTTCTCCATCTTGTTAGAGGCCAGATGTTGGCATGGCTCAATCCATCACACCCCCTTCCATTTAAAAAGATTGTTGGCTCCCGTGTTTAATAAGTTTCTTAGTAATTAATCAATAGCACGCACTGTCCTCCAACAGAAATCCTTTCCCTCACCCAAGCTGGGCATGGCAGACTCCCCACTACAGTGTAGTACTGTGAAAAATAATATGGCAGTTCCTAAAAACAGAATAAATTTATGACTCAGCAATTCCATTTCTAAGTATAACAAGAATTGAAAATTGGTGTCCAACCAAAAACTTTATACAAATGTTCAGAGAAGCACTATTCATAATAGCCATACAGTTGTAAACAACCCAAAAGTCCATCAACCATTGACTAAGTGAAATGACAAAGTTTCATTCATATGATGGGATATTATTCAGTTGTAAAAAGGAATGAAGTCTGTTACATGCATGCTACAACATGGATGAACCCTGGGAACATTATACTAAGTGAAAGAGGACAGACACAAAAAAACATATATTGTATGGTTATATTTACATTAAATATCCAGTAAGCAAGTTCACAGAGTCAGAAAAGTAGATCCATTCTTGCCAGAGTGTCAGGAGTGAATGGTGACTTTAAAGTATATGAAATTTCCTTTGAGAATAATAAAAATGCTCTGGTACTAGTGATGATGCACAACATTACATATATATTAAATGCTACTGAATCATATACTTTATATTGTTAATGTTATGTCACATGTATTTATCACAATAAACAAATTGTTTATTTTTGCAGATCAAATTCCAGAAAACAGTGGATAAAAATCCATTCTGCATAAAGCATGGGTTGAAATTTGATTAAGTGCAAAAACATTTGCCAGAAGATGACATTTTAACTGAATGCTCCACAGACTGAACAAAATTAAAAATTTTAAAAAGTTATTTTAAGGGCATTCAATTAATCTATTCTATATAAGTTTTATCCAGAGAAAACAAAACCACCACCACTGGAAAGTTATCTACATGGTCTCTGGTAATAAGTTTCCCTGGAAACTTCATTAATTGAGAATTGTTTGGTATCTTGCCTTTTGCTTTCCACTGAAGAATAATTACAAGCAATCATCTCAGGGTTGCTACCAGAAGGTTATTCATTACTGATATAAAAAGTAATGAATATAACAAAAGATTTCTTTGTTCAGGTTTCAGTTTCAGAAAGATTTTATGTACCAGAAGAAATCAGGTAGCTTCATTCTTATAGTCAATGAAAATCATGTAACAGATAATCTTATTTTCCCATGACTACCAGAAAGATCAAAAGTATTTGCAACTCAAATTTGATAACTTCATATGCTTGATCTTCCTCCTTGCCAACTTGGCCCTATTGATCTGCTATTCCAATGGCATCACTGATAGGTCTTAATACTAACATCACCTGCAATCTTGTTAAAAATGTAAATTTCAGGCTCTATTCTCAACAACTTTCCAGGTAGTTCTTATGTACACTAAAGTTTAAGAACCACTGTTATACTGCTTTCTTGAAGTTTATTATATCTAACTCTACATTTCCATTTTAAGAATAGGAGTCATTATCTTCATAAGATTCATATAAAATATAGAATGACTTCAGCAACTCACATGGGATCACCTCATTTTCTGCTGATCTTGGAAAAATGTAGAAATCTCTGAAGGTATAGCTAGAATTAAAAAAAGTTGGAATGAAGTCACTAGAGATATGAACTGCCTTCTAGATTTGCCTACTTAAAAAGCTGCAAATATCACCTGGAATGTTAAGTCAGTGTTATGGAGACCTTTCCCTCTGCTTCCTGATCACCATGTAAGCTGCTTCCCTCTGCCACACTCTCTGCCTTACCCCAGGCCCTAGGGAACGGAGCTGGCCTTCTATGGACTAATACCTCTGAAACCATGACCCCAAAATAAACTTTTCCTCCTCTATGGTCGTGCTGGTTGGGTCTTTAAGTCACAGCAGGAAAAAAGTTGACTAAATAGTGTCCCTTGACAAAATACCTGGGAGAAATCAACTTACTTGAGAAAAGGTTGATTTTGGATCATAATTTCAGAGGTTTCAGTCTATGGTCAAAACCCTGTTGCCCTCAACCTTGTGGTAAGGCAAAAAAAAAAAAAAAAAAAATGGTGGGGAGCACATGATGGAGCAAATGTGGTCACCTCAAGATTGGCAGGAAGCAGAGAGGTAGTAAGGGACTTATGATAAATATACCCTTCAGGAGCATGCACCCAATGACCTACTTTCTCTAACCAGGTCTCACTTTCTAATGTGTCTGCCACCTCCCAATAGTCCATTAAATTATGAATCCATCAATGGATTAATCCACTGATGAAGCCACAGCTCTCATGATCCAATCCCTCCAAACACTGCTGCATAGGAACCAAGCCTTCAACACATCTTTCAACCAAGCTTCAACCAAGCTTTCTGAGGGACATTTTAGGAGGCAAACCATAATATGTAGGTAAAATGTCTCCCTGTGGGAGAACATCCTTTCATCCTGGAGAAGGAAGAGGAAGGGACATGCGAAGGACCCAGATTTCCATCTGTGACTCTTATATAACATGTGGAACTTGGATGTGCAATTTTTTTACTTGGTTACTGTAACTTTCCACTGATTTTTTTTTTTGGTGGTAGTGTGGATTTAACCAAGGGGTACTCTACAACTGAGACACATTCCCAGTCATATTTATTTATTTATAGACAGAGTCTAAGTTGCTTAGGGCCTTCTAAGTTACTGAGGCTGATCTCAAACCTGCCCCTAGGAGTCGCAGGTATTACAGGCATACACCACCACATCAGGCCCCCTTTTTTGAGACAGGGTTTTGCTAAGTTGCTGAGGCTGGCCTCAGCCTTATGAGCACCTAGAATTACAGGCCTGGCCCATGCACCTGGATCTATTGATTATTTAAAAACAACCTATGTATCTCTCTGTGTTCTCAAAGGAATTTTTTTAAATTACCAGAAATCTGATTAAACAAATTATACATACTAAATACAATGACTCTAGGTCTTCATTAAAAGTTGTACCACTCATGAATTTTTCATGGTTTACCCTCTGAGTTAGAGAACTCATGTAAATCTATGAAAAAAAGGACACATAAGTCACTTTTTTATTGTTTCTCTCCAGATAGATCTGCCTTTGCAAATCCTTTCTAGTAACTATTGTCTCTGCTCCCTCACTCAGTTAAGGAGAGCTTCTCTTTCACACAGGGTCCTGCACCCTGAGATGTCTCCTTCTTACAAGAGATATGTAATAGTCCCTGTTTCAAGAGATAATAGTACCTGTTCCACTGAAACTATAAATGCTAATCAAGGCTGCTGAGAACACAGGTCTTTTTGCATTGTTCTGACCTAACTCTGAAGTAATTATGATGTCCCAAAGGCTCAGAAGACGCGTCCAAAACTCCTAGAAGACAAGTCCAAAACTCATAGGTGTTGGCGAGGATGTGGGGAAAAAGGTACACTCATACATTGCTGGTGGGGCTGCAAATTAGTGCAGCCACTCTGGAAAGCAGTGTGGAGATTCCTTAGAAAACTTGGAATGGACCTACCATTTGACTCAGCTATCCCACTCCTTGGCCTATACCCAAAGGACTTAAAATCAGCACACTACAGAGATACACCCACATCAATGTTCATAGCGGCTCAATTCACAATAGCCAGACTATGGAACCAACCTAGATGCCCTTCAATTGATGAATAGATAAAGAAACTGTGGTATATATATACAATGGAATATTACTCAGCTATAAAGAATAATAAAATTATGGCATTTGCAGGCAAATGGATGAAATTGGAGAATATCATGTTAAGTGAGAAAAGCCAATCTCAAAAATCCAAAATAGGAATGATCTCACTGATAAGTGGATGATGACACTTAATGGGGGGTGGGAGGGGGGCAAGAATGGAGGAAGGGGGGACTGTATAAAGGGAAAAGAGATGTGGGAGGGATGGGGGGGAAGGAAAAAAATAACGGAATGAATCAAACATCATTACTCCATGTAAGTTAAAAAAATAATAATAAGTCCCAGAGCTATATTGGAAAGGTGAAGTGGACCCTGTTACACCTCCATGTTCCCCAACAAGCCTCACAATCTCAAGATAGTGACCTTTGCCCGTAAGCAAGGGCTCCTTCTACCTAGGCTGTTGTTACTCTCCTAATCCAGTCAGCAAACTCCTAGTCAACCTTTGAAACCCAATTTAAGACCAGTGCTCAGTAAAGAAAAAAAAAGGCAGTAAAGGGTCAGATAGAAATGTTTCAGGTTTCT
This sequence comes from Sciurus vulgaris, assembly GCF_902686455.1. Taxonomy (NCBI): domain Eukaryota; kingdom Metazoa; phylum Chordata; class Mammalia; order Rodentia; family Sciuridae; genus Sciurus; species Sciurus vulgaris. The sequence continues at coordinate 94,960,223 of NC_136464.1, read as the reverse complement.
TAGTGTACATAATTTCTGTCACTGGCACTCGAGTCTAACATTGCAGGAAGTGCAGATGTACAAGTTTCTCCAGAGAAGAGTGAATGCCTCCAGGTGATACTGTCTACCCATGGCACATGCTATGGTCACACGAGCTCGGCTGTCATGGTTCCCTTGGTGTGATGACTAAATGAAATGCTGGCCAGATTTAAAAAAAAAAAAAAAAAAAAAAAAAAGAGGACACGTCCAAAACTCCTAGAACCAGAACTGTCGCTGGCTCTTTGTAGTACCAAATCCGCGGGTAATTGTCACTGCCTGCAGCAACAATTTGCACCGGTCTTTATGGGTGGTGGACTGGAAACTGAGCTACTTCTATCTCTGGGCGGCTTCCTTGCTTGCTTGTTTATAGAGGATAGAGCAAATGAGGCTTACTTGCTTTGAGAGGAGAGAGAGAGGCTACAATTTCAGACATCTATATCTTCTTAATTCTGCGCTTCTTAAAGGTGCGTTCTGCATCCTGTGAACTAAGGGTGCATTCTACCTAAGGTGCTTTAGTGATGTGTCCAGAGTACTGCCATCGCCCTATCTTGATCTGCAACCTAAAGATGTGTTCTCAGTTCTCTGCTCTGTGATCTGCCTTCTGCCACTGCCCCTACTCACTGCTTCCATCTGCTTGCGGCTTCTTCCTTTCTGCTAATGGCTTCTCTGCGCTTCTTTCTGCTAGCTGCTGCTCTCTGCTGACCGCCTACTGCGGGCTTACATTCCCTCCAGGAGGCGGAGGATAGGGCCACGCCTCTTACGCAAAGATTAGGCAAGAAGTTAGATGTCTGAGCAGGCACATTAGGAGTGCTGGAGAACACATGCACATGTGTGCGTGATAAATCACCTGAGTTTGCTTATGTCAATTAACCTCCTGCTGCCAGACAACCTCTGGCTGACTGCCAGGCGCCATCCTGGCGCCATCTGCATGGCACAGCCCCCAACACAGAACTGCTGTGGTAATATTCAATCATTCCAATTATTTTGAAAGTAAAAGAACCAAAGTAATGCCATTTTGTTCTGACCTGACTCCATTTTATGCTTGCTGAAAATGTTTTCTTTTCGGCCTCTTGACAACTGTATCTATGTTGACTGTACAGTGGGATCTTCTGGCGGCCCAGACTAATGTACAGATGTGTAACAAAAATGACTCTGAAACGCATAATCAATCAATTCTCTCTTATAATCAAAATGTATGACTTAAGGAGGTCTTTTCTGACCTACATCTGACTCAACTGACCATGTGGGTTTTGCCTTTATAAATTCTGTGCTTCCAACATTGGAGCACCTGGAGCTCTTGGAGGCGCTAGCCTACTCCAATCGCCCGCCTGGCTTGCTAACTAATGGGCCTTTTTCCCTTCCAGTCTGGCTCAGTGAGCGTGGTGGTAAGTACTCGGGTAGCAATTTCTTCGCACTTTATTTCTGATGACTGTGGTGGAAGATACAACGTTGTATACCCTAAGCAGGCTGGTAAATTAGAAACTTAGGGCGGAAAACGCCTGAACTTTTCTTCCAGTTCGTGGTTTGCTTGATAATTTTGTGACTCTGGGTGTGTAACTTTCTTCTCCATCTCATTTCCTTATGTGTTGGAGCGAGGAGACTTACACCGAGAAAAGTGCGGAGATCTGAGCATTAACTAATAAGAAAAAATATCTACTGCTATGTATTAAATCCTCTGGGCAACCTCGAGGCATATTATTAATATCCTTGTTTTACAGGCGAGGAAACCAAGTCCCGGGTAGGTCGACTGTCTTTCTGAAACAATTCCTCCGCATCCGGTGCGGTGTGGAACCGCAGCAGCCGCTCCAGCACCGCCAGAACCCGCGACGCCAGTCGGCGGTCGCGCAAGCTACCAGCTGCACCGGGCAGGGGTCAGGCCGCCGCCGGTCTTCTTCTAAGAGAGCCGCAGGCTCCCGAGTGCCCACTGGTCATCCTGGTCGAAGCCGCTCCTGCCAGCCCCCTTAGGCTTCAAATCTGGTGCGGGGATCCGCAGGGTTCCTCCCCACTCCGCACTGCCCGCCTTAGGCCCGCCTTCCCTCCTAGAACGGCGAGGGGTCCCTCGCCCCCCTCCCGCCCCCGCCCCCGCCCTCGCCTCGCCCTCCCGGGCTTGCCCGCCACTCCCACTGGGGAACCTATCAACCCGCAGGATACTGGGCTGTTTTCCATATCGCACCCAAGAATCCGAGAAGCAAAAGCCTACACTAAATTGCACAAGCGCCACAGGAGTCGAAGACCAGTGCAGGGCCATGCGCAGTGAGCCACCAATGTTCAGACACGTTTCCCATAAGCGCGCTTGCCACTCTTATTGGAATATTCCCTCATTAGCGGTTCAGGGGGTGTGGGCCAGGGTTATAACTTCTACTCTCAGAAGCCTTGAATTTTTTTCAGTGTCCCAGAAAAACGGACCCTGTATACAAGCAGTCTGTTATTTGGACACCAGACTACCAAAGGAAGTAAAGATATAAATCAGTGTGAATTAAGAATATAAACGAGGGACTGGGGGGTGGGGGGGTGTAGTTCAATGGGAGGAAGGTTGCCTAGCATGCCGGAGACCCTGGGTTTGGTCCCCAGTATACAACGCACATACAACACATGTGTATGTAGAAATATATATAATTGCATGTATATATAAAGAACTTAAATTATACTTGGAAATTAAAATACTAGCAAAAAATAAAAAGTAACACTTAAAATATGAACAGTAAAAAAATTAGCAGGGAAAAAAATAAGAAAATTGACTCTTCAAATGAGGAATAAAAATAAATCCTGACTCGGGCAAAAAGAAAGTTTATTCAAAAAGTTTTTTTGTGATAAAAAAAAATACACTGACTTCAGGATCTGCAGGCATCTCAGAATCAAAGGATTTTCTTTTATATTCAGGGATAAGAATAGTTAAGAACTTTTGAGAGCCAAATGGGCAAGCAAATGGGAAAGTGAGAAAACAGACTGATAGAATTAGTCTGACAGGAAATGATTCCCTCTAAGGTCAGCCATTCTGCATTTGAGTGCTTACTTAGAATTTGGGACAGGCCCAAAGTTCAGAGGCCTGTCAGAAGGAGAGAAACTTGAAATTTGGTCAATCTCAGTGGGTAAGTAATGAACAATTGTGAACATTTGGCCACAAATCATAGCAATAATATATGCAAATTTTGGATAAGTCAGAAATACAAATGAAGGAACAATATGAAAACAAGTGCCCCACATACTCACCTCCCACAACCAACAGAAATACAATCCTTCTGATATTTTTGCAATAATAGGATCATTAGATCCAAAAAAAGATTAATTTATCTCTTTGTACCAAACAATTCAGAGTGAACATTATCACTTAGTATTGTTTTATAGCATTGTCTTCATTATAGGCCAATAATAATACAATAGAGAATGGAATCTCATTTATAACAGAAAAAAAAAAATAAGCAACACAGAAAACACTGGAGAGTAGAACCTGATTTCCAAAGTGATCACATTGTAATGTTCAAAATACCCAGCATCAACAAAAATTTCATGGCATATAAAGAAACAACTATATGGTTCAAAGAAAAAATAGCAAAAACCATCTGTGAGAAACATGATGTTGGACTTACTAGGCAAATATTTTAAATTAACTAACTTACATATGCTTGAAGAGTTGAAGTAGAATGATGGATGGTCAAATAGACATTAAGAATAAGAAATTCACCTTTACGCCATGTGCAAACAGAGAAACAACATGTATCCCATTTGTTTACATTAAAAAAAAAAAGTTAAAAAAAAAAAAGAATAAGAAATTCATAAAAAGTTCTGGTACTGAAAAGTACAACAGCTTCTTATAGTTTACATCTTAAATTACCCCCAAAGACCATGTGTTAAAGGCCTGGTTGCCAATCTATAGAACTATTAGAAGATGGGGCCTAATAGAGGAAATTAGGTCATAGGAAACATGTCCTTGAAGAGGCTATTGGGATTCTGGCCCTTCTCTCTCTTTGAGGTGAGGTGAACACACATTCCCCACCATGAGTACTGCCTTGCCACATATCCAAAGGCAAGAGGATCAAGTGACCATGCACTGAAACCTCTGAAACTGTGAACCCAATTTTCACCATTTCCTTTCATAAGGACCAAAATCTAATATGACTGGATGGAATCAGTAGTAAAACGGAAATGACAGAGGATAGAACCCATGAACTGGAAGGCAGATCAGTGGAATTTGCACAATCTAAACAATAGAGAGAAAAATGATGGGAAAATAAAGTTAACAGAACCAAAGGACGAATGATCTCGCTGATAAGCAGATGATGACACATAATGGGGGGTGGGAGGGGTTAGTGTTAGGATTAGGGTTAGGTTTAGGGTGAGGGTTAGGGAGGGGGGCAAGAATGGAGGAAGGAAGGACTGTATAAAGGGAAAAGAGGGGTGGGAGGGGTGGGGGGAGGGAAAAATAACAGAATGAATCAAACAACATTACCCTATGTAAATTTATGATTACACAAATGGTATGCCTTTACTCCATGTACAAATAGAGAAGCAACATGTATCCCATTTGTTAACAATAAAAAAATAAAAATAAATAAATAAAAATAAACAAGATAATAAATAAATAAAGTTAACAGAGATTCAGGAGCCTGTTGAGATGACAACAAAAAATAGAGTATTGTGGTCCCCAAAGGAGAAAAGAAAGTGGAACTGGAAAAGTATTTGAAGTAATAGTGACTAAAAACTCCCCAAATTTGGGGGCGGGGGAACCAGAAAACAAAAGCCTCAAAGCATACAGATTCAAGAAACTGAGGAAATAAATCCAAAGACTTTCACACTAAGACACACCACAAACTTGTGGGAGTTAAAGATAAAGAAAAAAATCTTGAAAGGGAGCAAAGACACATGACTTAAGGGGAATGTCAATTTGAATAGCAGTGAATTTCTCATCTAAAACAATGGAGGCCAGAAAGAAGTGCACACATTTTATAAGGGGGAAACAATTGAAACATAGATGAAGAATAACCAAAATAATTTGTCACTAGCAAATTTATTCTGAAAGACAAATTAATCATAAAAAAGTTAATCATAAATACAAACTTAAAGAAATGCTGACAAAAATTTTGAAACAGAAAAGACAGAAGAACATAGGGTTAAAAGATAAATAAGTGACTATCCTACTAATGAATTTCTTTAAAAATAAAACAAGTTTATAAAAATGGCATATTTATGCCTAACATGTTAATAATTTTTTAAAAAATGTAAATAGTCTAAATGCAACAATTAAAAGAAATTGGAAGAGCCAATTTTTTAAAATGGTCCAACCATAAACTATTTATAAGAAACTTCTGCTGGGCATGGTGGCACACACCTATAATCCCAGTGACTCAGGGAGGCTCAGGCAGGAGGATAGCAAGTTCAAAGCCAGCTTCAGCAACTTACCAAGGCCCAGACTCTAAATAAAAAATATAAAAAAAGAGCTGAGAATGTGACTCAATGGTTAAGTGCCCCTGGCTTCAATCCCCAGTACAAAAAAAAGAAAAGAAAGGAAGTTAACTTCAGATCAATACTACAACCAGGCCCAGTGATACAAACCTGCAGTCCTAGCTACTTGGGAAACAGGCAGGATTGCTTGAGGCCAGGAGTTTGAGGTCAGTTTAGGCAACACAATGAGATTCTGTCTCCTAAAATAAATCACAGATAGATTGAAAGTTAAAAGAGGAAAAATATATTAATATTAAACAAAATATTAATTACTGTAAAAATATTAAACAAAATCAGGAGTAATCTAATAGCAGATAAAACAGAATTTTTCTGAGCTAGGAAGGCAACTAGAGAATAGACAAAGAGAGACATTACATAATGATAAAAAGGTCCTTTTACCACCAAGAAGAAATAATAATCCTAAATGTGTACACACCAAACAGCAGTTCCTCAAAACAAATTAAATGAACACTGATAAAAGGAGAAATAGGTAAATTCAAAATTATAGTTAGGGACTTCCATACACTAATTTCAGCAACGGATAGGACCACTAAACAATAAATCACAAGAATATAGAATTGGACATATAATCAGCCAAGAGAATCTTGTTGACATGTGAACAGTCCACCTCAAATCAATGAAATATACATTTTTAAGAGGCTAAATAAATGTACACTACAAGTGATCATGTTAGATCATAAAATAAGCCTCATCAAATTTAAAATGATTGAAATCATTTCAATTATCTTTTTTGACCATAAAACTTGAAATTAATATTGGAAAAACAACAGGAAATCTCCAAACACTTGGAAAGTTAACAACACATGGCTAAATAATCTATGGGTGTATAAGGTATCGGATGAAATTTTAAAAATATATAGAGCTGAATGAAATTGAAAATATAGCATATCAAAATATGTGAGATGCAGGTAAAACAGTGTTGAGAAAAGAAATTGTGTAGCTCTAAATGCTTATATCAGAAATAGAGAAATATCGCTGGCTCTTTGCGGTTCCAAAATCCGTAGATATTTGTCACCGCTTGCAGCAACAACTTGCACAGGTCTTATGGGTGGTGGACTGGAAACTGAGGCACTTCTATCTTTCTCTTTAGTGCACTGCTTTCTTGCTTGTTTGTTTATAGAGGATAGAGGAAATGAGGTTTACTTGCTTTGAGAGGAGAGAGAGAGAGACTTTGCTCATCAGAGAGAAAGAGACTTTGCTTAAGAGAGAGAAACTTTGAGAGAAGGACAGGCTTTGCTTAGAGGAAGAGAGACTTGCTACGCCTCACTTAAGTTCTGCTGCTTCCCACTGGTGCATCCTGCATCCTGTGAACTAAGGATGTGTCTACCTAAGGTGCCCTAGTGATGTGTCTCAGTTCTCCGCTCTGTGATCTGCCTTCCGCCGCTGCCCCTACTCGCTGCTGCGTGTGTTTCCCTCTTGCTGCTGCCATGCGTCTAGCTGCTTTTTTGTGTCCCTACTAGCTTCTGGCTGCTATTTGTGTGTGTGTCCCTACTAGCTGCTGCTGCGTGTGTTCCTTACTTTCTTCTGGCTGCTGCTGTCTCTGTCTCGCTCCGCCTACGCTTATATCACCTCCAGGAGGTGGAGAGCAGGGCCACACCTCTTACACAAAGATTAGGCGAGTTGCTCTGAGCAGGCAATTAGTGCTCGAGAACACATGGGCATACATCGTGTGCGTGAAAGATAAAATCACCTGAGTGTGCTTATGTCAATTAACCTCCTCACTGCCGATGTGATCAGGCACCATCCCGGCACCACCAACATGGCACAGCCCCCAACAGAGAAAGTTGTCAAATCTATTATCTAACTTAATACCCCAAGAAACACTAGCAAAAGAAGTACAAAATAGACTCAAAGCAACTACACAAAGAAAATACTAAAGATTTGTATGGTTCAAATATGATATTTCTCCACCAATACTCAATTTGGGCGATGGTACCCAATGTAACATTGAGAAATACTGGGGACTTTCAGAGGTTTGGGGGATCATGATAGATCTACCTTAATGAGTGATTTATGTAGTTCTTGCAAGAATAGATGCTCTTGAGAGAGTGGGTTGTTACAAATTGGATCAGCTCCTTTGTCCCATTTTTCTCTCTTCTGCACATGCCCACTTCCTCTTCTACTTTTCTGTTCATGAACCAGAATGTGGTCCTCAACAGAAGCTGAGAAGATATTGGTATGGAATTGTAAGCCAGAATAAACCTCTTTCCTTTATAAATTACTCAGTCACAGGTGTTTTGTTAAAGGAACAGGAAACTATCTAAGACAAGATCAGAACAGAAAATCAATGATATTTGGAAATAGAGAAAATCATTCATTGAAAGAAGATCTGGCTTCTAAAAAAGCAACAATAAAACTGGCAAATCTCTAGACAGATAAAAATGAAGAGAGTATGAGTCATCAATACAATAAAAGAAACAGAAAATAGAACTACAGATCATTTATTCCATAAAATGAGTAAGGCATGCAAGTTGATTGAACATTAAAAATCTCTCAGTGTAATCCACCATATCAACAGGCTAGAGAAGAAAAATCATGTGATCACATCTGTTGACGCAGAAAAACATTTTGATCAAATCTAATAACCATTCATGATTTAAAAAAAAAACTATAAGCAAACTAGGAATATAGGCGAACTTCCTTAACTAAATTTTCTACAAAAAATCTTACAGTTAACATCATACACAATGTTGAAAAATAAAATTCTTTCCCTTGACACTAGGAACAAGACATGATTATTTACCACTCTTATTCAATGTAACATTGAAAATTGTGGTCAATGCAAGAAGGCATTCCAAAAAAGTAATGAAAGGCAAATAAATTGGAAAGGAAGAAATAAAACTGTTACTCTTAGCAGATGACATTGTATCTTGTAGATAATCTATGTTGAAAATCCCAAAACTCTACAAAAATTGTTGAGACTTAATAAGCAAATACAAAAAGATCAGGATACAAAATTCATTTTATTTCTATATACTAACAAGAAACACATGGACACAAATTTAAAACATAATACATTTATAACTGTTCCATAGGAAATGGAATATTTAAGTATAAACATAATAAACCCATCATCTTATCCTGAATATTATAAAATGCTGAGGAAAATCAAATTTTCAAAGCCTAAATAAAAAGAAAGGCATATTATATTCATAGACTGGAAGCCTCAACATAGGGAAGGTGGGTACCGACTGAGTATAGAGAAGAAATAATGAAACAAGCATCTTGACAGGAAAGAAGAGTTAAGGAGTCCCTAACATTGGTATAGGGCTTTAGGTTGGACCAAGCCATTTATTACATCGTTCAAACTGAAAGTGAATGTGTCTCACTGGTATAGAGTCATTCCCTCCTCACTTTACCAATCCTTCACTCTCCATCAACCCCAACATAAACGGCTTTCAGCTAGAAATTAGGCATTATTTTAATCAGCTTTTTGTCACTGTGACCAAAAGACCTGACAAGAACAACTTATAGGAGGAAAAGGTTTTTGCCTCGTGGTTTCATAGGTTCAGTCCATTGTTGGCTGACTTCATAGCTCTGGACCCAAGGTGAGGCAGCACATCATGATGGAAGGGTGTGGTAAAGGAAAGCTCAGGACAGACAGGAAGCACAGAGAGAGAGGGCCACTTATCAGGGACTAAATAAAATCAGGAATTAATTCACTGATTAGGTTACAGCTCTCAGAAGCTAATAATCATTTCACCTCTGAGAATTTTTGTATTGTTTTCCACGAGTTTTTTGGGGGGGCACCTCATATCTAAACCATAAAAGTTATCCTCATCCTCAAAGGAATCAAAGGTCCTACACAAGTGTGAATATGCTGTGAGAATTTAGGGCAAGAAAGGGTCTTAAACTTTTATAGCTCCAATGGATGCAGCCACCTAAATCACTGTCTTTCCTGGTTCCTTGTGAGCAAGAGTTGTTAGACACAGGTGCCAAGCGATTCAGGGGAGAGCTGCAGTCTCATGTGGCAGGCATAAATAAAAAGTCCCTAAATACAGTACTCCCCAGATGCTGGGAGGTATACAGGTAAGGGGTGATAGGCCCCAGGTTGAGGCAGCAAAGAGAAAAAAATAATCTTTCCCATGTGCTTAATTAAGCATCTCCTAAATCTAGCATCCAGCACACTCTAATCCTTCTTTCCTGAGTCAATTCTCCAAACAGGAAGTAGCAAGATCTTCTAGAAAGGGTTGTAACTCCAAACAAGTACCTGTTAAACTCCTGGTGATGGGGGAAACTGCCTAAATTCAACTATCCTAGTTTCAACAGTCATCATAGTGAAGAAAAAAAGTATTAAAGTGGTAATGTGGGTGAGGCCCTTTGGGTCATTTCAATGTGCTCTTCTGTTTTTGTAGGATGTCTTAAGCTTGGAAATATCTGCCTCATACTTAACAAAATGCCTTATCCCATTGGTAGGTAAAGAGTTGCAGGTAGAGAAAAATGTTAGTAGGACCAACTTCCTTGCCATAGCCACCAGTTATTGGCTTATATTTAGCATAACTTTCTCACTTATTGGCTTCATTGGAAATTGGCGATAAAACAAATCTCTGGAACTGATAGTTTTGCCTGTTGGAGACTCTAATGAAAGTTCCCTTTAGGATTTGGGACCTGGGATATTGCCACAGATTTTACATGTAACTATTTGGGAAAGGAGCTATTAGTTGCTTTTGAGCTGTCACCAAAATTGAATGCCTGACCCATGGAAACCTGACAAGTCTCCAACCTAGTATGACCATTTTGAAAATGAGACCATTGAACTGCATGATTGTTGAAATAGAAAGGCCCCAATGGCCTCACTTGTCCAATAGACATAACCTACTGTAAAATTCAGTAGCCTACAGCTGTATGCAAGAAAGTGGCAGCTTTCCTTCCTCCATTAAAAGCGCACATGGAAGTTCACTCCATGAACAAAACTCAGACTTCTTTCTAACTATGCAGATTAATGAAATCCCTCTTTGGGGCCACAAATTGGGGAAACAAATTGTGAGTGATGATTGAATTGTCCAGATCCCTCATGGATATGCCCATAATTAAAGCCCATTTGGAATCAGTGAGCACCACCCAAGTTTCTCCATTTGCAGCATGGATTCAACACCCAACAGGACAGAGCAATACGTTTGCTTTCTTAGATGAAGTGGAAGGAAAAGACTGTTGCTGATGCAGGAGCTACTGCTGCACATCAAATTTGTGACTGGTGGTCAGGTGACTCCATTCCCTCTATCACTGAGAAACCTGAGTGCCTCAGTCACCCAAACCTTTTAAACATTTTTAATCACCATCAAACTAATGAAAAAAGAATTGTATTGTGCTGTAGTTTAACTTATACTTATCCTAACCATTACCAATGTTAAGAATCTTCTCATATGCTTCTTAGATTTTGACTTCCTATTCCATGTATGTTGTACTTTGAGCATTTTTTCTGTTTGGTAATGCATATGTGTGTGTTAGTAGTGGATCTTTATGCATATTATGAACAGATTCCTTTTATAGGGTTATGATGCATGGTTATGTTTGCCATTTATTTCTTAAAGATATATTGATTGATATATTGATTTTTTGCAATTGTATTGATTTTCTATATTTTCTTTATTCAATACTGTGATTTATCATGTGATATCTGTTCATTCTTTCACTTAGTAACTAACTCTAGTCAGAATATACCCATATTCTTCAATATTGTTTTTGATAATTTTATAGATTTAATTTTAATATTTATATATTTATATATTTAATTCCAAAAATGTATTTGTTCATGCATATGAATTGGAGATTTTACTTTATTATAAACCAAATATATAGGCAATTATGCTGTCAGTAATTAAAAAACAACTACTAAGTTGGGCACTGGGTGTACTTAGGAGCTAAGACAGGAGTATTGTTAAGTTTGAGTCCAGCCTGACCAACATAGTGAGACTCTTGCTCAAGAATTAAAAAATAATAATAATAAAAAAGAAACCTACTAGAGTAGGGTGACTTTAACTGCAAGTGACAAAAAACAAAATAACAACAACCACCAAAAAAAAAATATCAATACAAACTTCCTATCCTTCACCACAGAAATCCAAATCTAGGCACTGGACAACTTAAGTTGATTCAAGTCACTTAGTGATGTGATGCCATTACAGCCCACAATTCTGTTCCATCTCTTCTCTCTACCAATAGCTGTTTCTGAAGTGAGAGAGATTGATGGGAAGGAGCACACAGAAACTTTCTTGGGCAGTGGAAATGTGTCTTAATAGAAGTGTGGGTTACATGAGTATGTGCATTTTTCAAAACGATTTGAGTTCAACCTAAAATTAATGAAGCCTGGAGAAATGAAAGAATTAAACCTTAAAATGAAAAAAAAATCCCACTGAATATTCTCAAAAGCTTTAAAATTTTTAAGTACCATTTAACTTAGAAACTTTCATCATAGGAAAATTCTCTAAATAATCAGAAATCTGAGATGCATAGGCTTAACTGGGGAATAAAATATTGTTAATACAAATATTAGGGTAACACTTTTTAAAAAGTTATATGTGTAAATAAGGGGTTGTTGCTTATCAGTTAAAATACTTACACAGATACACATTTATTGACCTGGAAATAAGTGCTATAATTAATTCAAAATCAAGTTATAACAGAATATATAAAAATATACATACATATTATTATATTCAAAAATATATCACAGTATATGCATCAAAATATTAATAAATACAATATTACAGTGGGCACATGTAATAGGCAGCCCTTTAAGATGACTCCAATATTTATGCCCTGTGTAATCCCCTCCCCCTTTCATAAACTCTAATAAAATATGACAAAAGTACTGGCATGTTCCTTCTGTGAATAGGCTAAAAAAGTCTGTCACCTCCTTCTTGCTGGAACTCTCCTGCCCTCTCTCAATTGCTCACTTCTATGGAACTGGTTCTCATGCTGTGAGCTATCCCATAAAGAGGCAAACAGCAAATATGTCAAGGAACTGAGGGCGTACTCCAGCCATGAATCAATAAGGACATGAGGTTCTGGGCTCAAAATCCTGCAAGAAGAGAGTCCTATCAACAACACTTGTGAAGAGCTTGGAAGCAAATCCTTTGACAAGATCGCCTCATGTGACAGCCTGATTAGCCTTGTAAAAGATCCTAAAACAGAGGATATGCTAACCCTGCCTGAATTTTTGACCCACAGAAAATTGAAGATCATAAATGTTGTTTAAAGCCACTAAATTCACTGAGTAATTTGCTATGTACAATAAATAGCTAATGAAGCAAGAAAAAAGATAGGTTGATTATGCTGTTGTAAAATTCTTTCAGCAAATGTAAAGTGGAAAAATATTAACCCAACATGGGTTGTGATAAATTAAGGATAAATATTGTAATCTCTACAGCAATGCTTAAAAACTAAAGGGAAAAACTAAAAGACAACCAAGGAGATAAAATAGAATTCTAAAAAAACACTCAGTTCCTGTATAATAAATTAAGAAAATAGTAAAGAACAGAGCAAACACTTAGAAATACAATAGACAAAAACCTAATCCATTCATATTTACTCCAATTGTAAAGAGAATTAATGCTCCACAAAAAAAGATAGAGATTGTTAGATGGTATAAAAATCAAGAACCAAGTAGATAACTATTTAAAATAAATAATGGCATTGATTAAAGGACACAAAAAGGTTTAAACTAAAAGGACTGAAAATACCACATTAACAGTAATCAAAAGAAATCAGATGTGGCCATATCAATATGAAACAAGGTAGACCTCAAGAAAAGGTACATTACCAGAGAACATTATATTAATAAGAACATTTCAAAATTATTTGAAAAATCAACTACCAGGAAGATGCAGCAATTCTGAAAGTGTATATACCAAATAACAGGGACGCAAAATACATGAAACAAAATGTTATACAAGTAAAGGGATAAATAGATTAATGCAAAATCATAGTTGGAGATATTAACACTTCGTTTTCAGTAATTTATAGAACAAGGATTTTTAAAAATCTTTTTCTGTATAGAGCTTTGTATTATACCACTAATCAGCATACCCTAATTGACATTTGAAGTACACTATACTAAACAAAGCAGAATACACATTCTTCTCAAGTACACATGAAATACTTACTAAAACATATATTCTGGGTCATTAGTTTTTTTAATGAATGTCAGGATTGAAATTATATAGAATATGTTATTGAGCACAATAGAATTAAATTATAAATTAATAAGAAAAAGATCAATATATTTCCCAATATTTGAAAACTAAGCAATCCCATCTAGTCAATACACAGGCAAAGAAGAAATCACAGTATATTTTTTAAAAAATGTTTTAAACCGAAAAATTTAAAAAAACTACAACACATCAAAGCGTGTGTTGTTGCTAAAGCAGTACTTAGAGGAAAATATGTAGTTATAATTGCATGTACTAGAAAAGAATACATGATAAAAAGTAATTCATATAGACTTCTAAAGTGTAAAAAAATTGTAATTTAAAACCAAAGACTGATGAAGTTCTATAAGTGAACCTTTACAAGTTTAAAGAACATTTACAGGTTCAGAGAACTAAGAACAATCAAGACACTATCAAATTGTTAAACTTACACTACCCTACACTTATATTACTGCATTTACTCTAAAACCACCTTATTTGAGACATCATGGTATTGGCACAAAAATTGACTATAGACCAGTAAGAAAAAAAGACTGATTTATAGAACACACATGCAGGATCAATTGATTTTCAATGTGATACCGATAAAATTCAATGGACAAAGAAAAGTTCTATCAACATTTTGATGCTGGAAAAACTAGATACCTTAGAAAAAAAATAATCTATTCATATATCATACCACACACAAAATTCAAGTTGGATCATAAGACTTAAACATAAAAACTAAATCTATGGGGTTTTTAGAAGAAAAGATGGGAGAATTACTTTATGATACTGGAGTGAGCAAATATTTTTAAAGGCAACACAGAAGGAACTGATGAGAAAATTTTAAAAAACAAAATAAATGCAAACAATAAAAAACGATGTCAAAAAGACATGAATAAGAAAGTAAAAACTCAAATGGTCTGGGAGAAAATATTTGCTATCTGTCTCCATTTAGACTACTATAACAAAATGTCATAGACTGGGTAACTTATAAACAACTGAAATTTGTTTTTTACAGTTCTGACAGATGGGCAATCTGAGAACAAGGAGTGGGCAGATTCAGTATCTAATGAAATCTCTCTTCCTGGTTCATAGATGGCCGTTTTTTCATTGCAGCCTCACATGGAAGAAGGGGCAGGGATACCTCTTGAGCCTCTTTCATAATAACACTAATCTCACTTATGAGGATTCTGCTCTCATGACCTAATCACTTCTCAAAGATAATATCTCCAACCACACAACACCTTGGGGTATTAGGATTTCAACATCTAAATTTTGGAGACACACAAATATTCAGTCTGTAGAAACATATATCCAATGAAAATTTGGCATCAATAATTTGTAAAGAAGCTCTACAAATAAATAATTAAAAGACCCGATTAAAAATGGACAGAATTCGAATGCTTATTTCACAAAACAATGTGGACAGACAGTAAATAATCACATTAAGAGGTACTCAACATTACTATTCATCAAGGAAATGCAAATTTAAAACACAGTAAGATACTGCTACATACCCACTAGAATGACTGAAATGAAAAGACCAAGTGTTGAAGATATGGCACAGTTAGAGAACTCTCATAAATTACTAGTTGCATGACATCTTTATAAAAATTATTGGGTAATTTCTAATATAGTTAAACATCTGACTTAGCAATTCCACAATTTCAAAAAAAATGACATAAAATGCTTTCACAAGGATTTTTAGCTAAATATCAAACCTGAGAAGGGGGGATCATGAGAACACCTGAAATATGAGTGGCATGGGACTTGTGATTGCTGTATAAAGTGAAGGAAATCTTGTGAACATGGGACCTTTCAAAATTGTTGGGGCCTCAGTTGATGTTAGAGAATTGAAGAACTGGGGATGGAAAAGGTCTATGTATTTAGTTTTCAAAAAGAAGAAAAAAATTATCTTACTCAGTGTCAGAAGTGTTGTGAGTAACAGCAACTCAGGAACACTATTCCATGACTTTAAAAAAATAATAAACATCAAGTAATGCAAAGACAAAAATGAATCTTAAATGCATAGTTAAGTGTAAGTAGCCAATATGAACAGCTAAGATTCCATTTATCTAACACTCTGGAAGAAAGCAAAAGTATGCAAATGTTCCCAGACACAAGTCTGACTGTTCATCATACAGTAGACCATGTACAGCAAGAGACAAAGTACTGAGGCAGGGAAGGAAATTTTATTTGAAAAACCAGTTGGTCAAGAATGTGGAGTATTCCTGTCTGAAATCCATCTTGCCAGGATGCTGATTTAGGCAGTTGATGGCTACTCCCAGACTGTGGGCACTTTCTCACAGTTGTGATACGTGATCACAGACTGGTGGGTGCCTTATCACAGAGAGTGGGTCAGATGATGCATATCTGATCTTAATTGCCTAGTAATTAGATGCTTTTCAGTTCAGCAAATATCAAGAACAAAGATCATATTTCCTCAGGCTATTTTTGTCAGTTTGCCCACATACAGATTCTGACATATTATACAATGGACAGGTTAGAGAGGGTAACTACCCTGAGGCCTTCTTGCTATCACCAAACTCATGGTAATGAAATAAAACATACTTCACTTTATTATTGTGGAAGATAAGAGTCAGAAGAGGTTAAGTAGGTAGTTGGGCACAAGATTTGTCTCAATGCTTGATTTCAGAATCAGTAAGCATATTAGTGTTTGCTGATATCCTGGGGGAACACTGAATATATGAAGCATAGGATAATTTTTTTAGGACAGCACAGCTATTCTTTATGATATAGTAATGGTGAATTTGGGACACACTGCATTTGTGAAAAGGCATAAAACTTTACAGCACAGAGTGAACTTTAATGTAAGCATTAAAAAAAACATTTGGTTAGTCAGGGATCCAAGAATAGAATTCAGAACTAAAATAATCTTAGTACATTGTAAATGTATGAAACAACATAACTAGATGAAGTGGTAGAAGTGCTGACTTCAATCACTATAGAGATGATGATTTTTTTATGGTATTGGGGATTGAATTCAGGGTCTCACACTAGATAAGCCAGGGCTCTACCACTGACCTACATTCCCAGCCCCTGTACTCTTGATAAAGTGGTTTAACAAGGGAGTTCTAGTTAACAGTTCTGAAACCACTATACATGCATATTGGATTTGAACAAACTAAAAGGGTGGTGGATAGAAAGAACCAGATTTCTCACAGTTAGGGTGGGAGTTCACACACATGCAAGAGGAATAGGCTAAAATGATCAATGGCATAACTGATTATAGCAGAAGGCATCAATATTAACTCATGCTTAGCTTCATATTAAATCACAGAAGATTGTTATGTATATAAATATTTAAAGATATATTCCTTTACAAGGGTTAGTGTACATACACATACCTTCTGGCTTTGTCAACTGACAGTGTCTTGAAGGAATAACATATTAGTAGCAACAAGCACAGCTAACACTCCATTCTTACTTTTTAATACCATTATCTAATAAAAGAAACCAGAGCTCTTTGGAGAAATGGTTGATTCCAGGACTGGGGTAGGAAATGTACAAGAGAAGTAAGGAGCATCTTGAAGTGCCAGAAAGTAAGGAAGTATTCAAATAGAAACACAATAATAGTGACATCTAAAATGTATACAAAGCATTCCACTTTCAACTTGAGAATGTGAGAAACTCTGAGGACTTGCTCCCCAGGGAAAGTGATAAAACTTCAAAAGCAACCTTTGAAAGTCTGTAAAAATCATCCTAGGTGCACTCAGTAAATGAAACACTTGTTCAAGAAAATCTACTAAAACTCAGTAAGAACAGCAAGAGTCTGTGGTACCTAAACAAAGATCTCACCTTCATTCCCATTTGAACTGTTACAGTCAAGAATACAGAGCTCCCTCAATTTTCACTTAGAAGGCCATCTTCCCAGAAGAGGCAATAAGTGGACATTTCTCTCTTGCTCCAAGCTATCTGCTGCCAAGTCTAAGGTCCTGGTGAGTACAGCTGAGAAGGAGCTACCTATTTCTTTCCAGCTACCACTAGTGAATGAGAGCCTCTACATTGGCATGGTGACATTGAAAATACTCTGGCCCCAATCTCTGAGGATGGATTCATGTACAGAGAAGAAAGCCCAAGAAGGCTAAGAAAGCTAATACTCATCTATCTGATCAGGGCTGCCATTCAGGGAGAAGGGCACTGTTATCATGGCTCCAAAATTATGGTTCAGAGAATTTGTCATGGGGAAGAAATGGGTTATAGAACAGAGAACTCCAAGTCTCTCCTCAAATAAACTGATTTTCAAGAGAGTATGGGAAAATTCATGCTTAAAAACACTTTCAAAAAAAGCGGTGATTGTGGGAAGTGATGTCAACAAGGTGATGAACTAAGAAGCTTCAGGCCCTTATTCCCTCAAGGAGAAACTGAGTTGACAGCAATATGGGTATGAAAATACATGTGTGAGATCTCTAGAAACCAATGAAGATGCTGCAGCACCCAGGTTAACACACAGCCAAGAAAAAGGACTGCATCAAGAATGGTAGGAGAATGTGGCATATTTTGCTTAGTCTCACTCCACCCCCTCACAGTGTAGTATAGTACAATTAGGGAAAAATTTCCCCCAATTCCTGGCTCCTCTCTCAGAATGGAAAGAAACATAGAAATTTTATTCACCATTCTATCCTGAAGACCGCCCAAGGAACTGATCTCTATCTCACATGTCCTCAGGCATTGATGGAATGGCAGCATAGTGTGTGTATCAAATTGGAGACTGCTAAAAACACAGGTAAGTTCATTAGAGCAGCAAGGAGGAAATGATGGACAAAAAAGCTACAGATATTCAGAAAAAAATTAATGAAATGCCAATGATAAGGCTTTTCCTATCTATAATTACATTAAATGTACAAGAATTAAAGTCCCTAACCAAAAGTATAGATTGGTTGAATGTATTTTTTCCATATTTTTATTGGTACATTATAATTGTACATAATGATGGGATTCATTGTTACATATTGATACGTGCACATGATATAATAATATAATTTGGTCAATATTGTTCCCTAGTATTTGCCTTTTCCCTCTCCTCCTCACTCCCCCTGGTCCCTTTCATCTGCTTTCTTGGTCTCCCTTCAATTTTCTTACTATCCCCCCATTGTTTTTGAATCTTTTTCCTTTCTAATTTCAGCATATGAGAGAAAATATACAACTCTTGACTTCCTGAGTTTGGCTTATTTCACTTAACATAATTCTTTCAAATTCTATCCATTTCCTGGCAAGTGACATGATTTCATTCTTCTTTAACACTGAATAAATCTCCATTGTGTATATATATCACATTTTCTTTATCTATTCATCCATTGACAGATACTTGGGCTGGTTCCATAATTTGGCCATTGTGACTTGTGCTGCTAAAAACATAGTTATGAAGTATTGCTATAGTATGCTGACTTTAATTCTTTAGGATAAATAACAAGGAGTGGTATAGCTGGGTCATATGGTGCTTCCATGCCTACACTTTTGATGAAACTCCATACTGATTTCCATAGTGGTTGTACTAATTTATAATCCCACCAACTGTTGAGGGCCGTCTTGGACAAGACGGCACCTGGCAGTGAGCCAAAGGGCTCTGGCTGCAAAATAAGGAAGTACCTAAAAAGGTTGTTTGCTGTTACTAGTTCCTTGGAGACTTATGATGTGTTAATGCCAGGCTTGGAATTGGCTATCTAGTATCATGCAGCACATGGACAGCTCGTGATTTATGTAGTGTTACGCTGGCATTCCCATGCATGCTCTCCTGCATGAGAAAAAACTTTGCTATAATTGGCTGATAAGCTAGGAGCGGGGGAGAGGAGAGGAGAGGAGGGAGAGAGAAAGAGAAAGAAGAAGGCAGGAGACAGAGAAACAGGGAGGATGCAATAAATCTCGTCAAACTAAAAGATTAGTGGTGTCTCCTTTCTCCGCGCTGGTTCCACTGGACATAACAACCAACAGTGTAAGAGTTACTTTACCCCCACTTCCTCTCCCGCATTTATTATTATTTTTATTCTTGATGGCTGCGATTCTAATCAGAGTGAGATGAAATCGCATTGTAGTTTTGATTTGCAGTTCCCTAAATGCTAAAGATGAACATTTTTTCATGTTAGTTGACCATTTGTATTTCTTCTTTTGAAAAGTGTCTGTTTAGCTCATTTTCCCATTTATTTATTGGGTTGTTTTCTTGCAGTGTTAAGTGTTTTGTTTTGAGTTCTTTATATATTCTGGATGTTAGTTCTATGTCTAAAGAGTACCTAGCAAAGATTTTATGTCATTTGTAGGTTTTCACTTCATCTTCTTAATTGTTTTCTTTTTTGTGTGTAAGGTTTTTGATTTGAGGGCATCTTAATTGTTTGTATAATTACCTGAGTTTCAGGAGTCCTACTGAGGAAGCCTTTGTAGTGGTAATCCTGTATTTACTTCTAGACATTGCAAAGTCTCTAGTACATTTCCTATGCCTCCAATCCATTTTGAGTTGACATTAGTACAGGGTGAGAGATCAGGATCTAGGCTTATTCTTCTACATATGGATAATCAGTTTTCCCAGAACTATTTGTTTTAAAAGCTGTCTTTTCTCCAATGTGTGTTTTTTGGGTCCTGTGTCAAAGGTCAGATGACTGTATCTGTGTGAATTTGTCTCTGTGTCCTCTCTTCTATTCCATGGTTTATGTGTCTGTTTTTATGCCAGTACCACACATTTTTGTAGTATAATGTTGATTTGGGTATTGTGATATTGGTCTGTAGTTGGTGGGTTTTTTTCCCCCCTTTACATGTCCTTATCTGGTTTTGGCATCAGAGTGACACTGGCTTCATAAAATGAATTTGGAAGTATTCTGTCACTTTCTATTTCTTGGAATAATTTGAGGAGCAATGACATTTTTTTCTTTTTTTAAAATTTTATTTATTTTTATTTTTACAGACTGCATTTTGATTCATTGTATGCAAATGGGGTACAACTTTTTGTTTCTATGGTTGTACACAATGTATATTCACACCATTCGTTTAACCATACAGATCCATAGGGTAATGATGTCTGTCACATTCCACTATCTTTCCTTCCCCCACCCCCACCCCCATTTTCCTCTACATAATCCAAAGTTCCTCCATTCTTCTCTTCCCCCACCCTTCCCATCATGTATCATCATCCACTTAACAGAGAAAACATTTGGCCTTTAGTTTTTTGGGCTTGGCTTGGCTTATTTTACTTAGCATGATATTCTCCAACTCTATCCATTTACGTGCAAATGCCATAATTTTATTCCTGCTTATGGCTAAATAATATTCCATTGTGTATATATACCACAGTTTCTTTATCCATTCATCTATTGAAGGGCATCTATGTTGGTTCCACAATCTAGCTATTGTGAATTGAGCTGCTATAAACATTGACGTGACTGCATTACTATGTTTTTCTTTAAATGTCTTTTATAATTCATCTGAGAACACATCTGATCCTGGGTCTTTCTTTGTTAGAAGACTTTTCATTTATTCTTCTATGTCTTTTCTTATTACTCAATGGTTTAGGTTTTCTACGACCTCTTGATTCAATTTTGGCAGATCATCTATGTCTAGAAATGTATTCTTTTCTTCTAGGTTTTCCAATTTATTGGAGTATAAATTTTCAAAATAATCCCAAATGATCCTCTGGATTTCTGCAATGTCTGTGGTAATTTCTCTTTTTATCTCTAATTTTAATAATTTGGTTGTTTAGGCAAAAAGTTTGTCAATATTTTTTAATCAACTCATTTCATTGATTCTTGTATTGTTTTTTAATTATCTATTTCATTGATTCTGCTCATGATCTTAATTATTGACTTCTACTGGTTTTGTAATTGGTTTGTTTTTTCTTTATTAAAGGAGTTTGAGATGAATCATTAGGTTGTTTGGGATTTTCTGATTTTCTTATATAGAAATTCATGGCTATAAATTTTCCTCTTAGAACAGCCTTCAGAGTGTCTCAGAGGTTCTGGTATGTTCTACTACTATTCTCATTTGATTTAAGAACTTTTCTCCCCTGATTTCTCTATCACACATTAGTCATTTAAAAATGCATTGTTCAATCTCCATGTTTTCCTATATTTGATGTATGTTTATGTGTGTGTGTATTGATTTCCAATGCCTTTCCATTATGACCAGATAAAATGCAAGGAATCATATCAATTTTTTGTGATTATAAGAATTGCTTTGAGGCCTAAAACATGGTCTATTTTGAGGAAGTTTCCAGTAGCATCTGAGAAGAAAGTGAATCCAGCTGTTGTTGAATGAAATATTCTATAGATGTTTGTTATGTTAATTTGATTAATGTATTTTTAGGTCTAAAGAGTCTTGACTCAAAAAAATAACAGAATGAATCAAAAACTATTACCCCAGGTAAATGTATGATTACACAAATGGTATGCCTCTACTTCATGTACAAACAGAGAAACAAGATGTATCCCATTAGTTTACAATAAAAACAAATTAAAAAAAAGAGTCTTGACTCAGTTTAAGTCTGGGTGACATATCATTGGTGAGAGAAGTATGTTGAAACAACCCAGTATTATTGTTCTAAGGTCTAGCTGAGTCTTCTGTTGAGTAGTATTTGTTTTATGTAATTATATACACTGACCTTTGGGGCATAAATATTTGCTATTGTTATATCTTACTGTTGAATTGTTTCCCTTACCAGGATAAAGTTATCTTTTTCGTTTCTTCTGATTAATTTTGACTTGAAGTATGCTTTGTTGATGTGAGAGTAGCTACTCCTGCTTGTTTTCAGGGTCCATTTGTAGGGTATATTATTTTTCATCCTTTCACTTTCAGCCTGTTGATATCTTTGCCTATAAGCTCAGTCTCTCAGTACACCCTCAGTCCATTATGCCAGTCTATGCCTTTTAATTGCAGAGTTGGGACCGCTTACACTCAGTGTTATGTTAAAGAGAAATTTACTAATTCCTACCATTTTGATTGATTTCTGATGTTTAATTTGGTCATGCTTCTCATTTGTTTAGCCACTCTTCAAATGAGAATTGTCCATTTGTCAGTTTTGGAGTTTGTTCTATTTCAGTATTTATGTCTTTCGAGTATTTTAAAAGTATTTTCTGTAGTGCCAGTTTACTGCTCTATTAGATTCTGCTTCCCTTGGAAGGTTTTTATATATTTTTTTCTTCAAATCTGTAGGGTAGCTTTGCTATCTGGGTTGACATCTATTTTCACTTAGGGTTTAGAAAAAAATCATCCCAAGGCCTTTAGATTTTAGTGTGTATGCTGAGATATCAGAAGTAATTCTGAATGGTTAGCCTCTAATAAGCAACATAATATTTATCTCTAGAGGCTTTTAAAATGCTGTTCTTGTTCTGTATGCTAGGTATTTTCATTTTAATGTGTCATGGAGTTGTTCTTTTTTTTATCTTGTCTTATTGGGGTTCTGAATTCCTTTTGTATCTGGATATCCACCTTATTCCCAAGTTTTGAAAAAAACATGTTATTATGGAGAGGTTATCCATGTCATTCACCTGCATCTCACTGCTCTCTCCAATCTCAATGATTGTTAAATTTGAACTCTTAATATTGTTCCAGAGATCTTGCATATTCTCATGGTTATTTATTTTGTTTTCTTTAATACTGTCCTCACATTCAAGGTCAGTCACTTTGTCTTCCAGCTCTGACATTCTGTTTTCAGCGTAGTCTCCTCTATAACAGAGACATTCCACTAAACATTTTGATTTAGTATGCCTTTCATTTACAAGATTTCTGTTTGGTTCTTTTTCAATATCTCTATCTCTTTGAATTTTTCACTCATGTCCTGTTTTTCTATGTTCTCTTTGAATTAATTGGTCATTTAAAATAATCATTCTTTTGAATTCTTTATCTGGTATTTCATCTAATTCAATATCTTTGAAGTTAGTTGCTAGTGAATTATGAACCTTAGGACATGTCTTGTTGCCTTGGTTTTTCATATTTCTTATAGTCCTCTGTTGTTTTGTGCATCTGTTGGGATGAATTTCCCTTCCACTATTGTGTATAAAATTTTTCATGGCACAGTCTTCTGTTAGCAAAGAATTCTGGAATTTCAGGTTTTTGTGAAATTTTCAATATATTTTCAAGTGAGTTTTGTAGTATGGTTTCCCTGCTAGTGCTTTGGTGGCAATTAATGTGTTTTGATAGTTTGTATTATTGTCAGAGCTAGAGGATCCCACTTTCCCTGAAGGTTTTTCTTGTAGATCTTACAATTGTGTTCTATACAGTAGGTTTTGCAGTACACCCTCTGTGATTGAGCTTCTTCACTTAACAATTCTATGTATTTTAAGAAGTATAGGAGCAATCTAGATTGAGATCCCTCGTGGATATGGTATTCATGTCTATCTGCTAATTCTCTTGTTTTTGCTGTAGGAGTGGATGCTCATGAGTGGGACCTGAAGGCCTCCCATAGCTATTCATATTTGGATCCTGGTTATTGGTTGGAATTTTTTGTCTTTTGTATTCCACACATTAAAATATTATTGAAGTTTGAGCCTGGCTAGTTTGAGCAAGGTGTGCTGTTTATTGGCTGGGTTTTGGGTACAGCTCAGCAGAGAAGTCTCTATCCTGTGAACTTACTACTACTACTATTGCCAGTAGATTCCCAACACCTCACAGAAAAGGGGAAACAAACAACAGCAACAACAGCAGTGAACAATAAACATCTACTATGACACCTACAACATTAGTTAACACAAAAAGTGGAGTGGCAGGATCAGCAATTGCCAATGGTAATAACAATAAATAGCTGTGAATTAGATCTGGCATGAAAGTAAACAGCAGGTGTTAATTATGTCATCCACAGTGCTAATAAACACAACAACATCAATGGTTGGATCAGTAGAAACCAAATAGTTCTAAAAGAAGGTAAAATTACAGTTCATTAAGAGAAAACAAACTGTGATAAGAAGGTAAAAGAAACTTTAGGATGTTCAAAATATGAGCAGGAGAGATGTAAAACTATGGATATAAACAAGAAAAATAAATAAAAGAAACAAAATAATTTAATAGAGAAAGAGAGAATGAGAAGAAACGAAAGAGAACCAAAAACAAAAATAAGAAAACCTAGCTCTCAAAAGATAAAACCAAGAAAAACCCAAACTTTAAAAAAAATGATTAAAATGAGGAAAACCATCTCATTTACAATAACCTCAAAAAATACTTGAAAATTAATCTAACCAAGGAGTTAAAAGAGTTCTACAATTAAAATTATAGAACACTGAAGAAAGAAATTGAAGAAGACCTTAGAAGAAGAAAGACATGCCATGTTCTTGGATGGGCAGAATTAATATTGTCAAAATGGTCATAAAACATAGCAAAATACAGATTCAATGCAATGTCCATCAAAATACCAATAACATTCTTGAAAGAATTAGACAGAATAATTCTTTAATTCACTTGGAAGAATAAGAGACCCAGAATAGCCAAAGCAATCTAATCAAGAAAAGCAAAGCAGGAGGCATCACAATTCCTGATCTGAAATTATACTATAGGAACATAAACAGCATGGTATTGGCATCAAAATAGACATGAAGACCAATGGAATATACTAGAAGACACAGAGACAAATCCACATAGCAGCACAATGCACAATAGCTAAATTATGGAATCAACCCAGGTACCCAACAGTAGATAAACAGATTAAGAAATTGTGATACACACACACACACACACACAATGGAGTTCTACTCAGCCATAAAAAGACATTTTGCCATTTGCTGATAAATGGATGAAAATGGAGAATATCATGCTATGTGAAATAAGCCAAACTCAGAAACTCAAAGGTCAAACATTTTCTGTCATATACAGATGCTACAGTAAAATAAAGGAAAGGGGGAGGGAAGGATAGGATATGATAAAGATAAAGTGATTAGTAATGTAGAAGGAGATGGAGAGGCAGAGTAGAGGGATGGGAAAAGGGAGGCAATGCAGAATGAATTATTTAAAGCCATAATTTGTGCATATATAAGAACCAAGAAAATATACATAGATGAGCAAAAGGAAGTCTAGTAGAGGAAGGAGAGTGGGGGAGGGAAGGGAGGACAGAAGAGAAGGCGGAGGGAAAGGGGGGAATTTTACTGAAGTCAAATTCCATGCATGTATGAGTTCGTTGGGATGAATCAAATTACCATGTACAACTATAAAGCTCTAGTAAAAATAACTCAAAAATTCAAAAATTTCAAAAAAATGATTAAAATGAGGGAAAATAAAACAAATGTGTCTGTGTGTGTGTTCTGCATATTCATGAACTGATCAACACAGCAAGAACACCAAAACAAAAAATTCTTAATGAAAAATTAGAGTTGTCTCTGCTGAGGTGGTTGAAACAGTCAACAAGAATGAATGTCCATTGCTATACCAGACTGCCCTTCTTTCTCCTCCTCCTAGTGCCATGTACTGTTAGAAATATTGAAGTGCTGAAAGAAATCAAATATGTGCTTGGAAGTGGGCGGGCAAGTAACACTACTTATGCCAGAAGGGCAGGCTACAGAACCTGGTTAGCAATATGTGCATGGGTGGGTAGTCCACCTGCTTTTATCCCTAACACAGCACTCTCCACTTTGCCTGTCCTGATTGTTACCCAGAACTACTCCCATCAGGGCAAAGGGAAGGATTACAATTGGACATTATCAACTAAAGTTAAATATGATATTCTGAAGACAGACAATCCAGCTTTCTTTTTCTCATAGTACCTTTTAGACAGAGCATGATCTGAAGGTTTTAAACCTTTCCTCTTTTTGCCTTGCTCACTGAGCTGTCAGCTGGAATGGCCTACAGCTGCAGCTGGTTGAAATAGCTCAGTTTTCTTTCTCACCAGTATAATAATGTCGGAAGGAGTATAAAATACTGTTAATTGGAATTTTGTCTGGACAGAGAAGATCAATGTACTCCCAGGCTAAGACTGCTGCAGAATTTTAAAGTCCTGAATAGATTTTTGAAAAAAGATCCAATGATATATTGTTTATGAGACGTACATGAAATCTAAGGAGGCATATGGGACAAAAGTGAAGGGATGGAAAATGATATTTCATGAAATGGTAACCAAAAGAGAAAGGGAAGCTATTCTAACAGCAGAAAAAATAAATTTTAAGTAAAAAACTGCCAAAAAAGACCCCCCAAAAATGATATTGCCTAAAGATGAGTCAACTCACTAGAAGGATATATCCATATCCCAAGGGCATTTAAAAAAAGAATTATAACAACAAACCCAATTCCTAATCTTGGAATAGTTGACTCAACACTATCTCAGTCATTTTAAAATTTACAATCGTGGACAAAGGAACAAAAAAGATTTTACAAGGGGAGACTTTGCAAAATAAAGCTAATTTTTAAAAGAGAGGTATAAAACCAATGATTGCCATTGCTGCTGACACAATAGCATCCTAAAAAAAAAAAAAAAAAATAGGAGGATGTGTGCTAAAGGAATGCTTTGTTCTAGTTTATAAAGTATGTTTGGTTTCCCCGATATCAGAAGGCTTTTTTCTTAAGTTTGATATGTGAATAGTTTCTTACATATAAACAACTTTCCT
Organism: Sciurus vulgaris; assembly: GCF_902686455.1. Lineage (NCBI taxonomy): Eukaryota > Metazoa > Chordata > Mammalia > Rodentia > Sciuridae > Sciurus > Sciurus vulgaris. The sequence goes on along the minus strand of NC_136464.1, from coordinate 94,933,087 downwards.
TTAATTTTTGAGATGGGGTGGGGGTGGGGGGTCTTCCTATATAGCCCCGCCTGGACTCACTTTCAGGATCCTCCTACCTTAGCATCCTGAAGAGCTGGAATTACATGCCTGAGCCATCCAGCGGGTTTTTCCTAGCACGAAATTGGTAGTTTTTTTCTTTATCCCATAGAATAGTCATGCTGGCCGCAGATGTGTATACGAACCTATTTTCTGTTTCCAATAAATGTATATTCATAAACCACACTTAAGCATACCCTTTCCTTTGAGAATAAAAGACGCTGTTTTGGTCCACAACCTAGGGTGCACTGACAGTATGCTGGCTTCATGCAGAAGTGACTAATAGTAATCTCCCATTAAACTAGGCAAAAACTTCAGATGATCTCTAGAGACAGGGGGATGGTATACACCTGGAAGCACAAACTTGAGAAAAGTACTGAACAATTCATGAGCCAGATACCGTTTTAACTGCTTTTACAATGCAAACCGCCTTTGATTTTCATAGAAATTCTACTAGCTAGACACTGTTGATAGCTTCATTCTACACTAGAAGACGACGCACTGGAGGGCCGGTAACTCCGAACAGCATCCCTTTCCACAGCACAGCTACTTTTCCGACCCCAGCAGCCAGGACCCCCAATTCTAGCTTCCAGCCACCGCGCCGCACCGCCTCTCCCTTTGCGCATGCGCACCCCCGCCTTTTCCCCCCAACCCCTCCCGGTTCGTCGTCCCCGGCCTCCAGTCCCTCGTGGGAAACAATTGCCAGCCTCCGGGTCCACACGGCGAGGGAGCAGCGGGTGAGCCCGGGAGGGTTGGACAAAGGCCTAGGGGGCCCGGGGAGGCTCCGTAGACCGGAAGGAGGCGGCCGATGCTAGGCGGAGAGGAGGAGCTCCGCGGACCTCGCGGTGAGACCTCGGGCGTCTGCAGACTTTAAGAAGGGCATCCAGGCGGGTGCATCCCTGTCGGGGGAAGGGGCTCGGGTGTGGCGTGGGAACGCTACTGTTTGGGCTCGCGGGGTCCGCTCCGGTCCAGCCCCAGCGCTGAGCCGGCGGCGCCGTCATGTGGCCACAGGTGGGGAGTGCGTGTGCGTGTCGTGTGCTCTGGGCCCGCGGGGAGGGAGTGGGGCTGCGGCGGGCGGGGCTATAGGGAAGGGACCGCGCGTGCGTAGCATGTGTGACGTGTGCGCGACGCGCGCTTGACGTTGTGACGTGTACCTTTCGCAGGATCCATGGGGAAGGGGCGGGGCTGCGAGAGCCAGCCTGGTGTGAATGAAATACTCTGACAGAATAATCCACGCAAAACTCTTCCTTCTCTATTAACTATGGATGTTAAGAATATTTGCCGTTTGGGTTGTTTTGGGCACCTTCAGTGTTTCAATCGCTATTGTATAGATTTATGTATAATGTAGTCCTCTGGGAGGGTCCCAAAAGACCTCCCTTGCTTCTGGAGCTTGGACTGGTCCCTAAGGCTTTTGTATTAGTGAAGTGGAAAAGGAAAAGGACTGATCTATCTATCCACCAAGGCCCTTTGCTGGCCCTAACACCTGGATTCCAAGTTATCCCTTATTTGTTACTTGTCTATTATTTATTATGTATAATCATAACAGTATTCTGAAGCCATCGGAGGCTATGTGCTGGTGGAAGGTCTGGGACAAGTTTAAGAAGAGAGAGGTGAGCTGGAGCTGAGAGGGTGCACCCAGGCTGTACAGGAAATGTCATCTCTTTGGAGCATGGGCTGGAATGAAAGGCTCAGCAGCCACAACTAAGAAAATGTTGTCATCTGTCTCCCTAAATTCCTCTCTCACCTTTCCTATTCTGTTTACTCTTTACTGAGGCTAGCAGCTCTCAGTGTCCCATCTAAGGGTGGAATTTAGAGAAATGCTGAGGTTCCTGCTCTCCTGGCCTTATAGATTCACAGTATGGTAGTACAGGCAGGTCCTCTTTGTTTCATCTCATTTGAAATATTAAAAATAGTTGGTGAGAAAGTGATTCAGATCATGCAGTTTGTCATTGGCAGAACCAAGAACATAAGATCTTCAGATTCCTGGGCCATTGTTGTCCATTTTGTCATTATTAGGTCAAAGTTTTTTCTTATTAAAAGATCCTTTTGAGCTGGGCTCAGTGGCTCCAGGGACTGAGGTGGGAAAATCACAATTTCAAGGCCACCCTCAGCAACTTAGCAACATCCTAAGCAACTTAGTGAGACCCTGTCTCAAAATTTAAAAACAAGGAGGGCTGGGGAGACGTGGAGATGTGTCTTACTGGTAAATTGCCCCAGTACCAAAAAAAAAAAAAAAAAAGGAATTCTTTTGGGAAAACTGGAAGCCAGTTAGAACAAACATTCTTTAAAATCTTATCTTGCCTTAAACACTTCCATCCCTTACTGGGTGAGGGTTAGAGATTTCTTGGGTTATCTGACCTCAAGGGATTTATGGTGGTAACAGGTAAATAAATAATATGGTTTGAGGTGTAGTTTTTCTCCCATTACAACACTGGTACCCATACTATTTCCTTCTTTAGATTACTGTTATTTGTTAAATTCATCTTTTCATGTTTTTAATTTCTCTGTGTAACAGAACCTAAATTGGTAATAAATTCATAAGAAACTTGTTTACATGCACTCAGTGAAAAGTATCATATCTAAACTCAACATATATGGCAGCCACATATGGACAGGTAAGTATCTTGTTTGTGAAGCTGTATAGGAAAGTGAATTTAGGAACTGCAAGGCGGGCAAAGTCTCTCCTGACATCCTCCTTCCTTCTCTCTTAGCTTTCCCTCCTCCAATAAGAGCAGAAAATGAACAAATCCCAGGTGAGTGTTTTGTTTATTTACTCCCACTTTGTTTTAAGTTTATAAGGATTCATTTTTTTAAGGAGAAAAAGTAAAAAGTTTAATTAAGGGAAATGTAGAATAGCAAATTCAACATAGGGCAATTAGCAAAATTAGATGAACTTTTAATTTCATAAGATTATCCAAGTTAGTGTAAAATTCTCTGTGATCTTCCTAATAGCATCCCTGAAATAAATGTGATATATTGTCTATAATAATTTCATGGCTAGAAGCAAAGCAGTGCAGGAGGAAAACCCAGTGCACATACTTTCTGAAGACCAGACTGAGAAGTTTGAGTAGACTGCTCTCTGATGATCCTACTTAATCCAAGAATAAAACTTGAAAGATGTGGAGGAATGGAGGGGCTACATGTCCTCAAAGCAACATTCCTTAATGTGTTGGCTTGTTTAATTCTCAGTAGAGTCGCAAGTAGTTCTGGCTTATGTTTTGCATTTTTCATTTCCATTTCCACCTGATAAATACAGCCTTGTCCCATTACTACCACTCACCTGAATTAGTTCTAGAAAAAATCACCAAATCATAGTCAAAACCAGTGGATATTTTTGTCTTTGCCTTACTAGACTGTTCTACAGCATTTGATAATATTGTATTGACTTCAGTCTCTATTTTGAATGTCTCCTCTGTTGGTGTCTGTGACACCATCCTTTAAGCTCTCCCTGTTTCTAATTCTTGTTTTCCTCTCTAGCCCTCAGGAAGGCATCTTTTCCTTTTGCCCCAAGTTATTTTTTTGCCCAGATTTCCATCCTTGACCCACTTCTTCTATGAGTTTTATTGACTGGTTTCATGTGTTTTGATTTTTTTTTTTTGTTAATAAAATGCTTTTGAATTGGTAATATACTAATATGTTTTAAAAACTAAATGACTGTACTAATAAAAAATTAAAACTTCAGCCAGAAAAAAGATAATGTAAATTTTGCATTCCCTTTTTCTCCGCTTCTGCTGCTTCCTCTAGGCAGGGTGATATTTATCCTCCAGAGACAATTTCACTGAAAGAAATTCTGTACAATTAGTGTGCTGGGATAACTGGTGTATATTGAGACAGCCCCAAACTGGAGTGTATCGTCACACTACTATAGATCCCTACTTTTAAAAATAATTTCTTTTCTATCCTTCCAGTGTTTCTTTCTCTGGTTAAAAGAAAATATGCGTGCATATTCTCCCCCTCCTCCCTTTATATAAGAAGAAATCCATTGTCCTTTAGGGCTTCTCCAACTTAGATGGACCTGTGCATCTCTAGTGTCATGTTTATGTACAGATTCTTATTTAGTACATATAGATGGCATCTTGGATTCTGAATTTCTAATAAACTTCCAGCTAAAGTGAGTTCTGCTCAGGGGCACACTCTTTGAGTAGCAAGACTATATACTTATTTTCCATTCTTTTTTCACTTAACAACATGGACTAGAGATTTCTGTGACAGAACATGAATTGCTTCTTCTTTCTTTGTCACAATTACATGGTAATTTAAATGTAAATATTCAAGTTTATTAAACTACTTCCAACCTTTTGTTATTGCAACCATGTTAGAATAAGCAACCTTGTATGCAAATGTGTGTATGTATACATACACGCACACACACACACACACACACACACAGTACAAATATATTGGATAGATTTGTCGATTTGTCCCAGCACTTTATCAGCTTAGTGAGACTGTGAGACTGCCTCGTCATAGAGGTATTATCATGTATAGCCTCGTTGGCAGTTTATGAGAGGGCTTGTTTCTTCACAGCTTCTCTCATAAAGGTGTGGTTCAACTTTTGGATTTTGGGCACCAGATAATTAAAAAGTGGTATTTTATGTAGTTTGCATCTGTGGTTTTCTTCATTCTGGATGAAGTTGATTACCTTTTCACATGTTTGAGTGCGTTGTATTTTTCTGTAAGCTATCTGTTAATATATTATGCACATTTTGCTCCCACCCCATGTCTAGTTAGTTCTTTATATATTAGAGATAATAATGCTTTGCTTTTTTATGAGTTGCAAACTACTATTTTCTGCTGTATCAATCTTTTATAGGTTTAAACTTTGTAGCTCTTAAGGGAATAATTAAAAAATTCTCACTTCGTGATTGTAAAGAATCTGCTCCTGAAATTTAGCACATTATGCATTTTATGTTTCAATCTCTAATTCATTTGGAGTTTATTGTAGTATGCAAGAACTTGACAGTTATAGCAGTATCATGCCATTTACCACTTCCTGCCCTGAGTGCTATTGTTATCTTGTTTTCTTCTCCCTGTCCTCTCAATCATAAGACATCTTTAGCATTATGGCTTTAGGCGGTAGGCTTTCTATTTACTTAAATGCTTGATCTTTCCTGTGTTTTCTTCCTTTCAGTAGCAGTTTTTGCTTCATCTATGATCATTTGCCTTTAGCCCAAAGAACTTTTATTATTTCCTGCAAGTCTTACAGTAAGAAATTCTCTCAACTTTTTTTTTTTTTTTAAGCTGTGTTTCTTTGTTTCTGGAAGATATTTTCACTGAGTACATCCCTGAGTACAGAATTCTGGATTAAGAACTCCCCTTTCCCCTTTAGTATATTAAAGTATACCATCCCAATATCTTTTTAGTCTTTTGAGTTTTTGTTGTTTTTATCTGAAGAAGTCAGCCTTATTTATTTCAAATTTTTTTTCTTGTGCTGGGGATCAAACCTAGGGCCTCATGTTTGCTAGGCAACCACTCTACCACTGAGCTACAACCCACCCTGAAACATTTTAAATATTATTCTCTCTTGAAAGCAGCTTATGAGAATTTCTCTCGTTTCTCATAGTTATTACTGATACTATTTGGTTTTCTCTGTGTACTTATCCTGTATTCTGGAAAGTTTTGATTCTGAGGTGTGATGTCTTTTTTATCAGTTTGGGAAAATTCTCAGCTGTTTTCCCCCGCCTCAAATATTCACTACATCCCTTCTGGGATTCCAATCACACTTAATTGGATCTCTCAGTTCCCCATGTCTCTTGGAATATGTAACATTTCTAGTCATCTTTTCCTTCCTTTATTTCTTCTTGTCTAAATCTAGACCTCTCAAGATGTTGGTTCTCTGTGTTTATTTTGTTATAGTGTCCTAAATTCTGTACCCCTAAAGATATTGTTTACATTGAGTTTTGTTTTGTTTTGTTTTGTTTTTGGCTTTTATTAGTGCATCATAGTTGTACATTATAGTTGGGTTCATTTTGACATAATCATACATGAATGGAAATTAATTTACTCCATTTTGGCTATTGTGAGTTGTGCTGCTATAAACATAGATATGACTACTCACTATAGTTGGCTGATTTTAGTTCCTTTGGATAAATACTGAGTGGGATAGCTAGTGGTTCCATTCCTAGTATTTTGAGGAATCTCCATACTGCTTTCCAAAGTGATTATACTAATTTGCAGTGATTATACTAATTTACCAACAATGAATGAACATACCCTTTTCCCCAAATCCTCACCAGCATTTATCATTATTTGTGTATTTTATTTGGTACTGGGAATTGAACCTGGGGCACTTCAGCACTGAGCCACATCCCCAGCCCTTTTTATTTATTTTTTTTAATTTTGAGACAGGGTCTTGCTAAGTTGCTTAGGATCTTGCTAAATTGCTGAGGCTATCTTTGAACTTGCGATCCTCCTCTCTCAGCCTCTCAAGCCTCTGGGATAACATGCATGTACCACCATGCCCAACTTATTATTTGTATTCCTGATAATTGCCATTATGACTGGGGTGAGATGAAATCTCAATATAGTTTTGGTTCATGTTTCTCTAATTGGTAGGGATGTTGAACTTTTTTTCTTATTTTATTGACTGTTTGTGCTTCTTTTGAGAAATGTCTCTTTAGTTCTTTTGCCCATTAATTAATTGGTTATTTGGTTTCTTGGTTTGTTTCAGTGTTCTTTTTAAGTTCTGGATGTTAAAACCCTTTCAGGAATAACTGACAAAGATTTTCTTCCATTCTGTAGGCTTTCTTTTCACACTCTTTATAGTTTATTCACTGTGCCAAAACTTTTTGTTTGATGCTGACCCACTTCTTAATTCTTAGTTTTATTTCTTGAGCTTCAGGGATCTTGTTAAGGAAATCAGTGCCTGTGCCAATATGTTGGAGTGTTAGCCCTATGTTTTCTTCTAGCAGTTGCAAAGTTTCTAGTCTAGTTCCTCCGTCTTTGATCCACTTTGAGTGGACTTGTGTAGGGTGAGAGATAAGGATTTTGTTTCATTTTTATAGATAGGGTATCCAGTTTTTCCAGCCCAATTTTTTAAAAAGCCTATCTTTTCTCTGTCATATGTTTTTGGTACTTTTGTCAAGTATCAGATGACTTTAACTGTGGGTTTGTCTCTGTGTCTTCTAATCTTTTCCTTTGGTCTTCATGTCTGTTTTGGTGCCAGTATCATGCTGGTTTTGTTATTGTAGCCCTGTATTATAAATTGAGGTCCAGTATTTTGATGCCTCCAGCATCACTCTTCTTGTTCAGGATTGCTTTGGCTATTCTGGGTCTTTTATTCTTCAAAATGAATTTTAGGACTGTTTTTTTTCTAGTTCTCTGAAGAACATCATTGATATTTTGACAGGGATTGCATTGAATCTGTGTGATGTGTTTCTAGTAAGGCCATTTTGACAATATAATTTCTGCCTACTCAAGAACTTGGGAGGTTTTTCTGTCTCCTAAGATATTCTTCAGTTTCTTCAGTATTCATTTAGTTTTCATTGTAGAGGGCTTTCACCTCCTCTACAAAATAAAATAAAATAATTGGGAGTTAGTCTAAATTATTATTTTATTTTTTGAGGTTATTCTGAGTGGGGTAGTTTTCCTGATATCTTTCCCAGCAGAATTTCTATTGAAGAATAGGAAAGCTCTTGATTTGTGAATAGTGATCTTGTATCCTATTACCTTGCTGAATTTATTTACAAACTCTAGAAGTCTTCTGGTGGAATGTTTTGGGTCTTGCAGGCATTGGATCATGTTATCAGCAAACATGGTATTCCTTTAAATTCCTTTTCTTGCCTGTTTGCTCTGGTTAGAGTTTCAAGGACTGAATGAAAAGTGGTAAGAAAGAACGTCCTTGTCTTGTTAATGATTTTAGAGGAAATACTTTTAATTTTTCTTCATTCAGTATGATTTTGGCTTTGAGTTTGTTGTATACAGCCTTGTAATGTTAAGGTAAGTTCTTTCTATTCCTAGTTTCTCCAGCATTTTTAACATGAATGAATGCTGGATTTTATCAAAGGCCTTGTCTATATCTATTGAAATAATCATGACTCTTGTCCTTACTTCTATTTATTGACTTGTGTAGGTTGAACCAAACTTGAATCCCAGGGATCAGTCACATTTGAACATGGAGTACTATTTTCAACTATTTCCCTGAAGAGTTTTTTAATGTGTTTTTTGGTTTGTTTTTTGTTTTTTTGGTTAGTTTGGCTTGGGGTTTATCAATCTTGTTTATCTTTTGAAAGAACTACTATTCTTTGTTGCATTGATTCTGTATATTGTTTTATTATTCTCAATTTCATTAATTTCAGCTCTGATCTTAATTATTACTGTCTTCTATTAATTTTGACATTTCTTCTTCCTTTTCTAAGGCCTTGTAGGTGTAACATTAGCTTTTGTGGACTCTTTCTAATTTTTTAATGTAAACTTTCAATGCTGTAAAGTAGTAGCCTTTTAGAACTTCCTTCATGCCATCCTGGAGATTTGATATGTTGTATATTCGTTCTCATTTGTTTCTAGAAGTTTTTTTTATTCTCTCATTTCTTCTATGATCCATTCCTTGTTTAAGAGTATTATTCAATCTTCATGTGTTTATGTGGTTTCTATAATGTTTCTTGCTATTGATTTGTAGTTTCATTTCGTTATGAGCTGATAGGATGGATGAATATATCAATTTTTATGGTATTTTCTAAGACTTGGATTTTGACCCAGAATATAGTCTGCTTTTTTAAAAGTTCATTGAACTGCTGAGAAGAAAATGAATTCAGATATATATATATATATATATATATCTTGTGGATCCATTTAATTTATAGTACCTTTATTGATTTTATGTTTAGATGACCAGGCTGTTGGGGATAGGGGTATTTGAAATCACCCAGTATTATTGTAGTAAGATTTAATGTGAAGAAGTGGTGTATTATATAATTAGGTTCACTTAGATTTATGGCATAATTATTTGTATTATTCTATCTTCTTGTTGAATTGTTCCCTTCACCAATACATAATGGCTTTCTTTGTCTCCTCTGATTAATTTTTGATTGAAATCTGCTTTAGCAGATATGAGAATATCTACTCCTTGGTTTTGGACTCCATTTGAATGGAATATTTTTTCCATTCTTTACTTTTAGCCTGTGAATGTCTTACCTATGAGATGTGTCTCTTCAAACAGTGTATAATTGGATCTTGTTTTTAATCCATTCTGACAATCTGTGCCTTTTAACTGGGGAGTTGAGAACATTTCTGTTGAATGTTATTATAGATAGATCACCGTTATTTACTGCCATTTTGGTTAATTTGCTGTATTTAATTGTGTTGATTTTCATTTAGTTAATTGTTCTTCCAGTGAGCTTCGTCTGTTTGGGATCTGTGGGATTTATTTTGGGTTCCTCCTTGTACAGTTTATCTTTAAGAGCTCTATGTAGTGTTGTTTTAGTGGTCAGCACTTTTAGTTTATTTTTATCTAGAAAGTTTTTATTTGTCCATTGATTCTGAAAGATAACTTTGCTGGATATAGCAATCTTAACTAGCAATTGTTTTCTTTCAGAGTTTTTAGAGCTCATTCTAGACTCTTCTCAATTTTAGGGTTTCATTTGAGACTTAGAAGTAAGCCTTACTGGTTTGCCTCTAAATGTGACCTGACGTTTTTCTTTTCCAGCTTTTAATATTCTTTCCTTATTTTCTATATGTTAGGCATTTTGATTATAATGTATCTTGGAGAAGTTCTGTTTTGGTCATTTTGGTGTCTTGTGTACCTCCTATATGTGACTGTCTATCTTGTTTCTAAGGTGGTGAAATTTTTCGGCTTCTCTTGCACTGAAGAGGTTCATAATGCTTTTAGCCCCTATATCCATGTTTTCTTCTTTCCCAATGACTCTCAGGTTTGATCTTTTGCTGGTGTCCTTGTGTATTCTGATCATGGTCTTTTTTTTTTTCCTTTATTGCATACTGTGTATTTGGGTTCATATACCCTGTCTTCAAGGCCTGAGTTCTGTCTTTGAGGTTTGGAGTTCTTTTTTTTTTTTTTTTTTTTATAATCTCTACTGTTGGTGATACTTCCAATTGAATTTTTAATTTGATTCATTGTGCCTTTCATTTTTGGGAGCTCTGATTAGTTGCTTTTCAGTATCTCTATTTCTTTTTTGAAATGGCTTTTCACCTCCTTCATTTGCTCTCTAATTCATTCCTTAGATATTCTTTTAGTTCACTCATTGTTTTGGGTTCTTCTGAAATTTCATCCACTTCTATATATATGGGTTCCTTTGTTGGACTGTGAATTTTGTGGGGAGATTTGTTTGCCTGTTTCCTCATGTTTTCAGAGGACTTTTACTTGTGCATCAGTTGCATTTGGATTCCCCTTCCTCTTCTTATATGTGTCCATCAGTATGTAGTTATCTTTTTTGTTCTAGTGACTTCTCTGTTTTTGCTATATGAGTAGATGTCTAGGAGTGGACCTGAGGTCCCCTTCTAGTTGTTCTAACTTCAGGCATAGATGTTGGTTTTGAGTTTTTTCTTCCTTCTCTTTTATATGTTGAAGTATTGTTGAGGCTGAAGTAGGGTTAGTTTGTGTGTGGAGTTAGAATCAGTATTACTGAATTTTGTGTAACTCACCTCCTCTGTGAGCTTGAAGTATCCTGATCATTTCACAGCTCCTCTTAGAGAAATGTGGCAAGGACTAGCAATAAAGTTAACAACCAATGTACATCCTTAAAATAAATGTCCAGTGTCTACTTGGACATCTCTACTACCTGTAGAGGAATAGTGGGGTCAGTCTTTAACATCAGTGCTAGTAGTCAACATCTATGACCTAGACCAGACATAAACCAGCAAGTGTCTACTGTGTTGTCAGCTGCATTAATAGTCACACCATGTATGAGGTGCTAATTACATAAACTATAAAATGCTACCAGATAATGGAATTACAGTTCCTTAAATGAAGAGAAAATATGGTTGGAAGGCAAGAGAAAGTTCAAAATATTTTTAAAGTGAACAAAGAAGAAGCAGGAGAGAGGAATCAGATGATGGCTGTAAAGAGAGGGAAATAAAAAATAACTAAACATAAAGGGAAAGAAAGAGGGTACAGGAAAAGTTGGTTATTAGTGGTGGAAGAGAAAGAAGAAGGGATAATAAGAGGAACAAAAACTAAAAAATGAAAAAACAAATAAAAGATCAAGAGAACAAACCCATATAAAATTTTACTGCGCCAGTTGGGTATGGCAGCACAGGCTTGTACTCCCAATGGCCTGGGAGTCTGAGGCAGGAGGATTTCAAGTTCAAAGCCACCCCCAGCAACTTAGCAAAACCCCATCTCTAAATAAAATATAAAAAAAGGACTGGAGATGTGGTTCATTGGTTAAGTGCCCCTGGGTTCAATCCCTAATACTAAAAAATGGGGGAAAAAAAAAAAAAAAACAGTGAAAAAGAGAGCAATTAAATTGACTGAAAAATTATATGAACATTTACTATCATAAATTTTTGAACCTGTCCACATAGAATACTAACACCCCCCCCCACACACACACTCACATACCCATACACACACACACACACACACACACACACAATAACGCAGAATGTAAAAAAGTGTGTGTATGTATGTGTGTTTGAAATAAAATTAAAATAATAATAACTAAAAAAAGGAAAAAGGGGATAGGAAAAAAAGAGCTTATTTCTGGTGAGGTGATCAAAACTGTTGGTAAGAATGGATGTTCATTGCTTATGCTGATGTGCTATTCTTTGTATATATTGGGGTCAAGGGCTGGGGTCTCATATCTTTGTGTTCCTCCCTTAGCTGTCAGCCTTTTGGGTCCAGAAGCCAAAGCTAACTGTAGTAACTCTCAGCTTCTCAGCTTCCAGTATAGGATGAGAGCTGGGGTATTCCTGTACTGGAACTGGTGCAGAGTTATAAATTGGAGGTTCCAGTAACTAGAGTTTGGTCTTGACTGAACCTTAAAACTCTGTGGGTGGATATTTGAGATTTTGGCTATATCCCTCTGTTGCTGGGGAGATGCTGATCTCTGCTGAATGTCTGGATCCCAGGGGCCTTCAGAAATTTCCACTTTTAGGGTAAGGAGTCTAAACCTTGATAGATTTCAAATATTCCATCTCCATAATTGTGAATTACCCAGGATCAGACCTGGAGTACAGATGTACCTGTCTTGAGGCATTTACTGGCATCTTCCCTGATGCTCATATGGGTTGCCAGTTGGTATCCCCAGCCTGTATCACCCTAGGCACAGTTCTTTCTACACGTGTTTAATCATGTTGGTCCATGCTCTGAATCTCACAGTAGGCATCTGCTAGGGTCAGGCCAGCAACTTCCTTTATGAATTCCCAATCTCTAGCCTCTTCTTTCTAGCCTGAGGCCACTAAAAAATGTTTCCCACCACTGAAGCGCTGATTCTGGTTGGACTCTCCACCCTTTGGTGGATGATTTAATTGCTTTTCACTCATCAACTTCCCCCACTGTCTCTGGGTTAGTTAAGACCAACCTACTCTATTCCACAGCTTCTCCCAATGCAGTTTTATTTGCTGATTTTTCCTCTCTGTCTCTCTGCCCATGTTCCCCTGCCCTCTGCAGTGGACTGGTAGCACCATCAACAGCCAAACTGGCACATCTCTAAAGTATTATTTTTTTATGTTCAAAACTTCCAATTTTGTTTCTTTATGATTATTTTGCCCTCCAGTGTTGAATTTCAGTGAATTCTGTTAGTCACCCACCTTGCTGAGGAGCGGTCTTCCTGCTTTTTAAGTCTTAAGCTAAGGAACTGCTGGGAAGTGCACCCTTCCTGTAATTTGTCATCATCTTGAACCTCCCCGTTGAGGAGTTTTTAATCTTTGTTTTTGAATAATCAGTCCTCAAATATGTGTCTTTTTGTATTTAATATTATATAGCTCCATTAATGAGCTCCCTTGTGGTCTCTTTTTATCATATGTGATTCCTCCTTATTTTCAACAATATCATCTTGTTCACTTGATGCTTGGTTAGTTTTGATTCAGGTCAGGCCTTTGAGGCTCAGGATGTGGGTTTCTTCTTTAAGACAGGATTTATATATTTTTCTTGCAACCCCCTAAGGTGACTTATCTTAAGTAGTTATCTTAAGTAGTTTCTGTATGATAAATGCCTAGGGCTGGAATATATCTCGGTCACATTCAACTTTTGGGTTTCAAACTAAATTCATTAGACTTTAAATTCCAGTATTTGTTTCCTTAATGATATGAATTTATCAATAGTTCTTCCCATCACTGGATAGGGTACAGTGAGATTCCCAGAAAGGAAAAGGGGACCTCAGCTCAGCCCTGTCAGAGGCGTAAGCCAGAGAAAGGTATTTCAGGATATATCAGAAGAGGCACAAGGAAAAATATTATTCAGGAAAGCAAGATTTATTTAGTAAAGTAAGCAATAGAGCAGGATGCACACTCATAGGGAGCAGAAGTGCAGTTGACTGAGAGTGAGACACACTTTTGGGCTCTCAGGTTTATTTTTTAAAGGAAACTTTGTGAATGGTGAGCATAAGAATAAGTGTGGTGGCATTAGCTTAATGAGCTCAGTTCTTTTGATCAAGGAGCCCAGAGTGGGTCACGGGGATCTGGTTTTCTTCAGAATCTTTAGGGCGATGTTATCTAGTTATTAGATGGTACTTGGACTATATCCGTATCATGTGTTTTTTAACACACTCTCTCTCTAGGCTTCTTTTAATTTGTCTAAAAATACATTAACAAACTAAATAGGCACTAATTAGCTGGATTAAGATGTTTTGGACATTTTAAGAATTCAGGCCTGGAGAAAAACACACCTGGGGAGTGAAGGTGAGGGTGTTCATGGATTTAAAGGTACAGTTCCTCTTTCTTTCCTGTTTGTGTACTTCCTCTTTCTGTCCTTATTTCTTCTGTCCTACCTCATTCTCAGCTTCTCAACCTCTTAGCACTTCTCAAATTAGGATGCCCCAAATGTTAGAATTGCCTCTGTAGGTCTTCCAAATCTGGTTACTATAATTCTTATTGTTTTATTAGATATTGATGCCTTCAAAACAACTTTAAAAATAAAAATTAAAAAATTAAAAAATGATTTTTAAAAATTTTTTTAATTTTAATATTTTCATCTGGTTATTCTCAGTGTATGTTTAGGTGGTGAACCAGCCAGGGGAGAGTTGAATTTAATGACCAAATTTCTCATTTTTATGTTTTGTTCCATTTTGCAGTTTGGGGGATGAACCCAGGAGTGCTCTGTCACTGAGCTATATCCTCAGCCCTTTTTATTTTTATTTTGAGACAGAGTCTCACCAAGTTGCCACAGCTGACCTCAAACTTAACGATTCTTCTGCCTCGACCTCCTGAATAGCTGGGATTACAGGCAAGCATCACCATGCTCACCTTCTCATTATTAGAAGCAGAACTCTCAAATACATTTTCACTGCCTTATAATGTTCCAGATGGGTTTCCTTTCAGAAACCAATGATCTATTCAAACCACTTATTACTATGAAGCATCTTTTTTCATTAAATTGAAGTTGTATTTTTACCACATATCAATGTATTATATACATTTAGATGCATCTCTGAGTTACATCCTTTTTGTATAACTTATCTATTTGTTTATTTCCATGAAATTCCCCATTTGTCTTATTTTCTAAGGTTTTCTTGACTGTTTTTTTTTTAACCTTTATTTATTTTATCATTATCTTTTTTTTGACAGTGATAAATACTTAAAAAAATTTTTTTTCATACATGTATGTAGGGTAATAACATCTGTCTCATTCTAACATCCTTCTCATTGGACTCACCCCACCCATCCCCTCACTCCCTTCTGTACAATTCAAAGTTCCTTCCTTTTTCCCTACACACTCCCCACTATGGATCAGCATCCACTTATCAGAAAAAATATTCAGCCTTTGGTTTCTGGGGATTGGCTTTTTTTGCTTAGCATGATACTCTCCAACTGCATCCATTTGCCTGAAAATGCCATAATTTCATTCTTCCTTAAGGCTGAGTAAAATTCCATTGTATATATGTACCACATTTTCTTTATCCATTCATCTGTCAAAGAACTTTCAGGTTGGCTCCATAGTTTTGCTATCGTGAATTGAGCTGCTGAAAACATTGATGTGGCTGCATCACTGTAGTATGCTGATTTTAAGTCCTTTGATTATAAACCAAGGAGTGAGACAGCTTGGTCAAATGATGGTTCCATTCTAAGTTTTCTTAGGAATCTCCATACTGCTTTCCAAAATGGTTGCACCAATTTGCAGTCCTATCAGCAATCTATGAGTGTACCTTTTCCCCCACATCTTTGCCAACATTTATTGCTGCTTGTATTATTGATAATTGCCATCCTGACTAGAGTGAGATGAAATCTTAGAGTTGTTTTAATGTGCATTTCTCTAATTGCAAGACATGAACATTTTTTGATATATTTGTTGATCAACTGTATTTCTTTTGTGAAGTGTGTCTGTTCAGTTCCTTAGCCCACTTACTGATTGGGTAATTTTTTTTTTTTTTTTTTTTTTTTTGGTGTTAAGTTTTTTAAGTTCTTTATATATCTTGGGAGATTAGTGCTCTGAGGTGGGTAAAGATTTTTTCCCATTCTATAGGCTCTCTCTTCAAATTATTGTTTTTTTGGCTGAGAATAAGCTTTTTAGTTTGAATCCATCCCATTTATTGATTCTTAATTTTACTTCTTGTGCTTTAGGAGTCTTGTTAAGGAAGTCAGGTCCTAAACCAACATAATAAAGATTTGGGCTTACTTTTTCTTCTGTTAGTTGCAGGGTCTCAATTCTAGTGCCTGAGTCTTTGATTCACTTTGAGTTGAGTTTTGTGCAGGGTGAGAGATAGAGGTTTAATTTCATTTTGTTACATATGGTGTTTTCCCAACACACATTTTCTCCAATGTATATTTTTGGCACCTTTGTCTGGTATGAGATAACCATATTTATATGGGTTTGTCTCTGCATCTTCTATTTTGTACCATTGGTTTACATGTCTATTTTGGTGCCAATACCATGCCATTTTTGTTACTATTGCTCTGTAGTATAGTTTAAGGTCTAGTAGTATGATGCCTCCTGCTTCACTCTTCTTGCTAAGGATTGCCTCGGCTTTTCCTGGGTCTCTTATTTTTTCAAATGAATTTCATGATTGATCTTTCTATTTCTATGAAGAATATCATTGGGATTTTAATAGGAATTGCATTGAATCTGTATAGCACTTTTGGTAGTATGACCATTTTGACAATATTAATTCTGCCTATCCAAGACCATGGAAGATTTTTCCATTTTCTAAGGTCGTCTTCAAGTTTTTAATGTACTGTAGTTTTCATCGTGGAATTCTTTCACCTCTTCTGAAGATTGATTCCAAAGGTTTTGTTTGTTTGTTTGTTTGTTTGTTTGTTTGTTTTTTGAGGGTATGGTGAATGGGGTAGTTTTCTTAGTATCTCTTGCAGTGGATCATCGCTTATGTATATAAATGCATTCGATTTATGGGTATTGATTTTATATCCTGTTACTTTGCTGAATTCATTTATGAGTTCTAGAAGTCTTCTGGTGGAATTTTTTGTATCTACTAAATATAGAATCATGTTGTCAGCAAATGGTGATAGTTTGAGTTCTTCTTTTCCTATTTGTATCCCTTTAATTTCTTTCATCTGTCTGATTACTCTGGCTACGGTTTCAAGGACGATATTGAATAGAAGTGGTGAAAGAGGGCATCCCTGACTTGTTCCAGGTTTTAGGGGGAATGCTTTCAGTTTTTCTCCAGTTAGAATGATGTTGACCATGGGCTTAGCATAGATAGCTTTTACAATGTTGAGGTATGCTCCTACTATCCCTATTTTTCTAGTGTTTTGAACATGAAGAGGTGCTGTATTTTGTAAAATGCTCTCTTCGTCTCTTGAGATAATCATATGATTCTTGTCTTTAAGGCTACTGATGTGATGTATTACATATATTGATTTCCATATGTTGAATAAACCTTACATTTCAGGGATGAACCCCACTTGATCATGATGCACTATCTTTTTAATATATTTTTGCATGCAATTTGCCAGAAATGTATTGAGGATTTTTGCATCTTATGTTCATGAGGGATATTGGTCTGAAGTTTTCTTTCCTTGATATATCTTTACCTGGTGATACTAGCCTCATAGAATGAGTTTGGAAAGGTTTTCTCCTTTTCTATTTCATGGAATAATTTGAGGAGTATCAGTGTTAATTCTTTTGATACATAGAACTGGACTGAAAATCTGTCTGGTCCTGGGTTGGTAGGCTTTTGATGGCATCTTCTATTTATAACTTAAAATTGGTCTGTTTAAATTGTATATGCATCAGTTTGAGTACATCATTTGTCTCTAGAAATTTGTCAGTGTCTTCAAGTTTTCCTATTTTATTTGAGTGTAAATTTTCAAACTAGTTTCTATCTTCTGTATTTCATTTTTATCCATCCTGATATTTCCTTTTTCATCATGAATTTTAGTAAATTGTTTTTTCTCTCTTTCTTCTTGTAGTGTAACTAAGATTTCATTTTTTTTTCAAAGAACCAACTTTTTGTTTTGTCAATTTTTTCAATTGTTTCTTTTATTTCAATTTCAGTGATTTCTACTCTAATTTTAATTAATTCCTGTCTTCGACTGCTTTTGGTGTTGATTTGTTCTTTTTTTTCTAGGCCATGGGATGTAATATTCCATCATTTATTTGTTGACTTTTTATTCTTTTAATGTATGAGCTCAATACAATGAACTTTCCTCTTAGCACTGCCTTCATAGGGTCCCAGAGATTTTGATATGTGGTATCAGTGTTCTAATTTACCTCGAAGTATTTTTTATTTCCTCCTTGATTCCTTCATTTATTCATTCATCATTCAATAGCATACTGCTTAGTCTCCAGGTGTTTGAGTAGCTTATATTTTTTATTATATTGTTGTATTCTAGTTTCATTCTGTTATGATCTCATAGAATGCAGGGTTAATATTTCTATATTTTGTATAGAAAATTCTTTAGATTGCCCCCTTTGCAGCATAACATTTGGTCTGTTTTAGAGAAGGATCCATGTGCTGCTGAGAAGAAAGTGTATTTACTCCATGATGGATAAAATATGAAATACTATGTGTGTGTGTATATATATATATATATATATATATATATATATATGTATTAAGTCTAAATCATTGATTGTATTATTTAATTCTATAGATTCTTTCTTTAGTTTTTGTTTGGAATATCTATCCAGTGGTGAGAGAGGTATGTTAAAGTCGCCCAGTATTACTGTGTTTGTGATCTATTTGATTCTTGAAATTGAGAAGGGTTTGTTTGATGTATGTAGATGTTCATTGTTTGGGGCATATATATTTAAGATTGTTATTTCACGTAGGTGTATGATTCCCTTAAGCAGTATGAAGTTTCCTCCTTTATACCTTCTGACTAACTTTGGTTTGAAGTACACTTTGTCTTATTATATGAGGATGGAAACCCCTGCTTGCTTCTGCAGTCCATGTGAATGATAGGTTTTTTTTCCCAACCTTTTACCTTCAGTCTGTGGATGTCTTTTCCTAGGAGGTGAGTTTCTTGAAGACAGCATATTGTTGGGTCTTTTTTTTTTTTTTTTAATACAATCTGCCAGTCTATATCTTTTGATTGATGAGTTTAGGCCATTAACATTCATGGTTATTATTGAGATATGATTTGTATTCCTGGTCATTTTGGATTATTTTTGGTTTTTAACTTGACTTGGTTTCTCCTTTGATTGACCTTTCCTTTAGTGTAGTTCCTTCCTTTACTGGTTTTCATTATTATTTTTTTTTTCATTTCCTCTTCATAGTATATTTTGTTTAGAATGTTCTTTAGTTCGGGCTTTGAATTTGTTTAACTTTTCTTTTTCATGGAAGGTTTTTATTTAATCTTTGAATCTGAAGCTTAATGTTCCTGGATATAAAATTCTCAGTTGGCACCCATTTTCTTTCAGAGCTTGATATATGTTATTCCAGGACCTCCTGGCATTGAGGGTCTGGGTTGAGAAATCAGCTGAGAGCTGAACTGGTTACTCCCCATATGCAATTTGATTTTTTTTTCTCTCGCAGCCTTTAAAATTCTATCCTTTTTCTGTATATTAGTCATTCTCATTATAATGTGTCTTGATGAGGGTCTGCTGTAATTTTGTACATTTGGAGTCCTGTAAGCCTTTTGTAGTTGATTTTTCATTTCATTCTTTAGATCGGGAAGTTTTCTGATATGTGTCATTGAAAAGATTGTGTATTCCTTAGGTTTGTATCTCCATGCCTTGGTCTGTTCTGACAAATCTTAAATTTGGTCTTTTCATGTTATCCCATATTTCTTGGAAGTTCTGTTCATGGTTTCTTACCATCTTCTCTGTGCAACCAATTTTATTTTCAATAGTATATATTTTGTCTTCATTGACTGAGGTTCTGTCTTTCAAGTGGTCTAGTCTGTTGGTGATACTTTCCATTGAATTTTTAATCTGGTTTATTGTTTCCTTCATTTCAAGGATTTCTGCTTGATTCCTTTTTATAATCTCTACCTCTTTATTGAAGTCATCTTTCACTTCCTGTATTTTCTCTCCAATACCATCCTTTATTTTGAAGATCAATCTATGTATTTTCTAAACTCCATCTCTGACATTTCTTCTACTATGTGTTCTATGGTTTCTATTGTTGGAACATCTTGGTTTGTTTGAGGCACTTTGTTCCCTTGTTGTTTCATGTTGTTTGTCTTCTCATCTAGTGGTATAGCGATGAGTCAGTACGGATTCTACCCTGTAGAATTTGTGTCCCTGAAGGTTTCCAGTATCTCACCTTTAAAGGGGAGACCAATATTAACAGCACCCAATGCAAATGATGTACCATCTTAAATGAAAGGCAGAGGGTGAAGAAAAGGAGGAAAGTCTCAAATGGAAAATTAAAATGATTGCTTCCATTGGCTTTCAGAAATTTTCTCAGCTTCCCTTCTCCACCAATAGGTGGGGTTGTCTGAAGTTTGATGTTAGCTCCAGTGCAGTGGGTGCTGGAGCAGTTTAGTGGGTAAGCTGATAGCAAGATGACCTGACACCATCTTACAGTCTTCCCACCCGTTGTAGCTGGTCCCTTCTATCTGGTCATACTTCAGAACTCACTGAGCTGGCGAGAGCCCAGTTTTCTCCCATTTCTTCATCCTGTGCTGCCCCTGGGTAACTGCCCCTAGCCTCCAGCTTTACACAAGCTTGCCAGACCCAGACCGGCCCATGCAAACCCAACTGTATTGTGATGGACCTGGGCTTCAGCTTCCTTAGGCCCTGTCTTGCTACAGTTCCAAGATCTCAATGTCCTTTCAATTTGTAGAGAGACCACCAGCCATACACTTACTCAAAGGAGTGACCCTGCAAAGAGGCAGCCAGGCACCCACTACCACACCAAGCAGAAAGACCTGAGGTACAAGCAGACCTGCATGTACCCTAGTATATCTCCAGACCCTGGCCTGAGTCCCCAGACCAAGGTGGCCATGCCCTGAGATGACATTTCTTCAGATTTGTCTTATATCCTATATTGGAAAAGATCAATACAAATGGCAAAGTATACCTGAGTCAAATTTATATAAATTATTCCAATTTCACAGTATTACATCTTTCTTTCTCTCAATCTAGTCATCCTTATGTCTGTTTTCCCAGCATTCCCTCTGGGTCATCCATCTCTAGCCTGCAGTGTAGACAGGGTACTTTACTACCAGTACATTTTTTAAATGATTTGAAAACATCCAAAAATGTAAACTCCAAGCAGAAATACTGCCCACATTTTGTATTCAATTCTCTTATTATAAAATATATAATTTTCTCTTCAGAATGAATGACTTTCCCCCTACCACTAAGGGCAGAATTACAAAGAAAGCACTGACCTTCCAGGAATGGTGATATATGCTTGTAATCCCAGTGACTCAGGAGGCTGAATGGGGAGAATCACGTTTCAGGCCAACCTGGGCAATTAAGTGAGACCCTGCCTCAAAATAAAAAGTATAAAAGACTGGGAATGTAGTTCAGTAGCAGAGCACCCTGGGGTTCAATCCCCAGTATTGCAAAAATAAGAACCAAAAAGCAAACATACAAGAAAGCCCCATTGGCAGAAGGAACTTAAACAAATCCAACAAATCAGAATGAAATTTAGTAAGATACAAACCAGAGAGTCAGAGTTAAATAACTGGTTTTGACACAGGGAAATTAAAAGTCTTCCTCATGCTTCTTGCCTTAATTTTCTTACATATATAGTACTGATTTTTCTTAATAGCAAGAACTTTTTATTTTACTTCACATTTATGTACACATGTGTGTGTATACATGATTAATGCAAAATTCCTTGATACAAATGTAAGATATAGATGAAATATTAGAATTATGTAAAACAATTTTTAGTATTTTCAATATGAAAAAGCCTACAAATAAAAAAATCCATAAAAAAGAAAGTTGAAGAGTAAGCAAAGGATAGAAGGCAACTGACTAAACAATTAATGAACATGACTTTTAATAATCCTTAACTTAGCTTTTTAAATTAGTCATCTTTTTTCATTTATTCTTTAGTCAATTGCCTTCTATCCTTTGCTTACCCTTCAACTTTTTTCTTTCTTTTATTTTGAGATAATTATGAATTTGCATGTATTTGTAAGAAATAATACAGAGAGATCCCATGTACCCTTTATATAGTTTTCCCCAATGGTAACATCTTACAAAATCCACCAATGTTACTCACATTTCACCAGTTTTAAATGTTTTCATTTGTCTATCATTTGGGCATGTGTGGTTTTTATCACATTGTGTAAATTCCATGCATTCCACCACCACGCTTAAGATATGTAAATTCATGTATTCCACCACCACGCTTAAGTCAGTTCCATCACCTCAAGGACCCTTCCTGTTGGCCTTTTTGGTGGGGGCTCTAACTCATGGCCTCATACTAGGCAAGTGCTACATCACTGAACCATATCTCCAGAACCCCTGTTGGCTATTTATAGCTATAGTCGCCTCTATTCTGATCTTGTCATTTCCCTGACCCAACACTTGCAACCACCTCCTTAATCCCTGGCAACGATTAGTCTATTTATCTTCTTTCAAGGTTACTATAAAAAAGGACTCATATAATATTTAATCTTTTGAGATTCATTTTTGGACCTCCCCCATGTCCCCCACCCTCACCATAATTCTCTGGGAATTCATCCAGGTTGTTTCTGTATCAGTAGTTTATTCCTTTGTGTTAAATAGTATTCCATATTATGGATGTGCCACATTTAAACCATTCCTCTACTGAAGGGCCTCTGGTTTATTTCCAGTTTTGGGCTGTTAAAGATAAGGCTGCTGTAAACATACCACTTTATATTTCCACTAGCCAGTTCATGTATAATCTACTTTTTCTTCATTCTTTCTATTTCATGGGATTACCACCATTTTTTGTCTTAGCCATTCAATAGGTATGTAGTGATACGTCATTTGTGGTTTCAGTTTTCATGAAAATCTTTTCATGTATGTATTTGCTGTTTGCATATTCTCTTCAATGAGTAGTTCGTCTTTGAACTGTAGAGGAAGAATAAATTTTCCTTCAACCCCCATAGATTCTTAATTGGAAGTGGGTCCCTCTAACTAGACACAGATTAACCAAAGAAAAACAAAAATTTATTAACATGTATATTTTATATATACATGATGTTTTAGTCAGCATTTTTATCCTCTGACCAAAAGACCTGACAAGAACAATAGAGGAGGAAAGTATTTTGGCTTGTAGTTTCAGAGTCCATAGATGACTTGATAGCTCTGGGCCTATGAGGTAGAACATTGTGGCAGAAGGGCATGGTGGGAGAAGGCAACTCAGGACATGACCACCAGGAAACAGAAAGAACTCTGCCCATTAGGGACAAAATATAAAATCCAAAGGCATATAAAATCTGTGACCTATTTCATCCAGCCACATTCTGCCTGCCTACAGTTACCATCCAGTTAACCCATATCAGTGAATTAATGCACTGATTAGGATAAGGCTTTCATAACCCAGACATTTCACCCCTAAACTTTTTTGTATTGTCTCACACATAAGCTTTTGGGGCACACCCAATAACACATGTAGCTACCCAAGTTGTATCTCAAAGAGTCAAGGTGGTTTTGAATTCTACCTTTTACAGTATCTTCAACAGAGAACAGTAATTTCTTAGAAAAGTGAGAAGACAAAGGAAAAGGGCTTTGAATCTACAGGGGCAGCAACTTGTGGGAAGGCAAATAACTGGCTGGTTATTAAAACTTGGTAATTTTGATGCTTTTAGCACCATCTCTCAGTTGATAATGTTCTAAAATTGCATCAGTAGTTAATCTTTATTTTCTCTGAAAGAAGGGGAGATAGGGGGAGATAGGATGTCTTTGGGAAATCTGTGTCCTGCTTTTAAGCAAATGGAAGGCAGAGAGCTTTCTAGTATCTGCTTCTTAACTGCCTCGGATTTAACAATCTTCTTTATTTGAGGGTAACATATTTCTGATCTCTCATATTACCGTTTTCGAATTGGATTTTGGTCGTTGAGCTTGTTGTTTTAGTTTAAAAGTAGGGTTTATTCAAGTGAGAAGAAAAGAGACAGTACTCCCAGGGCAAGAGGGGACCCTAAATTGATTAATTTTAAGAGTTCTTTGTATATTTTAGATAATAATCTTTTGTCAGATATGTGGTTTACAAATATTTCCTTCTGGTGTATAGTTTTTAGGTTTTTTTGCATTATAGTTTTTTTGTAGTTTGTTGTTTTGTTTTGTTTTGGTATTGGGATTGAATTCAGAGGCACTTCATTACTGAGCTATACTCTAGGCCTACCCCTTTTAGTTTTTTTATTTTGAGGTAGAAATAAGGGTCTTGCTAAATTACCCAAGCTAGCCTCAAACTTGTGATCCTTCTGCTTCCTCAGCCTGCTGAGTTGCTGGAATTGTAGGTAGGTGCCACTGTGTCCAACTAAGTCAGAGTTGGTTTCTGATTTTGTTTCATTTTTTGTTTGCTTGTTTTGGCAGTGTTAGGGATCAAACCCAGGATCTTGTGCATGGTAGGAAGTGTTTAGTTTTGATGAGGTCCAATTTATCAATATTTCTTACTTTTGTTATTGAGTCTTTAACTTTTACCTATCAGTGTTTTCCCCAGATTTTCTAGGTTTTTTTCTAAAAAATTTTATACTCAAAGTACTTTATCCATTTTAAGTTAACTTTTATATAAAATATGAGGTTTGGATTGAGGTTCAGTTTTTACCTATGGATGTATCATTGCTATAGCACCATTTGCCGAAATTTTTTTTTCAACAAAGTAATGAAAATTCCATCAAATTTTCCTATTGAAATTCAGAGTAAATCCATTGAACTACTTTTGTACCTTCATCATAAATCACTTGGGCACATTTTGTGTGGTCTATTTCTGGGTTATTTTCTGTCTTCCGTTGATCTGTTTCTATCCCTCTACCATGAATGCACAGTGGTGATTTCTGTAAGTCTTAATATTATATAAAACATTCCTTTTACTTTAGTCTTTTTTTCAAAATTGCTGTGTCTTCTATATGTCTGTTTTTACAAGAATAGTATCAAGATACTTGTTTTAAGGATATTTAAAATATTTACTTAATGACCTCATCTGTTTTTGTTAGCAAATACCTTTCTTTCCCTTAATTTGCATTACTTATAATCTTATTTCAATCTAGTCATTTATAAAGCAACTTTTTATAACTGTTCTATATTTCTTGCTGAATATTGTTGAATTGCAAACTTTTAAGGAAGAAGCTATATTTTAAGTAGCTCAAATGGAATGTGACTATTTGGTATATAGCTGAGTATTAGTTCACACTGGTGTCTTCTTCTGTAACCATTTGGAGCATTCTAGCTTTTTTCCCTTGCTTGTCTATAACCTCCCACTGCAATAATGAGAAATCTGGCTACTGCCATGCATCTTCCATTTACTCATTTGTTCATTTCTAACATAAATGTGTAAGCACATTAGTTGTTAACCTTCAAACTTTTCATTCTTTCCAGTATTTTTTGATTATAAATTAAGGAGATAGAAACATTTATGTGCAGGTTTTTTGGAAGACCTAAGTTTTGAAATGAGTTTTACACTGGTAAGAGTTATATGGTAAGACTGTTTAACTTTGTAAGAAACTACTGAACAGTCTTCAAGAGGTGCTGTATCATTTTGCACTCTTACCAACTGTAAATAAGAATTCCTGTTGTTCTGCATCTGAACTTGAAATTGATATTGCATCATTTTGGATTTAACCATTCTAATAACTAACTTTTATTTTTTAATGACAAATGATGTCCAACAACTATTCATGTTTATTTGCTGTCTCTGCATCTTTGGTGACATGTCTGTTCAGATCTTTTACCCATTTTTCAAGTAAGTCATTTGTTTTCTTATTGAGCTTTAAGAGGTCTTGGCTATATTTGGATGAAACATATTTATTAGATGTGCTTTTCAAGTATTTTCTTCCGAAGTGTGACTTGTCTTTTCATTTTTAAGTGCATTTTGCAGAGCAAATTTTGCATATGATGCTATAAATTTCCCTTAATGCACTACTTTTTCTATACCTCATTAATTTTGATAGAGGATAGTTTCATTTTTATTTCATTTTAATACTTTAAGATTTCTTTTGAGTCTTCTGTAATCGCCAGGTTATTTATAAGTGTGTTGTTAGGTTTTCAAGCATTGGGGGGTGTTTTAAGTTATCTCTTGCCTATTGATTTCTATTTAATTCCATTGTAGAATGAGAATACATTTTGTGTGATAGCTATTGCTTTATGTTTTTTAAAGTGTGTTCTATGGCTCAGAATATGGTCTAGGTTGGTGAATGTTCCGTGTGAGCTTGAAAATGATAGGATGTGTCCTGTACTGTTTTGAATGGAGTACTGTATGAATGTCAGTTAGATCAGTTGATACACTATTCACGTCGTTTATCTGCTTACTGATTTTCTGCTTACTTGATCTATCAGTACTCACAGGTAGGTGGGTTGAAGTCTTCAACTGTGATGTAGATTGATCAATTTCTCCTTTCATTTCTTTCTGTGTTTTCCTAATGCATTTCAACCATCTTATTAGATGCATGCTCTTTTAGATTGCATTTTCTTATGACTTTGAATCCATCTAATGAGTTCTTAATTTCAGACACTATATTTTTTATCTCTGGTGTGCCCATTGTATGTGTGTGTGTGTGTGTGTGTGTGTGTGTGTGTGTGTAAGAAGTCCCCAGATCATCCTAGGTGCAGTGAGTCCCTAAAATGACTCAGCATATAGTCATTCTTAATGGCTGGGATTTAGTACATATAAAAAGGATATAAAGCACAATGAGTAAGATTTTAAGAGCTTTCTACCTAGAGTAAACTCTTAAAGAACACACTTAAGTTCTCTAGCAGTGACACGTGAAATGCATACCAGGGAAACCCAAAGACACTTGGGACCCAGAGTTTTTGTCAGGGATTGGTCACATAGGTAATGTCTGTTTAGTATTGTTGTCAAAAGCTTGGTCTTTGTCCCTGATGCCAATCTAATAACAAGGACACGATTTTGAGAAGAAAGACAAAGATCTGTTGCTTTGCTAGCAAAAGAGAAACATAGGGGACTTGTGTCCCAAAGGCTGTGATTCTGCCAATCAGCAGGAACAGGGAGTTTTAAAGAGGTGATTCATAGGCTACGTTCCACATTCCACATGTTGTCTTCAGTTGTAATTCACTTGTTAATTTGGGAGATAGTCATTTCTGAGATCTTCCGGTCCATTCCCAAAGTCTGGATTACTTTGTTCCTATGGTGGGTGTGTACTCAGGGACAGATAACTCTGCCCAGGATGGGGAAGAAAGGTAATCCTGTTTCCCCTGAGATTAGTGGGGAGCAGGGAGAGGGGAAGAGAAAGAAACATGTCCTTTTAAAAAATAAGTTGCAGTAGCACAGCAGCAAGGGTTATATTCAAAGCACAAAGTGAACCACTGTTACAGTCAGTATGTTCCAAAATTCTAGACTCTCAGAAGGAAAGCACATGTGCAGAATAAACTATATTGTTTGCATAAGCAGTTCAGGCTCAGTGGGTTGTTCTTTTCAGGAAATGATAATGAAAACTGTCCTGAAATTTAAATTCCCAGATGACATCAAAGGGTGATCCCTGTAGCAGATCTTTCAAAGGACATTAGTATCAGATTACATTCTTAACCCTTTTTCTACACAACATAATTCATTTTTCTGTTGAACTTCTACCGTTCTCATATTTTTTTAATATTTTCCTCTTTTTATTGGTCATATCCATCATAATTTATATTGAAAATCTTGTTTCTTAATTCCAGTATCTGGGTCACCCATTAATCTGCTTTTCTTGTTTTGTTTTGTTTGTTTTTCAGATTGAACCCAGGGTATCGTGCATGTTAGGCAAGAGCTTTTCCTCTCAACTACATCTGTAGCCCTTTTAAAAATTTTGTTTCGAGACAGGATCTTGTTAATAAGTTGTCTAGGCTGGCCTCAAACTTGCCAGTCCCCCTGTGAACCTCCCCTAAGTGGCTGGGATTATAGGTATATGCCATCACATCTGACTGGGGTTTCTGTTTTTATTCTCTTTTTCTCTTGGTCCCTGTTATTTCACATACAACTAAATTTTTTACTGAATGTCAGACACAGTGCTTAAGAACAAAAATTCTTGGAGACTCCAGAAGATGATTTTTTCAAGCAGAGAAGATTCATCCTTTTCTCTGGTGGGCAGTTAGACTACAGGGCAGTCTTTTCAACTAATCATGGACTTCTCTTGCTCAGGGCCTATGCCATATTCATTGTAATCTCACTGTTTATTTTAACAACTTCAGATGTTACTTCCTGATTAAAATTAATATGGTAATGTAAAGAAAAAACATGTTCTCTGTAATGCCAGTTGACTTTTTTACACTGCCAGTTCCTGCAATACCCATCTTTTTAAGTGTTCACATGTACGTGTCTTAATGAGGTCATAAGCACTTTGAGAACAGGAATCATGTTTTATTTTAGCATCAGTAATATTTATAGCAACTAAAACAGTTCTCAACTCGTAGTGGAACCTCAATTTTTGCAAAATATTTTATATTATTCTGTGTAGCAAAGCATAAAAGGAAGCATTCTATCCTTTTTATGTGAATCTTTTCTATACCATTTCATTCTGACCACTTCATATATAAAGGGAATATTCTCTTACAGGAGCAAGTATCATTCAAGGATGTGTGTGTGGACTTTACCAAGGAAGAATGGAGTCTACTGGACCCTTCTCAGAAGATACTATACAGAGATGTGATCCTAGAAAATTATAGTAACCTTGTTTCAGTTGGTAAGAATTTTTTGTTTTAATGTGGTTACCAATTGCATGCACTTCTTAATTGCAGACAGTGAACAGTGAAAGCCCTATAGTTTTCTGTTTTAAAGCTTGAGATTCAATGCTATGAGATGACTGATCTTTTTAGGCTTTTATGTAAAGATTGTATTCTTATCCTTTGGTGGTTGGTTCATCTGAGCACCTTCTCTGAGCACTCCTGAAGCTGTGTCTTTCTTTTCCTTCCTTTTTGCAGAGTCCCCAGAGCTAAGCTATTTAGTTCCAGCCCTGTGTTATTTTGTCTTAACAGGGTATTGCATTACTAAGCCAGAAGTGATCTTCAAAATAGAGCAAGGAGAGGAGCCCTGGATATTAGAGAAGGGATTCCCAAGCCAGTGCCACCCAGGTGAGTTAGTGAATTTATAGGCAGATAAAAGTCAGAGGAAGTTAATCTTACGTTATTGGTTTAGGGTTTGGAATATTGAAATATTTTTCAGAAATTTCTATTTTTAGCCCCAGACCTTTGAAAATGACCAAGGACCACATCCTATTATCTTAATCACTCTTCTGTATGTCTCTCATACTCATAAATGCTTTTCTTTTTTTCTTCAACATTTTAGAATGATTTATTATACTCATAATCAATAGTTGGCTTCATCTTAGTTTTTTGTTGTTTTTGTTGTTAGTTTATCTTTTATAGTCATTCACCTCTGTTTTCTTTGGACATCTTTTGTTAGCTGGTGTATATTCATAAACTACTTTCATATACTCATTTGACAAAAACATAATGATGAACACTCCCTCTGATCCACTTACGTTTTAGGTAATAAAAGAATGATGTCCTGGTATCAT
Source organism: Sciurus vulgaris (assembly GCF_902686455.1). NCBI lineage: Eukaryota > Metazoa > Chordata > Mammalia > Rodentia > Sciuridae > Sciurus > Sciurus vulgaris. The sequence continues at coordinate 94,903,921 of NC_136464.1, read as the reverse complement.
AGAGCTTATATTACGTGAGGGACAAACAATATGTTGGGTGATGGTAAGGACCGTGAAGAGAGTTCACCCAGGGTCAGACTAGATCATGGTGGTATATGTTATTTAGCAAGGAGATCAGAGAAAACTTTTTGATGAGGTTCATATTAAACAGGAGACTTAATATTAAGTAAGAGTACCAGCTCTATAGATTGATGGTATTCCAGGCAGAGAGAACATCACAGTGCCATATCTCTCAGACAAGTGTGTTCTTGTACTCTTTGGGTAATAATGACAGTGTGTGTGTGGAAGCTGGTGGGTGTGGAGGAGGCTAGTAGGAGGTGAGTAGTAGTATGTGCCATGGTAGGTATAATAATTTGATTTTTGAGGGATGTGAGAAACCCTGTTTATCTTGAGTAAATGTCAATCAGATTAAATCATCAGATATGATTTACAGTTTAAAAGGATCTCTGACTTCTGTGTGGTGACTGTACTGAGTGGGGTGTTAGTAGATGGGCATGAGCAAGAGAAGAGATACTAGTTAGGAGGCTATCTTATACTCTAGAGGGGAGTGGGTAACGGCTAAGACTATGCTAGTCGTACTGAGACTTGGTAGGTATCTTGAAGATGGGGTCATAGTATTAGCTCTCAGAGTAAGAGAGAGAGGGAGGAGTCCAGCATGACTCCAATGATGTGTTTCAAGCAACTATATAATTTAGGGAGCCATTTACTGAGATAGAGAAAATTATTGAGGAGACATGATGGGGAAGTTATTACAGATTTAATTTTGGAAAGGAGAAGTTGGAGATAACTATTAGAATCTGAGGTTGGATATGGTGCTAAGTGTGGAGCACCTGGTTGAGGTACCCATTTGAACAGCATCAATTTTAGATGCTGTTAAAGCAAAGATTAAATCTAGAACAGAGATTTACAGAATTACTTTTTGTAAAAGACCAGATAATAAAAGTGTTAAGCCTAAAAAGCCACATGACCTGGTTGCTGCTATTCTTTTCCTTCTGTATGTTCCTCTTTTGTCTCTCTCCCTTCCTCTCTCATTCCTTCCTTGTCCCACCTCTCTGCAGCTTCTTCTACCTTTTGCCCTTTAAAAACCTCTAAAGACTATTTCCTTGTGGTCATTGTTTGTCAGCCCCTTTTCTTGAGCATAGTTGCATGTAGGTGAGAATCCTGATACAATACTATTTTTTGAAGGCATTAAATCCATTCATTTGAAGAGATTGAGAAGGAACAACCTGAGCTTCACAAAAACCACAGAGCCTGTTTCCCAGGAGTTAAATACAGTACATTCTACCTTCTACTACTGCCTTAAGTGGCAAACATGGGATCCCTATACTATACCTTGTCATCTCTTACTGGTCTTTCATACTCATTTTTCTTTCAAAACTACCTATATCTCTTCACATTCTCATTTTTCACTGATAACAGTTGAAAGCAGAACAGTGTCTCTCAGTGTCTTTAAGTGTTCTCATTCCTGACTTGGTCCAATTCCTAATTCTCTCTTCTCTCTTCTCTTCTCTTCTCTTCTCTTCTCTTCTCTTCTCTTCTCTTCTCTTCTCTTCTCTTCTCTTCTCTTCTCTTCTCTTCTCTTTTCCCTTTCTTTCTTTCTTTCTTTCTTTCTTTCTTTCTTTCTTTCTTTCTTTCTTTCTTTCTTTCTTTCTTTCTTTCTTTCTTTCTTTCTTTCTCTTCTTTTCTTTCTTCCTCTAAAGTATTCAATTTATCTTTCACTAGCCTGACAAAGTACTCTATAGAAATAAATGAAATTATAGCCTCTTTTCATTGACTGTTATAATGTGGTTATATTTTACCTAGCTTACATTTCTTTCTTTCTATACTAAACCTCATACTATCCTGTATCTGAAATTGTGTTTAATAAATGTTCTCTCATTTATCTAAATACTTTTTGTTATTTACTTGTCCTTTTTTCAGATAATTACTACCATATGTGTAAAATGTTTAGACATTGCATAGTACATGGAATGACTTAAGTCATTGTTATTATTTCACTTGTTTTAAGTTAGAAAAATTTTTGCTGTTAATAGACCATATTTTGTGACACTATCCCATCAGACTATTGCTTAGGGTTTCTTTCCCTACTGAGATTTTGTTCTCCCCAAAACAAGGGCTTTTCTGCTTTTCCTAATTCTGATATTTTGAAAATTTTTGTTGATTTAGGAGAAACATTTTTTTTTTTCCATCCATTCATAAAGCACTCTATAGTACTCTAAGTACATATTCCCTTATTTCATTCAGTGTATAACTCATTAAGTAGAGTTTGGAAATAATTCACATGCACATTGTTTTTTTAAGAATCATTTCAGCAGAAACAAGACTTGTAATACCTGCCAAGAATTAGACCCCAGTCACAATAGTGGCTTAGCATTTCGCAGGGTATTTTATGTCACAGTGAGTTATATGAACAATAGCTTCTTCTAAGAATAAAGAAGGTATAGTCTTAAAATGGTAGGGCTGTTATAGATATTTTTTGCTTCATTCTTTTATTATTACTATTGTTGTTATTTTAATGAAAAAAATAGCATTTCATTGAAGGATATCTAGGTTCCAAGAAGCGCCACAGCTGGATTGCCTCTAATTGTAAGAAAGATGTGGTTTTGGGAATGAGCAGTTTATGAGAGTCTGATAGCTAGGTAGAATGCACAGATATTTTTTGTGAACTTATGGAATGTTGGTTTGAATATTTAATGTGAATCAGCTCATGTAAATTTTTGTTAGCTTACTTTGTTTTTGCCAGGATAATAATTTGTCTCTGTTTGTCTTTGGGACAGTGGACTTCATAGATATTTTTATAACATGTGATTAGAAATGAAGTATATAGCCAAGAATTTTTATGAGAAAGTGTACTGAAGGTTTCAGTACCATATACAGAAATACAATTGTAATAGGCCCCACATGCAAATAAAAGCCACACAGATGAGGTTAAAGGTTAACCAGTAAACCTAGATATAAAAGACAATCCTAGAAAAAAGGCAGACTCACCACCTAGATGTAGAAGCAGACATGCATGTTAGTGAGATTCTCACTACAGTAATAAGCTGTGAGCAAATAGGGTATATACTTTCCTTGCCTCTGCCAAACCTAATTCTTCCTCTGTTGTGTTTCTCAAACATTCTATTTATTGTGTAAATGTCCTGTTCTTTAAATGAACAATCTCAGATAATCTCCATTTCTCTATCATATCTCATTTATTTTACTTCTTCTAACATGCTTTTCCACAGCATTTTAGAAAAAAAAAATTTCTTCTCAATAAAATTAAAGAAAAATGCTAGTTGTTGTGCTATCAGACCATTCTTTTGAACATGGGCAAGTTTGTGTTTACAGGACTTTAATTTAGTGCGATGAATGGAATAGAAAAGAATAGACTCTAGTGGAAATAAGTCTGTACCAGTGATTGCGTGAGGGGGGAGAACTAATTATTCTGTCTCCAACCAATGTAGTTCATCCTCTGAAACTCTTGGCTAGTAATCTTCAATGTCATTTTATTCAGGGTTCATTGTCTCTTTCAGGCTTACCTGATTGTTTTCAAATTTCCTTGTTTCTCAATTAGCCACTCTAATTCCCTGTCCTATGAATTTTCTCCTTTTTATATCCAGGTTGTTTGCTTATTCCTTGTTTTTCATTTTTTGATTGTGGTGCTGGGAATTGAAGACAGGGCCTCAGGTATACCAGGCAAGCACTCCACCACTGAGCCACATCCCCTGTCTATCTATGTCCAGTTTTGAAGTTTGTGTTTATTAAGTGTTAAGTGTGTTTGCCAGTTTCTCTCTTTGACTCCCTGGCAACACATTTGTATTTTCTACTCAAAGAGAGCAAAGGAAATATCTTATTTAGTTCGAACCAGGAATATGAGTCTAAAACTAAAGAATTGATTATAGGATAGAGTATTTGTGTAAATGTCTGAGTCCAACAGAAATATATTAAGATTTGTAAGACTTTTTTTTTTTTTTTTTTTTTTTCACTTCTAGAAAGAAAATGGAAAGTTGATGAACTGTTAGAGAACAGCCAGGAAAATCAAGATGAACATTTTTGGCAGTTTGTGTTCACCAACAACAAAACACAAAGTGCAGAAAGTGGCAGTAAAGTTAGAAAAACTTTCAATGTGGATACAGACCCCATTTCTTCAAGAAATTTTCATTTCAAAATATGTGACTCATGTGAAATGAGTTTGAAAAATATTTCAGGTTTAATTACTAGTAAAAAAAGCTATTCTAGAAAGAAGCCTGATGAGTTTAATGTATGTGAAAAATTACTCCTTGATAGGCATGAGAAAATTCCTGTTGGAGAGAAATCTTATAAATGTGATCAAAAAAGGAATGTTCTCAGTCATCGCCAGGATCTTACTCAGCCAATTTTTGATCAGCCTTTTGAGTACAATGAAAATGAACAAGGCTTTAATGAGGAAGCAACCTTTTTTACAAATCAGAGGTCTCAGATAGGGGAGACACTCTGTAAATACACTGAATGTAGAACCTTTATTGATGGTTTAAAGCTCAATGTATCTCAGAGAACTCACTTGGAGATGGAGCCACATGAATGCAGTATCTGTGGGAAGTCCTTTTATATGGATTTACGATTTGGACATCAGAGAGTTCTTACAGGGAACATTCCATATGAATATAATGAATATGGGGAAGTCTTCTGTGACAATTCAGCATTCATTATCCATCAGGGATACACACGAAAGATTCCCCAAGAATACAAAGTCAGTAACAAAACTTGGGAAAAGTCAACCCTCTTTAAACATCAGATAGTACACATGGGGGAAAAATCCTTTGAGTACCATGAAAATGGGAATAATTTCAGCAAGAAGTCACATATCACCCAGTCTCGGAGAGCTCATTCTGGAGAAAAAACCTTTGAATGTGGTGAATGTGGCAAAACTTTCTGGGAGAAGTCAAACCTCACTCAGCATCAGAGAACACACACAGGAGAGAAGCCCTATGAATGTACTGAGTGTGGAAAAGCTTTTTGCCAGAAACCACATCTTACCAACCATCAGCGAACACATACTGGAGAAAAACCCTATGAATGTAAGCAATGTGGGAAAACATTCTGTGTGAAGTCAAACCTTACTGAACATCAGAGAACACACACGGGGGAAAAGCCCTATGAATGTAGTGCATGTGGAAAATCCTTCTGCCACAGGTCAGCCCTAACTGTCCATCAGAGAACACATACAGGGGAGAAACCTTTTATATGTAATGAATGTGGAAAGTCCTTCTGTGTGAAGTCAAACCTCATTGTACATCAAAGAACTCACACTGGGGAGAAACCCTATAAATGTAACGAATGTGGGAAAACCTTCTGTGAAAAATCAGCTCTCACTAAACATCAGAGAACTCACACAGGGGAGAAGCCCTATGAATGTACTGCATGTGGGAAGACCTTTAGTCAAAGATCAGTACTCACTAAACATCAGAGGATTCACACAAGGGTGAAAGCTCTTTCAACATCTTGAATTTTCAGGAGCTTTCAGACACCTATCAGATTTGTTGTAAATTTTTCAAAATGAAATTAGATAAAGCCAAAGAATGCCGCAGAGTACTCAAAAATGGCATCTCGTTTAAATATGTGAACACTTCCAAGAAAAATTGAAACTTTTCACTGAAAAATTGGTCATGAGGGAAAATCTATTCATTTAATCAATGTGATAAAACTCTTTAGAATTTTTGTTTAATATTGTCTTCCAGATGCGATACCAAATTTGTAAATAGAATGAGTAATATTCATTTTACTCATATTCACAGTAGAATTTGAAGCTTAAAACAATCAAATGGCAGTAACATTAAACATGTGTTAAGAGTTCCTCCTATTTGTAGACTTCACATGAGTATGGTAATTAACAAACTTAGAGTATGCTTAATTTGTATATTGGAGCCCAACATGATTGTGAGGATAAAATATGAACCCCTAGGTTAGTAACTTTTAAGGCATAAATATTTTCCATACTAAATGCCACAGTGGCTTTATAGGTTAATGTGATTTTATGTGTGTATGTACTTAGATGTGAACATGTGTTTGTATGTCTATATGTATATATATATATGTATACATATGTAAATACATTTGTACATACACACCTACTCCACATATACAGTGATGTGTTAGCATCACCATGTACTGATTTAAAAGTACTGCTGATTAAATTTTCAGGAATTTTGTGAGCCAGTTGTTAAAAAGTCATTACTTAGAATTATTGTAAACTTACAATTAAATTATATTAAAAGCAAAGGTAACACAAATATTCATCACTCATAACATCCTAATAATTTTGCTGCATTTCACTGTTCTCTTTGTTGTTTAGGTTACTTACATTATTGAATCCATATGGTGAGAATACTATGTAATGTTTCACTGTTATACATCTCTTCTCAATTCCACATTCAGTGCCATCATATTGGCAACTTGACCTTAGTCAAAATATTTACACCACGGAAACTGGCAAACTACATAGCAGGGTATTTATTTTCTCAGAGAACCTGTTGTCAAATGTTTACCAGCACACCTCTGTGTATATATGGAAACATATTTGGCAGATTTAAAGTACAAACCACATACCCCTTTTCCTATTTCCTGAAACAAATAAATGGCCATGGCCATTATTACTGAACTACCCCTTCAGTAAAAAAGCCAAAAGATGTTTTATGAGGTTTTAAACTGCCTCTGAACCAATCTGATTCTAAATACTACTAGAGACACTCTATAGCTTGGCCAGTGTATGTTTTAAGTGAAATATTTTTTCACAAAGAAGCATTCTACCTACTTTTGACTGAGTCCTGGCATATATAAATGAGTGTGGTCATTATTATCAAGATATACCTTCAAGGAAGAAATTAAAACAATATTTTTCTGAGGTTTTTGAGCTACCTCTCAGTCATGTAAATTATGTTAATAAGAATAATATTTACACAAATTAAAGGTTAACATCAGTTGTAAATGGTAATACTCAATGTACTCTACAAATAAAAAATGGTGGTATGTAATGAAATGCCCTTTCCATACTCTTGGTATTTTATTGTGGATCTCTTTAGGCATGATATATGTAACCCTAGTTCTATGTAACCCAAAAACTATATACTTGTATTTAGTGTTAATGTCATATAGTATCTCTGCCTTCTTTGTTTCTTTGTTCGCTATGCTTCTTAGGACCACATTGATTAACAATTCTGTGACTACTGATTTCTTCCTTGTTGAGCTGAGCTTTTATCACCTAGGTGGCTTAGGGGGTAAATCCAAATTAGTTTAAACTAATCATGGAAATTCCATTCAGGTAATTTTGTTGGATGAACAGGTGAGCAAGGAGATGTATGGGGAACAGTCTGTAGAATTTCTGGAAAAGTTCTTAGTGATAAAGGTATTGACGTGATTGAGAAGATATGAGGGACATGAGAAGAGATTGCCCCTCTTCTGCTGGACTTTTTCATGTCTGTACATGATACTGGCTTATAGTTTGTGGCCCTGAAGGGCAGTAGCCTGAAGATAACAGTGCATGTGTGGGAAATGTCTGGCCCAGAATTGACATCACTGAGCTACTTAATTCTCTCTGCAACTGCTCTCTTCTGGAACTTCATATTACATGAAGTAATACATTTTCTTGTTATTCTTAGGACTGTGATATTTAGAGGTAAAGGCATTTTAGCTAATACAAAGGAACACTTTTCTAAGTGTTACAAGTTCTGTACCTTGATTTGGGGGAAGAATTATTTCTGATATTAGGATGGATGTTTGTATAAGCCATGATTTTTTCTGATGGAATATAGAATTTTTCAACTAAAAACATTTTAGTGGCAGATTTATTACAATATGAAAAAAGTGATGTTTAAAAACAATCACCTAGAGACCATCATCTGCATGAAATCATTCCTATTTTGAGTCTTCAGGGGACAAGGTTGGAGCCCAGTGAGAGCTGCTATCATGGAGGATATATTTTCACTACCAGAATTGTGGCACCAAATTGTTAGTACCTTCCTTTGAAGAACTCACTCAGATGCATTTGCTGGTGAGCCCGGGTGTGTACAGAGAATGATGGATAGAGAGCTTGGGTGGAGGAAATGTGGAATAAGCAGCACAGTGGTTGTTTGTTTTTAATTTCTGTAAATTCCTATGTAATAGGCTCAGTATTAGAAATAAAGTTATTAGTTGAAAGGTAAGTTGTTGTGCTTTCATATCAGCATGAGTAAATTTCCTTTGGAACTGAGTCCTGTAGCATGCACATCTGCCTTTTGACATGTATGAAGCAGATGTTACATTAAATTGCATTGTTCATATATCTCTCTGTGGTGTTAAATGTGGTGTGAGGGAAATAGTTCCATAGTCTTCCAAATAAACAACCAGGTATCACTGTACTGTTCACCTCTTTTATGGATGTGATAGGGTATTATTACTGTTTACTTAGATATATGATGTTTTATCTCTATTACTTTTGTCTGCTCAATGTAACTTTTAAACATTTTTTTTAGTAGTAGAACCTGTCATTGTGGTCACACAGTAAGTATTTACTCTAGATGGTACTCTGTCTTCCTGACCTGCATTTGTATTGATCCCCAAATGATCATTTGTTCCAAAATAAGCCAGTGAGAGCCCATCCTAGAGTACTATTATTGGGAGGTCACCATTGGTCAGGCAATTTGTATACTTGTTGCTGCTAGCAATCATATCAAGAAAATGCATTTGTACTGCAGTCTATTCAAAGTCAGCCTTAACACACAAAGAAAATATATTTGTAAAGGAGATGGTGGTGTTAAATGCTATTAAGAAAAATTAGAAGAAGAAAAGTTGTCAGAGGGATGATGTGATTTTAGATAGGAAATTAAAAGACCTCACTGAGAAGTCTACATTGGAGGAAGGATGTGTTATTTGTAGGTGTGTGTGTGTGTGTGTGTGTGTGTGTGTATGCATGTGTGTGTGAGAGAAAGAAGCATGTGTTGTCAACAATTTTATATAATTTTCTATTTCATGAAACACATGCCCTAATTACCTATAATGTACTTTTGATACTTTCTTTAGGGTTGTAATACATTTTGTTAAAAGAAATATTTGTGTCCATACACTAAACTGATTTCACAACCAACAACCACACTAGTGCACTGATTTCATAACCCAGTGCACTAGTGTGTGAAACCAAGATGTGAATTGCTGGGTCATTGATTTGTGTTTCCTGGGATGATTAAGTAAATCACTCTCTGTGCTTGGAAACTCACAAGAGTCTATTTTTTGAAGTGGGCCTATTTTCTGTCTTGACTTGTCCTCCCCTTGTGTGGTGTTCTGCAGCACTTCACACCCAACTTGGCCTTGACAGTTAGAGCCATCACCTCTAGGAGGGTTCAGCCCATGGGTGTCCTTGGTACCCTCAGCTACTACCCCTACTTGCTGCTCCCAACTGAAGACTACAGGTATGACTGCCCTGCACCTCTAATTCTTGTGTTTCCTCTGACTCTTCATCTACCACTCAGTACCTGGGTACTGTATATCCCAGCCTCATTCCTTATCTGTGAATCCCACCTCCACCTCCTTCTTCCAGCCTGCTCTACCCTGAGACCTTGTATCCCTAAAGTCTTGCTCATGCTAGGCAAGTGATCCACCACTGACCTATATCCCCAGCCATCAGACACCACTTTTTAAAGTAATTAAAGAGATGAGAACTGAAGTTTAATCTTTCTCCCATGTTTGGAACCCAGTGTTTCAGATGATCAGTTCCCTCAGGGCTTGGTTTCCTCAACTACATAATGAGGAAGAAGTAGTTATCCTGTCTGCAGGAGAGGACTTTATCACCTAAGCTTGCTTCCAGGCTAAAAATGCTTTTTACCCACCCATCTAAGGAAGCCCAAGTCCTTAGAGAGTAAATTCAGAGTTCCCTGTACACAAACCCCTAATGAAGGTACACTCAACTCTTGTGGATCTCTAAACAAATCACTTCATTCCAGACAAGGTGCCAGTGATGTCATGGTACTTCCCTGTCCTTGCAGGAGTTGGTGTTCCAGTGCCAATGACCATATCAACTGACCATACTGGGAGAATAAATATTCTTTGAAACTTGACAATCAAGCATTCAACCAGCCCACCAATTGGTTTACTCACCTAACAACTTATTTTTAGTTCAACCTGGGCCTTTTTTTTCATGCATGGTAACCCACAGACATGTTACCTATGGGAATTTATAATCTACTGAAGTCTTTTATGGGCATTTGATAAAGTCGTGTAGAACATGCAAAATCATGGATGATGCCATTTCCCAATTTTTTTTCTTTTTTTGCCTAGAATTAGATCATTTAATGCAGATATGACTTGGGATTTTTGACCTGTATTTATAATTGCTATTACTATTATTTATGATTCTTAGAAGTTTTTTTCAGGTGATTTGGTGATTTATGCAGATATTCTATATTACTACTGAAGACATTTCAAGATTCCTATAAAAATGTTATCCAAGAGTATTCAAACTGGCAGTGTTAGTGGTAGTGATAAAAATACTTTTATCTGAACATCAGATAACTTTAGAAGAGCAGTGAGATTATATGGAAGGCTCTGAGAACTTTGAAATACTGTGCAGCATTAGTTTGATACTATTTATGTGAGAAAATTAGTAGGAAAAAATCTTTTTGTTATTTGTAGTGAGTTGTGGTAGATTTGTCTGGAGATTTTGTGTTGGTTTGTCACCTTTTATTTCAATATTTTTTTAGGATGCACACACAAATGTACACAATGGTAAGATAAGGTTTATTTTGTGAACTCCTTTGTTCATTTTGAAGTATGTGACTAATGTTTTCCCATGTCAGTTTCTCTGCCCTAACCTGAAGGCTTTCCATGATTGCTTAGGATTCCATCTTCTGGATCTGTACCATTCATTTACCTGTATTCTGTCAATGCTTGTTTAGCTGCCTTCCCATATTTTTACTATTTGTAAAATACCTTTGAACTTGCATCTTTCTGTGCTAAGCCAAATTTTCTTTTTAAAGTTTATTTCTAAAAATGTAATCTTTGGATTATAAGCCTAGTTTATTTTTAGTTCTGATGAAATTGATTCCAGGAATCCTGTATGAAATTTCATTCCAATCCAAAGGTTGGAAATGTGGGATCTTGAAACTCATTGCTATAATGGATGCTGTTTGATTTTAAAAAAATTGTTTTCCAACATTCATGTGACATAATATCTCTTAAACCTTTTAATTTCCTAATTTTCTAGAAATATTCAAAAATTTAAAAATATTTGATTATCTGTTTTCTTTTTTCACATAGATCTAGTGAGATAAAATTGAAGTACAGTAAAAGGCACAGATTTGAAATACGCAATTTGATCAGTTTTGACATGTATGTAACCAATACAATCAATATAAAAATCAGAGGTTTCAAGATGGCGGACTAGAGGGTGGCTGCATTTCATGTTGCTCCAGGACTCAGGATTCAAAAGAGGAGATATTGAGAGACTTGGAACCAACTCAAAGCAGCCGGGTGAGTCTCTCCCGTTGGGGAGGCGTCCCGGATGGGGCGGTCGTCCCGGAACGCAGGGAACTTTGTGAAGTAGAGCTGCCCGGCGAGACGCCCCTCCCCCTGCTGGAGCAGTGAACTTGGACAACTGGGAGCGTCGTAGAGGAGGCCGCTCAGCACACCGCTGGGACTCGGAGCAACCACTGGGGCTCCAGTGGCTGCCCAGGGGAGGAGCGGCGAGGAGAGCTGTGTGGACTCAGAACACCGGGGCCTGCCCTGAGGAGGAGGAGGAGGAGCACGGCCGCTTGGATTCGGAGTGACTACACCAGAGCTACAGGCGGTAGCCAGAGAGGAGCTGTGTGGCGAGCTGTTTGGACTCAGACCACTTCTGAACACCGGGGCCTGCCATGAGGAGGAGGAGGAGGAGGAGGAGCGCGGCGGGTGGTTTGGACTCGCAGTGACTGCATTAGAGCTCCAGGTGGCTGCTCAGAGGAGGAGGCGATTGGTGAGTTGTTTGGACTTAAAGCGACTGCTCCGCAACACCGGGGGGCTGCCTGGAGGAGAAGCGTGGTGGGTCATTTGGTCTTGAGTGGCCGCACCAGAGCTCCAGGCGGTTGCCCAGAGGACGCGTGCAGCGGGTCACGTGGATTCAGAGCCACTCAGAGCGACTGCTCCTGAACACCCTGGGGGTTACCTGGAGGAGGAGGAGGAACGGGGCGGGTCACTTCGACTTGGAGTGATTGGCCAGGGCTACGGGCAGTTGGTGGGAAGAGGAGGCACGCAGTGAGTTGCTTGGACTCCTAGTGACCGCACCGGAACACGGGGCGGCTGTCTGGAGGAAGAGGTGTGCGGCAGGTCTCTGGGACTCAGAGCGATTGCACGGGGCCCCAGGTAGCTGCTCAGAGGAGGAGCCGCATAGCCAGGTGATTAGGTGTAGAGCAGGGTCCCAGGATCTAGGAGGCTTCTTGGTGGAAGAGCCGCTCAGAGACAGGCTTAGGGAGGAGCGAAGGTTCCGGGCCTGCGGGCAGATTATCTGAGGAGGGGCAACCTAAGGAGATTCATCTGCGAAGGGTGAGGCTCCAAGGCCCATGAGGTAGGGCCGGGCCCCTGGGAACTTTGCAGAGGAAGGCAGCCCAGCCCAGGCGGTAGCTGTAAATTGAGGGGAAACTCTAGGAGGGGAACTGACCAGCGAGACCTCCCCACCGGGTGAGTATTCCCTGCCGGGTGAGGTCTCCCACAAGGACAGTAAAACCAGAGACACAGGCCCAAACAGGCCTTGCCTCAGCCCGCAGCCTAGTTCCCCTTTGGATGACCACTGGTCAACAAGTGGAGGCACCTCTGCCCACTAGCAGGGAATATACCCCACCTGAAAGCCACCACTCCTAGAGAGGCAGCTTCATTGTGGAGCACCGCATTATCAACTTCCTCCAAGACTTCAGCCTACTGAAGGCTAGGAGGGGATATATATAGAAATCTTCAGGGACATTGTAACTCAATAGAGGAAATCTGCAATATCTATGCAGTCCACTGATACCTGAACAATATGAGAAAACAAGGAAAGAAAATGCCGCAAACAAATCTAGATGTTACATCAATAAAACCCAATGACAGCATGGCAGAAGAAATGACAGAAAAGGAGTTCAGAATGTACATAATTAAAATGATCAGGGAAGCAAATGATGAGATGAAAGAGCAAATGCACGCACTGAATGATGAGATGAAAGAGCAAATGCAGGCATTGAATGATCGCACCAGTCGACAGTTAAAAGAGCAAATACAGGAAGCAAAAGATCATTTCAATAAAGAGTTAGAGATATTGAAATAAAACCAAACAGAAATCCTTGATATGAAGGAAACAATAAACCAAATTAAGAACTCCATAGAAAGCATATCCAGTAGGATAGAACATCTGGAAGACAGAACCTCAGACATTGAAGACAAAATATTTAACCTTGAAAACAAAGTTGAACAAACAGAGAAGATGGTAAGAAATCATGAACAGAATCAACAAGAACTATAGGATATCAGGAAAAGGCCAAATTTAAGAATTATTGGGATTGAGGAAGGCTTAGAGAAACAAACCAAAGGAATGAACAATCTATTCAATGAAATAATATCAGAAAATTTCCCAAATCTGAAGAATGAAATGGAAAATCAAGTTCAAGAAGCTTATAGGACTCCAAATACACAAAATTACAACAGACCGACACCAAGGCACATTATAATGAAAATACCTAACATACAAAATAAAGACAGAATTTTAAAGGCTGTGAGAGAAAAGAACCAAATTACATTCAGGGGGAAACCAATACGGATATCAGCAGATTTTTCAATCCAGACCCTAAAAGCTAGAAGGGCCTGGAACAATATTTTTCTAGCCCTGAAAGAAAATGGATACCAACCAAGAATCTTATACCCAGCAATACTTACCTTCAAATTTGACGATGAAATAAAATCCTTCCATGATAAACAAAAGCTAAAAGAATTTACAAAAAGAAAGCCAGCATTACAGAACATTCTCAGCAAAATATTCCATGAGGAAGAGATGAAAAACAAAGAAGCAAATCAGCAAAGGGAGGAATTATCCTAAAGGAATTGTCAAATAAAGGAGGAACCAAGCTGTGTCAAATAAATAAATAAATAAAATTTTAAAAATGAACCAAATGACTGGGAAACCAAATCATATCTCAATAATAACCCTGAATGTTAATGGCCTGAATTAGTCAATCAAAACACATACACTGGCAGATTGGAATAAAAAGAAAGATCCAACAATATGTTGCCTACAAGAGACTCACCTCATAGAAAAAGATACCCATAGACTAAAAGTGAAAGGATGGGGAAAAACATACCATGCACATGGACTCAGCAAAAAAAGCTGGAGTATCCATCCTCATTTCCGATAATGTGGACTTCAAGCCAAAGTTAGTCAGAAGAGATAAAGAAGGTCATTTCATACTGCTTAAGGGAAGCATAAATCAGCAAGATATAACAATCAAACATCTATGCCCCAAACAATGGCTCATCCATGTGTGTCAAATCCTTCTCAATTTCAGAAACCAAATAGACCATAACACAATAATACTAGTTGATTTTAACATGCCCCTCTCACCACTGGACAGATCTTCCAGACAAAAATTGAACAAAGAAACCATAGATCTCAATAACACAATCAATAATTTAGACTTAACGGACATTTATAGAATATACCATCCAACCAAAAGCGAATACACTTTGTTCTCAGCAGCACATGGATCCTTCTCTAAAATAGACCATATATTATGCCACAAAGCTAATGTTAGCAAATACAAGAAGATAGAGACACTACCTTGTATTCTATCAGATCATAATGGATTGAAGTTAGAAATAAATGAAAAAGTAAAACACAGAAACTATTCCAACATCTGGAGCTTAAACAATATGCTATTATATGATGAATGGATAACAGAAGATATTAGGAAGGAAATTAAAAAATTCTTAGAGGTAAATGAGAACAAAGAAACATCATATCAAAATCTCTGGGACACTATGAAAGCAGTACTTAGAGGGAAATTTATTTCATGTAGCGCATTTAATAAAAGAAGTAAAACTCAACAAATAAACGACCTAACACTACAGCTCAAAGCCCTAGAAAAAGACGAACAGACCAGCACCAAAAGTAGTAGAAGACAGGAAATAGTTAAACTCAGAGCTGAAATCAATGAAATTGAAACAAAAGAAACAATACAAAAAATTGACAAAATAAATAGTTGGTTCTTTGAAAAAATAAACAAAATTGATAAACCTTTAGCCACACTAACAAAGAGAAGACGAGAGAAAACCCAAATCACTAAAATTCGGAATGAACAAGGAAATATCACAACAGACAGGATGGAAATACAAAACATAATTAGAAGCTATTTTGAAAATCTATAACAAAATAGAAAATTTCAAAGACATCAACAGGTTTCTAGAGACATATGAATTGCCTAAACTGAACGAGGAGGACATACACAATTTAAATAGACCAATTTCAAGTAATGAAATAGAAGAAGTCATCAAAAGCCTACCAACAAAGAAAAGTCCGGGACCAGATGGGTTCTCAGCCGAGTTCTACAAAACCTTTAAAGAAGAGCTCATTCCAATACTTCTCAAAGTATTCCATAAAATAGAAGAGGAGGGAACCCTCCCAAACTCATTCTATGAAGCCAGTATCACACTGATACCTAAACCAGACAGAGACTCATCAAGGAAAGAAAATTTCAGACCAATATCTTTAATGATCATCGACACAAAAATTCTCAACAAAATTTTAGCAAATCGCATACAAAAACATATTAAAAAGATAATGCACCATGATCAAGTTGGTTTCATCCCAGGGATGCAAGGTTGGTTCAACATCAGGAGATCAATAAATGTAATTCACCATATCAATAGACTTAAAGTCAAGAATCACATGATTATTTCAATAGATGCAGAAAAAGCATTTGATAAAATACAGCACTCCCTCATGCTCAAAACAGTAGAAAAAATAGGGATAGTGGGAACATTCCTTAACATTGTAAAGGCCATTTATGCTAAGCCCATGGCTAATATTCTAAATGGTGAAAAACAAAGCATTCCCCCTAAAAACTGGAACAAGGCAGGGATGCCCCCTTTCACCACTTCTATTCAACATCGTTCTTGAGACTCTAGCCAGAGCAATTAGACAAATCAAAGAAATTAAAGGGATACGAATTGGAAAAGAAGAACTCAAACTATCCCTGTTCGCTGATGACATGATTGTATATTTAGAGGAACCTGGAAATTCCACCAGAAAACTCTTAGAACTCATAAGTGAATTCAGTAAAGTAGCAGGTTACAAGATCAATGTTCATAAATCCAATGCATTTTTATACATAAGTGATGAATCTTCAGAAAGAGAAATTAGGAAAACTACCCCATTCACAATATCCTCGAAAAAAATAAAATACTTGGGAATCAATCTCACAAAAGAGGTGAAAGACCTCTACAATGAGAACTACAGAACACTAAAGAAAGAAATTAAAGAACACCTTAGAAGATGGAAAGATCTTCCATGTTCTTGGATAGGAAGAATTAATATTGTCAAAATGGCCATACTACCTAAAGTGCTATACAAATTCAATGCAATTCCAATTAAAATTCCAATGACGTACCTTACAGAAATAGAGCAAGCAATTATGAAATTCATCGGGAAGAATAAGAAACCCAGAATAGCTAGAGCAATCCTTAGCAGGAAGAGTGAAACGGGGTATTGCAATACCAGATCTTCTACTCTACTACAAAGCAATAGTAACAAAATGGCATGGTATTGGTACCAAAATAGAAATGTAGATTAATGGTACAGAATAGAGGACATGGACACAAACCCAAATAAATACAATTTTCTCATACTAGACAAAGGTGCCAAAAATATGCAATGGAGAAAAGATAGCCTCTTCAACAAATGGTGCTGGGAGAATTAGAAATCCATATGCAACAGAATGAAACTAAACCCATATCTCTCACCATACACGAAACTAAACTCAAAATGGATTAAGGACCTCGGAATCAGACCAGAGACCCTGCAGATTATAGAAGAAAAAGTAGGTCCTGATCTTCAACATGTCGGCTTAGGACCAGACTTCCTTAACAGGACTCCTATAGCACAAGAAATAAAAGCAAGAATCAATAACTGGGATAGATTCAAATTAAAAAGCTTTCTCTCAGCAAACGAAACTATCAGCAGTGTGAAGGAAGAGCCTACAGAGTGGGAGAATATCTTTGCCAATCATACTTCAGATAGAGCACTAATTTCCAGAATCTATGAAAAACTCAAAAAACTCTACTCCAAGAATACAAATTATCCAGTCGACAAATGGGCTAAGGAAATGAATAGACACTTCACAGAAGAAATCTACAAGCAATCAACAAACATATGGAAAAATGTTCAACATCTCTAGTAATAAGAGAAATGCAAATCAAAAGTACCCTAAGATTCCATCTCACCCCAATTAGAATGGCGATTATCAAGAACACAAGCAACAACAGGTGTTGGCAAGGATGTGGGGAGAAAGGTACACTCATACATTGCTGGTGGGGCTGCAAATTAGTGCAGCCACTCTGGAAAGCTGTGTGGAGATTCCTTAGAAAATTTGGAATGGAATCATCATTTAACCCAGCTATCCCACTCCTTGGCCTATACCCAAAGGACTTAAAATCAGCATACTACAGAGATACAGCCACATCAATGTTCATAGCTGCTAAGTTCACAATAGCCAGACTGTGGAGCCAACCTAGATGTCCTTCAATTGATGAGTGGATAAAGAAACTGTGGTATATATATACAATGGAATATTACTCAGCCATAAAGAGTGATAAAATTATGGCATTTGCAGGCAAATGGATGAAATTGGAGAATATCATACTAAGTGAGATAAGCCAATCTCAAAAAGCCAAAGGACGAATGATATCGCTAATAAGTGGATGATGACTCCTAATGGGGGGGAGGGAAGGGTTAGTTTTAGGGTTAGAGTTAGTTTTAGGGAGGGGGGCAAATATGGAGGAAGGAAGTACTGTATAGAGGGAAAAGAGAGGTGGGAAGGGTGGGGGGAAGGGAAAAAATAACAGAATGAATCAAACAACATTAGTCTATGTAAATTTATGATTACACAAAAAAAAACCCTGACCCCCTAACAGTATATGTAGTATATTTCCAATCATTTACATTTTTTAATTTTTAATGCAGAAAAGGACTGAAAATATATAAACTACCCTGTATGGTGGGGATATTTTTCTTATTGTTTTTTTAAATTCTGTCCTCAAATGTTCCACATGAGAATATACGATTTTTATAACCAAAAAAAAAAAAAAAAAAAAAATTAAAAAAAATAAAGGAGGAAGGGGCCATGCTTGGCTCTGAGCTTTCAAAAAAAGAAAAAAATATATAAAAATCATATCCATTACTTTTTCTTAGATTGAAATCCTGCAGACTGTGTTTACTGCATGATTTTTTTTAACATGGTTACTAAGTTTAATTCAACCATTATTCCTAATTCTGCCTTGTAAAAATAACAAAATGTTCCTATCAAAATTGCATTGTGATGTGAAGACAGTTTTGTTTTGATACAATTCTAGAAACCTGTTGGCACCAGATGCTATTTAAAAAAAAAAAAAAAGTTAAGTCTTACTAATAATATAGACTAGTAATTTCTCAATGCAGGTTGAAGGTTGAGAATAGGGTGTATCCACATACAGACAGCATCTTCCTAATGCAGGTGCCCACCACACCCACACTGCTGGGCTCACCTGGGCAGTGTCTCCTCTGTTCTTACAGTGAGCACACTGCCCAGCACAGACTCAGAGGACAAGAAAGGGGAGGCCAGGACAGGAGTAAGGCAGGGCACTGTTGCCCAGGAATACTGCAGTAGATTGAATTTCCCCAGTCTTACACAGAAATCCCTGCCAGTGGGTAGAACAAGGACCTTCCTTCTCACTGGGACAATAGCAGGGACCAGCACAGTAATGTCAGATTTTCTCTTGGCAATCTGATTTAGAATTCACAATTTATTTTCTATAAGAAAACATCATTACAGATGGTAGTTCATCTCTATCATTAACACTATTTCCATGTAACTTAAACAAGTTAGTGGGTTTTGGCTTAAAAAGCCAAGCTACATTTATATTCTTTTCATGGGAACTTTCCCCACTCCCAAATTCCAAACATGTTCTCATAAATGATTTTGAGGGGCTGGGGAGATAGCTCAGTCGGTAGAGTGCTTACCTTGTAAGCACTAAGGCTCTGGGTTCGATCCCCAGCACCAATAAATAAATAAATAAATAAATAAACAAATAAATAAATTTTGAACAAAAACCTGTCCAAGTTCTTGGGAGTTACACAAAACATATGTTTTTTGGCTCCATGGTTTACAGGGCAGCTGAAGAGTTTAAGATTCTTTGGTTGACAAGTCACCTGGGGGGACATTTCCTGCAGGCATTCAAGCAGCTAAGTCAGTGAGACCACACAAGACCTGCCATTTACCCAAAGCTGAAGGACATGAAGGATGTTCCTAGCACCTGGCATTAGCCCCATAGGCACTTAAAGCAATGGCCATGCCAATCAGGTCCTTTCCTGTTAATGTGCCCACCACGAGGGAAGTAGCGGATGAGGAGGGATCTCTGCCTGACAGATGAAGCAACACAACGCAAGCCAGCCCAGCAGCTGCTGGTGGTTGAGAGTTGTGACTTGGCTGACAGACTACTTGTCACCCTGACCTATTTATTATTTATAGTATGGGCCAGAGGTTCTGCTAAGTTTCCAAAGGTGGCTGCAGTAGTGGACATCTTTCTGGAAGATCTCAGAAACCAAATCCATAGGCATTTATGTGAAGCTGGAACTTGAAAACAGCTTTTTAAATATTAGTAAAGAAACCAATCTAAGGACCCAGGATTCTCAAGCATTCCCACCAACTACAGGAACAAAGACACAGGAAGGATCTGAATAAGCTCTGTACTCAGGTTCAGGGATATGTGTGAACAGGTTTTAAGACCTGCAGAGGCCAATGAGCCTCACCTGCAGGAGAAGTGTGGCCGTGGAAGTGAGCTTCACACCATCAGTGAAGAACAAAGGCCCAGACTCAAGGGATGAGGGGAAAAGAAGGAACAGTCTACAAGCAAATCCAGCATGTCAAGGACCAAGGCCAGTCCTTGAGAGAAAAGCAGACCCCGGTCTTCTGAGCAGTCAGCTTTACACACAGGGCAAACCTCTCCCACCCCCTTTCATTTGGGCTAAAGAAAATGATAAACTTTCAGTACTCTGTATTTTGAGTTTCTGGTCTGGTTACCAGCAGAGCAGTAGTCTCTTAGTAGAAGGAGATGCTGGATTTGCCTCCTGGTGGGTTCAGGACCTTGTGAGAGTAAGGTCTCAGCCCCTGCCAGGGCTTGTAGCTGTCAGCCATGAGTGCGGGCTCAGGAGCCTTGGACTGGTCTGCTCCTCTCGAGCTGCACTTCTCTCCCGACTCTTCTTGGATTGAGGTGCTCACTGAAGCTTTAAGATTCAGCTTTGGGTCTTCACACAAAAACACATGATCCTTGGGTTTGTTCGGGTGTGCCAGGGGTGAAGTGGCAGTGACTGGGAACCCAAAAATGTTACTGGTCTTCCCACCAGGTGGGTTCAGACGTTGTTGGGTCTACACAGGAGTCAATTCATCAAAGCTACCACTTCCTTTCACCCCTGGGGGATTTGTCCTCTTGGGTACATTCTGAGGTTCTTAAGTTGGTCAAAAATACTCAGTGCCATCCTATTAGTCCTGCTTGAAGGAGCAGTTTCTTCCAGTCTTACAAAAAGATTGATGGATTCTACTCCTGGGGGCTTTGTGGCTCTAGAGGCAGGCCCACAGGCTTCCACGTCTGGGCCCTGGAACATGTTTGCTGCCATTCTACCCCTCCTCAGCACATTTTCCTATATGATTTATTACATTAGAAATCCATCACCTTAAGATATATAGAACTGTGCCCCCACATGTCAACTATTTAAAAATTAAACAGCACATTTAAAAATATCTCTGAGGTCAAGGAAGAAAGCACAAGTAAACAAAAAGTGCTTTGAACTTAATAATAATAAAAGCTAAAATATCAGGATCTCTGGGATAAAACAGTACTCAGATGAACATTTATAACTTTAAGTACTTGTATCAGAAAGAAACTAGAATAACTATTTTCAAATTAAGTAGTAGGAAGGAAAATATAAGTAGAGTCAGAAATATATGAAATAGATAAGAAATAATATAGCTGAAATTTAATAAAAATCAAGAAAGTCTAATAAAAATTTCAAAAATTAATATCAATGGAAAGGAAGTATGAAAATAAACCTACAGATGCTAAAAATATATTAAGGTAATATAATTGTATGCCAACATATGTAATAGCTTACATAACATGGTCTATATTAGAGAAGGATCTGTGTGCTGCTGAGAAGAAAGTGTATTCAGTAATTAATGGATGAAATATTCTACTTGTCTATTAAGTCTAAAATATCAATTGTATTTTTTATTTCTGTAGATTTTTTTTTTAGTTTTTGTTT
This sequence comes from Sciurus vulgaris, assembly GCF_902686455.1. Taxonomy (NCBI): domain Eukaryota; kingdom Metazoa; phylum Chordata; class Mammalia; order Rodentia; family Sciuridae; genus Sciurus; species Sciurus vulgaris. The sequence goes on along the minus strand of NC_136464.1, from coordinate 94,882,428 downwards.
GGAGGATCTATTCAGTAGTGACAGAGGCATGTTAAAGTTACCCAGTATTATTGGATTGTGGTCTATTTGATTCTTGAATTTAAGAAGGGTTTGTATGATGTATGTAAATGCATCAAACATTGTTTGATACATAAATATTTATATTTATCTTTTCATGTTATCCCATAATTCTTGGAAGTTCTGTTCATGGTTTCTTAACATCTTATTTTCATGTTCCCTCTATTTTGAACATTATATATTTTTTGTCTTCATTGCCTGAGGTTCTTTCTTCCAAGTGGTCTAGTCTGTTGGTGATACTTTCTATTGACTTTTTAATTTGATTTATTGTTTTGTTCATTTTTAGGATTTCTGCTGGTTTCCGACCTCCACCCCAACCCTGTTGGAATTTCTGCCTCTTTATTAAAGTGATCTTTCACTTCCTGTATTTTCTGATTTCATTTCTTATCCTGTCCTTTACTTCATAGATCAGTTTAAGTATGTACATCCTAAATGCCTTCTTTGACATTTCTTCCACTGTGGTGTCAATGGATTCCATTATTGGAGTATCTTTGTTTGGGGTGTTTTGTTCACTTGTTTTTCATGTTGTTTGTGTGTATACCTATCTAACAGTATGTATCTGAGGCAGCAGAGTTTCTACCCTGTGGATTTATCGTGTTCTTGCCGGTACCTCGCTCTTTAGGGAGAGACAAATAATAACAACCAATGCTAACAATATACATCATTAAACCAAATAGTTCCTACAATGATATCTGCAGTGTTATTATCACAATAAACAGAAATGATATCAATTATTGCCTACAATAAAAACAGCAAGTTTGCAAAAGGGTTTGTAATTTCAAATGTGGACAGGGAGAGAACAGAAATGATGTGATGATTATGAGAAAACAAGTAAAAAATCAAATGAAGAGTGAAAGAGAGCAATAGAGATTGGCTATTAGCAGAAAAAGGAAAGGAAATAGAAAAATTTATATATAAAAATTTTAAAAACATTAAAAATAAAAAGAACACAAAACAAAACTTAAATATACTAATCAAACATCCTAGTTCACAAAAAACTAATGCATGAAAAATAACTGGCTTCAAAAATACTATAAATGAGTCAGGTGCAGTGGTGCATGCCAGTAATCCTAGCAGCTCAGGAGGCTGAGGCAGGAAGATTAAGGGTTCAAAGCCAGCCTCAGCAATGACAAGGTACTAAGCAACTCAGTGAGACCCTGTCCCTAAATAAAATACAAAGTAGGTCTGGGAATGTGGCTTAGCGGTTGAGTGCCCCTCAGTTCAATCCCTAGTACCCCCCCCCCCAAAAAAAATGCTAGAAGTGAGAAAAAAAATGTGAATATGTATAAATGTCCATGTATCATCAAGGTCACAAACAGAGAAAAAGAATTTTAATAAAAGGTCTTGATGAAAAGTTAAAAAATTCATTCCACTGGAGTTCAAAAGATTCTGTTTCTCAGCAGTTTTAGGTGGGCTCATCTAGCATGATTCTCCACCCTCTGGATTGCTGGAGTGAGACAGGTAATTTCATGCACCTACTTATGGGTCCAGTACTTGCTGGTGCATGCTGGAAGACAGTATCCCAGGAATATCCCCTGGGTTCCATTTATGTGGTGCGGACCCAATTTTTAGTCCCCTATGTCACCTTCAGGCCTCATGCTTCCTGGTCTCAGTTTAAGTCTCCAAACAATTTCTCCCTCCCCAACACTTCTGAGTTCCTGGCCAAAGGTGTCTTTCTGAGCTGGTCCTGGAAGCAATCAGATTGGAGGGGTAGGGGTAGAGCTGGGTGGTTTTCTATGATCAGTTGTGCCCTGTATAAACCTCTCTCCACATTTGATTTACTCCTTGACATTTAAGCACACTATGTTGTACAGTGTTTGTTTACTGGGCCTGTATTTTGGGCAAACCTGGATTTGCCAGGAATCGGCACCCTCAGCTTCTGGCCCCCACGCAGTGGCTGCAAAATGGTTCCTTCCTTTGTCCTCTGCTGCCTAGAGAAATAGCAGCTTCTTTCCCACTGCCAAGATATTGTGCAGCACATCTTCAGGTTTGCCAGGCAATGTTCTTAATCTCTAAATGCTCTTTTCCCAGACATGTCTCGGGCCTCCTAAAACTGGGTTTTCCTTTAATTCCTTTATCCCTACACTATGCTCGTGGACAGACTGCTCTGGCTAGAGCTTCTGGCCGAGCCTGTGGCCTGGTCATGGTAGGGGCTGTGCTGCTAGAGATTTCTTCCTAATTTTATATCCAACATCCTGTGTCCCCAATCTTCTTTGAAGATCCAGTTTTAAATTCCAGTAAAGTCCCCTGCTTTTTTGTTGTTGTTCACCCACCTTGCTGAGAAGTCACCTGTCTTCTTTCATGGTTTCGCTTGCAGAGCATCCAGGAATGTGGATCCTCTAGCCCACCATCTTGGAAACTGTCTCCATTTTCTTAATGTTGACTGCTGTGACTGACCTATTTTAATGATATATAATCATTTTATAATAGTCATAAAGACCATTAAGATATTTTCATTGTTTATGTATTCTTTTTAATAAGGATCTAAGAACATATTTTACCTTTATAAAATAGCAGTGGGGACAGTACATAATTATTTTTTCACTTTATTTTATTCCATAACAATATGTGATGTTCATTCTTTGATTTTTGATGTGGTGTCTTCTTTTTCTCTTCCTCTCTCTCTCTCTCTCTCTCTCTCTCTCTCTCTCTGTCTCTCTATTGGGGGTTGCTCTATAACTGAGCTATACCTCATACCCTTTTAATTTTTCATTTTGACTAAAGGGTGGTCTTAAACTTGTAATCCTTCTGCCCTGAGTAGCTGAGGTTACAGGAATGTGTCACTGTGCCCTCGTGGTGTCTCCTCAATTGTTATGCATTCTCAACATTAAAAATATAAAATGCTTTTTATATTTTTAAATACTTTGACAGTTTAAATCTTGTATATCAAGAATTACATAAAGTATCTTCATTAAAATATGTGACTGGTAGGAACCAAGCAGAGGCCCAGATACCAGTTCTGCCAACAGAGCGAATCTCCCCTGCTGAACAGAGGCCTGTGCCCCAGCCCATCGCAGTCTCCGGGGCTCACGCACCACATGGTCTAGCGCCCGCACTGCAGCTGACCGTCTATCAACACATGGGGTTGCCTTTGCCCACTAGCATTGATTATTCCTGACCTGGAGGCCACCATCCATAGTGGGACAGCACCCGTCTTGGGACACTGCATTGTCAAGTTCCTTTCAGGCATCAGGCTACTGAAGATTAGGAGATTTGAATAGTACTGTATAGCTTTATTGTAGAATTATTTTTATTAGTAGTTGTATTATGATTATTCCTATTTTACCTACTATTATTCCTACTTTTTTCTTTTATTAATATTTTTCTCACTCTATTTTGCCCTTATCTACCAGTTTCCTTAGAGACTCTCCCTTTTCTCATGCTAACACCTTATGTCTTTTAATTCTGCTTTCACTATTCCTACAACATAGTACCTGTATAGACTCACTACTTATCTTATTAACGTTATGTCCTACACCCCTCCCCGTCCTCTTTTTCAACCATTAGAAATTGTGGTCCTTATTGCAAATCTATTGGTTATGCTGTAGATAATAATTGAACTTATCATCTCTGTTTATTAAGACAACACGGTTAATATCTTAATAGGGACTATTTGGCTTAAGGATGCATATTGTTGGTATGGTGTGCTGCTAATATTGATCTCTCACTACAAGGTGAGGTATTAGAAATCTGCAGGGTTGTTATAAGTCTATGGGGGAAACTGCAATACCTTGGATTTGCACTTTTAGAGGGGAAGATACACAAACAACATGAGAAAACAAGGGAAGAAAGTGTCCCAAACAAACATAGATGCTATATCAATAGAACCCAATGAGAGCATGGCAGAAGAAATGTGAGAAAAGGAGTTCAGAATGTGCTTAATTAAAATGATCTGAGAAGCAAACAATGAGATGCAAGCAAATGCAGGCAACGAATGATTGCACCAATAAACAGTTAAAAGAGCAAATGCAGGAAGCAAAAGATCATTTCAATAATGACACAGAGATTCTGAAAAAAAAAAAGACAAAAATCCTTGAAATGAAGGAAATAATAAACCAAATTAAAAACTCAATAGAAAGTATAACCAACAGGATAGATTACTTAGAAGACAACCTCAGAAAATGAAGACAAAATATATAATCTTGAAAACAAAGTTGACCAGAGAAGATAGTAAGAAATCATGAATGGAAACTCAAAGAATTATGGGTTATCATGAAAAGACCAAATTTAAGAATTTTGGGGACTGAGGAAGGCATAGAGATATAAACCAAAGGAATGAATAATCTATTCAATGAAATAATATCAGAAAATTTTCCAAATCTCATGAATGAAATGGAAAATCAAATACAAGAGGCTTACAGGACATCAAATGTACAAAACTACAACTGATCCACACCAAGGCACATTGTAATGAGAATGACTAACACAAAAAATAAAGATAGAATTTTAAAGGTTGCAAGAGAAAAGCATCAGATTACATTCAGGGGGAAACCAAGGCAGATATCAGCAGATTTTTCAGCCCAGATCCTAAAAGCAAGAAGGACCTGGAACAACATATTTTAAGCTCTGAAAGAAAAGGATCCCAACCAAGAACCTTATACCCAGTAAAACTTACCTTTAGATTTGATGACAAAATAAAATCCTTCCATGATAAACAAAAGCTAAAATAATTTACAAACAGAAAGCCAGCACTACAGAACATTCTCAGCAAATATTCTATGAGGAAGAAATGAAAAACAACAATGTAAATCAGCAAAGGGAGGAACTACCCTAAGGGACTAGCCAATTAAAGGAGAAACCTAGTCAAGTTAAGCCAAAAATAAGCCAAAATGACTGAAAATACAAGTCATATCAAAATAATAAGCCTGAATGTTAATGGCCTACATGCATCAATCAAAAGACACAGACTGGCAGATTGGATTAAAAATATACCCAGCAATATGCTGCCTTCAAGACACTCGGAAAAAGATACCAACAGACAAAACCCAAAAGAATGGAAAAAAAATACGACACACACAGACTCAGTAAAAAAAAATGTGGGGGTTTTCATCCTCATTTCAGATAAAGTTAACTTCAAACCAAAGTTAGTCAGAAGGAATAAAGAAGGGCATTTCATACTGCTTAAGAGAAGCATAAATCATCATAAATATTTATTCCCCAAACAATAGTGCATCCATGTATGTTAAACAAATCCTTCTCAATTCCAGGAACCAAATAGACCAGACCACAATAATACTAGGTGACTTTAACACATCTCTCTCGCCATTGGACAGATATTCCAAACAAAAATTGAACACAGAAACCATAAAACTCAAATACACAATCAGTAATTTAGACTTAACAGACATATATTGAATATTCCACTCATCAACAAGCAAATACACTTTCTTCTCAGCAGCATATGGATCCTTCTCTAAAACAAACCATATGTTATGCCACAAAGCTACTCTTAGCAAATACAAAAAAAATAGAGATACTACCTTGTATTCTATCAGATCATAATAGAATAAAATAAGAAATCAGTGATAAAATAAAAAACAAACTATTCCAATACCTGGATACTAAATGATAACTATTGAATGATGCAAGGATAACAGAAGATATCAGTGGGGGATATAAAAAAAATTCTTAGAGGTAAACAAGAACAGTGATACAACATATCAAAATCTCTGGGATGCTATGAAAGCAGTACTAAGAGGAAAATTCATTGCATGGAGCACATTCAATAAAACAAGGAAAAAGTCAACAAATAAAGGACCCAACATTACAGCTCAAAGCCCTAGAAAAAGAAGAACAGATCAACACCAAAAGTAGAAGTCAGGAAATAATTAAAATCAATGAAATTGAAACAAAAGAAACAATACAAAAACTTGACAACACAAGAAGTTGGTTCTTTGAAAAAATAAAATTGATAAACCCTTAGTCACATTAACAAAGAGAGAAACTCAAATTACTAAAATTTGTGATGAAAAAGGAAATATCATGACAGACAATATTGAAATATGAAACATAATTAGAAGCTACTTTGAAAATCTATATTCCAACAAAATAGAAAATCTCAAAGACATTGACAGGTTTCCAGAGACATACAGTCCACCCAAACTGAATCTGGAGGACCATTTAAATAGATCAATTTCAAGCAATGAAATAGAAGAAACCATCAAAAGCCTACCAACCAAGAAAAGCCTAGGCCCAGAAGAATTCTCAGCCAAGTTCTACAAGACCTTCAAAGAAGAACTTATTCCAATACTCCTCAAAGTATACCATGAAATAGAAGAGGAGGGAACCCTTCCAAATTCATTCCATGCAGCTATATCACCCTGATACCAAAACTAGACAAAGACACATCAAGGAAAGAAAACTTCAGACCAATATCCCTAATGAACATAGATGCAAAAATTCTTAACAAAGTTTTAGCAAATTGCATACAAAAACATATTAAAAAGATAGTGCACCATGATCAAGTGGTTTTCATCCCAGGGATACAAGGTTGGTTCAATATCTGGAAATCTGTAAATTTAATTCACCACATCAGCAGGCTTAAAATTAAAAATTACATGATTATTTCAATAGATGCAGAAAAAACATTTGATAAAATACAGCACCACTTCATGCTCAACACACTAAAAAAACTAGGGATAGTAGGAACATACCTCGACATTGTAAAGGCTATCTATGCTAAGCCCATGGCCAACATCATTCTAACTGGAGAAAAACTAAAAGCATTCCCCCTAAAAACTGGAACAAGGTAGGGATGCCCTCTTTCATCACTTCTATTCAACATCGTCCTTGAAGCTCTAGCCAGCACAATTAGACAGACCAAAGAAATTAAAGTGTTACGAATAGGAAAAGAAGAACTCAAACTACCACTATATGCCAATGACATGATTCTACATTTAGAGGAGCTGAAAAATTCCACCAGAAAACTTCTAGAACTCATAAATGAATTCAGTAAAGTAGCAGGATATAAAATCAACACTCATAAATCTAATGCATTTTTATTTTTAAGCGATGAACCCTCTGAAAGAGAAATTAGGAAAACTACCCCATTCACAATAAATTCAATAAAAAAATAAAACACTTGGGAATCAATCTAAAAAAAAAAAAAAAAAAGAGGTAATAGACCTCTAAAATGAGAACTACAGAACACTAAAGAGAAAGAAATTAGAGAAAACTTTAGAAGGTGGAAAGATCTCCCATGTTCTTGGATAGGCAGAATTAATATTGTCAAAATGGCCATACTACCAAAAGCACTATTCAGAGTCAGTGCAATTCCAATTAAAACCCCAATGACATTCCTCATAGAAATAGAGAAAACAATCATAAAATTCATTTGGAAGAATAAGAAACCTAGAATAGCTAAGGCAATTCTTAGCAGAAAGAGTGAAGCTGGTGGCATCACAATACTAGAACTTCAACTATACTACAGACCAATAGTAGCATGTTATTAGCATCAAAATAGGCAGGTAAACCAATGGTACAGAATAGAGGACACAGAGACAAACCCACATAAATACAATTTTCTCATACTAGACAAAGGTGCCAAAAACATACAATGTAGAAAAGATAGCCTCTTCAACAAATGGTGCTGGGAAAACTGGAAATCCATATGCAGCACAATGAAATTAACCCTATCTCTCACCCTGCACAAAACTCAACTCAAAATGGATCAAGGACTTAGGAATTAGACCAGAGATCCTGCACCTAATAGAAGAAAACGTAGGTCCAAATCTTCATCATATTGGCTTAGGACCAGACTTCCTTAACATGACTCCCAAGGCAGGAGAAATAAAAGCAGGAATCAATAATTGGGATAGAGTCAAACTAAAAAGCTTTTTCTCAGCAAAGGAAACAATCAGCAATGTGAAAAAAGAGCCTACAGAGTGGAAGAAAACCTTTGCCACACACACTTCAGATAGAGCACTAATCTCCAGAATCGATAAAGAACTCAAAAATCTTTACACCAAGAATACAAATAACCCAATCAATAAATGGGCTAAGGAACTGTGTGGACACTTCACAGAAGAGGATCTACAAGCAATCAACAGCTATATGAAAAAATGTTCAACATCTCTCATAATAAGAGTAATGCAAATCAAAACTGCCCTAAGATTTCACCTCACCCCAATTAGATAGCCTGTTATCAAGAATACAATCAACAAGAGGTATTTGCAAGGATGTGAGGGAAAATGTACACTCATGCATTGTTGGTGGGGTTGCAAATTGGTGCAGCCACTCTGGAAAGCAGTGTGGGAATTCCTAGAGAACTTGGAATGGAACCACCATTTAACCCAGCTATCTCATTCCTTGGCCTATACCCAAAGAACTTAAAATCAGCATACTACAGTGACACAGCCACATCAATAGTTATAGCAGCTCAATTCACAATAGCTAGATTGTGGAACCAACCTAGATGCCCTTCAGTAGATGAATGGATAAAGAAACTGTGGTATATATACACAATGGGATATTACTCAGCCATAAAGAATAAAATTATGGCATTTGCAGGTAAATGGACGGAGTTGGAGAATATCAGGCTAAGTGAAATAAGTCAATCCAAATAAAAAAACAAAGGCTGAATGATTTCTCTGATTAAGTGGTTGATAATACATTATGGGAGTGGGTAAGGGAAGACTGGAAGAAGGATGAATTGTGTAGACAGAAATGATGTGTCTAGAGTTCTTTAACAATCTTCACTGAATAGCACAGAGTGAAGATCTTATTTGGAAAATATATTTTAATACAAATGCCTCTATTATATTTATAATATAGTCAAGACACATACAAGCTCAAAGAAAAAATATCCAGAAATAAATGGGCAGAGTCTATGTGAAAGAAACTATAAAAATTTACAGAATGGTAGTTTATAAGATGTAAATGTTAAGAGATACATATCATGTATCATGAAAAAGATGAAGCATATTATGGCACAACAACCAAATTCTCAACACAGTTTTATATTTTCAAAGATTTGGTTCTGTTGCTAGAGCAGGTATAAATTTCATGTTCAATAATGAGAAAATCCAAGCATTTTGTGCAAATTTAGACTAAAGTTTATCTAAAGATGTGTTATTTGGCAATACTAAGAGAATATTTTAGTTCTGAATCTGAAAAACATGTAAGTCAAAGACCAAGAATTTAGTATGTAATAATAGTGACTATGTTAGTCAAGGTTCTCTGAAGAATAAAAAGCAATGCATGCATATATGTATCTGTGGTGTATAACAGTATATGTGTATATATGTATATGTATGTATATATGTGCATATATAATTTATACATAATAAATTTATGCATATAAATTAGATTATACATTTATATAAATTATATATTTATATATTATACACAAGTATGTATTATAGTCACATATGCAAATGTTCATAATATATTTGTATAAATATGTATTTGTAATATATATTTATAATATAAAATTTATGTTCATATTTATATTTAAATGTTTATATATCAATACACACAATGTTTATACATTTATATATTTGTATATTATAAAAATGTTATACATTTTTATATATTTATAAATTCATTATAAGGAGAAGGCTTACATGATTATGGAGATTGACACATTCTGATATCTACAGGTCAAGTTGTCAAACTACAGTCCCAGGAACCCAGGTGTTGTTCCACTTTGTGCAGCAGGCTGAAGATACAGGAAGAGCCAATGTTTCATTTTGAGTTCAAAGGCAGGAAAAAGTTGATGTTCCAGTTTGAAAGTCATTAGTAAGAATTTGTTTTTCAGAGAGTTGGCCTTTTTGTCTTATTCAGAACTTCAACAAATTGGATGAGGTCCCCCCACCTTCACTTGCTTCACTTAGTCTATGCACCTAAATGTTAGTTTCATAACCAAACTTCCTCATAGAAACAACTAGAATGTTTAAACAAATATCTGTACATGCAAAAACCCAGCCAAGTTAATGCATGGTTAACCATCGTAGTGGCATTTTAAAGAAGTGAAAAGAAATAAATGGTGTTGGGTTAACTGGTTGTCTTTCTACATAGTGAGGATGTTTACCTCACACATTTTATTTATTTATTTATTTATTTATTTATTTATTTATTTATTTTGATTCATTTTACACAAATGGAGTACAACTGTTGTTTCTTTGGTTGTACACGAAGTAAATTTATAGCATTTCTGTAGTCATACATGTACATAAGGTTATGATGTTTGTCTTATAGTTTCTTTCACATAGACTCTGCCCATTTATTTCTGGATATTTTTTCTTTGAGCTTGTATGTGTCTTGACTATATTATAAATATAATAGAGGCATTTGTATTAAAATATATTTTCCAAATAAGATCTTCACTCTGTGCTATTCAGTGAAGATTGTTAAAGAACTCTAGACACATCATAATCAAACTATCTCCTTTGGAGACCTGGTTCTATGCCAAGAATTTGGAGTGTTTGCACTTTGGGCTTGGTTTTGTTATAAGAGTTCTGTGGAATTTGATAATTATAAAATGTAAGAGGTTGTACTTAAAATTCATTGAGAGAATGGGTTTGATATATTTCTTTACTTTTGGATAGTGCTCTTTTGTTTTATTTTGTTTTTAAACAGGGGCACTTAACCACTGAGCTACATCCCCAGCCCTTTTTATTTTTTGTTTTAAGGCATGGTCTCACTGAGTTACTTAGGGCTTCAGAAAGTTGCTGAGGATGGCTTTGAATTTGTAATACTTCTGCCTCAGCCTACCGAGCGCACAGTGGACAGTGTTTTGATATTTTTTTTCTGTTTTAGTTTAATACTTATATAACTTTTCCAAGTTAATATTTTATAACCTGGAAAATCCTGCTATAGATATGACACTTTTTTCTTTTTATTGACATATAATAATTGTACATATTTTGGGGGTACAATGTGATAATACACATATATAGTATATGATTATCAAATCAGGATAATTAGCATTTCCCTCTCATTTCTAAAACCCATCTCTTCTAGTTCTTCATAGAATACATAATTTGTTGTTCTTAACTTTAGTCACCCAGATGAGCTGCAGAACATCAGAACTTACTCCTCCTATCTAACTGTTTTGGGGTATGCATTGTCTAAACTCCCTCGATTCTCCTTCCCTTCCTACTCTCTAATAATCAGCATTCCTCTTTGTGATCAACATATTTAGCTTCCATATATGAGTGAAAACTTATGGTATTTGTGTTCAACTTATTCCACTAACATAATTTTATAAATATAATGAAAGAAAAGAACACAAACTAAGTAAGCCCCCATGGAAGAAGAATCTGATATCTGGAGATACCACAGTAAAAATTTCAAAGTCCAGTTTTTAGCAACAACAAAAATCACAAGGTATACAAAAACAAAAAACAAAACACAAAAATAAAAAAAAAAAAACAGGGAAGTTTGGCCCAAAGAGAAAAATGCATAAATCAGAAGAAATGTATCTGAAAAAAACCAGAGGTGGACTTATTAGACTAAGACTCCAAAATGCTGTCTTAAAGATGCTCAAAGAACTGAAAGTTGATTTGGACAAAGTCAAGAAAACAATGTATTGATACAAAATATCAAGGATGTAGAAAAAGTTCTGAGGCAGAAAAGTACAGTAATAAATATATTTGATAGAGGAATTCAGAAGCATATTTGAGCAGGCAGAAAAATCAGTGAACTTGAAGATAGGATCATTGTCATCAAATCTGAGGAAGAGAAAGAAAAAAAAATCAAGGAAAAGTGAACAAGACCTAAGAGACCCATTGGACACCTTTAAGTGAACAAACAATGCCTGAGAAAGGATCCAGAAAACAAAGAATGGCTGAAAATTTTCTAAGTTTGATAAAATATATGAATCTAAACATGAAAGAAGCTCAATAAACTTCAATTATGATAAAATCAAAGGCAATCCCATTGAGATACATCATAATCAAACTGTCAAAGACCAAAACCAGAAAGAGAATCTTAAATGCTGCAATAGGGCTGGTGGTATAACTCAGTGGTAGAGTGCTTGCTTACTATGCTTTAAGGCCCTGGATTTGATCCCAAGCACCTCAAACAAAACAGCAAGAGAGGGGCAACTAATCACATAGAAGGGACCTTCAATCAGATTATCAGTCAGTGTCTACTCAGAGAACTTGGAGGCTGGAGGCAGTAGGTCGATATATTCAAATGCTAAGGGGGAAAAAAATAAGAATTGATATCTATAAAAATGAAGAAATTAAAACATTCATGGATAAACAAAAACTGGGCTAGTGTTACCACTGGAGCTACTCTACAAGAAATGCTTAAGAGGGTCCTTTAGGTTGAATGAAAGGACAATGGAGAGAAACTTGTTGCTATGAAAGAAATAAAGATTTCTGGTAAGGGTAAATGCATGAAACAACTATAAAAACAAATATCTTAACATTGGTTTATCATCTCACTTTTTTGTTGTTGATTTAAGAGATGAATGCATAAAAACAATTTTAGTCTACGTTTTTGGACACAGTGAGTAGAAAAGTAATTTGTGACATAACTATAAAGGGGATAGGGACAGGGTTATTATTATTGAAATTAAACTAGAATAATTTAAAATTAGAATGCCATGACTTAGAATGCTAAATGTAACAGTAGTCCAAAAAATTGAACACAGGAACAATTCCAAAGTCATTCTGTATGTTAGCATTACCTTATTATCAAGGACAAAGTTTCTACAAGAAAACTATATGCCAACATCCCTTATGAACATTAATGCAAATATCTTCAACAAAATACTCCCAAACTGAATTCAACAGCATATCAAAAGGATATATATGCCATGGCCAAGCAGTATTTATTCTGGAATACAAGGATGCCTCAACTTATGATAATCAATTAATATATAATACACCACATTAGTAGATTAAAGGTTAAAAACACAAATCATTTAATGGATGAAGAGAAAGCATTTGCCAAAACTTTAATATTCTTTCATAACAAAAAATGATAAATCACAAATGAAAAATCAACAGAAGTAGAAGAAAACTATCTCAATATAATTGAAGCCATATATGAAGCATCTATAGTTAGCATCATACTAGCTAACATTATTCCCAGAACCACAAAAAAGAAAAAAAAAAAAAAAAGCAACAGTTCATTAGTAAAAACAATGTTTTAAAAAGAGCAACATTGGAAGTCTTATACTTCCTGATTATCAAAACAATGTGATGTTGCCAAAAAGACAGACATATAGAACAATGGAATGAAATAGGGAAACAAGAAATAATTCCTCACACATATGGGTAAATGATTTTAGATGAGGGTACTGCTATACTTTGGGTATGTTTTGAGTATCCCCCCCCTCACCCAGAGGCACATGTATTAAAATATTGGTCTACTATGGTACTATTGGGAGGTAGTGGAAATATTTTTAAGTGGTGGTACATAATGGGAGACCCTTGGGTCATTGGGATTGTACTCTTGAAAAGGATTAATGTAGTTCTTATGTAACCCATGATAGTTCTCCTAAGAGGGTGGTTATAAAAGAGAGCAACCTGCTCCCTCTCCCTCTATTTCCTGGTTTAAGATGTGATTCCTTGACCCTGCACACATCCCACTATTGCCACTTGCCGCAATGTGGTACAATCAAGAAGGCCTTCATTGTAACTGAGCCAGTGACATTTCCATGCCTTTGAAACTCCAAAACTCTGAGCTAAATAAGCCTCATTTCTTTAGTAGATAATCTCAGGTGTCTTATTGTAGTAACAAAATGCTGACTAATACAGTACCAAGGCCATTTAATGACAAAGGACAGTCTTAAAGGATGTTTTCATAACTATATCAACATGCAAAAGAACAAGCTGTACATTTACCCTACACTTCAGTTAATTAGTATTCTCCAATTAACTAAAAAAAATGGATAAAAGACCTAAATGAAAGAGTTGATACTTTAAAACTCCTAGAATAAAACTAAGGGAAAAGTTTGATAACATTGAATTTAGGAATGATTTCTTGATATAGGCAACAAAAGAAAATATAGACAAATTTGGTTTGATAAAAATTTAAAACTTGGCGCATCAAAAGACTCTATCAACAAAGTAATAAGGCAACTCACAAAATGTGAGACAGTACCTGCAAATCACATTTGCAAAAGAAAATACCAAGTGTTACAGAGTATGTGGAGAAGCTGAAACATTTGGGCACCATTGATATGGGAATGTAAAATGCTGCTGCAGTTATGTGAAATGTTGCATCTGTTATAGTGGTTACTCAAAAAATTTAAAATAGAATTACCATATTACCCATTAATTCCACTTCTGAGTATATACTTAAAAGAAATTAAATGAGGGAAGCCCATGTTCATAGCGGCATTATTCTCAAAAAGTCAAAAGGTGGAAGAAACCGAAGTGTCCATAATGGATGAATGGTTAAAGAAATATGGTATATACTTACAATAAAATGTTATTCAGCCCCAAAATATTAAACATAGTGTTACTGTGTTACTCAACAATTCTGCTTGTAGGAATATATACAAGAGAAATGAAAGCAAACACTCAAATATTTGTACACAAATGTTTTTATGTCCATGCTTGTACTGAGTGTATTCAAATTCATTATGTGAATACAAATGTCTGAATGTTGTGTGATTTTTCTTCAGTGAAAATTTTCTTTGACTGAAATAGCATTTTCTGGGTCTTTCTGAAACATATGTATATGTGCTATTAGTATTCTTAACATTGTGTAGTTGATCACCTACTTTTTTTTTCATAATGACACAATACAAATATAAACAACACATATGTAGAACATTACAATAATTCTATTCTAGAGAATGGTTTCATCATGCACATTGACCCAACTACTCCTTATATACTTCTAGTACAAGGAAAACCAGACTCAATTAAAAATTTTAGAGCTTGAGCAATTATTAAGGAATTGGGAAGCACCCAATGGAAAGAGGTTTGGGGCTCCATCAAAGAAGCATAAGGGACTGGCTATGTGTTTGTGTGTGTTACTGAGAATTGTGTGATGGGGGGGAGGGTGTTATTTGTTTGTTTGAGACCTGGTCCTGCTAAATTGCCAAGGCTGGCCATGAATTCAATCCTCTTGCCTCAGCCTAACAAGTGCTGGTGTTACAGGTATACACCTCTGTGCCTGGCAAGGGACTGGCTCTTATAGAATGAATGCAGAAGTAAAACAAAGAAAATAATTGATTGGTTACTGTTACAAAACTGCACTATTTTGTCCACCTCAGTGGAAAGTCCTTAGTTACATTAGTTAGATGGTTGCTTCTGATTGAGTTTTAGTTTTATTTTTATCTAATATAAACATTTGAAAGAAGAGGGCCAAGTTAAGTTTCCCTTATGTTTGCAACTGAAGCAAGGTTATTTTCAAGGATTAACTGACTTTTCTGAGGGAATTTTCAGGCCTAGTCTCCACTTTAAAATTTTCTTTAGTAAACAAACTCCTTTTCAGGAGTAAATCCTATGGAGGTCCTGAAGTTTACATGGTCTCCTTGCACCCATCTTTGAGATTATAAGCACTGAGGACCCAGTCAGGTAGGGACTTTGAGGAGACTGGGAAAAGGAGCTGGACATTCCCTGGAGTGTATACAGTCTACAGTAAACTATATACATAGTATGTACAGTTTCTCCAGGGAGGACAGAAGATGGAGAGTTTCATTTGGGGTTTCAAGGCTGCTTGTTGCCTCCTCTGCAGACTGAGTTGGCCATTTCCAAATCTACCTTCATCTTCTTACTTTTTTAAAAAATAGTGCTTTTTCCATTTACTCAAAACAAGTCTGCTTCACAGTGACTGCTCTCCATCCATGAGTGAGAGGTTATCACTGTTTTTTTTTTTTTTTTTTAAATTCATTTTATGGGTAAACCTGAAACTTCACCTCCCGCATAACCTTTCTAGGTATTGTTTTCAAATCCATAGTGGAAAAGGCACTTTTCACTTACACATAAGCAAATTTTAAATCCCATAAAATGAGCTTGTAAAGTCATTCAAGGGTACATTTTGGAAAAGAAATGGAGTAAAAGGAAGCAACATTAAAATGTATATCTTGCCTTTTAAATGAAACAGTAATTTCTCCCTCCCCACATACTCCAAGAATGGTTGAATTATAACCCTGAACACTGTTTGATGATATTTTTTAATTTCTGTAAAGAATATCATTGATATTCTGATGTGGATTGAATTGAATCCATAGATTACTTTGGATAAAATGAATATTTTAACAATATTGATTTTTCAATCTATGAACATGGAATCTTTCCATTTTGTATGTGTCCTCAAGTTCTTTCATTAGGGTCTGTAATTTTCATTTCAGAGTTTATTCACTTCCTTAAGTTTATCTGCAAGCTATTTTTTAGTTTTTTTTTTTTTTTTTTTTTTTTTTTTTTTTTTTGGTGGTGCTGGGGATTGAACCCAGGGCTTTGTGTTTGCAAGGCAAGCACGCTACCAACTGAGCTATATCCCCAGCCTATTTTTTATACTGTTGTGAATGGGATTACTTTCTCAACAATTTCATTATCAATGTATAAAATACTGCTTATTTTTATGTTAATGTTATATCTTGTAACTTTTACTGAATTGTTTATTTGTTCTAATTTTTTTGAGAGGGAGTCTTTAGATTTTACTACATGTAAAATCATGTCATCCGCCAACACAGAATTTGACATGATCAGTTCCTAATAGCTCATTTTTTTTTAATGTAGAATAATATTTCATTGTCTAGATAAACCAGGTCCATTTATCTACTGGAATACCTTTTGGTTGCTCCAAAGTTCTAGGAATTGTAAAATTGAGCTTCTATAAATATCTGTGTGCACATTTTTGTGTGGGCATTTCTTTTCAACTCCTTTATTTAAATATCAAGGATTGTGATTGCTTGGTCAAATGGTATAGTACATTTCATTTTGCAAGAAGTCCCAAAACTGTCTTCCTACATGGCTGTATAATTTTGAATTCCCAACAGCAATGATATTTCACATTATTCCACATCATTGCCAGCATTTGATTTTGTTAGTGTTCCTAATTATCATGAAAGAATTGATTAGCTGGACTTCATTAAAATTAAAAATTTCTGCTATGTGAAAGAAACTATGAAGAGAATGAAAAAACAAACTACAAACTGGGAGAAATATTTACCAAAAATATCTGATAAAATACTCTTATCAAAACTATACAAAGAAAGGAAACTCAATAGTAAGAAAGCAAGCAACCTAACTTAAAAAATGGCCAAAGACCTAGACATACAACTCACCAAAGAATATATATATATATATATATAGATGCCAAGTATAAATATAAAAGATGATGGACATCATATGTCATCAGGAAAATGCAAATTAAAACAATGAGATACCACTATTCACGTATTAGCAGATAAATATATATTGCTAAAATTTATTGTAATTCAATTTATACTTCTCTAATGAATAACAATGTTGAGTATCTTTCATGTGTTTGTTTATATTTGGGTAATATCTTTTGTCAAGTCCTTTCCTGTTTTTTATTATATTTGTTTATTTTGTAGTGCTGGGGATAGAATCCCCGAGGACTTGTACATGCTAGGCAAACATTCTACTGACTAAGCTACATCTTTCTTCCCTTTTTTTTTATGATTTAAAATTTATTTATTTGCTTGTTTATTTATTGTTATAATGCTAGGGATCAAACCCAGGGCCTTGCACATGCTAGGCGATCATTGTATCACTGAGTTATATCCCCAGTCCCTGTTTTGATTGGGTCTGGGTTTTCATTGACTTATAGGAATTCTTTATATACTCTGAACTCAATTCTTTATCAAATAAAAGTTTTGCAAATATATTCCTCTAATTTTGTTTTTAATTTTCACTGTATCAATTTTGTCTTTTGATAACTTACTTTTAATGAAGCCCAGTTATCAGACTTTTCTTTTCAGATCAGTTCCTTTTTGTTTTGTTAGAGAGTATTTGCCAACCCTCAAGTCATGAGGATTTTCACCCATTTTCTTCCAGAGGCTCTATTGTTTTACTTTCATTTTTATGTCTATGATTCATCTTGAGCATTTTTATTTGATTATGATTCAAAGGTTACAAGGTATCTTTCTTTCCATTAAGAAAACCAATTTCTCCAGTACAAAATCATCCCTTTCCTGTAGTGTACTCTCTGCTTGGTTCAGCCCATGTGTAGAAATGGCAAATGACCCAATAGAAGAAAAAGCCAGAGATCTTCAGTGTGGTCAGGTGGAATCCCTCCTCTCTGGGACTGAGTTCACTTAATCCTCACTGCTCTTATCCATCTACATTGTCTTTGGATACAAAACTGTTATAATTTATCTAGTTTTTTTGTTGCTTGTGAATAAACCACACACATTTTGTTTATAGATTTGGAAATGTAAATAATCTATGACCTCCAATTTTATTTTAAGATATTTGTTATTATAATTCAAACTCCTTTTTATAACATATAATAGTGTTTTCTGTTTAGTTATTAAGTAGTAATGCTAGTTATAGGGATGAAAAATATTCCTAAAAATCTTCAGTACTTGAAGATTGAAGTACTGAAGTACCCTCTGAGCAGACTGGGAGCTTCTAATTAATGCCCTCTAGGGCTGCCACTCCTTTCTGCCCCAATCACTCCACTTTGGCCCTTCCAGCCCAGAGGCTTCTCACCATTTGGCCATCCCTCCATCCTCTCCTGGGCCTTGTCACTATAGGCAGGAAGGAGAGAGATCAAAGGAAGAGGGTAGGGGAACAAAGAAAACCTAAATTGTATAAAAGAGGCAGGACCCTCTCACTTCTTGGGATACCAAGACACCAGTTATGGCCCCCTTGTCCCACCCAGGGGGAAGTCTGTGTTACTATTTTTTAAATAAAACCCTCTTTCTACACTTGCTTCTGCACGCATCTCTCATGTTCAAACTTCAAAATTTGAGGAAACAACTCATAACTGATAACCGGTGGTATCAAAAATCACACAATCAACAGCGGTGGTAGTGTTGTGGGAATCAATCATGAAGGGACAAATGCACTTGAAGAGTGGGAGAAACCAAATTATTTTAGGACATCAGGCCCAGAAGCGATCAGCACTTGATTCCAAGCGCCCCTTTCCAGTTTTTCACATTTATAAGCTATCTAGTGTCAAAAATTTTCTAGTCTAAAACGATACATGGTTGTGCACAAAGTTTAAAAAAAACGGTATATGATTGTGTGTAAGAGTTTTCAAGTGGGAAGCTCATTTACAAAAGCAGAGTAGGAGAAGGGGACTGGCTCCTCTTACAAGGTCTTTGGTAAATCTCTAGCCTTGGGCCCAGAGCCTTCACAGGGGCGTTTACACTTCACTGGGAAGTAGTTAGCTCCTAGGGAAAGTCTTTTGCAATCCAAAAGGAAGGAATACTAATTAGGTTCCCTGAAAACCAGCTGGAGGGAAAGGAGAGGTGAACTCTCCCTTTCCCAGGCACTAATTTTCACAGTGTCCTTAGTTTATTCTGTATGCAGGTCTGGGTCAGTTACCTACTACAGTGTTAGGTAGCAGTTAGACATGAGCAATGGAATGTAACCCAAGAGGTCAGTAGTCTGCATTTATAAAATGGATGAATCGAGAGTTCCTTTTGAAACAATAAGAAGCTCTTTCCTGCAGATTTCATGGTTTTGCTCCGGGATCTTTGAGGTCTGTGCTAATTACACAGGACATGATATGGTAGCTCCTCTATATTCTGGAATCTTATTTGAAAATAAAGTCACATTCTATGATTCCCAGTAGACATAAAGTTTAGGAGGCCACTATTCAACCCCACACGATTACGCGGGGCAAAATAACTCTCTTCTATTCCATGCACTTCTCTTGTCCTTAACAATCCCAAAATTTCCTTTATCGTTTAAACATACTCAACTGACAAAGGAGCACTGCTCTGCAGGTACTTTGCAATATCCCGGGGTCGGAAAAGCGCCTGAGGGTAAAAGTGGAACGCACTCCTCAACCCTTAAACCGAAAGGCGGGGCTTTGGGGGGAGGATCCGCGCGCCGCGCTAAGGCCTGTGAGAAATGCAGTTCTACGCAGGCTCACATCGTGCTTGCACTGGGAGCCAGGCTCTTGGCTCTCCCCGCAAAAGGGCACTTCCCTTTTCTACCAGGGTTTTTCCTGCCTTTCGGTCCCCAGCGGAGAAGTCCTGGAGTCTTTCAGACTGTGGTTCTGGAGCCAGGGGGAATGGTGGCCAAGCCTCGGAAGAACGGCCTGGCTGGTGGGGAGGAGCTCTCGCTGGAGGGAGGGCACGGGGTGCCTGGAGACTGTCGCCAGCAGCGTTCAATCCCTGAAACGCTTGACCCAGCTATTAAGGGCATCCAGAAAGCTGGGCGCGAGCTCTACATCTGGGCGGAGAAAGTGTTATCCCCAGCAAGTTGATTGACTTCGGTCTTCATCAGGACAAGGAGGATATTAATATGTACATCGAAGCATGGATCTGAGAATTAAACTTCTGACATGTTAAAAAAAAAAATTGGCACTGAGCTTAGTTGTTAACATTTGTTCTTAGGGTATTTGGGAAATACCTTGTTCTTTACATTAATTATTTCATTTAATTCTCATGATGACGTTTATGTAATCTTTGCATTTTAACAAGTAAACGAGGGTTAGAGGGCTCAAGTGATGCCCAAAGTCCTAGAGCCAGGGCAGACACATCCCAGCATTGCATTCCTCACTGCCTTTCCCCCAGGACCCAGGAAAATCACTGAAGTGAGTGTATGAACTCAATCTCACTTGTGTTCATGTGTTCTGAAATTTCTCAGCACCTTCACAGTACCATGGGTCAGACTGAGTAACTCTGTTGCCTGGTCTTCTTCCACCACACTGTCCAACCTTGGACACCCTCAGTGACCTTAAAGTTTAGACAAGTAAATTCTCTAGAATTCGAAGTCCTGAATGAAGCATCTAAAGTAAAATGTCCTCTGATTACAGCCTTTTTGGAAGAAAGCAGTTCTTCTGAGGGGGCACCAGCAACAGGATTCTCTGCTTAAAGATCACTCCTCTGATCTGAAATGCCTCAGCACAATAGAGCAATTACAGAAAGCTGTCAGAAAGGGTAGAACCTGAGGATTTGCACAGCCAGAAGTAATTTTTCACCCTGCTCTTAACTGAGCAATTCTCTGCTAATGTCATCACATACAGAAGTCTTCCTTGGATAGCCAAAGGTCTGGACCATGGTTCAGAAAGATGGGTGAGTGGGGACTGAAAAGTGGGCAAAGGGGAGAAGGCAAGTAAATAGTAAATCTTTTGGAGGGTTGGCCTGGGCATAGTCTGCCTGGACACAGCTAAAGGAATTCTACCTCCAATCTTTAATAAACAAGCCCTACTTTCAACTTGTATTCACTGTTTTCAGATTTTGAGCTGTCCTCATACGTATTCATTATAGCTTGTGCTTTCTAGAGTTATACTACTGTTTGTTCTACTCTGACCTTACAGAATCAAAGTATGGTCATCTGTGACCACTTCATTACAAAGTTGAGTAAACTTAATTATGAATGTATAAGTAACCTGTCCAGAATCATCTTGTTTGTTGGTGGCAGGTCAAGAATAGAAAACCCCTTTCCACCTTATAGCAGGTAAGTCACCTACCAGGTTCTATTGTAGTTGACTTGGAAACAAACAGTTTTAAAAGTATTTCCCCAAAGCACTCCCATCCTTTTCTGCAGAGTAATTTTTCTAAGAGTAAGCAACCCAGTAGGAAAGTAAGTCAACAAATGTCCTGAGTATTTTTCCTACAACATTGATAATGTAAGATAACAATTTATGTTCTTATGTAATGTTGTTTATTGAATTAGTACTATATTGATTCTGTGTTCAAGAAAAAAATGAAATTGGCCATTAGGAAGTGAACCCTATAAAAAAGCGCACAGCCAAGTTCTTCAAGACCAGGATCATATATATGAATTCTCATTCAACGTACTTCTTGCTGTCCCTTCTTGGTGTGAAAATTATATGCATTTAGTAGAAACCATACTTCATCTGAATTTCTGTGTGTGTGTGTGTGTGTTTGTGTATGTGTGTGTGTTACCAGTGACTGAACCCAGGACTTAGACAAGTTCTCTACCATGGAATTACATCTCCAGCCCTTTTTATTTTATTTTGAGAAAGGATACCACTAAGTTGTCAAGACTGGCCTTGAATTTTCAATATTCCAGCCTCAGTCTCCTGAATAGCTGGGATTGCAGGCATGTGCTACAATTCCCAGCTCAAATTTGAATTTTCCTCTTCTCCTAGGCTAGCAATATGCAGTAAACCCTCAGAAAGCTGGTAGTCCCTCCTATGTGAGGATATAGCAAGAAGGTGTCACCTATGACCCAGACATTAAATCTTTCAGTGCTTTGATCTTGAATTTCTCAGCATCCATAACTGAGAATTTTCTTTTTACAAGTTAGTTTGTAGAATTTTGTTATAGCATCCACGTGGTCTAAGACAATGTTATACTTCTAATGGTGAAGTAGAACCTATTGCACCAATCTATAAACTCTGGGGAAAGTATTACAAAACTAAAACCAATACATAAGGAACTGAAGCAAGTAAAGACTGAAGAAGAGTGAACAAATGGAAGAAATGAACAGCAATGGGTGAATTTTCTACTTTTACAACTTTTTCACCTGTAGGGCAGATCTCAGTTACCACCACGTGGGGCACCTGCAGCCCAGGTAGTAACAATCTTTCTGGCTGAACCAGAGGACAAATGTTTAGGTTTCCACAGCAACTATAAAACAAGAGAGTAAATCCAAGAAAACAGATTCACAGAGGGGGAGCTCCAAACTCTGCACATAAAAATCAGCTGATACATCTAAATGACACTTGAACTATACATTCCAACCAGGTCACTTAGGTTAAACAAAGGTTTCAAATGCTGCCCACAACCTAGAAGGCAGAGTTTTGAATTTGAATCCAGGTAAGTGAATGAACTATTAAGACAAAAATGAGTAAGGTTCAGAGGAACAAAATAGAGCTTGAGGTCTCTAGTGTATATTCACAATGTCCCAAATCACTAAGCACATGAAGAAGGACAGAAACCACTTTCACAAGAAAAGAGAGTAGAGGCCAATTCTGAGATGACCAAGATTTTTACAGGTAATTAAAGTCATTTCTAAAACTCTGCTCAAGGATATAAAAGGAAATTTGTTCATAAAGAATGAGCAAATGAGAAATCCCAGCGTACAAATATGAATTATAGAAGAACCAGATAGATTTCTAGAACTAAAAAAACATATTATTTGAAAACAAATTATCTAAAAGATGGAATAATATGGATCAGATTTACTGTCCCACCTGAAATAGCAACAGAAAAATAAAATGTGTGAATCAATTGTTTTCATGACACTGGACACTAGGCAATGGAGGGCAGTGATCCCTGAGACACAGACACTAAATAAGTCCTAATATTATTGCAACTTTCTGCTTTGAGAGTTTCCAGATCACAGAACAGTGAAAGGCATTCCAGGTAAAGTCTGAAAGATCCCTGACTTGAGAAAATTGAGCTGAGAGTACAGGGAGACGAAGATAGTGAAAGTTCACAGGGAAGTGTACTGTAGGACTTACACAGAGAGAACACAAGAGATCCAAAGACTTTCTTCCTTCAGTAAGTGGTAGATGAATTATAGGGGTATACTATAAACTCCAATTAACATAAGAGTTCCAGATAATAAACTAAGATGTGAGATACAATGGAATCATAAAGAATCCAAAGAGGCAGAAAAAAAGGGGAAAAAAACAATAAATAAGAGAAAGAAAACAAAATAATGATAGGCAATTATGATCACATCAACAATCACATTAAATGTGAATTGTCTAAAAACTTCAGCTACTCAGGAGGCTGAGTGGAGGATTACTTCAGTCTAGGAATTTGAGACTAGCCTGAGCAATGACTACCTTCATCTCAAAAATAAATGAGTGAATTAATAAATACATGATACTAAACCACTAATTAAAACTCATAAAATGTCAAATTGTATATTTAAAAAGTAGGATGCAATTCCATGCTGCCTAAAACAAATAAACATTAAGGACACAAATAGGTTAAAATTTAAAGAATTTTATAAAAGATATACAGCCTGAAGTAGCTAAAGTATTAAACAGTAAATTTAAGGAGAAAGACTATTACTAGGGATAAGTAAGGGCATTTCAAATCATTATGAATCATCAAAAGGAAGTAAGTCTAAAACAATTGTGCATGAAATAACAGAACTTCAGAGTACATTAAGCAACAACTGATAAAATTGTTTGAAGAAATAACTGAGTCCACAATTATACTCAGAGATTTTAATACCCCTTTCCAATTCATAGGACAGTTAGCCAATCAGTAAGAAAATAGAAGATTCGAACAATGATATCTATCAAATTGTCCTAATGACATTAGTAGAACACTCCATCCAACAACAGCTTAATACATATTTTGTTAAAATATTCATGAAACATTTATTGAAATAGGTTATGTTTTATTAGTTTTTTCACTTCTGTGACCTAAGGTCCTGATGGAACAACTTTAGAGGAGGAAAAGTTTATTCTGGGGCTTATGGTCAACCCATTCCTTGGAGCCTGAGATGAGGCAGAACATCATAGTGAAGGGTGTGGTAGAGGAAAGCAGCTGGAAACATGGCACCAGGAAGCAGAGAGACAGCTCTGCTCAATAAGGACAAAATATAAACCCCAAAGGCATGCCCCGCTCCCCAGGATCCCTCCTTCAGCTCACCCTACCTGCCTATAGTTAACACTCAGTTAATTCCTATCAGGGGATTAATCCACTGATTGGATTAAGGCTCTCATAACCCAATCATTTCACCTCTAAACCTTCTTGCATTGTCTCACACATGAGCTTCTGGGGACACCTATATTTAGGTCATAAGATTCTTTGTCATAAGATTAGCTTCAATGAATTTTAAAAAAGTGAAGTCATGAAAAGTACATGCTCTGACCACAATGGTATTAGTAAAGGATATCAATATCTTTGGAAACTAAACAATGCACTTTAAAAACACACATGCTATGGTTTGACTATCTTCTCCAAAAGTCACGTTGACTTTTAATTGTCAATGTAATGATATGATGAGATGGACCTTTAAGAAGTGGTTAGGTCATTTTATTAATGTCTTAATAAAGGGACTTTCAGAACTTTACTCACTCTTGGCTCTTCTATGTGAAGAAAAACTGTTTCTCTCTTCTGGAGGAAGCAGCATTCAAAGTGCCCCCTTAGAGCAGAGCCTGGACCCTCACTAGACACTAAATATACCAGGGTCTTGATCTTGAACTTCTCTGTTTCCAGAACTTTGAGAAATGCATTTTTTTCTTTGCCTACTCTGTGGTGTTCATTATAGCTGCACAAAATGTGACGGCAACATGTGTGGTAAGCAAAATAAAGATCTTCCAAGGATATTCATGTCCCAGTCCCTGGAATATTTGAATATACTGGGTTTCATGGCTACAGAGAATTAAACTGCAGATGGAATGCAGGTTGATAATCAGATGACATTACAATATATTATCCTGAATTATCTGGGTGGGCCCAATATAATCACAAAATTCTTTGGAAGTAGAAGAGGAAAGCAGAAAAGAAAAATCAGAGTCTGAGTCTGAGGGAAATGTAACTCTGGAAGAATGATTAAAGTAACATAATACTGCTACTTTTTAAGGAATAGAAAGGGGTGAGACAAGGGATATAGACTGACAAAAGATCCCAAAGACTAAATAGAAGACAGCTTCTTCTGGGAATGGTAGTGCATACCTGTGATCCTATGAACTTGGCAGGCTGAGGCAGGAGGATCACAAGTTTAAGGCCAGCCTGGAAAACTTAGCAAGACCCTATCTCAAAACAAAAAATAAAAAGTGATGGGGATTTAGCTCAGTGATAGAATGCCCCTGAGTTCAATCCCCAGTACCAAGAAGATTAAGGAGAAGAACTTCTCTAACCTGGTAAATGGCACCTATGTGCTAGACACAGTGGTGCATGCCTGTAATCCCAGTGGCTTGGGAGGCTGAGGCAGGAGGATTGCAAATTCAAAATCAGCCTCAGCAAGTTAGCGAAGCCCTAAGCAACTTAGCAAGATTTTGTCACTAAATAAAATATAAAAAGGGCTGGGGATGTGGCTTAGTGCTTAAGCACCCCAAATTCAATGCCTTAAAAAAAAAACCTATGAAACACATACAGTTATCAAATTGTGACAGACTGAATGCATTCCTCCACAGGTTATTATAGACAAGGAAGTTCCCTCTCACCACTTTCATTCAAGATTGTACTGGAGGTTTTAGTTAATTCAATGATACAAGGAAAAGAACTGAAAGTGCTATGTTTTTGGTGTGTTCCTTCTGAAATTCAGGTATTGACAATGTGACAGTAATAACAAATGAAACTTAAAAGGTGATTAGCCCATGGGGGCTGCTTTCTTGTTGTCTTAGTTCATTTTATGCTTCCTTAAAGTACTAACTGAGACTGGGTAACTTATAAGGAAAATAAATTTATTTTCCACAGTTCCAAAGACTGAGAAAGCCACCATCAAGGCACTGGCACCTGGTGAGGGATTTCTACCTGCATCCTCACATGGTGGAAGGCAAAAGGGCAAAGAGCATGAACACAGTGGAACTGTAAGCTAGCTAATGCTGTGTGAAACCACCTTTAAAAGGGCCTTACCCCAATAAATGATAGAGCAGCCCTGTTAAAGTCCCCATCTCTTAATACTATCACATTGGCAATTCCTAAATTTTGGAGGAGATGTATTCAAACAGAAATAAGATTAAGGCCTTTATAAAAGAGGCTTCATACAGTATTGGCTTGCTTGCCCTTCCACCTTCTGCTATTTGAGAACACAGTGTCTCTGTCCTCTGGAGAATTCAGTTAATAAGACACCATTTTGAAAGCAAAAAATAGAACTCACCAGACAACTGAACCTTCTGGCACCTTGATCTTAGACTTGCCAGCCTCCAAAACTATGAAATAGTCTTTATTCTTTATAAAATACCTCATCCCAAATATTTTATTGTAGCACCATAGACTAAAACAGAAAGCATTCACATTGAAAAAAAAAGAAATAAAATTGTCTTCATTCATAGAAACAGGATCATCATTGTTCTGATGATTTCTAATAAAATCCAGCAAAAAGTTCTGCTATAACTAATGTACATTGTACATGGTTGCAGGCTATAAGATCAATGTACAAAAATTTTAAAAATCAAAATTTCTTCATATATGTATCAATATTTATTTTCCATTTTTGAAATTATAGCCATTCCTATAATGTGAAGAGATGTTACACTGGTTTTCACTTGCTTTTACATAATGTAGAACACCTTTTTTATGTAGTGCACTGAATAATCAAAATTTTAATATGAAAATACAATATCATTAAGTACCAAAGCATGAAAAATACTTAGGGATGAAACTTAGGAAAGGTATTGACACTATAAACTGTAAAATATTGGTGAGAAAAATTCAAGACCTAACGAAAAGAAGATTATATGTAAAATGATAGGCTGTAAGAATCAATATGGTTAAGTTGTCAATACTCCCCAAATGATTTCATAATTTTTTAAAAAATACGTGCACCAAATAACACTAAAGGCACAATAAAACCCACAGACTGATAAGGGTTAATGTCCAAAATACATAAAGAACTACAATTCACCAATTAAAAGGCAAACAACCCAACTAAAAATTGGATGTAGGAATGAGTAGACATTTCTTCAAGGAAGGTATACAAATGGCTAATGAGGACATATAAAGGAACTCATCATCACTAATCAGGGAAATTCATTCAAAATAACAGTGAGATACCATTCTACATATGCATTAGGATGGCTATTGCCCTTTTTAAAAACTAAAAAAAAAAAATCTTAGCAAAGATATGGAAAAATTGGATCTCTGTACATTGCTGGTGGAAATATAAAATGGTGCATTGCTATTAAAAACAGTATGGCAGTTCCTCAAACAACAGCAAAAGCAAAGCCTACACATAAAATTACTATATGAAAAAGCAGTTCCACTTCTGTGTATATACCCAAAAGAATTGAAAGTGGAGACTCAAGATATTTTTACAACAATGTTCATGGAAGCATTATTCACATTATCCAAAAGGTGGAAACAACCCATTGCCTACTAAGGGTAAACACATTATGGTGAATATATACACAATGTAACAACATTCAGCCTTTTAAAAGAGTGAAATTCTGACACATACTACAACATGGATATATATTTTGAAGTCATTATGCTCAGTGAAATAATCCAGATACAAAGAGGCAAATATATTATGGTTCTACTTACATGTGGTACCTAGGATAGTCAAATTAGTACAAATAAAATAGACTAGTGGTTACATAGGGTCTGAGTGGAGAAGAGAATGGAGAGTAATTGTTTAATAGATTTGGAATTTCAGTTCAGGAAGATAAAGTTCTGAAGATAGGTGGAGGTGATGATTGTACAATAATGTAAAATGTACTTAAGGTGCGTAAGCGTAGACTTAAAATGGTAAAGTTTATGTTTTGTATGTTTTTCCACATTTAAAAAGTACAGAGGAAGAATTGCATACCTTGCTAAAATTTTAAACATTCTAGAGTATCTATGTTGTTTAGGCAAACCTGACTTTAAAGCAAGGAAAAGAATCAGCGACAAAGAGGAACATTATATAATGACAAATGAGTCAATTCTCCAAAAGGGCATAGCAATCCTTCATCTTTGTTCACATAACAGCAGAATGTCAAAATATACAAGGCAGAAACTGATAGACTACAAGAGGAAATAAACGAACCCATTATTAAAAATGGAACTTCAACACTCTTCCATGGTAATTGATCAATCCAGAGACAGAATCAGTGAGGAACTGAACAGTACCATCACTCAATTGTATATAATTGACATTTTTAGAATACTTCTTCTAACAACAGGATATACATTCTTTTCATGCTCACATGGAACATTTACTGAAATAGATTCTATTCAAGCAATAAAATGAACTTTAGTAAATTAGAAAAGAATACAAGTCATACAAAGCATGTTCTCAGACCAGAATGAAACTAAACTAGTAATCAGCAGTGGAAAGACAAAGTCCCTCAAGCACTTGGAGATTAAACAACATACTTTTAAATAACCATGCATCAAAGAATAAAAACTTTAAAATATTTTGACTTGCAAAATGGATTAAAGACCTAGGAATTAAATCAGAAACTATGGGTTGGGGCAGGCTCACAATGGCTATAGTTGGGCTCCCTCACTGAAACTTCCGGCAGGCTATGGTATGGTTTTAGTATGTCGCCACCTCCATGAATTGGCTAGGTTATTGTTAGTGTGTAGTTAAGATCAGAAACATTCCGATTCAGTGTATGTACTCAAGGTTATAAACATGTGCTTATGAGCATGCACCCACATATGTAATCTGTTAACACTGTGCCTTCTTTGTCTGGCCTGCATATAAAAAATCCTATGGAAAAGACTCAGCGAGTTAAATGGAACTGACTACTCCTCTGACTACTCCTCTGACTGCACTGAGCAGGACCTAGAAGAAAATGTAGAGTCAACACTCCAACATATAGACACAGGCAATGACTCAATAAAAACCCCAAAAGTTCAAGAAATAATGCCAAGTGTTAATAAATGGGACGGCATCAAATTAAAAAGTCGCACAGCAAGGGAAACAAGTATAAAGAAAGAACCTGCAGAATGGGAGAAAGTACTTGCTAGCCACGATTCTGACAGGGGATTAATATCCAGACTATATAAAGAACTCAAAAAAACAAAACCCCACTAAAAACCCAAATAACTCAGTTAATAAATGGGCAAATGAACTGAACAGACACATCTCAAAAGAAGAAATACAAATGGCCAAAAAATACATGAAAAAAAAATGTTCAGGATTGCTAGCAATCAGGAAATGCAAATCAAAACTATACTGAGATTTTATCTCACTCTAGTTATAATGCCAGAAATCAAGAATACAAATAATAATAAATTTTGGTGAGGATATGGGGGGGGCGATGTACATAGTTGGTGGGACTGCAAATTAGTACAACCACTTTGGAAAGCAGTCTGAAGATTCCTCAAAAAACTAGGATTGGAACCACTATATGACTCAGCTATCCCACTCCTTGGTATTTATCCAAAAGAACTAAAGTCAAAATACTATAGTGACATAGGGATACCAATGTTAAAGCAGCACAACTCACAATAGTCAAATTATGGAACCAGCCCAGGTGCCCATCAGTAGATGAGTGGATTTAAAAAAATGTGGTATCTATACACAGTGGAGTTTTACTCAGTCATAAAGAAGAATGAAATGAATGGAACTAAGGAACATCATGCTAAGTAAAATAAGTCAGACTTAAATAGTCAAGAGTCAAATGTTTTCTCTCATATGTAGAAGTTAGAGCAAAATAAAGAGGGAAAAAATGAGTCCTATGAAAATAGAAGGGGGATCAGTGGAGTAGAGTAAGGCGATAGAAGGAGAGGGGAAAGGATTGGAAAAATGGAGCAACTGCAGAACAAAAGAAACCAAATTATGCCATGTACATATATGAATATAAATTTCACACTATGTGTATCTATAAAGCACTGATTAAAAATAAGAAGTAAATAAGAGTAGAGTACAGAAAGGGGAATGGGGGAGGAGGAAGAAGAGGAGGGAAAGAGGAAGTACTAGGGACTGCAATGAAGCAAATTATATTCCATGTATGTATGATTATGACAAAATGAACCCCAATATTATGTATAACTATTATGCACTAATAAAAATATTGTTTAAAAAACTGAATAATATTCCCCTGTATGTGTATACTACATTTTCTTTATTCGGCCATTCAATAGTGGGCACTTTGTTGGTTGTTTTCATTTCTTGGCAATTGTAAATAATTCTGCAATAAACACATGAGTGCAGATATCTCTTTAAGACCCTGACTTTAATTCCTCTGGATATGTATCCAGAAGTAGGATTATTGGATCATATGTAGTTTATATTTTTAATTTTGTCAAGAATCTCCACACTATTTTTCATAATGACTGAACTAATTTATACTCCCACCATCAATATAGAAGGGTTCCCTTTTCTCCACCAACTTGACAACATCTATTATCTTTAATTTTTTTGATATTAGTCTTTCTGTCAAGTATAAGTTGATATCCCTTTGGGATTTTGATTTGCATTTCCCTGATGATCAATGATGCTGAACATTTTTTTTAATATACGTATATTTGCATGTCTTCCTTAAAGAAATGTTTTTCAAGTCCTTTGTCCATGTTTTAAATTGAGTTATTTGTTTCCTGTTTCATGCTATTGAATTATATGAACTTCTTAAACTTTTTGGATATTATGCACTTATCAGATATACAAATTACAAATATTTTCTCATTTTATGGATTTACTTTTTAATTCTATTGATGGTTTCCTTTGCTGTGCAAAATATTTGTAATTTTTTGTTGTCCCACTTGTCTTTTGAATTTTGCTGCCTGTGATTTTGTTACCCAGTTCAGAAAATCACTGCCAAGATCAATGTCAATTTTCCAGCAAATAGAAGGATTTGGAGACTATCATTCTAAGTGAAATAAGACAATCCCCAAAAACCAAAGGTCAAATGGTTTCTCTGATATGTGGAAGCTAACACACAACATGGGGAGGGGAAGTTCAGTGGATTAGACAATGGGGAATGAAGGCAAGGAAGAGAAGATAGGAATAGGAAATGCAATGGAATGAATCTGACATAATTTTCTTACATACATATGTGAATACACCACAATGAAACTCACCATTGTTTACATCCACAAGACTGGGATCCTAACTAGAATGATATATACTCCATGTTTGTATAAATATGTCAAAATAGACTCTACTCTTACATATAACTAAAAAGAACAAATTAAATAAGTAAATAAAATTTTCAAAAGATCATCAATGTCAAGGCACTTTCCTCCATGTTTTTGTCTAGTAGTTTTGTTTGTTTGTTTGTTTGGTTGTGTGTTTTGGTTGTAGTACTGTGGATTAAGTCCAGGGGTGCTTTACCACTGAGTTATATCCCCAGTCCTTTTTGTTTTGAGACAGGATCTCAAAACAAACTGAGTTTGGTGAGGCTGCCATCCTCCTGCCTCAGCCTCCTGAGTGGCTGGGATTATAAGTATGTGCACCACCTCTGGCCTCTTTTAGTAGTTTTATGTCTTACATTTAAGTCTTTGATCCATTTAGAGTTGATTTTTGGGTATTACATAATTCAAGTGTCTGAATTCATTCTCTCTCTCTTTTTTTTTTTTGATTCGTTGTACACAAATGGAGTAAAACTTTTCATTTCTTTGGTTGTACACGATGGAGAGTTGCACCATTCATGTAATCATACATGTACACAGGGTAATGATGTTTGTCTCATTCTACCATCTTTCCTTCCCCCATACCCTCCCCTCCCCTCATTTCCCTCTACACAATCCAACATTGTTCCATTCTTCCTTTACCTCCTTCCCCCACCCCAGTTATGTATCAGTATCCACTTATAAGAGAGAACATTTGGCCTTTGGATTTTGGATTGACTTACTTCACTTGGCATGATATTTTTCAGCTCCTTCCATTTACCTGCAAATGCCATAATTATAGTCTTCTTTATGGCTGAGTAATATTCCATTGTGTACATGTACTCCAGTTTCTTTATCCATTCATCTATCAAAGGGCATCTAGATGGGTTCCACAATCTAGCTATTCTGAATTGAGCTGCTATAAACATTGATGTGGCTGCATCACTGTAGTATGCTGATTTTAAGTCCTTTGGGTATAGACCAAGGAGTGGGATAGCTGGGTCAAATGGTGGTTCCATTCCAAGTTTTCTAAGGACTCTGCATACTGCTTTCCAGAGTGGCTGCACCAATTTGCAGCACCCTCCCCTGAGCAATGTTCAAGCATACCTCTTTCCCCACATCCTTGCCAACAACTATTGTTGCTTGTATTCTTGATTATAGTCATTCTAATGGGAGTGAGATGAAATGTTAGGGCAGTTTTGATTTGTATTTCTCTTATTACTGGAGATTTTGAACATTTTTTCATATATTTGTTACTCAATTATATATCTTTTCCTGTGAAGTGTCCATACAGTTCCTTAGCTCATTTATTGATTGGGTTATTTGTATTTTTGGTGTTTAGTTTTCTAAGTTCTTTATAAATTCTGGAGATTAGCACTCTATCTGAAGTGTGTGTGTGGTAAAGATTTTCTTCCACTCTGTAGGCTGTCTCTTCACACTGGTGATTGTTTTCTTTGCTGAGAAAAATCTTTTTAGTTTGAATCCATCCCATTTATTGATTCTTGCTTTTATTTTTGGCACTATGGAGGTCTTGTTAAGGAAGTCTAGTCCTAAGCCAACATGATGAAGACTTGAGCCTACTTTTTTTTCTATTTAGTGCAGAGTCTCTGGTCTAATTCCGAGATCCTTGATCCATTTTGAGTTGAGTTTTGTGCAGGGTGAGAGATAGGGGTTAATTTCATTGTGCTGCATATGGATTTCCAGTTTTCCCAGCACCATTTGTTGAAGAGGCTATCTTTTCTACATTGTATGTTTTTGGCACCTTTGTCTAGTATGAGAAAATTGTATTTATGTGGGTTTGTCTCTGTGTCCTCTATTCTGTACCATTGGTTTACCTGCCTATTTTGATGCTAATAACATGCTACTATTGGTCTGTAGTATAGTTGAAGTTCTAGTATTGTGATGCCACCAGCTTCACTCTTTCTGCTAAGAATCGCCTTAGCTATTCTGGGTTTCTTATTTTTCCAAATGAATTTTATGATTGTTTTCTCTATTTCTATGAGGAATGTCATTGGGGTTTTAATTGGAATTGCACTGACTCTGAATAGTGCTTTTGGTAGTATGGCCATTTTGACAATATTAATTCTTCCTATCCAAGAACATGGGAGATCTTTCCATCTTCTAAAGTTTTCTTTAATTTCTTTCTCTTTAGTGTTCTGTAGTTCTCATTTTAGAGGTCTATTACCTCTTTTTTTTTTTTTTTAGATTGGTTCTCAAGTATTTTATTTTTTATTGAATTTATTGTGAATGGGGTAGTTTTTCTAATTTCTCTGAAAGAGGATTCATCCCTTATGAATAGAAATGCATTAGATTTATGAGTGTTGATTTTATATCCTGCTAATTTGTGGAATTCATTTATTAGTTCTAGAAGTTTTCTGGTGGAATTTTTGATCCTCTAAATATAGAATCATGTTTGTGGCAAATACTGATAGTTTGAGTTCTTCTTTTCTTATTCATATCCCTTAAATTTCTTTGGTCTGTCTAATTACTCTCACTAGAGATTTAACACTGATTTAAGAACAATGTTGATAGAAGTGGTGAAAGAGGGCATCCCTGTCTTGTTCCAGTTTTTAGAGGGAATGCTTTCAGTTTTTCTCCATTTAGAAAAATGTTGACCTTGTGTTTAGCACAGATAGCTTTTACAATGTTGAGGTATGTTCCTACTATCCCTATATTTTCAAATGTTTTGAGCATGAAGGGGTGCTATATTTTATCAAATGCTTTTTCTGCATCTATTGAAATGATCAAATGATTCTTGGTGTGATGAATTACATTTATTGATTTCCAGATATTGAACCAAACTTACATCCCTGGGATGAATCCCACTTGATCATGGTGCGCTATCTTTTTAATATGTTTTTGTATGTGATTTGCCAGAATTTTTGCATCTATGTTCATCAGAGATATTGGTCTGAAGTTTGCTTTCCTCGATGTGTCTGTCTGGTTTTGGTATCATGGTGATACTAGCTTTATTGAATTAGTTTGGAAGGGTTCCCTCATTTTCTATTTCATGGAATAATTTGAGAAGTGTTGTTATTGGTTCTTCTTTAAAGGTATTGTAGAACTTAACTAAGACTCCATCTGGTCCTGGGATTTTCTTTGTTGGTAAGTTTTGGATGACTTCTTCTATTTCACTGCACAAAATTGATGTGTTTATATTGTGTACCTCCTCCTGCATCAGTTTGGGTAGGCCATAAGTCTCTAGAAATTTGTAAATGTCTTCAGGATTTTCTATTTTGTTGGCATATAGATTTTCAAAATAGCTTCTAATTATGTTCTGTATTTTAATAGTGTCTGTTGTGATATTTCCTTTTTCATCACAAATTTTAGTAATTTGAGTTTTCTCTATCTTTCTCTCCATTCATGTGCCTAAGGGTTTATCAATTTTATTCATTTTTTCAAAGAACCAACTTTTTGTTTTGTCAATTTTTTAAATTGTTTCTTTTGTTTCAATTTCATATCTGATTTTAGTTATTTCCTGTCTTCTACTACTTTTGGTGTTGATCTGTTCTTCTTTTTCTAGGGCTTTGAGCTATAATGTTAGGTAATTTATTTGTTGACTTTTTCTTCTTTTATTGAATGTGCTCCATGCAATGAATTTTCCTCTTAGTTTCTGCTTTCATAGCATCCCAGAGATTTTAATATGTTGTATCATTGTTCTTTTCCTCTAAGAATTTTTTTATCTACTCCCTAATGTCTTCTGTTATCCATGCATTATTCAATAGCATATTGTTTAGTATCCAGGTGTTGGAGTAGTTTCTATTTTTAATTTTATCATTGATTTCTAATTTCATTCCATTAAGATCTGATAGAATACAAGGTAGTATCTCTGTGTTTTTTTTTGTTTTTTTTTGTTTTTTTTTTTTTGTATTTGCTAAGAGTACCTTTGTGGCATAACATGTGGTCTGTTTTAGAGAAGGATCCATGTGCTGCTGAGAACAATGTGTTTTCATTCGTTGATGAATGGAATATTCTATATGTCTGTTAAGTCTAAATTATTGATGGTGTTATTGAGTTTTGTGATTTCTGTATTCAATTTTTGCTTGGAAGATCTGTCCAATGGTTAGAGAGGTGTGTTAAAGTCACGCAGTATTATTGTGTTGTGGTCTATTTGATTCCTGAAATCAAGAAGGGTTTGTTTTACATACATGGATGCTCCATTGTTTGGGGCATAAATATATATGATTAAGTCTTGTTGATTTATGGTTCCCTTAAGCAGTATGAAATGTCCTTCCTTATCCCTTCTGACTAACTTTAACTTGAGGTCCACTTTACCTGATATGAGGATGGAAACCCCTGCTTTCTTACTGAGTCCATGTGTGTGGTATGTTTTTTTCCCATCTTTCACCTTTGGTCTGGGGATGTCTTTTCCTATTAGATAAGTCTCTTAAAGGCAGCATATTGTTGGGGCTTCTTTTTAAATCCAATCTGCCAGTCTGTGTCTTTTGATTAATGAGTTTAGGCCATTAACACTCAAGGTTATTATTGAGATATGATTTGTATTCCTAGTCCTTTTGGCTTATTTTAGGTTTATAACTTGACTTGGTTTCTCCTTTGATTGACTTTTCCTTTATTGTAGTTCCTTCCTTTGCTCACTTTTGTTGTTGTTTTTCATTTCCTCTTCATAGAATATTTTGCTGAAAACGTTCTGTATTGTAGGCTTTCTATTTGTAAATTCCTTTAACTTTTGTTGATCATGGAAGGATTTTATTTTGTCATCAAATCTGAAGGTTAGTTTTACTGGGTACAAGATTCTTGGTTGGCATCCTTTTCTTTCAGAGCTTGAAATATGTTGTTCCAGGCCTTCCCAGCTTTTAAGGTTTGTGTTGAGAAATCTGCTGATATCCACATTGGTTTTCCCTTAAATGTAATCTGATACTTTTCTCTCATGGCCATTAAAATTCTATCTTTGTTTTGTATGTTAGTCATTCTCATTACAATATGACTTGGTGTGGCTCTCTTATAATTTTGTACATTTGATGTCCTGTAAGCCCCTTATATTTGATTTTCCATTTCATTCTTCAAGTTTGAGAAATTTTCTGATATTATTTCACTGAACAGATTGTTCATTCCTTTGGTCTGTATTGCTGTGCCTTTCTCTGTCCCAATAATTCTTAAATTTGATCTTTCATGTTATCCCATAATTCTTGGAGGTTCTGTTCATGATTTGTTACCATCTTCTCTGTGTGGTCAACTTAATTTTCAAGATTAAGGATTTTGTCTTCATTGTCTGAGGTTCTGTCTTCCACATGATCTAGTCTGTTGATGATGCTTTCCATTGAGTTTTTGATTTCTGTTTGTATTTTTTCAGAATCTTTATCTCTTTATTGAGATAATCTTTTGCTTCCTGCATTTGTTCTTTTAACTGTTTATTGAAGTGATCATTAATTGCCTGCCTTGCTTTCTTATATCATCCTTTACTTCATGGATAATTTTAATTATGTACATTCTGAACTCCTTCTGTGATATTTCTTCTACTGTGCTATGAATGGATTCTATTAATATACCATCTTGGTTTGGGGGGAATACTTTCTTCCCTTTTTTTTATGTCATTTGTGTATCTTTTCCTCTAGCAGCATGGATCCAAGGTATTACTTCCTCCTTATAGATTTATAGTGTCCCTGTAGGTTTACAATACCTCACCTTTAAGGAGGATAGCAATATTAGTAGCACCCAATACTATTTGCAACCTTACACCAAATAGTCCCTATTAAAATGTTAACCGTATTAAAACAAACAGAGATGATGAGTTCAATTATTATCTACAGCATAAACAATAGGTTTGCAATAAGGTCTACATTTTCTAATGGTGGACAAAGAGGATCAGGGAGGGGTTTAGGATGTAATGTTAATGAGGTAAGAAGTGAGAATATAGAGGTACTAGATCATAGGAAGAATGAAAGTGGACTCAAAAGAAGTTGGTTGTTAGCATGAGAAAAGGGAGAAAGAGGCTCCAAGGAAGCACATAAATAAGAGGAAAAGAGAGTGAGGAAAATTAAAAAGATAAATAATTAGAATTAAAATTAAATAAAAAAATTTACAACAAAGCTGTAATATGCTATTCAACCCTTCCAGTCTTCAATAGCTTGATGTATGAAAGGTACTTGATTTCAAAGATGATGGGGATGTGAGAGCAGGAAATGAAAAAGGGAAAAAGAAAAAAATGGAGAAAAGAAAAAAAAAGAGTCTTGAAGGAAAATTGAACATTTTTTTTTTTTCTGTTGGAGTTCAATATCTTCTCTGCCTCCCTTCTCTTCTGATAGGTGGGGTTGATTGGAGTTTGCTGGTAACTCCGCCCTCAGGATGATGACAGTTACTAAGGTGGAGGCTTAGACTTGGAGGTGGGACTCCTGGAGGCAGTGTATACCAATTGCCAATCTGTCTGGAAGACTGCACCCTGGACTTTCCTTTGGGGTCCACTTGTGTGACACACGAGCCTGATCTTAGTCCCTTCCCTCGCTTTTGGACCCCAAAATTCCTGGTCTCTAATTTAGTCTCTTAATTGTATCTGTCCTGTCCCTGCCCTTTCAACTTTCCAATCAGGAGCCTCTCTCCCTGGACGTCCTGAGGGCGGAGCACCAGGACCTGTGCTACTATCTGGGAAAGTTGTTCTAAGTTGGGAAAATCAGGACCAGGTCTTGAAAGCTGTGTGACAGTCACATATCTGCACGCACTGGGCTGGTTGGTGGCTAGGGGATGGTTGGGAGATGGGGATTGAGGAGTTAGAAGGCCCTGTTGGTTGCCAAATCAGTGGGACCAGGTGCTCACTGGAGTCAAGGACCAGGCTAATGTCGGGTCCCAACAAGTGCTCCTGAGTTGTCTCTGAGATCCAGGTGGGTGCCAAGCTGGTTGGCTGGATGAGCTGGGATCGAGATGCCTTCACATCCTTTTCCCACCTACCAACTCCTTGCAAGGCTTTCTCTTCCCTCTACAGCAATATGGTGGCTATTAGCACATGTAGCAGGGATACCTTAGATACCAAGCCTACAGGGCCATTGGTGATGATCTTTTAGGTCCTGGCTATTATCCCTGGATGTAAGTGACCTTGTCCTAAGTTGGTGACAGCAGCAGTGGCTAAGCTGTAAGTACCTTTATTATGAGTTTCTATTCTCTGGCAAGTGTCCCAGGATGGAAACTGTCCCAACTAAAGATGGTGGCAGCAGCATCAGGAATAATCCAAGATGGTGGCAGAGGCATCTCAATGCATTGGTAGATGGGGAAAACCCAGCACCTGTGTCCACTTAGGGTGCAGTCATCTGCCCCATGGTGCAGGTCTGGGCTGACACTGGAGATCTGTGCAGGGCTTCCAACTTATTCTTTTTTTTTTTATTGTGGTGCCGGGAATTTGAACCCAGGGCCCCAGGGCCCCAGGGCCCCAGGGCCTTGTGCTTGCAAGGTAAGCACTCTACCAACTGAGCTATATCCCCAGCCCCAACTTCATTCTTTTGCATGTGTATATCCAGGTTTCACAACATCATTTGTTCAGGAAACTGCTGTTTTCCCACTGTGTATTCTTGGCATCCTTGTCAAAGACCAGTTGACTATATATGCATGGTTTTATTTCTGGGATATATATTCTGTTTCATTGTTCAATATGTCTGTCTTTGTGGTACTATCATTTTGTTTTGGTTGCTATAATTTTATAAAATATATTAAAATCAGGAAGTAGAATGCCTCCCCCAGGTTTGTTCTTTCTCAAGATTACTTTGGTTATTGTGTCATAATCAAGTGAGATTTATCCCTGAAATGCAAGTTTGGTTCAACATATGCAAATCAATAAGTATATTGCACCACACTAACAAAATGAAGGTTAACAATCACAGGATCACCTTCATAGATGAAGAAAAGTCATTTGACAAAATTCAACACTAGTTCACAATAAAGACCATCACCAAACTAAGTTTAGGAGAAATGTAACTCAACATAAGAAATGTAATTTATGACAAGCACACTACTAACAGCTTCCTCATCAGTAGAAAAGTGAAAGCATTTCCTTTAAGAGCAGGAATAAGAGCAAATTAAGAAAATAATTCCATTTACAATGGAATAAAAAGAATGAAATAGTTAGAAATAAACTTTACTGAGTTGTTGAAAGACTTATACACTCAAAACTACAAAACATCGATGAAATAAATTTTAAAAGTCACAAGCAAGCAGATAGACAACTCAACTTCATGGATTATAAGCTTAATATTGGTTAAAGTTTCATACTACCTAAAGTGACTACAGATTTAATAATGCTAGTTTCATCAAAAATCCAGTGACCCTGTTAAAACAGAGTTGGGTTTTTTGTTTGTTTGTTTTTTTTTTTTTTTTTTTTGGTACTAGGTATTGAATTCAGGGATTTGCATATGCTAGGCAAGTATTCTATTACTAAGTTATGCCCTCAACCCTTAAAACAAAGAGTAAAAAAGAAAAAAAAAAAGAACTCCAAAGTTCATATGGCAGGTACCATTTTTATCATCATTTTCATTATTATTGCATCACTAGTCCATTCAATAATACTTCAGAATTTTTTTAAATTTAAGTTCCGATTAGTTATACATGAGAGTAGAAAGCATTCTGACACATCATTCATAAGTAACATAATTTCTCATTCTTCTGGCTGTACATGATGTAGAATCACACTGGTCATGTAATCATATATGTACATAGGGTATTAATATCTGATTTATTCTACTATCCTCCCTATCCCCATACCTCCTCCCCTCCCTTCACTCCCCTCTGCTTAATCCAAAGTGCTAGGGAATCTATTCTTTCCTAGCCCCGACTCCCTTATTGTGAATTAGCATCCACAGATCAGATAAAACATTCGGCCTATGGTCCTTTGGGATTAACTTATTTCGCATAGCATGATATTCTCTAGCTCCATTCATTTACCAGCAAATGCCATAATTTCATTCTTCTTTATGGCCAAGTAAACTTTCATTAGGTGTATATACCACATTTTATTTATCCATTCATCTGTTGAAGGGCGTCTAGGTTGGTTCCACAATCTCGCTATTGTGATGTGGCTGCATCACTGTAGTATGCTGATTTTAAGTCCTTTGGGTATAAACTGAGGAGTGGGATAGCTGGGTCAAATGGTGGTTCCAATCCAAGTTTTCTGAGGAATCTCCATACTGCTTTCCAGAATGGTGGGAATTGCAGTCCCACCAGCAATGTTTGAGTATACGTTTTTCCTACATCCTTGCCAATATTTATTGTTCATTATATACTTGATAATTGCCATTTTGACTGGAGTGAGATGAAATCTTAGTTTTGATTTGCACTGCTATAATTGGTAGAGATGTTGAACACTTTTTTAAGTATTTGTTGATTGACTATACATCTTGTTCTTTGAAGTGTCTGCTCAGTTCCTTAGCCCATTTATTGATTGGGTTATTTGTAATTTTGGTGTTAACTCTTTTTTGATTTTTTTTATACATCCTGGAGATTAATGCTGTCTGAGGTGCATGTGGTAAATATTTTCTCCCATTCTGTAGACTCTCTCTTCACATTATTTTTTCCTTTGCTGCAAAGAATCTTTTTAGTTTGAATCCATCCCATTTATTGATTCTTTTTTATGTTTAAATTTTACCAATTTAATATTTGCTCTCAAATAGGTATTAAATAATCTCATTGTTTTTAATTTACATTTCTTTAATTAATAAGTTTGAAGTAATTTCTTACATTCAGAAGGTTTTAGGTATTTTGTAAGATTCTTATCTATGATATTTTCCCGTTTTTTATTTTTAAATTTATATATTGTGAATCTTAATTTTTGTGCATATATAAATTGAAAAGAACTTATTCTAACTTCTGATAGCCTTTTTGCCCTCTTATGAGTCTTTTTGTAGAGAACTTTTAATTTGAGCATAGTCCAGTTTATCAGTATTTTTTTCTTTATATTTAGCAATTTTGAATCATGCACAATATTTCTGCATAATAATATGAAGAAACTGTGGTATGTATACACAATGGAATATTATTCAGCCATAAAGAATAATAATATTATGGCATTTGCAAATAAATGGATGGAATTGTAGAATATCATGCTAAGTGAAATAAACCAATCCCAAAAAACCAAAGATGGAATGTTTTTCCTGATGAGTGGATAATGATATATAATAGGGGTGTGGGGTGGGGAGTGAGAGAAGAATGGAGGAACTTTAGATTATGTAGAAGGAAATGAGAGGGAGCAGGTTATGAAAAATGGTGGAATGAGACAGACATCATTTATTGATTCTTGATTTTACTTCTTGTGCTTTAGTAGTCTGGTAAACAAAGTCAGTTCCTATGCCAACATGGTGAAGATTTGGGCCTAACTTTTTTTCTGCGAGGCACAGGGTCTCTGTTCTAGTGCCTAAGTCTTTGATCCACACTGAGTTGAGTATTGTGCTGGGTGAGAGATAGGGATTTACTTTCACTTTGCTACATATGTATTTCCAATTTTCCCAGTACCAATTGCTGAGGATGCTATCTCTCCTCCATTGTATGTTTTGGGCACCTTTATCTAGTATGAGATGACTGTATTTACATGGGTGTGTCTCTGTGTCTTCTATTCTGTACCATTTATCTACCTGCCTTTTGGGGACAATACCATGCCATTTTTGTTACTATGGCTCTGTAGTATAGTTTAGGGTCTGGTATTGTGATGGCTCCTGTTTCACTCTTGCTAAAGATTGCTTTGGCTATTCTGGGTCTCTTATTTTCCCAAATGAATTTTGAGATTGCTTTTTCTAATTCTATGAAGAATGTCACTGGGATTTTTTAAATTTTGATTAATTGTGCATAAATGGGGTACAACTGTTGTTTCTCTTTGTACATGGCGTAAAGGCATACCATTTGTGTAATCATACATTTGCATAGGGTAATGTTGTTTGATTCATTCTGTTATTTTTACCCTTCCCCCCACCCCTCCCACCCTTCTTTTCCCTCTATACAGTCCTTCCTTCCTCCATTCTTGCCCCCGTCCCTAACCCTAACTCTAACCCTAACATTAACCCCTCACCCCCCATTATGTGTCATCATCCACTTATCAGTGAGATCATTCGTCCTTTGGTTTTTTGAGATTGGCTTATCTCACTTAGCATGATATTCTCCAATTTCATCCATTTGCCTGCAAATGCTATAATTTTATCATTCTTTATGGCTGAGTAATATTCCATTGGGATATATATATATATATATATATATATATATATATATATATATATATATATCTCACAGTTTCTTTATCCATTCATCAACTGAAGGGCATTTAGGTTGGTTCCACAATCTGGAAATTGTGAATTGAGCAGCAATGAACATTGATGTGGCTGTATCTCTGTAGTATGCTGATTTTAAGTCCTTTGGGTATAGGCCAAGGAGTGGGATAGCTGGGTCAAATGGTGGGTCCATTCCAAGCTTTCTAAGGAATCTCCACACTGCTTTCTAGAGTGGCTACACTAATTTGCAGCCCCACCAGCAATGTATGAGTGTACCTTTTTCCCCACATACTTTCCAACACCTATTGTTGCTTGTATTCTTGATAATTGCCATTCTAATTGGGGTGAGATGGAATCTTAGTGTAGTTTTGATTTGCATTTCTCTTGTTACTAAAGATGGTCAACATTTTTCCATATGTTTGTTGATTGCTTGTAGATCTTTTTCTGTGAAGTGTCTGTTCATTCCTTAGCCCATTTGTTGATTGGGTTATTTGCATTCTTTGTGTAGAGTTTTTTGAGTTCTTTATATATTCTGGAAATTAGTGCTCTATCTGAAGTATGAGTGGCAAAGATATCCTCCCACTCTGTAGGCTCTCTTTTCACATTGCTGATAGTTTCCTTTGCTGAGAGAAAGCTATTTAATTTGAATC
Source organism: Sciurus vulgaris (assembly GCF_902686455.1). Lineage (NCBI taxonomy): Eukaryota > Metazoa > Chordata > Mammalia > Rodentia > Sciuridae > Sciurus > Sciurus vulgaris. Next base: position 94,838,833 of record NC_136464.1, on the reverse strand, counting down.
TATCCCAGTTATTGATTCTTACTTTTATTTCTTGTGCTATGGGAGTACTGTTGAGGAAGTCTGATCCTAAGCCAACATGTTGAAGATTTGGACCTACTTTTTCTTCTATAAGATGCAGGGTCTCTGGTCTGATTTTAAGGTCCTTGATCCATTTTAAGTTGATTTTTGTGCAGGGTGAGAGATAGGAGTTTCGTTTCATTCTGTTGCATATGGACTTCCAGTTTTCAAAGCACCATTTGTTGAAGAGGCTATCTTTTCTCCATTGCATATTTTTGGCACCTTTGTCTAGTATGAGAAAATTGTATTTATTTGGGTTTGTGTCCATGTCCTCTATTCTGTACCATTGATATACCTGTCTATTTTGGTACCAATACCATGCCATTTTTGTTACTATTGCTTTGTAGTATAGTTGAAGTTCTGGTATTGCAATACCCCCAGCTTCATTTTTCCTGCAAAGGATTGCTTTAGCTATTCTGGGTTTCTTATTCTTCCAGATGAATTTCATGATTGCTTGCTCTATTTCTGTAAGGTACGTCACTGGGATTTTAATTGGAATTGCATTGAATCTGTATAGCACTTTTGGTAGTATGGCCATTTTGACAATATTAATTCTGCCTATCCATGAACATGGGAGATCTTTCCATCTTCTAAGGTTTTCTTTAATTTCTTTCTTTAGTGTTCTGTAGTTCTCATTGTAGAGTTCTTTCACCTCTTTTGTGAGATTGATTCCCAAGTATTTTATTTTTTTGAAGCTATTGTGAATGGGGTAGTTTTCCTAATTTTTGTTTCCAAAGATTCATCACTTATGTATAAAAATGCATTAGATTTATGAGCACTGATCTTATATCCTGCTACTTTACTGAAATCACTTATGAGTTCTAAAAGTTTTCTGGTGCAATTTCCTGGTTCCTCTAAGTATATAATCATATCATCAGCAAATAGGGATAGTTTGAGTTCTTCTTTTCCTATTTGTATCCCTTTAATTTCTTTGGTCTGTCTAATTGCTCTGGCTAGAGTTTCAAGGACGATATTGAATAGAAGTGGTGAAAGGGGGCATCCCTGGCTTGTTCCAGTTTTTAGGGGGAATGCTTTCAGTTTTTCACCATTTAGAATGATATTGGCCATGGGTTTAGCATAGATGGCCTTTACAATGTTAAGGAATGTTCCCACTAACCCTATTTTTTCTACTGTTTTGAGCATGAAGGGGTTCTGTATTTTATCAAATGCTTTTTCTGCATCTATTGAAATAATCATGTGATTCTTGACTTTAAGTCTATTAATATGGTGAATTACGTTTATTGATTTCCTGATGTTGAACCAACCTTGCATCCCTGGGATGAAACCCACTTGATCATGGTGCACTATCTTTTTAATATGTTTTTGTATGCGATTTGCTAAAATTTTGTTGAGAATCTTTGCGTAGATGTTCATTAAGGATATTGGTCTGAAATTTTCTTTCCTCAGTGTGTCTGTCTGGTTTAGGTATCAGGGTAATATTGGCTGCATAGAATGAGTTTGGGAGGGTTCCCTCCTCTTCTATTTCATGGAATACTTTGAGAAGTATTGGAATGAGCTCTTCTTTAAAGGTTTTGTAGAACTCGGCTGAGAACCCATCTGGTCCCGGACCTTTCTTTGTTGGTAGGCTTTTGATGACTTCTTCTATTTCATTACTTGAAATTGGTCTATTTAAATTGTGTATGTCCTCCTCGTTCAGTATAGGCAATTCATATGTCTCTAGAAACCTGTTGATGTCTTTGAAATTTTCTATTTTTTTGGAGTATAGATTTTCAAAATAGCTTCTAATTATGTTTTGTATTTCATTTGTGTCTGTTGTGATATTTCCTTGTTCATTCCGAATTTTAGTGATTTGGATTTTCTCTCGTCTTCTCTTTGTTAGTGTGGGTAAAGGTTTATCAATTTTGTTTACTTTTTCAAAGAGCCAACTATTTAGTCAATTTTTTGTGTTGTTTCTTTTGTTTCAATTTCATTGATTTCAGCTCTGATTTTAACTATTTCCTGTCTTCTACTACTTTTGGTGTTGGTCTGCTCTTCTTTTTCTAGGGCTTTGAGCTGTAGTGTTAGTTTGCTTATTTGTTGATTTTTACTTCTTTTATTGAATGCACTCCATGAAATAAATTTTCCTCTAAGTACTGCTTTCATAGTGTCCCAGAGATTTTGATATGATGTTTCTTTGTTCTCATTTACCTCTAAGAAATTTTTAATTTCCTTCCTAATATCTTCTGTTATCCATTCATCATATAATAGCATATTGTTTAATCTCCAGGTGTTGGAGTAATTTCTGTTTTTTACTCTTTCATTTATTTCTAACTTCAATCCATTATGATCTGATAGAATACAAGGTAGTATCTCTATCTTCTTGTATTTGCTAATATTAGTTTGTGGCATAATATATGGTCTATTTTAGAGAAGGATCCATGTGCTGCTGAGAAGAAAATGTATTCACTCTTGGTTGGATGGTGTATTCTATAAATGTTCGTTAAGTCTAAATTATTGATTGTGTTATTGAGATCTATGGTTTCTTTGTTCAATTTTTGTCTGGAAGATCTGTCCAGTGGTAAGAGAGGCGTGTTAAAATCACCTAGTATTATTGTGTTATGGTCTATTTGGTTTCTGAAATTGAGAAGGATTTGTTTGACACACATGGATGAGCCACTGTTGGAGCATAGATGTTTACGATTGTTATGTCTTGCTGATTTATGCTTCCCTTAAGCAGTATGAAATGTCCTTCATTATCCATTCTGACTAACTTTGGCTTGAAGTCCACATTATCTGAAATGAGGATGGATACCCTAGCTTTTTTGCTGAGTCCATGTGCATGGTATGTTTTTCCACATCCTTTCACCTTTAGTCCATGGGTATTTCTTTCTATGAGGTGAGTCTCTTGCAGGCAACATATTGTTGGATCTTTCTTTTTAATCCAATCTGTTAGTCTATGTCTTTTGATTTATGAGTTCAGGTCATTAATATTCAGGGTTATTATTGAGATATGATTTGTATTCCTGGTAATTTGGCTCATATTTTTTATTATTGATTTTTTTTTACACTACTTGGTTCCTCCTTTATTTGACAATTCCTTTAGGATAGTTCCTCCCTTTGCTGATTTGCTTCTTTGTTTTTCATCTCTTCCTCATGGAATATTTTGCTGAGAATGTTCTGTAATGCTGGCTTTCTTTTTGTAAATTCTTTTAGCTTTTGTTTATCATGGAAAGATCTTATTTCATCATCAAACTTGAAGGTAAGTTTTAATGGGTATAAGATTCTTGGTTGGCATCCATTTTCTTTCAGGGCTTGAAAAATGTTGTTCCAGGCCCTTCTAGCTTTTAGGGTCTGGATTGAAAAATCTGCTGATATCCGTATTGTTTTCCCCCTGAATGTAATTGGTTCTTTTCTCTCACAGCCTTTAAAATTCTGTCTTTATTTTGTATGTTAGGTATTTTCATTATAATGTGCCTTGGTATCGGTCTGTTGTAATTTTGTGTATTTGGAGTCCTATAAACCTCTTGAACTTGATTTTCCATTTGATTCTTCAGATTTGGGAAATTTTCTGATATTATTTTATTGAATAGATTGTTCATTCCTTTGGTTTGTTTCTCTAAGCCTTCCTTAATCCCAATAATCCTTAAATTTGGCCTTTTCATGATATCCCATAGTTCTTGGAGATTCTGTTCATGATTTCTTACCATCTTCTCTGTCTGGTCAACTTTTCAAGGTTAAATATTTTGTCTTCTTTGTCTGAGGTTCTGTCTTCCAGGTGTTCTATCCTATTGGATATGCTTTCTATGGAGTTCTTAATTTGGTTTATTGTTTCCTTCATTTCAAGGATTTCTGTTTGTTTGTTTTTTTCAATATCTCTCTTTATTGAAATGATCTTTTTGCTTCCTGTATTTGCTCTTTTAACTGTTGATTGGTGCAATCATTCAATGCCTGCATTTGCTCTTTCATCTCATCATTCAATGCGTGCATTTACTCTTTCATCTCATCGTTTGCTTCCCTGATCATTTTAATTATGTACATTCTGAACTCCTTTTCTGTCATTTCTTCTGCCATGCTGTCATTGGATTTCTTTGATGTAACATCTAGATTTGTTAGAGGCATTTTCTTCCCTTGTTTTCTCATATTGTTCAGGTATCAGTGGACCGCTGAGATATTGCAGATTTCCTCTATTGACTTATAATGTCCCTGTGGATTTCTAGTATATCCCCTCTTAGCTTTCATTAGCCTGAAGTCTTGGAGGAAGTTGATAATGCAGTGCTCCACAAGGAAGCTGCCTCTCTAGGGGTGGTGGCCTTCAGGTGGGGTATATTCCATGTTAGTGGGTAGAGGTGCCTCCACTTGTTGACCAGTGGTCATCCAAAGGAGAACTAGGCTGCAGGCTGAGGCAAGGCCTATTTGGGCCTGTGTCTCTGGTTTTACCATCCTTTCGGGAAAACTCACCCAGCAGGGAAGAGTCACCCAGTGGGGAGGTCTCACTGGTCAGTTCCCCTCCTAGAGGTTCCCCTCAATCCACAACTACCACCTGGGCTGGGCAGCCTTTCTCTGCAATGTTCCCAGGGGCCCAGACCTACCTCCTTGGCCTGGGCGCCTCGCCCTTCGCAGACGAGTCTCCTTAGGCTGCCCCTCCTCAGAGAAGCTGCCTGCAGTCCTGGAACCTTCTCTCCGCCCCTCAGCTTGTCTCTGTGCGGCTCTTCCACCAAAAGGCTGCCTAGGTCCTGGGACCCTGCTCTGCACCTAATCACCTAGCTATGCGGCCCCTCCTCTGAGCAGCCACCTTGAGCCCCGTACAGTTGCTCCAAGTCCCAGCGACCCGCCGCACACCTCTTCCTCCAGGCAGCTGCCCGGTGTTCCGTGCAGTCACTCCGAATCCAAGTCACCCACTGCGCACCTCCTTCTCCTCCAGGCAGCCGCCCAGAGTTCTGGTATGGTCGCCACCAGTCCAAGCAACTCACTGCACACCTCCTCCTCCTGACAGCCACCCATAGCCCTGGTGCATCACTCCAAGCCCAAGCGACCCACCACGCTCCTGCTCTTCCTCTGGGCAGCTGCCTGGAGTTCAGGAGCAGTCGCTCTGAGTCCAAGTGACCCATCGCATGCCTCCTCCTCCTGGCAGTCACCCGGAACTCTGGTGCGTCCACTCTGAGTCCAAGTGACCCACGGCGCTCCTCCTCCTCCTCCAGGCAGCTCCCCAGTGTTCAGGAGTGGTTGCTCTGAGTCCACATTGCACCATTTTAATAGGAATTGCATTAAATCTGTATAATGCTTTTGATAGTATGGTCATTTTTATAATATTAATTCTGCCTATGCATGAGCATGGGTGATCTTTCCATCTTCAGAATTTATTTTGTCAGGGTTGTGTATGGTATGGCAAGTCTGGCTCTGAAGAACAAGACCAAATCTAAATTCCATCATTGGTACCTTCGAAAGAGAGGAGGCCACTGAAAGACAGACTGTATAGGTAGCAGTGTGAAATGATGATGTTCAGATTATCACTTTAGCCCATTTCCTATTGGAATGTACCACCTAACTATGTTTTAGTTAATGATGGACTGCATATAAGATAGTGGTCCCATAAGACCATTTTAGCTGAAAAATCCCCTTTAATAGTAAAATGTTTTACTCACTTGTTTGTGGTGATGCTGGTGTAAACAAATCTACTGTACTACCAGTGGTACAAAAGCATAGCACATACAATTATGAACAGTACATAACACTTGGTAGTGACAATAAATGGCCATATTACTATTTTGTGTGTTTACTATACTATACATCATTATTTTAAATGTGTACTGCTTTTGATTTATAAAAAAAATTTATACTGTAAATCAGGATTGCTGTGTTACACTGGCAGCATTACAAGAATTACTTCCTGTGTTAATTCTTAATTCTTGATTGCATCCCTTTCCCCTGTGCTTCGTTTAACCTCAGGATTTGTTTTGTTGTTGTTGTTGTTTTAGCTCATCACGGACCCAGAAGCAAGAGACTGTACCATACAGACGTAACATATAACTTAGGTGTATAGTAGGTAATAACATCTTAGTCTATGTAAGTACACTGTAATGTTCACACAGGGACAAAATCTCCTACCAATGCATTTCTCTGAATATATCCTGTCTTTAACATAGTAAGTTATATAAAGTGAGTTTATTATTTAAAGGTAGGCAGCAAGAAACAGTAGAAGACCGGGATTCAGGGCCAGCCGGTTCCCCAAGACTCAGAAAAGCTGCCCAGAATAGATGGTGTCTCATCTGTGTGTGACCCACTTGTACCACAACTGAGACACCCTGGAAAGTGGTTGGTCCTTGATTTTGTAGCCCAGGGAAAAGTGATTCACTGGGTTAAGGCACTAAAGGACATCCTGTTTTTAGGGAGAACAGGGTTATTCTGGCCAGTTCCTTTTTATTTCAGGATGTTGCATTCTATAGCTATTCTTGGGACATTCTATAGCTATTCTTGGGAACTACAAGTGAAAAGATGGGGAGAACTGGGTTTGTCCAAGGTCACCCACGGAACTCTCCTGCAAGCAACATTGCTGGTTTCTGATATGTCCAAAAAATAGACATTACTGACTCTGGGTCATGATTTGTGCCAGACAGAAGGATTTGTCAAACTGCAATTATCAGCAAGACCTTAGTCTCCAAGAAGAACCAGATGGGTACCATGTTCAAAAGGGTTGAAACTCTGGAAACCCAAAATTGCATACATGCCATATTGACTATTGATGTGAGGTCCCAGAATCTATAACATGAGTCTTACCAGTAACTTGTTCAAATGAGTATTCCCAGCACTGACCCAAGCACTACTGAATGGGAAATGTGGGTGGAGCTGACAATCTATGTTGTCATGAACCTTCAGCTCATTAACTCTCATTAGAGTTTGAGAAACACCATCCTCTGACTCACTGGGCCCATTAGTCCCTCTATTCCCACTTCTCTATATATCCCTCCAGCCTATTCATAGGAGACTTGTCCTGAAATTATGTTGTGGCTTGTCCTACCCTGTCTTCTTACCACCCCAGGTGAGTAGCACAAGTCCTTTTCCTGCACATTGAAGACCCAGATTGTGGGGGCACTCCTACTCTTCATGCACAGTAGAAGTTGAGGTGTTGGTCACACAGTCTGGTATACTGTTCCAGGCACCCTTGATCATCACAATAAACTTGCCTCACGGTGATTATACTGATCAAAACTGGTTCGGAAATCATCTTAGAAAAGTTGCTGCCTACTCTGTGGCTTCTGTGGCAGTTGAACAACCTTACTTGAAGTTGACATACGACAATAGGTTCACTGATGCCACTGTTAAACCTCCCCCACATTTTCCAATGGCTGCTCCTATAAACCAGGAACACCAGCCCCTGCCTGGAAAACAAGAAATGTGGAGAAAGCTCTGCCTTTTTGGACACTGTCTCTTCTCCCTACAGGAATTTCCTGAAGGTTTCAGAATACTCTAGAAAAAAAAAAGTACATAATATGGGTCAGGGTAAGTTTTCATGTGTCCAAAAATGTGTGGAATTGAGTTGATTTTGTGTAAGGGCATAAAAGTACATTTTTATGAACATGCATAAAATTCTGCAAGAAATTTGTAACTTTAAGTTAAGAACCACTTTCTCTAAGGATACCCTAGCAATCTTCGGAACATTTCTGGCTGACATCTGTGAGACCATCTGAGGGCCACTGGTGCAAGTCCCAGAGTTCAACAGCCAAAGAACCTGGAGTCTGATGTTCAAAGGCCGCAGGAGAACAAAACACGCCCAATCCAGAAAGAGTAACAGAGAGAAGTGTTCCCCTTTCTTCTGCTTTTCTGTTCCATCTAGGACCTCAGTTGATTGGATGGTGCTGCTCACATTCAGGTTGAGTCTTCCCCACTGGGATCACTGCCTTACATGCCAATGTTTTCTGGAAACACCCATATAGACACATCCTGAATGCTTTACTATTTCTCTAGGAATTCTCCAATCCAGTCAAGTTGACACCCAAAATTAAGCATCATACTAGCCTTTATTTTTTTATCATTTTCTTATTTTTTGGCACTACAAGATGCTCCAGGTTTCTCATATATTTCCTGCCCCAGTCCTAGAGTCAGTCATTTTTCTAAGGAGCCCTGTTTCCCTTTTTTGGAGAATGGCATTAGAAATCAAGATCTAGGAGCTGGATGAACTCATTACTGTGAGGTATTGTTGCTTCCAGGTCCTCTAGGTGAACAAAGCTAGGCCATAACACACACCCCATACCTCAACTTAAGCCATCAGCATGGTGTTCATTCCTACATTCCAGTCTTGCCTTCTTAATTATTTGTGACTTCTTTCTCCAACAGTGAGAGTTCTGGCTCTCATCATACACTACCCATTTACTTAACCTCGGTATAAAAGTAAAGTCATTTTTGAAATGCATGAAGTGCATGTTAGGATGCACTCTTTTGATAAACATATGTATCAACGAGAATACAGTGTTTTTGTAAAGTTCCTTTTGCCTTTCAGTTTTTTGCCAAAATATTTTTTGAAGTTACAAAATTCCTTTTTCCTTGACCCCTTCTATGGAATTATGCCATACATTTAGAATTTGAGTAGACAAATGTGTCAAATGTGTCAGTCTGTATTCCATCTTGAGATACTCAGATATCCTGGTTGATTTTTAAATTCTACATATGTTAAACTTCATTCTTCCGGATGTATACTGTGTGGGTTAGTACAATACAGAACAGTTACAGTAGAACAAGAGAATATACTGGAAATTCTTTTGTGAAATTTTGGTGCAATTGGGAGCAAAGAAAATATATAGTCATTAGGAAAGGGAACATGGTCAAGAGGAGTTTGGTTTGAAGATAAGAGAAATGCTGCATGGTATATGATGATGGAATAGTCAAGCAGGAATGGAAAAATTGATGATTTTGGAGAGAGAATAACAGACTGACTGGAGTGACACTCTGGAGCATTAAGAGATAATGGGATCCAGTATTTCATCGCAGGATTTCTTCATAGCAACAGTGACAATAGGAGGTAGGCCGCAGAGGCAAGTGAGTAAATGTGATGGAGGAAATCTGGAGCCCTCTTTTGATCACTTCTGTTTTCTTATCAAAGAAAGAAGCAAGGAAGGTAGAGGTGGAAGGAAGAAGTGAAGAGAGAGGAGGAGGTGTTAAATATTCATTTGAAAGGATGGGAGATTAAATAGACCATGTAAAAACAGAATTATTAAAATGAGGATGGCAGTCATGGTTTTGTTTCTCATCAGTCATGTTTCATAGAATTGATGTAGCATGGAATAGAATTGGATTTATCCAAAAAATAGGAAAGGAAGAAATCAAATTATCACTGAAGATGTTATGATCCTACACCAAGATGATCAAAAACACTCCACCAAAAGACTGCTGGTGCAAATAAACAAATTTGGTAAAGTAGCAGGTTAGAAAATAAACATACAAAAATCAATAGCTTTCCAATATACCAACAATCTGTTGAGAAAGAAATGAGGAAAACAATTCCATTCACTATACCTCAAAACAAAATACCTAGAAATAAATCCGTAGAGGTGAAATCCCTCTACAGTGAAAACTACAGAATACTAAGGAAAGAAGTTGAAAAAGACATCAGAAGATGGAAAGATATTCCATGTTTATGGAATTTCAGAATTAATATTGTTAAAATGGCCATACTGCCAAAAGCAATATACAGATTCATGCAATCCTCATCAAAATATCAATGACATTCTTCACAGAACTAGGGGAAAACAACCTTAAAATTCATTTGGAAGAATAAAAGACCCAGAAAATCCCAAACAATTCTAAGTCAAAAAATTTCAATGCTGGAGGCATTACAATACCTGATTTCAAATTATACTACCAAGTAACAAAAACTGCATGGTATTGGCAAAAATAACAGACACGTAAACCAATGGTACAGAATAGAAGACACAGAGATAAACCACAGTTATCTGATCCTTGACAAAGTGCCAAAAACATATATTGAAGAGAAGACAGTATTTTTAACAAATGATGCTGGGACAACTGGTTATCCATATGGAGAAGAGTAAAACCAGGCCCTTATTTGGTGAGAGATGTTCACCCTACACAAAAATCAACTCAAAATAGATCAAAGACATCAGAATTAGAACAGAAATCATGCAACTCCTAGAAGAAAACTTAGGGTCAAGCTTATAAGCACAGGCAAAGACTTTCTCAATGAGACTCCTAAAGCTCAGGAAATAATGCCAAGAGTTAATAAATGGAATGACATCAAATTAAAAAGCTTCTGCACAGCAATGGAAACAATTAGGAATGTGAAGACAGAACCTACAGAATGGGAAAAATTCCTTGCTAACTACTCTTCTGACAAAGGATTAATATCTAAAATATATAAAGAATTCAAAAAACTTTATACTGAAAAATCAAATAACCCAATTAATAAATGGGGAAATGAATTAAACAGATACTTCTCAAAAGAAGAAATACAAATGGCTAAAAAATATATGAAAAAATGTTCAACATCATTAGCAATTAGGGAAATGCAAATAAAAACTACACTGAGATATCATCTCACACCAGTCAGAATGGCAGTCTTCAAGAAGAGTGATATTGGTCAAATTATATTGTTATATTATGTATGATGTGCATGTACAAACATGTAACAACAAACTCTATCAGTATGTACAATGATAAAGCACCAATAAAATATGGAAAAAGAATACAAATAATAATAAAAGCTGGAGAGAATGTGGAGAAAAGGAACATTTTTATAGTGTTGGTGGAAAGGTTAATTTAGTACAACCACTATGGAAATCAGTAAGGAGGTTCCTGAAAAGACTACACATGGATCCACCATATGACCCAGTTATACCACTCCTCAGTGTTTATCCTGAAGAATTAAAGTCCTCATACTACAGTGATACATGCATACCAATGTTTACAGCAGCACAATTCACAATAGTCAAACTACGGAACCAGCTTAGGTGTCTATTAATAGATTAAGATAAAGAAAATGTGCTATATAGTCACAATGGAGTTTCATTCCGTCAAAAAGAAAAATGAAATTATGTCATTTTCAGGAAAATGAATGGAACTAGAGACCATTATATTAGGCAAAATAAGTCAAACTCAGAAGGGCAAGGATTATATGTTTTCTTTCATGTGGAAGCTAGAGGACAAAAAGGAAAAGAAAGGTAGGGGCGAACTGCATGAAAATGAAAGGGAGCTCTATAGATCCCTTGAAAGGGATCAAGGAGAAGGATACAGGGAGGGAGAAGGAAAGTGCTGGGGAGTGATATTAGCCTAATTATATTGTTACACTGTGTGCATGTACAAAAATGTAACAAATCCCATGATTATGTTCACTATACTGTACCAATAAAAATGTAAAAAATAAAAATAAATTAAAAGAATTTTATTTATTCAGGTCTCCCATTTTACCAAGCAGACGATGAAGTTCCAGTATGAGTTGAGGAGGTAGGCAAGAGAACAATGCTAATGATTTGATGATTGGTCATCAACAATGATTGCTCATCATCAATCATCCAACTAATGCATCAACATTGGACATAAGGCTAGCTGCTAGAGAGAGAGAAGTAGTTAATGGGCAAAGAAACAATGAACAGGAAGTAAGATCTGGATTGGAGGTGCTAGTAAGGTTGGTTTCAGGGCACTATATGAAATAGCCTGGGAAGACAGGAAGTAGTGGTGTAGATCAGAATGAAGCAGGAATTGCAGTTCTCAGATCTGACAAAGTGTAAGGTATGGAATGAGGGCGGGGAGTGAGACGTTGAGGTGAGGCAGAGTATACAAGTATATGCTTCCTGGGCCCAAGAGGATGTTAGAAGGGTCATCTACCTGAATACTGAAATTTCCAAGAAGAAAGAGGGAATAGTGTTGGAGGAGTTAAAACGTTCTAAACACTTCATAGATAAGGAGAGTGTGTGCCATGTTAGGTCTTCTCCCCAGAACAGCACAGTGTAAAGTGTGTGGAGGGTGAATATCGGTGCAAGCTGAGGGCCTGACAAACTCAGTGTGAAATGGAATGAAGTATGGGGGTCTCTATTATTAGAGTGAGCTAGTTATGTGGTGTAAAATTGAGTCCCCCAGAGCACTGGTGCAATCATATTGAAAAGAAACCCTGCAAGCCAAGTACCAACATTTCCAAGTATCCCAAGTAGCTGAGACCAGGATTAAAGGGACTCAGAGACATTTCCACAGGTAGGAATGGGCAGAGCCCTGCTAAGGCAAAGCTGTGCACAAAGACGACTGCAGAAAGCAGCGTTTCCTCAAGGAAAACCCTTTTCCCAGGAGAAAAACGAGGCAATTCAGGCCGGGACTGTTTATCCTTGTTCTGAATCTGTCGGTCCCGGCAAAAAAGGGCACGGAGGGCTCAAAAAACACCAAGGAATCCTTCCCTGGCTCTGCCGTCTTTAAGGACTTCAATGGAATGAAAAGTCCACTGGGCGAATTGGGGGCTGTGGGGCCTAAGGCCTTCGAAGGGTACTGGCACGGTGACTCCGTGGACTGAAAGTACCCACTTTCGTCTTTCGCATCGCACGGTTGTCCTGACCTTCCGCTGGGACTCCAGCACGCGCAGCACTCTCCGCTTCGCATTTACACCGCTAGATTTGCTGTCCAGCAGTGCTTCGCCCTGGCTAGGGATTCTTGGGGAGCGGGGCGGGGCGCGGCGGGGCGCGGCGGGGCGGGGCGGAGCTCCGCTAGGTGGAAAGAACTGCGCAGACAGCGTCTGCGCACATTCGGCCAATCACAAGCCTGCCTTCCGGCTTCTTCCTTTGAAGTCATTCCCTCTGTAGGCCTCTTTCTTCGGTTTCTTGTTTCCCTCCCGGGAGCCCGCGGTAGTGCGAATTTCCGTTTCCGGTGGCGTCCATGCGGAGCTGAGGAGTTGCAGTTGTGAACCTGGTAACTGCCGCGGGCTCGGGTGGACGAGACGACCTTGGGGATAGTGAGTCGTGAGCGTGGTACGTTTCTCCCGGCAGTCTGCTCCTAGGGAGCGCTTCAAAACCAGACAGGCACATCTTGCACCTGAAATGTGCTCAGGTCGTTGGGGAGTGGCGGAATGAATTTAGTCAAGAAGCCCGGACCGGGAGGGAAGGTGACAGGGAGAGGTAGTTTCGTGGCAGGATCATTCCAGCACGTGAGCTAGATTTTATCCTGTACAAGTCTGGCAGTTAGAAAATGTCCGTCTAGCACATGAGGTTGGACGGCCATTAAAATGTTTTAGACGTTTTATTAAAATTTAAGTTTTAGTGTAAGTTAGGAAACCATTAATTCGGTTGATATCTAGGCTTGAACTTTCCACTGTGTTAACCACTAGCCGCATATAGCTATTTAAATTTAGAATTCATTAAAATTTAATTTTCCAGTTTCCCTAGGTACATTTGAAATTCTTAGTAACCGCGTGGCTAATGTTTTCTGTATGGGAAAATACAGATAGAGAAAATTTTTTTAATACAGGAGTGTACACTGTACACTGCTGATGTTGACAGGACACCTAGATGAATAAAATGTAAGAAATATAAAAGTAGCCTTAGCAGAGATAACTTGTAATTTATGGCATAATAGAGAGAAGTAAAAGGAGGATGATATTAAGTAGTTTCTGCACTGAATAAATGCATCATCTCTTCATAAAGAAATAAGTGAAGTTACTGCACACATGCACTCCTGCACCCCTCCTTCCCCTGATTGTAAAATACTTCCCCTACTTTCCCATCCCATTCTATATAGGTTAGAGTTATTTGTGAGTTGATAAATACCCAATATGGAGTCTAAGGATCAGAAGAAACACAGAAAGAAACACAGTGGGCCCAAAGCTGAGAAGAAAAAGAAACGGCATCTGCAGGATCTTCAACTTGGAGATGAAGAAGATGCTCGAAAGAGAAACCCCAAAGCTTTTGCAGTTCAGTCTGCTGTGCGAATGGCTAGATCCTTTCACAGGTATGTTTAGCTGGATTCTGATGGTTCCTCTGTTTATTTTTTTAGATGGTAGGAAATAATATTCGGCTTCCTGAGCTTTGAAGGACACCTGCATGCCATGTGACTTTTATTAAAACTTGAGAAACCTTTCCCATAGAAGCAGCCTTGCCTCCAGCATCTGCCCACTGGTTGGTTATTTTTGCCAAAGAAAAAAGAATTTACAGAATTTAATTTATAATTCTTTCCCTAAGCTTTAAACAATCTGTGGTGTTAAGTGCATTTCCCACCTAAAAATTTTTCATGTGATTCTAAAATTGTAACATTTAATAGCAAAGTAGCTTTATCTAGGGAGTCCTTACTGTATACCTAGTAGTGTATTTAAAACATTGTTTAATTGAATCTCTGAATAGCCAAGAATTATTTTTGTCCTTAATGAATAAGAAAACAGGCATTACCCTTCAATCACATAACCAGTAAATATGACAGTCAAATTGATCTCTAAAACCTCTGCTCTTGTTTGTTTTGACACACTGTCTCGGTGTTTATCTTTTTTCTTTTAAACTACTAAACTTAACTCTTTAAACAATCAGATTTAACGTGTATTTAATTTTCAACTCACTTTAGTTTTGAAGTCATCCTGTTAGTCTTTACTGAAGAGCAGTTACTTTGCTTGGGGCAAGAAATTAATAAGTTAACAATTAACAAGTTAATTGTTTCTGTGTATTGTCCTCTTCATAAAATCTATACTTAACAGAGTTCTAACCTTTTATTATTTTGAAAGTTGATTAATTAATTATTTATTTTTACAAATAGGACTCAGGACTTAAAGACCAAAAAGCATCACATTCCAGTGGTTGATCGAACTCCACTAGAGCCACCACCAATAGTGGTAGTGGTGATGGGACCTCCAAAAGTTGGAAAGAGTACCTTGATACAGTGCCTCATTCGAAATTTTACCAGGCAAAAGTTGACTGAAATTAGAGGCCCTGTGACGATTGTGTCAGGTAGGGTATGCTGCCACAGAGCTGGCATCACAGGTGTTGTCATCTGAGTGACATACATGTCTTTGTTGTTTTCTTGAGTAGAAATTGTTAAAGTAATATTGTCACACCATATTCTTTCCTTTTGTGCTTTTACTGAGTTGATTGTAGCTTCAGAAAAGGATAAGTTCCTAGAGATAATGATATATGTTTATACCCTACTCTGATTGCTCTGTTGGCTTTGCCGCGTGTGTTTCTAGGAAAGGCTTAGCAGACTTGGACAAGCTGGTCAGGTCACTGTGGGCACATTCTTTTAAAAGGTAGTAAGTACCACTGTGCACCATGCATACCCACTTTTCTCTCTTAAGGCTACATTCTTGTGGAAGTGAGAAGAAATTTTCTCTCTTTATTCCTAGAAGACTTTGGAGTGATGGTGACCTTTCCAAATTTGAGGGGGAAATGAAGCAAATTCCCCAAATGGCAGTGGTAGAATCTGAAGTGTCTTGCAACAGTAATATGGTCAGGTCTTTTTTTAAATTGAGAAATAATCATTGTACCATGAATTTTTCTGTTGCATTAGATTTGAGGATGTTTTAACTGCAGTGACCAAGTTAAAGACTTTGACTAAACAGCAAAATCATTTATCATGAACTCTGTTCAGTCAGATTTTTACCTATTTGAGCACTTATTTATCTGGGTAGAATTGGTATTATTTTTAAATTAAATAGAGAACATAACAAGGAAATCAAGGTGGAATATATTTCACTTTGCCAGTTTTCTCACATAAAAATGTCCTTCTAGCACATTCTTGTAAATATATATGTTGTATTAATGGATCCATTTAAAACATGGTAATTAGTTAATGAATATTACCCTGTCAGGATTGTTTAAAAGTAAAATGTTCATCTTTTTCCTTACAGGTAAAAAACGCAGACTCACCATTATTGAATGTGGGTGTGACATTAACATGATGATTGATCTGGCCAAAGTAGCAGATCTGGTAAGTTATCAGGGGCAACCTGGGTTTCTGATGAAAACTTACAAAAATGTCGTAGGCTGTTTTTGCCATGTTGAAAGGAAGAAGATTTTGTGATTATTAAATCAGTAGATATGATACTATTGAATTGATACTATTAATTGTTATAATAAAAATGGCATGTGCCTGATTCAATTATTCTGAGATCTAAAAGCAAACCACAGGATGGGGAAAACTATAAAAGCTCATTAGTGTATGTATAAGAGTGTGTGTGTGTGTTTACACACATAATAATATGTGCCATTTCGTGGATTCTTCCTAG
The DNA here is from genome assembly GCF_902686455.1 of Sciurus vulgaris. NCBI lineage: Eukaryota > Metazoa > Chordata > Mammalia > Rodentia > Sciuridae > Sciurus > Sciurus vulgaris. Next base: position 94,822,647 of record NC_136464.1, on the reverse strand, counting down.
GCACTGTGTTTGTTATTTTTTATAAATTTAGCTAATATAACCCCTCATACTCCTTTGAAGTGAGTAGGCATTATCCATATTTTACATATGGTAAAATTGAGGCCCCCAAACAATTAAGTAGCTTGTATGAAAATTGGACTCTACTCTTAAGAATGTCAGAACTTCCATTCTTTGTGATTATGGTAGTATAAGTACATGGATTGCTATCATGAAGTGGTCATAGTTTATTAATGGAAAATTTAGACAGTACTAAGAATGTGGAAAACCAGCTTCTGTTGTATCTTGTAAATGACAGTGTTCATTATTTCTGATATTCCGTTAACCTTTTTTTTTTTTTTCAGTTGTAGATGAACACAGTACCTTTATTTTATTTATTTATTTTTATGTGGTGCTGAGGATCAAACCCAGTGCCTCACACTTGCCAGGCAAGTGCTCTATCACTGAGCCACAATCCCAACCCCTGTGTTAACTCTTTTTTAAACTAGCATGATAGGATGACATGACATGACAGTTAACTTTCTTTTTTTCCACTCTTTCCAGAGAATTGTTTGGTGACAAAGATACAGATTTTATCCTTTCGCCTAGGAAGACTCCTAAAATAATAAATACGAGTAATATAGATTTTTAAAACTGTGTCATTTTAATTTCAGAAAATTAAATAGCATTCACATTTTGAACAAATAATGCTACCAGTAGTAGAAATAAGTGTTTATTGTCAGCACACAGTAGTTTAAATTTACTAAACCTTGTGTTTTGAAATGATTGAATTAGTACTTTCCTCCTAATTTTAAAAGCATGCCTATTAAGAAAGATGCCTTTTGTGTAAATCTTTTTAAGATTTTTAAAAGGAGCACAAATTTGGTAAAATATTCAAAAGTGTACTGCAGGGTACAAACGTGCACATTTTCTCTTTCTTGACTTTGTCTTTGGTATCTCAGCTTACCTCAGAAGAGTATCCTTCCAGATACATTTAAACACACATGCAACCCTTTATAAACACAAATCGTAGTTTATTATACAAACCATTCTGTGCTTCGCTGCTTAACATAATGTATCTTGGGTGTATATAATTAGTAACTTTTATAGCTCAACATTATTCTTTTTAATATACTACTACTTTGCATGAATGTACCATAATTTAACCTGGTTTATGTTGATTGTTCTCTAGGTTGTCATAAAGCTTCCTAAGTCATGGAAAAGGCACACAAAATACATGGATTTATGTACGAACATACATACGTGGGTATTGGGGGTGTAATACAGACTTAGTTCACAAGTATGGCAGCTGAAGGGACTGTTTGCTACAAGCAATTACTTGTTCTTTGGTACACTGTGGTGTCAAATGGGTGTCAGGATATTCTATTGTTTGACATCCATCCCATCCATCTTTGCCTTATTCCACTGTCATTGGATAACTCTTCTTGTAGACTCTTGCCTGTGGTGTGCAGTGGCATGTGTGCTTAATCACAACACTTACTAGCCTGCCTTTGTGTGATTTGTGCCCATAATGGTGGACCTTGTGCATGCTAGCCACATACTATATCACTGAGCTACACCCCCACCTGTTCATGTTTTTTGATATTTTTAGTTAGCTACAAAAAGGTGTCTTCAAAATTTAAAACTACATGTCTCCAGGAATTGATCTGAAATTCACTGTTTATTTGAGGAGTCTTAAATTTTAGTAATTGATCTTGTTCATATTTTCTTCATAGATTGCTATTCATCATAACTTTTCTATTTTGACTCTATAAACTGATAACCTTTTCGAAAAAAAAAATGATTTCTGAGTAATTGAATGATACCAGTTAACATGCAAGATAGAGCTTTTCTACTTTATACCTCTTAGCACGAAAACAGGTTTTTGTTTTTTGGGTTTTTTTTTCTATGAAAAAATTGAAGCTGTTGATTATGACTTTGCCCATTTTTTGGATGTTAAAGACAAGTATCTGGCTTCCTTACAGAAAATTTCATTTCTTGATGTCATGGCTTTTTATATAAGGGCCAAATTTGGCCTCAAGTTCTTTCTCACATATCTGGATTTTTGAGATGAAAATTTATGCTCTGGTGGGCATTGTCCAGTCAGAGGGTGGGGCTTTCACTGTTAGGGTGCTTTTTTAAGAGCCACTGAGTTGAGTCTAGTGCAGAAATCAGCACACTTCCCTGCAAAGGGCTAAGGAGTAAATATTCCATGCAGTTGCTATGGCCACTACTTAACTCTGCAGTTGCAGTGCAAAAGCCACTGTAGATGATATGTAAATGAATTAATGTGGCTGTGGTCTAGAGATACTTTAGTTACATCAACAGGCGATGGACTGAATTTGACCTGTGGACCATGTTTTGCTGACCCCTGCTCTGTTTTGGTAGTTCCTTTGAGAAATTTTATATTCTGTTTTTAGGTTCTGATGCTTATAGATGCCAGCTTTGGGTTTGAAATGGAAACATTTGAGTTTTTGAACATCTGTCAAGTACATGGCTTTCCTAAAATTATGGGAGTTCTTACTCACTTAGACTCCTTCAAGCATAATAAGCAACTGAAGAAGACAAAGAAGCGATTAAAACACAGATTCTGGACAGAAGTCTACCCGGTAGGAAGAGAAATTATTGAACTAATCCTTTTAAAATATAGTGGGACATTAATAAACATCTCTATAGGCTTGGCCTCCTGTATTTCCTTTATGCATCTTTTCTCAGTCCCTGGAATATTTCCCTGAAGAGAATCTTTATTCTGGGCTCCTTATATTTCATTTGTCTCTCTTATCTGCCATACCAGACAGTATCTGGCTCTTTTGTGGGGTCATAATATGTTAAAGCATAGTACAAGTTTTCCCTAATGAAGAATCAGGGACTGCAACTCTTCTCTAACTCATCAGTTATAAAATCCTTTTTCTGCCTGGGATTCTCATTGTCCTATCCTTGCCATGCCCAGATTGATGCCATTGCTTGACTGCAGAACAGTCTGCATCTGCAAGTCCCTCACATGACAAGTCTTAAAGAAACCCAGGCAGACTCTGGAAGCGTCAGGACAATAGATTGCTAGTGGTCTCCCTTCTCAGGATTTCATCTTATTTAGGGCCTTTATTTTGGCACTGGGTTGACCAGAATTTAACTGAAATTTAATTTTCATGTTTTTTTTAATGTTTAGGGTGCCAAACTGTTCTACCTTTCTGGAATGGTACATGGAGAATATCAGAACCAAGAAATTCACAATCTAGGCCGTTTTATTACAGTTATGAAGTTTAGGCCTCTCACATGGCAAACTTCTCATCCTTATATCCTGGCAGACAGGTAAAAAATAAACTTTTTTTTTTTTTTTTTTTTCCCAGTCCATGTATTTTAAAGCTAAAAAGGCTAGGAAAACAAAATAAAACTGTGATAGTACCTAGTTTTACTTTTCTAGGATGGAAGATTTGACAAACCCTGAAGATATCCGAACAAACATCAAGTGTGACCGAAAGGTGTCCCTTTATGGTTATTTACGAGGAGCACACTTGAAAAACAAAAGCCAGATTCACATGCCAGGTATCCTCTTTCTTGTAAAACACTATATTGTAGAACTCTTGAAATGACCTCATTTCTCATGAAAATTTAGACATGTCCAAACAACTCAGCTACTTTGTCAGAGTTTTAAAAAGTAATCCAGATATGCATCACCTGGCAAAGGTATTAGTGGATGCTGGTGACATCTAACTAGAAAGGCACAGTTCTATTGTTGAATGATGCCCTTTTCAGAATCATAAGCCTTAGATTGTGGGTCATTTTTGCTTTCAGTTGATACTGGTTGATTTCTGGTAGCTGAAGTCACTTCCTGGGTTCTCTCTTCTAGGTGTAGGAGATTTTGCTGTGAGTGATGTCAGTTTCCTCCCAGATCCCTGTGCTCTTCCTGAACAGCAAAAGAAGCGCTGTTTAAATGAAAAGGAGAAGCTGGTTTATGCACCTCTTTCTGGAGTTGGGGGTGTGCTGTATGACAAAGATGCTGTCTATGTCGACCTTGGAGGCAGTCATGGTTTTCAGTCATCAGTAAGAGTCTTTGCTCTAAATTCTTGTCATTCGTCCAAAGCTACTTTTTTTTTTTTTTAATCATAGAAATGTATTGTATTTTTATTTATTGAAGCTCTTCTCCTTATCTACTCTTAAAGGTTCAAATGTATATTTTAAACATGTAGAAGAACATTAGGCAGTTTCAGTGTACCAAGCAGAAAGAAGAATCCTGTCTCCCATGTCTCCCTGACCATGGGCCAGTGTGGCACGTTTTACAAACAAGTGTGTTTTTCATCTATTTTTGGTCTTTTTCTCATTCAGAATGGTCTGGTTCTGTTTTTTGAGATTTTTAGTTTTGAAATGGGATTTTTGTTGGGTTAAAATAGTGCTTTCAGAAGCACTGGGACCTACGGTTTTCCTTGTTAACTATTTAGATGATATACTCCATGTACTTAGAAAATTTTTATGAAGATAGGAATTAAATTCAACTGTTATAGGAATTATCTTTATGCATAATGAAATTTTCAGGATCTGTGTTTAGGATAATTATGAGAAGCTGATTAAAACTAGTGTGTCTTATTAGATTCTTTTTGCTTTCTTCAGTTGCTCTTTCTTGGTGTCTTTGACAGGAGGAGGGAGGACGCACTAGTGAACTGGTCCAAAGTCTCATCTCCACACATTCCACTATTGATGCCAAGATGGCTTCAAGCAGAGTGACACTTTTTTCTGATTCTAAACCTTTGGAGTCAGAGGAAATAGATAACCAAGGGTAAGTCTACTTTTTCTCTTTTTAATTAAAACAAATATATTATCTATCATTCTGCCATCATAACACAGTTTTTATTTTGGTGGGATTCAATCCAGGTTGTTTTGTTTTGCTTTGTATTTGCTTGTGTTTTTCAGGGTTTTTTTCACTTACGTGACATCACATGGGAGTATTTTCTAAAAATCAGGGTTTAATTATCAACCAAAATAATCAGAATATTCATCAAATACCACAAAATCTTTCCTATAGTTTTCTTTTAGTTTCCTAGGAAACTTGAAGTCACTTGGTTTTCTTCTGATGACCAAAATTCTAGAGCAGAATCAGGGAGCTTATTCATGTGCTATTCAGAGCCACACATTTTGTCTCTGAATGTTTTGCTTAATGTCTCTAAATAGAGGTACCCTAATGCTATGGCTTACGTGAACTGTCTTTAGACTGGAAAAGGAATTTATATACCTTCAAACATAGTGGGTATTTGCTAAAATTTGATTTTGTTATATTGATTTATGCCTATAATCAATTAGAAAGTGATTGAGATGATCTAGTATATAATTTTTTACTAATGTGCATAACTATTTAACATCTATTAGTACCTGACAAAGTGTTCACTAAAAAGATCATGGTTATTGTAATCAGTGTTGTACTTAACTGTTTTCATTTTTGTGTATTATTCTTGTCATCCTTGTCAGTATGAATGCTATTTTTTAACATATAGTTATAATAAATGTAAATTTTTATTTCTACATCCTGAACATTTCCTTTTTATATAGTCTTCATATAGTCATCATTTTGTTTCTATTGGTGTATTTTTACTAACCTATTATGGTGCAATTTAAATTAGTGTTTTCATGTTTTTTTGTTTTTTAAGTTGTAAATGGACACAATGCCTTTATTTTATTTACTTTTATGTGGTGCCAAGGATTGAACCCAGTGCCTCACATGCTAGGCAAATGATCAACCACTGAGCTACAACCCCAGCCCTCATAGTTTTATATGTAGCATTACATATACGTGTCATTTTTGTTTTATCCTGTGTTTTTAGTATGTTAATGATAATGTACCATTTACAGCATTGGTGACTTGAAAATAGCACTTTTCTTAATCTGCCATCCTTTTACATTTATTTGCTGTCATTCTTTAACAAAGAGCTTTCACTTCTTTCAGTGTCATTGTTGACCAATAAACTTTTGTTTTTATTTCATGTGCTATTATTCCATTGCCATCATTATTCTTTCTGATGCCTCTGTTTTTATAGATTTGGTCACGGGAGCATTCAGTTTGTGTCTGGTGTCCTTTTGGCACATCCCCATTAATCTTTGAGGATATCTTGCTTTCTGATACAAAAAGATGATCTAGGCTTATTTTATTCTCTTTGGGCCTGGAGTCAACTATTTCCCTGAAGAACATGTGTATCCAACTTGGAAATTAACCAGTCTTCCAAAGGATCTACTAAATGCTAACTTACCTTTTGAACATGTTTTCCAAAAAGTATATGTTAAAATAATTTAATAGAATTTAATTTATATATATAATTATGTTAGAATGCATAATATTATGTGTGTGTGTATATATATATACATATATATATGTATATTGATTTTTAAAAGGTTCTCTATTCTTTCCATAAGTGCTTTACAAGTGCGTTGTTAGGGAACTGCATAAATTTATTAACTATTCCATTGTTTATCAAATAATTTTTTTATGCTATGTCATCTTAAAGTTTTCCTTGACATTTTATATTTCTTTGCATTTTTATTAGCTTTATTACCATTTATAGATTAGTCAATTACTGTACAAGTTGTTATTTTGCATTTACTTGGTAATACAGGCTGTGGATGCCAAAAGAGGAAAAGCAAGTGGATGTGAAGACTGGTCGAGTGCGTCGGAAAGCTGTTTTTGGAGATAAGGAAGATGAGTCTGGAGATAGTGATGATGAAGATGATGAAATGTCTGAAAGTGACAGGTCAGAAAATGGCTCTAGTGACAATGAAACAGAAGAGGAGAAAGCAGATACTGAAATGACTAAGTATATGACTATTAAGGGTGTCAAACGGCAGAAACTTGAGCAGGAGGAAGAGAGTGAGGTGGATTTGCCAGCATTTGCTGATAGTGATGATGACCTTGAGAAGAGCTCAGGGGAAGAAGAGGAAGCAGAGGAAGCTGATGAAAGCAGTGAAGAAGACTCTTCTGCAGAAGGAGAGAGGGATGTTTTAGAATCGAAGGCTGTTGGAGAAGGTGGTAAAGCAAGACTGTTGCCAGCTAATCATTGGAATGACCATCTGACTAAGGAAAAGTCTTCACCAGTGAAAAAAGCAGCCCTCACCACTTCTGATTCTGGTCATTGCACAGCTGAAGAGGCCTTTGCATCTGAAGATGCATCTGAAGAAAGTTCCTTACTCAGTTCAGAGGAAGAAGACTCAGAAAATGGAGGGGTTATTAGGGAAAAGCTTACAAAACCTTTGCAGTTGAGTAGTGGACAGAAGCTTAAGTCTGAAAACTTAATTGATGAGACCAGTGATATTGAAGATTTACTTAAAGAGGAAGATGATTACAAGGAAGAAAATAACTATTCCATAGAAACTTCAGGTAAATAACTGTTCCATAGTAACTTCAAATAAATTTAATTCTTTTTTGAAAGTTGGCACTTGAAATGTTGCTATCAGTAGAATGTCTACATTTGGAGTCTACTGTTTGGAGATTTTGTCAGCTGTTTAAAAGCTATGGGTTTTAGGATGAATTGTGAGCTGGAAGCAGCAAGGACAAGTACACAGGTGTAACTGAATGTTGGCATTGACCTTTTAGGTGCCCTCAAGTGGAAGGAAGACCTTTCCAGGAAGGCAGCAGAGGCCTTTCTGAGACAGCAACAAGCAACTCCAAACCTTCGAAAACTTATTTATGGGGCAGGTAAAGAACTCTGATTCAGAGCTACAATGTTGTAGTTTCTTAGATTATTTCTGAAGAAAAAATAAGGGAATTGGTCCGTAATTCTTGACTGTCACATTTTACATTTGCAAGATGTTTCAACCATTACCTCATGAGAACCACAAACTGGTCATACAAAATAGATTTATGGGTTTGCCATACAAATTATGTTGGGAATACAGTCCATTTTATACCCCCTATTTAAAAGTGCTTCATGAGAAGTTTTGTGTAGAATTAAATGCCAGGTAAGTATTTCTGCCAATAAATTTTTTTTTTTTTTTCCTAGAGTGAGAATCCATGTAATGTATTATATTCTTCCTTTTGCCTTTGTTCTTTGATTTTGTGTTTTATTTAACTTGTCTGAATGTTCTTTTTGGAAAAAAGTAGTGCAGAAACAAACAAAGTGGTGAGATTTACATTGTGCTTCCTGGTTGCTATGTGATTGGACACTGGTCTTGGAGCACTAAACTGGAGGGTTAGTGTTTACTGGGTTTGATTTAGATTTTGCCTAAGGACTTTTAGTGACAAGAAACTCAATATACCTTCCAGAAACTCTTCAATAATAATTTAAAGCTCTGCCTTTAATTTCCTTTCTTTACCCCAACCCCCAGTATTCTCACTCCTCAGTGGTCTCTTTGCTGCTGTCTTGTAGGAGAGTAGAGTCCTCCATGTATGGAGAGTGGTAATCTCCTGGACTTTTCTTTATTTGTGACTGACCTGCTCTTGGTGGCTGATTGACTCAGGGCCACCACCATACCTCCTACAGACAGGGATCCCCACACCCCTTACTTCTGAGATATATGGCCTAACTGGTTGAAGATTCTGAGTCCTCTAGGGATGAAGTGTTTGTTCTCATCTTTTCCTCTTGGTGGTCTTTTTAGTAACACAGGATAATGAAGAAGAAGATGAAGATACCCAAGAAGAACTTGGAGGGTTGTTTCGTGTCAGCCAGCCTGACAGAGGGTGTAAGCATAAGGCTGATTCTTTGGACTGTTCCAAATTTCTTGTGGAGGCACCCCATGATTGGGATTTAGAGGAGGTAAGGCTGAGTATTTATGTTTAATTTAGGAAAGAATTAGGAGTATTGGAGGTATAGCTTGGTGGCAGATCACTTGACTGGCATGTGTAAGGCTCTAGTTTGATTCCTGATCACCCCCCCACACACACATATAATCAGTAAAACAAAACAAACTATAATGAAAGAATTGAGGAGTTGTTCTAGAAGAACATTATCTGATTTCAGTATAGCTTATCTGTTGTTGGTTTCTTTTATGAGTTAAGTTAACAGGTCTTTTTTCAAATATTGGAGTGAATATTTTGTACATCCTGAGTGATTACATAAATTCTGAGTTTTGTTAGTTTATGTTTGTCATAGTGAAAGGGAAAATGTTCAACTTACATTGTAATAGTAGCATTACTCTTTCTCCTGAAGCATTTCAGACAAATTTTTATACATTTGAAATATTTTATATCTAATGAGGAAATACTTAGTGTCCTGAGTTTATGTTTTCTGCTCTGTGACACTGATGAATGTTCTTCCCCCAGCTCACCTAATAGTATTCTTCTATACTGATTTATAGGAAACCCAGAGGAGAGAGCCTGATTAAGTGCATGCAGGAATGTGATGCAATCCACAAAGTGCAGAAAATGAGAAATTCTACCTGTTCTACATGTCAGATACTTGGTTTCTTCAACAAATAAAATGTAAGGAAAAAAAGATGGGAGGATGGAGGATTGTAGATTGACAGATTTAAATGACAGATTAAAACAATACTAAAAAACAAATGAAACTATACTATGGTATTTACTGATGCAAACTTTGAGGATAAAATTATGAAGAAAGGAAATAATCACAAGTCTGGGTGTGGTTTCTTCCATGAAAGGAAGGAGACTATGACAGAGGGTGTCATACTGAAATTTATTCAGTTCTCAATTTGTCAAGGCTTAATTAATCTCCTCTTAGTCTCCCCCTGACCCCCACCACATTTTCTCTTGGAATGTTTCTTAGATCTTTCCAAGGCTTGGCTTCCTGTCATTCAGTTTGATTGTTGGTTTTTTGTTTGTTTGTTTGTTTATTTGGGTTTGTTTTTAATCAATTTTTAGAATGATTCTCCAAAGGTGATTTTTTTTAGAAATTTAATGTTATGAAGTCATGGGGTTAGAATTGATGTGCTTCATTCTGTTGTACCTGTTACCTTTACTCATGCTCAGACTTTAACTTTTAATTAAATAAAAGTTTAAACTTAATTAAGTTTAGTTTAAGTAATCACCTAATTTGTAGTTATAGACAAAACATCTATGAATTTGATAGTATTTAGGTGTGATTTGCTTGAATGTCTCACCTCAGAGAGACCTGATTACTCTCATATTACCTATTGTATATCATTGTATAACACTGAATGACATTTTGTTTAACCAATTTTTAATGGTAAAATGTAATAAGAGAAAATCATGTAAAAACAATTGTTTAACAGTGAATTCTTAGAAATACTCCTGTGGCCACCACTAGGCTCAAGAAATCAAGCTTTGCTGCTCTTCAGCAGCACTCACTACATGTGATCATGCCTGTCATAGTCTTCTTCCTTTTGTGGAAGGAATCACATCCAGACTCATGATTATGTCCTTTTCTAAACAGTTTCCTCCTCAAAGTTTGCATCAGTAAACACTATAGTATAGTTTCACTTGGTTTTTAGTATTGTTTTTATCTGTCATTTAACTCTCTTAATCTGCAATCCTCCCTCCTCCCATCTCTTTTCTTCCTTACATTTTATTTATTGAAGAAACCATGTATTGATATGTAAAATTTCTCATATTCTGGATTTTGTAGATTGTATTGCATCCCTGTGAGCCTGTGTTAATCAGGCTCTCTCCTCTGGGTTTCCTGTAAATCAGTACAGAGGAATACTAGTAAAACTTACTGTCATTATGGAAATTTTCTGTGCATTACCTGTCCAGTGTGTCTACTGTGGCTCTCCAGCTCTTTAAATATGACTACTGAGTTAGAAGAACTACATTTTTGTATTCAGTCTCTTTTTTTCTTCTTATTTTTCCTTTTGCACCATTGGAGATTGAACCCACGGCCTTATATATCCTACTCAGGTGTTCTGCTACTGAGCTACATTCCCCAACCCCTTTAATTAAAAGATTAAATGTAATTAAAAGCTGAGTTTAAATAGCTACATGGATATAGCTACCTTATAGATAAAATATCTAGAAATTTGACAGAATTTAAGTTTTTATTTTTTGGTAGCCCCATTTCCTACATGGTAAAGTTTTTTCATTAGAAGGCAGTCTGGCTAACTTTTTTTCTGATGTTAGCAGCTCAGTGCCTAGGACCATTAATTTCCTAAAGCTGTGAAGTGGAGATTCAGTTATTTCTCTTTATTATCTGGAATGCTTTTTATAAAGAAAGACTTACTCCCACCTACTATTCTCCCACCTACTATTGGGTTTCCTGTTTCTAAAATGTTTTTTTTTTTTTTTTTCTTGTTTTTTTTCTTTTAATCAGTTTTTAGAATGATTCTCCAAGTGCGACTTTTTTTTTTTTTTTTTTTTTCTTGGTAATGGAGATTGACCCAGGGCCATTTTACCACTGAGCTACATCCCCAATCCTTTTATTTTTTGTTTTGAGACAGCTGAAGGTGGCGGTGAACTTGAGATCCTTCTGCCTTAGCCTCCCAAGTCATTGGGATTACAGCCATGCACTACTGTGTCTGGCAACTTTTTTTTTTTTTTTTTCAATATTAATAAGTCATGGATTTAAATATAGTTGGTGTGCTTCATTGCGTATTGATGCTCATACTTATATCCTTTGTGACCCTGGGAGACTCTTCTTGTTGGCCTTATGTTTGACAAGATCTTTGCCCTCTGATGTGATAAAATGTCCAGTGTCTTGTTTTCTGATGCTAGATGTGGAATCAACCATTAGAAGTGCTGATTTATTTTAGTGGAAAATGGTATTTTAACATTACAATCTGAGCATAAGAATGCTTATTCCTATGAGTTGGTCATTGTTTCAGGGTCTTCTCAGTGACTAGAGCTAGAATCATACAGATTATTTTCGGTTCATTTTAGAACTACATCTTATGTCTGTATCCATTTTTCCACTGGAGAATTATCCCCTGGCTGAATCTAAAGACGATGAAATTTTAAAGATCACATCATTAGTCATTTGATTTATTCCTTTTTGCACACAAAACAATGTCAGGATAGTATTACAATTAATATTAATATGATTATAGAAAAATATTTTCCCGTTTGCATGCCCACCAGCAATGTTTGTAAACACATCATTACCAATGCTTTTATTATCTATGGTTTTGAGTATAGCCATCCTAGCAGGTGCAAAGTGGTATCTCATTGTGGTATTGATTTGCATTTCCCTGAATGCTAATTAGGTCAAACCTCATTTCAAGTGCATATTGGCCATTTCTGTATATACTTTGAAGAAATAAACTGTTATTTATTTATTTATTTTTTGGTACTGGGGATTGAACCCAGAGGTACTCAACCACTAAGCCTCATTTCTTCTCTCTCTCTGCTCCCTTTATTAAACTTTCTGGAGACAGGGTTTCTCTAAGTTGCCTAGGGCCTTATTAAATTGAGGAGACTGACTTTGCACTTGCAATCCTCCTGTCTCGGTCTCCTGAGCCAGTGGGATTCCAGGTGTGCACCACTGTGAATGACTTGTTTGTATTTTTTGCCTATTGTTAATATTGGGTTGTTTATTGAAAGAATTATTTATATATTCTGAATACCAGTCCTTTATCAGATACATGATTTGCAAATATTTTCTCCCATTCTATAAGAATTATGTTTTTAGACACACAAAATAGCTTTGTATTAACAAATAGGAAGACCAACTTTGTAAAATGCTGTCTCACTGCATTACCTTAGAAACATTATTACACTTTGAAAATTAAAACTATAAATATCAGTTGCTGGTGAGATCAGTGGACTAATGGAACTTGCCCTGTCTACTGCTTAATGTTGTGACCTTTATGTTTTACTTCTGTGGTTATTCTGTCAAGTATTCTTACAGGCCCACCTATAGTGAAAATATCCATGAAAGTACCTTTAAAAAGTAAAGGGAAGTTGTTGCCTACTGTTTCTCAACAGCAGTTGTTTTGTTGAGTGATTAGTACACATCAACTAAGTGCTGTCTTTTCTGTGTAAGGTTATGAACAGTATCAAAGATTGCTTTGTGACTGGGAAGTGGGAAGAGGATAAAGATGCAGCCAAGATATTAGCAGATGATGGTAAGTAAGGGCTACATTCTTTTTTTTAATATCTTAAATTATAGTTCAGTTGAAAATGATAGTTGGGAATGCATTGGGGAGCTCTCCCAGAAGTTTTGGGTAATACCCTGGTTTCTCCTTTCATGATGATTTCATTTTCTCCCCTGGGGTAATCAGTTTGTTAGTTGTGGACCATAAAGAAAAGTGAAGAAATTTATCAATTTTATTAAAAGTAGATTTTTGTGTATGAAATACATAACATTTATATTTGTCTTTTGATCATTTGGAAAATTAGAATAAAAAGTACTTATCAGTACCATACTAGAATTCTACTAACAATTACAAAAAAAAACAACTTGGTAATCTTCTGAGATGTTTCCTTCTAGACATTTAAGATTATGTGTGTGTGTGCGTGTGTGTGTGTGTGTGTGTGTGTGTGTGTGTGTGTGTGTGAATAAACCTTAATTACAAGTATACTTAATAAGTTTTACCATGAAATGTTTTCAAAGGTTTCATTTTTTTATATAAATATGATACTGTAATTCAAGTCAATTCTGTTGGCATTTAGCAATTTTGTACTTTGTCCATACTATAAAGAACTCTACACTGGGCGATCTTCAAATTAACTCTTGGCTCATGTTTTCATTTTCATAAGACAGATTCATAAGTATTAGAATTGAGTTATTTTAATGGATCATGGTTACAAAATGTTTTTTCAGAAAGTCATTCTTATTTTTGAGCCTAAGCAGTATATCTTAGTAGTTATTTTACTGCTTTCATTCAGCACCAAATAACGTCTATAAAAAAATTTTGTTCAATTTGGCTTTTAAATTTTTAACCATCATTTCTTTGATTATTCACAAGTAAGCATTTTTATTTACAGTGGATTGACTGTGGTATTACTTAATTGCTTGTTGGTGTCCTTGGACCATTTTTCTAATGAGTTGTTTATATTTTTACTGATTTGTAAGATTTTTCTCTAAAGACTTTCTCTCTGAAGGACATTTGTCCTTCACTTATTTCAAAATATTTTGGTTTTTTTGTCATTTATTTTAAAAATTTTGTTCAATGTTACAGTAAACTTGTTTCAAGAGATTATGGAGTTAGATCTATTAATTTTTTGGGAGGGGAATTATTTTCATTAGCCAATTAAGTCCCAAGTTTTGAATTCTATGAATATTTCAGTAAAATTGACAGGTGTGTTAGGTTGGAAATCATAATCTAGAACTTATGTATATTATAATATTAGTATAATTAATATTATTATATAACAACATATAGAATCTTTTTATGTAATCATGTATTATATAAAATGATGTATATAAGTTTTTAACATGTGTTCTACATGGAGACAATGGAACAAAATCAGTTATTATCAAAATAAATTCTTTTTGTATTACTGCACTAAAAAAGGTAAAAAAAAAGATTGGTAATCCAAAATGACAGTGCTTTCAAATTTGCAGTACATTTTAGGAAAAGGATGCAAAATGACAATCTCAACATAGGCCACCAGGCAACCTAGGGCCATCAGAGGCCAGATGCAGTATCATTTGTTTCTCCTCTGAAAGCTGTAGTTGGACACAATTCCTTTGAACACAGGGCACCAGGGAGCATAACAGAATCATGGTCAGATTTTTATTCACACTGATCAGAGGTCCTTGCCTTGAGGAATTTAGCAAAACAGCTCAAGCTAATTATTTCTAGATCTTTGGAAAGAACCCTCCTTGTACAATTATTGAAGCACTTAAATCTTATATGACTGACCCTAGAATTGGATTTTATAGTTGCATTTTGTACATTTAACTGGAACTCAGATAAGGATCAACTTCAATTTTATTTGCAGATCATGATTTTCTATTACTGTTGGGAATCACATGGTTCATGATGCATTCTTAATGTGTGTGTGAGTGTATATCTTAGGTCATTTATCAGGCAATCTCTTCTGTTTTATTGATCTCTTTATTCTCATGTTTCTATTTTCTCTCTTGAACATCTTTATTATATTAATGTTGTTGAGTATCTCTTGTGTGCTTTCTAGCCATTTGAATATCTTGTTTTGTGAGATGTCCCCTCAAGTCTTTCTTTTTCATCTCCATAACAGCATGATTAAATTAAATTAGCATGATTAAAAACATTTTCTTGAATAACAGAGTTTCTAAACATGAAAGAATATCAGTGGCTGTACCTTATAATCAATATTTGAAATTGAATGGACAGTTTTATCACCAGTCTTCTTTTTATTATAAACAATCCATTTATTGGCTCCATGAAGTCATGACTATTTCTTTGTCTGGCAATGAGTCCCAACTGCAATTAAAAAAAAAAAAAAAATCTTCCCTCATAACTGGAATAAGACCTGCATTGAAGTACAGCTCTGAGTAAAGAGTTGATACAAATCCAGAGTTGAGTTTTTGTTTTTTTAAAAACATGCCTTTTACAGACTACAAAGAAATAATTAATATTTTGGCTTTTTAAATTCCCACATGTTTAGAATGACAGTTCCCAAAGGTCCTCCTGTCACATAATTGTGAACATTCTTCTGGAGGGTAGATCCTGGGGTGGACCCTGAAGACTTTGGCCTCCACAGTCTGTACTGGTTTGAGAACAGGGACATCATCATCCAGAACATAGTAGTCATTATACATGTCACCTTCGCACAGATATGGCAATCTGGTGAAATCTTCAAAAGCTGACAAAACCAGCTTTTCTGAATACCTCAGGCAGGCTATTCACGTGTTCTTCCCAGTTGTCCCTTGATTTCCAAAATTTCTGATGATTTCTCTCACTTGCCACTGTTCTCCACATAGAAATGAAAGGGCAGGACCAGGGCAAGGATGACTCTGCCTCTAGTTGGCTCCAAGACACTTCTGATATCTTTTAACAAAGTGAAGGGCTGATCACAGCAGTCCCAACAAATTCAAGCAGCTGACGACTTCATACTGGAACCCTGTATTCTGCCATTCCTTGATTCTAAGCACTCTGTTTCTTCTTCTGAAGCTACCATATCATAGTTTCAGAGTTCAGTGGCATAGATTTCTTCAAAATGAGGGCTCATGATTTTTGTGACTTCTCCCTCTCCAGCACCTAAATCAAGAAGTCTGGGTTTTCCAGTCTGGATTAGCTTTAAGCAGTCTCTAAAACTGATCTGGTGAGAATACAAACATTGAACTTCTTCCTAGCAACCCACTGATAGATGTTCTAGACATAAACAGGCTGAAAACAGATGACACAAAAGAATGACATAATTGAATAAATACCCAGCCTGATTTCTTAATGTTATTGGGAAATCTGTGTTCCTTGATCAAGGTTACTGAACAGACAGCCTTGAGTGATTCACATAATTTCTCTCTGTTGCACACATACCACTCACTGGTTGTTTTCCTTTCTGCTGCCCATGGCCTCCCCCGGCCTGGGCCAATCGTCATGTTCACATACTGGGGGCAGGTGAGTGAGCTTCACAGTGTCCAAATCTTCCACGCCAGCCACACGGGCACTAGACTGCCCACCAATAGTCTCATCAGGGGCTGCGCTTGCTTGCTTAGATCATCACTGGCACTGGGATGAGGAGGAAGAAGTGCATGTACCACAGTGCATGTCAACTTTTTTCTTTTTCTTTCTTTTTTTTTTTTTTTAAATATTAAGTCATGGATTTAAATATAGTTGGCATGCTTCATTCTTTATTGATGCTCAGACTTATACCCTTTGTGACCTGTGGGAGACTCTTCATGTTGGCTCTGCATTTGATATGATCGGAGTTGATTTTTTTTTTTTTTCCCCTTATTTTCCTGTTTTCAGTTTTATTGATGTCTGCTCTTGTTATTCTGTTCTGCTTGTTTTAAGTTTATTTTGCTTTATAATTTTCAATTTTATTAAACTGGCTTGAAACTTGTCTCATTTTAAAGTTTTAATTAGTAAAAATTCATTGTATGCTAATGTGTATTAATGGGTTCACTGTGTATTTCCACACATGCATATGTTCTGCTTTGATATGCCCACTCTCCCTTCTCTGCATCCACCTCTGCCTTCCCTTTGATCTCCCTTCCAGTGCCTAACAGGCCCTTTTCTTTGTTTTTTCTTTTTTTTAATTTCCACCTTTAACAAAATATATGCAGTATTTTTCTCTGTCAGGCTTATTTTGCTTAACGTGGTGTCTTATAGTTCTGTCCATTTTTCTGCGAGTGATAGGGTTTTAGTCTTTGTAGCTCAGTAATACTCTATTGTGTGTGTGCATGTGTGTATGTATGTGTATATATATATGTATGCATATACACACCATTTTTTCTTTATTCATTCATCTTCTGACAGGCATCTAGGCTGATTCCATGCCTTGGCTATTGTAAATTGTGCAGCAGTAAACAAAGGTATGGAAATATCTCTTGTATACTGACATCATTTCCTTCAGATATATGTAGGGTTGGTATAGCATGATCATATGGTAGTTCTCCTTTTAGTTTTTGAGGAAACTCTATACTAACTTACATTCCCACCAACAGTAACATCCTTGCCATCATTTGTCTTTTGTTTATTTGCTTTTTTCAATAGCTTTTTTTTTTTTTTTTTTTTTTTTTTTTTTTTTGGTGCCAGGGATTAAGTCTGGGGTGCTTAACCACTGATCCATATCCCCAGCCCTTTTTATTTTTTATTATGAGACAGAGTCTCAGTAAATTGCTTAGGGCCTTATTAAATTGCCGAGGCTGACTTCAAACCTGTGATCCTCCTCCCTCAGCCTCCTGAGCCACTGGAATTACAGGCATGTGCCACAGTGCCTGGATTAGTATAGTTTTGATTTGCATTTCCCTGATGGCTAAATATGTCGGCTTTTTT
This sequence comes from Sciurus vulgaris, assembly GCF_902686455.1. NCBI lineage: Eukaryota > Metazoa > Chordata > Mammalia > Rodentia > Sciuridae > Sciurus > Sciurus vulgaris. The sequence continues at coordinate 94,804,920 of NC_136464.1, read as the reverse complement.
TTGTTGTTGTTGTTCTTGTTTGTTTTTAATACGTTGGCCATTTGTACTTCCTCTTTTGTAAAGTGTCTATTTGAATCATTTGCCCATTTAATTGATTTTTTGTTGGTGGTGAGTTTTTTGAGATCTTTACATATTCTTTATTTTATGCTATCTTTTATTTTTTATTTCTATTTGTATTTTTATTTATACATGACAAAAGAATGTATTTTGACAGAATATACATACATACAGTATAGCTTATTCTATTCAGGTTCCCACTTTTGTGGTCATACATGATGTGGAGTTACCCTGGTTATACATACAAATACAAGGCTAGGAAAGTTATAACCAATTAATTCTACTGTCTTTCCTATTTCCCCTGCTCTGTCTCTTCCCTTGGTTTCCCTTTGTATAAGTCAGTGGACTTATTCTGTCCCTCCCCTCCTTCCCTTGTTGTGGTTAGCATCCACAAATCAGAGAGAACATTTGGCCTTCAGTTTTTTGGGATTGATTTATTTCACTTAGCATGATATTCTCCAGTTCCATCCATTTACTGGCAAATGCCATAATTTCATTCTTCTTTATGACCAAGTAATATTGCATTGTGTATATATATATACCACACTTTCTTTATCCATTCATCCATTTAAGGGCACCTAGGTTGTTTTCATATCTTAGCTATTGTGATTTGAGCTGTTATAAACATGGATGTGACTGCATCCCTGTAGTATGCTGATTTTAAGTCCTTTGGGTATAGACTGAGGAGTGGGATAGCTGGATCAAATGGTGGTTCCGTTCCAGGATTTTCTAAGGAATTTCAGTACTGCTTTCCATAGTGGTTGCACCAATTTGCAGTCCCACCAACAATGTATGAGAGTACCCCGTATCCTTGCCAACATTTATTGTTACTTGTATTCTTTATAACTGCCATTCTGACTGGAGTGAGATGGAATCTCAGTATAGTTTTAATTTGTATTTCTCTAATTGCTAGAGATGGTCAACATTTTTCATATATTTTTTGACCATTTGTATTTCTTCCTTTGAGAAGTGTCTGTTTAGTTCCTTTGCCTATTTGTTGATTGGGTTATTTTTCTGTTGTTGAGTTTTTGAGTTCTTTGTATATCCTGGAAATTAATGCCTTGTGTGAGTTACTGGTGTTGAAGATTTTCTCCTAATCTGTAGGATCTCTGTACATGTTCTTGATTGTATCCTTTACTGTGAAGAAGCTTTTCAGTTTGATACCATCCCATTTATTGATTCTTGATTTTACTTCTTGGCACTTTAGGAGTCTTGTTGAGGAATTTGGTTCCCAAGCCAACATGTTGGAGAGTTGAACCTACTTTTTCTTCTAGTAAGTGCAGGGTCTGTGGTCTGATGCCTAGGTCCTTGATCTACTTTTGTGCAGAGTGAGATATAGTGGTTCAAGTTCATTCTATTATATATGGATTTCCATTTTTCCTACATGATTTGTTGTTTTTCTCCAATATATGTTTATGGTGCCTTTGTCTAGGATGAGATAACTCAATTTATGTGGATGTGTCTCTCTTCTCTTCTGTTCCATTGGTCTTCATGTCTGTTTTGGTGTCATACCATGCTGTACCTCTGTAGTATAGTTTAAGGCATTCTCCATCACTTTTTGTGCTAAGGATTGCTTTGGTTATTCTGGGCCTCTTATTTTTCCAAATGAATTTCATGATTGCTTTTTCTATTTCTGTAAAGAACTTCATTAGGATCTTTATAGGAATTACATTAAATTTTTATATCTCTTTTGGTAGTATGGCCATTTTGATAATATTGATTCTGCCTATCTAGGAACATGGAAAATCTTTCCATTTTCTGAGGTCTTCAATTTCTTTCTTTAGTGTTCTGTAGTTTTCATTCTATAGGTCTTTCACCTCTTTCGTTAGATTGATTCCCAAATATTTTATTTTCTCAGAGGCTTTTGTAAAGGGGATAGTTTTCCAGATTTCTCTTTCAGCTGACATAGAAAAACAATTGATTTATTGATACTGATTTTAAACCCTGCTACTTTGCTGAATTTGTTTATAAGTTTTAGGAGCTTTATAAGTTTAGTAGAGCTTTTGGGTCTTCTAAATGTAGAATCATGTTGTTCTTTTCCTATTCACATCTGTTTAATTTCTTTCTTTTGTCTGATTACTCTAGGTTTTGAGGACTGTGTTGAATAGGAGTGGTGAGAGAGGGCATCCCTGCCTTATTCCAGTTTTTAGAGGGATTGCTTTCAGTTTTTCTCCATTTATAATGATGTTGGCCTTGGGTTTAATGTATATAGCTTTTACAATGTTGAGGTATGTTCCTCCTTTTCCTCGTTTTTTCTAGTGTTTTGAGCATGAATGAATACTCAAATGATTTTTCTGCATCTATTGAGATAATCATATGATTCTTGTCTTTAAGTGTATTGATGTGATGAGTTGTGTTTATTGATTTCCATATATTGAACCAACGTTGCATCCCTGGGATGACCCCATTTGATAATGATGCACTATGTTTAAATATATTTTTATATGCGATTCACCAGTATTTTATTGAATTTTCGCATCAATATTCTTCAGGGATATTGGTCTGAAGTTTTCTTTCCTGGATGAGTCTGTCTGGTTTGGGTATCAGGGTGATACTAGCTTTATAGAATGAGTTTGGAAGGGTTCCTTCCTTTTCTGTTTTCATGAAGTAATTTGAAGAGTATTGATGTAAGTTCTTCTTTGAAGGTCTTGTAGACCTTAGCTGAGAATCTGTCTGGTCCTGGGCTTTTCTTGGTTGGTAGGCTTTTGGTGGCATCTTCTATTTCATTGCTTGAAGTTGATCTAGTTGAGTGAATCATACGTCTCTAGAAATATGTCCGTGTTTTCAAGATTTTCTATTTTTTTGAAGTATAGATTTTCAAAATAGCTTCTAATTATGTTCTGTATTCCAATATTGTCTGTCATGGTATTTCCTTTTTCATCACAGATTTTAGTAATTTGAGTTTTCTACTCTTCATTAGTGTGGCTAAGCATTTACCAATTTTGTTTATTTTTTAAAAGAACCAACTTTTTGATTTGTCAAATTTTTTGAAATTTTTCTGTTTCAATTTCATTAATTTTGGCTCTAATATTTATTATTTTCTGCCTTCTGCTTTTTGTGCTGGTTTGTTCTTTTTTTAGGACTTTGAGATTTTAAATTTGGGTTATTTGGTGATTTTCTGTTCTTTTAATGAATGAGTTCAGTGTAATACATTTTTCCCTTAGAATTGTCTTCATAGTGTCCCAGAGATTTTGATATGTTGGTTTACTATTCTCATTTACCTCTATTTTTTATTTCATCCCTGATTTCTTCAGCTGTCCATTGACCATTCAATATTGTATCTCCAGGTGTTGAAGTAGCTTCTAGTTTTTATTTTATCATTGATTTTTAATTTCATTCTGTTATGATCTAATAGAATGTAATTTTCTTGTATTTGCTAAGAGTTGCTTTGTGGACTAAGATGTGGTGTATTTTAGAGAATGTTCCATGTGCTGAAAAGAAAATGTATTCATTGATGGATTAAATATTCTATATGTCTGTTAAGTATAAATTATTAATTGTATTTTTTAGTTCTATGACTTCTTTATTTAGTTTTTGATGAGAATATCTTTCTATTGGTGAGAGAGGTTTGTTGAAGTCACCCGGTATTATTGTGTTGTGTGTTCTGTTTGATTTTTGAGATTATGAAAGGTTGGTTTTATGTATGTAGATTCTCCATTGTTTGGGACGTAAGTGTTGAAGATATTTATGTTTGTTGATGTATATTTCCCTTAAGTTGTATAAAATGACTTTCTTTGTCCCTTCTGAATAATTTTGACTTGAAATCTACTCTATCAGATATGAGGATAGAAACCCCTACTTTTCTGCAAGATTCACGTGAATGTTATGTTTTTGTTTTGTTTGTGTTTTGATTGACTTTACTTCTAGTGTAGTTCCTTTGCTGGATTTCATTTTTATTTTTGAGGATATTTTGTAGTACAGGCTTTTTGTTTGTGAATTCTTTTAATTTTTGTTTATTGTGAAAGATTTTTATATCATTGTCAAATCTGAAGCTTAGTTTTGTAGGGTGTAATATTATTGACTGACATCCATTTTCTGTCAGAGCTTGGTAAATATTATTCCAAGATCTCCTAGCTTTAAGAGTCTGAGTTTCAGTTGAGATCAGAATTAGTGTTCTTCTAAATGTTACTTGAGTTTTCCCTTTGGCAGCTTTTAAAATTCTATCCTCATTCTGTATGTTAGGCATCTTCATAATAATATACCTTATTGTGGGTATTTGAATTGGGGTCCTGTAAGCTTCCAGTATTTGATTTTCCATTTCACTCTTAAGGTTTGGGAAATTTTCAGACACTTATTTCCTTGAAAAGATTATGCATTCCTTTGGTTTAAAATGTATCTCTGGGCCTTCATCTATCTCAATAAATCTTAAGTTTGGTCTTTCCATGTTGTCCCATATTTCTTGGAAGTTCTTTTCATGGCCTTTTCACATGTTTTCTGCATGCTCAGCTTTATTTTCAATGTGGTATAGTTTAGCTTCATTGACTGAGGTTGTGTCTTCCATGTGGTCTAGTCTGCGGGTGATATTTTCCAATGAATTTTTTATTTGATTTATTGATTCCTTCATTTCATGAATTTCTGTTTGTTTTTATTATTTTATTTTTATGTGGTGCTGAGGTTCAAACCCAGGGCCTCACAAGTACTAGGTGAGTACTCTACTACTGAGCCATAACCCCAGCCCTGGTTTTTTTGTTCGCTTTTGTTTTTCAGAATATCTTTCTCTTTACCGAAGTGATCTTTTGCTACCTGTATTTTCTCTCTTACATCTTCTTTTACCTCACAGATCAGTTTAACTATATACATTCTAAATTCCTTCTCTGACATTTCTTCCATTATGGTGTCAATGGATTCTGTTTCTGAAGTATTTTGATTTGTTGGAGACGATTTTCCCCTTGTTTTTTCATATTGTTTGTGTGTTTACCCATCTAACAGTTGATTTTGAAGCAGTAGGGTTTTAACCTTGTGGGTATATGGTGTCTGTGAAGGTTACTTATATCTCACAGTTTAGGGGGAGACAATAATCAATGCAAACAATTTATAGTATTAAATCAAACAGCTCTTGCAATGAAATCTACAGTGTTGGTTGTTACAATACTGAGAAATTATATGATCAGCTGTTCCTCATGGTAAAAATAGTAAGTTTACATAAGGGTTTACAATTTCATTTGGTGAACAGTAATGTAATGGAGATATATGCTGTGATGTCATGAGGGAGGAGGAACAAAAATACAAGTAAAAAATTAAAGAGTGGAAGAGAGAACATTAGAGGTTTGCTGTTAGAGGAAAAGAAAGTAAGTCAAGGGAAATCGATGTGAAAGAAAAAAGTAATAAAAATAAGAATAAGAAAAAAGAAAAGTTTTTAAAAATTAAAGGAATAAAATATACAAAAAAGTTTACAAGAATAAAATCAATATACACTATAACATATTCGTCTTAAAAGTATTAATCTTTGAATAATAAATCTTCAAAAAAAATGGTAGAAATGAGAAACAAAAAGGTAAATGAGTATGTATTGAGTATGACAGTGTTCTTTAAGAGGAAAGGAAGAAGGCATGGGGCAGTAGAAAAGGGTTTATAGATTCTAGAAGTGGATGGGGGTCTATGCAGAGGCCAGGAAGGAGGCATTTTTAAGAAGTGAAAACGAAACAATTATTAAATAAAAAAGAATAGAAGTGAAAGAGTTAAAGGAAGAGTGAGAAAGCAGTAGAAGTTGGCCTTTGGCAAGAAGAAAGAATTACGAACAAAGGTAAACAGTTGTAAAATAGTCAATAGAAAGTCAATCCAACTTTCAGTAGTCAATGACCTAACCTTCCAAAAAACAAAAGATTGGAAACAAAACATTAAAAATAATTATAATAATAAAAAAGAGCACGAAATAGGAAAAAAGAAAAAAAAATAGCTATCTTAAGGAAATGTGAAAAGCTAAACAAAAAACAGAAACAAATAAATATATGTACAAATGTGTAAGCGTCCATCATTTGTTAATCAGTACACATTCAAAAAAAATCAAAGCATAAGCAAAAACAAAATGGCAAAATAGTCAATGAAAGTTTTTTGCTTTTTTGTCTGCTGTTTGTGCAAAACTGCCTTCTGTTCCTCAAAGTCTCTTCTCGGTGGAATGGTTTTGAAGAGCTGTGGAAGATGCTGGCAGCTTGATTCCCTGAGTATTGTCTTTTGAGATCTGTGCAGAGTAGTTCAGTGAACCTCCCCCAGGAGGGGGTTTGGTGTACTGTTTCCCCAGGTGTTTTTATGAGGGGGTTTTCAGATGTACTTCTGGGTTTGTATCCCACTGCACTCCACAGGGCACCACCCATGGGAAGAGGGAGTTGATCCTTTACCAGTTCTGTTTTTTGGGGATACCAAGTGTCTTGGGGGGCTATTCAAGGGGGAGCTTTCTAGCACTAAACTTAGTCACTCTGTTCCATTTAGTTTCTCTCTGTCGCTGGTTCTGTGTGCTATTGGCTCCTGGGTAGGTGGAGTTGGGGAAGGGACATGGACTTTCTTTGACCTCCCTGATCTGTGATGCCCCCCAGGCAAAATGGCCTCAGTGCTGGAAAAATCTCTGGGCCAAATATTCTCCTGATTCATTAGGCTCACTTTAGATCTCCCTCTTGGTGTCTGCTGAATTCATGTGCTGGTTTTGGCCTAAAATTCTCAAATCTAAGCATTGGGTCTGAGTTGGTGCCACTTTTACATGGAGGTATTTAAGTCTATGCTCCCTGTGTGCAGCTGGCTGACTGTGCCTTTTTGCATACCCTTTATTTGCAAGAGTAGCCTCTGGATGCTCCCAGGGTGGTGTGTACCTCTGATCCTGGAGTTCCCCACACCAAAATATTTCAGCACTTATAGATCTTTTCAGGTCTTGGATATTTTTCTTCCCCTATTCCCGGGTCCCACCTGAAGTTCAGCTCCTATTGGAGTCCTGTCTAGGAAATCATTGCCTATGCCAAAATCCTAAAGTGTTTCCCCTGTGTTTTCTTGTAGTGGTTCCAAAGTTTCAGGTCTTGCATTAAGGTCTTTGAATTGATTTTTGTGCAGGGTGAGAGAGGGATGCCTAGTTTTATTCCTGTACAGTTTCCCCACCACCATTTGTTAAAGAGACTGTTCTTTTCCAATGTTGTTTTTTTGTTTGTTTTTGTTTGGCAGCTTTATCAAAAATCAGTTGACTGAAGATGTGTGGATTTTTTCTAGCTAGCTGTTCTATTCCATTGTTTTTCAGGTCTGTTTTTATGCCAGTACCATGCTGTTTTTGCTATTGTGGTTCTTTTAGAAGTTATGAAATCAGGTTTTGTGATATCTCCAGCATTGCCCTTTTTGGTTAGATTTGCTTTGCCTGTTTGGTGTCTTTTGTGTTTTCATATGAATTTTTAGGATTGCTTCGTCTTTTTCTGTTTCTGTGAAGAAAGTCATTGGTGTTTTGATGGGAATTGCACTGAATCTGTAGATTACTTTGGGTAGTATGACCATCTTAATAACAATTTTCCCAAATCATGAACATAAGAGGTTATTCATCTTCTAATCTCATCTTCAGTTTTTTTCAGTGCTTTGTGATTTTTTAATATAGAAGTATTTTATGTCCTTAGATGAGTTTATTCCTAGCCATCTTATTGAGTAACTCTTGTGAATGGGATTTCTTTCTTGACTTCCTTCTCAGTGAGTTAATTATTGATGTATAGAAAAGCTAATGAAGTTGTATGTTGATTTTGTAGTCTTCTACTTTATAGAATTTATCAATAAATATCTTTATCTCAATATAATGATGCACTTCAAGATCATAGAAAAACAAGAACCCACCAAACCCATACTTAATAGAGATGTCTCTGTTGTTTGTTTGTTTGTTTTAACATTGACACTTATTGCTATAAACTTTCCTGTTGGTACTGCTTTTGCTATGTCCCACAGATATCAGTATTTGTTGTGTCTTTATTTTTTTCAAGGAATTTTTAAATTTCCCCTGCAACTTCTTTTACAACTCATTGTTCACTGGTATGTTGTTCATTCTCCATGTGTTTGTATAATTTCTGCATTTTTTCTTGCTGTAGATTTCTAGTCTATGGTGAGTGGATAAAATGCAAGAAATCATGTCAGTTTTGGATTAATTAAGATTTGTGGCCTAATAGATGGTCTGTTTTGGAAAAAGTTTCATGTGCTGATGAAAAGAATATATATTCTGCAGGTAGTGGATGAAATATTCTGTAGATGTGTTTTAAATTCATTTGACCTATAATGTAATTAAAATCTGATTTTTTTGTTGATTTTTAGGGGAGGGTTTGGATCACCTATCTAGTGGTGAAAGTTGGATATTAAAGTCCCTCATTATTATATTTGGGCCTATGTCATCCTTCATGTCTAGTGGCTTTTGTTTTATGAAATTGGGTGCTCTGATGTTTGGTGCATGTATATTTAGAATTTATTTTCTTAATGTATTATTCCCTTGATCAGTATATGTAGTCTTTGCTTCTTCTAACTGATTTTGTTTTAAAGTCTGTTTTTGTTGAATTTAAGTTTAGCTACTTCTGCTTGCTTTTCGATTCTATTTGTTTGGAATATCTTTTTCTGTCCTTTCACTTTCAGTCTGTGTATTTCTTTGCAGGTGAGGTACATTTCTTCTATGCAACATATTGTTGGGTCTTGTTTTTTAATCCATATGGCCAGTCTGTATCTTTTTTTCCCCCATAGTTTTATTGAGATAAAATTGAAGTTCAATAAAGTGCACATATTTGAAGTATGCAATTTGATCAGTTTTGACATGTATGTAACCAGTCAATATACAAAGTGTTTCCATTACTTTTTTTATTTTAAACTATATAGACTGTGTTTCCTGCATGATTTATTACATTAGAAATCAATCACTTGAAGATTTATAGCAACCTACACCCACATCAACTATTTTAAAATGAGTTGGTGCACTTATAAATCTTTCTGAGGTCAAGGAAGAAACGACAAGAAAAGTAAATAAAAAGTGACTTGAACTAAGTGATAATAGAAGCTTAAAATATCAGGATCTCTGGAATGAAACAGTATTCAGATGAACATTTATAATGTAAAGTACTTGTATCAGAAAGAAACTAGAGTAACAATCAAATTATTTTTAAATTAAGTAATAGGAAGGAAAAAAGTAGAAAAAATATATAAAATAGAGAAGAAATACTACCACTAAAATTTGATAAAAATCAAGTCTAATCAAGAAAAAAGCAAGAACATAAAAATTAATATCAGCGGAAAGGGAGCTATGAAAATAACCGTACAGATGCTAAAAATATATTAAGGTAATATTATAATTGTAGGCCAACATATGTGATAGCTTACATAACATGGTCTATATTAGAGAGGGATCCATGTGCTGCTGAGAAGAAAGTGTATTCAATCATTAATGGATGAAATATTCTATATGTGTCTGCTAAGTCTAAATTATTGATTGTATTATTTAGTCCTATTCTTTCTTTGTTTAGTTTTTGTTTGAAAGATCTATCCAGTGGTGAGAGAGGTGTGTTAAAGTCATCCAGTATTATTGTGTTGTGGTCTGTTTGATTCTTGAAGTTGAGAAGGGTTTGTTTGATGTATGCAGATGCTCCATTGTTTGGGGCATAAATATTTACGATTGTTAAGTCTTATTGATATATGATTCCCTTAAGCAGCATGAAATGTCCTTCTTTGTCCCTTCTGGTTAACTTTGACTCGAAGTCCACTTTATCTGATATGAGGATAGAAACTCCTGTTTGTGTATGCAGTCCATGTGCATGATATGTTTTTTTCCCATCCTTTCCCCTTTAGTCTGTGGATGTCTTTGCTTATGAGGTGATTGTTTTGAAGGCAGCATATTGTTGGGTCATGTTTTTTAATCCAGTCTGCCAGTCTATACCTTTTGATTGGAGAGTTTATGCTATTAAGGTTCAAGGTCATTATTGAGCTATGACTTGTGTTCCTGGTCATTTTGGTTTATTTCTGGTTTTAATTTGAAATAGTTTCTCCTTTGATTAACTGTTCCTTTAATTAATCCCTCTCTTCTGGTTTTCACTTTTTTTTTTTTTTTTTAAATTTTATCTTCATAGAATATTTTGTTGAGAATATTCTGAAGTTCAGGCTTTGTGATTGCGAGTTTTTTTTATTTTTTTCATGGAAGTTTTAATTTCATCTTGAAATCTGAAGCTTAATTTTGCTGGATATAGGATTCTTGGTTGGCATCCTTTTTTTTTTTTTTTTTTCCCAGACCTTGGTATGTACTATCCCAGGACCTCCTAGCTTTGAGGGTCTGGAATGAGAATCAGCTGAGACCCATATTGGTTCCCCCCACATGTAATCTGATTTTTTCTCTCACAGCCTTTAAAATTTCTATATGCTAAGCATTTTCATTATAATGTGCCTTGATATGGGTTTGTTGTAATTTTGTACATTTGGTGTTCTATAAGCCTCTTGTATTTGATTTTCCATTTTATTCTTTAGATTTGGGAAATTTTCTAATAGTATTTTATTGAAAAGATTGTGACTTCCTTTGGTTTGTATCTCTGTGCCTTCACCTAACCCAATAAATTTTTAATTTGGTCCTTTCATGTTATCCCATAATTCTTAGAAGTTCTGTTCAGGGTTTCTTAACACCTTCTCTCTGTGGTCCACTTTGTTTAAGATTATGTATTTTGTCTTCATTGCCTGAGGTTCTGTCTTCTAAGTGGTCCAGTCTGTTGGTGAGGCTTTCTATTTTTTTTTTTTTTCTCTATTTATTGAAATGATCTTTTGCTAGCTGTATTGCTCTCTTACATTATTCTTTACTTTACAGATCATTTTAACTTTGTACATTTTAAACTCCTTTGACATTTCTTCCACCATGGTGTCAGATGGATTCTGTTACTGGAGTATCTTTGTTTGCTTGGGGTGATTTTTTTCCTTGCTTTTTCATGTTGTTTGTGATTCTGCCCACCTAACAGTATGGATCTGAGGCAGTAGTTTCTACCCTGTGGACCTGGAGTATCCCTGAAGGTTTCCCATACCACTGTTTAGGGGGAAACAAATAACAACAACCAACACAAACATTTTACAGCATTAAACCAAATAGTTCCTACTATGATGTCTATAGTGTTATCACAGTAAAAAGGAATGATATGATTAGTTATTGCCTATAATAAAAACAGCAAGTTTACAAAAAGGGTTTACATTTTCCAGTGGTGGACAGGGAGAGACAGAAGTGATACAGGATATGATGATGATTATGAGAGAGGAGGAGAGAAGACAGAAAAAAAAGATTAAAGGAAGAGTGAAAGAGAGAACAGTAGAGATTGGCTATTAGAAAAAGAAAAGAAGGAATCAAAGGAAACAGGAGAAAAATATATATAGCAAAAAATTTTTTTTAATTATAAATAAAAGAATACAAAATACAATTTAAATATATTAATCAAACATCCTAGTTCATATAAATCCATGTAAAATAAGTAGCTACAAAAATGCCAGCGATGAGAAGAAAAAAAATAGAAGACTATATAAATGTCCATGTACTATTAAGGTCACAATTAAACAGTGAAAAAGAATTTTAAAAAGAAAAGAGAAAAAATCTTGATGAAAAGTTAAAGAATTCTTTCCATTGGAGTTCAAAATATTGCTTTTCTTCTCAGCAGTTTAGGTGGGATCTTCTGGAGCATGATGTTCCACCATCTGGATTGCTGGAGTGAGAGATAATCCCATAGGTGGAGTTCCTGGAAGCAGGGTTTAGGCTTAGGCTGGTGCTATGACCAGCACAACCAAACTCTCGGGTCCAGCGAGGGGCGAAGAGGGATTGGAAAGTAAAGATTTGCAGACACAGATCTTGAAGATTAAGCTGGGATCAGTTGGAGCTCTGCTCTCTGATGGAGATGCACATCTAAAGAGTTACACCACCAATCTTTATTTAAATATGTCTCATTATCAGGTTAAAGACTATGCAACCATTATTCTTTGTATTCAGGAAAGTTACAGAAATGAGGACAGCCTATGTAACTTTTCATAGTTGCAATCCACAGTTGCAAAGTGCAATGTTAGGAGCTTTGTGTAGCTCTCAAGAAAGTCCATTTTTAAAAGTTACTATAAGGCAGTCAGGAACTGAAGAAGCACAGCTTTGTGGTTGTTTAGCACAAGAATTCCTTCCCAGTAGCTCTGTGCCTCAGATCAAGGTCAGAGCTGATAGGACTCTTGCACAGAGCCTCCTCATGCAGGACATTGCCACAGCAGCTAAGCATCCTGTACCATTGCACAGAAACATTCCCAGGCACCAGGCATGCCACAGCCATGAGGTCATCAGAGACCCCTGATCTCAGTCACTGCTCTCCCATCCTCTGTTACTGCTCCTAGCAGGCTGGCTCCAAGCTCTTTGCTGAAAGCCAATCAGTCTGGAGACTTTAAATCAGCACATCCCTAGTATCTATCACTGGCTGGTCCATGCTGGAGGACCTTACCCCAGGGATCTCCCCCAGATTCCATTCCTGTGGTAGGGGACCCAGTTCTTAGTTCCCTTCATCACCTGTAGATCCCACATTTCCTGGTGTTGGATTCAGTCTCCAAATAATTTCTTCTGCCTCCCACCCTTCCAAGTTCCTGGCCAGATGCACCTCTCCCAGCTTGTCCTGCAAAGCAGTGGGTTTGGAGGAGGAAGAGTAGAGCTGGGTAGGTTTCCACAACCATTTGTCCCCTGTGTAAACCTCTGTCCATGTTTGATTTTCTGTTACTCACTTAAGCACACTCTTATCTCATGCAGCATTTGTTTACTTGTCCTGTATTTTGGGCCAAACTCAGGTTTACCAGGAATCAGCCCCCTCAGCTGCTGACCACTCATACAGGGGCTGCAGAATGGTTTCTTTCTTTGTTCTCTGCTCACTGCCTGGAGAGATGGCAACTTCTTTCCCCACACGTGGATATTGTACAGCACATCTTTCAGGTTTTCCAGGCAGTGTCCTTGATCTCTGAATGCTCTGTACTCAGACATGTCTCAGGCCTCCCCAAAATGCAGGTTCCTTTATTCCCTTATCCCTCCACTATGCTCACAGAGGGACCTCTATGCAGCTTCTGTCCGGGCTGTGGCAGTGGCTGGGCCACTGGGGATTTCCTTATTTTATTATATTCAAACATCAGAGTCCCAGATGTACTTTGAATGTCCAGTTTTAAATTACATTAAAGTTCCCCTGCTGTTTTTATGTTGTTCACTCACCTTGCTGAGAAGCTACCTTTTGGTTGTCTTGGTTTCACTCCACAGAGCAGTCAGAAACATAACCTCCTCTATTCTGCCATCTTGAAAACCTCCACCAATCTATATCTTAATTGAGGAGTTAAGATCATCTCCATTCAGAATTATCATAAGAAAGATGTGCTTGTTCCTGTCATTTTGTTGACTTTTTAGAATTTTCTATGTATGTTTCTTATTCTCTTATTAATCTTTGAAGTTACTGTAATCTTTGATGGTTACTTGTATTGATTAATGCCCAGTTCTTTCCTATTTCTTAATTGTTTCTCTATTTCTTCCTCTTCTGGGTGTAAGGTTTTCTTAAACATTTTCTGTAATGCTGGTCTATTGATTACAAATTTTTCTTAGTTTAATACTTATCTTTGAAGATCTTTATGTCTTCCATTCTGGAGGATAATCTTGTTGGGTATAGTAATCTTGGTTGATAGTTATTTCCTTTTAGGGCTTGAAATAACTTAGTGTATACCTTCCTTGCTTTTAGAGTTTCTACTGAGAAGACTACTCTTGGTCATCGTATGTTTTTGCCTTTAAATGGGACTTGCCATTTCTCTCTTGCAACTTTCAATATTGTCTCCTTGTTCTATACTTTTGCCAATTTATAATAAGTTGTAGAGAAGTTCTTTTCTGGTTGTGTTTATTTGGGATTCTTCCTACTTCTAGCACCTGGATGGACATCCATGTCTTTGCCAGGATTTGTAAATTTTTTGCTGTCGTTTTACTGAATAGGTGTATGCCCTCAGCATGTAGCTCTTCTGCCTCAGCATGTCAGTTATCTTTTCATGGTGTCCCAAAGATCTCATGTTCTCTTCATTCATTCGTTTTTTTAAAATTGTTGCCTGAATATATTATGATAGAGGAGTTGTCTTCAGACTCTGGTATTGTTTCTTCTGCTTGATCTCATGTGGTATTGAGGCTTTCAGCTGAGTTTTTTCTTATTTGATTTATTGGGATTTTTATTTCCAAGATATCTGTTTGGTTTTTAAAAACCTCTTCATTAAATTGCTCATTCATGTCCTATATTGCCTTCCTCAATTCATTCTATCATTTATTTGTATATTCCTGGATTTCATTGAACTTTAAAAAAAAAATCATTCTTTTGAATTCTTTGTCTAGCATTTCATCTACTTTGATATCTGTGGAATTAGGAACTTCAGGATGTGACTTTTTTTTTTCATATTTGTTGCATTTCTGTGTTGAGATTTGTACATCTATTGGGATGGATATCTTTTTTCTACTTTTATGTGATGACCTAGGTAAGAGATTTTCTCATGATGTGCCTTGAGGCATCAATTTGTTGTGTAATGTTGAGTTTATTTTCAGCTGAACACTATAGTGTAATTTCTCTTAGTTTTTTTTTTTTTTTTGGTTGTGATCTGTGTTTGGGCACAGAGCATACCATGCTGGGATCAAAGAAACCCATGTCCCTGTAGGTCTTGCAAGAATAAGGGAACTCCTGACAATTCAGGCACATGTGATACAGGCAGCAGATATTAAACTCTGTGGTTATTCCCACTGTTGGAGTGGTATCCCTGTCAGATGTTTGGAATTTCTATAGACACTGTTGGTGGTAGCTGTTACTTAAAAGTGATTCTGATGCTGGTTCCTGAAGTCACGTTGAAGTGCCTGAAGCTCTTATCTGATCATTTGGAGAGGCTAGGGCTGGAATTATAGCTCACCTCCTGTGGGATTCACCTTCAGTCTTAATAGCCCTATGTGATCTAACCTGGTACAGCTGCAGTGAATGTATAGGACCCTCGGATGCCAGCCTTCATGTTTTTTCTCTTTTTCTCTCTGTAGCTACTGTGGGGGTATCTGCTCAACCTCTTCCTAGCTGTGCATGCCTGGGAATGGGTCAACAGCTGGGAGCTTATGTCCACCCTTCTCTTTAGGTAGAAGTGTTCAAGTGAGACTGGGTTCAAGCAGGAGTGTTGCTCAGAGATTGAGCATCTGTCCAGTATGCACACGGCCCTGTGCTTAATCCATAGTACTAAAAAGAAAAAGAGAGAACAATATAACTAAATAGATAAATAAAATAGATAAGAAAGAATCAATAGGAAAAAATGATTAAAATTGAAATTAAAAAGAAAATCAAAATGTTTTTTAAAAATGCAGTTAAAGAAATTATGTTTCAAAAATACTAATAAAACATGGGGGAGGGGGGAGTCAAAAATACCTCCTAACTGAGGTGCTCAAAAACATAAGTGAAAGCAGCTAATCTTTGTCTGTACTTTTCTCCAGGTTGGACTACTCTTCTCTCTAGATCTTCTAAGGTTGGAATCCCCCAGTTATGGAGGAAGGTAGTGGGCCATGATTGATACTTGATACTCTCAGGTTTAACCAAAGTAGTTGGGGCAGGATGCATGCTGCATTGAGTGTTTCTTTATCAGTGGGTTAAGGCAGAATATCAGATAAAGCAGGGGTATATTCTCTCTGGAGGTTTTCATTCTGCCAACCTTGGGGCGAGATAAATGTCAGAGCTGTGTCAGTGAGATCTTGTCAACAAAGTTGGCAAATCGTTCTTGGCCTTTATTTACTTCAGAGGTTTTTAGTCTTTGTGTCTGAGGGTGTGGCAAATGCCAAAACCTCAGAGTGGAGGGTAGCAATTGAACCACCAAGTTATGTGCTCAAGGGGTGTTGTGGGAGCCAAGTGATCTGCAACCCATAATCCTGACACCTTCAGATCTGACCTCAGTATCAGACCATATGTAACTACTGTTGCTCCCTGTTTCAGAGGACAGGTTCACTGAAACTGCTAATTCCAGAGGGCATTGCCCTCCACTTTCCTCTTGGTTATAGTCTGTGCTTCCTGTGACATAAACTGACAGGAGGTTCGTGTTAAAGACATTCCCACAAGCCAAGAGTGTTTTCTGTGGTTGTTGCCTGCCCAGTCAATGTAGCATAGTGTTCATGGGGACTCTGAGAAGTGATTATGCCAGTTTTTCTGACACCAAAGCAGTATAATGGCCCTTCTAAAGATGGCTCCTGACTTTAGTACTCTGAGAGTTTGCTGAGAAATTCAGTATAATCTCTTTAAAACTACCCTATTTTGCAGACTACAGGTCACTTATTAAACTGTTTGTCTGTGGGATGCAGCCTTCTTTGTTATGCTATGATTCTTTCACCTTTACTTGCTTGGAGGGGAGAGTCTTCTTCCCCTGTCTGAGGTGCCAAGTGCTAGATCTGGGGTATAGTGCCTGGATTTTACCCAGTTTTATTTTCTATGCTATCAGTTTTCAGTGGTCACCCACAACCACTCAACTCAAGCAGTTACACACTGTAGCTTTATTTCTATACTGTGGAGGAATAGTACAGAACTGCTGCTGGATGCCTCTATATCACCATTTCCCCTATACCACCTTTTTTTATTTCTAATGTAAATATTCAGTGCTTGTGAATTTCCCCCTTAGCACTGCTTAACTGCACACCATAAATTTAAATGTAATATATTTCTGTTTTCATTACATTCTGTGTGTTTTTGTATTTCCTTTGGGACTTCTCTTTGGCCCATGAATTAGTTAGAAGTATGTTGCTTAATTACCTGATGTTTATAGAGATTTTGGCTTTCCATTATTGGTTTCTAGTTTAATTATATTCTGGTAATATAATTTTTATGATTTCAGTTCTTTTAAATTTGTTGAAATTTGTTTTACTATCTAGAATTTACTCTGTGTTTATAGATATTGTGTTTGTACTTTAAGAAATTGTGTTCTCTATTGTTGGTGGATGGTCTATAGATATCAGTTAAATTCTGTTGGTTGAGTATATTGTTCAGATCTTCTGTGTCCTTACTGATTTTCTTCGTAGTTTTAACAATTAGCATATAGACAAGTTGAAGTCACCAAGTATAACTGGATTTTATTTGTATCTACTTTCAGCTTTATGAAGTTTTACTTAATATATTTGAGGATCTGTTGTTTGGCTCATATAATGTTTAAGATTGTTATGTCTTGGTGGATTGATCCTTTTATCATTATGTAGTTTTTATAGTCACTTTCTTTTCACCCTTTGGTGAAAGATGGATTCCCACCTTAAATAACAGAAGATGGCTAAACACACAACACCCAGCATTTTTTAGATAAGCTCAACAGCAGTTTTTTGTCATGTATACTCATAGCCCAGAGGAGGAAGACATTGCACACCATGCAAGGGCACACAAGAGTTTTGCTCAGGATTAGTTGAATGGACAGCTGAATTGAGGGAAGTAGGCTTTATAATTATCAAAAGTATAGGATGACCATTGTTCCTCTGGGAGGGTGTCAATGGTTGGTTTGAATAAAATTATAGACATGTAGGCAGGTAACGTGAAATATAGGCTGAGTGTAGCTGGCCTGGCTTATACAAGGACTAGTCATGTGGGGAACCTTTCCCATTGGGTCCCGGGTCCTTCATGGCAAAAGAGGGGAACTCATGGCTAAATCTTTGGGGTCCTGGAAAGCTCAAAGATGTTAGGGCAACACATGAAAATTTAAGTCTTAAAATGCAGTAAAGACCCTTTTTAACTTTGATAATTTTCTTCTGAAAATTTTACTCTGATAAAATTATTCTGATAATTTTACTCTGAAGTCTTCTTCAGGAGATAGTAATGGGGCCAAAATTAATGTTTTACCAGTGGAACACACCTATAATCCCAGCTACTCAGGAGGTAGAAGGATCATAAGCTCAAGGCCACCCTTGGCCCTGTAACAAAATAAAAAATTAAAAGGGTTGGTGTTATGGTTTAGATGTGGGTGTCCCCCAAAAGCTCACCTGGGGAGATAATGCAAGAAGGTTTGGAGGAGAAATGATTGAGTTATAGCCTTAACCTAATCATTGAATTAATCTCTGATAGGATTAATTGAGTGGTAACTGGAGGCAAGTAGGACATGACTGGAGGAAGTGGTTCATTGGTTGTGGCTATGGGGTATATATTTTATATCTGGAGAGTGGAGTTTCTCTCTCTTTGCTTCCTGATCATCATGTAAGCTGCACCCCTCCGCCACCCCATGTTGTTCTGCCTCACCTCAAGCCCTGAGGAATGGAACCTGCTGTCTGTGGATTGAGAGTTCTGAAACTGTGAGCCCCCAAATAAGCTTTTCCTTCTCTGCACTTGTTCTGGTCAGGTCTTTCAGTCACAGCAGTGAAAAAACTGACTAAAACAGTTGGGGAGGTAGCTCAGTGGCAAAATGCCCTGGGTTCAATCCCTAGTACCACTAAGAAATAATTTATTAAAAAATTAATGTTTATATTACTTTTCCACCCTTTCATCATCCTTTTACTGTTATCAGGGGTAGTTTCATCTGCTCACCACTCAAAATCCAGTACTTGGGAGGTGAGAATGAGGAAGGAAATCAGGTTTATTAAAAGACCAATCCTGAGAAGTTAGAAGGAAAAACTATCATCCCACAAAGACTATCTTAGGGAACTCAAGGGCACAAAAGGGCTCTTATTGGGAGGGAAATGAGGAGCAGGAGGGCAAAGAACAGGAACACTGTGCTGAGTCACACATCCAGCCTCCAGTAATCATCTTAGTCACTCAGGGATGTTTTTCTTTCTGTTCTGCCGCAATGTCCCTGTGGTAATAATTGACCCACAGTCCTGTTTTGTTTTTGTTTTGTTTTTTAGTACTGGGGATTGAACCCCCAGGGGTGCTTTTACACTGAGCTACATCCAAGCCCTTTTTATTTTTACTTTTTTGGAATTGAACTCAGGGGCACTTGACCACTAGGCCACATCCCCAGCCCTATTTTGCATTTTATTTAGAGACATGGTATCACTGAATTGCTTAGTGCCTCTCTGTTGCTGAGACTGGCTTTGAACTCTTCATCCTCAAGCCACTGGGATTACAGGCCTGTGCACCATGCCCAGCTCCACCCTTTTTATTTTTTAATCTGGGTTTCACTGAGTTACCCTTGCTGGCCTCAAATTTAAGATCTTCCTGCCTCAGACTGCCAGATTTCTGGGATTACAGGTGTGTGCTATCATACCCAGTACTTCCTGTAATTTTTTTTAGGCAAACACATTATTTCCCTGCAAGTTAAACATTATTCCACTTTTAATTAAAGAATGAGATTAGCAAGCCTTGGCCCACATTTTGATGCTGTCTGAGGACCATCGGATAGTCTGGTTTCCATAAATCTAGAGGAAAGTTGCTGATTGGTAAATTTTATGACTCATACCTTTCTAGTTCCTTTTTTTAGGAATAGCTAATCTTGTAGTTTGAAATACAGAACAGGGGAGGAAAACAGAAAATGACTTTTACTGGAGAACACTTTTTTTTTTTTTTTTTTTTGCAGTGCTGGAGAATTGAACCCAGGGCCTTGTGCTTAAGAGGCAGGCACTTTACCAACTGAGTTATATCCCCAGCCCCTGGAGAGCACTTTTAACCTAGTAGGTGATTTCAGTTAGTTTCATCCTCTATGGCAAAGCTAGTGAGAGACACATATTGCTCAGCTGTGTGACCTCTAGTTGAGTGCTTTTTTAAAAAGTCAACTAAGAGCAAGTGAAGCTAGAGGATTTTATTGAGGTTCTTGCATGGTTACAGTTAGGTCATTAAATTTGAAGTGAGTTTCTTGTAGAAAGCATATTGTTGGGCTATGCATTTTTATCTTCTCTATCAGTTTATTTTTGGGTGTGTTTATATCATTTATATTTAAGGCACTTATTGATATGTAATTGCTTAAATCTGATGTTTTGTTTCCAGTTTTCTTTCCTTCTATCTTAATTTATTTATAATGTTTTTGAGTGTACCTCTATAGTTTTCGTAATAGTTGCACTGTATATTACAGCATGCATTGTAATATTAACAGCCTGCTGGTACCAACATTTTACCACTCTGATTTGTGGAAATCTTCCTTCCATTTAGGTCCTTTTACCTTCCTTACTTTTAAATATCCCGCCTTGCCAGGCACAGTGGCACACGTCTGTAATCCCAGAGGCTTGGGAGGCCCAGGCAGGAGGATCGAAAATTCAAAACCAGCCTCAGCAATAGTGAGGTCCTAAGCAACTCAGTGAGCTCCTGTCTCTAAGTAAAATACAAAAAGGATGGGGGGGGGGGGGTGTTT
Organism: Sciurus vulgaris; assembly: GCF_902686455.1. Taxonomy (NCBI): domain Eukaryota; kingdom Metazoa; phylum Chordata; class Mammalia; order Rodentia; family Sciuridae; genus Sciurus; species Sciurus vulgaris. Next base: position 94,784,625 of record NC_136464.1, on the reverse strand, counting down.
CAGTGAATGCCCCTGGGTTCATTCCCTGGTACCAAAAAATGAATATCATGCCTCAAGAATTATATGGTGTTAAATCTTTTCTTTTAGTCATCAAATGTGATTCTAAAAACTAATAAGGATAGTCTCTTTATCCATATTTTTGATCATTTATTGTTTTCTCTTTTCCCTAGTGGCCCCATATTCCTCCTTTTATAATTTCCTTTCTGCTTAAATACTTTCTATAGCCATTTATTACAGATAAGTCTGCTAGCAACAAATTCCTATATTTCTTTCCCCTGAGAATGACATTTTTCTCTTCATTTCAAATTACAGTTTCACTGTTTATAGCATCCACCAACTGACAGTTTCAGAAGAAAAATATACTGTCAATTGAGTTATTGTGCCCTTACAGGTGTTCTGTCATTTCTTTTTTTTTTTTTATTTATTTATTTAGGGTCTTTAAAGGAAACAAGTGGTTGTTTTAAACAATGTAGGAAATAATGGAGACCATAAATATGTTTTTGTTTATCACCAATATGATCAGTGCAATTTATATTCTGAATCACCATATAATTCTACTTGTCCCTCTCTTTTGAAACCTGGCATTCACTATTTTTTTTTTAATTTATTTTTATTGTAAACAAATGGGATACTTCTTTGTTTGTACATGGAGTAACAGCATACCATTTGTGTAATCATACATTTACATAGGGTAATGATGTTTGATTCATTCTGTTATTTTTTCTTTCCCCCCACCCCTCCCACCCCTCTTTTCCTCTATACAGTCCCTCCTTCCTCCATTCTTGCCCCCCCACCCGCCATTATGTGTCATCACCCACTTATCAGCAGGATCATTTGTCCTTTGGTTTTTTGAGATTGGCTTATCTCACTTAGCATGATATTCTCCAATTTCGTCCATTTGCCTGCAAATGCCATCATTTTATTATACTTTATAGCTGAGTAATATTCCATTGTATATATATATACCACAGTTTCTTTATCCATTCATCAATTGAAGGACATCTAGGTTGGTTCCACAATCTGGAAATTGTGAATTGAGCAGCTATGAACATTGATGTGGCTGTATCTCTGTGGTATGCTGATTTTAAGTCCTTTGGGTATAGGCCAAGGAGTGGGATAGCTGGGTCAAATGGTGGGTCCATTCCAAGCTTTCTAGGGAATCTCCACACTGCTTTCCAGAGTGGCTGCACTAATTTGCAGCCCAACCAGCAATGTATGAGTGTACCTTTTTCCCCACATCCTTTCCAACACCTATTGTTGCTCATGTTCTTGATAATCGCCACTCTAATTGGGGTGAGATGGAATCTTAGTGTAGTTTTGATTTGCATTTCTCTTATTACTAAAAATATTGAACATTTTTTCATATGTTTATTGATTGCTTGTAGATCATCTTCTGTAAAGTGTCTGTTCATTTCCTTAGCCCATTTGTTGATTGGGTTATTTGTATTCTTGGTGTAGAGTTTTTTGAGTTCTTTATAGATTCTGGAGATTAGTGCTCTATCTGAAGTATGATGGCAAAGATTTGCTCCCACTCTGTAGGCTCTTTCTTTGTATTGCTGATAGTTTCCTTTGCTGAGAGAAAGCTATTTAGTTTGAATCTATCCCAGTTATTGATTCTTGCTTTTATTTCTTGTGCTATGGGAGTCCTGTTAAGGAAGTCTGATCCTAAGCCAACAAGTTGAAGATTTGGACCTACTTTTTCTTCTATAAGATGCAGGGTCTCTGGTCTGATTTCAAGGTCCTTGATCCATTTTGAGTTGAGTTTTGTGCAGGGTGAGAGATAGGGGTTTAGTTTCATTCTGTAGCATATGGATTTACAGCTTTCCCAGCACCATTTGTTGAAGAGGCTATCTTTTCTCCATTGCATATTTTTGGCACCTTTGTCTAGTATGAGAAAATTGTATTTATTTGGGTTTGTGTCCATGTCCTCTATTCTGTATCATTGATTTACCTGTCTATTTCAGTGCCAATATCATGCCATTTTTGTTACTATTGCTTTGTAGTACAGTTGAAGTTCTGGTATTGTGATACCCCCTGTTTCATTCTTCCTGCTAAGGGTTGCTTTAGGTATTCTGGGTTTCTTATTCTTCCAGATGAATTTCATGATTGCTTGCTCTATTTCTGTGAGGTACATCATTGGGATTTTAATTGGAATTGCATTGAATCTGTATAGCACTTTTGGTAATACAGCCATTTTGACAATATTAATTCTGCCTATCCAAGAACATGGGAGATCTTTCCATCTTCTAAGGTCTTCCTTAATTTCTTTCTTCAATGTTTTGTAGTTTTCATTGTAGAGATCTTTTACCTCTTTGGTTAGATTGATTCCCAAGTATTTAATTTTTTTGAGGCTTTTGCAAATGGAGTTGTTTTCCTCATTTCCCTTTCAGCAGTTATCACTTGCATATAAAAATGCTTTAGATTTATGCGTGTTGATTTTATAGCCTGCTATTTTGCTGAATTCATTGATGAGGTCTAGAAGTTTTCTGGAGGAGTTTTTTGGATCCTCTAAATATAGAATCATGTCATCAGCAAATAGTGAAAGCTTAAGTTCCTCTTTTCCTATTCATATCCCTTTAATTTCTTTAGTCTGCCTAATTGCTCTGGCTAGAGGTTCGAGGATAGTGTTGAATATAAGTGGTGAAAGAGGACATCCCTGTCTTGTTCCTGTTTTTAAAGGGAATGGTTTCAGTTTTTCTGCATTAAGAATGATGTTGGCCATGGGCTTAACATAAATAGCCTTTACAATGTTCAGATATGTACTTACTATCCCTATTTTTTCTAGGGTTTTGAGCATGAAAGGGTGTTGTATTTTCTCGAACGCTTTTTCTGTTCAATTGAAATAACCAGATGATTTTTATCCTTAAGTCTATTGACATGATGAATTACGTTTATTGATTTACGGATGTTAAACCATCCTTGCATTCCAGGGATGAACCCCACTTGATCATGGTGCACGGTTTTCTTAATATGTTTTTGGATATGGTTTGCCAATATTTTGTTAAGGATCTTTGCATCTATATTCATCAAGGATATTGGTCTAAAATTTTCTTTCCTTGATGTGTCTTTTACTGGTTTGGGTATGAGGGTGATATTAGCTTCATAGAATGAGTTCGGTAGGGTACTCTCCTTTTCTATTTCCTGGAATACTTTGAGAAGTATTGGAATGAGTTCTTCTTTGAAGGTCTTGTAGAACTTGGCTGAGAATCCGTCTGGTCCTGGGCTTTTCTTGGATGGTAGGTTTTTAATGGCTTCTTCTATTTCATTGCTTGATATTGATCTGTTTAAATTGTGTATGTCTTCCTGGTTCTGTTTGGGAGGAGCATATGTCTCTAGAAATTTGTCAATGTTTTCAGTAGTTTCTATTTTGTTGGAATACAGATTTTCAAAGTAGCTTCTCATTATGTTCTGTATCTCAGTGGTGTCTGTTGTGATATTTTCTTTTTTCATCACGAATTTTAGTAATTTGAGTTTTTTCTCTCCTTCTCTTTGTTAGTGTGGCTAAGGGTTTGTCTATTTTGTTTACTTTCTCAAAGAACCAACTTTAGTTTTGTTGATTTTTTGAATTGTTTCTGTTGTTTCAGTTTCATTGATTTTAGCTCTGATTTTAATTATTTCCTGTCTTCTACTACTTTTGCTGTTATTCTGTTCTTCTTTTCTAGGGCTTTGAGCTGTAATGTTAGGTCATTTAGTTGTTGACTTTTCATTCTTTTTTGGAATGCACTCCATGCAATGAATTTTCCTCTTAGTACCGCTTTCATAGTGTCCCAGAGATTTTGATATGTTGTATCGTCATTCTCATTGACCTCTAAGAATTTTTTTATCTTCTCCATGATGTTTTCTGTTATCCATGTTTCATTTAATAGCATATTATTTAGTCTCCAGGTGTTGGAGTAATTTCTGTTTTTTATTTTGTCATTGATTTCTGCTCTCACTCCATTATGATCTGATAGAACACGAGGCAGTATCTCTATTTTTTTTTGCATTTCCTAAGGGCTGCTTTGTGGCATAACATATGGTCTATTGTCGAGAAGGTTCCATGTGCTGCTGAGAAGAAAGTGAATCCGCTTGTTGATGGATGGAATATTCTATATATGTCTATTAAGTCTAGGTTATTGATCATGTTATTGAGTTCTGTGGTTTCTTTAGTTGGATTTTGTTTGGAAGATCTATCTAGTGGTGACAGCGGTGCATTAAAGTCACCCAGAATTATTGTGTTGTGGTCTATGTGATTACTGAAATTGAGAAGGATTTGTTTGATGTACAGGGATGCACCATTGTTTGGGGCATAAATATTTACTATTGTTATGTCTTCCTGATTTATGGTTCCCTTAAGCAGTATGAAATTTCCTTCTTTATCCCTTCTGACTAATTTTGGCTTGAAGTCCACTTTGTTTTTTTTTTTAACAATGGAAACCCCCGCTTTTTTACTGAGTCCATGTGCATGGTAGGTTTTTTCCCATCCTTTCACCTTTAGTCTGTGGATGTCCTTATCTATGAGATGAGTCTCTTGCAGGCAGCATATCGTTGGGTCTTTCTTTTTAATCCATTCTGCCAATCTATGTCTTTTGATTGATGAGTTTAGGCCATTAACGTTCAGGGTTATTATTGAGATATGATTTGTATTCCCAGTCATTTGGGCTTATTTTTGGTTTTAATTTGGCTTGGTTTCTCCTTTGAGTGGTTTTTTCTCTAAGGTAGTTCCTCCCTTTGCTGACCTCCATTGTTGTTTTTCATTTCCCCCTCATGGAATATTTTGTTGAGAACATTTTGTAGCACAGGCTTTCTATTTGTAAATTCTTTTAACTTTTGTTTATCATGGAAGGATTTTAGTTCATCTTCAAATCTGAAGGTTAGTTTTGCTGGTTATAGGATTCTTGGTTGGCAACCATGTTCTTTCAGAGCTTGAAATATGTTGTTCCAGGCCCTTCTAGCTTTTAGTCTGGGTTGAGAAGTCTGCTGCTATCCCTATTGGTCTCTCCCTATATGTAACCTGATGCTTTTCTCTCACTGCCTTCAAAATCCTGTCTTCATTTTGAATGTTAGGCATTTTCATTATAATGTGCCTTGGTGTGGATCTGTTGTGATTTTGTGCATTTGGTGTTCTATAAGCCTCTTGTATTTGATTTTCCATTTCATTCTTCAGGTTTGGGAAATTTTCTGATATTATTTTCATTGAATAGGTTGTTCATTCCTTTGGTTTGTATTTCTGTGCCTTCCTCAATCTCAATAATTCTTATGGTCTTTTCATGATGTCCCATAGTTCTTGGAGATTCTGTTCATGATTTCTTGCCATCTTCTCTGTTTGGGCAACTTTATTTTCAAGATTAAATGTTTTGTCTTCATTGTCTGAGGTTCTGTCTTCCAAGTGGTCTAGTCTTTTGGTGATGCTTTCCGTTGAGTTTTTTATTTGGTGTATTGTTTCCTTCATTTCAAGGATTTCCATTTGGGTTTTTTTGAGAATCTCTATCTCTTTGTTGAAATGATCTTTTGCTTCCTGCAGGTGCTCTTTCAGCTTATTCGTATTATCATTCATTGCCTGCATTTGCTCTCTTATCTCATCCTTTGCTTCGCAAATCATCTTAATCATGTATAATCTGAAGTCCTTTTCTGACATTTCTTCTAACATACTGTCATTGGATTCTATTACTATAGAATTTAGATTTGTTTGGATCATTTTCTTCCCTTGATTTTTCATGTTGTTCATGTATCTTCCCCTCTAGCAGTGCAGATCTGGGGTATTGCAGATTTCCCCCTATAGGCTTATAGTGACCCTATAGGTTTCCAAAACCTTTTCTTTAAGGGGCGATCAATATTAGCAGTGCCCTATTCAGACACTATGCAATCCTAGACCAAATAGCCCCTGACAGTGAGCTTCAAGTCTCCAGCAGGCGTCTCAGGATGGGATTTGCCCCACCTAAAGATCGAAGCTCCAGCTTCCAGGATTATCCAAGATGGCCACTCTGGCCTCCAAATGTGTTGGCAAATGGGGAGCTGCAGCTCAGGGTGTGGACGTGGTCAGCTGGAGGTCCTGGGGTGTGGTTGGTCAGGCAGGGGTCCTGGCGTTCGGGCGTGTTTTATGTGGTTCCAAGATCCTAGAGGCCAGGTGCAATCAGTCTAGGGTCCCGGTGATAGGGCGCAGTCAGTTGGTCTGGGGGGTCCTAGCGGCAGGGAGCAGTCAGTCGATTTGAGGGTCCCAGAGGCAGGGAGTGATCCGTTGAGCTGAGGGCTCCTAGAGATGGGGCTCAGTCAGTCTGGCCAGGGGTCCTGCGGGGCCTGGCTATTGTCTCAAAATGGCGGCAGCCACGTGTAATCAAACCTGCAGGTACTGTAACAGTGAACTTCCAGGCAACAGCAGGCAGCTGGTGCTCCACTGGCAGTTGGCGATCAGTTTGCTGACTGTTGTTGGACAATCGGGAGTGAACCTCATGAGTTGGGTGATGGATAGATGTAAGGCAGGCGATGGACAGGCAAGAGGCAGGCAAATGGTGCATGATAGGTGCCTGACAGTGAGCAATCTGCACTCAAAAAAGAAGTCGATATGCTGGCAGACTGCAGGTGATCACAGCAGATAAATGGGGTAAACAGCAGGGGATCCATAAGCAGCAAAACTGCCTCACCAAGAAACATATATCCTCTGCTTGAAACTGGAGTTACGGAGTGACAAGGAACACAGCCTCCCTCTAGTCCGCCATCTTGGATCTCCCTTCTGTCATTTCTTTCTGTCTTCTTTCAAGATTTTGCCTTTTTGTCTTCAGAAGTTTAACTAATGTGGATTCCTTTAAGTTCATTTTGAGGTTCATTTGGCTTCCTGAATCTGTATATCTTTCACCAGATTTGGGGAGCTTCAGTTATTAGAATCTTAGTCTCATTTACGCACATGGTATAAATAGTGATTATGGTTCCATGGAATCTTGAGGTTCTATGTATTGTTTCCAGGATATTTTATGTCTGTTGTTCAGACTGGATGAATTCTGTTGATCAGACCTCAGCAATCCCATTCTCTCCTCTGTCTTTACTCTTACCAATGAGCCTATCCAACATGTTTTTTTTTTTTCCTCGTTTTCATAGATTCTGACATTTCCATTTGATTCTTAGTTTCTTTACTGATATTTTCAGTTTTTCCTTTGTTGTCATAGAATTTGTGCTTATTGAAGCATATTTAAAATGGCTGCTCTAAGAGATGGATCAATAATGCCAATATCTGATTCATTTCGAAGTTGGTATCTTCAGTTGTCATTTCACATTAAACTTATAATTTACCTGGTTCAAGATACAACAGGTGATTTTTCTATTGTCTTCTGTACATTTTGGTTATTAAATTAGAAGATGGGATCCTATGTGATTTTCACAGGCAGTCAGTTTAGGTTTTGTATGTAGGTCCTGGTACTTCATGACTGTGCTTCCAATGATAATTTAATTTTAGAGCCTTTGTGGTGCTGTTGTGGCCCACTTAGTTTATCTGGTATCACTCAGACTCCCATCAGTCCTTACTGGTGTTGCTTAAGGCAATGGGAACTGCGTCCAGCTTTTAGATAATGGGAAGGTTGCCTTGGCCTATGGGGCCGAGTTGTTTGTCTGTGGGAGGAAGAAGATCTCCTTTGCTGGTATTGCCTGGCCACACATTGTTTTAGAGTGAGGGAGGAGAGTCTCAAGCCTGGCAGAATTTCCCTGTGCTGATAACCTTCAGTCCTCTGGATATCTTGGCGGAGGAAAGGTTGGTTTAGGCTCTTTACGGAAGGAAAGCACTTCCCCCTTGTCATTGTTGTCAGTGGGACTCCTGATTCCCTTGCCAGTGCTCCAGGTTTACCTGCTGTTGCCAGCAATATCTCATTTGATCTGGGGAAAAGCAAACCTGCCTGGGCCACCTTCTGTTGCTAGCTTTGTGGGTTGGGAAACACTGCGCCCTGGTCACCTTTCTGTTGGGTAGGGTCTAGTGAGACACTTAGCTACCAAGTCATTACTGTAGTCCAGGACTCCCTGACTAGCCTATCTTTTACTTTTTCTTTCTAATTTTCATAGTTCTTTGATTGTCTCTTATCTCTCTTATTGTCTGGAATTTATGTTTATATGTAGTCAGGAGGAACACAGAGAAATGTGTTCTCCAGACCAGAAATCCTTGGTGTTTGTTTGTTTATTATAACTTCCTTAAAGGAAGATTTGGCATCTGTATGTTGAATCTTCCTTTCCAAACCAGGGACATCATTATTTATCAAGCAGATAATGTGCATAACACCTTCTTTCTTGGGTTGTGTTGAAGAACGGAAGGCATTTGTGGTACTAAAAACACTCCGTTGTATGGAAAGCCCTGGAAAGTGTTGACTCATGGTGTTACTCCTTTGTCCATTAGTAACCTTTTTAAGTTATTTTATTTAAAAAAATAAAGTTCCAGCCTATTTCTTTATACTTGGGATCTCTTATCCTTTTTTGTGTTTATTACACGTAAACTCTTATATGAAGGGTAATACCTTTCTAAGTGTTTCACCTTATCTGTTTTTAAGAGTAAGACTTGCAACTGAACACAGAGCTCTAAAAAAGAACGAATGGATGAATGAATGAACTTTTCTTGTGGGCTCAGTTCTGTTTGGGGCTCTAAAATCTATCGTTTATATAATCTAAGATTTTCCCTGTGTGTGTTAGGTAATTATGTTGTGTTAGTTACTTTCAAGACTCTTCACATACTACAGTCAAGCTGTGACTTTTCTGTTTTCTCTGAACTGTTGGTTTTGACCATGGCTGCCATCTCTGAATGCCACTCACAGAGAGTCCATTACCTATACTGGAAAAGTAGCCCTTGGCTAATTGAGGTTTTGAAGTAAGTATGGAAACATGGAGGTTTACTTTATCTAGACAGGTGAAATGTACAATTGGGGAGGAGGGAGCATATGTATAGTGCTGGGAACAATAAGAATGACATTTGGAGGACAAAGTCAGCCTGGAGCTGGGTGGCGCTAATGTCACACACTAGCACATTTACAGAATAGCCATTTGGTGGTTCTTTTTCCAGAGGAGCTCTATGGCGACTTTGAAGACCTAGAAACAGGGGACGTTCATAAGGGAAAACCAAGCCTGGATACTCAGGTATGTCTTTGCAGTGGCCACTGTCACCTTAATCTGTGTAACTTATAGAACATATAAGATTCCTTCCTAAAAGTGTGGGCATATGGGTGCAGATAAAAGGTTGTTTATTCTCAGTCTTTTGGATGACATCTACTACCCTTTTGTTGTAGTCACCAAATTCTTTATGATTTTTCATTCATGCAAGTTTTAGCCTGAGTATTCCTCTTCCATTGGCTCTTTTTGCCATTATTTTCCTCTCCTTAAATTTAAGTGTCATTATCAGAAAACAAATTGCCTATTATCCTGGACACTTCTTTAGAACAGTGTCTGGGAGTGTCTGGATGGAGGATATCTGCTGTTAGTTTGTTCATGTTTGGCATTCCCAGCCAGATTAGAGAGTGGCAGTTAATTGTAGTACAAACAGCTGCTTTCTGTGGCAATGTGTTGTTTACAGCCTGAGGCTGTGTTTTGTTTTGTATTATTCATGATGATCACAACTAACATTTTTGTAATTCAGAACTTTTTTTTTTTTTCTTTTTTGTCTGCTTTAATGTTTAATGAAAAGGTCTCCATAAACTTTACATTTTCTCTTCTGGAAATTTAAGGTTGAAGATACAGAGGAAGAAGTCAAGGAAGAAAATGACCCCAATACAGAGGAAAATGCCAAAAAAAAACACTTGGATAAAAAGAGAAAATTGAAGGAGATGTTTGATGCAGAATATGATGAAGGAGAAAGCACATATTTTGATGACCTTAAAGGAGAAATGCAGAAACAAGCACAGGTAAAAAAAAAACATAGTTCCTTTCAGCCTCCTTCCAAGGTTGTAGACACTCCCTGTGCTTTTCATTTGGACTCCTGGGTTGAGATATGGAAGAGTAAGTATGTTTATTTGTGTAGTCATCTAATTGTTTCTTTAGTCAGAAGTTCAGCAGAAAAATATCAGTACCTCTTTTGCACCAAGCACAAGATGCTGAGGAAGCAGAAATGACCGAGGCATAATCTCTGCTTCTGGGGGTCTCATGTGCAGGGATTTGAGATAGTATGTTCATTTAAATGCAAGCATAGGTTCCTGATTATTGCTCCTCATTTTAATGAATAGCTAATGTGTGGGTTATGCACAAACCAGTGCTCTTCAGGGGAGATTTTCAGAAAACTCATCTTTGTCAGTGTTCAGAGGGTATTTGTATGAGGTCAGGTACAGAAACAAAGGAAATATGTGAAACAAAGAAAAGGATATTATGTGACCTTCCTGCCTGCAGGTGTTGAGTAGGCTGTTGGAGGTAATGATCTCACATGAGAACAAAACTGACCACTGATTTAGAATTTTGAAACCATCAGTGACTTTGATAAGCATTTTCTTGGAATGGTGGATAACCATCCAACTTTAGTGGCTTTAAGAGAGGAAGAGTAGAGGATCTAGAGATTGCAACTACAGGAAATTTTTATGGAGTTTTGCTGTTGAGAGAAATTGAAATGGGCAGCTATTAGTGGAGGAAGTAGAAGCAAAAGATTTTTTAGACAAGAGAAATAACAAAAGGGTGATCTGTTGGAATAAAGTCCAGCACAAGTGGGTGGTATGTGATGTGCAAGTGTTTAGCATTGAGTAGAGGTATGGATAAGTAACCTGTACCAGAGCTGCTTAATGGCACTTGCTGCGATAATGTAATTGTATATGTGTTGCTACCCAGTATCATGGCTACTGGGCACATGTTGATATTGACCATTTGTAGCTTGGCTAATATGACTAAAGAGTTGGATTTTAAATGTTACTTAATTTTATTAGCCACATGTAGCTACCCTACAGAGTAGTGCAGAGCAGTAAAAGGCTGCATGTGAATGTGAACAATGGGAGAGGGTTTACTGTGAAAGTTCTTCTAGATTACTTGGTTTTGGAATGAATTAACAACCAACCATCAACTGAGAGTGAGAATAAGGGGAGGAAGTGTTGGGTGTTTGAAGACAGGGAAAAGTATGAAATAATAGTTTGTAATGAGCAGAAAAGGTATGGGTTGAGGAAGCTGCAAGCATTTACCAACCAGCATCCAGGGATCTTTTCTGAGTTGTTTGCATCTTAAATGTTTATAAGATAATGGCATGACAGAGTTTTATTTCCCCCCTCTACCCCCATATATAGCTTAACCGGGCAGAATTTGAAGATCAAGATGATGAAGCAAGAGTTCAGTATGAGGGTTTTCGACCTGGAATGTATGTTCGAATTGAGATTGAAAATGTCCCCTGTGAATTTGTGCTGAACTTTGACCCCCACTACCCAGTGATTCTGGGTGGCTTGGGCAACAGTGAGGGCAACGTGGGATATGTGCAGGTAGGCCCAAAGCTGCATGCTTGGCAACCAAAATTCTCTGGATATATTCTGCATGCTTTTATCAAACTTTTCTCCCCCTTAGATGCGTCTGAAGAAGCATCGTTGGTATAAGAAAATCCTCAAGTCCCGAGATCCAATTATTTTTTCCGTAGGGTGGAGGAGGTTTCAGACCATTCCACTGTATTATATTGAAGACCACAATGGAAGACAAAGGCTTCTAAAATATACCCCACAGCACATGCATTGTGGAGCATCCTTCTGGGGTAAAATGTGATTAAAATAACTTGCTTGTAAGGTTAATTTATACTTTTCTCATTATAGTTTTGTTCTTTTCCTTTTATGAAATCCTAATTCATAAGATTTGTCTTTTTTTGGGTATATATGTAAAATGGAAATCAAAATTTGTGGTTCATTATTTTTGTTATTGTTATTCTCTTAAGGTCCTATCACTCCACAGGGAACTGGATTCCTGGCAATACAGTCTGTTAGTGATACAATGGTAAATATCTTGGATATTTTATTTTATAGATTGTATTTGAAAAATATATCTTGAGTATGGATTTTGTACATGTGAATTGGAAATCACTCATGTTTAATACATAATAAATTTCTCTTTGCTTTTAATCTTCCTGCTTAATTCTAAGTAGGGTATGAAAGGAGAGGGAAATAGAAGAATTACAATGGCATTGATACCATTTCATATTTTTGTGCTTTGTTTGGATTTAATTTATCTAAAAAGGTATTTAAGTAGTGTTCATCATGTGCTAAACACTACATTAAGTTCTGAGGATGCATCATAACTAGCTAGACATAAAACTACCCTCTAATAATGCTTGTTAGCAAAGTATGTTCACAGGCTTCATTGGACCAATCAGAGCATGTTTTATTGACTCATGTAACATCAGAGAAAACAGAATAATAATGAGCAGATGAAATCCACCCTGGAGGTCCAAATTTTAATTTCTTAAACGTTACAAGTGAATTTTCCTTTTCATTTCAAATTGATTATTGTGAAACTCTGTTATTGTGAAATCACCATGAAAATATTTGAGTTGTCGTTTGTTTGGCATACCAGTATTATACTTTTAAATTGCTTTTGTTAAATTTCTTTTTTTGCATGTTCATATGTTCTCTCTTGATCTTTTTTAGCTGATTAGAAGTAAAATGACTTTTGTAATTTATTACATCACAGAGAATTATAGCTTTTCTCTTGCTGATGAATTATTCCTGTATTCAAATTTTGGGTATTTCTTTTAGCCTGATTTCCGGATAGCTGCCACAGGAGTTGTCCTTGATCTAGATAAATCCATTAAAATTGTGAAGAAATTAAAGCTGACTGGTTTTCCATATAAAATTTTTAAGAACACTTCATTTATTAAGGTCTGTATATCTATATATTCGCTTTCATAAATGTTGAAGAATGAAATACAATTTGATTCCTTATCCAGAAATGGTACTACTAGCATTTGTTTAGCTCTTTTTAATTTAAGTGCCTGAACCTAATTAGTGATGTAAACTACAGTCCATCCAGCAAGATGTGAGCATAAGACTCTTTTACAAAGATGCCGGTGATGAACATGCTAATGAGCAAACAGTAGAGTCTTCATTAATGTTATTTTGGAGAAAATAAAATAGAGTTGTCTTCTTTTCCATGTAACAGATCCACTGTTAAGGGGAAAAATCAATTATTATTTTGTCACCCTTCAGTGAATTGTTATTGTTTTCTTAACCAATAATGCATTTATAAATAGAGGTGTGTAATTTTATGTGTATGTGTTTTTATTTTCATTTGCCTATAGGGAATGTTTAATTCTGCCTTGGAAGTGGCAAAATTTGAAGGGGCTGTGATTCGAACTGTCAGTGGAATAAGGGGACAGATCAAGAAAGCACTCCGGGCTCCAGAAGGAGCTTTCCGGGCTAGCTTTGAGGATAAGTTGCTGATGAGTGGTAAATATATTTGTGGTGTGTTCTCAATACTGCATTTTTATTCTTTTTTTTTTTTTTTTTTTTTTTTCCTACCTGATGATTAGAGGTTGGAGTTTGGTTCTATAGAAAGTCAAACCTCCAGTTCTGACCAGTTGGAGCATCTTCTGTAGCTCCTAATTCACATTATGTCTGCAGCCTATTGTTTATGCCCAAAGATTTGTGATATACATGAGTAGTTTATTTGATGAAGTTTCTCTTCAAATACTATACAACTAGTAGAAAAGTTTGTGGTGAATATTTTGGGATTTTCATTGTTTGTTTGGTTTTGTTTTTTTAAAAATGGTTATGAATTTTCTTTTGAAAATGTTAATTTCCTCTGTTTCCAGATATCGTCTTCATGCGAACTTGGTATCCTGTCTCTGTCCCAGCCTTCTATAACCCAGTAACATCTTTGTTGAAACCAGTGGGTGAGAAAGACACTTGGTCAGGAATGCGGACAACAGGTCAACTCAGGCTCGCTCACGGTATCAAACTAAAGCCAAGCAAGGACTCTCTCTACAAGGTACAGGTTGTGTGTGTGTGTGTGCATCATTGAAAGTACTATGTGTGCTCACCAGACAGGGAGTCACACAGATGCTTTTGTATGTAATATCTTATGTGCTTTGAATTTTTCAGATATGAAGTCTAATATAAAATTTGATCAAATACTGTATATTCTAGAATGTTTTGAAAAGGAACATGGGAAAATGGTACTAGTTGTTTATTCTGGATTGGAAAAAAAATTTAAACTTTTTAAAAAATAAATTTTATTGTGTATATTTAAGGTTTATAATAGGATATGTATAGATAGTCAGATGGTTACTATAGTAGTTATATATAGCTATTTTTTGTGTGATAAGAACATATATCTATAACAATAGATTTGTTAAATGTATTTAACAAAAATTCCAAATATATTTTTTATAACTGTAGTTCTTGTGTCATGTTAGATCTGTAGACGTAATCATCTTTTAACATCAACCATCTTGTATCCTTTGACCTACATCTCTCCACTTCCTGTTTGCCATTTTTATGTCTTTAGAGAAAAATTTCAGCTCCTTTTCCCATTTTTAAATTCAGTTACCTGTTCTGTTATTTAGTTGTGAGATTTCTTTATAAATGTTGGGTATCAACCCCTTATAGATATAGATATAGAGTTGCAAATATTTTTTTTCTAGTCTATAGGTTGTCTTTTCATTTGCTCTTTTTTGTTGTTGTTGTTGTTGTTCTGCAGAAGCTTTTTAGTTAGATATAGTTCTACTAGTTTATTTTTGCTCCTATAACCTGGACTTTTGATGTGATATCCCCAAAATAATCATTGTCAGCACCAGTGTTAAAGAGCTTTTCAGCCTCGTTCTCGTTTAAGATTTTTAAGGTTTCAGATCTTATATTTAAGTCCTGTAGCCATTTTGAGTAGATTATTGTATGTGGTATAAGATTGGGGTTCCATTTCATTCTTTTTCATGGAGACATCAGTTTTTCCCACACTATTTGTTGATGATACAACCTTTTCCTTTTGTGTTGTCTTTGTTGCCTTTGGTGAGAATTAGTTGGCTATATAAGTTTAGACTTAACTCTGGGCTCTTTTGGTCTTTCTGTTTTTATGCCAATACCATACTGCTTTGATTACTATAACTTTATAATATAATTTTAAATCAGGAAATATGATGCCTCCAACTTTTTCTTTCTCAGTATTGCTTTGACTATTAGTTGTTTTGTTTTGTTTTGTGATTCCTAAGTATCGTAGGGATTTTTGTTTGTTTTTTTTTTTGTCTGTTTCTGTGAAAATCTATTGGAATTTTGATAGACATTGCATCAAATCTGTTTATTGTTTTGGGAAGTTGGGATATTTTAATAGTACTTCTGACTTGTAAAAATGGGATGTCTTTCCATTTATTTCTGTCTTTTCCAGTTTCTTCAGCATTTTATAGTTTTCAAGATTGAAATCTTTCACTTCCTTGGTTAAATTTCTTCCTAAGGGTTTTTTTTTTTTTTAATTTCTTCGTAAATGGAATTGTTTTCTTGATTTCTTTTTGAGATCATTATTTGTGTGTAGAAATATCAGTTTTCACATGTTGATTTTTGTATCCTGCAACTTTACTGAATTTATTTATTAATTCTAATAGGATTTTTTTCCCTTTGGTTAGATCTTTGGGGTTTTCTATGAGTAGCATTTTGTCATCTGCAAATAGAAATTATTTTACTACTTTTACTATTTAGATGACTTTTATTTCTTTTTCTTATTTAATTGCTCTTACAAGTACTTCCAATACTGTGTTGAATAGAAATGGCAAGAATAGGCATCCCAGTCTTGTATCAGATCTTACTAGAAAAAGTTTCAGTTGTTCCCCATTGATTATGATGTTAACTGTGGATTTCTCGTAAATAGCCCTTATTATGTTGAGGAACTTTCCTTCTGTACATAAACTTTTAGAAGCTTTTATTAAGAACAGGTGCAAAGTTTTTCAGATACTTTCTCTGTATCAATTGAGATGATCAAGTGGTTTTATTTCTTATTCTGTTAATGTGGTATATGGCATTGATTTGCGTATCTTACACCAGCCTTTTATACTAGGGATAATCCCACTTGAACATGACACATAATCATTCTGGTGTTGAATTTGATTTGTAATACTTTATTAGGGCTTTTGTATCAATGTTCAGCAGAAATATAGGCCTATAATATTTTTTCTTGTGACATCTTTGTCTGGCTTATGTATCAAGGTAATGCTTTATAAAATGTGTTTGGAAGCTTTGCCTCTAGGTTCTATTTTTTGGAAGAGTTTAAGAAGGCTAGTAATACTTTTTTATTTGGTAGAATTCAGCCTTGAAACCATATAGTGTTTCCATCATTGGAAGTTTTCTAATTACTTCTTTACCTTGTTTATTGTCTCTCTTTGCACGTTCTTCAGTCTTGTTAGGTCATATTTTTCTAGAAATTTATCCATTTCCTCTAGGTGATCCAATTTGTTGGCATATAATTGTTCATAAGAGTCCCTTAAGATCCTTTCTATTACTTAGAATGTCAGTTGTTAATATCTCCACTTTCATTTCTGACATTGAATCTTTTCTTATTTTTCCTTAAATAACTAGGAGTTCCTTGATTTTTTTTTTTTTTTTTTTTAAGATCTCACTCCTGGATTTATTGATTCATTTTTTTTCCTTTTTTTTTTTTTTTTCTGTTCTCTAATTTTGTTCTGATCTTTAGTATTTCCTTCTGCCAACTTTGGGTTTAATTCTTTTATTAGCTTCTTAAGATATAACTCTTTAGGTTTATTTAGGATCTTTCTTTTTTAATACAAGCATTTATTACTATGAACTTCCCTCTTGGAATTTGTTTTTGCTGTATCCATAGGTTTTAATATGTCGTGTTTCCATTTTGTTTTTCTTTGACTTGATTATTTAGGAGCATGGTGTTTAATTTCCACATATTTGCGAATTTTTCAGGATTCCTCTTATAAGTGATTCTAGTTTATACCATTGTGGTTAGAAACAATACTAGTTTTTTTGATCTTCTTGAATTTGTTCAGACTTGCTCGTGAATTGACATACAGTCTATCTGGATAATGTTCCATGTGTGCTAGAGAGGAGTGCTACTATTGGGTGGATATATCTCTGACTGTCTTGTAGGTCCATTTGATCTCAAGTTCAATATTAGTTTGATTTGATTTGTTCATTATTGGAAGTGGGGTATTAAAGTCCTCTACTTTTTTGTATTGCTGTCTTTTCCTTCATGTCTATTAATATTTGCTTCCTATATATAAGTACATGTAAATTGAGTGCATGTACATGTACTACATATTTGTAATGCATATGTAATGTCCTCGATGAATTACTCCTTTATCATTCAATAATAACTTTATCTCTTGTAGCAGTTTTTTACTTTACATCTATTTTATCTGTTGTAAGTATAGCCACCTCTGCTATCTTTTGGTTATTGTTTGCCTGGAATCTCCTCTTTTACCCTTTGACTTTTAGCTTATGTGAGTCCTTAAAGCTAAAGTAGTTCTCTTCTAGACAGCATATAATTAGATATTATTATTTTTTTAAATATAATCAGCCACTCCGTGGCTTTTACTTAGAGAGTTTAATGCATTTGCACTTGAAGTTATTATTGTCAGGCAAGGACTTCTGCTCTTTTGTTGTTTTATGGTTGTTTATAAGCCCTTCATTCCTTTCTGCCTCTCTGGAGGTCTGGAGTACCCTAAACTTGATGCCATCTGAGACTCCACTAATACTTTCTCAGTGTCCTACATCCTTACCAATAGTTGGCCTGTCTGGATTCCCATTTTTGTGTAGATTCTAGACTCTGAGTACTTGGGGTTATTTTCTTTACAGCTTAATAATGCATTTGAAAAATTTTGCTTGTTTTAATCCAAGATATTCAGTTGTTTTGAAATAGATGGTGATTCAGTGTATTAGTCTGCCATTCTGTCAGAAATAGAAATCTTCCAGGCATTACTTTTTCTGTAAAATAGAATAAACTTTTGGTTCATCTTGCATGAATTTTTATTGCCGTATACTCAGAATATGGTGTTCTTTTCCAGCCTGTGTTGCTTTTCCTTTTTTGAGATTTCTCTGAATTCCTTAATTCTAAAGCAGTTACTATTTCTGAACAGAGAACATTGAGTGTTACTGAGTATGATGTCTTTAATAATAAATTTAAATACATAGAAGATTTTTCTACATAGTTGACATTGACCTTTGGTAAAAGCCAGTGGCAAAACTTTCAACAGTATTTTTGAGGCAATTTAATATTCCTTTATTTAAGCATAGAACTTAGATTACCTTGAAAAATTAATGTAGAGAGTTTTCCCTTCATCTTTTGTTTAAATCTTTTCTGTATTCAGCCAACCTTCCATCGGAAACAGAATAAAGTTAAACTTGGAATCAGGAATGGGGACACTTTGCTTATTAGTAGAAGAACTGTGTCCTTAAATCTAGAGAGTCAAGAAGAAAAGATAGATGACCTCAGTGCCCCAAAATAAACACTGAATTTTCCCTTAAAAGAAACTTTGGATTGATTTATCTCCTCTGTTGAGATCCCATAGTTCCATATAGTAGAAATGGGCAGTTGATTTCTTGGAACAAATGTAAATGTAACTATTTGGCCTAGGGATATGGATGTCCATTGAGGCAGTTCATATTTGATGGGTGATCAAATCCTGATTTCTATGGTCAGTAGACTCAGGTGTCACTAATCTTGTGGGCCAGTTAAAGCATTGAAAAGATGTTATGCAAAAGTTTTAAATATACATAGGTCATAATTTAAATGTGTCATTCTCTTATTTGTCTTTTCAGCCGATCCTGAGGCAAAAGAAACATTTTAATTCATTGCACATTCCAAAAGCCTTGCAAAAGGCCTTGCCATTTAAGAATAAGCCCAAGACGCAAGCAAAGGCAGGCAAGGTGCCTAAGGACAGGATGAGACCAGCAGTTATACGTGAGCCTCATGAGAGGAAGGTACTGTTGACCAACTTATTGCATGTTTCCTTTAGAGATGAAAGTAGTGTTCTTCATAGCACAGTTAGCATTTCTACTGCGTTCTCTGTCTTCATTAGGAAAGATAAGGGCTAGACTCATTCATGGCCTTAGTTGGAGGAAGGTCCAGAGTCCATTTTTCCATCTTTTGATTCATTATGCTCTGCCTTATGTATTTGAATGGGGAGTAATAGATACACAGCTGGTTAACCACTCTGCCTTATCTAGTTGCACATAGTATCCGGAGAGTAATTAACAGAGATGGTTAATCACTCGCATCTGTATGTCCAAGCCATTTGTGATTTCCTAGTTCAGGATGCTTTTCATTCAATTAACATTCATTTGAGTTATGGATTGAATCTAGTTTCAATACTGTGGGCCCATATGTTGAGGCCTCTGAAATGTAGGTCTCATGCCATAACTGTAAGATTGATCTAGGCTCCCTGGGTTTTGTCTTTGTCAGATCCTTGCACTGCTAGATGCTCTGAGCACAGTGCACAGTCAGAAGATGAAGAAGGCTAAGGAACAGCGGCATCTGCACAATAAAGAGCATGTCAAAATGAAGCAGAAGGAGGAAGAGGAAAAGCTGAAGCGACAGAAGGACCTTAGGAAGAAGCTCTTCCGAATTCAGGGTCAAAAGGAAAGAAGAAATCAGAAGTCTAGTCTGAAAGGGGCTGAGAACAATTGAAGTGATATTTCAGAATGGATTGACCATCCTTTGGATCTGTACAGGTTGATGGCTTCAAATCTTATAGTTCATAAACAACAAGAGACAGGAACCCAAGAGAGAACTCTTAATTGAATATATCACCCAGACTGTGCCTTTAATAGGAGAAATGGAGAAGACTGTGAGACTATGCTGGTAGGACATGTGTACCCTCTTAGCATCCAGTTATATAGAGATTTAAAGCATTGTCACTTATTGGCACATGAACTGTCTCACTTTCTTATATCTGTCTCAATTTAATTATTTTGTGCTACAGAAAATATTAAAATATTTTTCTGTTGATTTTGATTTAATAGTTTTCATTAGGTATGAATGCCTGAGAGTTGCTTGTGAATAAATAATAGCTTACTTCTCTTCATGATAAGTCTTCCAGGAGGGGAAAAATATATATATTTAAATTTTCAGCTTTAGTGTAAACATTTTAGAGAAGGGTGTGTGATTTGTTTTTGAGTTTTGGGTTTTTATTGTTTTGTTTGTTGTATTCTTTGGTCATTGACCCTAATGGACATTTCATATCTTATTTAATATATTTTTACACATTGGTATTATAACCAAGTAACAATAGATGTATCTTTTTGTTTTAGACAAGGTACATATAGAGAATAAGGAAATGGAATATGCTGGTGAAGCTTCTTGTACTGTGCTTATGCATTACACTGCCTAACTGTATTTCCTTTCTTAATTGAACTTATTGATGTAATTGTGTGTGTGTGTGCTATTATATATGATATATATTATACAACATGTAGGTATAATCATGTGTGACCTAATCCTATATAGTGTATCATAGAGTCACATACTATATGTACTTTGCCCATTGTCCTTCAATGGTAACATTTTGCAGAAATTACAGTTGGGATATTGACATTGATACAATCCACTGATTTTATTCAGATTTTCCCAGTTTATACTGTAAGTGTGTGTATAAATATGGGACATTTTTTACAAGTTTCCATATCTTTGCATAGGGGTCATGCTCATTTTCTCTGTATTGATCCAGTTTTAGTGTGTATGCTGCTGATGTGAGTACCATGTTGCCTTTGAAAACATGTGGGCCAAAGAAAATTCACCAGGGGCCAATTACTGAATTTTCTGGTAGGATTGTGAATAATTGGCTTAGTCTGGTAGGTTCTATGAGAGCCTACAGCTGTTAGTGGGAAAGTGCTGGGTCTTTTTTCTTCATAATAATGTGATGGTATCAAAATAAGTTCTAATGTTATGTAACTAAAAAGAACCAATAAAATTAAAAAATAAGTGATAGAACTGTGAAAATCCTGCCAACACTGGGTCAACGTGGAAAACAACAGTTGGGATGAGCCCAGACCCTTCTGAGGAACTCTAGTTGTATATTTTTCTCTTTTCCTGAGGAGCAATTGGAAATGTCAGCGTGCTAATAAAATACTTTAACTTCTGTTGTGTTACATGGCATAATCCATTTTTAAAATATGAAGCTATAATTCAATTAAAATATACAAAACTCTCTAAGCCATACCATGTTTTTCAATTAAGTAGCTTACAGGTCATCCAGAGTAGGCAAAACCTGGCTTTAAAAGTGTCTCATACAAGTAAATTTGTTCAGAATGAGAATTGCAAGTAATATATATAATTGTTTAGTCTCTAATATTTTAACCAAAACAGAGAGATTCTTCAGCCATAGAGAAGTAAAGGAATGTTTAAACAGAGTTGGAGGTAATTGTCTTAAGATAATATTTGTGAGTATAATATCTGTTAATATTAAAAATCTTGACATCATATTTGGAGAACAAAAGAAATTTAAAGTTCACATATCAAGAATATTTAAAACTTAAGAAATCTCTCAGACTGGAGTCGTGGCTCCATGGTGTGCAGCATTTGCCTAGTGTGTGTGAGGCACTGGGTTCGAATGTTAGCACCACATAAATAAATAAAATAAAGGTTCATCGACAACTAAAGAAAAAATTTTAAAAAAAAGAAAGAAAGAAAGAAACCTCTCCTGTCTGAAAGTTACTGTAGCATATTTAGAATGTTTACTGGTTATGATACCAGCAGGCTCAGTCAATAAGATATACATGTGCATAATTTTTGTAACTGAAGTCTGCATCCATTTTACAGGAACATAGTATAACCAAGTGGGGACTAGCATGGGAGAGTTTTAAAATTACTTTTCATTACTAATACTTTAGTCACTGGATACCATTAGAGTATTTTTTATAAAAGGAAAATTCTATCAGAATATAAGTTCCATCAGAGTTGAAACTGGGTTGTTTACTTTCTTAGCACTTAGAGTTAAGCCTAAATAAAATAAGTTCTTAATAAACAAACATCTGCTTGGAATGATGAAGGAGGGATATTCCAGATAACTGAAGATGCTCTGTAGAGAGTATGCACTCACTTTCTAAACTATCGTAAAGAATTTTTTATAGAAACCTTTCTCAGTTGCATTAAGCTTTATAAATTATAAATACATATAGTATCTTTTTGTTATAAGATACTGCATTTGACAAAAATTGGAAATTGAGGTAAACCACTCATTTTTATACCTATCTTTTTACTATGCACATGTGACTGTAGTTTTGGGGTATTTTTTTTTTTTAAAACTGATACTGGCCTGAAGTATATATAACATTCCATGCCATTAAAATATTCTTATTAAACTGTTAGTATCTTTGGGTTCCTCTCAGTGTAAAATGCAGATGTTTCTTTTTAAACACATGAATTTGTTTAAAGCAAACACTGGGCCACTGTGGCAAGTCTGGGAGACATCTGAGAGGTACCATCCCTCAAAAATAGGCTCCTCTTAATTTGAAACTGCTATAATACTATTTTTGGTGACATACCACCATTTTCAGAAATAAATGTTTGCATGAAGAAAAACACACAGTCTGTAATTCAATTTCTTGGAGGCTTCAGAGTAAAAATTGATAAATAAAATCCATATGAAGAAAGACTTTTTGAAGTCTTCAAAGTATAAAGGTCTTGTCACATAACCATCACTACAATCAAGATGGAAAAGAGTCACATCACTGAAAAGTATTCCCTCTTGCTGTGTAGTCCTACTAACTGATGTGTTTTTTGTCATATAACTTTTGTGAGTGAAAACAGTATGTAGTCTCCTGTAACTGGCTACTTCCACTAAACATAATACCTTCAAGATGCATCCCAATTGTTTTTTGTATGAATGGTGTGTTCCTTTTGGTTGCTGAATAGTATCCACCTGTATAGAGATAACTGTTGTTTACCCATTTACCAATGGACAGACAATACAGTTGTTTCCAGACTTGGGTAATTATGAATATATGCACAGTATATATTTTTGTAGAGTCTTTTGTGTAAACATAATTTTTTATTACCCCAGGGTAAATACTTGGGAGTAGGACTTTTAGAACTGTCTTACTGTTTTCCAGAGTGTGCTGTATCATTTTGCACTCCTACCAGTAATGAATGAGAGAGTTCAAGGCTGCTTCTTCACCAATACTTGGTATTACCAGCAGCTTTTCTTAGCTATTCTAGTGTGTATCTCACTGTGGTTTTAATTTGCATTCCATAATAACTAATAATGTTGAGCATCTTTTCATGTTTCCACTAGTGTCCTCTCTGGCAAAGTTTATGTTCAAAGCTTTTTGCCCACTTTTAATTTGAATCATTTTCCAACTTGACTGAGAATGAGTTTTTTTCTTATAGTGCTTAAGGATTGAACCCAGGCCCTTGTGCATACCAGGCAAGTTCTCTACCACTGAACTACAACCCTGACCCCTTGAGAGTTCTTTATATAACCCCCTTTTTTAAATTTTTTGTTCTATTTAGTTATATATGACAGCAGAATACATTTTGATTCATTGTACACAAATGGAGTACAACTTTTCATTTCTCTAATTGTACACGATGTAGTCAGACCATTCATGTAATCATTCGTGTACATAGGGTATTGATATTTGTCTCATTCTGCCATCTTTCCTCCCCCTCCCCCTCATTTCCCTCTACACAGTTCAACGTTAGAATATACCCTTTGTAGGTTATGTGATTTGCAAATATTTTCTCCCAACATGTAGTTCCCAAGCTAGTTTTTTTTATTATGATAAGCCTAATTTATTTTTGCTTCTGAACTCATTTCCTACCCTCAAATCATGAAGATTCTCTCCTGTTTTCTTCTAAAACTTTGTATGTATATACTCAACTATGTATGCATATGCAAATTATGCATACCAAATAAGGAGGAAATACTCAAGACAGTTACAGCCTTTGGTTCTGTAACTGGTCACATTGTCATATGACTACCTTCTTCCAGTTCCCATTCTGTGTTCCCTTTCCTTCCACAAACTAGAGCTGGTCATGATTCTTTACTGGTTACCAGACTTGAGCCTTTTTTCCTGATAGCCCTGAACCATTACAATCCTGCATTGGTTTTGGTTTACTGTTTTTCTAGATAGAAGGAGTTCTACTGGCTTCCACCTTGGCTTTTCCCACCATCATAGCCTTCACTCTATAAGGATCCAATGTGGGAGTTCTGCCAGTTGCTGTGTATACCTACTCCAATTATGCATTGAAATAACCACAAGATGGGTTTATCTACTGTGAGACAGATCTTGAGCTAAAGCTCATTTGTCAGCAGACCTTCATAAGCCCTGACCAGAGGTAGGGGCACAGTAACATTTTGGGTCTCCTGAAGTTAGTAAGTTCAGGACTAGTGTCCAATAGTCCCCCAAAGGTCTGATTGTTTGCTTTTCTCTAAAGCACAGTTACCCTGGTAAATGGCCATAGGTAAAGGGTTATGGAAAATAGTATTGCTATAAGACAGCACCCCAAGGAAAACAGACAGTGTGACTTTTTTGGAGGAGGAAGGGGAAATTAGCCAAACATTAAACCTCTCCCAGTACATCCTTTCCCAATAACAATGGGTCCTGAATGCTGGGCTCTGGACGAGGGGGAACCTATTGCAAATTAGTCTTAAATGGAGGCACAGTAAATATTGAAACTCTGGGAAATAATGAATCCCAGAGAAAAAAGCAGTGGGCAAGATTTGAGTACTCATCCCATGGGATCTAGACTCCTATCTCTCTAGATGACAATGAGTTTTAACCTGCACAACTAGCCCGACTGTCCAAACTGCACTTCGCAGTCTCCAATGAAACTAAAACCCAGACTCCTGTAACACGGGGGCCATCTCCATACCCAGAAAATGAGCCCTCTGGTGCCTGATGGATGAACCTTGCTGCAGAATAAAGGAAAATTTGCTAATCCGAGGTTCTCTTCCCATCTCCTACCTCTGTCATTTGTGGACCATGAGATAATAGGTCCCCCTGGGAAAGACAGATTTAACAGTATAGACTTGACATCTGCTATGGCCTGAATGTAGATGTCCCCTCAAAATTAATATGTTAAGATCTAAATTCCAATGCACTAGTAGTAAGAGGTAGGGACTTTAAGAAGCAATTAAGTCATGAAGGTAGCACCTTCATGAATGGGATTAGAACCCTTATAAAAGAAGTAGAAGGGAGCTGACCTTCCCCCTCACCATGTGAGTGTGCAGCAAGAGGAGCAGCTATGAAGTAGAGAGTGAGCCTTTACCAGATGCTAAATTTTCTGGGACCTTAATCATGGGTTTCTATTATTCATAAATTACTCAATCTGAAATATTTTGCTATATTAGCAGGAACAGACTGATGCAGTCTCCCTTCAGTCAAAGGGTATTGGGGTCTAAATGGAAGCTCAAGTTTGGGAATTGAATACTTGTGACTCTTTGTTTTTATTCAGGTTGTACTTTTGTTTGCTTGACCTAGAGCATTTCTGCTTAGATCAAGAAAGAATTTAATAAGCTTCCTATTTCACCTCTAGGGATGGGACACAATGATCAACTAGGCAATACCGTAAGTCTGCATGAGTCACACTGTTCTGATCACTGCTTTGACTGTTTGTTACAGTGACCATGCCTACCTTGCCTTTGGCAGTTAAGTACTGCCACTTGTTCTGTTGATAGCCCAGGATCCAATTACTGTCATTGTATTTGGGCTTTCCAACTCAATGACTGCAGTTTCCAACATCAAGTCTGACTTAAGGAGAATAGCAATCACAGAACTCTTCAAGGATGACAAGGCTCTTCTCACAAATTTTCAGTCACAGGGAATCATGTCTTCTAGACCTTCTGTGTGGGGATGGGTAGGTCTTAAACAACACATCTACTCTAACATCCAAATCTCCCTAAGCCTTTGAATCCCTTCTTTTACATTAAACCATAACATGTCTAGCATTTTCAACTAACTCTCCCAAGCTGCAATATTACATGCAGAATCTCCACCAAGTGAGCACAAATTCAACTTATCTAACTCTGTTTCTTCCATCACTATCCCGCAGTCTTAGTATCTATTCCTATGCACATTTCCTGATTGTAAAATTAGAAAGCTCCAGTAGTTCTTTTGAATTGTAGTTTACCCCCTTCCTTTAGGGGCCCGCTAGACCTGAATTTATTTATAGGTCTAGAAGCAAATAGGAATAGTGGAGGTGGGTCCTGAGGAGACAGCACTGTCTTGTATGCAGCCACCTCAGGGGCTGACATTATTACATTTTCCTCATGCAATGTATGGCCGGTGCCCCCAAACGAGGGTAGGGAAGCCTATTCTATTGGCAAAGGAGACTCATCAGAATTTAGGACTTAATGTTCCCAGCTTCATCAGAATCTTCCCACACATCCATTTCCATTCCAATTGTCAAGACCCCATTCCTTCCCAACCAATGTCCTAACCTTAACAGTAGACACCCATGCTGTAAGCTGAGTTTAACTTCATTAAATTCAGCCATTCACTGGATAAGATTCTGAGTTTGATTTTCAGCAATCTTAGTCCTATGCTGCAGGAATTAAGGGTCTGCAGGAGGGAAAATGAGATTTTCATATTATTTGTATGACACGATCTGAGGATTTGAATCTGAGCTTATTCATCTTTTCATTTCCCCCATTTTGTCCAGTGACAATTGAAGAAATCAGCTGATCTCTTTATATTCATTAGTTTTAAAAAATATTTCAAAGTAATAGTATACATGTGTAATCCAGATCCTTGCTTTTTACAAGTAATGAATTAGGAATATCCAAGTGATGTTTTGTGTATTTCTATAGCTAGATCATGCCATGGACTATCAGTGTTCTCTTGCTACTGGAAATAGTTATTATAGTATACCTAATCACATTAGAGACAATTTTAGAAACCCCAGAGCCTATTCAGAAAACTCATTCTCAACATTCTGTTCCTTTAGACCCATTCTTGGGTGTGCCTACCTTGCCTGGATCACAGTTCTACCTGTCAGAAAAGAAGGTGTCTGGGCCTACAGGGGATTGGGAAATAGGAAATGAATTAAGGAATAAAGGGAGTTTCTTGCACTCTGGGTTTTAGAAGGAGCCTTTTTCATGCTCTCCAGCCAGACCTGAAGGCTTCTTCCAAGCTGTTTGCACCAGTATCCATGTTCAGGTTCAGACTGCCATGAGCACAGGCTGGGAGATCTCAGGGAAGGGAAAAGGGTAAAACTTAATGGCCGCTCTGTGATAATTTGGATTATGGTCTTTTAAAATACCTGCCATTATTTGATGTTAAAAGTCTTCCAATAGTTTCTCCATGCTTACTGGCCTATTTCTATAATAGCATTTAGTGAAAACTGCAAGGTGAAATGTGCTTAGTCTGTTTCCCCTAAACTGAAATTCTCCTCATTTAGTTTCATCAAAATGAATACCTATGAATGAGATCCTTTGGTCATTTAAAAATGTTTATTTAAATAAATAAAGATTCATATGAAGTTGCAAATAAATGTGTAGCAAGGTTCTTGTGCCCTTTTCCCAGCTTTCCCTAATGCTAACATCTGACATAACTAAATAGGAAAATCAAGAAATTGACATTGGTACAACCCCCAGAGTTTATTCAGATTTAATGAGTTAGTGCTGTACTCATTTTTGTGTATACATGAATAATTCTATATAGTCTTATGTGTATAGTTTGGTGTACCTACCACCATAATCATGATACATTTATCACCAGAAGGTTTCTTCACATCATTTTATAGCCACATGACCCTCACCTCCACCTTCTTTAACCCCTAGAATATACTAATCTACTTTCCAGCTGAATAATTATGCTATTTTACAAGTATTCTATATGTGGAATCACGTACTATGTATTCTTCTAAAATTGACTTTTTTCACAGCATAATTTCCTTCAGCTTTGCTGCTGTATATATCATTAGTTCCTTTTATTAATTTGGGGTAATGCCCATAATATGGATATACTACTGTTTGACTATTTGCCATTGAATGACACCTCAGTAATTTCCAGTTTTTCAAGGCTACAAATAAAGGTGCTTTGAACATTTGCATATAAGATTCTGTGTAAAAGTAAGTTTTCACTTCTCTGGTATAAATACCTAAGGTTGTATTTTCTAGGTCATTCAATAAGCCCAATTTTAGTTTTACAAGGAGCCACCAAACCTTCTCCAGAATGGCTTACCATTTTACATTCTCAAGAGCAATGTGTGAGTGCTGCAGTTTCTCTGCATACTTGCCAGAATTTGATGTTATCACTTTTTTAAAGTCTTTCTAATAGATGTGTAGTAATATCTCACAGTGGTTTTAAATTGCATTTTCCTAATGCCTAATGATGTTGAACATTCTTTCATGTGTTTATTTGCCATATGAATATCCTCTTTGGCCAAGTATCTGTTCATGTCTTTTATACATGTTTAAGTTGGAATTCTTATTTAATGTTGTTATGAGAGTTCTGTATTCTAGAGATAAGTTCTCCATCAGATATGTGATTTGTAGCTATTTTCTCTCATCTATAATTTTTCTTTTCATCATCCTAACAGGATCTTTGGCCGAGCAAAAAAAAAATTTTAATAAAACCCAATGTATTGATTTTTCCTTCAATGAGTTTTACTATAGATGCAAAGTCTAAGAACTCTGCCTAGCTCCTGGTCTTGAAAGATTTTGTCCTGTTTTTTTTTTGTTTTTTTTTTTTTTTTGTTTTGTCTTGTTTTGTTGTTTTGTTTTGTTTTTTCCTGAATGTATACTTATAACATTTAAATCCATAACCCTTGAATTAAATATAAAATGTGAAGATTAGGTCAGGGTTTGTCTTTTCCCTGTGCAGTGTGAGTTTTTGAGCAGTACTTGTTGAAAAGCCTCTTTTCTACTGATTTGCTGTTGCCTTTTTGTAAAAAATTTAGCATATTTCCTTGTCTCTTTCTGTGTTCTCTGCTTTGTACCATTGATCAATGTGTCTATCACTACCCCGGTGCTACACTGAATTGATTACTATATGGAGTAAGCTTTTAATATTGGCTAGAGTGAGTCTGTTTTGTTTTTTTTTTTTTAACAGCAGGAGTCGGAACCATCTTTTTTCACCAGCCCGCGGCCCCCAGCTGGCAGGATGAGAGCAGACTGCAAGTCTACACTCCTCGACCCCCTCCAAGGGCTAGAGTACACCTTAATAGTCCAAAACCACATTGTCATCAGTGGCTGTTGCTATGATTCAGAACCACGAACAAACATCATGAGATCTAGAATCATAAGCGGAAGGGGAAGTGGGTCAAAATAACCCTAGTTGAGTACAAGTTAAAGAATGGTTACTAATGTCTGGACAATCATTCTCTGACAGGGTACACTGCCCAAGAAAAATGGGAACCAAAAAGAGGACAATTTTACATTGTATAATAACAAAAACATGTGCATTTCCAAGCAAGGTGTGCTAAGCAGGATCAGGATGGCAGAGGCAGAGTTTCCTCATGGGAGTCGCATTTTTTACATGACAAGGAGTCTCAGGGTAAAATGGAGTCTGGTCATTGCCCATAAAACCTGACCCATAAGTCTGCCAGCAGCTGGCGGGTGGACTCAGCTGGCTCCAGCCTGGACTGCTAGACCGCCTGCGGAGTTTGGCCTTACCACACTTCCACAGTCACGTGAGCAGATGCCCAACAACGGACCTCTCTGGCATACACTGGGCACACACATCCAGTTGGCTCCATTTCTCTGGGGCGCCCGACTAATTCACAACGCTAATGAAAACTGGCCTCTGCGTCCACACCTTCACGCATAGAGCAGCCCATTCCCATCCCTTTGAAAACCAGGAGCAGAGCTTGGGGCTGTGGAAGCCCAGGAGGGGACAATGCAGATCCATCCGCAGGTCTAACTGAAACAGAGGTGCAGATAGAAACCCCGTGGGGTGATTTTGCCTCCCACCAGGGGCCTTTGGCAATGTCTGAAGACAGTTTGGAGTGTGGTGACTGAGGAGGGTTTTACAGGGGTCTGGGAGCCGAAGTCAGGGACGCTGCTCAACCTCCCGGCATGCACAGGACAGTCCTGCGACTGACTTGTGCACGTGAGACATCCCAGGGCCAAGGTCGAGAGACTCTGGGTTTGGAACCATCATGGAAATCAACTTGTGTCATACAAGGACGATTGTACCCACATCAGAAAGGAGCCCTCCAGAGGCCACGGGAACCTGTTTGAGGGAGCACAAGAGCAGGCCTGGGGGGCAGGGGCAGTTTGGGGAAAGGCATTACGCATGTCTTTCAGAGGTCAGCCCTAACCTGGAAGCAGAGCAGACAGACAGCACAGGGCACCTGACTCTCTAGCTAAATATGGGAATCTGAGAGCAGTTCAGCGTGAGGCCAGTGCAGCTTGGCTGCCTCAGATGCACTAGCGAGTGGTCTGCTACCAGCAAGAGGCTGAAAAGAGGCCAACAGCAGATCCACCCAATAGCGTGAGTGCAGGGCAGATCCTGGGCGGCACAGACTGAGACAGAAATGGACTTTACAGCGAGTGCCCTTGGGCGTCGCTGAAGACTGTCGTCCCTTCTTTCATTTTTTTAATCCTTCCTTCAGCAAAAAGTTTAGTGCTGTATTAGTTGCCTGCGGCTGTGTAACAAATCACCATAAACGTGGTGGTTCAGACAACATGAATGTGTATCTGATGGTGCAGGAGGCAGGAACCCACAACAAGCCGCCCTGGCGCTGGAAGTGCTTCCTTCTCGAGCTCTGGGTAGGGTCTGCTTCCTCGTTTTCTGGCCACCAGAGTCTCTTTGCATTTCTTGGCTCTTGGATCCTTCTCATGTCACATCTCTTTCTCCCACTATTTAAAAAAATTTTTAAATTTTTATTTTTACTTTTACAGACTGCATTTTGATTCATTGTACACAAATGGGGTACAACTTTTCATTTCTATGGTTGTGCACAATGTAGATTCACACTATTCATGTAATCATACATGTACATAGGGTAATAATGTCTCAGTCTACTATTTTTCCTTCCCCAACCCCTCCTACCCCATTTTCCTCTACACCATTCAAAGTTCCTTCATTCTTCTCTTTGCTCCCCCTGCCACTACCCCACCCCCTCCGTTATGTATCATCATCCACTTATCAGAGAAAACATTCAGCTTTTGGTTCTTTGATTTGACTTATTTCACTTAGCATGATATTCTACAACTCCATTTCCAGCAAATGCCATAATTTTTCTTCTTTATGGCTGAGTAATATTCCATTGTGTATATATATATACCACAGTTTCTTTATCCATTCATCAATTGAGGGGCTATCCATTCCACAATCTAGCTATTGTGAATTGAGCAGCTGTGAACATTGATGTGGCTGCATCACTGTAATATGCTGATTTTAAGTCCTTTGGGTATAAACTGAGGAGTGGAATAGCTGGGTCAAGTTTTTGAGGAATCTCCATACTGCTTTTCAGAGTGGTTGCACCAATTTGCAACTCTACCAGCAATGTACGAGTGTGCCTTTTCCCCCACATCCACACCAACACTTATTATTGCTTGCATTCTTGATAATAGCCATTCTAATTGAAATTAGATGAAATCTTAGGGTGGTTTTAATTTGCATTTCTCTAATTACTAGAGATGATAATCACTTTTTCATGTATTTATCGATCACCTGTGTATCTTCTTCTGTGAAGTGTCTGCCCAGTTTCTTAGTTCATTTATTGATTGGGTTCTTTGTATTTTTGGTGTAAAGTTTTTTGAGTTCTTTATAAATTTTGGAGATTAGTGCTTTGTCTGAAGTGTGTGTGGAAAAAATTTTCTCCCACTCTGTAGGCTCTCTAGTCACATTGTTGATTGTTTCCCTTGCTGAGAAAAAGCTTTTTAGTTTGAATCCATTCCACTTATTGATTCTTGCTTTTATTTCTTGCACTTTGGGGGTCTTGTTAAGGAAGTCTGGTCCTAAACCAACATGATGAAAATTTGGGTCTACTTTTTCTTCTATTTGGTGAAGGGGGATAGAGTGATTCTTTCCATTTAATTATTATTGTTCAAAATTGTTTAGGCTATACTAGTGCCATTCCCTTTTACCAAAAATTTTAGAAAAATTATATATATATATATATGTGTGTGTGTGTGTGTGTGTGTGTACAAAAATTGTTTTGGCTATATCAGTGCCATTCCCTTTTACCAAAAATTTTAAAAAATTTAACACACATACACATATATATATATATGATATATGTATATATAATACAAAAAATAATGTTGAAATTTAGATAGGAATTGTGTTAAATCTACAACTTGGGGTAGACTAACATCTATGGAGAATATTCACATCTCTATATATGGTCTGTCTCTACATTTAAGTAGATAGTCTTTGATTTCCTTCATCAGAATTTTATAATTTCCACTCTACTATTAAATAATTTGTGGAATATTTATGGTTTAAATGTAAGGGGTCCCCCAAAAGTTCATGTGTGAGATAATGCAAAAAGGCTTAGAGGTGAAAAGATTGAGTTATGAGAGCCTTAACCCAATCAGTGAATTAATCCCCTAAGAGGAATTAACTGGTTGGTAACTTAAGGCAGGTAGGATGTGGTTGGAGGAGGTATGTCATTAGAGGCTTGCCTTTGGGGTATTTATTTTACATCTGGCAGTGGAGTCTCTCTACTTCCTGGTACCATGTTCCCAGTTGCTTTCCTTTACCACACTCTTCCGCCATGATGTTATGCCTCACCTTGAACCCTGAGGAATGGAGATAGCTGTCTATGTACTGAGACCTCTGAAACTGTGAACCTCCAAATAAACTTTTCCTCTGCTAATTTTCACTGCTGTTTTAGTCAGCAGTAAAAAAGCTGACTAAAACAGATTTATGCCTATTTCTTGTTCTGGAGCACTTGTAAATAGTATTGCTATTTTTATTTTAGTTTCATTTATTCATTGTTAGTACATCGAAGTACAATTTGTATGTTGATCTTGTATACTGTGGCCTTGATGTTCTCACTGATTAGATCAAGAATGTTTTTTATACAGTCCTTTGATTTTTTTGTCCCACCCCCAGATGATATGACTTATGCAAATGTACAGGGTTTTTTTCTTTCTTTTCAATTTACACATTTAAAAAATTTTCCTTGCCAGGCACAGTAGTGCATGCCTGCAATCCTAGCAATTCTGAAGGCTGAGACAGGAGGAATTGCAAGTTTGAGGTCAGCCTCAGCAATTTAGTGAGGCCCTAAGCAACTTAGTGAGACTCTGTCTCAAAATAAAAAATAAAAAAAGGGGCTGAAGATGTGGCTAAGTGATTTAGCACTCCTGGGTTCAATCTCCAGTACAAATAAATAAATAAAATGCAATTTCTCCTTTCCTTACCTTATTGCACTGGCTAGGACTTGTAGTGCTACGTGGAATAAAAGTGATGAAAAGGTTCTTGAGGGGAAAATATTCGAATTTTCACCATTAAGTATGACTTTAGTTATAGGCTTTATAGACACTTTTTACAAAGTTGAGGAAATTTTTCCCTATTATAAGTGTGCTAAGAATGTACATCATGAATAGGTATTGAATTCTGTCAAAACTTGTTCCTAGGTCAATTTATATGATCATATGATTTTCATCTTTAGCCTTTTATGTGATAGATCACATTTTCAAATATTGAAACAGCCTTGCCTAACTTGAGTAAAACTTCTCTTGATTGTAATCTATTATTCTTTTTCTACATGGTTGAATTTGATTTGCTAATATTTTCTTGAGGATTTTGCATCTACGTTTATGAGCAATATTTGTGTGTAGTGTTCATTCTTCCCTTCCTTCCTCCCTTCCTTATCTTCTGTGTTGTCTTTGTCCTGTTTCATATTAGTACAATTCTGGGCTTATAAAAATAGTCAGGAAGTGTTCTCTCCTCTGCTATTTTCTGGAAGAGATGGCATAAAGCCAGAGTTAATTGTTCTTTAAATATTTGATAATTTCTCCAGTGAAACTACCTGGGCGTATATATTTCATATCGAGGGACTTTTAATTACAAATCCTATTCATATAGTGACTATATGACTATTCAGGTTATATATTTCCTCTTTTCTGAGCTCTGGTAATTTGTGATTTTCAGGTAATTGATTCATTTTTTCCCCTAGGTTGTCAAATTTATGAGAATAATTGTTAATAATATTCCTTTTTTCTTCATGGCTACAGCATCTTTTGTAACATTCTCTGTATTGTTCCTGATATTAATGATTTGTGTGTTCCCTCTTGTTGTCTTTGTCAATCTTGGTAGAAGTTTATCACTTTTGTGAATGAATTATACCCTGGAGTGTGTGCCATGATATCTGGGCAGGTTGGCTGGCGGCACCTGAATACTCCCTCCTCCTTACTGCAAGGGAAAGTCAAATCACAACACAAATTGGCAACCTCTGGTCAGAGACCTCACCCAGGTTAGAAGGATAGGGAAGTGTCTTGGGGACCAGGTAGCTCCTGGAGATAGCAAAGAGGACCCAGGTTTTTTGCCCTAAGCTCTGCCCAGAGTAGCCACCTGCCTTAAAATCTATTTGGAAGGTATCAACCTGGTTCTAAGGCTCTCTACCAAGTATATTCAGCTTTCATATCTGTAGGTTTCACATTCCAGAAGTCAACCAACCATGAACCAAAAATATTTTTTAAAATTTCATTTGTATTGAAACTGTGCTGCAGGCCACCATCCATGACCAGCAAATACAACCAGGCTTGGTAGAGCTATCAGACATGGAAATTGGCTCTCAGGAACTGGCAATCATGAGAGTGGGATAGCTGGATCAAATGGTTCCATTCTAAGTTTTCTGAGGAATCTCCATACTGCTTTCCAGGTGGTTGCACCAATTTTCATTCCCATAAGCAATGTATGAGTGTACCATTTCCCCACATCCTCACCAACATTTATTGTTGTTTGTATTCTTGATAATTGCCTTTTGAACTGGGGTGAGAAGAAATGTTAGAATAGCTTTGATTTTTATTTCTCTAATTTCTAGAGATGTTGAACATTTTTTCATATATTTGTTGGTCAATTGTATTTCTTCTTCTGTGAAGTGTCTGTTCAGTTCCTTAGCCCATTCATTGATTGGGTTATTTGTTTATTTATTTTTTGGTGTTACGTTTTTTGAGTTCTTTATATATCCTGGAGATTAATGCTCTATCTGAGGTGCATGTGGTAAAGAGTTCCTACCATTCTGTAGGCTCTCTCTTCGCGTTATTGTTTCCTTTGCTGAGAAGAAGATTTTAGTTTGAATCCATCCCACTTATTGATTCTTGATTTTACTTCTTGTGCTTTAGGTATCTTGTTAAGGAAGTCAGATCTTAAACCCTCATGGTGAAGATTTGGGCCTACTTTTTCTTCTATTATGTGCAGGGTCTCTGTTCTAATGCCTAAGTCTCTGATCCACTTTGAGTTGAGTTTTATGTAGGGTGAGAGATAGAGATTTAATTTCATTTGTTACATATGGATTTCCAGGTTTC
The DNA here is from genome assembly GCF_902686455.1 of Sciurus vulgaris. Classification (NCBI taxonomy): domain Eukaryota; kingdom Metazoa; phylum Chordata; class Mammalia; order Rodentia; family Sciuridae; genus Sciurus; species Sciurus vulgaris. The sequence continues at coordinate 94,749,365 of NC_136464.1, read as the reverse complement.
CCGGCACCATTTGTTGAGGAGGCTATCTTTCCTCCAATGTATATTTTTGGCACCTTTGTCTAGTATGAGATGACCATATTTATGTGGATTTGTCTCTGTGTCTTCTATTTTGTACTATGGGGCACCATCAAAGGTCAGAAAAAAATAAAAACAGGCTTGGTTGAGCTATCAGACATGGAAATCTGGCTCTCAGGAACCAATCATGAGACATTGTCCAGATCGCCTGGAGTTTGTGGTTTCCATGCAGTGATTTACCACTGGAATTTGCAGGTCCTGCTGGGATGACCCACTAGAGCAAAATGGCTTGCCTAACTCCTCCCCATCCTGTTTCTCACAGTAGAAGCTCCTCCAGGTCCCTCTTTGATCTGTGCTGCTATAAATAAAAGAAACATGGGCTCCTCCATTTTGTTAGAGCCAGACCTTTTAGCATGGCTCAACCAGTCACAACACCTGATTCAAAAGGCAATTGTCTCCTGTGTTTTTTTTCTATTAAATAAATTTATTAGCAATTAATTTACAGTCATCCCTCCAACAGGAACCCTTTCCCTTGCCCAGGTGAAATGAGCAGAGAGATTGTACCATTGGTCTACATGTCTATTTTGGTGCCAATACCAGGCCATTTTTGGTACTACTGCTCTGTAGTATAGTTTAAGGTCTGGTAGAGTGATGCCTCCTGATTTACTCTTCATGCTAAGGATTGCCTTGGCATTTCTGGGTCTCTTATTTTTCCAAATGAATTCCATGATTGCTTTTTCTAGTTCTATGAAGAATGTCATTGGAATTTTAATAGGAATTGCATTAAATCTGTATAACACTTTTGGTAGTATGACCATTTTGACAATATTAATTTTACCTATCCAGGAGCATGGAAGGTCTTTCCATGTTCCAAGGTCTTCTTCAACTTCTTTCCTTAATGTTCTGTAATTTTCATCTTACAGGTCTTTTATCTCTTTTGTGGGATTGATTCTCCCGTATTTTTTCCCAAAAGCTATTGTGAATGGGGTAGTTTTCCTAATTTCTCTTTCAGTAGATTCGTCACCAATGTATAGACACATGTTTGATTTATGGGTGTTGATTTTATAACCTGCTACTTTGCCGAATTCACTTAAGAGTCTTAGAAGTTTTCTGGTGGAATTTTTTGACTCTACTAAATATAGAATCATGTCATCAGCAAATAGTGATAGTTTGAATTCTTTTCCTATTCATATCCCTTTAATTTCTTTCTTTTGTCTGATTGCTCTGGTTAGAATTTCGAGGACTATGTTGAATAGGAGTCGTGAAAGAGGTCATCCCTGTATTGTTCCAGTTTTTAGAGGGAATGTTTTCAGTTTTTCTCCATTTAGAATGATGTTGACCTTGGGTTTGGCTTTCACAGTGTTGAGGTATGTTCCTATTATTCCTTTTTTTTTTTTTTTTCAAGTGTTTTGAATCTAAAGGGGTGCTGTATTTTGTCAAATGCTTTTTCTACATCTATTAAGATGATCATTTGATTCTTATTTTTAAATCTAGTGATGTGATGAGTTACATTTATTGCTTTCCATATGTTGAACCAACCTTGTATCCCTGGGATGAACCCTAATTGATCATGTGCACTATCCTTTTAATAAGTTTTTGTATGTGATTTGCCATAATTTTGTTAAGAATTTTTGCATCTGTGTTCATGAGGGACATATGTTCATGAGGTTTTTTTTTTTTTTTTTTTTTTTCTTGATGTGTCTTTGTCTGGTTTTGGTATCAGGGTGATATTAGCCTGACTAGTTTGAAAGGGCTCCCTCCTTTTCTATCCCAAGGAATACTTTGAGGAGTATTGGTAGTAGTTCTTGTTTGAAGGTCTTATAGAACTCAGCTGAGAATCCATCTGGTCCTGAACTTTTCTTCATTGGTAGGCTTTTGATGGAATTTTCTATTTCATTACTTGTAATTGATCAAGTATGTCCTCCTGATTCAGTTTGGGTAGGTCATATGTCTCTAGAAATTTGTCAGTGACCTCAAGGTTTTCCATTCTATTGGAGTATAAATTTTCAAAATAGTTTCTAATTACCTTCTGCATTTTAGTCATGTCTGTTGTGATATTTCCTTTTTCATCATTAATTTTAGTAATTTAAGTTTTCTCTCTTTTTCTCTTTGTTAGCATGGCTAGAGGTTTATCAATTTTATTTATTTTTTTCAAATAACCTACATTTTGTTTTGTCTATTTTTTCAATTGTTTCTTTTGTTTCAATTTAATTAATTTCAGCTCCGATTTTAATTATTTCCTGTCTTCTACTTTTTTTTGGTGTTGATTTGTTCTTCTTTTTCTAGGGCTTTGAGTTGTAATGTTAGGTCACTTATTTGATTTTTTATTCTTTTAATGTATGAGCTCAATGCAGTGAACACTTAGTGGAAACACTAAGCACTGCATTCATGTTGTCCCAGAGATTTTGGTATGTTGTAACAGTGTTCTCATTTACTTCTAAGTATTTTTTTAGTTCATCTCTGATTTCTTCTGTTATCCATACATCACTCAATAGAGTAATATTTAGTCTCCAGGTGTTATGACAGTTTCTATTTTTTATTCTATCATTGATTTCTAATTTTATTCCATTAAGATCTGATAGGATGCAGGGTATTATCTCTATTTTTTTATATTTGCTAAGAGTTGCTTTATGGCACAAGATATGGTCTATTTTAGAGAAGGATCCATGTGCTGCTGAGAAAAAAGTATATTCACTGGTTAATGGATAAAATATTCTATATATGTATGTTAAGTCTAAATTATTGATTGTATTATTTTGGTCTAGAGTTTCTTTGTTTAGTTTTTGTTTGGAAGATCTATCCTACATTTTGTTTTGTCTATTTTTTCAATTGTTTCTTTTGTTTCAATTTTTTCTTTTTGTTTCAATTGTTTCTTTTTGTTTCAATTCAGTAGTGAGAGAGGTATGCTAAAGTCACCCAGTATTATTGTGTTGTGTCTGTTTGATTCTTGAAGTTGAGAAGGGTTTGTTTGATGTATGTAGATGCTCCATTGTTTGGGACATAAATATTTATGATTGTTAAGTCTTGTTGATGTATGATTCCCTTAAGCAGCATGAAATGTCCTTCTTTGTCCCTTCTGATTAACTTTGACTCGAAGTCCACTTTATCTGATATGAGAATAGAAACTCCTGTTTGTGTATGCAGTCCATGTGCATGACATGTTTTTTCCCATCCTTCCACCTTCAGTCTGTGAGTGTCTCTTGGAGAGAAGAGCATATTGTTGGTCTTGTTTTTTAATCCAATCTGCCATTCTATGTCTTTTGGTTGATGAGTTTAGGCCATTAACATTTAAGGTTATTATTGAGATACGATTTGTGTTCCCAATCATTTTGTTTTATTTCTGGTTAATTTGACTTAGTTTCTCCTTTGATTGATTATTCCTTTAGCATTGTTACTCTCTTTGCTGGTTTTCACTTTTTTTCTCACTTTTCATCCTCATGAAATATTTTGTTGAGAATGTTCTGTAGTTCAGTCTTTCTAGTTGTGAATTCTTTTAAATTTTGTTTATCATGGAAAGTTTTTATTTCATCTTCAAATCTGAAACTTAATTTTGCCAGATATAAAATTCTTGGTTAGCATCTATTTTCTTCCGGAGCTTGAAATATATTATTGTTGAGCCTCCTAGCTTTGACAGTCTGGGTTGAGAAATCAGTTGAGATTTGACTTGGTTTCCTATAAGTAATTCAATTTTTTTCTCTTGTGTTAGTCATTCATGTTATAATATGTCTTGGTGTGGGTCTGCTGTAATTTTGTACATTTGGGGTTCTGTAAGCCTCTTGTATTTGATTTTCCATTTCATTCTTTAGACTTGGGAAATTTTCTGATATTATATCATTGAAAAGATTGTTCATTCCTCTGCTCCTTCATCTATCCCGATAACTCTTATATTTGGCCTTTTCATGTTACCCATAATTCTTGGATGTTCTTTTCATGGATTTTTACCATCTTCTCTGCGTGGTCAACTTTGTTTTCAAGATTATATATTTTGTCTTTGTTGCCTGAGGTTTTGTCTTCCAAGCAGTCTAGTCTGTTGATGATGCTTTCTATTGAATTTATAATTTGGTTTATTTATTCCTTCACTTTGAGGATATCTGGGTTTTTTTCCCTACGATCTCTCTTTATAGAAATGATCTTTCACTTCCTGTGTTTTTTCTTTTATTTTTCTCCTTATACTATCCATTACTTCATAGATCAGTTTAACTATGTCCATTCTAAATGCCTCTGACATTTCTTGTAGTGTGTTGTCAGTGGATTCTGTCATTGGAGCAACTTGGTTTGTCTGGGGCACTTTATTCCCTTGATTTTTCATGCTGTTTGTGTTTTCCCATCTAGCAGTGTGGATCTAAGGCAACACATATTCTACCCTGCAGACTTATAGTGTCCCTGAAGGTTTCCAGCACCTTGCCTTCAATGGGGGAGACCAACATCAACAGTATTCAATGCAAACAACACACAACCTCACACCCACTAGATCCTATCAAGACTTCCCATTTTCTTGCAACAGAAATGATGAGTTCAATTACTGTCCATACTACACATAGCAAATTTGATAAAAAGGGTTCACAATTCCAAATATTGGACAAAGAGAGAATAGAAGTGGTGCAGGACATGATGTTCATGAGGGAGGAAGAGAGAAGCCAGAAGCAAATATCTACAGTAAGAGTGGAAGAGGAATTGACATAGACTGACTGTTAGTGGGAGAAAAGATAGAGAATCCAGGAAAACAGACAAGCAAGAGGAAAAATATATATAATAAAAAATTAAAGGCTGGGGAGATAGCTCAGTTGGTAGAGTGCTCGTCTTACAAGCACAGGGCCCTGGGTTTGATCCCCAGCACCGCAAAAAAAAAAAAAAAAAAAAAAAAATTAAAAATATATTAATACACAACAAGGGCTGTGGCTGTGGATCAGTGGTAGAGTGCTTGCCTAGCATGGGTAAGGCACAGGGCTTGGTCCCCAGCACCACATAAAAAAACTAAATATACAAAATAAAGGTATTGTGTTCATCTACAAATAAAAATAAAAGTAAAAATAAAAAAGAATACACACCAAAACTGCAAAATACCATTCATACACCAGTCTTCAACAAACTGATGAATGAAAAATGCCTGACCCCCAAAATAGTAGAGATTCTAGAGAAGAGAAAAAAATGATTTAAAAACAAAACCAAAACACAAACAAACAAAAACTCCATGGAAAACTGAACAGGTGTTCACTTTAGCATTCAAAGTTTTCTGGGTTCTGTCTCTGATTCTTCATGGGATTAATAGGCCCATACCAACCCACAGAGACCCAGTCACTATCCCACCAATCTGGGTTTCAGATACCCCAGGCTTGGCCACATTACAGTCTCAAGATCTCAGTGCTGTTCCAATTTGCAGAGGGACAACCAGAGATTCACTCACATAGAGGAGTGACCCTGAAAAGAAGCAGTGAGACAGCGGTCACCAGCACACCCAACAGGAAGAAACCAGGTGAAGCCAACTCGGCAGGCACTCCCACACTGGACCTCCAGTTCCTGGCCAGTGTCTCCAGAGGTGGCTACACCCTAAGATGGCAGTGGTGGAAAACTTGCTGGCACACTGGCTCCCAAGGTGCTAGCCAGCATCCCAAGATGAAGGTGGCAGTGTGTAATCAAACCTGTAGGCACTCTGGAAGTGGACCTCTGGGTGGTGGCAGCAGCAGGTCAGCAGCAGCGGGTGGCAGGTCATTTGTAGCAGCACCTAGAGAATTGGTGGGAACAGCCCCAGTGGTAGCTGTTGTGAGCATCTTATTGACTAGGAATTGGTTGTTGAGTTGAACTCATTTTATTATGCATCACATGAAGTATCACACATCACTTCAAACCCATTCTAAGCTTAACCTATTTCTCCTAGTGCTGAACCCAGAGCACACTTACTGAGATGTGTCTTAGTTGAGAAGCTGTAGTCGGTTTCCTCATGGGGCATGGCAGGGATCACAGGGGAATGCAGCATCAGGCGTTCTCTTTGATGTCCAGTTCTGTTCTGGTCCTGTTGCTTCAAAGGTTTTGGGACTTACTTCTGGTTGTGGGTTTCCACCCCATGGTTATGCCCATCTGGTGTCCTAGGTATTTCTTGATACGCTGGGCTTAGCCTCAGCCTGCCCATTCAACCACACCCCTGGTGTCCAGTATAGGAGGAGATAGATAAGCATGCTCTAGTCAAACACCAGCTGGTTTAACACCTACTATTTCTATCATGCTCACTGTGGTATCAGTGTCCAGAAAGAAGACCTCTGAGTGACAGTAGGTGTGGCGTAGGCAGCAACTCCCTGTGACAGTAGCAGCAGCATCAGGGGCATCACGTAGGCAACCAGGGAAAAGACCTCCCAATGATGGTGGCAGTGGCATTGAGGGCAGAAGCACAGGGAAGAGCCTGGCCTGGGGAAAAGACCTCTGGGCACCGACAGCTGTGTGGAGAAAAGACCAAGTTGGGGACAGAGGTATCGGTGGCAGTGGCATAGGCCACAGCTGCGTCCAGGAAAAAGACCTCCGGGAGGTGGCAGGCAGTCTGTGGCAGTGGCATCTGCAGCAGCAGATTCTTCCCAGTTGATTCTTAACAAATAAGAAAATGGTCAATTTTGATGTTTTGGTCTTAAACACCTGACAGAAGAGTATAATCAAAGCACAGTTATACATGGATATTTAAAAGAAAAGAATGGTTCTTTTATTGTGAATTTGTATATTTGGAGTCCTATATGCCTCTTTGTACTTAAATTTCCATCTTAAGGTTTGGAGATTTTTCTGATAGTATTTCATTGAAAAGATTGTGCATCCCTTTGGTTTGCATTTCAGAGCCTTCATCTATCTCAAAGAATCTTAAATTTGGCCTTTATATGTTATCCCAGATTTCTTGAATATTGTTCATGGTCTCTTCATATCTTTTATTTATGTTCAGCTTTATTTTCAAGATCATATACTTTGTTTTTGAGGTCTAAAAATGTATCTTTAAAGTGGTCTAACATATTGGTGATGCTTTCTTTCCATTGAATCTTTAATTTGGCTATTGATTCTTTCATTTTGAGGATATTGTTTGGTTCTTTTATATAATCTATTTTTATTTAAGTGACCTTTCACTTACTGTGTTTTCTCTCTGATTTTACTACTTACATCTTCTTTTAGCTCATGGAATATTTTAACTATGAACTTTCTAAATTCCTTCTCTGACATTTCCTCCACTATGATGTCAATGAAGTCTGTCATTGAAGAGTAATGGGCTGTTTGGGATGGTTTGTACCCTTGTTTTTTCATTTTGTTTGTATGTCTACCCATCTATTAGTATAGTTCTCACTTCTTTTAAGTGAAGAACTACTTATTTCTCTTAAGAGTAATAAGTCATGTGTGACCGCTGTTGATCCTAATATCAGCACCACTTTAAGAGATGCTGCTGAGTCCTATTTACTATAATCATTTTAAAACCAAGTCTTATTCTATTTAACCGTACAAGAAACAAAAACTTGTTGCAATAATTCTTCATGGTTCCACAAATTCAAGTATTAACCTATGATACAGTTCTGAAATAGGTCAAAAATTAGTTGTTTTAGTAAACTTACTATAATCTTAAGTGAGGACTAAACAATTGGAGTGATAATAATTGGTCAATAAAGGGAGGGCAACATCTACAAATGCATGACAGCCTCCATCTTGGGAAACTGCAACTGCCATCTTGAGTTACCTCCACTGCTCCCACAGCCATCTTTAGTTGGGGCACCTTCCATCTTGGGACACCTGCTGGAGACTAGAAACCCAATATCAAGGTACCTACAAGTTAACCAGTACTTGCCACCAGCTAGGAACATGGCTGCTTTCATCTAGGGATAACAGACAGAACCTGAAAGTTTGGTTACATCTGAGGTAGTATCCCTGCTAGGTGTGCTAATAGCCACCATCTTGCTGTAGAGGCAGAAAAGAGCCTTGCAAAGGGTTGGAAAGTGGGAAAAGGGTGTGATGGCATCTTGATCCTGGCTTGTCCAGCAAATAGTCTGGCACCCAGCAGGATCCCAGAGACAACTCAGGCAGCACTTGCTGAGACCTGACATCAACCTGGTCCACAACTCCCTCCCCAGTATGGCTCCCAGTGATCATCTGGACCCATTGGATTGGCAATCAACAGTATTCTCCAGCTCCTAAATCCCCAGTCTCCCAAATACCACATAACCACCAACCTGGCCCAGTGATTGCAGCTATTTGGCTGCCTACAGCTCTCAATGCCTTGTCCTGATTTGCCCAATACAGAACAGTTTTCCACATCAGGTGCACAGGTCCTGGCACTCAGCCCTCAGAACCTCTAGGGAGACAGGTTCCTGATTGGGAAGTCAGAATGTGGGGACAGGAGAGATAAAAGTTAGAGACAAAATTAGAGAACAGGAACTGTATGGTTCACAAGTGAGGGTTCCTTCATCACACTAGTGAACCCCAAAGAAGAGTGCAGTCTTCCACTGGGAAAAGGAAATTGCCTTACCCTGCCTCCAGGAGTCCCACTTCCAAGCCTAATCCTCCCACATTAGTAACTGTCATCATCTTGTGGGTGGAGTTACCAGCAAACTCCAGACAATTCCACCTACCAGCAAAGAAGGGAAACAGAGAAGATATTAAACTCCAACAGAAACAATTTTTTCAATTTTCCTTCGACTCTTTTTGTCCTCACTTTTTTTTCTTTTCATTTCCCACTCTCATATCCCCAATATCTTTGGAATCAAGTACTTTTCATACATCAGCCTACTGAGAAATGGGAGGTTTGACTAGCATAGTACAGTTTTGTTGCAGATTATTTTTGTTTACAGGTTTTTTTTTCTTTTTTTTACTTGCTCTCTTTTCCTCTTAATTATCTGTTTCCTCAGGTCTCTTTCTTCTCTCCTGTTAATAACCACCTTCTTTTGATTCCTCTTTCACTTTTCCTATGATCTAGTACCTCTACATTCTCACCTCTTACCCCATTAACATCACATCCTACACTCCTCCCTTATTCTCTCTCTGTCCACCAAAGTGTAGTCCTTATTGCAAACCTATTGTTTATGTTTTATATAATAATCAAACACATCATCTGTTTATTGTGACAAAACTGTTAATCTTTCAACAGGGGATACTTGGTTTAAGGCTGTATATTATTTGCACTGGGTATTGTTAATATTGATTTCCCCTTAAAAGTGAGGTATTGAAAACCTGCAGGAACACTCTAAATCTATAGGGTGGAAACCATAATACCTTGCATCCACACTACTAGAGGGGAAGACACAAAGAGCATGAAACAATGAGGAAGAAAGCACCCTAAACAAACCAAGATGGTATATTACTAGAATTCATTGACAGCACAGTAGAAGAAATGTCAGAAAAAGAATTCAGAACGTAAATAATCAAAAGAATCTACAAAGCAAAGGATGAGATAAGAGAGCAAATGCAGGCAATGAACAATCACTCCAATAAATAGTTAAAAGAGCAACTACAGGAAGCAAAAGATCATTTTAACAAAGAGATAGAGATTCTGAAAAAAACCAGAAATACTTGAAATGAAGAAAATAATAAACCAAGTTTTAAAAACTCAATGGAAAGCATCACCAACAGACTAGATCACTTGGAAGACAGAACTTCAGACAATGATGATAAGATATTTAATCTTGAAAATACAGTTGACCACACAGAGAAGATGGTAATAAGTTATGAACAGAACCTCCAAGAATTATGGGATAAGATGAAAAGACCAAATTAGAATTATTAGGATAGAGGAATTCATGGAGAAACAAACCAAAGGAATGAACAATATATTCAATGAAAAAAAAAAAAACTCAGAAAATTTCCCAAACCTGAAGAATGAAATGGAAAATCAAATACAAGAGGCTTACAGGACACTAAATGTACTAAATTATAACAGACCCACACCAAGGCACATTATAATGAAAATGTCCAGCATAAAAAATAAGGATAGAATTTTAGAGGTTGCAAGAGATAAGTATCAGATTACATATAGAGGGAAACCAATTCAGATAGCAGCAGATTTCTCGACCCAGACCCTAAAAGTGAGGAGGTCCTGGAACAATATCTACCAAGCTCTGAAGGAACAAGGATGCCAACCAAGAATCTTAAATTCAGCAAAACTAACCTTAAGATTTGATGATGAAATTAAATCCTTCTATGATAAACAAAAGAATTTACAAATAGAAAGCCTGCATTACAGAACAGTCTCAGCAAAATATTCCATGAGGGAGAAATGAAAAAAAAAAAAAAAAAAAAAAAAGAAAGAAAAAGAAAAAACAATGAAAGTCAGCAAAAGGAGGAACTACACTAAAGGAAAAGCCAATCAAAGGAGAAACCAAGTCAAGGTAAAAATTAAAAATAAGCCAAAGTGACTAGGAATACAAATCATATCTCGATAATAACCCTGAATGTTAAGGGCCTAAGTTCATTAATCGAAAGACTTACACTGGCAGATTGGACTAAAAAAAAAAAAAACCAACAATATGATGCCTTCAAGAAACTCATCTCCTAGGAAAAGACATCCATAGACTGAAGGTGAAAGGATGGGAAAAAACATCATGGATTCCATAAAAAAGCTGGGGTTTTCCCACCTTATATCAGATAAAGTGGATTCAAGCCAAAGTTAGTCAGAAGGGATAAAGAAGGACATTTCTTACTTCTTAAGGGAATCCTACATCAACAACACATAACAATTATAAATATTCATGCCCCCCAAAATAGAGCATCTATGTACATAAAAAAAAAAAAAAAAACTTCTCAACTTCAGGAACAAAATAGGCCACAACACAATAATACTGGGTGACTTTAACACACATCTCTCACCACTAGATAGATCTTCCAAACAAAAAATGAACAAAGAAACCATAGAACTCAATAATACAATCAATAATTTAGACTTAACAGACATATATAGAATATTCCATCCATCAACAGGCAAATACACTTTTTCTCAGCAGCACATGGAAACTTCTCTAAAATAGACTATATGTTATGCCACAAATCAACTCTTAGAAAATACAAAAAAAAAAAAAGAGAGAGATACTATCCTGCATTCTATTCAGATCATAAAATGGAATGAAATTAGAAATCAATTATAAAAAAATAGAAGCTACTCCAGTATCTGTGGACTAAAGAATATGCTGAAATTCTATGAAGACAGTGCTAAGAGGAATGTTCATTGCATTGAGCTCATAAACTAAAAGAATAAAAAGTCAACAAATAAATGACAACATTACAACTCAAAGACCTAGAAAAAAAAAGATAAGATCAACACCGAAAGTAGTAGAAGATAGGAAATATTAAAATCAGAGCTGAATCAATGAAATTGAAACAAAAGAAACAATTCAAAAAATTAACAAAACAAAAAATTGGTTCTTTGAAAAAAGTAACAAAATTGATAAACCCTTAACCACACTAATGAAGAGGAGAAAGAAAACTCAAATTACTAAAATTCATGATGAAAAAGGAAATATCACAACAGACACTACTGAAATACAAAAGATAATTAGAAGCTATTATGAAAATCTATACTCCAACAAAAGAGAAAATCTCAAAGATATCAACTAATTTCTAGAGACATGTGACCTACCCATACTGAATCAGGAGGACATATACAGTTTAAACAGATAATTTCAAGCAATGAAGTAGAAGTCATCAAAAGCCTACCAACCAAGAAAAACCCAGGACCAGAAAGTTTCTCAGTCAAGTTCTATAAGACCTACAAAGAAGAAGTAATACCAATACTCCTCAAAGTATTCCATGAGATAGAAAAGGAGGGAACCCTTCTAAACTCATTCTATGAAGCTAGTATCACCCTGATACCAAAACCAGACAAAGACACATCAAGGAAAGAAAACTTCAGACAAATATCCCTATGAACATAGATGCAAAAATTCTTAATAAAATTATGGCAAACCACATATAAAAACTTATTAAAAGGAAAGTGCACCATGATCAATTAGAGTTCATTCCAGGGATGCAAGGTTGGTTCAACATCTGGAAATCAATAAATGTAATTCATCACATTAATATACTTAAAATTAAGAATTATATGATCATTTCAAAGGATACATAAAAAGCATTTGATAAAATACAGCACCCTTCTAATGCTCAAAACACTAGAAAAAATAGGGATAGTAGGAACATAACTCAACATTGGAAAACCTATCTATGCTAAGCCCAAGGCCAACATCATTCTAAATGGAGAAAAACTAAAAGCATTCCTTCTAAAAACTGGAACAAGACAGGGATGCTCTCTTTTACCACTTCTGTTCGACTTAGTCCTTGAAACTCTAGCAAGTGCAATTAGATGAAAGAAATTAAAGGGATACGAATAGGAAAAGAAGAACTCAAACTATCACTATTTGCCAACAACATGATTCTATATTTAGAGGACTCAATTCCACCAGAAAACTTCTAGAACTAATAAATGAATTCCACAAAGTAGCATGATATAAAATCAACATTCATAAATCTTCATAAATCTAATGCATTTCTATTTATAAGTGATGTATCTCTGAAAGAGAAATTAGAAAAATTAGGATGCAGGTTCTTGAGTATCCCTGTGATTGCTGTGGTTCATTCTTTTCACGGTGGCAAAGATCCTGGGGGCTATCTGTGAGCACAAGAACTCGTGTGCTTTTTCTGTAGGAATTCTCTGGTATAGAAGTATTGCCCATGCTGATCCACTCTCTGAGGTACTGTAGTGAAGGGTCTCAGGTGGTTTACCTGGGCTCTAGTTTATACTGTCCCCAGTTGTGAATGGTGGACATTGATTCCCTCTGTTTACTGAGTCTGATGCAAGGTCCTGCAAGTAGCCAAAAAATGCCCTTTCACTTGAAAGTTGTGATCATGGGTTAGGCTGTGCATCGGTTAAGCCTGGGATTAGTCCCTTGATGCTGCATTCATTCTCTGTATATTCAGGCAGCTTCCCTCTGCTACAGCCCTGCAATCCTGGGTATCATACCTATGCTTCCCATGGTGCCTCCCTTCAACGTCAGTGGTTGTGGCCTTGTGAATCTGCTTTCCTCTGTTCAGGACCAAAGCTGTACATTGCTGCCTCAGAGTTGAGCAAGCGAATTCTGCACAGAGCAGAAAGCCCTTGCCTGGGTTGCAGAGGGGGTTGCAGAGGCCGAGCAGGGTTAGGAGCAGTTCTGGAGCTCAAGCCTTGTCAGCCCACTCCCCTTGCCCATGCTAATAGGGAGGGAGACAGGGCAATTTTCTGCCAGTAGTGGTCCTTCTAGAAGTTCTTTCTGGCCATATTCTTAAGAAATTCCACTGCAGGGGACTTCCTTCTGGTTTAATTTGAAGCTGTCTGTATGTGGGAAGATGCCATGCTGATTTAAGGGAGTGACTGGTTAGTTGAGGGCTCTACAAGGTAGCTGCAGGCCCCTTGCTTAGTTTTCTTTTCATGATTTAGTTTTAAGCTGTTTGCTCTGTTTTAAGAACCCTTCTATTACTGTTGCACTTTAAATTTTGTCTGTCTTTCCATGCCCAAAATATGTTAGAAGTTGCAAAATAGAGCATGTTTTAAGTGAGCTTAAGAGATTTTCTGCCCCTTACCCGCCCTCTTTCTCTCTGTGGCCCTTACCCCAGGTTTGGGTTTGGGGTTAGGGGACTCTGAGTTTGTTTTCTACTCTGGTAACCTATCTTCTAGTCTCTCTAGGTCTCATATTTTACCAGTGCGTCTTAGAGCATTCATTTTGTCACCCACCTCTCAATTCTCCTTTTTCTTCCCTCCTCCTGTGTAATGAAAGCAGGACACACTGCCTAACTCACTCCACCATCTTCCTCTTATGCTCTATTTTGCAACTTCTAACATATTTTGGGCATTAGGATTTGCCTTTTAATACCCAGCATATAAAACAATGGCTAGCTAATCTGAACAAATCTAAGGGGTACAGAACACTTTTCTCTGCATAACTTCTCTTCCCCCAACCACCACCCAGTGAAGAGTCATATATTTCATTACAAATTTTAACAAAAGAATATCTACATAATGTGAATTTATTGTGTTTACTTTTAAACATACTTTGTGTAATTTTAATATTTAGAAAGACTAGATGTTTCAAATAATGATTTAAGTTTGTCTACTATACATTAGTAGTTATGAATGAGTACACACATGTGACGATGTTTATATATGAAAGTGTCTACTAAGCAGAAGCATTCTGGAGCAGAATCCTTCATATCTTCTAATTCCTTTTCTCCAATATTCCACGACATGGACACGTATGTCTCTTAGATGTGATGTTACACTTTCACTTCCCAAAAATCCTTTTCAGAAGACAGTCTTTCTGTGAATTTCAACATGAAGTGTACAAAATGTGTGACCTCATTAACTCTATTTTTTGGTCATACACTAACAACCACTATATATCTAGAGGCTAAAGAATTAGAACTCCTTTGTTCAGAATACATATAATATATACAGTAGAGCAAAATTAAATGAAATGGATGTAGCGTGCAGGGCAATGGGAAGGCTGAAATTTTGCAGCACATGCTAACAAAACATATTTCACAATTTTCTCCCTTCCACCTCCCTCAACCCAATTAACAAGTATGCACAATATACTGTTCACAGAGGTGGTTTAATGATTCCATTTCTTTTTTTTTTAACATTTTTTTCATTAACTTTTTTTGACAGTGATAAATATTTTTAAAATTTTTTTTCATACATGTACATAGGGTAATAATGTCTATCTCAACCTACCATTCTTCCCATCCACACCCGCCCCAAACCTCCCCTTACTTCACTCTGCATAAAGTTCTTTCATTTTTCCCTACCCACCCCCAACTATGGATCAGCATCCACTTATCAGAGAAAACGTTTGGCCTTTGGTTATTTGGGATTGCCTTATTTCACTTAGCATGATCTTCTCCAGTTCCATCCATTTACCTGCAAATGCCATAATTTCATTCTTCTTTAAGGCTGAATGATACTTCATTGTGAATGTGTACCACATTTTCCATTCATTCATCTGTAAAGGGCATTTTGGTTGGTTCCATAGTTTTGCTATCACGTGAATTGAGCTGCTATAAACATTGATGTGGCTGCATCACTGTAGTATGCTGATTTTAAATCCTTCGGGTTTAAACCAAGGAGTGGGATAGCTGGGTCAAATGGTGGTTCTATTACAAGTTTTCTGAGGAATCTCCATACTGCTTTCCAGTGTGTTTGCACCAATCTGTAGTCCCACCAACAATGTATGAGTATACCTTTTCCCCCACATCCTTGTCAATACTTATTATTGCTTGTATTTTTGATAATTGCCATTCTGACTGGACTGAGATGAAATCTTAGAGCAGTTTTGATTTGTATTTCTCTAATTGCAAAAATGATGAACTTTTTTGGTATGTTTGTTGATGGATTGTATTTCTTCTGTGAAGTGTTTGTTCAGTTCTTTAGCCCATTTATTGATTGGGTTATTTCTATTTTGGTGGTAAGTTTTTGAGTTGTTTATATATCTTGGAGATAAGTGTTCTATCTGAGGTGGGTGTGGTAAAGATTTTTCCCACTCTGTAGGCTCTCTCTTCAAATTGTTGATTGTTTCCTTTGCTGAGAAGATTTTAGATTGAATCCATCCCATTTATTGATTCTTAATTTTACTACTTGCACTTTAAGAGTCTTGTTAAGGAAGTCAGATCCTAAGCTGACACAATGAAGATTTGGGCCTATTTTTCTTCTATTAGAAACAGTGTCTCTGTTCTAGTGCCTAAATCTTTGATCCACTTTGAGTTGAGTTTTGTGCAGGATGAGAGATAGAGGTGTAATTTTATTTTGTTACATATGGATTTCCAGTTTTCCCAGTAACATTTTTTGAGTAAGCTATCTTTTCCCCAATATATATTTTTGGCACCTTTGTCTAGTATGAGATAACCATATTTATGTGGGTTTGCCTCTGTGTCTTCCATCCTGTACCATTGGTCTACCTGTCTAGTTTGGTGCTAATATGTCTTTTTTGTTACTATTGCTCTGTAGTATAGTATAAGGTCTGGTATTGTGATGCCTCCTGCTTCACTCTTCCTGCTAAGGATTGCCTTGTCTATTCTGGGTCTCTTTATTTTTCTAAATGAATTTCATGATTGATTTTTCAATTCCTATGAAGTATGTCATTGGAATTTTAATAGGAATTACACTGAATTTGTATAGCACTTTTGGTAGTATGGCCAACTGTATTAATTCTGCCTATCCAAGAACATGGGAGATTTTTCCATCTTCTAAGGTCTTCTTCAATTTCTTTCTTTAATGTTCTGTAGTTTTTTTTTTTTTTTTTTTCGTAGAGGTCTTTTACCTCTTTCATTAGATTGATTCCCAAGTTTTTTTTTTTTTTTGTTTTTTTTTTTTTTTTTTTTTGAGGCTATTGTGAATGGGGTAGTTTTCCTAATTTCCCTTGCAGTGAATTTGTCGCTTATGTATAGAAATACATTTGCTTTATGGGTATTGATTTTATATCCTGCTACTTTGCTGAATTCATTTATAAGATCTAGAAGTTTTCTGGTGGAATGTTTTTGTATCTTTTAAATACAGAATCATGCCATTTGCAAATAATGATAGTTTGAGTTCTTCTTTTCCTATTTACATCCCTTTAATTTCTTTCATCTGTCTGATTGCTCTGGTTAGGGTTTCAAGGACAATGTTGAATAGAAGCAGTGAAAGAGAGCATCCCTTTCTTGTTCCAGTTTTTAGGGGGAATGCTTTTAATTTTTCTCCGTTCAGAAGATGTTGGCCATGGGCTTAGCATAGATAGGTTTTACAATGTAAAGGTATGTTCCTACTATCCCTATTTTTTCTAGTGTTTTGAACATGAAGAGGTGCTGTATTTTATAAAAGGCTTTCTCTGTGTCTGTTGAAATAATCATATGATTCTTGTCTTTAAGTCTATTGATGTGATGTATTAAATTTATTGATTTCTAAATGTTGAACCAACCTCACATTCCAGGGATGAACTCCACTTGATTGTGGTACACTATCTTTTTAATATACTTTTGTGTGCAATTTGCCAGAAATGTATTGAGAATTTTTGCATCTATGTTCATGAGGGATATTGGATGGAGATTTCTTTCCATGATATGTCTTTGGTTTTGGTATCAGGGTGATACTAGCCTCATAGAATGAATCTAGAAGGGTTCCCTCCTTTTCTATTTCATGGAATAATTTAAGGAGTATTGGTATTACTTCTTCTTTGAAGGTCTTGTAGAACTGGACTAGACTCTGTCTGGTCCTGGGCTTTTCTTGGTTGGTAGGCTTTTGATGGCATCTTTCGTTTCGTTGCTTGAAATTGATCTGTTTAAATTGTGTATGTCCTTCTGTATCAGTTTAGGTAGACCATATGTCTCCAGAAATTTGTTGATGTCTTCAAGTTTTTCTATTTTATTTGAGTATAAATTTTCAAAATAATTTCTAAGTTTCTTCTGTATTTCAGTAGTATCTGTCATGGTATTTCCCTTTCATCAAGAATTTTAGTAACTTGACCTTTCTTTCTCTGTTAGTGTGGCTAAGGGTTTATCGTACTTATTTTTTCAAAGAACCAACTTTTTCTTTTGTCAATTTTTTGAATTGTTTCTTTTGTTTCAACTACATTGATTTCAGCTCTGATTTTAATTATTTCCTGTCTTTGGCTGCTTTTAGTGTTGATTTGTTCTTGTTTTTCTAGGGCTTTGAGATGTAATGTTAGGTCATTTATTTGTTGACTTTTTATTCTTTTAATGTATGAGCTCCATGCAATGAATGTTTCTCTTAGCACTGCCTTTTATAGCATGCCAGAGGTTTTGATATGTTTTATCGGTGCTCTCATTTACTTCTAAGTATTGTTTTATTTCCTCTTTGATTTCTTCTTTTATCCATTCATCATTCAATAGCATACTATTTAGTCTCCAGGTGTTGGAGTTACTTCTATTTTTTATTTTTATCATTGATTTCTAGTTTCATTCTGTTATTATCTGATAGAATGAAGAGTAGTATTTCTATTTTTTTTGTATTTGCTGAGAATAACTTTGTGGCATAAGATGTGGTCTATTTTAGAGAAGTATCCATGTGCTGCTGAAAAGAAAGTGTATTCACTTGATGGATGAAAAACTCTATATATGTCCATTAAGTCTAAATCATTGTATCATTTAATTCTGTAACTTCTTTGTTTAGTTTTTGTTTGGAAGTCCTATCTAGTGGATAGAGAGGTGTAGTAAAGACATCCAGTATTTTTGGGTTGTGGTCTAATGGATTCTTTAAATTGAGAAGGATTGGTTTGATGTATGGAGATGCTACAAATTTGGGGCATATATATTTATGGTTGTTATGCCGTGTTGGTGTATGATTCCCTTAAGCAGTATGAAATGTCCTTCTTTATCCCTTCTAACTAACTTTGGTTTGAAATCCACTTTGTCTGATATGAGGATGGAAACCCCTGCTTGCTTACGCAGTCCATATGAGTAGTATGTTTTTTCCCAACCTTTCACCTTCAGTTCATGGATGTCTTTTCCTAGAAGATGAGTTTCTTGAAGACAGCATATTGTTGGGTCTTTTTTAAAAATCCAATCTGACATTCTATGTCTTTTGATTGATAAGTTTAGGTCATTATCATTCAGGGTTATTATTGAGATATTATTTGTATTTCTGGTCATTTTGGTTTATTTTTGGTTTTTAACTTGACTTAGTTTCTTCTTTGATTGACCTTTCCTTTAGTGTAGTTCCTCCCTTTGCTGGTTTTTATTTTTTTCCATTTCCTCCTCATAGAATATTTTGCTGAGAATGTTCTGCAATGCAGGCTTTCTATTTGTAAATTCTTTTAAATTTTGTTTATCATGGAAGGTTTTTATTTCATCTTCAAATCTGAAGCTTAATTTTGCTGAATATAAAATTCTCAGTTGGCATTAATTTTCTTTCAGAGCTTGATATGTTTTTCCAGGACATCCTGCCATTGAAAGTCTGGGTTGAGAAATCAATTGAAATCCAAATTGGTTTCCCCCATATGTAATTTGATTTTTTTCTCACAGCCTTTAAAATTCTATCCTTATTCTGTATGTTAGTCATTCTCATTATAATAATGTGCCTTGGTGTGGGTTTGCTCTAATTTTGTACATTTGGGGTCCTGTAGGCCTCTCGTAGTTGATTTTCCATTTCATTTTTTAGGGAAGTTTTCTGATATTATGTCATTGAAAAGATTGGGCATTCCTTTGATTTATATCTCCGCACCTTAATCTATTCTGATAAATCTTAAATTTGGTCTTTTCATGTTATCCCATATTTCTTGGAAGTTCTGTTCATGGTTTCTTACCATCTTCTCTGTGCCATCAACTTTATTTTCAAGAGTATATATTTTATCTTCACTGACTGAGTTTCTGTCTTCCAAGTGGTCTAGTCTATTGGTGATATTTTTCATTGAATTTTTAATTTGGTTTATTGTTTCTTTCATTTTGAGTATTTCTGCTCAATTTCTTTTTATAATCTCTGCCTCTTTTTTTTTTTTTTTTTAGTTTGGATATTTTTATTAGTCTTTGCCACCATACATTTTTTACATGGCAGAGAATAAACTTTCAAGAACTGTAGCACAGCACACATACAGGGAAAAATTATGCACATATATGTACTATTTAATATATTTCAAAGAGAGATGATACAGTAGCATAGACCCAGAGAATTATGATGATCCTTGAATTTCCCCAATAAACTAACAAGGCTGAAACACTGTAAGATCTCACTGTCAAGTATAGCAATTATTCTGCTGTAGTTCTAAGGGGAAAAAATGATTTGATGCAAAAGTGGCTTCATTACTGCCACACATAATTAAGACTAAACTACAATTGTTTTTGAGTTTCTGCCTCTTCATTGAAGTGATCTTTCACTTCCTGTATTTTCTCTCCAATACCGCCCTTTATTTTGAAGATCCATCTAACTATATAGTTTCTAAACTCCATCTCTGACATTTATTCTACTGTGTTGTCTATGGATTCTATTGTCAGGACATCTTGGTTTGTTTGAGGCAGTTTGTTCCCTTGTTGTTTCATGTTGTTTGTGTGTCTTCTCATCTATCAGTACAGAGCTGAGGCAGTACAGAGCCTACCCTGTAGTCTTTTAGTGTCCCTGAAGATTTCCAGTACCTCACCTTTAAGTGGCAGACCAATATTAACGGCACTCAATGCAAATGAAGTACCACCTTAAACCAAATGTCTCCTATTAAGGCATTTACTGTTTTGCCACAGTAGATAGAAATGAAGTGTTCAATTATTGTCTACCATATAAGCAGTAAGTTTGCTAAACGGGTTTTCCATTTCAAATGATGGACAATGAGGAAACAGAAGTAGTGTAAGATGTGATGTTTATGAGAGCAAGAGAGAGAAGATAGAAGTTAAAATTTATAATGAGAGCAAGGGAGGAATTAATAGAGGCTGGCTGTTACTATGAGAAAAATGAGAAAGAGAATCTAGGGAGATAGGTAGGTGAGAAAAAATGCGTACAGATTTGTTTTTTTAAAAAGTAAAAACTAGGAATACACAACAAAACTGTCATATACTTTCCAGACATTCCATTCCTCAATAAATTGATGCATGAAAAATATTTGGATGCAAAGATGGTAGAGATGTAAGAGAGAGGATGAAAAAAAGGGGAAAAAAAGGAGGAAAGTCTCAATGGAAAATTGAATGACTGCTTCCCTTGGCTTTCAAAACTTTTCTCAGGTTCCCTTCTCCACTGATAGGTGAAGCTGTTAGAAGTTTGATGTTAGCTTCAGTCCAGTGGGTGCCAGACCGGTCAGGTGGGTGAGCTGCCAGTAAGATGCCCTCACACCCTCTTACAGTCTTTCCACCAGTTGTTGCCAGTGCCTTCTATCCCTGCACATTTCAGGACTCACTGAGCTGAACAGAGCCCAATTTTCAACCTGTGTTCACCCCGGGGAATTGCCCCTATTCTCTGACTTTCCACAGGCTTGACAGACCCAGACTGGCCTACACAAACCCAGCTGCAATCTGATGGACCTGGGCTTCAGCTTCCATAGGCCCTGTCTTGCTGCAGTCCCAAGATCTCAATGCCCTTTCAACTTGCAGAGAGACAACCAGGTATGTGCCCACGCAAAGGAGCGACACTGCAAAGAGTCAGCCAGATGGCAGCCACTACCACAGCAAGCAGAAAGACCTCAGGTTCAACCAGACCTGCAGGTACCACAATGTATCTCCAGGTCCTGGCCTGAGTTCCCAGACTGAGGTGGCCATACCCGGAGATGGTGGCAGCCACAGCTGCAAACCTGCAAATCCAGGCTATTGCCCCCAAATGGCGGCAGTCACATGTAACTAGACTTGTGGGTACTGTGACAATGGACTTCCAGGCAATAGTGGGCACTGGGTGATCTGCTAGGGGTCTGCAGGTGGCCTGCAGGCTATTGGTGGCTGATCAGCAGGTGAATATTGGGCAGTGGGTGATGGGCAGGCAAGAGGCAGTAAACAGGCAAATGGCAGATGATAGGTGTCAGTGAGTGAGTGATCTGTCCTCAAAAGTAGGCAATATGCTGGCAGATGGTAGGTGATCGAAGTGGACGGATGGGGTAAACTATAGGGGATCAGTGGGCAGCAGTGACTGCTTCACAGAGAAACAGTATTTCCTCTGCTTGAATCCCAAGTTATGGGGCAACAAGGAGTGCAGCCTCCCCCTAGTCCACTATCTTGGATCTCCATAATGATTCCATTTCCAAACATAGTATTTCCTAACAATTTTTAAAAGTTCTTTATAAAAAGTTTAATTGTACTACTTTTAATCTTAAATATATCGAGTACTTCTAAATACCTAGAAAGATTAGATTTTTATATAAGAACTTATCTGTTATGCACTCAGCACTGGTAAATAAAACTGTACCTGTAGCAATTATTATAATCTGAGGTATCTTTTAATATGACCATTTGACCTTGAACCATTCCATCCTTACACCCTTCTCTCTGTCATCAGTCCAGTAGATAAGTATAGGCATATGTAATTCTTGAAATGGTTGAACAAATTCATATCCAAAAGTCATTTACAGAGGACAAGTTTTGTTATGGATTTTAACACAAGTTGTTACTTTATCACACACTGGCGAGCTCTTCAACTTCTAGAGACTGGTTGCTGCAAAATTTGGTCTTGCTTGCTCATTATATACACGATACACACACAAAAAAAGAAAATATACAAAACATACAGAAAATGGTGTCTGAAACGTCCAAGTATGAACACACTAGCATATTACTGTTTGCAATTGCTCCTCTCCCACCTCTTCCACAGAGGAGTTTTAACAATTTCATTCACCAACAATATTTCATATGAATTTTAGCAAAGTGATATTTACAAAGAGTATTTTACTACCTGTACATTTAATGTATGTCATACAATTCTAAACATTTAGATGTTTCAAGTGGGAACTCAATTTGTTCACTATGAACACAACAGTCTTGAACAGACTGTACACATGTAACAATAGTTCTCATTTGAAAGTGTCTTTGAAATATGAGCATTCTGGCCCTTTACCACCAACCCTACTGAGTGAATTGCCCCTATTCTCTGATGCTCACATTTTCAGATGATAATCTTTTCTAGGATTTTTAATACAAAATGTGAAATTTATTATTTACTAATTCTACTTTTGTCAAAGAATGGTAACCTCTTTAACATCTAGAAAGACTGTATGTTGTAGATCAGGGCTCCTTTGTCCTTTATAGACACAATGTATGCAGCAAGTAAAACAAAAGCACAGATTATAAGGAAGAGTTGTTACTCTTTCCTCATAAGGACAGGGGTATAGTGCTCTTTGAATTCCTTCTTCAGAGAATCAGTGCACAACCATAATGCATACTATTCAAGAGGGGGTTGGTAATTTCCCCTCAAAATAATTTTCATACAAATTTTAACAAAAATAAATTTACAAAATGTGTAATATTTTACTACTTGTACTTTTAGCATCAGGTACTTCAAAACATCTAGAAAGACTAGATCCTTCAAAAAAGTACTTAGCATTGACAAGCATATACACAGTAGTGAGGAATAAAACGCACACACAA
Organism: Sciurus vulgaris; assembly: GCF_902686455.1. NCBI lineage: Eukaryota > Metazoa > Chordata > Mammalia > Rodentia > Sciuridae > Sciurus > Sciurus vulgaris. The sequence goes on along the minus strand of NC_136464.1, from coordinate 94,726,346 downwards.
AACAATAGTTAAAATACAAACATCTTTTGCTTATGGCCAGTCTGGCACAGGACCTTCTCTTCCTTCTTCATGTCCTGTAACCCAAGGAACAAACCTGAAGGAGTCTCCCTCCTGGTGTTGCTTCTGGAGGTGGTCTACCAACTCCGTTTCAAAAAAATCACTTCCATGGGTCAATTCTTTTCTGATTTTTAAAAACAAATGGACATTGATTAGACGTGTTATTTTCTAACTCTCGCATACTTTGACAACCTACACCCAGATGTCCACATGTAGCAAAAGTTCTCTTTTAAAAGGGGTGTGGGGTGCAGGGGGAGTGCAGAGCCCCGTTTTCATGTTATACACACAGGCCTTCTACAAAAGGACAATAAATTTTCCTAAGGGGTGGTGGGCATTTCTCACTGGGCACATGTGCTGTGTTACCATTTTAGAAGACCAAGCATTCACCGAGGTCTTTGCTCACCTTCCACAACTGTTAGGGCCTTTGTTGTCTTTATGAGGACCCGCGAGGTCTCGGTACCCGCCCTGGGCGGTCACCCCAGGACCCAGATCTGTGCGGCTTCATAGTCTAAAGCGTTGGTGGAGCTTGCGGGCGTCAACCTGCCCTGGGCCCTCCAAGTCCCCAATGTCAGTAGGCGGCTTCGGGTGACCCCAGTTCTTCCCATCAGCCTGGCAGAAGCGCTGCGTTCACTGGCGGCTGGCCAGCCGGGCTTTGCCAGGGCCAGCCGGGTCGGGGAGACTCAGCTCTGACAGGCCGCTGCCAGCAGGCCCTTGAGACCCGACTGGGGAGGCGCGCGGACTTCAAGACCTGGCCGCAGCAGCGCTGGCCCGGGGTCTGCAGGGCAGAGCAGATGCCAGCGACAGCGCCCTCTGCTCCCAAAGAGCTGTTCCAGGTTCCTTTCCTTCCTGCCGTGCAGGAAGTGCCCATTTCCCCACGCCTACTGGTGGTGAATGGAAGCACGACTTTTAATTTTTGCCAGTCTGGTGAGCACAAGACACGTTTCATTATTGTTTAAATTTGCATTTTAATTAATAACCAGAAGGTTTCAGCATCCTTTCAAGTGTTTACTGGGTATTTTGTCTCATGTGATTTGTCCTTATTCTTTGCCCATTTTTCTGCAGGGTTGGTTGCCTTTGTTCATAGAAGCTTGTTACATGATCTCTGCATAAATCCTGTGACTGTTGATAAATGTTATAAATATATTTCCCCTAGCGTGACACTTGTCTTCTAACACAATGCTTGTTTTTTGTTTTTTTGTTTTGGTTTGGTTCAGAGAATTTAAATGTCCATAAAAACAAACCTGATGTTTTCTCTAGGGGGATTCGAAGTTTTGTTTCTTGCTTGGGCAAGTCTTTTCTACCTCTTTAGTCACAAAAATGTTCCTTTTAAATATTATCCTACCATAAAAGAACTGTGCATGAGTTTTCTAAATTTTCAAGTTTTATTTTTTAGCTGAAAAATATTTTAATTAATTATTTAAGTATCATTTTTCTTTAAAATTGTTTATTACATTATTAATCATTGCCATATTTATTTGCACGTATTAATTTGCATCAGTTTAATTGAATTGTTTTTGAAGTAATTTATAAATGTATTCAGTTTGTAAACATCCTAACAATACAGAAATGGAGTGAAAGTATGCCACACTTTCCATATCTTTCATGGAAGTGTGTGCAGGGGAAGGGGTGCTGGGGATAAACCCAGGGTCTTCCATTTGCTGGGCAACTACACTACCACTGAGCTAAACATCTCCAGTTCCACATTTTCTCCCAAGTCCCTAGTCTTCCCCTGGCCACACCTAACAAGGCCAATCTTTCTCTCTAGACCTACATATACATGTCCACATATTATTGCTTTCTTCTGTGTGGTGTCCTTTTTTTATATTAAAAAAAGCATACACACAGAAAGGATGGTTCAGAAACTCTATTTGTGTATGTGGGTAGTTCTGATGATGGAACCCAGGACCTTGCTCATGCTAGGCAAGTGTTATATCACTGAGCTACACCCAGCCCAGAAACTTTCTATTAACTCCTAAGCATCATAGGGTATCTTTCCATGTCATTGCTCTGTGTGTGTGTGTGTGTGTGTGTGTGTGTGTGTGTGTGTGTAATCTTGTTCAGTTTGTTCATTTGTAGATAGAAGCAGAAGGTTCCCATTTTCTCCTGTGGTTTGGCCTGTCCAGAACACAGCCATACCCTGTCTCTGGAAACTGATGGAGCCAATGGACACCTCTGGTTACTTTTCTAGTCTGTCCTGAGCTTCTTATGCTATTCAAGTTTTCTGTTTCCTGTTAAGCCAATTTTAGCAATTTATACATTTCTAGAAAAATCATCCATTTCATCCAGAGAAAAATGAAATCTACCAGAATGAAGCTATACCTACCACCTTCTTGTCATTTAAAACACCCCTGCACATTTATAGTTGTGTCACTATTTTTAACCTAACATTTTCAATTTTTGCCTTTTCTTGTTCTCTTTTGCTCTACTTCCCAGAGATTTATTTATTTTACTGATCTTTTGAAAGAACCAGTTTGGGGTTTTATTTGTCAAGTATACTTTTATTATGATTGTTTTAAAATTATATGAGTTAAGAGTTTCAAGATGGCGGCCTAGAGGGTGGCTGCATTTCATGTTGCTCCAGGACTCAGGATTCAAAAGAGGAGATACTGAGACACTTGGGACCAACTCAAAGCAGCCAGGTGACTCTCACCCATTGGGAAGGCATCCCGGATGGGACAGGGGTCCCGGAACGCGGGAAACTTTGTGAAGTAGAGCTGCCGGCGAGACGCCCCTCCCCCAGCTGGAGCAGTGAACGCGGACAACTGTGAGCACCGTAAAGGAGGCCGCTCGGCACAGCGCTGGAACTCGGAGCCACCACTGGGGCTCCGGCGGCTGCCCAGGGGAGGAGTGGCGAGGAGAGCTGTGTGGACTCAGGACACCAGGGCCTGCCCTGAGGAGGAGGAAGAGGAACGTGGCCACTTGGATTCGGAGTGACTGCACCAGAGCTACAGGCGGTTGCCAGAGGAGAAGCCGCGCGGCGAGCTGTTTGGACTCAGAACGACGCTTCTGAACACCGGGGCCTGCCCTGAGGACGAGGAGGAGGAAGAGGAGCTCGGCCGCTTGGATTCGGGGTGACTACACCAGAGCTGCAGGCAGTTGCCAGAGGAGGGGCTGCGTGGCGAGCTGTTTGAACTCAGACCACTTCTGAACACCAGGACCTGCCCAGAGGAGTAGGAGAAGGAGGAGGAGGAGTGCGGCAGGTCCTTTGGACTCGCAGTGACTGCATTAGCGCTCCAGGCGGCTGCTCAGAGGAGAAGGCGAGTGGTGAGTTGTTTGGACTTAAAGTGACAGCTCCTGAACACAGGGGGGCTGCCTGGAGGAGGAGCGTGGTGGGTCGCTTGGTCTTGAGTGGCCGCACCAGAGCTCTGGGCAGTTGCCCAGAGGACCCGTAAAGCGGGTCACGTGGATTCAGAGCCACTCAGAGGGACTGCTCCTGAACACCCGGGGGGTTATCTGGAGAAGGAGGAGGAAAGGGGAGGGTCACTTCGACTCGGAGTGATTGATTGCCCAGGGCTACGGGTGGTTGGTGGGAGGAGGAGGCACGAAGTGAGTTTCTTGGACTCCTAGTGACCGCACCAGAATACTGGGTAGCTGTCTGGAGGAAGAGGCGTGTGGCGGGTCTCTGGGACTCAGAGCGATTGTTCGGGGCCCCAGGTGGCTGCTCAGAGGAGGGGCCGCATAGCCAGGCGATTAGGTACAGAGCAGGGTCCCAGGATCTAGGAGGCTTCTGGGTGGAAGAGCCGCACAGAGACAGGCTTAGGGCGGAGCGAAGGTTCCAGGCCTGGGGGCAGATTCTCTGAGGAGGGGCAGCCTAAGGAGATTCATCTGTGAAGGGTGAGGCTCCCAGGCCCAGGAGGTACGGCCGGGCCCCTGGAAACATTGCAGAGGAAGGCAGCCCAGCCCAGGTGGTAGCTGTAAATTGAGGGGAACCTCTAGGAGGGAACTGACCAGCGAGACCTCCCCACTGGGTGAGTCTTCCCTGCCGGGTGAGGTTTCCCCACAAGGACGGTAAAACCAGAGACTCAGGCCCAAACAGGCCTTGCCTCAGTCCGCAGCCTAGGTCCCCTTTGGATGGCCATTGGTCACCAAGTGAAGGCACCTCTGCCCACTAGCAGGAATTATACCCCACCTGAAGGACACCACTCCTAGAGAGGCAGCTTCCTTGTGGAGCACCGCATTATCAACTTCCTCCAAGACTTCAGCCTACTGAAGGCTAAGGGGGAATATATATAGAAATCTTCAGGGACATTGTAAGTCAATAGAGGAAATCTGCAATATCTCAGCGGTCCACTGATACCTGAAGAATATGAGAAAACAAGGAAAGAAAATGCTGCAAACAAATCTAGATGTTACATCAATAAAACGCAATGACAGCATGGCAGAAGAAATGACAGAAAAGGAGTTCAGAATGTACATAATTAAAATGATCAGAGAAGCAAATGATGAGATGAAAGAGCAAATGCAAGCATTGAATGATCGCACCAATCGACAGTTAAAAGAGCAAATACAGGAAGCAAAAGATCATTTCAATAAAGAGTTAGAGATATTGAAAAAAAAACAAACAGAAATCCTAGATATGAAGGAAACAATAAACCAAATTAAGAACTCCATAGAAAGCATATCCAATAGGATAGAACACCTGGAAGACAGAACCTCAGACATTGAAGACAAAATATTTAACCTTGAAAACAAAGTTGAACAAAGAGAGAAGATGGTAAGAAATCATGAACAGAATCTACAAGAACTATGGGATATCATGAAAAGGCCAAATTTAAGAGTTATTGGGATTGAGGAAGGCCTAGAGAAACAAGCCAAAGGAATGAACAATTTATTCAATGAAATAATATCTGAAAATTTCCCAAATCTGAAGAATGAAATGGAAAATCAAGTTCAAGAGGCTTATAGGACTCCAAATACACAAAATTACAACAGACCCACACCAAGGCACATTATAATGAAAATACCGAACATACAAAATAAAGACAGAATTTTAAAGGCTGTGAGAGAAAAGAACCAAATTACATTCAGGGGGAAACCAATACGGATATCAGCAGATTTTTCAATCCAGACCCTAAAAGCTAGAAGGGCCTGGAACAACATTTTTCAAGCTCTGAAAGAAAATGGATGCCAACCAAGAATCTTATACCCAGCAAAACTTACCTTCAAATTTGACGATGAAATAAAATCCTTCCATGATAAACAAAAGCTAAAAGAATTTACAAAAAGAAAGCCAGCACTACAGAACATTCTCAGCAAAATATTCCATGAGGAAGAGATGAAAAACAAAGAAGCAAATCAGCAAAGGGAGGAATTATCCTAAAGGAATTGTCAAATAAAGGAGGAAACAAGTTGTGTCAAACAAATAAATAAACAAAATTTAAAAAATGAACCAAATGACCGGGAAACCAAATCATTTCTCTATAATAACCCTGAATGTTAATGGCCTGAATTCATCAATCAAAAGACATAGATTGGCAGACTGGATTAAAAAGAAAGATCCAACAATATGTTGCCTGCAAGAGACTCACCTCATAGAAAAAGATACCCATAGACTAAAGGTGAAAGGATGGGGAAAAACATACCATGCACATGGACTCAGCAAAAAAGCTGGAGTATCCATCCTCATTTCCGATAATGTGGACTTCAAGCCAAAGTTAGTCAGAAGGGATAAAGAAGGTCATTTCATACTGCTTAAGGGAAGCATAAATCAGCAAGATATAACAATCATAAACATCTATGCCCCAAACAGTGGCTCATCCATGTATGTCAAACAAATCCTTCTCAATTTCAGAAACCAAATAGACCATAACACAATAATACTAGGTGATTTTAACACGCCTCTCTCACCACTGGACAGATCTTCCAAACAAAAATTGAACAAAGAAACCATAGATCTCAATAACACAATCAATAATTTAGACTTAACGGACATTTATAGAATATACCATCCAACCAAGAGCGAATACACTTTCTTCTCAGCAGCACATGGATCCTTCTCTAAAATAGACCATATATTATGCCACAAAGCTAATGTTAGCAAATACAAGAAGATAGAGACACTAGCATGTATTCTATCAGATCATAATGGATTGAAGTTAGAAATAAATGAAAGAGTAAAACACAGAAACTATTCCAACATCTGGAGATTAAACAATATGCTATTATATGATGAATGGATAACAGAAGATATTAGGAAGGAAATTAAAAAATTCTTAGAGGTAAATGAGAACAAAGAAACATCATATCAAAATCTCTGGGACACTATGAAAGCAGTACTTAGAGGGAAATTTATTTCATGGAGCGCATTTAATAAAAGAAGTAAAACTCAACAAATAAATGACCTAACACTATAGCTCAAAGCCCTAGAAAAAGAAGAACAGAACAGCACCAAAAGTAGTAGAAGACAGGAAATAGTTAAACTCAGAGCTGAAATCAATGAAATTGAAACAAAAGAAACAATACAAAAAATTGACAAAATAAATAGTTGGTTCTTCGAAAAAATAAACAAAATTGATAAACCTTTAGCCACACTAACAAAGAGAAGACGAGAGAAAACCCAAATCACTAAAATTCGGAATGAACAAGGAAATATCACAACAGACAGGATTGAAATACAAAACATAATTAGAAGCTATTTTGAAAATCTATACTCCAACAAAATAGAAAATTTCGAAGACATCAACAGGTTTCTAGAGACATATGAATTGCCTAAACTGAACGAGGAGGACATAAACAATTTAAATAGACCAATTTCAAGTACTGAAATAGAAGAAGTCATCAAAAACCTACCAACAAAGAAAAGTCCGGGACCAGATGGGTTCTCAGCCGAGTTCTACAAAACCTTTAAAGAAGAGCTCATTCCAATACTTCTCAAAGTATTCCATAAAATAGAAGAGGAGGGAACCCTCCCAAACTCATTCTATGAAGCCAATATCACACTGATACCTAAACCAGACAGAGACTCATCAAGGAAAGAAAATTTCAGACCAATATCCTTAATGAACATCGACGCAAAAATTCTCAACAAAATTTTAGCAAATCGCATACAAAAACATATTAAAAAGATAGTGCACCATGATCAAGTGGGTTTTATCCCAGGGATGCAAGGTTGGTTCAACATCAGGAAATCAATAAACGTAATTCACCATATTAATAGACTTAAAGTCAAGAATCACATGATTATTTCAATAGATGCAGAAAAAGCATTTGATAAAATACAGCACCCCTTCATGCTCAAAACACTAGAAAAAATAGGGATAGTGGGAACATTCCTTAACATTGTAAAGGCCATTTATGCTAAGCCCATGGCTAATATCATTCTAAATGGTGAAAAACTGAAAGCATTCCCCCTAAAAACTGGAACAAGGCAGGGATGCCCTCTTTCACCACTTCTATTCAACATCATTCTTGAGACTCTGGCCAGAGCAATTAGACAAACCAAAGAAATTAAAGGGATACGAATTGGAAAAGAAGAACTCAAACTATCCCTGTTCGTTGATGACATGATTATATATTTAGAGGAACCTGGAAATTCCACCAGAAAACTCTTAGAACTCATAAGTGAATTCAGTAAAGTAGCAGGTTACAAGATCAATGCCCATAAATCCAACGCATTTCTATACATAAGTGATGAATCTTCAGAAAGAGAAATTAGGAAAACTACCCCATTCAAAATAGCCTCGAAAAAAATAAAATACTTGGGAATCAATCTCACAAAAGAGGTGAAAGACCTCTACAATGAGAACTATACAACACTAAAGAAAGAAATTAAAGAACACCTTAGAAGATGGAAAGATCTTCCATGTTCTTGGATAGGAAGAATTAATATTGTCAAAATGGCCATACTACCTAAAGTGCTATACAAATTCAATGCAATTCCAATTAAAATCCCAATTGTGTACCTTACAGAAATAGAGCAAGCAATTATGAAATTCATCTGGAAGAATAAGAAACCCAGAATAGCTAAAGCAATCCTTAGCAGGAAGAGTGAAACAGGGGGTATTGCAATACCAGATCTTCAACTCTACTACAAAGCAATAGTAACAAAAACGGCATGGTATTGGTATCAAAATAGAAAGGTAGATCAGTGGTACAGAATAGAGGATACGGACACAAATCCAAATAAATACAATTTTCTCATACTAGACAAAGGGGCCAAAAATATGCAATGGAGAAAAGATAGCCTCTTCAACAAATGGTGCTGGGAGAATTGGAAATCCATATGCAGCAGAATGAAACTAAACCCATATCTCTCACCATGCACGAAACTAAACTCAAAATGGATTAAGGACCTCAGAATCAGACCAGAGACCCTGCAGATTATAGAAGAAAAAGTAGGTCCAAATCTTCACCTTGTTGGTCTAGGATCAGATTTCCTTAACAGGACTCCCATAGCACAAGAAATAAAAGCTAAAATCAACCACTGGGATAGATTCAAACTAAAAAGCTTTCTCTCAGCAAAGGAAACTATCAGCAATGCAAAGAAAGAGCCTACAGAGTGGGAGAATATCTTTGCCAATCATACTTCAGATAGAGCACTAATTTCCAGAATCTATAAAGAACTCAAAAAACTCTACTCCAAGAATTCAAATAATCCAGTCGACAAATGGGCTAAGGAAATGAATAGACACTTCACAGAAGATCTACAAGCAATCAACAAACATATGGAAAAATGCTCAACATCTCTAGTAATAAGAGAAATGCAAATCAAAACCACCCTAAGATTCCATCTCACCCCAATTAGAATGGCAATTATCAAGAATACGAGCAACAACAGGTGTTGACGAGGATGTGGGGAGAAAGGTACACTCATACATTGCTGGTGGGGCTGCAAATTAGTGCAGCCACTCTGGAAAGCAGTGTGGAGATTCCTTAGAAAACTTGGAATGGACCCTCCATTTGACCCAACTATCCCACTCCTTGGCCTATACCCAAAGGACTTAAAATCAGCATACTACAGAGATACAGCCACATCAATGTTCATAGCTGCTCAATTCACAATAGCCAGACTATGGAACCAACCTAGATGCCCTTCAATTGATGAGTGGATAAAGAAACTGTGGTATATATATACAATGGAATATTACTCAGCCATAAAGAATGATAAAGTGATGGCATTTGCAGGCAAATGGATGAAATTGGAGAATATCATGCTAAGTGAGATAAGCCAATCTCAAAAAGCCAAAGGACGAATGATATCGCTAATAAGTGGAGGATGACACATAATGGGGGGGAGGGAAGGGTTAGTGTTAGGTTAGAGTTAGGGTTAGGGAGGGGGGCAAGTATGGAGGAAGGAAGTACTGTATAGAGGGTAAAGAGGGGTGGGAGGTGTGGGGGGAAGGGAAAAAATAACAGAATGAATCAAACAACATTACTCTATGTAAATTTATGATTACACAAATGGTATGCCTTTACGCCATGTACAAACAGAGAAATAACATGTATCCCATTTGTTTACAATAAAAAAAAAAGGCAAAAAAAAAACCACACCCCCAAAAAAAAAAATTATATGAGTTTATTTCTTATTCGTTCTGTTTGCTTAACTTATACAATTTTATATTTCTTATGTTTAGGCACGTGTGCACATACGTCAGGCTATAAATTTTCTCCCAAATACTGTGTGGTACATATCCCATGGATTTTTATACATCATCCTTTTTATACATACATCTTTTGTTTCTGAAGAATTTTTAATTATAGTATTTATATTTTCTTTGGCTCATGCTACCATCACTTGTCTCCTTTCTCCCTTTTATCCTGTTGATGACAAATGAATTTGAGAATACAGATTTCCCTCTAATACCAATTTTGTTGAATTTTGTAATTTTAGTATGTGATACCTTACTACCTTTGAGTTACAAACATTTCATAATTATCATTGTGTGAATTTGTTTCCAAAATGTGTTCTTTTTTTTTTTCTTATTAATACAGTATTTATTTGTCTTCCCTCTATCAAACCCTGAGCCTACCACTCTCCCCAGACTGACTGAGGAGGTATAGGAAAAGGGACATACAGGGCAGAAAAGACACTGGAGAAAGAATGAGAGGCAGAAACTGCTCCTTCACATGGGAAAGAGGATGAGAAAGGCCATCATCAGGCAAGAGGGTCCCATGACCTCTGAGAGGACAAAGTCCAAAATGGCATAGGAGAAGAGCTATTGCTTCAGGGAAGGGTACCTGGAATAACCAATGATAAGGCTTCCAAATACAGTCTCAATCCCAGCCCCAGAGACAGTCACCCCAACTTTGGCAGCCCAGCCCCAATGAACTTGGCAGCTATGTCAATGTCCCTTGAAACAGGGCTGGGTTTGGAAGCTACAGCTAGGGATAAGTGAGGTCAAGGGACAGGATGTGGGGATGCCGAGCTGCTGAAGCTCTCATATGTCAGTGTCTCTGGTTGGTTCAGCACCACTGCAGATAGTGGTTGGCTCAGCAGCTGAGAGGTGCTCCTGACCAAGGAATGGGTGAAGAGGAACTTGGAACAGGCATACATTTTCAGGGGGTGAGGGGCTGTGGCAAGAGAGCTGCTCCCAGTGCAAAGACAGAGAACTCCAAAATGTATTCTAAACATTGTCTTTTAAAATGTTTATTTCCTATTTTATTGCAATCTCATGAGAGAATATGATTTCTATAATATCATTCTTGGAAATATCTTAAGGTTTCCTTGCTTGTGCTGCTTACAATCAATTTTTCAATGTACAATGTAGGAACTTGAAAGGAACACATATTCTATATTGGATATGGGTTCTAATGTCTCTGTAAAAATGAGCTAAAGATATTTCAGTATGCTTTTTTTATAGTCTTATTTAAATGTTTTGTTTGTTCAGATCTTTTGAGCTAGTGAATCTTTTCATATGTTCTGTATGTTTTTCTGCTTATTAAGTTTATGGATTGGGGAATAGAGACAAGCCTGGTATCTGTCCAGGACTGGTGAATTTTCAGTTGCCTTAGTTGTGCCTTGCCAGGTAAGCTCCCTTGTCTATCCAAGCAAGTGCAGTGAGTGCAGTGGGATTAGTGGCATGGCAGGTGCATTTCCCCTGCATTGGGGGTGCAGGGGGAAGTTCCACCTGTTTGTTTTTTTGCAGCTGAGGCACTGTCTAGTGTACTAATCATGATTAATTACGTCAGCTGGTTTCCACCTGGCTTGAGCTTCTGAGCCAACCCACCATATGAAGATGAGCCTACAGGTGTGGAACCCCTCCTGCAGAGATCTTAAGTCCCTCATGAACGTCTGCTCTGATGGTGTCTAAGGCCTCTCCCTGACCCTGATCCTGCACAAAAATAACCCTTTGGGCTTGCTTCCTGCCCTTGTGGTTCTCAAGGGGCCCTGGATCCTTTGCACTGTGTCAAACTCCAACTTCCTCACTTCCTCACTTGGCTGACCCACTGACTCTCTCCACTTCTGCTCCTCCCTGAGTTTTTTGAGAAGTGATTCTATGTGGCAGTAAGAACATGAATTTTTTTTTGAAAACAAGGAATTGAGCAGATATTTGCATGCCTATGTTCATAGCAGCATTATCTACAAGGATCTAAAAGTGAAATCAACCCAACTATCTATGGACAGATGAATAGATAAACAATATGTGATTATAAATACAATGAAAAATTATTCAATCTTAAAAAGGAAGGCAATTCTGACACATACTGCCACATGGATGAACCTAACATGCTCAGTAAAATAAACCATTCATAGAAAAAGAAGGTAGAATGATGGTGACCAGGAGTCAGGAGTTGGTGTCTAATGGGTGTGGACTTCTAGGATGATCAGTAAGTTCTGTGGATGCATGGTGCTGATGGTAGCACAATGGGAATGTACTTAGTGCCATTGGATCATACACTAGAAAACTGGTAAGTTGTAAATGGTATGTTTTGTGTGTTTTTTCCACAATTTAAAAATCATGCCAGTTTCCATCTGTACAACTGAAGTTCTGTGTACATTGAATGGTTGTAGAAGTTAATAGGGGAGAACTCCTGCAGAAGGTATTGGCCAAGGCTCAGTTTACCACCCAGGGGACATGTCTGAAAACTTGTCTGTACCCATCTGTCTTTCAGTGTACTTTCACAGTTATTTCTCCCTTAGGAGTCTCAGCACTCACTTTCCTTCTCTTCAGGGCCCCCTGACTTTCAATAACCTTGGCCTTGGAAACTCAGTTTTAGGGTTGTCCCACAGACAGCCTATGTGTCCTGACCCCTGTGTCTCTCTGTGTTCTATGTAGATGCCCATCCTATCCCTCCTAATACTCCATTGCATCATTTTTTTAATGAGACATCTGTTTCCTGGCTGGATTTGAAAGTGCAGAACAAACAACCCTCAACTGTGACTGACAGAGGCCAAAGCAGCTACTTTCCGGGTCCTGTGCTGTGGTGCACAGTCTGCCAGTATTGCTGGGAGCCAGGGCTAGTGTGGTCCCCTGGGGCTGGGGCAGTAGTGCTGCATTCTAGGCTGGGAGCTGACCAGATACCACCCTGATTCCCACAAGTGGTGTGGGGCAGCAGATGCAGGGGGTTGGACTCAGTGTGTGTTCTCTCAGGGGTCTCACTGTTCCTATTTTTTTTTTTTTTTTTTTTTTTGGCTGTACTGGGGATCGAACTCAGGGCCTTGTGCTTGTGAGGCAAGCACTCTACCAGCTGAGCTATCTCCCCAGCCCCCTATCTTTTATAAAATAAACATGAAGGCATGGGGCTCTGACACCTTGTGCCTTTGTGAGGGGAAGCAACATCCAGTCCCCCAGAGGGGTGAGGAGAGAAGGAGTGGTGTGTGTGCCTGTGAGTGTGCCAGTCTGAGTAGAGCCACATGTGAGAGACCAAGCATGATACCTGTAAAGGTTCTTTTAAGTGCGTGCATGTGCCTGTGCATGTGAAGGTGTCAGTGTGTGCTCAGAAGACAGTTCCAGATCTCAGCAGTGCTGGGTGATCTTTTTGCTCTCAGGATCCTGAGGATTAAGGCATGGATATGGTCCTTTCTCTGTCCTGTGTTACCCCCACCCCCTTTTCCATCTCTAGGTGTCCACGTGTAAGCTGTCTTTTGACAAGTTGCTCTGGATCCTGCCAATCAAAGCCCACTCTCTCAGGCCCCTTTTCAGGGAAAGTTACATGAAGTGGCCACGAGGTGGCGCCACAGACAAGCACCAGCTCGAGAGAGGCTTGTGAGCGCCCTGACCCAGACCTACCGTGACCCACTAGAATAATTGTTAGTCATGAGGGGTATTGCTTACTTAGTGCTTACACTCCCAGGACTGACACATGCTTTTCTCATTTCATTTCTCCAATATTGAAAGTTTGGATTTTTAAAAATCTGTCACTTAAAAACTCCCAGTTGAACTGAAAGTACTAGAGACCTGAATTTTGCCAGTCATGTGCCTTTTGAATATGCCTTTGAGCCTGAGGTTCTCTAACATAAAATAGGTGTTTTAAGCATAACTGCTTGTATGTGCACATGTGTGAGTATGTGTGCTGGAGTATGGGCATGCGAGAGTGTGCCCATGTGTGCATGTACATGCCTGAGGGGAGTACATGGGTGTCCCTCCAGGTGTGTTTTCATATATGTCTCTGTGAACTTTTGCATGTGTGTCTGTGTGAGTGTTCACACATTTCTGTATGTATGTCTTTGTGTGTATATGTATGTATCTCTGTGTACTTGCATGTGAGTGTGAGTGGGCCTGAGGGTGGAATTGAGGAATCAAGGAGAGATGTCTGTATTTATTGCCCAGGGGAGAAGCTGCCACCTGAGGGTCACATTCTGGGGCGTAGGACTCAGGAAGCCCAATTTTAGTAAGGAGTATTGGGGGTTGGACTAAGGCACTCCTTCACTTCCTCCTATACTTCAGGGGAGGTGGATGGAATATGGTCAGGAAAATAGAGTGACAAAGAGCAGGGGAAGAATCAGAAGCATTGAGAAAGTCCTGAGCCATCAAGAGGGCAGCTTGGTGACTGGGTCATCCCTTGGGAAGGAAGCCACCCCAGGATGGTCCTTCCAGGAGCCCACAATACAGACAAACAGGCACATGACCATGGTGGTGACTCAGACGCCTCTTGAAACAGAAGAGATGGGTTATTCGGTAAGTGTGGTTTGGGCTGCTAGTTACAGTGCTCCACTGAAAAAACATAAATTCACTGCCCCATCCTATGCTTTAAAAGAAATTCCATATGGATTAATATCTTAAATGTAAGAAAGAAAAAGAGGTGGTTAATTTGGGGCAATCCCAGGAATCAGGAGTGAGGGAGCAGACACAGGAGGGGAAGCAGCTGCTAACAGGAGCTTCTGAGGACCAAGAGGAACATGCTGACAACTAGCAGAGCCCTCCTGCCCCTGAGCTCAGGACTCCTCTGAGGTGTGGTCTCACACGTCCATCCCCCGAGCCCCAAAGGAATGCTCAGGTGAGATACAGTAATTGAAATCTTGGCCTTAGGTACAAGGGGCACCCACCACAATGGTTTGGGGTAGGGAAAAATTCTGTCTCCAAGAGAGAGGAAGCTGAAGGACCAATGAAGGATTCCTGGAGTTGCAAGGCAGGATGAAAAAACAAGTGGAGGAGGCAGTGAAAGGGGTGGGCCAGACCCAGTGAGGAAGACTGTGTAGCAGCCAGACACAGCTGGAGTCCTGCCAGGGATGGAGGCCCATGGCAAACTGCCCTCACAAGCACCAGAGGGTTACTGAGTTGCTCTGTGTCTTTGGATATCTTCACTCATCCTTGCATTTGTCCATTTTGCAACAAACCTAATGAGAAACTCATATTTATTTTCTCTCCATGGTCAGTACATAAAAATATAGAATTAGCTTCCCTGAGAACTTTAATAAAAAATATTCTTGGAGAAGAAACCAGGAGGCATGATTGTGGGATATTGGCTTTGGGTGTATCCCTTGGGTTTTGTGGGCTGGTTAGTAAGGGTTGTGTCTCAAGGATACTGGGACTGCAAAGTGAAGGAGCAGATTTGTGGGTTCTCTTCTGCTCAGGCACTAACTCCCAATGGAATGATTCCGTCTTCTAAGAAATTCAGCTGCAGCTCTATCATCGTCTGGTGCTTTCCTATGCCAGGCTCTATGTTTAGTGCTTTACCTACATTCTCTTACTTTGAACCTCAAAACAAACCAATTGCTCTTCCCATTTCACAGATGAGGAAGGTAAGCCTCAGAGAGGCTAACAGACGCCCGAGTTTCCTTAACCAGGAGGCTATAAGCAAGGTTGGGCCCAACCTGCCGACTCTAAAGCATACACCTGCATGCCCTGTACCATGCATTCCCCATGCTGGAGTTTCCTGAGGTCCTCACAGCCTTCCTCCTGTTGGGCAGAGGCACAGATGGGGAGCTGGAATCAAAGTTCATTCCCTACCCAGCATGCCGTGCAGGGGCTAATTGGAAAAGGTTTGCTCAGATCCTGCTCTCCCTGTGGCCTTGTATTTTTTTTCTAGTCATCTTCCTAACCTGAAAAATCAGCAGGACTTGTGACATGGGGCAGTAAATGTGTCATGTGTGTCAGGGGTCTGCACGAGATCTCTGGGAGGGGCTGGTCCTGGGCCATGTAGATCAGTACTGCCTGCTGGCTCTGTGCTGCTCTCTAGTCCAGGTAGTTTGGTCCAAGGGTCTTCTTGCCTCCCATCCTGGGTCCCAGTATGGGGACTTTCCTCCATCCACTATATCTAGCCCTGGTTGCCCTAATTCAGCTGCGTGTAAGGAACAGCCTTTCCGGAAGCCCCCCATTCTCCAGAGAGATTTGATTATGTCCTGGTGGTGTGACCTTGTTAATGCAATCAGGAAGTTTTCTCAAGACTTCAGCTGCTTTGCTGGCAGCCAGGCCCAGTCCCAGGGCATCTACGCTGCTCAGTGCTCACAGCTTCTCTCCAGGCAGGAAGGGCCCCAGAGACCTTCCAGCCACCAGACTGGTTCTGACAAGGAGGAGCCTGCTCCAGGCCATCTTTCACTGGTCTTGCTTGTCTGCTCTCCTCCCTTCTTTGATTTTATTCAAAATCACTGAGTTTGCATCTGCTGGAAAAAGCACTCAGCAATGAGGAATCAGTATTTTGCCGAATACTCTAGATAGTGTCCATTTTCCATCAAGGTTAGGCTCTTAATTGAAATTTTTAAGAGAAGAAATTTGGGGAGAGTCCAGACATTCTCTCAATTATGTTAACAGAACTGAAATCCGAGGCTGAGAGCTGTATTAATACTGGGGATTGTTTCCCCAGAATTTTCCAGAAAGCATCATCAACAGGTGCTAGAGTTGCATGGGAGAGGACTGACAAGGCCAAACATTCCAGGAGATGGAGACAGGGAGGCCACCCTGCTCTTTGGCTGTCCTGCCCCACCCCCAAGCCTGCACCCAGGATGAGCTTGGAGACCACCACTCAGTTTTGAGAAGCTGGGCCAACAGGGCCTTCTAGGCAGAGTGAAAAGCAACAGCACAGCTGGGCAAGGGGTGGAGCCAAGGGAGCCTCCAGAGTCGGATCTGTTTCCCAGCAAGGAGGGGCCACGTGGAAGGGCAGTGTGTTCTGTTATGTTATTGATGGGGTTGGGGCCTTGGAGGACAAAGTGTCCCCAGCAGGCAGGACTCAGAAAGGGAAGGAGGTGCCTGGGGTACCACAGGGTGCATATCACAGGCTGCCAGGAGGAGAGGACCCAGCTGGCAGGAAGACCCTTCTTGTGCATCCTAGTGGCTGGGTGTAACTGGGTGTGTCCCCTGCATTTTTCTGTCACAAGTGCCCTCTCCTTGTGGGATTCTCACTGAACTGGCTTCAGCTGACATGGCTCCTTATTCTCTGCAGTCTGGATGGTGCCCTGTGAATTCCTGTGAGCAGAGTGGACAGAAAGGAGATGCCCACTGATCTCAACTGTCCCCTGCAGGGCTTATTGAAACATAGATTCTGGACTGAGAACCCAGAAAAATGTCATTTTACTGGTTCAGCAGAATCTTACCCTATAGTCCCATAGTTCAAAAATGCAGAGTGACTATAGCTCAGATGGAGAAGCTGGCATATGACTTTGGAAGCCTTAAGAGACATGGGGCATGAATAGTGATGATGATGGCCATGTTGTCAGTCACTTCCACCGGCCCCCACTCTTCATGTCCCACTCCTAACTCTTCTGACCGTTTATTGATTTTCAGACTCCAAGCCAGAAAGGAGAGGTGGGATTTTGCTCTCTTTGGGGGTTAAGAGGTAAGTTAGAAAAATATCACCCACATTTCCCATACCGCATGCCAGAAGCTTTACATATCACCAAGTCTTTAAAACAATCTTGCCACTTGTGCTCCATCACCCTTAGGTGAGTGTAGGATAATGGGATTCTAGGAGGCTTACTGATTGACTCCAGGTGATTCACCTCAGATGACTTGTTCTAAGTGACATAGATGACGAGAATCCCTGACTACAGGGTTATGCTATGAGAGAAAATCTCCCCACATCATGTGTCCCATGTCATACCAAGGCTCATGCTGGGAGTGTCAAGTGCTGACAACTTCCCCTTTCTGCTGCCTGCCTGAGACCTCTGATGTCTTCAGGCCACATGGTGGCAAGGACCTCTGTACCCTATAAAGGATCAGGACCTTTAAGCAGGCAACAGGCATCCGTCCCACTTCCTGGCCACTGAGGGAAGGTGCTGCTTGCATGGTTTTCCCTCATGTTTGTGCCCATTACAAGATGAAAACCAAGGCTCTGTCAGTGAACCAGGAGCCATGGCCAGGACTGCCATCCATTTCTGACCACACTTGCACTTGGATTAGTCCATTAATTAACATACCTTAATTATATTATGAAGCTCTCCACAGAAATGTGTTAGAGCACCAGGACCTAACATGGCTTTTTGATAAGGTTTGGATGAGATTTGGTCACATAAAGGTAACCACTGGAGACCCTGAGATGTCTTCAGATCTTTATATGTGACAGAAGATGATAATACATCTCTTGAAGAGGGTTAAGAAAACATGTGTCTTTCCCATAAATGATTATTGCTTCTTGTCCTGGATCTCCTTTTTACCTTGGCTTCCAGGAAGCTCAGCAGCAAGTTTTAGGCTCAACTCCAGATCTACTTTCCCTGGGCTGGTTCTCTGGTGGAAACTCCTGGTCTCTCTCCCTTCTTGTATGGGCCAATAATGGGGATTTTTTTTACATTTCCCCCATTATTATTGATTTCTGGACATCTTTCTGGAAAGTGAGTAAATAAAGATGGGATGTGACAGGGCTCTCTGCTAAGCATACGGGTTGTGATGTGAGACATGGAAATAAGAGAGGGAACCCTGCTCTCCAGGGGTGAACAACAGGGAGAGGGTGACGGGGCACACATCTATGATCTAGGTGCCCCCTCCCCAAATTTGGAGGCCACCCTAGGTGCTGCCAAGCCTGGCTGGTAGTGGTCTATGGAGGCAGGCCTTACACATTTGTGTCCAGTACCTGGATATCTCATTGTGCTTTATTCCCTCTCATAACCCCTTTCCCTTCAGAAGCATGGAAACTGAGGGCTTGTCAAACACCTGGAGAAGGGCACAGTGTTAGATTGTGCCCAGGCCTACTGGCCCTTCCTGGTTGAAGCAACTCACACAAAACCTTGGTGGACACCATGTTGGAGTGACTTGAGCAGGAAGATGGGGGCTTTGTGCAGCAGTAAGAGAAGGACAGGTGGGGCTGCTAACAGGCCCGAGAGATGCTGTACTCGGGTGGGTGCTGAGGAAGACTTTCTCAGCTCCTGGTTCTCCAGACTCTCACACCCAGTGCCTGCTCAGTCTCCTCTCCACCACACTATACTCTTAGGGCATCTTTGTCTTCCTTCACAGTCCCTCCCTCTACTCCTTCACCCATCCTGTTTCCTTTTTCGCTGCCTTCCATCACTGGTTGCTGTTGTCAGTCACCAGACCTCAGCATTAGAATTCCTGATGATATATCCTAGAGGACTTCAGGGTAAAGGTATCTGGCAGGCACAGACTTTCCATGTGCCTGTCCTCCAGAAGTGCACAGAAGGTGGTTGTTGCCATTGATGGATGGTAGGGGCCTTGGTTCTGAGAGGCAGAATGAGGTTACCTCCTGGTCTCTCTAGAATCCCCTCCCCCTCCAGAGGTGAGTGCAGAGACTGGGGTACTCTGAGAGTGGAGGGAGGCCAGGAGGTGCTTCATCATGGAACCTCATCATGGAACCTGGGTGCAACTCAGAAAGACAGCCAGCTCTCTTCCCCTTGTCTCCAGTCTCCTTTGTGTGTGAGTCACCATCTGGAAGTCGCCTGCATTTGTTTTAATTTAAAAGGATTGGGCTCATCCCCAGAGCACTGCCACTGGCTCATACTTCTCTTCACTGTAGCCAGGGAAGGGGGTGGAGTGCAGAGTGCTTTGCAATAAAGCACTTTCCCTTCATCATCTTTAAAATATTTTTTTCTGAGTTGAAGCAATGGGAGAAATTTACTGGCCTGTCAGAAAAGCCATTGCTCATCAGACTTGAGAAAGGAAAAGCAAAGGTCATCAATTCATGGGCAGTGTCTCAGGAAGGGATTAAATCATTTAGAAATGTGTCCTTAAGAAATCATTGAGGCTTCACACTGCTGTCTTCCTTGGCTTTCCCATCAAATCCATTTTTCAAATGCAAAGCGGGTTAGTGCAGGTGGCCACCTGCCCAGCTGCTCAGAAGGCTCTGCCAGAACCATTTTTTGGTAGAAGTCTGGGCAGACCCCTGCATGTGTGTGTGCAATGCACAGTTGAGTGCCTACAAACAGGTATTTGTACGATACAGTTACATAAACACACAATTATCTTCTAGCTTTGATAGTATTCAGTTTTCTTAAGTTTGCGTTATATTGTGATTTGCCACAAATTCATTCAAATAATAAAGGTATAAATAAATAAAATCCCTTTGCTACAGGATTCCAGCAGGCATGTTAGAGTCCCCTGGGAGTGTGTCATCGCTGTCATCCGCAGTGTTCTGCAGCAAAACCTTGTACGGTGCTGTCCTCATTCACGTTGTCAGACAATGGAGAAACTGGAAAATACCCTGGGCAGGCGTATCCTTGAGAGTCAGAGGCCCAGTGGTTGGGAGCTTTGAAGCTCAGTTGGCCTGGGTTCAAATGCCAGCTCCCCATGAACAAGTTGTGTGTCTTAGTCTCCTCAACCTCTTCTCTTAGTGCCATGTGAGCCTGGCCCTTGTGGCACTAGAACAGTGTTTCAATGCATATGTGAGGGTTCTTTTGGTCATTAATGTGCTGATATTAGGACAGTCTGTCTTAGCAACCAGCTGTCCAATGGTGGGTGAGAACAGGCATGAGACATGAGATGTGGGTAATTAAGATATTGCAGTGGTTAACTATGTGCCAACTGGGCTGGACCATGGGATACTCAGATTAACCATTATTCTGGGTGAGTCTATGAGAATGTTCCCATAAGAGATTAGCATTGGTGGACTGAATAAAGTATATAGCCCTCCTAGTGGGAGTAGGCCTCAGCCAATCTGTTGAAGATCTCAGCAGGACAAAAAGGTGAAGAAGGGCTCTTTGTTATCCTGCTTTCTTAGGCTGGGGCATGTCTCTTCTGCCCTAGCATCCATTGACTCCCCTGGTATTCAGAGTGGGTCTCATGTGTCTCAAACTTGCAGAAGGCAGATTGAGGGACTTGGCCTCCACAATCATATGAGCTGATTTCTATAATACACAGAAACTTCTATTGGTTCTGTTTCTCTGGAGAACCCTGACCAATACAGATATGAAGATGGTCAGCACAGCCTAGCCAGTTGTGAAAAACAAAACAGAACAAAACAGATAAAAAGTCTGTTGGAATTAAATAGGAAGCCTTGGCAGCACTTATCACCCCTGTTTGTCCATTCCGCAAACACTGACTGAGTGCCCTGGTCCAGGGATTCAATGTCCTGTCTCTGTTCTTCTGGGGCTCATGTTTTTGGGGGAGGTGGGTGGTGAACTGGTGGGTGAATACAAAAGCAGAGAGCACAGCAGGGAGATGGCCTAGAGGCTGAGAAATAATGCCCCATGCCCTGCATGGAACATCTGGGCAATGACAACTGTGTGGGTGCTGCCCAGCTCCCCTCAAAAGGACCTGTTGGGAAGGTAGGAGAAGCTCAGCAAGTCCATGAGACACAAGGAGACTGGAGAGGTGCCAGACTCTACCAGGAAGCCACCACAGACAGTGTAGCTGAAGTTCAGTTGGGTGACACTGCATCTCAGTCTCATTTCCATATTACAAAACATACTGAGCAGACACCAAGAACCATGAGGCTGGACAGCCCTGCTCCTTGCAGGGCCTGGGCTCTGGCCCATGGACTCTGAGATCCTTGAGTATCCTGCTTTTGCCTGCCATCCATAGAGTGCCTTCCCTTCTTCTTTCCACGTGTGGACATCAGCCTCCCTCAAGCCCCCAGACAAGGCTTGCCCTGCTCTGAATCTTCACCTGATTCCTGTGGTTTGACTGGTTCAGCAATATGAGGGTCTTGGTGAGCTATGTGCGACCTCAGCCAGCAGGAATCTGAGCAGCCCTTGCAGTCACCTGGGTGGATACCACATGGGTTGCCTGGCCTATGGTCACCTTTGGGGTCCCAGGGAACTTTGTGGGGCAACTCCTGCCCTTCCCCTTGCTCTTGTCACACTGCTCAGGCCATAATTGAAACTAGATGTGCTTCTTGGGCTGCTGGGTTCAACAAGTATGTGACTAGCAGGGACAGAGAGGCAGTGTCCTTCAGAATGGCCAGAGACATCGCCCTGTGGATAAAATTGGAGGCTGATGGCTGAAGCCTGACTGTGGAATCTGGAGTTGTGGAATGCATTTACTTCCTGCAGTGGGAGAGGAGCCTTCTGTGTTGACAATGGGCTCCATTCAGACCTGTCCTCAGCACGGCCTGTGGCAGAGGGAGAGGAAAAGTTCCTTAGGTGAACAGCCTCTGCCTGTTCCTGTAGAGCTGTGAGGCCCCTCCTTCTTACTTGAATGCCTCCCTGAAGCTCTGGACCACTGAGTGTTGGGGCTTTCTGGAGAGGCAAGTGACCTGTCCACCTTGGTATGTGCATCATACAGGGTACCTGGCCCCGCACCACACCCAAGGATTCAGGGCTGATTCTAAAGGCATCAGGCTTCTTTCCTGTCCTTTTTACCTTTCCCTCAGGCCTCACCCACTCAGGCAGGGGCTCTGGACTCACTCCTCGGCCCTTGTGATGGATAGGCATTCTATGGATCCCTCACCAAGCTGGTTCTTCATGATTCCCCTCCCCACAGAGAGTCTGGGGGCTCAGACTGGACAAGCTGTGAGAGGAAACCTCATTAGGCCACTACCTGGGTCAGGGGATACAGAGTTAAAGCCCATGGTTCCTTCTCTTTGGGAGCCAAACCCATGAGGATAGGCAATAAGTGGGATGAGGCCTAAGGAAAACATGGCAGTTTGTGGGAGGGCCTGGCAGGCTCTTCTGAGTGAGTCCTTGAGTAGGAGGGCCATCCCTAAGTGTTAAGTTGGAGTTCAGGAATGCCAAGATGGTGGAGGCAGGGTATAAGACAAATGCCACTGGAGGACAAGACAGGGACAAATCATGTCCCTGTTTATGATGAGTCCCATTACCATGACAACTCTTGCCACTGAGGACTTATCACTATGACAACTCCTGACACAGGTTTGATATTTTAAATTGACCAATGGGGATAAAGTGGGCAGTATTCTAATTAGGTTTTCTAAAGTAACCAATGGGGGAAAATTGAACAATATTCTAATTAGGTATCATAATGGGAGCAAATGGGGTAAAGTTTTCAACCAGGTCTGTATAGGAAAGAGAACATCTCATAGTGAGCACATAAGACATGAATTTCCAGACATGGATGCCTTGAGTCTCTCTTCCCTCAGCCCACTCTGCTGTACCTTATGGAGGGCTACTCTCACCTTTACCTTCAATAAATCTGTACTTTGCCTGTTACTTGAGTGTGTCTTGCTCAGTTCTCTATTTGTGACACCAAGGACCTGGATCTTAACTGAACACCCCAACAACAATATAAATAGGGGTGAAAGGGACATCCAGGGCCACACAGACTGTGGCATATGTGACCAACTTATCTCTCTACTAGGGACTACCCTGGTTTTAACACCACAAGTCCCATGGCCAGTAAAGTATTCCATCCCAACCCAGATAGATGGTTGGTCCTTTCTGTGATTCAGAAGAGAATCCAGGAAAGTAGGTGGGGCTTAGATGACAATAAACACACCCAGGAGTTTAAACTTGGTGATACAGAGCCTCAGAAATATTTGGCCCAGGGTAGGCTGTGCTTCAGGAAGACTGTCAGCTTGAAGGTATGGAGAGAGGTGGTATCAGAAGGCTTGTGTGTAGTACAGCCAGTGTCAGAGCTCTCAAGTCAGGCCGCAGGGTGAGGAGGTAGGTGGAGATCCATTCCTTCCTGGGGT
The DNA here is from genome assembly GCF_902686455.1 of Sciurus vulgaris. Taxonomy (NCBI): domain Eukaryota; kingdom Metazoa; phylum Chordata; class Mammalia; order Rodentia; family Sciuridae; genus Sciurus; species Sciurus vulgaris. Next base: position 94,702,940 of record NC_136464.1, on the reverse strand, counting down.
AACTGACCCGGGATACAGGAGGTATCTGGTCCAGGAGTGGATGGGACTGGAATGCAAAGGGAAGCCAGGTTGCAGCCATCAGGGTGTGAGAGTCCCCAGGGAATTGGTCATCCAAGGTTGAGAGTCCCCTGGGAGTGCTCAGGGCAAAAGAACCAAGGGCTGCCAGAGAGAGCCAGAGGGACCCCAGGAGGTAGGGCTGCAGGCAGTCACCAAGGATGGGACAGAGGGCACAGGCAGAGTTGTTGTCAGGGCCATGGAGGGGACAGTGGACAGTGGACAGGTGTCCTTCAGGTTTGCTCATTGAATGCTTCAAGAGAACAGTGAGTATGGCCTGTGATTTCCCAAGTTGTCTCCTTGGAACATGAGATGGGAGTGTTCCTGGGTTCCTGTTACATGAGAAACAGTGCTGAGAGCAGTTAAGTTTGGGAAAACAGAATTCATCATGTTAAATGAGTTCCTCAGTGCTGACCACTCAGGGCCAGACTTTGGAACTTGCTACTGGCTTCTGCAAGGGCCCAGGATAGAGTGTTCTCTGGTTACAGGCTGGAAGGGCTGGTGCAGGCTCTGCTGAGGGGTTGGCCACAGTAGGAAGATAAGGATGGAGCCAGATAAGGATGGGACTGAGGAAGTCTTTTTATTTCCCCCCTTTTTTTTTCTTAAGAGAAAAGATTTAAACACAGTTATATGTGTTAGGAGACTGGGGAAGAAAATCGTTGAGGGGCCAGGCAGGAAGGCCCTGGAGCTTTTGGGGGAGTATGCCTTTGGTGGGAAAACAATTGCCTCATTACCTCCCTCAGCAGTTCAAACGCTTTGTGTCAGCCTATGTGCTAAGTGTTTGTGTGTGAGGGCTGTGGTGGGGAGGGACGGGGATGACAGGGTGAGGTTCCAGGGAAGGGAGGCACGTGTGATGACAAGTGTGGGTAGTGAGAGACGGGGGTTGGGGATAAGGCAAGAGGTGGGGGCCCTCGAGGCTGGGCTGCACTTGTGGTAACTCCAGAGCAACAGCCATATCTGAAGGCACCAGAAGATGGACATTTGAATTGGATTCAGATCAGAGCGGGGAACTGTCAGCAGAAGGATAAGAGGTCAAGAGGTTTAAGGACACTGTGAGAGCTGGAGAAGAGCGTTTGCATTTTACACATCAGGGAACTTCTGGTGCTAGAAATTTGAAATGGTCAACTATCAAGGGCTGCTGGCAACTTCACACAATCCAGCTCAGGAAATTCTGGGAAAGAGAAGCCCAGAGCAAATGGAAAACTACAGGGATGCTTAGGGAGACTACAGGGGTGGGTCCCTGATTACAGGGGACATGATAGGTGCAAATGGAGGAATTTCTGGGGCCCCCCCTGTCACACTGGGTTCTCTCCTCCCTCGGCATTGCTTGGCTGAACTAGCCTGAGGGGCATTTGGCTTCTGAGCATGGAGGGGCCCCTCCATTAGTGGCACTAAAGGTCCTCAGATCAAGAAGCTCCATATGTACCTGCATGAGCAGTCACCAGCTTCTCCAACCTGCCTCCAGCCTAGCCACCTGTATAGTTAATGCCCTAGAGTTGGGGGACTGGACAACAAGAGGTAGACTCAGTAGTGACATGAGGATTTGCTGGGGTAGCCTGGGCACACAGCTGGCAGCAGTAAGCACAGGGGCTGCCTACTTCCTGAATATTCTTTCTCTCACTGAGACCTTGCCTGGAGAAGCCAAAAGTCGACGTCCACTCCCACTTCCTGGGAGACTTGCACAAAGTGGCTGATGTTCCTAAGGGAATGAACAGGAGATATGACAGAAAGACCCCAAAGGGAGCCCCCTATGCCACAGGAGACAATTAATTGGAATGTAAGTGACCAAAGTCCTCCAAGGATTTTGTCATAAGGAAACATGTGGGAACATAAGCTCAGAAGAAGCAGTTATGATGAATCAGCTGGAGATGTGGGATATGAAGAATGTAACTGTTGAAATGAGCTGGAAGATTTCACTGAGGGGCTCTCCAGAAAGCATCAAGAAGGGACAAGGAAGTAGAAAGCATGAGAGGAAGATTGAAAGGTATGAAAGGCAGAAAAACATGACCCTGTCATGAAAAGTGAGGAAAAATGGAGAAAATATTTGAAGATAGGCTATGATATTGTGATTTACAATAAGATATATGTTTGTTCTTTTTCCTGTTTTCTGGCATATGGATCCTAAAACCTTTGGAATCTCCAAGGCAATGTGTCTTTCTGTGTGGTAACGAAATGAGTGTGACTAGGAGCTCCTGGATAGCCTCAGGTTGGGACTGATTGCCAGGGAAACAAACCATGTGAAGGTTGAGACTTCAGTCCCCCTCCCGCTCCACCTCTGGGAAGTGGAGAGAGGCTGAAGGCTAAGTAGTCACCAATGGCCACGGATTTAATCAACCACACCTATGTAATGAAGCCTCCATAAAGACCCCAAAGGAGACAGAATTCTAAGAACTCTGGGTGTCAGAATATCTGGCAGTTCCCGGAGGGAGGCATATTCTGAGAAGACATGGAAACTCTGTGCTTTTTTTGTAGTACTGGGGATTGAACCCAGGAATGCTCTACTACTGAACTACTCTCCCAACACTTTTTTTTTTTTTTAAATTTTGAGACAGGTCCTCACTAAGTTTCCAAGACTGGCCTTGAACTTGTGATCCTCTTTCTCAACCTACCAAATAACTGGGAGTACAGGTATGCCTCACCAAATCTAGCTTGTAAATATTCTTTATAATAAACGGGTAGACATAATTGTTTCACTGAGTTCTGTGAGATGCTATAACAAATTATTTGAACCTAAGGAGGGGTCATGGAACCGTGATTTATAGCCAGTTGGTCAGAAGCACAGGTAAGACAACCTGGGACTTGCGTTAGCATCTAAAGTTTGAGATGAATGCAGTCTCATGGGACTAAACCCTCTACCATGGAATGTCCAGATAGTTTTAGAATTGAACTAGATAACACCCAGCTGGTGTTCACTGAAGAATGGCTTGCTTGGGGTGGGGGAGAAATCTCCACACATCTGGTGTTAGAAGTGCTGAGTGTGTGAGTTGGTTTTTTTCCCCCTGTTTCTAAGAGGCTAACAGACAACTTCCAAGAATTAAAGAAAAACACAAGACTTTGCATGAGCTTCAGGCAAATGGCAAAGTCATCACCAACAAAGCTGTTAAGGGCAAATACAAGTTTTTACAGAAGTACTATCACTGACATGCCTTCTTCATGGTTGAGGATGAAGAAGTACACAAGAAAGATTTCAGTGCACTTACTCTGGAGGATCATTTCAACAAAACCATTCTTCCTAAAGTCATGCAGCTTAAGAACTTTGGACCTTCTGGTCCTACCAAATGCACCCACCTTGTAGATCAAGACACCACCTCTGTCAACTTACCATGGGGCCAAGAGAGTGCCCAGAACACAGTTCTTTAAACAAAAGGCAGCTGGAATACAAGATGTGTTTGAGTGACCATCTTCCAAAAAGCAGAAAACTATCTAGGGTTCAACTACTTGTTCCAACTATGTGACATAAGGAGATGTCTCAGCATCTGATCCTTAATTTTCTTTCACCATTATTCACGTGGTCCTTACAGCTATCCTACTGGACTTACTGCCATACCCATTACTGGGTACTCCAGTCCTTGAAGGTATTTGTGAGATTTGGACTCACACTGAGAAACCCACAGAAAAGCACTATCCAGGTGGGATTAGAGGCTTCCCACTTAACACCGTTTCTGAGAAATCTAGGTTTCTCTGCTGTGACTTCCCATATTTTCTTGGGACTGTTCTGAGTTTTTTTCTATCCACTTTGCTTGTGTCAGAAATGTGGGCACGTAAGTGGAAGATGTATTTCTTCTACCTTTGGGTTAGGAGTAGTATACCAGGAAATCTAAGCTGGTTGAAACCTGTTTTGCATTTTTGGTTGGAGTCAACTTTTCTAAGTGAATATAATTTTTATTCTTGTGTGTGTGAAAAAATAAAAGATACACACTGGAATTTTTGACATAATACTGGATAATAAAATGTGCAAACTGACAATTTTTGACTCCCTATTAAGTAGAATAAAAGATAGCAGGGAATTGTTATAAAAATAATTAAAGAGAATCATAAGACTTCAGATGGAAGTGTTCACAAATTGCCGCCCTTCCCCTCACACAAGGAAAAAATAGAATTCCAGAGAGGGAAATAAAGTTATGAAGCAAGAACACATCTGACCTCAGAGTTCTCAGAGCCCCACAGAGACTGAAGAACATGTCACCAAGTGGGTGGGGAACCATTGGAAAGCTGGACCATGCAGCAGGCAGGAGGTATGAATGGGACACAGTTAAAACACAAGAAGAATAAGAATGAAACTATAGTCCAATTCCACTAATGTGCACCAAAAAATCCCACATAAATGGTGATTTGTGTTTTTTTCTGTGTACAAAGACATAAAAGAAATAATAGGCACATGACCTGGAAAGGACATGTAACATGCATGGAGAGGCTTTGGGATGGGGCATGTGAGGAATGAGATTAGGACAGTGAGGAAGGGTTAGACCAATGCCAGGGATGGCCAGTCCTGAGCAGGGCAAGGGCTTTGTGTGCCTGAAAATCACAAAACACAAAAAACTAACCGCCATTACAACCCAAGAGAGATTTTGTCACCTCTAGATCAGTCATGGGGGTAGAGAAAAAGAAAACTCAGTCAACTAGATATTAAGCAAAAATTGGGAGACAGAAAGCAAGTTGGTAAAAATCATCCAAAATGTGTCATTAAGAGAGTTAAGTGTAAAGAAATTAAACTTACCTGTTCATGAAACGTGCTCAGGTTAGGTTTTAATAAAGCAAGCGGTCTAATAACGAAATGCTAACCCCAAGAAAGCAGATTAGAAAACCATTAAGGAGGGAAGTAGTGCAGGGATAACAGAGCCATAGTGATGGAGTGATAACCTGGATACAGCAGTATTACACTGGGAAGCCATAACAGGCTGAAAAATGACATAGCCTCAGAGTGACAAGGCAAAACTTGTCATTAACAAGTTCAGTTGTGCAATGTGATATTTTAACACACCTCTCAGAAAATCATACGTGTAGCAGAAAAAAAAAACTCATGAAAACAAGGAGAATTGAAATACATAGTTGCTAAATTTGATCTTTTGGGCAAATATGGAACACTGCACTTAACATGTAAGGCATTCTAATTTTTTCCAGCACAGATGGGACATTTAAAACATTGACTACATTCTTGACTACAAAGGAGGCTTCAACAAATACCAGAGATGATACACAGGACATGCTCTCTAATCACAATACAATAATGTTAGAAGTCAATCACAGAAAGGCAGGTCCCAAACCCAGATGCATCTGGAAAACACAGTAATTCAATGGCCAAAGCCAAAATGATAATGGAAAATACAAAAGATATAAACCAAGCAATAATAGAAGCAGCATGTATTAACTCTCATGGGATGCAGGTAAAATGGCACTAGAGGGAAATTTATAACCTTAAGTGCTAGGGTAGAGAACAAGATAGAATGAAAATTAATGAGTTCTATGTTCAACACCAGATGTTAGAAAAGATGTATAAAATAGCTCAGGAAAGAAGCTGAATGCAGAAGTAAATGAGGAAAATGGAGAATCCAGCAAGGCAGTTTGAAGAGTGTGGTAAGGATAGAGGACCTGGAGTTTCAGCTGAGGGATGGAACAGAGCTAGGAGTGTGGAGGAGGAGCTGGAGGTGAGTGCTAAGTTAGGTATTGGAGAATGGGCTGCTGCTGTGCTGGATGGGCAATTCATACAGATATCAGGCTCCCCAAGGATTTGGCAAGATTCAGTGTATAGCAGGGGAAATTTGATTCAGATGTCCTGTGTTAATGTGGGTGTGACAGTGATGGTGAGAGACTACCCAAACCACATGAGCCTCAAAGGCAGGTGGTGGGTTTCTTCTATTACAAAGAAGAGCTATGGTATAGGGAACAAGAAACTTGAGGGAAAAGCAGGTAGCTCAAGGAACAGGCTTTGATTAAGTTTAGATGTACTTGCAGAGTTGAGTGATGAGGTTGTGGGACATTTCCTTACTTGGGTCCCTGGGGGCAAGGAGAAGGTTAGTGAGAATAAGGTGGCTGCTGGTGGTAGCTGTTCCCAAAACACAAACTGAAAAAATGCATTTGATTTATTTTTGGAAAACACAAAGTATACAATACAAAATTCAAAAGTGAAAACTAATAAGTCCCCTCCAACCCTTCTGCTATCATCCTATTTTCTTTTACTGGAGCAATACTATTAACAGTCACTTCCTTATTCTTCCAAAATGTCATTTTGTTTTACATTAACCATGGCTGTACCTGTAGTTCTGTTCCTTGAGTTCTGTCTTTAATAATATATCTTAAAGGTCTCTCCAGATCCGTTCATATAATGACATCTCATTATAAAATTGCTATTCATAGTTTTATGGATATATATCCCTGTTTATTTATCCCATTTCTCATTTATGGAAATTAGACTGTTTTCCTGTTGAAAATAAGATTGTGAAACACAACGTCATTCACAGACACTTCAAACAGGAGTGAGACCAACAAGTAGAATTGCTGAGTTACAGAGTCTGTGTGTTTGAAAGGAATGATTAAGTGATTACCTCCCAAATGGTGTTTTAGGGGATAACCACACCTTTCGTACCAGTAAAACCACTTAGGAGCCTATCTCTAGCTAGGAGGGTTTGCCCTTTCCACATAACAAAAGGTGGTCTTTATTCCTCTTCATTTGCCTTGGCCTTGGCAGATGTCCATTTCTGAAAGTAGAATGTGTACTTTGGAGAGAAAAAGGAAGAACATATTTAAAACATTCTAAAGGTATTTGTTTAAGATATTTTCTCCACTTATCCTTACTGTAAGCTCTTTCATGTATTTCAGTGAAGCAGAGAACTGAATTATAAATCTAGGGACCCCAGGATGGGGACTGTGTGCCATGGTTCTATTCTAGTTCATCTAACCCTGAGAGCGTCAGGTGTGCAGACACTTGATGAATACATTTATAGCTAGAGGGAAGAAAACAAATAGCGCGTTCTCTTTTACATGTATAATATAAAGTAGTTGATCTCATAGACTGGAGAGTAGAATGGTAGTTATAGGAGGCTGAGGAGGGTGGAGGTGGGGGAGAGGCTGGCAAAGGGATACAAAGTTACAGTTAGGAGGAATAAGCTCTGTACAGTAGGGTGACTATGGTGAAGAATAATATATTGTATATTGTTTCATCACAGAGAAAATGATACATATTTGAGGAGATGGATATGTTAATTACTCTGATTTAATCATTATACAATATACATATGTATCAGAACAGCACACCATGCTCCATAAATATGTACAATTATGTGTTGATGAAAAAATTAAATTTAAAAGTTATTTTGTAATGTGTATTTTACTTGTTTCTCATCTTGTTGAAGATTGCCTGATCAGGCAGGACTGTACAGAACCAATGATAGCTCACTGGAAAATGTCCTGTGTTCTGTGTGCTGTGGCCATCAGTGTGCAGCAATAATGAAGTGAGAAGACCGACTGGACAGTTCATCCCAGCAAGATACCCAGTGACCAATGGAAAGCTGTGACTGCTCACAGCTAGGGGACAAGTTCCTTCAAAGTCTAGCTTCCTGCCCCCTGTGCCTCCTCCACTCACCCTTCTATAAATACACACATTCAACCTCTCCTGAAGGTAAAATTATCTTCAAAATGCTTCTTCTCCATGAAGGAGACATCTTCAAGCACTGTTGTAGGACCCACTTTGTGCTGAGCACTAATTCTAAGTCCAGAGTGGAGATGACTTTTAGGACTGTCTTCGGAAAAGCTCTGGGCCCTGTTATTGCTTTTTAAACCAAGGAAGGCATGAGTCTGTGTCTCTGGTCTTCTGTCTTTTTCTCCTTTTTCCATTATTCTTAAAGTAATGCAGTGAGGAGAAACCTTTCAATGCTGACCACAGACCTTGGGAAAGGAAACAAATTTCTCATTTCTTGGATAAGGAGCTTAAACTAGACTAGGCAGAAGCATAGGTCCTTGCAAACAGATTTTAAGGCCAGTGCTACTGCCTGTCTCCATTCCATCCCAGTGAAATGAGTGCCTGACTATCCTCTTTGAACTGGGAAAGTGACTTTGACTGAGTAAGGAGAAAATGTGGCAAGGGCAGCCACATTTTTATCTTTAGTAATGGATGCTGGCTGAACAATAAGAGGCAAAGCATTTGCGTGGGTAACAGTTCCCCTGCACCTGGACTTTGGGCGGGTCTCTTAGAGACACCATAGGCAAGGCAGAAAGGAGCCTGTGCTGCGGGTTCTGAACCCAGGTGGTGGCCCTGAGGCCCCTTCCCCTCATACACACCAGCCCATTTCCCCTTTGCCAACCGTCCCCTCCATTCTGCAGTGAGGCCACAGCTGCTACGCACTAAGGAGAGGTCTGTTCTGGCTACCACCTCCACAGGGGAGGTTCTGCCTTGTCTCCTTGGGTGAGGCCTTTTATGAGGCTTGATGCAGCTGTTGGCTCCAGTGACCTGAGGTTACCCTGAGCTATGTTGCCAGGAGTGAGAGATGGAGTATCACAGCTTACAAATTAGCAGTTTGTACCACTCAGAATGAAGGGCTCTACTAAATTGTGGAAAGATAAACAGAAAACAATATTAGAGCTGGTAGCTAAGTGAACACAAGGATCCAACTTCAAAAACCAGACAGATATGAGGGCAGCTAGATTGGAAACAGATTGTTGCAGTGTGGACATATGAAAATCACAAATTGAATGAAAAGGCACAACTAGAGAATTATAATGCAGATTTTGGTTTTTAATTAAGGTAGAAAGAATGGAGGTAATGAAGGAAGAAAGATGGACAGGTTAAATTTTTTCTTTTTTTTTTTAACTTTCCACCATATGCTGGGCTTATATATGTAGGACTCTTATGTATGTATGCATATACATATGTATGTTTGCATGCTTGCCTATTCAGACAGAGAGGTGTAAAAGAAAATGAAATTAGACCAATTGAGTTTCCTCCTATCAGATAGATGACCTCCAGGAATTTGCATATGCTGCCTTCTGCCTGGAAGACACCTTACCTGGCAAATTCCCATTCATGATTCATACCTCAATTTGGAAGCCTTCTCCTGCCCTCACCCTCAACCTACAGAGAATGACAGGTACCCCTTCTCACCGCTCCCAGGCATGCAGTACTGTCCCCAGTTGTCACAACTGTGGTTGCTTTATCCTCCCCACATAACTTTTCCTTCCTTCCTTCTTTCCTTCCTTCCTTCCTTCCTTCCTTCCTTCCTTCTTTTCTTTTCTTTCTTTCTTTTTCTTTCTTTCTTTCTTTCTTTCTTTCTTTCTTTCTTTCTTTCTTTCTTTCTTTCTTTCTTTCTTTCTTTCTTTCTTTCTTTCTTTCTTTCTCCCTCCTTCCTTCCCTCCTTCCTTCCTTCCTTCCTTCCTTCCTTCCTTCCTTCCTTCCTTCCTTCCTTCCTTTCTTTCTTTCTTTCTTTCTTTCTCTTTCCTTTTTCTTCCTCTCTCTTTACTTCCTTCTCTTTCTTTTTTTGTGTGTGGAAAATGTAATTTTAATAGCTAATTCTTCATCTTACATAGAAGCACAATAAAATAAACCATATTCCGAAGAAACTCCAGAAGTTATGAGAATAAGAGTGAGAAAAATTCATATGGGCTACACTATCTTTACCTGAAACTGTAAGAGACAAAAGATTTCAACCTGAAGGTCCCATATTACCATTTGATGAAACAAAATACAAAACATAAACATGGAAGAATCTGTACAATGCAGATGCACAGTCTAAAATATAATTTTGCATTGAGCAGGTCTATACTCACACCCAATTTCAGAATAAAAATTTTCTTTTATTCACTCATCTGTTGAAGGGCATCTAGGTTGGTTCCATAGCTTAGCTATTGTGAATTATGCTGCAATAAGCATTGATGTGGCTATGTCACTGTGGTATGCTGATTTAAAATCTTGTGGATATATGCCAAGAAGTGGGATAACTGGGTCAAATGGTGGTTCCATTCCTAGTTTTTTGAGGAATCTCCATTCTGCTTGGGGGATAGGAATAGGAAAGACAGTAGAATAAATCTAACTTAATTTTCCTATGTACACATATGAAATTGCCTAAGTGATCCTCAACATCATGCCCACCCACAAAAATTGGGTCCCAATTGGAATAAGATATAGCCTATGCTTGTATAATTTTATGAAAATGGAGTCTATTGTCAAGTATAACTAAAAAGAACCAATAAAATAAAACTTTTAAAAAGGGAATAATGTTTCCAGTGTCTTGGAATATCCTACCTCCACCTTCCTGTTTGATGCTTTCTGATCACATGCCCCTTGTTCCCTGCCAGAGATAACTGATATTCCAATTTTGGTGATGACATCCATATTCTTCTTTGTTAGTATATACAATGAACTTTGTATTACTGCAATTATATTACATGCATTCTTTTGTGATGCTCTTGCTCCATGAAGTTTTGGGGATTTAATTAGATTGTTATGTCATTCATTTTCAATGCTGTGAAATTGTATTCCATTATACATATATACTACAGTTTATTCATTCTGATGCTCATGGGCTAAAGGGTTTTTTTTTTTTTTTTTCACTTTTTTCCTGTTGCCAATGGTGCTCCCCCAAACCTGTGTATGTCCTGACACATACATGCCTCAGTACTCTGTCATTTCACCATGCTGAGATTTGGCGACTTCATCTTCAGAAGAACCAAGATGTAAAAGTAATAGCTAAAGAATACCTCTTTTTAAAAACAATTAAGCCATTTAAAACTATGAATTTACGGCAGGCTTTTTCAACAGGGCGATCCAAGATGGCAGACTAGAGGGTGACTGCATCTCCAGTCACTCCAGAACCCAGGATTCAAGAAGGGGAGGCATTGAGAAACTCGGACTAAAATAGAACCACGGGGTGAGTCTCCCCCACCTGGTGAAGCTCAGCCCGGGCGGCAGGCCCGGATTCGGTGGCTTATTAGAGTAGGGCAGGGCAGGTAGAGTCTTCTCCAGGCAGCCCTGGGCACTCCAGCAGTGGGCTCCTCCCACATGGCCAGCTTCTCAGAGCAGGCCCCCCAGTGAGAACCTTTCCACACAGAGCCAGCTCCAAGCCCTGGAACCAGTAGCGGGCTAGGGGCAGCTTTCTTTATCACTACATTATCAAGTTACTCCAAGACTTCAGGCTACTGAAGGCTAGGAGGTGATACACTGGAAATCTACAGGGACACTATAAGCAAATAAAGGAAATCTGCAATATCACAGAGTCCCACTGACATCTGACCAATATGAGAAAACAAGGGAAGAAAATGTCCTAAAAAAACCTAGATACTATATCAATAAAACTCAGTGACAGCACAGCAGAAGAAATGTCAGAAAAGGAGTTCAGAATGTACATAATTCAAACAATCAGGGAAGCAAACAAGGAGATGAAAGAGCAAATGCAGGCATTGAAGGAGGAGATGAAAGAGCAAATGCAGGCATTAAATGATCGCACCAATAAACAGTTAAAAGAGCAAATATGGGAAGCAAGAGATCATTTCAATAAAGAGTTAGAGATACTGAAAAAAAAAACAAACAGAAATCCTTGAAATGAAGGAAACAATAAACCAAGTTAAAAACTCCATAGAAAGCATAACCAATAGGATAGAACACCTGGAAGACAGAACCTCAGACACTGAAGACAAAATATTTAACCTTGAAAACAAAGTTGACCAAGCAGAGAAGATGGCAAGAAATCATGAACAGAATGGACAAGAACTATGGGATATCATGAAAAGGCCAAATTTAAGAATTATTGGGATTGAGGAAGGCTTAGAGAAACAAACCAAAGGAATGAACAATCTATTCAATGAAATAATATCAGAAAATTTCCCAAATGTGAAGAATGAAATGGAAAACCAAGTACAAGAGGCTTATAGGACTCCAAATATACAAAATTACAACAGACCCACACCAAGACACATTATAATGAAAATATGTAACATAAAAAATAAAGACAGAATTTTAAAGGCAGCGAGAGAAAAGAATCAAATTACATTCAGGGGGAAACCAATAAGAATATCAGCAGATTTTTCAATCCAGACCCTAAAAGCTAGAAGGGCCTGGAACAACATTTACCAAGCCCTGAAAAAAAAACGGATGCCAACCAAGAATCTTAAACCCAGCAAAACTTAATTTCAGATTTCATGACAAAATAAGATCCTTCCATGATAAACAAAAGCTAAAGGAATTTACAAAAAGAAAGCCGGCACTACACAACATTCTCAGCAAAATATTCCATGAGGAAGAGATGAAAAACAATCATGCAAATCAGCAACGGAAGGAACTAGCCTAAAGGAATACCCAATAAAGGAGAAACCAAATCATGTCAACAAAACAAAAATGAGTCAAATGACTGGGAATACAAATCATATTACAATAATAACCCTGAATGTTAATGGCCTGAACTCATCAATCAAAAGACATAGACTGGCAGATTGGATTAAAAAGAAAAATCCAACAATATGCTGCCTGCCAGAGACTCATCTCATAGAAAGAGATACCCATAGACTAAAGGTGAAAGGATGAGAAAAAACATACCATCCATGCACACGGACACAGCAAAAAAGCTGGAGTATCCATCCTCATTTCAGATAATGTGGACTTCAAGCCAAAACTAGTGAGAAGGGATAAAGAAGGACATTACATACTGCTTAAGGGAAGCATAAATCAGCAAGACATAACAATCATAAATATCTATGCCCCGAACATTGGTTCATCCATGTACGTCAAACAAATCCTTGTCAATTCCAGAAATCAAATAGACCACAACACAATAATACTAGGTGATTTTAACACATCTCTCTCACCGCTGGATAGATAATCCAAACAAAAATTGAATAAAGAAACCATAGATCTCAATAACACAATCAACAATTTAGACTTAACCGACTTATATAGAATATACCATCCAACAAGGAATGAATACACTTTCTTCTCAGCAGCACATGGAACCTTCTCTAAAATAGACCATGTTTTATGCCACAAAGCTACTGTTAGCAAATACAAGAAGATAGAGATACTACCTTGTACTCTATCAGATTATAATGGATTGAAATTAGAAATAAATGACAGAATAAAAAACAGAAACTTTTCCAATATCTGGAGATTAAATAATTCACTATTATATGATGAATGGATAACAGAAGACATCAGGAGGGAAATAAAAAAATTCTTAGAAGTAAACGAGAAGAAAGACACAGCATATCAAAATCTCTGGGACACTATGAAAGCAAGAGGAAGATTTATTAGAGGAAGATTTATTTCATGGGGCGCATTCAACAAGAGAAATAGAAATCAACAAATAAACGACTTAACACTACAGCTCAAAGCCCTAGAAAAACAAGAGCAGACCAACACCAAAAGTAGTAGAAGACAGGAAAATAATTAAAATCAGAGCCGAAATCAATGAAATTGAAACAAAAGAAACAATCAGAAAAATTAACAAAATAAATAGTTGGTTCTTTGAAAAAATAAACAAAATTGATAAGCCCTTAGCCACACTAACAAAGAGAAAGAGGGAGAAAACTCAAATTACTAAAATTCAGAATGAACAAGGAAATATCACAACAGACAGGATGGAAATACAAAACATAATTAGAAGCTATTTTGAAAATCTATACTCCAACAAAATAGAAAATTTCGAAGACATCAACAGGTTTCTAGAGACATATGAATTGCCTAAACTGAACGAAGAGGACATACACAACTTAAATAAATCAATTTCAAGCAATAGAAGAGGTCATCAAAAGACTACCAATAAAGAAAAGCCCAGGACCAGATGGGTTCTCAGCAGAGTTCTACAAAACCTTTAAAGAAGAGCCCATTCCAATACTTCTCAAAGCATTCCATGAAATAGAAGAGGAGGGAACCCTCCCAAACTCATTCTATGAAGCCAATATCACCCTGATACCTAAACCAGACAGAGACTCATCACGGAAAGAAAATTTCAGACCAATATCCTTAATGAACATCGACGCAAAAATTCTCAACAAAATTTTAGCAAATCGCATACAAAAATATATTTAAAAGATAGTGCACCATGATCAAGTGGGTTTTATCCCAGGGATGCAAGGTTGGTTCAACATCCAGAAATCAATAAATGTCATTCACCATATCAACAGACTAAAAGTTAAGAATCACATGATTATTTCAATAGATGCAGAAAAAGCATTCAATAAAATACAGCATCTCTTCATACTCAAAACACTAGAAAAAATCGGGGTAGTGGGAACATTCCTTAACATTCTAAAGGCCATCTACACTAAGCCCATGGCCAACATCATTCTAAATGGTGAAAAACTGAAAGCATTCCCCCTAAAAATTGGAACAAGGCAGGAATGCCCTCTTTCACCACTTCTTTTTTTTTTTTTTTTTTTATTGTAAACAAATGGGATACATGTTGTTTCTCTGTACATGGCGTAAAGGCATACCATTTGTGTAATCATAAATTTACATAGAGCAATGTTGTTTGATTCATTCTGTTATTTTTTTCCCTTCCCCCCACCCCTCCCACCCCTCTTTACCCTCTATACAGTAGATCCTTCCTCCATACTTGCCCCCCTCCCTAACCCTAACTCTAACCCTTCCCTCCCCCCCATTATGTGTCATCCTCCACTTATCAGCGATATCATTCGTCCTTTGGCTTTTTGAGATCAGCCTATCTCACTTAGCATGATATTCTCCAATTTCATCCATTTGCCTGCAAATGTCATAATTTTATCATTCTTTATGGCTGAGTAATATTCCATTGTATATATATACCACAGTTTCTTTATCCACTCATCAATTGAAGGGCATCTAGGTTGGTTCCACAGTCTGGCTATTGTGAATTGAGCAGCTATGAACATTGATGTGGCTGTATTTCTGTAGTATGCAGATTTTAAGTCCTTTGGGTATAGGCCAAGGAGTGGGATAGCTGGGTCAAATGGTGGTTCCATTCCGAGTTTTCTAAGGAATCTCCACACTGCTTTCCATAGTGGCTGCACTAATTTGCAGCCCCACCAGCAGTGTATGAGTGTACCTTTCTCCCCACATCCTCGCCAACACCTGTTGTTGCTCGTATTCTTGATAATCGCCATTCTAATTGGGGTGAGATGGAATCTTAGGGTGGTTTTGATTTGCATTTCTCTTATTACTAGAGATGTTGAACATTTTTCCATATGTTTGTTGATTGCTTGTAGATCTTCTTCTGTGAAGTGTCTATTCATTTCCTTAGCCCATTTGTTGACTGGACTATTTGAATTCTTGGAGTAGAGTTTTTTGAGTTCTTTATAGATTCTGGAGATTAGTGCTCTATCTGAAGTATGATTGGCAAAGATATTCTCCCACTCTGTAGGCTCTTTCTTCGCATTGCTGATAGTTTCCTTTGCTGAGAGAAAGCTTTTTAGTTTGAATCTATCCCAGTGGTTGATTTTAGCTTTTATTTCTTGTGCTATGGGAGTCCTGTTAAGGAAGTCTGGTCCTAGACCAACAAGGTGAAGATTTGGACCTACTTTTTCTTCTATAATCTGCAGGGTCTCTGGTCTGATTCCGAGGTCCTTAATCCATTTTGAGTTTAGTTTCGTGCATGGTGAGAGATATGGGTTTAGTTTCATTCTGTTGCATATGGATTTCCAATTCTCCCAGCACCATTTGTTGAAGAGGCTATCTTTTCTCCATTGCATATTTTTGGTCCCTTTGTCTAGTATGAGAAAATTGTATTTATTTGGGTTTGTGTCCGTGTCCTCTATTCTGTACCATTGATCTACCTTTCTATTTTGGTACCAATACCATGCCGTTTTTGTTACTATTGCTTTGTAGTAGAGTTGAAGATCTGGTATTGCAATACCCCCTGTTTCACTCTTCCTGCTAAGGATTGCTTTAGCTATTCTGGGTTTCTTATTCTTCCAGATGAATTTCATAATTGCTTGCTCTATTTCTGTAAGGTACACAATTGGGATTTTAATTGGAATTGCATTGAATTTGTATAGCACTTTAGGTAGTATGGCCATTTTGACAATATTAATTCTTCCTATCCAAGAACATGGAAGATCTTTCCATCTTCTAAGGTGTTCTTTAATTTCTTTCTTTAGTGTTGTATAGTTCTCATTGTAGAGGTCTTTCACCTCTTTTGTGAGATTGATTCCCAAGTATTTTATTTTTTTCGAGGCTATTGTGAATGGGGTAGTTTTCCTAATTTGTCTTTCTGAAGATTCATCACTTATGTATAGAAATGCGTTGGATTTATGGGCATTGATCTTGTAACCTGCTACTTTACTGAATTCACTTATGAGTTCTAAGAGTTTTCTGGTGGAATTTCCTGGTTCCTCTAAATATATAATCATGTCATCAGCGAACAGGGATAGTTTGAGTTCTTCTTTTCCAATTCGTATCCCTTTAATTTCTTTGGTTTGTCTAATTGCTCTGGCCAGAGTCTCAAGAACGATGTTGAATAGAAGTGGTGAAAGAGGGCATCCCTGCCTTGTTCCAGTTTTTAGGGGGAATGCTTTCAGTTTTTCACCATTTAGAATGATATTAGCCATGGGCTTAGCATAAATGGCCTTTACAATGTTAAGGAATGTTCCCACTATCCCTATTTTTTCTAGTGTTTTGAGCATGAAGGGGTGCTGTATTTTATCAAATGCTTTTTCTGCATCTATTGAAATAATCATGTGATTCTTGACTTTAAGTCTATTAATATGGTGAATTACGTTTATTGATTTCCTGATGTTGAACCAACCTTGCATCCCTGGGATGAAACCCACTTGATCATGGTGCACTATCTTTTTAATATGTTTTTGTATGCGATTTGCTAAAATTTCGTTGAGAATTTTTGCGTCGATGTTCATTAAGGATATTGGTCTGAAATTTTCTTTCCTTGATGAGTCTCTGTCTGGTTTAGGTATCAGTGTGATATTGGCTTCATAGAATGAGTTTGGGAGGGTTCCCTCCTCTTCTATTTTATGGAATACTTTGAGAAGTATTGGAATGAGCTCTTCCTTAAAGGTTTTGTAGAACTCGGCTGAGAACCCATCTGGTCCCGGACTTTTCTTTGTTGGTAAGCTTTTGATGACTTCTTCTATTTCAGTACTTGAAATTGGTCTATTTAAATTGTTTATGTCCTCCTCATTCAGTTTAGGCAATTCATATGTCTCTAGAAACCTGTTGATGTCTTCGAAATTTTCTATTTTGTTGGAGTATAGATTTTCAAAATAGCTTCTAATTATGTTTTGTATTTCCATCCTGTCTGTTGTGATATTTCCTTGTTCATTCCGAATTTTAGTGATTTGGGTTTTCTCTCGTCTTCTCTTTGTTAGTGTGGCTAAAGGTTTATCAATTTTGTTTATTTTTTCGAAGAACCAACTATTTATTTTGTCAATTTTTTGTATTGTTTCTTTTGTTTCAATTTCATTGATTTCAGCTCTGAGTTTAACTATTTCCTGTCTTCTACTACTTTTGGTGCTGTTCTGTTCTTCTTTTTCTAGGGCTTTGAGCTGTAGTGTTAGGTTGTTTATTTGTTGAGTTTTACTTCTTTTATTAAATGCGCTCCATGAAATAAATTTCCCTCTAAGTACTGCTTTCATAGTGTCCGAGAGATTTTGATATGATGTTTCTTTGTTCTCATTTACCTCTAAGAATTTTTTAATTTCCTTCCTAATATCTTCTGTTATCCATTCATCATATAATAGCATATTGTTTAATCTCCAGATGTTGGAATAGTTTCTGTGTTTTACTCTTTCATTTATTTCTAACTTCAATCCATTATGATCTGATAGAATACATGCTAGTGTCTCTATCTTCTTGTATTTGCTAACATTAGCTTTGTGGCATAATATATGGTCTATTTTAGAGAAGGATCCATGTGCTGCTGAGAAGAAAGTGTATTCACTCTTGGTTGGATGGTATATTCTATAAATGTCCGTTAAGTCTTAATTATTGATTGTGTTGTTGAGATCTATGGTTTCTTTGTTCAATTTTTGTCTGGAAGATCTGTCCAGTGGTGAGAGCGGCGTGTTAAAATCACCTAGTATTATTGTGTTATGGTCTATTTGGTTTCTGAAATTGAGAAGGATTTGTTTGACATACATAGATGAGCCACTGTTTGGGGCATAGATGTTTATGATTGTTATATCTTGCTGATTTATGCTTCCCTCAAGCAGTATGAAATGACCTTCTTTATCCCTTCTGACTAACTTTGGCTTGAAGTCCACATTATCGGAAATGAGGATGGATACTCCAGCTTTTTTGCTGAGTCCATGTGCATGGTATGTTTTTCCCCATCCTTTCACCTTTAATCTATGGGTATCTTTTTCTATGAGGTGAGTCTCTTGCAGGCAACATATTGTTGGATCTTTCTTTTTAATCCAATCTGCCAGTCTATGTCTTTTGATTGATGAATTCAGGCCATTAATATTCAGGGTTATTATAGAGAAATGATTTGGTTTCCCGGTCATTTGGTTCATTTTTAAAATTTTGTTTATTTATTTGTTTGACACAACTTGTTTCCTCCTTTATTTGACAATTCCTTTAGGATAATTCCTCCCTTTGCTGATTTGCTTCTTTGTTTTTCATCTCTTCCTCATGGAATATTTTGTTGAGAATGTTCTGTAATGCTGGCTTTCTTTTTGTAAATTCTTTTAGCTTTTGTTTATCATGGAAGGATTTTATTTCATCGTCAAATTTGAAGGTAAGTTTTGCTGGGTATAAGATTCTTGGTTGGCATCCATTTTCTTTCAGGGCTTGAAAAATGTTGGTCCAGGACCTTCTAGCTTTTAGGGTCTGGATTGAAAAATCTGCTGATATGCATATTGGTTTCCCCCTGAATGTAATTTGGTTCTTTTCTCTCACAGCCTTTAAAATTCTGTCTTTATTTTGTATGTTAGGTATTTTCATTATAATGTGCCTTGGTGTGGGTCTGTTGTAATTTTGTGTATTTGGAGTCCTGTAAGCCTCTTGAACTTGATTTTCCATTTCATTCTTCAGATTTGGGAAATTTTCTGATATTATTTCATTGAATAGGTAGTTCATTCCTTTGGCTTGTTTCTCTAGACCTTCTTCAATCCCGATAATTCTTAAATTTGGCCTTTTCATGATATCCCATAGTTCTGGTAGATTCTGTTCATGATTTCTTACCATCTTCTCTGTTTGTTCAACTTTGTTTTCAATGTTAAATATTTTGTCTTCAATGTCTGAGGTTCTGTCTTCCAGGTGTTCTATCCTATTGGATATGCTTTCTATGGAGTTCTTAATTTGGTTTATTGTTTCCTTCATGTCAAGGATTTCTGTTTGGTTTTTTTTCAATATCTCTAACTCTTTATTGAAATGATCTTTTGCTTCCTGTATTTGCTCTTTTAACTGTCGATTGGTGCGATCATTCAAAGCTTGCATTTGCTCTTTCATCTCGTCATTTGCTTCCCTGATCATTTTAATTATGTACATTCTGAACTCCTTTTCTGTCATTTCTTCTGCCATGCTGTCATTGGGTTTTATTGATGTAACATCTAGATTTGTTTGCAGCATTTTCTTTCCTTGTTTTCTCATATTCTTCAGATATCAGTGGACCGCTGAGATATTGCAGATTTCCTCTGTTGATTTACAATGTCCCTGAAGATTTCTATATATATCCCCCCTTAGCCTTCAGTAGGCTGAAGTCTTGGAGGAAGTTGATAATGCGGTGCTCCACAAGGAAGCTGCCTCTCTAGGAGTGGTGGCCTTCAGGTGGGGTATAATCCCTGCTAGTGGGCAGAGGTGCCTCCACTTGTTAACCAATGGTCATCCAAAGGGGACCTAGGCTGTGGGCTGAGGCAAGGCCTGTTTGGGCCTGTGTCTCTGGTTTTACCGTCCTTATGGGGAAACCTCACCAGGCAGGGAAGACTCACCCAGTGGGGAGGTCTCGCTGGTCAGTTTCCTCCTAGAGGTTCCCCTCAATTTACAGCTACTGCCTGGGCTGGGCTGCCTTCCTCTGCAAAGTTCCCAGGGGCCCGGCCCTACCTCCTGGGCCTGGGAGCCTCACCCTTCGCAGATGAATCTCCTTAGGCTGCCCCTCCTCAGAGAATTTGCCCATAGGCCTGGAACCTTCACTCCGCCCTAAGCGTGTCTCTGTGCGGCTCTTCCACCCAGAAGCCTCCTAGATCCTGGGACCCTGTTCTGCACCTAATCGCCTGGCTATGCGGCCCCTCCTCTGAGCAGCCACCTGGGGCCCCGAACAATCGCTCTGAGTCCCAGAGACCCGCCACAGGCCTCTTCCTCCAGACAGCCGCCCAGTATGCCGGAGCGGTCACTAGGAGTCCAAGAAACTCACTTCATGCCTCCTCCTCCCACCAACCACCCATAGCCCGGGGCAATCAATCACTCCGAGTCGAAGTGACCCTCCCCGTTCCTCCTCCTTCTCCAGATAACCCCCCGGGTGTTCAGGAGCAGTCCCTCTGAGTGGCTCTGAATCCACGTGACCCGCTGCACGGGTCCTCTGGGCACCGCCCGGAGCTCAAGTGCGGCCACTCAAGACCAAGTGTCCCACCACGCTTCTCCTCCAGGCAGCCCCCCTGTGTTCAGGAGCTGTCACTTTAAGACCAAACAACTCATCACTCCCCTTCTCCTCTGAGCAGCCGCCTGGAGCGCTAATGCAGTCACTGCGAGTCCAAAGGACCCGCCGCGCTCCTTCTCCTCCTTCTCCTACTCCTCCGGGCAGGCCCCGGGGTTCAGAAGTGGTCAGAGTCCAAACAGCTCGCCACACAGCCCCTTCTCTGGCAACCGCCTGTAGCTCTGGTGTAGTCACCCGAATCCAAGCGGCCGCTCCTCTTCCTCCTCGTCCTCAGGGCAGGCCCCGGTGTTCAGAAGCGTCGTTCTGATTCCAAACAGCTCGCCGCGCAGCTTCTCCTCTGGCAACCGCCTGTAGCTCTGGTGCAGTCTCTCCGAATCCAAGTGGCCACGCTCCTCTCCTCCTCCTCAGGGCAGGCCCCAGTGTCCTGAGTCCACACAGTTCTCCTCGCCACTCTTCCCCTGGGCAGCCGCCGGAGCCCCAGTGGCTGCTCCGAGTCCCAGCGCTGTGCCCAGCGGCCTCCTTTACGGCGCTCCCAGCTGTCCGCGTTCACTGCTCCAGCGGGGGGAGGGGCGTCTCACCGGCAGTTCTACTTCACAAAGTTTCCTGCGTTCCGGGACCCCCGTCCCATCCGGGATGCCCCCCCAGGGGGTGAGAGTCACCCGGCTGCTTTGAGTTGGTCCCAAGCGTCTCAATATCTCCTCTTTTGAATCCTGAGTCCTGGAGCAACATGAAATGCAGCCACCCTCTAGGCCGCCATCTTGAAAACCCCCCCTCTTTCACCACTTCTATTCAACATCGTCCTTGAGACTCTAGCCAGAGCAATTAGACAAACCAAAGAAATTAAAGGATACGAATTGGAAAAGAAGAACTCAAACTATCCCTGTTCGCTGATGACATGATTATATATTTAGAGGAACCTGGAAATTCCACCAGAAAACTCTTAGAACTCATAAGTGAATTCAGTAAAGTAGCAGGTTACAAGATCAATGCTCATAAATCCAATGCATTTTTATACATAAGTGATGAATCTTCAGAAAGAGAAATTAGGAAAACTACCCCATTCACAATAGCCTCGGAAAAAATAAAATACTTGGGAATCAATCTCACAAAAGAGGTGAAAGACCTCTACAATGAGAACTATACAACACTAAAGAAAGAAATTAAAGAACACCTTAGAAGATGGAAAGATCTCCCATGTTCTTGGATAGGCAGAATTAATATTGTCAAAATGGCTGTATTACCAAAAGTGCTATACAGATTCAATGCAATTCCAATTAAAATCCCAATGGTGTACCTTACAGAAATAGAGCAAGTAGTCATGAAATTCATCTGGAAGAATAAGAAACGCAGAATAGCTAAAGCAATCCTCAGTAGAAAGAGCGAAGCAGGGGGTATCGCGATATCAGATCTTCAACTGTATTACAAAGCAATAGTAACAAAAATGGCATGGTATTGGTACCAAAATAGACAGGTAGATCAATGGTACAGAATAGAGGACATGGACACAAACCCAAATAAATACAATTTTCTCATACTAGACAAAGGGGCCAAAAATATGCAATGGAGAAAAGATAGCCTCTTCAACAAATGGTTCTGGGAAAACTGGAAAACCATATGCAATAGAATGAAATTAAACCCCTACCTCTCACCCTGAACAAAACTCAACTCAAAATGGATCAAGGACCTCGGAATCAGACCAGAGACCCTGCATCTTAAAGAAGAAAAAGTAGGTCCAAACCTTCAACTTGTTGGCTTAGGATCAGACTTCCTTAACAGGACTCTCATAGCACAAGAAATAAAAGCTAGCATCAACCACTGGGATAGATTCAAACTAAAAAGCTTTCTCTCAGCATAAGAAACTATCAGTAATGTGAAGAGAGAGCCTACAGAGAGAATATCTTTGCCACTCATACTTAAGATAGAGCTCTAATTTCCAGAATATATAATGAACTCAAAAAACTCTACACCAAGAATACAAATAACCAAATCAACAAATGGGCTAAGGAAATGAACAGACACTTCACAGAAGAAGATCTACAAGCAATCAACAGATATATGAAAAAATCTTCAACATCTCTAGTAATAAGAGAAATGCAAATCAAAACTACCCTAAGATTTCATCTCACCCCAATTAGAATGGTGATTATCAAGAACATAAGCAACAATAGGTGTTGGCGAGGATGTGGGGAGAAAGGTACACTCATACATTGCTGGTGGGGTTGCAAATTAGTGCAGCCACTCTGGAAAGCAGTATGGAGATTCCTCCAAAAGCTTGGAATGGAACCACCATTTGACCCACCTATCCCACTCCTTGGCCTATACCCAAAGGACTTAAAATCAGCATACTACAGAGATACAGCCACATCAATGTTCATAGCTGCTCAATTCACTATAGCCAGATTGTGGAACCAACCCAGATGCCCTTCAGTTGATGAATGGATAAAGAAACTGTGGCATATATATACAATGGTATATTACTCCGCCATGAGGAATGACAAAATTATGGCATTCGCAGGCAAATGGATGAAATTGGAGGGTATCATGCTAAGTGAGATAAGCCAATCTCAAAAAACTAAAGGACGAATGATCTCGCTGATAAGCGGATGAGGATATATAATGGGGGGTAGGAGGGGTTAGCGTTAGGGTTAATGTTAGGTTTAGGGTTAGGGATAAGGAGGGTGGTAAGAATGAGGAAGAAAGGAATGTATAGAGGGAAAAGAGGGGTGGGAGGGGGGAAGGGGAAAAAATAACAAAATGAATCAAACAACATTGCCCTATGTAAATTTATGATTTTTAATTAAAATTAAAAATTAAAAAAAATAAAATAAAATAAAAAAAAATAAAAATGTAGAATCTAAAAAAAAAAAAAAAGATTTCATCTCACTCCAATTCGAATGGCGATTATGAAGAACACAAGGAGCAATAGGTGTTGGGGAGGATGTGGGGAAAAAGGTACACTCATACATTGCTGGTGGGGTTGCAAATTAGTGCAGCCACTCTGGAAAGCAGTATGGAGATTCCTCAAAAAGCTTGGAATGGAACCACCATTTGACCCAGCTATCCCACTCCTTGGCCTATACCCAAAGGACTTAAAATCAGCATACTACAGAGATGCAGCCACATCAATGTTCATAGCTGCTCAAATCACCATAGCCAGATTGTGGAACCAACCTAGATGCCCTTCAGTTGATGAGTGGATAAAGAAACTGTGGCATATATATACAATGGAATATTACTCCACCATGAAGAATGATAAAATTATGGCATTCGCAGGCAAATGGATGAAATTGGAGGATATCATGCTAAGTGAGATAAGCCAATCTCAAGAAACTAAAGGACGAATGATCTCGCTGATAAGCGGATGAGGATATATAATGGGGGGTAGGAGGGGTTAGCGTTAGGGTTAATGTTAGGTTTAGGGTTAGGGATAAGGAGGGTGGTAAGAATGGAGGAAGGAAGGATTGTATAAAGGGAAAAGAGGGGTGGGAGGGGTGGGAGGGAAGGGAAAAAAATAACAGAATGAATCAAACAACATTGCCCTATGTAAATTTATGATTTTTAATTAAAAAAAAAAGTAAATAAAAGGAGGGAAAAAAAAGAAATTCCATGGGCCCTACACTTCACTTTATAAATTGTACCCTATTCATTGAATGACTAAAAATCAAATGTGTATTAAAAAAAAAACTATGAATTTGCTACTCAAGTATAGCTTTGACATTTTCCCCTTTGTTCTAGTTTAC
Organism: Sciurus vulgaris; assembly: GCF_902686455.1. Taxonomy (NCBI): domain Eukaryota; kingdom Metazoa; phylum Chordata; class Mammalia; order Rodentia; family Sciuridae; genus Sciurus; species Sciurus vulgaris. The sequence continues at coordinate 94,678,648 of NC_136464.1, read as the reverse complement.
TGTTTGATGCAAAAATTATTCAGAAAAAAAGTCTCATTTGGTCTACCTGTTTTAGTGGAGTTGCAGGAAAATGGCACTGGGTTCTCATTCCACATGTCTCCTTGTTGTCTTTACTATGCAGAAATGGTCATTCCCTTGGTCTCTCCTGCCTCTGAACTGCCCCTCAACGTGGCCTAACTCCTGTGCAGGAAGGACATGTAGAAGATCATGGAAAGAACCCAGTGCTTTTGAATCTTTCTAAAATTAAGGAGGGCTTGCTTTCTGGACTAGGACTTACCCAAATTCTTTTACGTAATATCATGGAAAATTTAGACAACTAAGAGACTGAGACATTTGAAGGATTTTTTAAATTCTCTCTAATTAATATTAATAATAAATGATAATTAGTATAATTAACATTACAAGTCCTTACTGTGTGCCAGACACTCTGGTAAGCATTATAGATATATGGACCTCTGTTTATTTTCAAAACAGCCTTAGGACTAATCCAATTGTTCTTATACCTTTTTTGTAGATGAGGGAACTGGAGTCTAAAGCAGTTAGCTAACTTAACCAAGATCACACAACCTGTGAAAGTGACAGGAATTCAATAAACCTGCTCTAGACTCTGCATTAAAAAAAAAAAAAAGATAGCAATAAGCTCCGCTTGGATGTCACCTGCACTGTTTATAACCCTCTGATCAGTGTGAACATTTGTTGCAACACCTTGCAACCCTGAGCAGACACCACTTTTGTGGTTTTAGGGTTAACATGACCTATCTCTGAATACCTTCACCTAAAGTCTCCAGTTAAACATTTTTTGTCTCCCTCTCTTCCCTTCCCCTTCCCGCCTTCTTTCTTTCCCTCTCCCTCAGTCTCATTCTTTCTGTACAATTTGAGAACAAATTGCAGATACCACAACCATTTTTCAAGCATTTTAACCTGTCTCCCAAAACAAGGACATTCTCTTATATAACCATAATATAATTATCTTATAACATTGATTTTCTGTGACACTCCTGAGGTATGGAAGCCAGTTGTTTTGTAGAATATGTTTTATTTGAATTTGATGTCCTTTCATGATTAAATTCAAGTTACACATTTTTGGCAGGAATGACACTGTACCTTTCTTAGGGCAACATCGGATGCTAGTCCTTATACTAGTATTGTTTAACCTTCAGTCAATATCAATGTAGTGTCTGCCAGGTTTTTTTCTTGCAAAGATACCTTTTTCCTCCTTTAAAATTTATAAGTAATCCATATAAATAGGCTGTCATTATTTTGTTCTCATGTTCAAATTACCTCAGATTTCGTCAGAGGGAGCATCTTCAAGTTGGATCCTGTGTCCTTTGTTACATCATGGTCAGTTTTCAAACAATTCCTTATTTTCTGGCACAACAAAATGTCTTAAACAAATGTATGTTCTAGGTTCTCCAGAGAAACAAAACCAATGTACATGTGTATGTGCATGTGTATGTATGTGTATACATATATGCATGTATTATAAATATACATATATACATCTATGCATACTATATATATTTAATCTGTTGTGTGAAGATTGCAAGTGTTTTTTTTTTATTTGTTCTGATTAGTTACACATGACTGTAGGATGCACTTCAACACATCGTACATAAATGGAGTATAACTTCTCATTCTTCTGGTTGTACATGATGTAGAGTCACAACAGTTGCATAGACATATATGTATATAGAGTAATAATGCCTGATTCATTCTACTATCCTTTCTTCCTTCATATCCTCTCTCCTCTCTTCACACCCCTCTGTCTAACCCAAAGTACCTCCATTTTTCCCTAGGCCCCCACTCCCTTATTGTGAATTAGCATCTGCATATCAAAGAAAACATTCCATCTTTGGTTTGGGGGACTTGGTTTATTTCACTTAGCATAATATTCTCCAACTTTATCCATTTACCTGTAAATGCCATTATTTCATTCTTCTTAAGGCTGAGTAATAGTCCAAAGTTTCTTGATCCATTCATCTATTGAAGGGCATCTAGGTTGGTTCCATAGTTTAGCTATTGTGAGTTGAGCAGCTATGAACATTGATGTGGCTGTATCTCTGTAGTATGCTGATTTTAAGTCCCTGGGGTATAAACCAAGGAGTGGGATAGCTGGGTCAAATGGTGGTTCCATTCCAAGCTTTCTGAAGAATCTCCATACTGTTTTTCAGAGTAGTTGCACTAATTTGCAGTTCCACCAGCAATGTATGAGTGTACCTTTTTCCCCACATCCTCACCAACTTTTATTGTTGCTTGCATTCTCGATAATTGCCATTCTTACTGGAGTGAGATAAAACCTTAGAGTAGTTTTAATTTGGATTACTTTAATTGCTAGAGATATGGACCATTTTTTCATGTATTTGTTGATCAATTGTATATCTTCTGTGAAGTGTCCAGTTCCTTAGTCCACTTATTGATTGGGTTATTTATTTTCTTGGTGTTAAGTTTTTTGAGTTATTTATATATCCTGGAGATTAATGCTCTATTTGAGGTGCATGTGGTAAAGATTTTCTCCCATTCTGTAGGCTCTCTCTTCACATTACTGATTGTTTCCTTTGCTGAGAAGAAGCTTTTCAGTTTGAATCCATCCCATTTATTTGTTCTTGATTTTATTTCTTGTGCTTTAGGAGTCTTGTTAAGGAAGTTAGATCCTAGGCCAACGTGGTGAAGATTTGAGACTACTTTTTCTTCTATTAGGCACAGGGTCTCTGGTCTAATTCCTAGGTTCTTGATCCATTTTGAGTTCATTTTTGTGTGGGGTGAGAGATAGGGGATTAATTTCATTTTGTTACATGTGGATTTCCAATTTTCCCAGCACAATTTGTTGAATAGGCTATCCTTTCTCCAGTGAATGTTTTTGGCACCTTCATTTAGAAGAACTCAAACTATCACTATTTGCCAAGGACATGATTCTATATTTAGAAGATACAACAAATTCCACCAGAAAACTTCTCTATAGAACTAATAAATTCATTCATCAATTGATAAATATTTAGGTCATTTTCACTTTTGGCTACTATGAATAATGCTGCTACAAACTTTTGTGTACAAAGTTTTATGCAGACATACTGTTTTTATTTCTCTTGTATATATACCTAAGAGAATTCCTGGGTCATATGGTAATTTTATCTTTAGCTTTGTAAGAAACTGCCAAATTGTTTTTCAAAGTGAATGCACCGTTTTACATTCCCATCAGTAGATGACAAGAGTTTCAATTTCTCTACAGTTCTACCAACACTTGCTATTATCATTCATTTTTTTTTTATTAACAGACATCCAAAAGAGTATGAAGTGGTAGCTCATTGTGGTTTTGTTTTACATTTTCCCAGTGATAAATTATGTTCAACATTTTTATGTTTATGTTTATTGACCATTTGTATATATCTTCTTTGGTGATATATATTGAAGTTCTTTGCCTTTTCTTTTTTGGTACTGGGGCTTGAACCCAGGGGTGCTCTACCACTAAGTTGCATTTGCAGCCTTTAAAACACTTTTTATTTTGACAGGGTCTCACTAAGTTGATGAATCTGGCCTAGAACTTGAAATCCTGCTTCAGTGTCTCAAATTGCTAGGATTGGAAGCATGTGCCACCATGTCCAGTTTTCTTTGCCTTTTTCAGTTGTCTTTCTACTGGTAGCCTGTTAATTCATATTGTTTTCACATGTGAAAAGGTATGGTTTTTTTAAAAGACATTCTCCACTACTTTAGTAGATTTTCTTATTGGTTGGACTTTTTCATTGATTATCTTGGATTATATAGATAAACAATCCTATCTGAAAATAGCCATAATTCCTCTTTCCAATTTTTCTACTTCGCATTTGTTTCTCTAATTGCATTAACTGGTACCTTAAAAGCAATATTAAGTAATAATGGTAATAGGGAAATCCCCATTTCATTTCTGATACTACTAGGATTCCTTCTAGTGATATGAATTTTTGGACTAAGATGTATTAATATATGAAGTACTAATCTACTGTTAGTTTGTTTAAATATTAAAATCAAGACTGAAGTTATAATTTTTATGGTCTAGGGTTATAATCATATTATTTTTCTCTTTAGAGTTATTTATTTCATGAAGTATATTAACTTTTTAATATTCAATCATCTTATTCCTGGAATAAATTCTGCTTAGTCATAATGGGTATATTATTATTTCAAAGCACTTTTATGTATACTTTTTTAAATTTTATTTCAGATATACTCAGGATTTTAAAATTTGGAGGTAATAATTAAGATTGGTCTACATATTCTCTTTTTTGTCAATACACTTTCTACCAAGCTTTAATGTTTTATTTACTTCACAGGAAAAATCTGGAAGGTTTCCTCATTTTTCAATGCTTGGTAACAGTTTAAAAAGCACTGAAAATACCTGTTTTCTGTTAAAGGCTATGAAAATTCCCTTATAAAATTATTTAAGGCTATTCTGGGGAATAGTGCATTGATGACTATATTAATCTACTGGGGCTCCTGTAGCAGAGTACCACAAACTGGGTAGCTTAAATAACAGATATTTGTTGTCTCAGTTCTAGAAGCCAGAAATCTGAAATCAGGGAATATGCAGGACTGTGTTCCTCTCGAGAAGGATCTGTTCCAGGTTTCCCTCCTACCTTATGATAAGTCCTTGATGTTGGCAGCATAATCCCAATCTTTGCATGGTGTTTTTCTTGTGTGATTGTGTCAGTGTCCAAATTTCCCCTTTAGCAAGGACACAGCGGTTTTGGATTAGGTCCCACCCTCATGTAATATGACTTCATCCTAAATTACCTAATTATATTTGTAATAATCATATTTTAAAATATGGTTACGTTCTAATGTATGGGAGTTAAGAGTTCAATACATGAATTTTGGAGACACAATTCAACCCATAACAAGAGTCTGATCTTTTTCTTGCAAATTCCTCTATTTGAACTTGTCAATACTTTTGGAGACTTAGATCTGATAAGTTATATTTTTCTAGGGAGTTATCCAATTTCAAATGTTTTCGAATATATTGGAATAGAATTGACCAAGTAAATCTTTATGATTCTTTTAATTTTCACTTTCTAATTATTTCTATCTTATTATCTTTTCTTTGTGGTGTTTAAGAATCTTCATTCTTTATGTTATTTAGTGATTTATAGATTCCACTACAGCCCATTCCCTCAGAACAGGCTTTTGGATTTACTTCTCAACTATGTCACTTTTTACTGTTTTCTAAATCACCCATATATTTGCTAATGCCTTATTTATTTTTTCTTTCATTTTATTTTTCTTTATACATACAATTGCATTTATTTTGAAAGCATTATGTTGTAATTTTTTTTTAATTTTTCTGATTGTACAAGCTTATGAAGTATACATGTAGATTCATGTAACTACTATCATAACCAAGATACAGAGCATTGTATGACCTAAAAACAAAACAAAACAAAACAATTTTCATGCTATTGATACCCTCCCCAACTTCTTGCCCCTGGTAATCATTTGATCTGTTCTCTCTCTTTATCATTTTGTGAGACTTTTGAGACTGGCTACTTTCACAAAGCACTCAATACCTTTGAGATTCAGTTAAATTATTCTGGGTACCAGTATTTTGTCCCTTTGTATTGATGAGAAGTGTTCCTTTGTATAGATGAACCAGTTTGTTTATCCATTCATCCTTTATAGGACATTTGGGCTATTCCCAGTTTGGGGCAATTTTGAATAGAACTGCTAGAAATGTTTGTATATAGTTGTGCATCTGACTGTAAGTTTTCTTTTCTACAGGATAAGTTCCAAAGAATGGGGTTTCTGAGTCATAAAAGTCTATCTATAACTTTTTAAGATGGTGCCGAATTGTTTTCTAGTTTGCTATACAATTTTGCAACACCTTCATGAAATACAAGAACAACAACTGAAAAACACAGTATTTAACAAAGCAGTACTGTGAGACAGATTTAAATGATATGTAAGTGGGTATAGAATAATCTGTTGAATGCTGTGTTTAGAAGTGTGTAGTTCATTCTCCTGTGAGACATTTTTAAAGACTCTAAATGCATGAGCAACTAATTTTCTTTATTTACATTTATCTGGTATATTTTTGTTCATCTTTTGATTTATCTCTTGTATTAGCATTAACTTTCATTTTACAGTCAGCCCACTATATCTATGGGCTCTGCATCTGCAGATCGAACCAACCACAGGTTGAAAATAATTTAAAAAATTGCATTATAATGAAAATGCTTAGACTTTCCTGCTTGTCATTATTCCTAAACAATATAGTATAACACTTATTTACATAGCATTTACTTTGTACTAGGTAGTATAAATAATGTAGAGATGATTCGAAGTATATAGAGGTAGTGCATAGGTTATATGCAAATACTATGACATTTTCTGTAAGGGATTTGAGCATTTATGGATTTGAGTATTTGAGCATTGGTTCCTGGAACCAGTCCATCTTGGTAGTATACTGAGGGATGACTGTACTTTGTGATATAATTTGAAAATCCTTTTCTAAAAAAACAGATGAGGATAACTCATTTGTGATTACTTATAGGCTAGAAGTAAATGTAGTCTGAGTTCTGTCTCAAACCCTTCTACTTCTCTCAAATTCTTTTTTAACTATTTTGTGTCTGTGTCATGTTTTTTGCCTGTTTCCTTTCTAATCCTCCTTGTCTTATAGTATGTTTTCCTTATGTCTACTCTCCCTTGTATTCTTCAGTTCTCTCACCACCTTTTAATTCTGCTTTGTGACCTTCCTTTAACTGTTTTTCCTTTTGTTGGGGAGTGGTACTGGGACTGAACTTAGGGGCACTCAACCACTGAGCCACATCCCCAGACCTATTTTGTATTTCTTTTAAATTTAGAGACTGGGTCTCATTGAGTTGCTTAACTTCTTGCTTTTGCTGAGCCTGGCTTTGAACTCACCATCCTCCTGCCTCAGCTTCTGGAGCTGCTGGGATGACAGGCATGAACCACTGGGCTGGGGTCTGTTTCTCCTTTTTAAGATATAAAAAACATTATATAGGTATTTTGTTACAAACAATTCTTGTAGCAACCTTTTTTCTGATGGATCTTCTTTGCCTGGTAAGTGTTACTAATCTTTTTTTTTTTTTTCCTCTCCTGATGTTATCTTTGTATTGATGCTGTGCCAGCAGCACTTGAGCTCATCATGTGGCAAGCTGGATTCTCCTTGTTTAGATATTTGAAAGAGACTACTTAAGGGAGTGTGTTTGCAAGCAATTTCTGTGAACTACAGCTTCTTTTTTGGTGTATTCGTAGCACTTCATCACATGCAGTAGTAGTCCCTTTAATGGGGGGCACTATGTATGGGGGATACATTCCAAGACTCTCAATGGATCAGGAAAAACTCAGTACCAAACACCATATATACTGTTTTGTCTTATACATACACACCTGATAAAGTTTTATTTATAAATTAGGCACTAAGAGATTAACAACAATAACTAATAATAAAATATAAAAGTAATAATATACTGCAACAAAAGTTTGTGCTTTCTTTAAGTATTAAGTAAACTAAGTATTATGAAGTAAACTAAGGCCTACTTAAACACAAGCACTGCAGTTAACACAAACACAAGCACTTGAGACAGTTGATCTAATAACTGAGATAGCTACTAAGTAACCAGTGAACAGGTACCATGTGCAGCATGGATACACCGAACAAAGGGATTATTCATATCCTGAGCAGGACCTAGATGGACAGTGCGATTTTATCACATTACTCAGAATAGTGTACACTTGAAGATCTATAAAGTATTTATTTCTGGGATTTTCCATTAAATACTTTGGGACCACAGTTGACTGCCAGTAACTGAAAGTGCAGAAAGTAAAAGTGTGGATGTACTGTAATTCCTCCCCTGCTCCCACTCTGAGCTCATCTATCCATAGCTATAGTAACGGTGGAAGCCTGCCTTTGAGGGTGCCCTTCACCTACAGGAAATGCAATTTTTGTTGTCCCCTGAGAGCTGCAGCTGCTCATGACTCCCCTTGTCAATTTTTCCATCCTTGCCCCAGGTGACTTGTGAGTAGATTTTAGTCTCTTGCAACAGTTCCTACCACACATACTTTAGGTCTGGAGATTATTACACCATTCCACTTTTGCTGAAAATGGAGTTTGTGCCTTTTTCTAATTACCCTGTGTGTCTTAGTCCCTTTTCTGTTGCTATAACAAAATACTTGAGGCTGGGTAATTTTATAAAGAAAAGGGATTGATTTAACTCACAGTTGTAGATCCAAGAGTATGGTTCTGGTATCTACTCAGCTCTGACGAGGGTTTCATGCAGCTCCATGCATGGTGGAGAAGTGGAGGGCAAGTGAAATATATACAGAAGGAACTTGTGTGTGTTGGGGGTGCATGTGTGTGAGAGATAGAGACAGAGATGACAGAGAGGAGGCGGATATGCTTTATAATGAACCACTTTTGAGGTAACCAATCCAGTCCCTCAAGACCAATTTATCCCCCTCAAAACCTAATCCAGTCTTAAGAAAACAAACTCAGTCTCTCAAAAAAGACATTAGTCCATTCATGAAGTCGGGTCCTCCATGAAACAATCACGTCTCACCAGGCCCTACTTCTTAAAGGTACCCTCTTCATACCATTACATTGAGGACTAAGCCTCTATCCAGTGAAACTTTAGGGGACAAACCATTGCAAACCATAGCACCCTGTTATTTTTTGCAGTCTATCTGAGAGGAGATGGAAGAAATTGCTGTCATACAACATCCCTATGTTGGGACATGGCATTCTGTAACTTGTAAGTGTGGTAGTGGTCAGTGAACCATAGCCTTCATTTATAAATTCAGGTCTCTTATCACCCAAAATGACTTGTCACTAACACCCTAGCCATGTTACTTCATGTGTCTGAGCACTGTTTTCTGTAGTTCCAGTTAGTGTGTTCCTAACAACAGGAAAGTTGGCTTTCACATTCAGATTTTAAGATGTAACACCTATCATACATATTTGCTTTGTTGTGTCAATTTGTCCGTCATTAACATTTCCTTTTCCTTTTCTTGGCATTCTGCTTTTCCAAAAGTCTTGCCATGGCATAGAAACATTCTGTAGCTAGGATGTCCATCACTAATGGAGGCAGTTGGCTGCCTTCTCTTGGATCATCAGTATTTCCTGGATAGTGATCCTTTTGCCTGTAGAGCAGCTGAGAATGGTCTGCCTGGGCATGTTGACAGGCTCATCTGCACCAATGCCACACATTCTTTAGAATGATCCACATTTTCAGATTCTACCAGGGCTATTTGCGTGCATGTCATCATCATCTTCACATAATGCATTGTCCCACATTTGTCAAGCACCTTCATGTGCTTGTCTTCTCCTGAAACTTGGAGCATAGATGCCAGTGAGAAATTCCTCCATTTCCAACAGCGGATACTAGCAGGCCATCCTTCATCCCAGAGCTCTACCCAGCTGCATTGTCCATAGCCCCCTCCTCTATGGTCAGGCTCTCTCCTGGCTTCTGTTGCCTGATGATGAGGAGGATGTGGCTAGTTGGAGCTCTTTTCCATGGAAAAGATTGGCCATGGAATGGAAAGCAGTACAAGGGCTTTTCTGTCCCCAGGATTGATCTCATCAGGGCTGCCTGTTCAGCATCCTTTTCCCATCTCAGAATGGGCTAAGTGCTGTGGGTCTTTTTCTATCAGACAGCTCAAGCAGCAATACACACCATTTCTGACAAGTCCTGTTTTCCTTCATAATGTTATGGGACGCAACTTAAGAACAGACCAATCACCACTGAGAAGTCCAAATTTGAGTTCTTTATTAAGCCGGCTGCTGACTGTCTCATACAATACCCCAAAAAATGGCTATTGGGAGAACAGCCCTGACCGTAGGGTTGTAGGGGTTCTTATACCAAAACTTACATTAATCATAAGTGTCTGTTGCTATGATTCGAAATTACACATTAACATCATGAGATCATCGACAAGGGGGAAGTGGGTCAAAATGACCCTTACCTAGGTACAAACTAAAGAATGGTTACTAACATCCACACAATCACTGTTCACATGGTACATTGTTTAGGAGCAATAGGAATCAAAAGAGAGCAATGTTTCTTTACATAGGAATTATTATTCTGTATTGTTAAACATGTCACACTAAGTAACTGATGATGGGTACAGAGGCGGGGTATTCCCATGGGAGAAACTTATTTCCTACATAACATGGAGTCTCAGAGCAAAATGGAGTCTGTTCAATCATTTCCCTTAGAGTCTGGCCTATAACATTCTCATGGAGCCAGATCTGTCAGCCCATCACACTAAGAACATGTACAATTTATTTTCTGGAAAGGAACACTCAGCCTTTGGCACAACCTCCTTAAGACTCCCAATTTACTAATCCATTTTAAAAAGAAAGGTTTAAAAAAAAAAAAACTTTCACTATAGAATGAGAGAGTGAGTGCTGGGAGTGAGGTAGAACGGGAATTTTTAGACACAAAAAGCATGATTTGGCCAAGGGTCCCCAGGCCTCAGCACACTCTCTTGCCCACCCCCTGCTCCCTGACACTCTCTGCCTGATCCTAGATCTGTTTTTTGTGTGTGCCTTCGGATGTTCCCTGCCCTAAGATCTTTGATTATCCTTTAGTCAAAGGGCTCTTCTGACATACCACAGGGTCTTCTTTTCCATTTTTAGATGACTTGACTTGTCTGCAGCTTTTAATGCTGCCAGCCAGCCTCCTTTTGTTTTTTATTGCAAATTTAATACAGGGTAATTGGCAAGAAAATGCCAGTAATACAAAAGTGTATTAGGTAAAATATAAAATTTCCTTCTTTCATCTCCCTCCCTCAATACTATTTTCATAGGTAATCACTATTTATTGACAGATTGGGGTATGTTCTTCCACATTTTGTGTGTGTGTACTTCAACATGCACACGCGCGCACACACACACACCTGTTGTAAATACTATTGGTTTGCCTAGATTTTCTTCATCTGACCCTTGTACCCATCCCAGGCACTCCCTTCTGTGGTGAATCATCCTCAGCAGACTCTTATCCAGAAATATCTGGTAGTGGGGATCATGCCTACCTGCAAGGCAGCCCCCAGTCAGTCACCGAATAATATAGGTACAAAAGCCTGGCCTCTTTCTTCCAGGTTGGGCAGTCTTGTGCTGCCATTTATGTTCCAGAGGTCCCCATGGGACCAAACTGGGTCATTCACTGAATCTCCACCTTGCTTGACTTCTAAACCTCCCCTTTACTCCTTCCCTGAATCCCTCATAGGCTTCATCTGTGAGTACTTCCTCAACAAATTCCTTGCATGGAAACATAAGTGTGTACTGTAAAATATATAGGTTTCTATATATGTATGGGTACATTCAGAAAAGAGCCCACTTGTATCTGAAACATTTAATGATTTTTTTCATTAGATAATATACTATGGACACCTTTAAGTATAGATCTACTTTATTTTTTATGGCAGCAGAGTTCTCCCCGAATTGATCAATAGCCCTACTAATGAATTTGAGTTTGTTAATTCATTGAATAAGTAGTTCGCAAAGTGCCACTGTATGTCAGGTGCTGCTTTAAGCTATAAGGTTGCCTCCAATTTCTCTCTTACAAAAAACAGGAATGTTTTTGTAAGCACATTCAAGTATTTGTGTAAGTGGTTTTTGAGGACAGATTCTTGGAGATGGAATTGTGGGGTCAAAGAGAAATTACATTTGCAGTTTTAATGGATTTTTTCTTTTTTTAAGGAAATGTTCCTGCCTAAGCCCTAGTATGTCCAGCTTCTTGCTTTGTGTGTCTCTCTCTCTTCCTGCTCCTCCTGGTATCCTCCCCTAGACACATTTCAGGAAGTCCTTGTCACCCATGGCTGGTCTTTTCATTCTTCCTTATTCCTCTGGCATGTGGATACAAGGAATCCCTACTGGTTTTCTCTTGGACTCTGATTTTTCAGAGGAGGACAATAGGACTCAGGGAGAGTAAGTGACCCACTGCTGTGGTTTAGATGTTTCCCCAAAAGTTCATGTGATAGATACTGTCCCCAATGCAGTATTGTTGAGAGGTATAACTTTGGGAGGTGATTGAACATGAAGGCTCTGCTCTCATAAATGGATTAATCCATCCATGGTTTAATGGACTAATGATTATCACAAGAGTAGCTTTGGGGGAAGGGAACTTAAGGGCTTTATAAGGCAGGCCTGGAGCACCAAACAGATCAGAGAGCTGACTCAGCTACTGTACCACCCACCTCCCAACTCTGCAGACAAGACAAAATGACTGTCTGTGTACATGCTGATTTGGGTGCTGGCTCTGGCTACCTTCTCAGAAACTTCTTGGAAACCTCATTCCTAGCAGCAGGATATGCCCTTGGAAAAGATATGCCCTAGCAGCAGGATATGCCCTTGGGTCCAGCAACCAACAAGGACCTGGAGCCACAGTGCCTGGACCAACTGGGCCCATCCTCTCACCACCAAAGACAGTTGGGGCTCCAGATCCCCACACTTTGTGGCAGAGCTGTCTAAGAAGCAGGGGGCATGGATGGAGGAAGAAGAAGCAGCATGTGGATGCATGGATTTTGGCCACTGCAGTGCTAAGGAAGGGGACCAGCATTCCTACAACAAGCTTCAGAGACCTACCACCTCCCACCCCATCCTAGTCCCATCCTGTGAAAAGCAAGCAAAATAAGCTAGCTTCAAATAGGAAAAAAAATAGAATGAGTGGCATTGTTTAAAAAGGAACTTTTGCTGGATGCAGTGGTGCATGCCTATAATCCCAGTGGCTCAGGAGGGTGAGGCAGGAAGATCGTGACTTCAAAGCCAGTCTCAGCAACTTAGCAAGGTGCTAAGTAACTCAGTGAGACCCTGTCTCTAAATAAAATATTAAAAAGGGCTGGGGATGTAAGTGCCCCTGAGTTCAATCCCATTACCAAAAAATAAAATCAAAGGGAGCTTTCCTTGGCACATTTGCCATGCCTTGCTATGTCATGATGTGGCAAGAAGGTTCTCATCAGATGCTGAGCAAATGCTGGTACCAGCTCTCTCTCTCTCTCTCTCTCTCTCTCTCTCTCTCTCTCTCTCTCTCTCTCTCTCTCTCTCTCCAGTATCTTTTTATGTTGCCTACACTGGCTTCAAACCCCAGAGCTCATGTGATCCTCCTGCTACAGCCTTCTGAGTAGCTGGGACTATAGGTGTTCCCCACCATACTCAGCTTAAATCTCTACTTTAAAAAAAAAAAATCACTCAGTTTCAGAAACAGAAAACAGACAAGATGCCCACTTGCCCACATTTCTACCAAACATTTTCATTGGGCTGTCTCAAAGACATTTCAAATTCATTGTCTTATATTATTGTTTTAAACCCTGCCCCCAAACTTGCTTTTACTATTTCCAGTAATCTATATCCCAGGAAAATATCCCTTCACCTTTACCCCTTGATGTTCCTCCATTCCTTACCAAGCATGGTTCCTCCTGGCTGGACCTTGTGTTATAATTTAGATATTGGGTGTCCCCCAAAAGCTCAAGTGTAAGACAATGCAGGAAAGTTCAGAGTTGAAATGATTGGGTTATGAGAGCCTTAACCTAATTGGTGCATTAACCCACAGATATGAATTAATTGGGTAGTAACTCTAAGCAGGTAAGGTATAACTGGGAGGCTTTTGGGGTTTATATTTTGTCCCTGGTGAGCAGGGATTGTCTGTTTCCTGATTTCCATGTCCTGAGATGCTTTCCTCCTCCATGCTCTTCCAATATGATGTTCTGCCTTACCTTGGACCCTAAACAATGGAGCCAACCATCAATTGTCTGAGACTTCTGAAAGTTTGAGCCCCAAATAAACTTTTCCTCCTCTAAAATTGTGTTTGTCAGGTCTTTTGATCACAGTGGCAAAAAATAGCTGACTAAAACACGTTGGATCACTTCCAAAACTCCTCCTGGGTTTCCCTTTGTTACTGTCCTAGTCAGGTCTTGATCTGGTTTCATGGCCTCCACCTGGTTTGCTACCTTATCAGCAGTGCATTCTTCATCCTCACAGTTACTGCAGAGTCCCAAATTATGGCTTTAAGCTCCCCTCCTGGGCTCATACAACTCTCAAGGCACTCAGATCAGAGGAGCAAGGAAAGATGCAGCCTGATCATCAGAGGCCAGCATAATCTGACCCAGATTACCCCACCTGGAGGCCTCTTAGATCCTCAGGCATCAGGACCAGAACTACACATAAAATATGTTCTTTCCATCTGATCTCCACAGGTCCAGCTGCTCCAGATTCAGCCTTGTGTACCCTCTTCTCAACTTCAAAGCCCCTTTCTTTCATTCCCTGGTGTCTGCTTCTTCTTCTCCCCAGTGAGGGGAGGCTCATGCTTAGTAGAATTCACCAACATGTATGTACGACATCAGAGGACAGAAATATCTGTCTGTGAGGTGCATCAGCCAACTATGTGTGGTGGAAATGGAAGAGGATAGGAAGGCGAGCCACCTGGGCTGGTGTCTGAGAGACCTGAGACCTAGACAGGTCACCAAGTAGGTCATTACATCATTTGACTTCAGATGTTTCATCAAAAATTCACAACAATGGAGTGTTCAGTAAACCCTTCCAAGACAGTAACTCTCTAGAGATGTAAGAGTATTTAAGGAAAATTTGGAAGAACAAACCATTTTTATCAGTTCTTTTCTGGACTCTGACTGCATTGGATTTATCTTTATGCCTCTCAAGTGCTTATGGTGATGCCCCATTGGACATTAGGTGGTGAATAGAATGTGCAATAAACAAAGGAGTGAGAACCTATGCTTTTTAATTAGGAAAATATATGACATTCTTAATCTGCAATGTCATTTGGTTTTGCTTCCCTGGAGAACTGTTCTAAATGGGAGTGATTGTTTCACCATTGGTAGCTGTTAGTTAGTGAAGTTTTCTGGAGGGAAGTTTAGCAATCTATGTGGAAAACCCTAAACTTATGCATGTCTTTAATATTACTTATTCAAATTTTGAAAAAATAATTAAGGATGTATGATGAGATTTAGCTCTGCAAGTGCTACTTATAATAGATGATAATAAAAAAACAACTTATATGTATAATAAGGGGTTGGTTAAGTAAATTCTTGAACTCAGAAACAATGGAATTATGGGCAGTCATTAAAAATTTATTACTCAAGTGTATGTATGTTTATTGTAATTATTAACATTAATTATACAAATTAATAGGATTCATTGGACATTTTCTTACATGCATATCTCATGCATAGATCACATCCACCCACACTCTTTCCTATTCTGAAGTATATTTTTAATGTGGAAGAAAAAAGTCATAATGTTATTTAACTGAGTCATGTTATAAACTAGCATGTATTTTATAAAAAGTATTAAAACAAAATGTATACATATATTTTTTTAAAACACCTGGGAAGGTCTTGCTACTCAAAGTGTGGCCTTAGACCTGCAGCATTTACATCCCACCAGGGATTTTCAGAAATTCAAGACCTGAGCTCCTGAAGAGCCTGGGGAGGGGTGATTCCTGTTCACAGTTGAGTTCCCAGTGTGTGTTGTGTAGCATCCAATCAAATGTGGGAGGGATTTCTCTTTCTCCTGTTTGTTTATTGGTGATAAATGTATATTACTGATAATGAAAAAAAGAGATAGATGGTCTCTGCAAAACACATGGGTGGACTTCATCATCATCAAAATTTTCTTGACTCCTTTCCTTCTGGAAAGACAGAGAGCTGGTCAGGTCCCAGGGGTCCAGAGCCAACTCATGCTGTCACTTTAAACCTTACTTCTTGGGTGTATTTTTCTTTGAGGTGGCTCTTGACTTAAAGAATGGCATTTTCAGAACCACTGCTGTCTTAAAAAGGACTTTGCTCTTTCTGGGGAGTGCACAAGGAAGAAGGCTTTGGGGGCCTGCCCTAGCCAGGCCCCCAACCTGGGCACAGATCAGGCCCCTTGCCAATCTTCCCATCCTCTTGCATGGTCTTCCTATCTTCTCATTAAGATTCAGGCTGGCTTGGCAGATTAGGTCATTTCTTTTCCAGTAAGTAAGTTGGCTACTTATGCATTCTCCTGTGGTACTAATGCCAGACACATTTCTCAATCCTCCTCCGCTGGTCAGACAAGGCCAGGAACAGAGCGTTTCCACCTCCTTTATGTCAATCTGTCAGACTGTGGCAGGTGGCTCTGTTGGAAGACCACCACACTGGTCCCTGGCTATTCAGGAGACTTGTCTGCCTCCAGTTCCTGTGACATCAGGCAGATTCTCCACCTGTGGAGAACAGCTGCCTCTGGAGTGTGATCTTTCCAGTCATATCCTCACACATGCATGACGAGAGCTCATGTCATGAGCTGGCAGCTCTGAGTGCACATGTTTACCGGTGGCATGAGATGTTCTCTGAAACCTCCAGAGCAAGTGAGATTTCCACCTCTTGACGAAAGTGCACACCAAGCCCTTTGGTTTGTAGTTAAGTAAGGAGGGACTAGGGAGTTTAGATTCATGTCTAACTCTGGTCTGAATGCACATACCCTGCAAGTGGAGTTGCCAATTCAATTGCTGTATATGGCTTAGTTTCCTATGATTGGGAGTAATCTCTGTTACGAACACTCAAGAAAAGTGTTAAACCTAGTTACCTGATTTCACTTGCTTCATTATTTTGTTGAGTACCAACCTGCTTTCAAAGTTTCAGGACAACTTTTGCTGATGGAACTATCTGGGGAGGTAAAAGCCATATTATTCTACATAATTTCCTATATGTTCCAAAAATGTCCAACAAAACCAGGGGAACATTGCAATTCCTCAGTCACTCTTCTCTCTCTTCTCTAGGACTTCTGTTTTACTGTCTTTTATTTCTTTGCCATTCCCATTTTTCACCACACTTCACCAAGGTCAGGGCCTCTGCTGAACTTCCCCTCAGTCTCATTCTTTGCTTAGATGATGGCTTGTGTCAGGGTTGAAGTCCATACTTTATTAAGTATCTGATCCTAAAGTCCCCAGATTTGATCAGTGACTGCCATATTCATTCATCCCTGGCAGCCTGTACACATTGATGCAATAATCCTGGGAGCTCCTCTGAAAGGAACATGTGTTCTTTCTTCTCCCCCCACACATGTGTTCCTCTTGTTCTCCTGGGACACTTCCCAGAGCAAGAGGTAGAGTCTGGAGAAGTGATTTCAACAGCATCTATTGATTGTTGTTGATAGAAATGATATACATGATGGGGTAGGACTGAAAGATAAAGAGTCAAATAACACCCAGAATTCTCCCTCAAGGATTAATCTTTGGGAGAGATGGATAGTACCTGGCTGAAGGTAGGAAGGGGTGTCATAAAGGAACAGTGCCAACAGGAGTGAGTCATTCTACTGAGATCAGGGAAGTCTTCACAGGGGAGACAGTTTAGGCTATGCCTCTGTTGATAAGCTAGAATTCAGGGGATATAAGCAAAGATGGGAGAGTACAGGCTAGGGAAGAGCTAAAACAAAGGGAAGACGCCTATAACATGGGTTTTAGAAGACCTGAATGCAGGAAAGTCAGGGTCTGTATCTGAAGTCCAGACTGGAAATGACAGCAGTGGGGAGGACACCTGTCTGGGACTGAGAAGCAGGTCCAAAATAGCACTCAGGTGTTGAAGGATATTTGTTAGACAAGAGAGAATTCCATGTTGAAAGGGGTTAGGAAATGTGGCACCATCCTCAGATAAATGTGTTCATTGCTGTGAAGCCTCTCAGGATCTTGTATCAAGTTTATTTAAGTTAGGAATCCAGGAAGAATGTTGTCAGCATGTAAAAGTGGGGGTGATATGTTACTTCAGGAAAGGACTTTGGGTCATGAACTGCAGTTCCCAGGGTGATCAGTCCAGGGCAGTTGAAGAAAGAAGGGCATGAAGTTGGAAGGGTTTGCACTAGAGGTGGGAAGAATAGGGAATTGTGGTGTGGTCATTGGAGTGGGAGCCCAGAGTTTGCTCTAGGTCAATGACCACAGGGATGCTGGGGAGGTGGGTTGTCAGTGGTCAGGGTGTGGTCACTGAAATCAGAGCTTCTTGGCTGGCCAGGGCACCTTGGATTACAACAGGGCAAGAAGGCCTGGAGCTGTGGGTGGTACTGGGCCTCCTTCAGTTCCTGAAGAGTGCTGGTTGAAGCCGCATTGCTGCCTTTCCTTTCTTTCTCATCATTCCTCCTTTCCCAGAAGGAAGAAGCAGCAGAAGATTGTCCTATCTTGGCCACACTGGGGCTCCTTCCTTAAAGGATCCTGAAGACACAGCACCCCAAAAGCCTGTTGAGCATTAGCTCCCATCAGTCCCCAGCCTTGACCTGGCACCTTAGCAGACCACTCTGCTCAAAGAAGAAAGTTCCCACCATTTGTATGCTAATCTTGATCCACTTGTCTCTAAGAAGGAAAAAGGGCCTGCTGTCTTTCATTCTCTGATTTCCTGTCCTCTCCTGCCATCCCGGGTTTATCTGTGGCCCTAGGTCCTCTCACTACTTCTCTGCCAGTATTTTGGTCTTTCTAATCTCCTCCACAGTCTGCCAATTCTCTGTCACCAAGGTCGGAAGAACAAAGTTAGTGAGGTGGGAGCATGAGGACAGTGGGGCACCAGGGAGGTGGTGTCTCAGAGTAGGGGGATCTTCATGGGGTAGGCAGGCCTGTTGAGTGGCCTGAGCAGAGTCTCTGGCGAGGGCAGGACCTTGGTAGAGGGCAGAGTCTGTGAGGCCACAGGGAGAAAAGTCAGCAACCAGCTTTCTGTAGCTCTGTGCTCCTGACCTTCTAGGTGTACGCACTTACATCCTGGAAGATGCCACACCCTGGTTTACTGCATTCCCTCTATGTGCTCCTGCTGTCTGCTTCTGGTCATTGTGTGTTCCATACAGTTGCCGTTGTGCCTACACACTGCCTTGGGGCCATTATGGCCCAATGTGTTCAGGTCTTGGCCCACTGTCTCCATCCCAGTAAAGATGCTAGTGGCATTCACCCCACTTCTCATGGTTGTTTGCTCATGGGACTTTCTGTTCCAAAGGATGTGCTCTCTGGGCTGAGACTCTCTTACTAGGCCTGAGCATGCAGCTGGGTGCCTCGGGCCTGGTCAGTGCACTGTGGTCAGATCCCTCCTTTGGGTATCAAGGCCATCATTGACCAAGATCCCAGCCTCTCTACAGGAAGTGTAAAAGTGACCAGTCAGGCCTCCAAGACCTGTAGGCACCTGAAGCAAAGAGAATCAGGGCTATGGTGATGTCTCAGAGGGCCATTCAGGAAAGTTAGGGAAGCCATGACTTTGAGAGGAAGCTGAGTCCATGCAAAGCTTTAGGGAGAACAGGATGCATGGATGACAGAAGGGCACAGGAAAGCAAGAGTCAAGTATAGGCCTTGGTGGGTTGACTACTGGACTGTGGAGGCCACCTTCCTTTAGCCTCAGCCCCACCCCATACATCCAAAGGGACATAGCAGGGCATACATGCTATCAGAACCACTGTGGCCACTACTGCCCACAAATCTGGGCTAATCCTAGAGAAGAGGAAGCAAGGACATTTCCTGAGTGGGGTTATGTGCCTGGACTGCTCTTCTGGAGATCCCTGTATGGAGGACAATGTAGAGGGGGAAAGTGTAGAGAAAAGAGGAGGATATGCCAGTGGGAAGGAGACAAGGGGGAAGGCAAGGTTCTCCTTCTATAAAAAATGGGAAAAGTGTCCCACAATCTTTCTGCTAAAAGGATGTGCCTGTGGAGAATTGGAGGCCCTTTACCTATAGTGTCCAGTACAATCCCAAATGTTGTGTCTATCCCTCCTTCCCTGACCACATGCAGGGGTGGCCAGCTGTGGACAGATCATCCCTGAGCACAGAGCTGGGGTCATAACCTCAGACAGCTGCACAAGGCTTGTCTGCAGCCCCTTCTGTGACTGTCCAGATTTCACTGCTAGTGTTGCTGGCACAGTCCCCACTGTTGACTCCATCCCTTCCCTCCCCAACACCATGAGCTATTTGAACTTCTTATGTCCTCCACCTGCAGGATCTGGTGATGTCACCAGCTGATGTCACTAGCTGTAAAGGAATAGAAAGTGACTTCCACGCTTCCCTTCCTGCACCTGGCAGAATGCCCAGGTGCACACTCTCTCCACCACTGCTGTTTCTGTGGGATGGGTGAGCAACCATAAGGAGTTCTACTGGGAAACTTCCAAGATTTTAATATGGACCAGTCTGAGGTTGCAGGTGGAAACCTGAGCCAGGCCTCAGAAGGGGCAGCTCCTGCTGCTGAATGACAACTGGGAGGTAGAGAGAGGAACAGGTCTACCTCTTCCTGTCTGCTATGGGGGACTCCAAGGATGGCAGTTGCCATATGCCATACACATATCTCTGTCACTCTTCAGGTTCCCTGTCCTCTGGCTTCACTGGGCTTAGATAGTAGGAGTCACCATCAAGAAGTTGAGAGCCACCTGCAACCATTTCTTCCCTGAGTCCTCCACTGCCAAGTTCTTCCCCTGTCTTGGAGGGTGGCCTGCTTTACCAAATGCCAGGCTTCTGTCAAGCTCCTCATTAGGGTGATGACCATGCCTTGCCCTTGTCCCTTTAGGCCCTTCCCAAGCCTCTGTAAACACTCTCAGATGTCACTACAGTGCTGAGGTCATCACTATTGCCACTTGTGGGTGCTGCTTGTTCTTGAAATGTTCTCATTGGATTCATTCCAGCCATTGACAATTACTCACTGAGCACCTGGTGGGTACACCAGGCCTATTTAGCTACCAGGACATGGAAGTGTAACTTGGGTATTGGACTATGATAGGCCCAGACAAAGGGGAAGGCAGGAGGTGGCAGGGTGAGCTAGGATGCCCATGTGAGACCTTAGTCCAGTGTGCTCCCCAACATCTAAATGCATGTCCCAGAAGGGAAAAAATGGTAATAGTTGGCAATGTTGTATCCGCAGTATCAGTTGTGAACATCACCAGTCACTTATATTTTAGGATGTTTTAGCACTATTGTTATTGTTTCCCGCACCCCTGATATTAGGTATAGAATCTAGGGGCTCCCACTTCATTTGCCCCACCACTGAACTATAGCCTCAGGTCCCAGTTTTTTTTTTTTTTTTTTTTTTTAAACAAGATAGTCAATAACGCCATCTGTGATGAAGCTAGATCATCATCGGTTATTTTTGTCATGCTCTGCATCTATACACCAGACAGGAGACAGGCACAGGCAATGAACATGTGTATGCAAACACATGAAACACACACACACACACACACACACACACACACACACTGGCAAGAACAAGAAGGCTTCCAAACTAAGAGTTGCCTTCCATGATGTGGACCATGTATAAGTCCTACCTCTTTATGCCATCAATGTCTTTTGAGTCCCCATGGATAGACCAGGCTCCTCCCTAGAGGAACTGTCTGTTTAGTAAGAGTCCCCAGGGGTTGGCCAAGCTGAGTGGGCCATTTCTCCCTTCAGCACCCTCCCTCGGCCCTGACAATCAAACCATGTCTTAGGCTCAGAGGTTTTTGAGGTACCCTGGGAGCTTCACCAATCTCCTGAGACCTGAGACCCAGAGCATATCCCTTCTGACTGGGACTCACTCTTGTCTCATTGTCACTTCCTGTGCTGCTGGGTTTACCCCTCACCCAGCACTAGTCCTGGCTGGTCATTAGATGCTGCTACTTCTCAACAACAGTCCGGTGACTTGTGTTTGCTCTGTGTCTATGCTCTAAACTTACAAAGGGATTGAGGAGAAAGAGCAGACCTTTAGCATTCTGTGGTGAGTAGAAGCCCTGAGGGGTCAGGAAATTTTATATATATTTTTTTAACCTACCTCCCTCTTTTTTTGGCTACGCTGGGAATCAAACCCAGGACCTTACACATGATAGGCAAGTATTCTACCACCGACCTACATTCCCAGCCCAAATTCTTACCTTTCCTTTTAAGAATAAGTTTTAGTTGAGAAATGCCAGTTCTATGGATACCTTTTCCTAGAGAACACATATTGAACTTCCCTGAGTGGAGGTTTGGGAGACAGAACAAATAGGAAGCTAGGCTACCTCGAGCCCACTGTGTCCAGTGGGCACTTCTAGTGTGCAACTCTTAGTCCAAATTTATTTTCCCATGAGATATTGCTGTCCAGGGTGGGTGGAGACTATGCCTGCTTCATCCTCCAGGTTCCAGGCATCCTGTCCCACACCCCCACCTGCTGAATAAATGAATTAAGCAAACAAATGAATAAAAACAAGCAATGCTTCCTTGCAGACTTTGCACTTTGTAGAAAAGGGTTTGGGTGGGAGAGTTTTAGTTCTCCTGTTCCCTCTCTTTCTTCTTGTAAACCATAGATTTATAAGCTTCTGGATGCCATCCTCATGGCCTTGATTGTCCAGGCCCACAAAGATGGCTGTCATTCCTCTCACCCTTTCTTTCCATCATGTCTTTCCTGTTCAGTGGTCCCATCAAGAGATATGGGGTCTATGGGCAATTCTGATATAAGGGGGAAGAGATACATTCAGAAATCACAACTGCCTTCTAGGGAAACACTATCGAAAGGAATCCTAAGGCCTCTGCTGATCTCTGCTGCCATCAAGTAGAAGGTCATTTTCATTCAGATACAAATGGGTGTGGAGATGCAGTGGTGGGAGGTTGGAAGCTGAGCCTGAGAGTGAGGCTGGAAAGAGGAATTCTGCTCTGTGAAGAAGCATGAGAACCATTTGGCATTTCTTGAAATACTGAGGGAAGGCCAATGGGCAATGAGAATCTCCACTCCCTTTCAGGAAGACCCACCTCACACCTGGCCATGGTGCTGAGAGTGTGGAGTGGAGGTTCAGGGAAGAGATGCAGCACAGATTCCTCTGTGAACTCATCTGGTGGCAAGAGGAACTTCAGATTGAAGGTGACCAGGAGAATACACACCCCTAGAAAACTGGTAGAAACCCAGGGAAGCACTATGATTTCCAAATTCCACCCATCTCATACTTAGGGACATCTGGAACAGGATAGGAAAGTGCTGGTGACTGCCAATGCTGCCCCACTCCCAGATCTACCAGGGCACCATCAGGACCATTGGCCCTTCAGGCATAGGTCGCTGTTACATTCTCCCTTCCTGCTGCTTCACATCAACCCTATGTGTCAGCAAGACAGGAACAACCATAGTTATTCCCATTTCATGGATGAAAAAATGGCCTTAAAGGGCACATAATTGCCCACAATTAGTAAGTGAGATCATTAGGACCTTGATTCGGGACTCTGTCCTCTAATCCAGTTTTCCTCTTGCTGTGATCAGAGTCCCCTTAGCCCACCCACTTGGAAGACAGGAGAAAGCTACATCATAGTGGAGCCTCCATGCTCTTGTGGCCAGCCTAGAGGTTGATAACAGTTTGTCCTCTATTCTCTGGGTATGCTCTGGACAGGCTTGTACCCTATAGAGAGGCAATGGAAAACCAGCCTCTACCCTCAGATTTTGAGAAAGGAGGATCCCTTGGGATGTGACAAGGCCAACTCCTGTGGATCTTCTTTCCTCAGCCCATTCACAGGCATGTCAGGGTGGTCCTATTCTGAGCAGGCTGCAGATCTGCCACAATAGAGTGGTGGCTGGGCTCGTAACCCACAAACATTATGTCTGTCCTCTTGGAAAATATTAAATTTAATCCCTATCTGAAATCCTTCATAAAAATACATTTCAGGTGGATTAATTCCTAAATGTGAAATCCACAATTGCCTTTATCTAAGTCTTAGAGTGAAATATAGAATAATAAGTTCATAAACTTAAGTAAAAACTGTCTTAGAATGCAAAAAAAACAATAAATGAAAATCATTTACCAAAACAAAAATTTTCCATATGAGAAAGGATATCACAAATAAGTTTGAAAAACTTTCTCTCAACTGGAGAAAAATTTGCTATTTACATAAGTGGCCAAGAAATATAAACAAGTCTAGTAAACCAATAGGGAACAATTAACAATACAAAATGAGATTCAGGCCAAGGAGATGACCAAGAACAAGTGCACAAGACGATTGAGTGGGCAAATTCACATGACCTTGATCTTGCCATGACCTCATGACCATGGCATCCAAGACAGCCTTGGGGCAGCATGTTGCAGCATTTGAGGTTTGTTAACGTTCAGGGATGGTGAGGGATGAGGAACATACATATTCTACATTACTGGGGAGTAAAAATAAGCAGAGATATTCAGGGCTGGGATCTGAGGGAGTGTTCACTGATGTGCAGTGTGCAGACTACAGGATCCAGTACTTCTCTTCCTCAAAATGAACCTAGAGATAACCCCATGTGCATAACAGATATACAAATGCCCATTACAGCACCGTCAGTCTGAAAACCAAAAGGTCTAGAAGTAATCTAAAATATCACCTTTCAGAAAATGATAAAAAGGAACCATGGAGTGCATGTCTATGTGTGTTTGCTCATGCATGTGCACATCTTCACATGTGTGCATGTTCATGTGACAGTGGACATGTGTTTAGACATACATGTGCAGGTATGTGTTGATGCACACATGTGTATGCTTGTATACACATGTGTGTGCATGCATGCACACGTGGGTGCACACGTTTTTGTGTGTGGGTGGAGGCACAAGCTGTACAATATAATGCTACATTTCAAGTAAAGTAGACACAGTTGATCGCCAAGATTAGTGAAAATATTCCTTACCAACGAGACCCAATGATCTTAGAATAAAGATGAAACCCCTAAATGAACTTTGAGACCCTTAGTGATCTGGCTGTTTCTTGGTTTCTTGTCACTTTCTGACCCTCAGACCTCCTATGGCCTTGCATTTGTCCTCTTGTCCTATATCAGGGGACCAACACATGGTTTCATTCTCATCTTCCCACTGTACTACCAGAACCAGCTGTAAGGCCACTTCCTAGGGCAGCCCTTGCTGATCACCTCCTGCTCCAGGTGTGCTATAGTTCTCACTGTGGCATAACAGTGACTGGGGCCTCTGTCACCCAGCTGACACACTGCACAGCAGATATGTCCTCCCCCTGCTCTTTGGCTGAGTGGCAGGCAATAAGCTGGATCACAAGGGGGCAAAACATGAAGTTTGGTGGCATTATGTAAATGAAAGATCACTCAATAACTTCCTGCATTTCTGTGGGTGCCAATGACACAAACCCACAACAGGTTTCAGAAGAATCTACACTGATCTACAGCTATGCTCCTCTGGGGCTGCAGATGCAGCAAAAGGAGATTCAACTTTACAATAAGGTCTGAGCTTTAAACAAAAAATGTATTCATGTAATCTTTGGTTAATTAGATTATAGTATATTAAAAGAAAATATAATGAGGACAAGATTTCATTCCAAATAGGATCTTATAATATCAAAACTACAGAAAGCACAGGAATTTTTTAAAAAACCAAAGAAATGACTAGAACTATATTTGGTTCCCTAACTTGTAGACAGCTCTGTTCTGTCATTATTTATTGAGATTTTGGTCTGGAGGTGGAAAGGTGGGCTTCAGCTTTCTGTCATGGCCACCCAAGAGGGCTCTCTGCAAGCCAAAAGGGGCTCCTGGCCCTGTCAAGAGGAGGCAGGGTAGGGTTCTGGGACTGATCCTGGGCAGAAATCAAAAGGCAGTAAAGCACTGGTAGGGGTAGGGTTAGGAAAGGGAGAGGTGGTCCTTGCAAGTCTCACAGATGGAAGAACCCAGTGTTCCTCTTGTCTTTCTGTCCTGGGGGAAGGGTTACATCTCTGATCATGAAGAGCCACCATCATCGTAAGGGAGGCTGGCTATGTGCCATGGACTGACCTGGTCATCACAGACAGGAGCCAGTGCCAGAACTTTGCCACTTGATGGCTGACCAGGATGCTTGCCCCACCTGTCTGTGAAGGAAAGGATCTATATTGATGCTTCATTAAAATCTCTGTTCCTTTTTAGTAGGGATTTGGGGGTTTCAGGTTGCATACACTCTCTGAAATACAACCCTCTCAGGACCACCTGTCTTTGGTTGGTGCAAGACCATGTTCCTTCCAATGGTGTCCTATGGCCATTCAGTCCCATGTGGCCACCGCAGTCCCCTCATGTTAGCAGTAAGTGCTCAGGGAATATCTATCTTATGGAAGGAAACACAAGACTGAGGCTATGGATATAGTCTACAAGGCCCTCTGTTGTGAGGTCCTTAGAAAGCCCAGGCCTTGGAGAAGGTTGTCTTCCTTCTCAAGGGACCTAGCAATTACAGCTGGTGATAAACCTGCTATTTGTCCTAATTAGCAGCCTTAATACCTCATGCAAGCCATTAACAGGCTGGTATCTGGATATACATCTTTAGATGTAATTAGTAATGTTGTTACTCTAATCCATAATCAATACCTGGGTAATTGCTTCCTCGGGTTTATATTTAGTCCTTGGGGTTTCAGTGAAACATCCATCTGCAGACATGCTAATAGGTGTGTGGAGGTTACCAAAAGCCCAGCTTGCCCAAGTTCCCCCAGGAGCTGAGGCTTTGGGTCAGATGAGGACATCTGGGATCCTTTGGAGGCTGTGGTTGCCATACCTTCTGACCCATCCAGGACTTGGACTGCAGCTCTGGGACCAAAGCAACTATTTCAGAAACCGAGGCCCCAGGACCTTGGAAACCTCAGACCACAGGAAATATCCCCACTCCCAATATCCAGAAGAGTCTGCAAAGGGTACTAAGGATGGTCCCCAGATTAAAGGTGTTACAATAGCATGATCTTCACATTCCTCCTCCACTCTCCACCTTAGATTCAAGCACAGTTCCTGTTACCTCCTCAGCTTGCCCAGAAGGCTGTGCCTGAACCTGGTTTCTTCCCTCTCTAGGGCTGGCAACAGCATTGGTGGCTCAAGGTCAGGACAGAGTGGCAGGAGAAGGAGCCTGTCAAAGACTTCCTTATGAATGGGCTCCCAACTGACTGTAATTGGAATTAATATGGAGGCCCGCTTCCAGGAACTTCTCCAGCAAACGAATCTGGGCCGTAAAGGTCTGAGCTGGAATGCTCCGAAAGCCAGCCATAAATCTCTCCCCAAAATGATGATGCACAAGCTAATTGCTCTGGAGGCACCCTATTCACCCTTTGGAGCCAACATGTCATTCTGCGTCCTCTTAGGCTCTGCTTCTCGCCGGGAACAGGGCCAAGGAGAGGTGGATGGGAGTTGGCAAAGTCACCGTGAAGGAAAACATTTTAATTCATTTAATTATGAGCCTCTCAGAAATTCAAGCTCTGTTTCTTCTTGAGCTGGTTAAAGGAAATGAGAAGTGACGTGTTCCCACCCCCACCTTCCCCTTGGCCAAGGAGGCTCTGAGCTGAAAGTATGGGGTATGGGCAGCATGGGGCTGTGCACATCCAGGAACTAGGCCCTGTGAGGGCCAGTAGCCCAGCCCGAGCAGACCCATGCTGGCCACTGCTCAGTCTTTTTCATGCTCTCTCTCTCTCTCTCTCATACACACACACACACACACACACACACACACAACCCAATGAAGTTGGCATTGTCTCCTCTTCCACAATGACACAATTTCACCTTGGATTTACCCTCTGTGT
This sequence comes from Sciurus vulgaris, assembly GCF_902686455.1. NCBI lineage: Eukaryota > Metazoa > Chordata > Mammalia > Rodentia > Sciuridae > Sciurus > Sciurus vulgaris. The sequence continues at coordinate 94,651,247 of NC_136464.1, read as the reverse complement.
TATGCTTAATTTTGTACTTTCTTCCTTTTCTGAGCATGTTTGTGACAGCAAAATGGTGACACATACAAGACTTCAAATAATAATCATAAACTTCTAAATAATAGTCAACAAACTTTAAAATAGCAGTCATAAGTCCTTCATCAGAGTATTTCTACCCATCCATCACTTCCATCAATGACAACTGACACATGTTCCCAGTGTGCACCATCTATGGACTGGACTCTGCTCTAGCTCCTAAGAATGGAGACAGGTCTCCATTACCAGGAGTTTACATCTCTTTGGGAAAAACAATGAGTGAAGACAGATGTCTCAAACTGGGGTGTGGAGAGACACATACACAAAGCACCTCCCTTACCAACTCCTGGCCCAAAGGATACCCAGTCCCTGGGGGAACAGATTGCACAGAGTTAACTCTGCTCTACTTCCCTACCTGGTGATTGGGAAACCTATGGAAGAAGAACCCAGGTATCCTGACTTCTTCCCAGCCCATGGTATTCCATTTTAATGAGCAGCTATTGGGCCTTCCTAGGCAACCTGAACCTAGCTGGCAGGTAAAACATAAGCCTGAAAGTCTATAAGAATGTTGAGACTTTATTGTATTTCACTATTTAGGGCAGCAAGTAGAGACCAGAGAGAGCAAGATATATGGCCAGGATTGCACAGAAGCAGAATGAGGAGCCAGGCCTTGGTCCCATCCTACGTTTCCAGACCAAAGCCCACCTTTTCCAGAGAAGGAGACTAGGGTTAGGGATGGGTTTAATTCTAATCTGTGCATGGAGAGCCCCAGCCAGTTCTTCCCAGAAGAGACCAGGATTCCTCTGGCCAATGTTGCATCAGGGAGGAACAAATGGCATCCACTCACTGAAGAGTTTTAGTGACTTCCTCATTTCCTCAGCTTCACTGGGCCTTCTGATAAGCCTGGCTTCTGGCACTCTGTGGGCACTGCCCCAAGTTGGAGGCCCTGGTCATACAGCCATAGTTGCTCCAGACAGGCCAGCAGATGGCACCCAGCAGTGTCTAAAGGTCTGGAGCCAGCCATCTCTGAGCACACGTCCATTCATTCTTGTAGCAGCTCCTTACTGAGCCTCATCAGAAATAAGATGACCCATTCTACCCCGTGGGACTCTGGGAGGAGACAGAAAATAAACACATAAACAAATGAACATAAAAGACAATTTCAGGGAAGGATGCATGCTATAGAAATATAAAAAAGGGATCGGGAATGGCAGTGACCCAGGTTGACAGGGTGGAGGCATCATTTAGGGTGATGAGGCAGCTTCTCCACTGTGGTGACCAGTGAGGAGAAACCTGATGTACATGTAGCTGTCTAGGGTGAGGAAGCAGCAGAACAAAAGCTCATGTCAGTTGTGAACTTGGTGTATTCAAGTGGGAGGGAGAAGATGTACAACAGCAACAAGGTTGAGCAATCCAGGAAAGTCAGAATGCCAGGGGAGTGTGAGGCCCAGGGCTTACGTCCCATTATAAGTGCAGAAAGCAGGGTTTGGAGCAAGAGTCAACCTGGATGATACTTTCATAAGAGTTGGTCCAAGAGGGTTCTGGATGCCAGGCTGAGGAGGTAGACTTCCTGGAGGAGTCAGGAAGCCCAGGAATTTCAGCAGGGAACTGTTAGGGTGTTTCTGCTCACCTTCTGTCCCTTGCCCTGCTCAAGCATAAATCCCTGTAGACCTTGCATCTGGTAGCTTTGGGAACCAGATGCTCTTTAGTTGTGCAGGTGCTAGGTGCCCGCTCTGATTCATTTAGCCATCAATCCTGGGACGAGGCCTTACTTCTTCAATTGTTTCATTCTCTGGAAAATAGAGTTAAAATTTTAGACAATAACCAGCAGGATGGCACCCAGATACCACACAAAAAGATGCTGGCCCCATCCCTAACCACCCCATCAGACAGTGGGTAACCTAGACTTCCACCCTAGGCAGGCTATAATGTTTAGTCAGTTTTTTCACTGCTGTGACCAAAAGACCTGACAAGAACAATTTTAGAGGAGAAACTTATTTAGTGTTCATGTTTTCAGAGAACTCAGTCCATAGATAATCAGCTCCATTTCTCTGGGCCCCAGGTGAGGCAGAACATCATCATGGAAGAGTGTGGTAGAGGAAAGCAGCTCAGGACATGGCCACCAGGAGGCAGAGAGAAAGAGAGTTCCTCACCAGAGACAAATATAAACCCAAAGATAGCTCCCAATGACCCACCCCCTCCAGCTATACCTTGCCTGCCTACTGTTACCATCCAGTTAATTCCTATCATAGGATTAATGTACTGATTAGGTTAAGACTATCAGAATCAGATCATTTTACTCTAAGCTTTATTGTGTTCTCATACCTGAGCTTTTGGGGGACACCTCACATCTAAACCATAACAAATGTGGTACTTCAACCTCCCTCTGGGGTAGTGTCAGAGAGGGCCAAGAGGGAAGTCAGGACCTTCATCCCCACTAGGCCCCCTTCCCTGGCTGGTGTAAGTGGAGTGAGAGCAAGATGTTCCTATACCTCCCAGCCAATGTGCTCTTATCAAGAGCCAATGGGGAGTGGAACTCCCACCCCTGAACAGCAATGAGGTGTCAATGGAGACCAAGTGGGGAACCAAAACTTGAAACAGCAAAGCAGTGATTTCCTCCCACCCTTGTCCCTACCAGAGTGGTGTCAGAATTCAGTCAATTTAAATTCAGAATCAGTCTTGTAACATAATACACAAATCACCCTGGTTTCAACAAAACATCATTCATCACATGGAGATCCAGGGAAATCTCAACTTTAATGAAAAAACACATCTATAGACACCAACACTGAGATAACAGAGATGTTAAAATGACCTGGAAAAGAGCTTAAAGCAATCACAAAAATGTTTCAATGATCAATTATGAACAAGTTTGAAACAAATGAAAAATGAAAAGCCTCAGCAAAGAAGTAGAAGATATAAAGAAGTAACAAATGGAAATGTTAGAACTGAAAAAATATGATAACCAAAATAAAAATAATAGATGAGTTTAATAACAGAATGGTAGAGACAAAGGAAATGAATAATTGAACTTCAAGATCTACAATAGGATGAAAAAAAAAACAAAACAGTGCCTCAGGAACCTGTGAGAATACAATGAAAAATCCAATATGTGTGTCATGAGAGTTTCAGGAAAGGAGAAAGAGTGAATCTATAAAGGTACTTAAAGAAATAATGGCTGAAAATGTCCAAAATTTGGCAAAAGGCATAAACATACAGATTCAAGGAAAAACTTTTCAAATTGGACAACCATGCTTCCCCAACAAAAGCAAAACCAAAACAAAAACCCCAAGCAACATCATAAACTTCTGAAAACTGAAGTAATCGAAAGAGCAAAGACCCTTTACCACATATAGGGGAAACACTATTTGAACAACAACAAATTTCTTATCTGAAAGTGCAGAGACCAGAAGGAAGACTTTTTTCAAAGACTGAAAGAAGAGAACTGTCATCTGAGAATTCCATATCTAGTGAAAATATTCTTTAGGAACAAAGGGGAAAATTTTTAAAAATTGGACAATAAACTTATTCTAAAAGAATGAGCAAAGGGTGTTCTCTGAACAGAAAAAAACATATTGAAAGGAAAGAATCCTAGAATGTCAGGAAGGGAGAAAACAACAAAAATAAAATATAAACATTCCATTCTTACCTTGAGTTTTTAAAATTATGTTTGATATTTCTAGAAAATATTATCATACTATCTAATGTGTTTCTAAATGCATATAAAGATAATATTTAATCATATTATAAATCATATAAATATGAAAGGCAAAATGATCTAAAGAAGTTGAGGTTCTACATTTCACTTAAACTGGTAAAATGTTGACACCAATAGACCGTTATTATATATATCACATATATTTAAGTGATATATATATACGTATATATATAGATAAGTGATATATATAATACACAAAACATTTGCTAAAACTTTTTACAAAAGATGCACTCAAGGGCAGGGGTTGTAGCTCAGTGGTGGAGCACTTGACTTGTACATATGAGGCACTGGGTTTAATCCTCAGCACCACATCAAAAATAAATTAATTAAATAAAGGTATTGTGTCTATCTTCAACTAAAAGTATTTTCTGAAAAAGATGCACTCTAAAACACTATAAGGAAATTAGAGAGGAATTTGAAAAAGCCTTAAGTAATTCACTAGAAGTCAAGAAGAGAAAAACAGAAAAACTAAAGTCAGTGATAACAAACAGAACACACAAAAATAAAAGGGAAAACTTAAACCCTTGCATACCTATAATTGCATAGAATACAAATGGTATAAATATAGCAAATAAAAGATAGAGATGGGGAAGTGAAATCATGACCCACATGTATGCTGTTTATGAGAAACTTACTTCAAATATAATGATAAAGGTAGACTGAAAGTAAAATGATGGAAAAAGTTATGTAAATATTAGTCAATAGAAAGTCAATAGAATATCAGAGTGACTAAATTAATAACAGATAAAGTACATTAGAGCAAAGAAAATTACTAGAGATATAAATAATAGAAACATAATGATAAAGGGATCAATCCATCAAGAAGATATAATAATCTAAATAGCAGCAAACAGCAGACTTGCCAAATATGTGAAATTTGATGAAACTGAAAGAAGAAATAGAAAAATTATGGTTGGCAAAATAATCACTCACCTTTCAACAATTTATAGAACTATTCGAAAATCAACAAGAAGGTGGAATTCCACAACACTATCAAACAACAATGTCTATTTGGTAGTTACAGGTAACTCCATGCATCAACTGTAGAACATTCTTTTTACACGCCTGTGGAATACAGTCAAAGATAGACCATATCCTGGTTCTGGACACAAAACTCAAAAAATGTAAAAGAATTGAGATCATGCAGAGCATTTACCATCTCAGTAGTATTTAAACTAGAAATCAATAATAGATAACAGGAAAATCTCCAAATACTTGAAAACAATACACTTCTAGATAATCTATGGATCAAAGTGGAAAATCTCAAGGGATGTAAAAAACAGAATGGAATGAGAATGAAAATGCAATAAACCAAAATTAGTAGGACAGAGCTAAAATGAAAAGAAAATATATAGCACTAAATGCCTACATTAGAAAACTTCTTTGATTAGTAATCTATAGCTATACATGTAGAACCTAGAAAAAAGGAGTGAAATAAACCCAAAGCAAGCAGAAGAAATAGTACAAATAAGAGCAGATATCAATGAAATTTGAAACAGAAAAAGTATAAATAAAATCAACGAAGCAAAATCTGATTATTTGAAAATATCAGTAAAGCTGACAAAACTTTAATAAGGCTAACAAAGAAGAGAAGAGAGAAAACACAAACCACCAATTATCACAAATGAAACAGACCCACAGATCAGAGGGAAAACTGAACAACTCTACACACATAACAACTTACATGAAATGGATGAATTCCTCAAAAACCACAGACTACCACAACTCACGGAATATAAAATAGACAATGAAGAGCCCTAAAACTAGTAAAGAATTGGGTTAATAATTTAAAACCTCAGAATAAGGAACTCTCTAGGCCCAGTTGGTATCTGTATCAAATGTTTAAAGAAGAATTAACACCAATTCTACCCAATCACTTTTAGTTATAACAAAAGTAAACACTTTTTAATATGATTGCTAGTATTCCTCTAATACAAAACAAGACTAAAACAGTATGAAAAATGAAAACTTTAGGTCATTATTCTTTATGAATATAGTACAGAAATTCTTGACAAAATATTGGCAAATTTAGCACTGTATAAAAATAATTATTCACCATGACCAAGTGGGGTTTATTCTAGAAATGCAAAGACTGTTTCAATGTGAAAATCAATCAATGCAATCCATCTTATTAACTGGCTAACAGAAGAAAATCACAAGATCATATCAGCTGAAGAAGAAAAAGTATTTAACAAATTCAGCACCCTTGCAGGGAAAGAGATATAGGGAACGACTGCTTAATTATTAAGGGGTTTCTCTTTGGGGTGATTAAAAAATGCTCTGGAACTACTGGTATTGGTGTATGACATTTAGAATGTCCTAAATGTCACTGACTGTATGTTTTTAAATACTTACGATGATAAGTTTTAAGCTATGTGCATTTTGTGACGGTAAAACAATTAAATTCAATGCCTTTTCATAATAACACTTTCAGAAAAATAAGAACAGAGGGGAACTTCCTCAACTTGCCCAAAAGCATTTTTACAAAGAACTTACAGCTAACATTATACTCAATGGTCCAAGACAAGATAACTTCCCCTCAAGATCAGGGGGAAAAGCAAGGATGCCCACTCTCACCTCTTCTATGGGACATTGTACTAGCAATTCTGGACATGCAATGAGGCAAGAAAAGGAAATGAAAGTCATTCGGATTGGGAAAGAAGAAATAAAATTGTTTCTGTTTGCAGAGGATATGATTTTCTATACAGAAAAATTTAAAGAAATCTACAAAGAACAAAGCAAACAAAAATACTCTTGAACTAATAAGTGGGTTCAGCCAGGTTTCAGAATACAAGATAAACACAAAAAAATTAGTGTATTTCTATATAGTAACATGAACAGAGGAACACTGAAATTAAAATACAATGCTGTTAACAATTGCTAAAATAAATGAAATACTTAGGTGTAAGTCTAACAATACTACTAAAGACTGATTAAAGAAATCAAAGATCTAAACAAAGGGAGATATACTGTGTTCATGGGTTGGAAGACTCAAAGTGGTAAAGACATCAATTCTGCCTCAAATGATTTTCATATTTAACACAATTCTTAGCAAAGTTCCAACAATGGTTTTTGAAGGTATGGACAAAAATTTTTAAAAATTTATATAAAAATGCAAAGGAACTAGAATACCTAAAACAATTTTTAAAAAGAATAATGGGAGGAATTAGTCTCCACTAAGAGTTTTCATATAGCTATAGTAATCAAGATTGTATGGCATTGGTGGAGGGTTAGTATGTAAATGATTGGAACTGAATAGAGAACCCGGAAATAAACCCACACAAATATATCCATCCAATAAATAGATCTAATTGATTTTTTAAAATACTGTACTTACTTTTTATTAACATGTGATAATTGGACATATTAATGGCATTCAGTGTGCTGTTTCAGCACATGCATACAGCATGCAAGGTCCAACAGATTTTTGACAAAGAGAAAATATAACATTTTCAACAATGGTCCTGGAGAATCCAGACATTCACCAGTAAAACAAAATAAAACAAGCAAACGATAGCAACAAAACCACCCAAAACACCCCCTAACTCTCCTGGACAATTTTTCATTTTTGAGGGTCAGGGAGCCGAATTAGGAAAAAAAAAAAAAAATCTGTGTATTTTCCCAGACTTAAGTCTTATGAAGTAGCTTCAGTTGAGCTGCAATGAGCAGGGTGCCCTAGAGAGGACTTACTGAAGAAGAGACACTTCTTACTGATGTTGGCCCCCAACACTTAGTTGTTGCTAAGGTTGTTTTTCCCACCCTATGAAGCCAAATGCCACTTGCCCTCCAATTCCTACTTCCCACTTCTCATCTGCTGCTGTTTGCCTCCCCACAGCGTCACCCTGTCCTCTAATACAGAAGAGCAGCAGTACAAGCTCCGTGCCTGAAGGAGGTGGGGGTGGAGAATACTGGTGAGCCCACAGGGAGGTCTGAGTCAGGCAGGTGGCAGAAACCTCTCCAGGGAAATGGGACTCAGAACTGAATTTGAACAAACAAGGAGGAGGTGAGAATGCTGCCTTCTCAACAGTTGGGCTGCCATCATCCCTGTCACTGCTCTGGTTTCCCAGCCCAGGCTATTTTAGGTCAGGTTGCAGGGACCCACTGCATCAGCAGGGTGGGCGGTGAGCAGCTGGCTCACCTACCTTCTTCAGCTAGGCCAAGGCTGACTGGGAACAGGGCCAAAATGGTCCCAGCTCAGGCAGAGTGAGGGTGAGGTAGGGGGCACTGACCCCTGGAGGGGAGGGGAGGGAAGGCACCCACTTTCAGCCAGGGCCAATGTCTTCTGCTGGCTAGGAACTGAGGAAAGACTTCACTAAGAAGGAAGCAGTTACCAGGCCCTTAGAAGCTGAAGGACTTGTCAGGCTGAATGGTACTGGGCAAAGGCAAGGGAATGAGACTCTGGAACTACTGGGGAAGAGGGAGTCTTACCTGGGATGCCGTGATGAGGCAAGAGGCAGCCACAGCCCATGGTGGGGTAAATAGGGGCAACAGAGGTTCTGTTTTACTTGGTCCCCACAAGGGTAGCTCCATGTAACCCTTACAGCCACCTGTTCCCAGCCAATTCTACCCTCTCTGTTTCAGCAACCCACTCTGCCCTTGCCTGCTGAATGAAGTACTTCCCCCACTCAACCTGGCTGGGAAGAGAACCCAGGGCCTTCTGCATGCTAGGCAAATCCTCTACCACTGAGCTACACCCTAGCTCCTAAGTGAAGCACTCTTAACAGAGACCTTTGAAAAGTCTAAGTGCCACTTCTTGGACACAGGGAACAAAAGGGAGAAATACTAGAAAGAACACTGATTATTGGTTACAGTCTCCAGTCCCCACCTCAGATTAAAATCCACATAGTTTGAGAGTGAAGTCACAGGTGCTTATAAGCCACTGATGCTTACAAGGCGCGATTATGGCTAGACTGAGCTAGGGCTTGGTTCTACCATCAGGCTAGGACCTTCTCTGAGACCCACAATGTTGATTGCCTCAGACTGTCACTGGGGAAGAACCTGTTGCTGTCCCTCAGAGCACAGACAAGTTGGTCAGTGGTTCAACTCCTTCTGGGACCCAAGTGGAAGGAAGACCCAGCCACCTGCAGCTCAGTCATGGAGGGACCATAGTCTGAAAGCCACTGTCAGATACTTTTTGGCTCATTGACCAGTTGGTTCCAAAGTATGCATCCCCTCAAAACTCAGAATAAGCATTGATGTCTTTTTTTTTTTTTTTTTTTTTTTTTTTTTTTTGTGGTGCTGGGGACTGAACCCAAGGCCTTGCACTTAAGAGGCAAGCACTCTACCAACTAAGCTATCTCCCCAGCCCCACTGATGTCTTATTGACATTTCTTTTTCTCTTTTAAACCTGGGGAGACAGACAATCCATTGAGGAACAGTCTCTTACTACCTTAGTCCCATCAGGCTCCTATAACAAAATGGACTGAGTTGCTTATAAACAACACTTATTTCTCACAGTTCTGGAGGTCAGAATCCTAAGATCAAGATGCTGACAGATTTGATGTCTGGTGAGTGCCTGCTTCCTGGTTCCTGTGTACTCACCTGGTGGGCAAAGACACTCTTTCAAGCTCTTTTAAAAGGGTGCTTATCCCATTCATGAGGGCTCCAACCTTAGGACCTGGTTCCCTCCCAAAGGCCTCACCTCTTAACACCTTGGGAGTTAGGATTTTAACATATGAATTTGGGGGGGAACACAAACTTTCAGACCACAGGGCTTACTTCCCCTGAAACTGTTTTACCATGTTTATAAATCCCAGCTGGAATTGTAAGTAAAGCTGGTTTCCAGCTTGCCTGGCACCTGCCCTGTGCAGCTTGGCAGAGTGTGAGCAAGTGTAAACACTAGTGCCCTTCCCTCACCCTCAAACAACCCTTCCAGGGAGGCTCTGCTCTCCCTCTGTTATAAGTAAAGGAAAACAAGGCATAGAGGGCATAGCCTGGCAGTGAGCCACTGGGATTTGGGCCCAGAAATTGGTCCTAAGTGGAGCATCTACAATCCCTGACCCAGCTTGCTGTACTGTCCCTTTCTTGGGAAGAGTCTTTCATGCCATGGGGACATTTTAGTAGCTAGAATTGAGTCCTGAGTGTGGGAAAGGATGGGAGAAGGAGCACAAGCAGGAGACTTCACAGAGGCCTGACTGGCAGCAGATTTTAGGCACAGGGAATGAGAGAAGCTGCTATGAGCAGTTGAGTCAGCAGGGTTGGTGAATCCCCATGGGCATGAAAATCAGGAAAAATCCAAGATAACCCAGAGATTTCAGGGGTGGGGACACAAAAGGGAAGGTGCTGAGGCCCCCAGGGACATGGGGTGTGGTTAGTAAACTGTAGAGGATACTGTAAAGGGGCTTCACCATTCAGATATGAGATCCCCCAAGTTCAATGGAGGAAATAAAAATTGGTGAAAAGCTCCCCAAATGATACAGACCAGGATTTGGCTTCAGCAGTCAACTCCTAAAGGGGTTGCGAAGGTCTGAGGATGAGGCTCAGTCTTTGAATATTTGGAAGAGTTCTGTACCTCTGCTGAGGCTCAAGCAGCCCAGAGCTGGGTCATTAACTTGCTCCCTTCATTGCCTTTTCTAGCAGAGCCCCATGAGCAGCACTGAATGAGGGAAAACCAGTTGATTTTAAGTGTGTAGAGGAGTCCAGGGGGCATAATTCTGGGGTGAGGGATCTGCACCGTTTGTCTTGAGACTCAGGAGTCTATGTACCATGCGTTTGCTGGGAATGACCTTGAACTGTTGTGACTTTTATGGACACTTTGTATGAATTGGGAAGAAGCAGGAATCCCGAGCCTGGGTGCTCTGAGGGCTCTGGAGGGATTACAGCCCCATTCTGATGGTTGGCTTCTTATGGGGTGTGACTTGCACAACTAGATGCTGCACCCCTGGAACATTGGGCCCATGGGTCTCTGAGAAACTCCCAACTCACAGACTTGTGAATACTGTATAGCCAGAGAGTATATTGTAGGCGACCCAAGAGGAAGGAGACAAGAGGGCCAAAAGCTTTACTGAGCATCCCATTTTCAGAATCTAAAATCCCTGGACCTAGACACTCCCAGGATTTTCATCTGAGTGCACCTTGCTCTTTTTCTCAGAGGATTTGCAGCTGTGGGTAGCAGCTCCAACCCCTTGAAGGGCTCCAGCCCTCTGCAGACTCAGGTTCAAGCTGATCTAAGGAAGGTGGCAGATTCTTGGAACTCTGTGTGGCCTCGATCTTCAGTGGCCATGGTCTTCTTGCATGTGTCTCAGTCTGTGGAGTGGCATTGGCATGCTTCTCACTCACACGCCCACACCATCCCAGCCCTGCTGATTAATTGCATAATTAGCTGGAAGCCACACGTTGCCACTCAGGATGAATTTGGTCTAAAAATATTTTCTTATGAAAAACACAACAGAACCTAAAATTATCCCTTCCACATTGCCCAGGGAAACCTTCTGCTTGCCTGCCCTCTATCCCAGCTGTGCCTCTGTTTCTTGAAGAATCTGGGATCCAAAGGCTGGCCAGGACTGCTTATGTCCGGGACAAGGTGAGCTGGGATATTACATTTCCCCCTGGCTTTGCAAAGACGCTTCCCTATATAGGGCAGAGGCCTTTGGCCACCCAAGGAAACTCCCACTTGCAGACAGTCTGGATTTGTTAGTTTTGTCCAAATTTTATAGTACATAGAATATAGATTTTAGCTTCCTACATATTTTTTTCCTCAGCAACTTTGTCTCTCCCACCCCTTGACTTTCTTCCTGAATTCACCAAATACTTTTTCTTTATTGACATATAATTCACATAACATTAAATTTATCATTTTAACAATTATAAAGAGTATATTTCAGCAGCTTACAGTACATTCACAATTCTGTGAAACCATCACCACTGTCTAGTCCTATGGATATGAACTTTTATCTTCTCCAAAAGAAATCCCACACCTATTAAGCTGTCATTCCTTTCTATATATGTGCCCCAACATATAGTCTCAATATAGGTGCCCTCTTGAAATTCATGGTGAAACCCAACCCCAAAGTGATGTATTGAGAAGTTGGGCCTCTTGGAGGTGATTAGTTCATGAGATGACACCCTAAAAATGATATTAATACCCTCATGAAAGAGGCCCAAGGGAAACTTTTGCTTCTTTTCCCTTTCACCATGTGAGGATGCATAGAAATAGAAGGTGCCACCTATAAGGAACGAGCCCTTGTCAGGTACTGAATCTGTTGATGCCTTGATGATGGATTTTCAGCCTACAGAACCGTGAGCAATAAACATCGGTTGTTTATAAACAACCTGGTCTAAGTTATTTTGTTATAGCAGCCCAAAGGAATTAAGACACTCCCCGACCCTCTCCCCCAGCTCCTGGAAGCCATTTTCTGCTTTCTGACATGATGTATTTTCTATTCTGAACATTTCATGTGAATGGAATCCTACAATATGTTGCTTTATGTATATGGTTTATTTAACTTAGCATGTTTTCAAGATTTATACTTTTTTGTGTATGTGGTGCTAGGGATAGAACCCAAGACTAGAAGACTCATCCATTTTGAAGTACATGTCAGAATATTATTACTTTTTATGGCCTAATAATATTCCATTATGTGTACATACCACATTTTGTTTATCTATCCATCAGTTCATGGACATTTGGGTTGTTTCCACTTTGAGCTATTATAAGTAATGCTTCCCTGAACATTTGTCATGTTTTTAAGTAAATGTAGGCTTTCAATTCACATGAAAATATAGCTAGAAGTGGAATTGCAGGGTCATATGATAATTCCAGGTTTAACTTATTGAGTAAGCATTGAACTGTTTTCCACAGCAGCTGTACCATTTTACATTGCAGAGTATAAAGATTCCAGTTTCTCCACAGTCACACAAACCTTTCTTTCTTTCTTTCTTTCTTTCTTTCTTTCTTTCTTTCTTTCTTTCTTTCTTTCTTTCTTTCTTTCTTTCTTTCTCTGCCTTTCTTTCTCCTTCTTTCTTTCTGTTATGTTCATTCACAGGGATGTAAAGTGGTATCTCATTGTTTTGATTTTAATTTCCCTAATGACCAAATTATATCAAACCTCTTTGCATATATTTATTGGTTTAAACATCTTACATGTATTCTTTGTATACATGTGTATTCCAATCTTTTTCCTATTTTAAAAATTGATTAGTTGGATTGTCTTTTGTTGTTGAGTTTTAGGAGATCTTTAAATACTCTGAATATATATCTTTATCACATATATGTTTTGAAATTTTTATCTCCAATTCTGTGTGCTGTCTTTTTATTTTCTTTGTAGTGTCCTTTGATGCATACACAAAGGTCTTAATTTTTAAGGAATCCAAATTATTTTGTTGTTGTTTCTTCTGCTTTCTTTTAATATCTAAAAAGTAAGTGCCAAATCTAAGGTCAAGAGGATTTACTTTATTGTTTTCTTCTGAGAATTTATAGTTTTAGCTCTTATATTTAGGTCTTTGATCAATTTTGAGTTTGTAAGTGATGTAAGGCAAGGGTCAGCTTGACTCGACTGTTCAGATTTCCCAGCACTACTTACTGAAAATATCACTATTTCCTTCATTGAATGGACTTGGCACTCCTGCCAAACATGGCTTGACCAGGGACACTTGAGTTTATCTCTGGATCCTGAATTCTAATCCATTGATCTATGTGTATGCCAGTAACACACTGTATTAACATTGGTTTGTAGTAAGTTTTTAAATTGCAAAGTGTCCATTCTCCAACTTCATTCTTCTTCTTCAATATTATTTTGTCTATCTGTGCTCCTTGTAATTCACAAGAATTTAAGAATTAGCTTGTCATTTTCAAAATAAGTCATCTGGGATTCTGAGAGGGATTTCATTGAATCTGTAGATTAGTTTCACAAAGGTACTAGTCAGGGTTCTCTAGAGAAACAGAACAAATGGAATACACTGACAATTTCTTTAAATTAAGAGATTAATTTATTTCAAGGAATTGCCTCATGAAATTGTAAGGCTTGCAAGTTTAAAAACTGTAAATCAGACCAACTGACTGGAGACTCAAGTAGAATTTCTGTGTTAGGTCTTGAGACAGTTCCTTCGACACAGGAAATCTGATTTTGCTCTTAAGACCTTCAACTGATTAGGTGAGGGCTATCAACTTTAGTGAGGATAAACTCCCTTACTTAAAGTCTACTAACTGGAGATGTTAATCACATCTACAAAATACCTCCACAGCTTCCTATAAACTTCTTGAGACATCTAGATCTTTAATTTAATTCAACATTATATAGTTTTTATAGTCTAAATTTTTATAAAATTTATTTCTAAGTATTTTATTCTTTTATATGATATTACAAATGGAATTGTTCTTAAATTTCATTTCCAGGTGTGGAAGTGTATGGAAATGTAATTGATTTTTGTACACTGATCTTGCATCCTGCAGTCTTGCTAAACATGTTTGTTAATTCTAACATTTGGGTTTTTTTTCTAGTAGACTCCTTAGGATTGATTGTCTGTATAAAATATGCTATCTGTACATGTAGTTTTACTTCTTTTTAAGTCCTCGTACCTTCTCTTCCACTTTCATGTTCTTGCCTAACTGCTCTGGCAGAACCTCTGTTGAATAGGAGTGGTGACAGTGGACATCCTTTTTTTTGTATTACTGTTTGTTCTATTTAGTTATACATGACCACAGAAAGCATTTTGACTCCTTGTACACAAATGGAGTACAACTTTTCATTTCTCTGGTTGTACATGATGTAGTCACACCATTGGTGCAATCATACATGTAGATAGGGTAATGATGTTTGTCTCATTCCACCATCTTTCCCACCCCCACCTCCTCCCTTCCCCTCATTTCCCTCTGCACAATCCAAAGTTCCTTCATTCTTTCCTAGCCCCCCACCCCCATGCCCCCGTTATGTATCAGCATCCAACAGAGGACACCTTTTAGTCTGGTTCTTCATTTTAGGGAGAAAACTTCCAGTGGCTAACCATGGGCTTTTCATGGATGCCCTTTATAAAGTTTAAGAAATTCTCTTTGATTCCTAATTTGTTGACTGTTTTTAATTTTTATCGTAAGAGGATAGTGGATTTTGTCAAAGGCTGTTTTCTACATCTATTGAGATATCATGATTTAAAATTTTTTATTGATATGATTTATTATATAAATTGACTTTCGATGTTAAACCAATTTTGATATCTGGGATAAATCTCACTTGGTCATAGCATATAATTCGTCTTATACATTGTAGGATTTGGTTTTCTAAAAGTTTTGAGAACTTTTTGCATCCATATTCACGAGGTACAATTTTCTTGTGATTTCCTTGTCTAGTTTTGGTGTCAGGGTAATACTGACTTCATAGGATTAGTTGAGAAATATTCCTTCCTTATCTGCCTACTTTTCCAGACAAGTGTGTGAAGGTTTGAGGAAAATTCTTGAAATATTTTATGTAATTCAGCTGTGAAGCCATCTGAGTGATATTTTTTGTGTGGTGAATTTTTAAAGTGACTATTATCAATTCAATCTCTTTAATTTCTACATCTATATGGTTTTTTTAGATAGTTTTGGTGGTTTGTGATTCTCTAGCAATTTCTCCATTTTATCTTACTTAACTGCATTGGCTTCCAATTGTTTGTAGTATTCCCTTATAGTTCTTTTATTTCTGCAGAGTTGTTAGTAATATCACCTTTTTTCATTCCTATTTTAATAATTTGAATAATTTATTCTTTAACATATTTGTTAAAGATTTATCAATTTTTAAATTATTTTTACTCTTACTTTTGAAAAAATCTATTGGTACAATATCATCATACATAATTTATTGTTATATATTCATCAATGCACACAATTTAACAATATAATTCAGTTGATATTAATTGCTTTTATATTTTCTATTTTATTAGTATCTATTATAATCTTTTTTTCTTTCTTCTTGGTATGTGTTTAGTTTGCTCTTTATTTTCCTATTTCTGCTCAGGTTATCAATTTGACATCTTTTTAAAATTTTTTATTTGTTCTTTTAGGTTATACATGACAGTAGAGTCTATTTTGACATTTTTATACAAACATGAAGTATTCTTATTCTAATTAGGATCCCAGTAGGTGTACACGATGTTGAGTTTCACCATGGTGTATTCATATATGTACACAGGGAAGTTATGTCAGATTCACTCCACTGTCTTTCCTTTTCCTATTTGCCTCCCTTCCCTTTATTCCCCTTTGTCTAATCTACTGAATATTTATTCTTCCTCTCTCCCCTTTATTGTGAGTTAGCTTCCACATATCAGAGAAAACATTTTACCTTTGGTTTTTTGGGGATTGACTTATTTCATTAGCATGATAGTCTCCAGATCCATTTACTGGTAAATGTCATAGTCGTTCTTCCTTATGACTGAGTAATATTTGAGTAATATTCCATTGTGTCTATAAACTGTATTTCTTTATTCATTCGTTGATGGATACCTATGTTGGCCCTGTAGCTTAGCTACGGTGAATTGTGCTGCTATAAACATTGATGTGGCTGTGTCAAGGTAGTGTGCTGATTTAAAATCCTTTGGATATATGCTGAAGAGTGTGATAACTAGGTCAAATGGTGCTTCCATTCCTAGTTTTTCTGAGGGATCACTATGCTGCTTTCCAGAGTGGTTGCAGTGTATCAGTTTACCCTTTTCCCCACATCCTTACCAACATTCATTTTTTTTTCCTTTAAGAAAGCACATTAAGCTTTAATATAGAAATATTTAGGTTACACTTAACTTGTGCTCAAGTAGTAATAAAACGTTTGTTCTTTTTTGATCTCATACATTCTTTCCTTAGATATGGCCCATCTCCTGTACCTTGGAGCGACCTTTGGCTACGTGGCTGGGCTTGTTATTTCACCACTCTGGATATATTGGAATAGAAAGCAACTTACGTACAAGAACAATTAATTAGAGCAAAGGGAGAAGATATTTCTTTGTGCAGATTCCACAAGGGCTATGCAGAAATGTGTGTGGTCAAAGCCAAGCAGTTCCATTTACAGCACTGTTTTTTTATGTAGTTTCGACATAATGTGATTGTAGCTTTTTAAACTATGAAACCCCTGAGAGATTGTACCTTCTAGTTGAAATAAAGTATTTATAATAGATTGTGGCTTCAGATGCTGTTTGCTGCTTCTTAGACCTTTAAGAAACATTCTTAATGAACTTGATAGAATTCTGAGGACAGGTTTGTTTTTTTTCCCTTTCAAGTTTTAAATTGCTTCATTATCTAAGAGAGGTCTTGTATAGCTGTACCATTTTCACACGCTTTCTGAGAGAAGTTGACAGTTTCCTTGGCCACTGAAGATGTTTCTCACGTAATCAAACAACAGTTTATACATTTTGATCCTATTCTTTTTTTAACCGCGTGTTTCTTTGGAGTTAAAATGGCTATGATAGCCTCATCGAAAACAGTCTTCAGTCCCTTCTGGGTTAAAGCTGAACATTCCACATAGCAGCATGCTCCTATCTCTTGCTAGTTTCTGTCCTTGCTCCACACATATAGGTTTTTCTTTCATTATCATTCAGTCTTGCTAAAGTTTTGGGGTCATCTCGGAGATCAATCTGAGTTCCTATTAATAAAAAGGGTACATTTGGTGCGTATTCCTTAAGTTCTGGTACCCATTGCTCTTTCACATTTTGAAACGAGGCTGGGTTTACCACAGAGAAGCATATGAGGAAGCGTCAGTCATTGGGGAAGATAAGGGCCTCAGACGACCACAGTCTTCCTGTCGGG
The DNA here is from genome assembly GCF_902686455.1 of Sciurus vulgaris. Lineage (NCBI taxonomy): Eukaryota > Metazoa > Chordata > Mammalia > Rodentia > Sciuridae > Sciurus > Sciurus vulgaris. The sequence continues at coordinate 94,633,809 of NC_136464.1, read as the reverse complement.
CCGTGTCACCGAGTCCCAGGAGGTACTGCTTGGCCCCCACGGTAACGCCGACTGCGTAGAGGTCGAAGACGGTGGGCTCCTACTCCCCCGGGGAGGCGTCGTTGGCACAGCTCGTGAGCAGGCACGTCTTGCCCACGGCTCCGTCGCCGACCACCACGCACTTGAGCATCAGCGCGCCGGGCCCGTGAGCCTCGCTGCGGCCGGCCGGCCTCCGGGCATGGTTCCCCCGGAGCACCCGCCCCGGCCCGGGCTCAGCCCCAGCCCGCCTGGGGGGTCCGCCGCCGTCGCCGCCGCTCGGCGCAGCAGGGCCACCGCCCCCCCCCCCCCCCCCCCCCCCCCCCCGCCCCATGCAATGGCTCCCCTCGCCGGAGGGGAGGGGGCGGCGGGCCCGGGGCGCTGCCGCCGCCTGGGTCGTTGCCCCGCCCGGTCGCCGCGCCCGCCCTCTGCCCCCACCGCCCGGCGCCCGCGCCCTCTCCCCGGCCCGGCCTCCCCAGGAGGATCCGCTGGATCATAAGACCGTCTGGCCCCGAGGGAGACGGCCAACGTTTATTCTTGATTACTGCATTCTGACTGGAGTGAGGTGAAATCTCAGTATAGTTTTAATTTGCATTTTAGCTAGAGATGCTAAACATGTTTATACATATTTGTTAATCATTCATATTTCTTCTTCTTTCTGGTTAATTCCTTTGCCCATTTATTGACTGGGTTATTTGATTTTTTGGTGTTAAGATTTTTAAGTTCTTTGTATATCCTGGAAATTAACATCTTATCTGAGGTGCGTGTGGCAAAGATTTTCTCCCATTCTGTCGGCTCTCTCTTCATCCTCTTGATTGTTTCCTTTACTATGAGGAAGCTTTTTAGTTTTTTATCATCCCATTTATTGAATTTTGATTTTACTTCTTGTACTTTAGGAGTCTTGTTGAGGAAGTTGGTTCTTAAGCTGACGTGTTGGAATGTTGGGCCTACATTTTCATCTAGCACGTGAACAAGTCTCTCGTCTAATACCTAGATCTTTGATCCTCTTTGAGTTGAGTTTTGTGCAGAGTGAGATATAGGGGTTAAATTTCATTCTACTACATATGAATTTCCAGTTTTCCAGCACAATTTGTTGAAGAGGTTCTCTTTTCTCCAATGTATTTTTTTTCATTTTTTAAATTTGATTCATTGTACACAAAGGGTTATAACTATCATTTCTCTGGTTGTACATGAAGTAGAGTCATACCATTTGTGTAATCATACATGTACATAGGGTAATGATGTTTGTCTCATTCCATTATTTTTCCTTCCCCCCACCCCCTCCTCATCCCTAATTTTCCTCTGTACAATCCATCCTTCCTCCATTCTTGCCTCCCTCCCACCCCCCATTATGTATCATCATCCATTTATTAGAGAAATCATTTGGCCTTTGGTTTTTTGGGTTTGGCTTATTTCACTTAGCATGATATTCTCCAACTCCATCCATTTACCAGCAGATGCCATAATTTCATTCTTCTTGAAAACCTGAGTAATATTCCATCATATATATATGTATATATACATATATATGTATATATATGTATATACATACACATATATATATATAATATCACATTTTCTTTATTCATTCATCTGTTGAAGGGTACCTAGGTTGGTTCCATAGTTTAGCTATTGTGAGTTGAACTGCTGTAAACATTGATGTGGCTGCCTCACTGTAGTGTGCTGATTTTAAGTCCATCGGGTACTTAAAATGGGAGTGAGGTATCTGGGTCAAATGGTGGTTACATTCCAAGTTTTTTGAGGAATCTCCATACTGCTTTCCATAATGGTTGCACCATTTTGCATTTCTACCAGCAATGTATGTGTGTACCTTTTTCCCCACATCCTCGCCAACATTCTCCAATATATGTTTTTTGTGCCTTTGTCTAATAGTAGATAACTGTATTTATGTCATTTTTCTGTTTCCTTCTTAATATAGGCATTTATAGCTTTAAATTTTCCTCTAGACATGCTTTCATTGCATCCCATAAATTTGGTATATTGAGTTTTCATTCTTATTTTTCAGCTCTTTTTTATTTTTATTTTTTAACTTGTTCTCTTTAGATATACATGACAGTAAAGTGTATTTTGACATATACATACATCACAGTATTTTTTATTAGCACCTTATAGTTATACATAGTTCTTGGGTTTTAACTTATACACATGTGGAATTCAATTTCAGTCCATGATCCCTCCTTATCTCTCCTGTCCCCCCTCCCCTCTCCCATCTTCTTTCCTGTACTCTACTAGACATCCTTTCACTTCTCTATTTATTTATATTTGATTGGATCCTTCTACCTATGAATAAAAGTGAAGTTCCCTAAGGTATATTTATATATACACATATCATGATTTTTTTAAGGATTCATTCTTCATTGCCTCCTCATTCCCTTCCCTCCACTCTGTTCTCGATTTCCTTCTTCTACATTACTGATCTTCCCTTTATCTAAATGTGTGTATATTGTGATATATATATAGATATATATATATATATCACAATTTTTAATTCATTCATCTATTGTCGGGTACCTAGGTTAATTTAATAATTAGCTCTTGTGAAACATTGAGGTGGTTGTATCACTGTAGCATGCCAATTTTAGATCTTTTGGGAAAATACCAAGGATTGGGATAGCTGGATCATATGGTATTTCCATCCCTAGATTTTGAGGAATATCCATACTGCTTTTCAAAGTGATCATCCTAATCTGCAGCCCCACCAATAATGTAGAACTTATCAGCATTTATTATTGTTTGTATTCTTGATCATTTCCATTCTGACTGAAGTGAGATGAAATCTTAGTATAGTTTGATTTGAATTTCCCTGATTGCTAGAGATGTTGAACTTTTTCTCATGTATTTGTTAGCCATTCGTGTTTCTTCTTTTGAGAAGAAGAAATGGGTTTTTGAGCCCACTTATTGATTGGGTTATTTGTGTTTTTATTGTTAAATTTTTAAAAATTCTTTGTATATTCTGGTTATTTATCCCCTATTGGAGAAACAGTTGGCCAAGATTTTTTCCCATTCTGTAGGCTCTCTCTTTATGCTCTTAATCATTTTCTTTACTGTGCAGAATCTTTTTAGTTTAATGGCATCCCACTTAATGATTCTTGGTTTTATTTCTTGAACTTTGGGGGTCTTGTTAAGGAAGTCAGGGCCAGCATCTGTATGATGGAATATTGGCCCTATGTTTTCGTATAGCAGTTGCAAGGTTTCTGGTCTAATTCCCAAGTCTTTGATCCATTTCCATTTGAGTTTTGTGCAGGGTGAGAGATAGGGGTCTAGCTTCATTTTTCTACATAGTTGTCCAGCTTTCACAGCACTATTTGTTTAAAAGGCTGTCTCTTCTCCAAAATATATTTTGGCACCTTTGTCAAATATCAAATAGTTGTAGGTATGTGGATATGTCTCTGTGCCTTCTGTTCTGTTCCATTGGTCTTCATGTCTATTTTGATGCCAATATCATGGGGGGCTTTTTGTTGTTGTTACTACAGGTCTGTACTATAATTTCAGATCAGATATTGTGATGCCTTCTACTTTGATTTTATTGCTTAGAATTGCTTTGACTATTCTAGGTGTCTTATTTTTCCAAATGAATTTAAGAATTTTTTTCTAATTCCTTAAAAAATATCATTTTTTAAAAATGGGGATTGTGTTGAATCTGTATATTGCTTTTGAGAGAAGTTCTATCAGTCTTTCTTCTATTTATTTTTTTTAAATTAGTGCATTGTAGATAGACATAAAGGTGAAAACACTAGCCAAACTGTCCTATGAACACACATGACGATACTATGGTAAATTTCATCTTTATGTGTATCTATTCTGTGCTCATTGGTAGGGATTTATAACTATTATTATATATTGTTGTATTATATAGAAAAAAAGTGGAATTTTAGGGATGGCATGCACCCCTCAATTAATATGTTGAAATCTCACCTGCAGTGGGAGGGTGTTAGGAGGTGATGACTTTGTGAGGTTATTTAGGTCATGAAAGTGCAAACCTCATAATTGTATTACTACTCTTAAAAAAGAGACTTGAAGGAGTTTGCTTCCTTTCTATCTTCTCTCCAACCCTGACAACATAGCATGAAAATGACCATCTTCAAACAAAGAAGCGGGACGTCACTAAACACCAATTATGCCAGCACATTGATAGTGGACTTCCCATGTCCACACTGTGCTGTTGTTTAAGCCACCTCGTCTGTGATACTTTGTTTTAACAGCCTGAGCTAAGACATCCCAGAACAGGACCTATGTTTGTTGACTGAATGAAGAGAACTGAGTAGGCAGGGAAGGAGCTATGGAGAGTATGAACCTGCAGGCTTCTGGGGGCCATGCTCTATGCCCCTGTATTTAACTCTCGTCTGCCCTGGAGAAGCTTCAATTTCTGACATATCTGTTATGGTAACCCAAATGCCTTAAGACGGGGGCAACTACTAAGCAAACTGCATTACTTACTGACATTTTATTTTCCTATGTAGTTACCTATGCCATGTACTTTATTTTTTTCTGTGACTTTAATTTACTGTCTAGTGTTTTTTCAATTCAGCCTAAAAGACTGCCTTTACCACTTTTTGTAGAGCACATGTTAGTGATAAAGTCTAAGATTTTTGTTTAATATTGGAATTTCACATTTTATTCTTAGGGAACAGTTTTGCTGGATATGGAATGTTGAGTTGATATTTTTATTCTACCAGCCCTTTGTGTCATCCCACTGCCATTTGATCTCCATGGTTTCTTATTTATATTTTCTTTCTTGTTTCTGATATCAAATCAGTTGTTAACCTTATTGACAAGTGGCTTTTCTCTTCCCACTTTCAGGATTCTATCCTTGCCTTTGTCGTTCATCAGATTGATTATAAAGCGTCTCAGTGCAGATCTCTTTGAGCTCATCCTACTTGGTATTTGTAGAATTTTTTTGTATCTGTTCATGTTTACTTGGGAAGTTTTGGTCACTGTTTTCAAATATTATTTTTGCCATTATTTCATTCATTTCTCTTTCTGACAATCCCACATCAGCATAATGGTAAGTGTGAATGTGTTCCACAAGTCTCTTAGGATCTTCCCTTCTTTCTCTATTCTTTTTTCTTCCCAATCTTCAGATTGTGCATCACTACTGACCTATTCAAGTCCATCAATTCTATCATCTGCCTGCTCAAACCTGTTATTAGACAGCTCTAGTGAAGTTTTTAATTTTATTGTATTTTAACTAAAGAATTTCTAGCTGGGTTTGGTGACACTTTTCTATAATCCCAGCAGCTCAGGAGGCTGAGGCAGGAGGATCAAAAGTTCAAAGCCAACCTCAGCAACTTAGAAAGCCCTTAAACAACTTAGAGAGGCCCTGTCTTAAAATTTAAAAAAAGGGGGAAAAAATAAAAAGACTGGGGATGTGGCTCAGTGCTTAAGCATCCCTGGGTTCAATCCCCAGTATAAAAAAAATAATAATTTTTTGAAACTTCTATCATTTTGATATTCTCTATTTAGTGAGCCATCATTATGTTTCCTTTCAGTTCTTTGTATATTGTTTCCTTTAGATCTTTGAGCATATCTAAAATTAATGGTCCAGGGGTATAGCTCAGGGATAGAAAAATTGCCCAGCATGCAAATAAAAATATTTCATTTAAAAAATTTTAATTTTATCATTCTTCATGGCAGAGTAATATTCCATATATATATATGCCACAGTTTCTTTATCCACTCATCAACTGAAGGGCATCTAGGTTGGTTCCACAATCTGGCTATCGTGAATTGAGCAGCTATGAACATTTATGTGGCTATATCTCTGTAGTATGCTGATTTTAAGTCCTTTGGGTATAGGCCAAGGAGTGGGATAGCTGGGTCAAATGGTGATTCCATTCCAAGTTTTCTAAGGAATCTCCACACTGCTTTCCAGAGTGGCTGCACTAATTTGCAACCCCACCAGCAATGTATGAGTGTACCTTTTTCCCCCACATCCTCACCAACACCTATTGTTGCTTGTGTTCTTGATAATCGCCATTCTAACTGGGGTGAGATGGAATCTTAGGGTGGTTTTGGTTTGCATTTCTCTTATTACTAGAGATGTTGAAGATTTTTTCATATATCTGTTGATTGCTTGTAGATCTTCTTCTGTGAAGTGTCTGTTCATTTCCTTAGCCCATTTGTTGATTGGATTATTTGTATTCTTGGTGTAGAGTTTTTTGAGTTCTTTATAGATTCTGGAATATTACTCTGCCATGAAGAATGATAAAACTATGGCATTTGCAGGCAAATGGATGAAATTAGAGGATATCATGCTAAGTGAGATAAGCCAATCTCAAAAAACTAAAGGACGAATGATCTTGCTGATAAGCGGATGAGGACATATAATGGGGGGTAGGAGGGGTTAGCATTAGGGTTAGGGTTAGGTTTAGGGTTAGGGATAAGGAGGGTGGTAAGAATGGAGGAAGGAAGGACTGTATAGAGGGAAAAGGGGGTGGGAGGGGTGGGGGGAAGGGAAAAAATAACAGAATGAATCAAACAACATTGCCCTATGTAAATTTATGATTTTTAATAAAAAAATAGTGTTGATAGTAAAATAAAAATTCAAATTTGAAAAAAGAGAATGAAGTTAAAGAGAAAGTGGAGACTAACAAACTAATTTAAATTCAGTTAGAGAAAGTTGAAGAGAGGTAGAAAATTCATTTGCACTAACTTTTTTGAAGAAGTACACAATTTCTTTTTTTCTTTCTTTTTCTCTCTTCCTTTCTTTTCTTTTTTCTCTTCTTTTCTTTCTCTTTTTTTTAAATTATGGTATTGGAAATTGAATCCAGGGCCTTAGACTTGCTATGCAAGTGCTGTACCACTGAGCTACATCCCCAACCCTTACAATTTCTTTATAGAGACTAACTTCATTATCACTAGTTACCACAATTATACTGTTTTTATGTTTCTCTTGTAGGTATGTTACTTGGAAGTTTCTTTCACTTAAATAACATTGCAGCTGTTTCACTGGGATTCCAAAAAATAGCAATATGTTGCATTTCTCAGATGAATTGGATATAATTATTTAGCTGTGTGACATTAGGACTGAATATTTTTAAGACCTTTGATTTTAGCAGTATGACTCTTATTTATCCCAAAGGGTAGATTAGCGACAATAGGAAGTGTTTGCTGCTTGGAATATCCTTGTAAAGAGTCATATTAGGACATTCATATTCAGGTTGATCATTGCAGCTGCCTTTCAATATTAAGTGGACATGAACAGCAGATAGAATACAAAAATTATCTCTATTTCCAAGAAACCATAAGAAAATGTAGCTGTGTTGGAGAATACAGGGCACAGGGCTGGGAATGAGGAGAATTTAGTCTGGAAGACTGAGGAAGTGTTTGACTATGGAGAGGTCATGGTACCTTTCTAAACCTTATTTCTTTATCAGGATAAAAACTGAAAATCTGTGCCTAAGCAAATGTGTCCTGTGATAATCAGAATAGTGATTCCCTTGGTGAGAGGAAGGCATGAAAGAGGTGTCAGTGGGGCATGTGGGGTATTGACCAGTTTCTTGATCTGGGCACACTTTACACAGGTATGTTCACTATGTGAAAACTTCTCAAGGTGTATGTACTCTTATTATCTGGACATGTTTCTGGATGCATAATATTCAATTGTTATATATAGTGTTCAATTCAATTTAAAAAGTTCCTCAAATGCCTGCTTTTTCACAGGACTTCTGGGAAAATATGTTTGAAAACATTTTTTAAAATGATAATGTGCATTTGAATTTTAGGAATAAACAATTGCAAAAATAAAAAATAAATAAAATAAAATAAAAAATAAAAAATTTTAATAGAAAGTCCAATATCTAGGTTTCTTTGGCAAGGATTCAATTTTCTTATTTTCTTATTTCTTATTTCTTTGTATACTTCATTATTTTGTGTTAAAAATAGTAAATTTTGAATATTGTAATATGACAACTTTGGAAATCAGATTCTCTCCTCTGCCTAGATTTTTTTTTAATTGCTGCCTATTGGGATTGCTGTTGTTTGTTTAGTGACTTTGCTGATTTAATTTTGTAAAGTTCATATTCTTGGTTTGTGTAACCCCCTGAATGTTCTGTTTAGGCTAGTGGTCAGCTAGTGACTCAACAAATATTTTCTTAAACACTTGGAACCAAAAAATAAAATAAAATGTAACCTAATTCAAACCAAACACCTACCAGTTTTCACTGGTGGGCTGTACATGGTGGGGAACATCTTAAACACTAAACCAATTTACAACTCTACCTTAGCCTTTGCTTCCTGATTTCTCAGTCTTAAGTGTGGTGAAAAGACCCAGCTTAAGGCTTTCTCTGGCTTTTCTGAGTATGCACCCCTTCCCTGAGCATCATATGGATTTTTAGTTTCCCAGGAATAAGTGGGTAGCTTTTTTTTTTTTTTTTTTTTTTTTTTTAGTGGGTAGCTTCTTAAGACTCTCATTTCCCAAAACATCTCATCCTCTAAGTTTTCCTACCAAGCTTTTTGGTGCATCTATTATTTGCCCCAACTGTTAACCCTTCTCTTAGGCAACAGGAGCTAATACATCTGCCTTCAATGTTTTTAACAAAATGCGTAGATATCCTTCCATCTTGGGAGAGTTCTGACTCATGTAAAATAAAGGCAAGCCCATCAGTGAGTCACTGGGCAGGTTAAAACAGACTTCAACAAATTTTTTGAGAACAATGTTATCTCTCTGACACTATGATGCCAAAACAGAAGAGTGGGTTGCTATTCTTAAGATGACCACTGCACTAGGGAGGTATGTTGGAACCAAGGTAAGTAAAAACACCACAGATTTCTCCTATTGAGTGCATTGCTTCCCCCCTCCCCATTTTTTAAGTGTTCACCTGATTGCTATAAACCACAGTTTGACTAGATTTCCAGAGTTCAGAAATAGTGAATTCTGAAGATTTTGTCACTTTAGTTGCTGCTTCTATGGAAGCACAAGCACAAGGAGTACTTACTAACATCATTCTTAGACAACCTTTTGCTAGTGTTAAGAGATTCAGCATCTGACTCAAGGATCCACTCCGTCTTAGCAGAGGCCAGAAGTACAGATGGATTACTCAAGAAAGATTGGTGAAACACCCTTTCATCTTATAGCATGAGTCCCAGTGACATAGACGTAAGTCCCACAAGGGTTTTGAGAATGTTATACCAGAATAAATATTGCTGGTTTGGGCTGAAAGGAGCAGAGACAGGAAAAAAAAAATGAAAGAAGGTCATCAGACTCCCCATATTCTACAGGTTGGAAGGAGGCTAAGAAAACTAAGATCCGCCTTCACCAAATGGGAGCAGGTACAATGCAATCTGTGGAGGTCCCAGATAGAACAAAAGTAGAAGAAAGCTACATCTGCTCTCTGTTTTCTGCAGCATGGATACACTTCTTCTTTTCTTGGACATCAGAACTTCAGGTACTCTGGTCTTTGGACTTTGGAACTTACATATGTGGCCCTCAGTTCTTGGGCCTTTGAACTTGGACTGATCCATTTTACTGTCTTTGGTTCACCAACTTGCTTATAGAATACCATGGGAGTTATCAGGTGCCACAATTATGTAATCCAGTGCCCTTCTCATATCATCTATCTATCTATCTATCTTTCTATCTATCCTATTGGTTTTGTTTCTCTGAAAGACCCTGACTAGTTCACCAAGCCTCATTATTTAACTGAGATTTTTACTTAGATTTGACAAGCTGTAAAGGGTTGAAATTTTGACAATATTGGGATAGGGTAAATTTATCTGCATATAGGATGGGGATATCTCATAAAGATTACATGTGAATCTTTGGGCCAAGGATACAATAGTAGGCAGAATAATGGTCCTTACAGATATCAGGTCCTAATATGGGAACCTATAAATGTTACCTTGAACAAAAAAAATAATCTTTGCAGACATTATTAAGTCAAAGATCTTGAAATGAGAGTATCTTGATGTATCTGGGTAGGCCTCAAATGCCCTCATAAGAGGAAGATTTGACACACACAGAGAAGGAAACAATTCGGTGTCACCATAAAGGCAGAAATCGGATGGCGCTGCCACAAACTAAGGAAAGTCAGCAGCTACCAGAAAGTAGAAGATCCAAGAGTCTATCCATCCACAGGGCATGTAACTCTGTCAATGCCTTGATTTTGGTCAAGTGATACTGATTTCAGAATTCTGGTTGCTATAACAATTTCAGGGTAAGTTTATGTTGTTTTAAGTCACCAAGTCTGTGATTATTTGTTATAGTATCTGTAGAAAATGATTCAGGGTATCTGACAGGATACCAATATTTTTCATCCCCTTCAACTCTGAGTTTCAGTGTGAATTCTAGACAACTACTTCTGGAAAGCTGGGGACTTTTTTCTTCCATGTTCTGATTCATCAGTGGAGGCTCCACCCCAGGAACAGCAGGCTGAGAATATTGAGGCTCTGATCACAATCAGCCCAGCTTACTCACAGATCAGAGGTTCGACATCAGGAAAAACAGGCCAAGAAGATTAGAGGCTATCACTCCCACTAGCGACCAGAGAACTACCCCATCCATTTTTCACAGGGGAAGAGGCCATCCATAAAAACCACATAATTCCAATTCCCCAGAAATATCCCCTGAGGAAGTGACTTTATGTGAAACAGTGTGGGCACATTCAAGTCTAAGAACTATCTCAAAAAACAATGAAGGTGTTGGTAAAAGGCACGGAAGAAGTTTACAACTGTGTGAACAACAAACTAAACTGTAAGCCAGCTAGTTTATCAGAAGATACCAGGAAGAGAAAGAGCTAAGAAAAACCTTCCTGGGGTCAGAAAAATATCTAAAAATTATCTCTGCCTGAAATTAATCAGATCAGACTGTGGAGGAATTTATGTACTGGGACATTCTCAAAAACAATTGAGAATTTACCATCAATTAGTGGAGATACCAAATGAGCAGAGAGCTTAACAGGGAGATCAAAGAAAGAGACAGTTGAAGACAGTTGAAAAAAGCCTTGGTATAATAGAGTGCCGTGTGCATGTGTAAGGATGAGCTCTCTGAAGATCAAGATAAAAGATTCGGCACACACCTGTAATTCCAGCAGCTGGGGAGGCTAAGGCAGGAGGATCACAAGTTGAAAGCTGGCCTCAGCAACTTAGTGAGGCCCTGAGTAACTTAGCAAAAAACTGTCTTGAAATAAAGAATAGGAAGGTTTGGGGATGTGCTCAGTGGTTAAGCACCCCTGCGTTCACTCCCCAATTCCAAAAAAATTAAATAAATATAAAAGACTTCAACCTTTGGCAAAATAAACTTCATTAGTATGTTTTTTATGAGTCAGTGAAAAGTATACAAGACCACTACAATGACAGCATGCCCTAAAGAAGAAGAAAGGAGACTCCGAGCGAGATCTCCGGTGTGTGTGACTGGTTGCTACGCTCAGTCCCATGTGGAGGAGGTTGGGAGTCTCGATTCCCTGGGGTTGCTTGGAGTGTCTGCCATGAGAAGAAGTGAGGTACTGGCAGAGGAGTCTATAGTATGTCTCCAGAAAGTCCTCAATCACCTTCAGGGAATATGGGAATTGATTGGGATTCCAGAGGACCAGAGGTTACAAAGAACTGAGGTTGTAAGGAAGCATATCAAGGATCTCCTGGATATGATGATTGCTGAAGAAGAGAGTCTAAAAGAAAGGCTTATCAAAAGCATATCAATCTGCCACAAAGAGCTGAACACCCTGTGCAGTGAGTTACATTTAAAGCCATTTCAGGAAGAAGTAGAAACAACTGTCTTGCAACTACAAAAAGATTTGCACATTCAGGTAGAATTGATGTGAAAACAAAAAAAGGAGAGAAAATAGGAACTGAAGCTACTTCAAGAACAAGATAGAGAATTGTGTGAAATTCTTTGCATGACCCACTATGACATTGACAGCACCTCTGTTCCCAGCTTAGGCGAGCTAAACCAGTTCAGACCACATTTGGCAACACTGAGGGAAACAAAGGCATCTAGGTGTGAGGAGTGTGTCAACATGAAGAGACAGACATACTGTACATGGAAGAATTAGATCACACCCCAGACACAAGCTTGAAAAAGATGTGGTGTGTGAAGATGAAGATGCATTTTGTTTGTCTTTGGAGAATATTGCAACACTACAAAAGTTGCTGCAGCAGCTGGAAATGTGAAAATTACAAAATGAAGTGTGTGAGGGGCTGTGTGCTCAAATCTGGGAACTCTGGAACAGGTTGCAGATACCTGAAAAAGAGAGAAGCTGTGGCAATGGATATGACTGGGTCAAAAGCCCAGGTCAGGAGAGCGCTGCAATTAGAAGTGGATCGGATGGAAGACCTGAAAATGCAAAACATGAAGAAAGTGATTGAGGCAATTCCAGTGGAGCTGGCTCAGTATTGGGACCAGAGTTTTTATAGCCAGGAACCGAGTCGGACTTTTGCCCTTTACTATGCTGAGGACTACACAGAAAACCTGCTCCAACTACATGATGCTGAGATTGTGCAGTTAAGAAACTACTATGACATTCATAAAGAACTCTTTGAAGGTGTCCAGAAGTGGGAAGAGAGCTGAAGGCTTTTCTTAGAGTTTGAGAGAAAAGCTTCAGATCCAAGTTGATTTACAGACTGGGGAGGAAATCTTCTAAAAGAAGAAAAGCAGCGAGTTAAGCTTCAGAAAATGCTCCCGAAGCTGAAAGAAGAGTTGAAGGCATGATTGAAATGTGGGAACAGGAGCAATCAAAAACATTTGTGGTGAATGGACAGAAATTCATGGAGTATGTGACAGAACAATGGGAGATGCATTGATTGGAGAAACCATGCTAAAGAAGTAAAACAAGCTATGAAGATAATGTCTCCTCAAACAGAAAATAGCAATAAAAAATAGAAATTATAAAAGTAAACCCAGTGGGAATTATAGAGATGACTTTATAGAAATAAAAGAGATTATAAAAGAATGTTATAAATAATTATATGCCAATTAAATACTTCGGATAAAATTCCTACAAAAACACAAACTTCTGAAATTGACTCAAGAAGAAATTGACTCTGAGTAGACACATGCCAAGTAAAGAAGTTGAATTCAAATATTACTCAAATAAAAGCCAAAGCCAGGTATCTTTACTGGGGAATCATACTAAACACTAAAGAGGAATCACTACCAATCCTTCATATACTTTTATTGAAAAAGTTGAATGGAAAGGGACAATTCCCAACTCATTCTAACAGATACCTCTGATTCTGACTCTCTGATTCCAACAGACAAAAACACTACAAGAAAGTAAAACCAACAATTCTTATTAATATAGGCATAAAATATCACAACAGAATATTAGGAAGCTAAATCTAGCAAAATACAAAAAAAAAAAAAAAAAAAAAAAAAAAACAGAGGCCAGAGGAAAAGATTAAAAGGGAAATTTTGGACAGTGATTAATGAGTTTGTTATTTTGATTATGGTAATAATTTCATGGGTGTATAGATATGTGAAATGTCAAAATATCAAACTCTAAATGTATTCAACTTACCTTGGTAAAGCTATTTTCAGAGAGAGAGAGAGGATAATTGATAACCCAGATTCTTTTCTCAAACCAGGCAAATGGCCCTATTCAAAGGAAAGTTATTGCTGCTAAGTCAGTTTACTCTTACATTCACACATTCTTAACTACAGTCCTATTAGAGGGGCTCCCTTAGAAAGGCGTACTGCTAAGAACAGTGATCACTTGTGCAAAGAGAAAGAATGAAGGACATGAAAAGTTGTCTGGAGACTAGAATTATGAAGGCTACATGTTACAGGGTTGCCAGATAGGCTGGTAGGTATCCCTGTTATTCCACACGATGAGATCATTACTGTGGCATAAAGTACATAAAATTTCTCCATATTCTGGATAGTAGATTCCTTAAGGAATTCTGAAATGGGTTATCTATTTAACAATAAATATATCTAGAATACTCAGGATAACCATTTTTAAAACTATTAAATGTATCACACACTAAAAAAGAGCATATGCTTACAGAACAAGCATACAATATTAAAAGTAACTATGTAATATCTACCCAGGTTCCAAAACCTTGGGACTTTCTGTGTGTACCCCACCTGCATATCTGTCACATTAGCCTGTAGTCAACTACTGTCCTGAATTTTGTTATGATCAATTCTCTTGACTTTTTTAAATAAAGTGTTACCTCCTCAGTAGTTTCCCCCGGGATTTCCATAACAAACTGTCATTGACTAGGTAAAATAACTGTTTCATCCAGATTTTTTGTCTCTATGACCAAAAGACCTGACAGGAACAATATAGAGAAGGAAATGTTTATTTTGGCTCACTGTTTTAGAGGTCTCAGTTCACAAACAGCTGTAGCTCTGGTCCCAAGGTAAGGCAGAACAACATGGTTGAAAGGCATGGTGGAGGAAAGCATTTCAAGACATGGCAACAAGGAAGGAGAGAGAGAGAGAGACCACTGCTCACTATTGACAAATTATAAACCCTAAAGGCATACCTGCAGTGACCTACCTCCTCTAACCACATCTTACTTGCTTATTGTTACCACCCAGGTAATCCTATCAGTGGATTAATTCACTAATTAGGTTATACCTCTCATAATCTAATCATTTCACCTATGAAAATTCTTGCATAGTCTCACACATAAGCTTCTGGGGGACACCTCATAACTAAACCATTGCAACAACCAAAATATATTCTCTCATGGTTATGAGGCTAGAAGTCTCAAAGTGTCTACAGGACTTCAAGGGGAGGCTCCAGTCTTGCTTGTGATCCATATAGCTTGTGGTGGTCATTCACAGTCATTGGCATTCCTTGGCCACTACACCAATGTCCTCACCTATCACATGATCTGTGTGCAGCTCTTTGTGTCATAACACAGACTTCTCACAAGGACACTAGTCACTGGGTTTAGGTGTACACATTCTTGACAGTATTTTGCTTAGTTTTGCCTCTTTTCAAACATAAGCAGAAAGATATCATGTATATTCTACAATTTACTTCTTTTATTCAATATTATTTTTGTTACATTCATTCCACACTGATGTGCATAGCCATAGATTGTTCTTTTTTACTGATATGTAATCTGCCATGTTTATCTTACAATTTTTTAATTCAATTTACTCTTAATGACTTTTTGTGTGGTTTCTAGGTTTTGCTATTAGTAGTAATATCACTGGAGGTCTGCATATGTGTCTCCATGCCATGTACAGAGTTTCCCTAGGGATTATACCAAGAATGGATTTTTGGGTCATAGAGTATATGCATGTAGATGATACCCTATATTCCCCACAGAAGTTATGAAACTATAAAGGAGAAGGTCCTGGTGCTCCATATCCTAGCCAATACTTAATATTTTCAGTCTTTAACATTGTTTCTGGTCTAATTTAGGTAGTTTATTTTCCATTGAGTTATCTTTTTGCTAGGATTTTTTAAATGATTTGCTAGTTTTTTTTTTAACATATTGTGTATCAGGTCATTTTTTTAGTTGTTTTGGCAGGAAGTATCTTCTTTTAGTTTGTGGTTTATATTTTTCATTCTCTTCACAAAATCTTTTAAGAAACAGAAGTTCTTTATTTTTAATGTAGTTGAATTTCTCTATTTGTTTCTTGTTTAAGAAATCCTTCCTGACTTGAGAGCTTGAGTAAACTGTACATGTTCTCTTCCAAAAACTTTTTATTTGAGCTGGGGTTGTAGCATAGCAGTAGAGCAGTTACCCAGCATGTGTGACGCCCTGGGTTTGATCCTCATCACCACAAATAAATAAATAAAGGTCCATCGACAACTAAAAAAATATTTTAAAAAACTTTTTATTTCTCTCATATATAGGTGTTTAATTTACCTGGAATGATTTTTATGAATGGCATGAAATAAGGATATTATTTTACTTTTTTTATGTGGATTTGTAATATTATGAAAACTATGGTTGGAAAGTATCTACATTCCTCACTGATCAAAAATATACAAATAAACATATTATGTACTTTGTTTTTGGGCTGTATCAGTTTTGTTCCTCAATTTGTGTGTTCAGTCATTTTCAACTGAGCATTTCATTTTCCCTTAAAATACTATTTATGGTTTCTTCCAGGGAATATGTTATTTTGCATTTTCCAGTTACCTGAAGGCATCACTGAAAATTAAATTGCCAGCTGAAAGATTCCAGACCACCCAGATCTTGTGAACTGAGACTGGAAACCTACAGGAAGACCACTATTTTCTGTTTATAGATCCTTAAATCCTCAGCAGGTTTTGTTTTGTTTTTGTTTTGTTTTGTTTCAGCTTTCGCCTATCTTCTTTCAGCCCCGAGTTTCATGGTAGCTAATTTTCTTTGCTATATCCTTGGAAGAAGCAGACTTATTTCTATTTTACCCTTAATCTAGTTTACAATTACCTTATTTTAGGATATGCCCAGTTAGGGTCTCAGTTTCATGAAGATCTTTTGTAGAAATTTGGGCCAGTCATGGACTTTGATTTCTGTCCACTGACCACTAGGAAGTCATGAAACTCAAGAGTTCTAGTTCACCTCTTTTGGAAAATTCCTTCAGGACAGATGCTGATAGTTCTTGGCTTGTCTTTCTGGGTATCCATAATCTCTACAAGTTTCAACTTGAGAAGTACTTGCTTTCTGACTAAAATCTTTAATACATTTTAGAAGATCATTTTATTTTTTCCAGGTTTTCAGTGGAAAAGTTGATAATCCAGGAATGCAGTCCTCCATATCATCAAATCACCCAATTTTCAAGCTCCTACATTGTATAATTTAAATTTTATATAGTATACTATGCCTATAAGATTTTGAGAGATCTGAGAGAACTGCCTTATCCCCAGAGGTAACTGATGTCTCTTCCATTTTACCCCCACCTTCCACTACCAACTCCACTCTGAATACATGCACTCATAGCCTGCTGTTTCCCAGAGGTTCAACTTCACAAGCAGACTATGAAGATGCAGACAGTCATGGGTCCTCTGTGTCCTGGACCCCAGTTCTGACCTTCTTTGCATGATGGGCCTCTTTAAGAATCTGATGAAAGCTAGACAAAGACATTCAAATCACAATATGGCCTATAGTTTTTTATGCAATATGTCTTCAAGAGACATGGATCCTCTGCAGTGAGATGCCTTGATTCTAGGACAGAACTCTGAGGGTGGGACTCCCTCCTTAGTCCCTAGCACATCTGTGGGACTGCTGCTAGCAAGGAAAGGGGCAGCAGGGGCTGGCATGGGCCAGCCCAATCAGCTGTGGGTATTCTGCTGTGAACCAGCTGTGCCTGCATCACATACCAAGGGCATGATTAAGGGTTGCTAATGCAGAGTCAGAGGTGGCTCAGTCCTGGCTCCCTGCTCCTCCCAGTCTCCTCTGAACCTCAACAGAAACTCTGGCCAAGGAGTGAGGTCTTCAGCAGACATCTGGACCTGCAAGCCATCCAGAGCATTGTCCTTGGCAGTGGTGAGATGCTCAGGTCAGCTCTTGTATCCTTCCCAGTTCTTTTGCCAGGATGGGAGCTGCTCAGGCCAGGACCTCTCTCACCCATGCAGGCAGCCATGTCTGGCACCAAGTCCAACAGGCGAGAAGGGAACCTCAGGCCACAGCTGTCTGAGTGGGAGCCTCCTCCCAACCCTGGGCAGCCCTCTCAGCCTTAATGAGTTCACACAGGGGGTGTGGGTACCTTCCATTTCCAGGACTGCAGAATGGAGACCAGGAAGCAGAAGCAGCCACATGTGCTTGGCTGACATGAACACCCACAAGTCTCAGAGGAGAAGATGGAACAAGGTAAGGGACAAGTCCTCCTGAGCCAACTCATGAAGGACCAGTACAGCTTCTGCAGTGCTTTTCTCCCCAAACCCCATACTTCACTTGCTGGGAAAATAGACACCCTTGACCAACTGCCCACCGGCCCCTCCTGCAGAAGACACTTGGAGAAGCAACTGCTAGCATTTTATCAGGGCTAATAGCAGTTGTTTGCTGTTTCCAAAGCACACTCAGCTGTCCTTGGGACCCAGCCAGCCCCACACACAGGAGGGACGAAGTCCACAGAGACAGACTCAGCCACATAACCCAAGGCTTCTGTCCTAGGGCCTCCCTAGCCCTGTTTAAGCATGCCTTTCTGTTTATTCAGTGTTAGCTTTGTGAATGTTGACAGTCAAAAATGGTTCTGATGATATACAAAAAACCCGTGTAGTGCCCTCCCAATTTAGACCCATTCAGTGGTGGTCCAGAGCTACCTTCTTGGTACCTAGGAGCAGACCCTGATGCAGGCCCCAGTGGAGCCTCACTCAGAGGAAGATGGACAGCCTGAAGGAGCCCAGTGCCTGGAGTCACAGAGGGCAATACATAAGTTCTGACCTGCTCTTGATGATCTTCTCGGGGCCTCTGTTTTCTCATCTGAAATGAGAAGAAATAATTAGTGTCCTAATCATAAGAATGGTCATGTTTATGCCATATTATCATTGTTTTCTGGGTTGTCTCCAAACTTCCCTCAAACTGGCTGCCCTTGACTTCCATAGGCCCTTTGTACACCTACCCCCCTTGGCTGCCAATCTCCCTGCAAAGGATGCCGACTCCACCTGGCCTGTGCTGCTGCTGCTAGAGGTTGAGGTTGCTGACAATGTATGTGTTCGGTTGGGGGGTCTTCAGCTCCCTAAGTTCCTCGGGCTCTGTGTATGCCTCCACCTGCCTCTCTAGTCCCAGCCTCACATTGAATTGGCCTCTAGCCTGGAAGCAGTCTCCCACCTCAGCTAGTGGAAGAAGTGAGCAGAGGGAAGGAGATCATTTTAGAAGAGTTTTCTGTGCCTTAAGCCCAGCCTCTGTTGGCTTGATTTACCAGTCTGCCTAGGGTCAGCCCAAAGCCTGGAATCAAAGCCCATTCTGCTCTTGTGGGGAACACAGCTGTTTCCTGACAACAGCCCCAGTGGTGTGCCCAGAACCCAAGCATCTCCCACAGCCAGGAGTTTGTCCCGCCTACCCATGCCTGACTTCTGGCGTTCCAGACACTTGTGGTGCTCATTTGTGCACTCAGGGATCTGTGTTTCCTTATGAATCCCAATCTCAAAGGCAGAGGATCCCTCCTTTTAGCTGAGTTCCCCTCCCTGACACTGCACCGTGGGCTTTCTAGGTTTTAGCAACTGACCCTTTGTCTTTTTCAGACCCTCTTTGTCTTTCCTCCTGGAGCAAGCTGGTCTCAGAGAATGGGAGGGAAGTGGGGTGAAGGGGATAGCACAGTAGCTGCTACATCAGTATAGAGACCAGGAATCCCTGAGGGAGGGTCTGAGAGGCTAGGGGGAGTTTCAGCAGATCCATTGGAGATGAGTTGTCCCCATCTGTCACAGAATCCTGCCCAATTATGAGCTCTGTATCCAAAAACTAATATGTGGGGAGCAGAGGTTTCCTGGGGACAGCAGCTGTGACCAGGTGGTCGGTGTGCTGGCTCTGAGCAGGCTCTGAGGTTCTGGAAACAGTGATGTCATACTGCTGCAGCCTCCTGCCCAAAGGGGCCTGCTGAATGTCCTTGCTGCAGTGAGGGCAGCCCTGTCTCACACACAGTCAGGTCCTCAGACCCACCAGGAGGAAAAACTCTTCTCCCTCTGCATACCCTTCCTGGCTGCCTGGCAGCCATAGTGGCTACTTCACAGAAGCCCTTCATGGCATGTGGCTGGAGCCTAAGTGGAAGGGAAGAGGCCATAAGGTCATCTGCAACAGGACTTGCAGGAAGCCTTGGGCAGACACCAGTATGTCTGCACTCCAGGGATCAAGACAAGCTGAAGGTTGACCCTCAGAGCTGACTGGAGTAGGCGATGCATTGGGAACCACGGGACCAGGGAGGGTCAGCCAGCCTAACCTGGTAGCTCTTTGGACACTGGGGTAGTTGTGTAACCAGAGGGGCAGAAGTCAATTACAGCACTGGTGGTAGGATGGACAGAGGCAGAGGGACCTAGGACATATTCCACTGGGATCTCCAGGACTCTGCAATGCATTGGCCATGAGTAGATGAGGAAGAAGATGCCTTGGGAAGTTGTGGGGTACACAGGAGGGATATTCCACCACTGTATCAGTGAGCTTTTCATCATTGCAACGAAATACAGAACAACAACTAAAAACAGTAAAGCTTTATTTATGCTCATGATTTCAGAGTTTCAGTACATGGTTAGCTGGACTCGTTGCTTTGGGCCTGGGGTGAGGCAGAACATCATGGAAGAAGGTGTGTAGAGAAGGGTTGCTTACCTCGTGGCAATAGAGAAGCAGAGAGAGAGAAAGGATGAGCCTGGAGACAAGACATGGTCCCCAAGTGTATGCTCCCAAGGACCCACTCCCTTCAACTAGGTTCTGCCTCTTAGGATTTCCACCACTTCCCACTAACATCACCTAATTATTAATCCATATTAATCCATGAATTACTCCACTGATGAGGTCAGAGCCCTCATGATCCAATTACTGCCCCAAATCCCTACCTCTGAACATTGCTGTATTGGGGACCAAGCTTTCTACACATGAGTCTTTGGGGGACACTTCATATCGAAACCACAGCCACCACCATGATTGACTTGGAGGCCCACCCCACATGCAGACTGTGTATGTGGACACAGACTGTGTCCCCCAGACTGTGTATGTGGACCTGTCGGGGCCCTTTAAAAATATTTATTTTTATATAATTGTAAAACATGCATAACATTCATATATATGATTTCACAGGGCCCTTTACCTATTTGCCCCCAGTGGTGACATATTAAAAAAAATAATTACAGTATAGTATCTCAGAGAAGTTATTGACATTCATACAGTGGAGATATGGTATTCTCCAAAACCATGGGATCTGTTTTTTTCTCATTTATAGCCCCATCCAATTCTTTTACCCCACCCTCTCCTTAGCCCCTGAAAACCTGGACTAATCAACTTCTCCATTAGTTTTGTCATTTGAAGAATGTTATATAAATTGGATCATTAGATTATATAACCTCTTGGCATTGACTTTAAAAAAAAAAAAAGCTCTGCATAAGTTCCTGGTGATCCATCCAAATTGTTCTGTGTATCCGTAGTTGATTATTTTTCATCGCTGAGTAGGAGTCCATGGAGTGGATGTGCTACAGTTTGTTTACCCTTCACCCATTTAAGAACATCTGGAATATTTCCAGTATTTTTACTATTATGAAAAAGTCACAATGAACTTTTATGTACAGGTTTTTGTATGCATATAAAATCTTCATTTCTCTGAGATAAATGCATAGGAGTGTAATTGTTGGGTCATAGAATAGTTGCATATTAGATTTGTAAGAAACTAACAAATGGTTTGCTAGAATGGCTATACCATTTTACATTCCACCATTCCACATGTGGAATCCAGTTTTTCCACATTCTTACCAGCATTTGGTATTGTCACTATATTTTTTTTATTTTAGACATTTTTGATAGGCATATTGTAGTATCTTAATGTGATTCTAATTCTAACTCATAATGGTGATAAATGTGTTTTGATAAGTTTATTTGTGATCAGTATGAACTCTTATATGAAATGACTATTGGTACCTTTTCTCCATTTCCTAATCAAATTATTATCCTATTTTTACTATTGAGTTTTGAGAGTTCCTTATGTATTCAAATTAAAAATTTTGTCAAACATATAATTTGCAAATATTTTCTACAGTATGTAACTTGTATTTATTCACGTAACAGGATTTTTCACTGAAAAAAAATTTAATGTTGAGGAAGTTTGATTGTTTTGGGTGTTACCAAAGAACTCTGCATAGTCTTAGATCCTGAAAATTTTCTCCTATTTTTTTCCCCTAAAGCTATATAGTTTTACATTTGCATCTATGATCCATTTTGAGTTAATTTTTACACAGGGTATGAGATTTAGTTCAGGATTCATTATTTTTGCCTATAGAAGTCTAATTGCCCCAACATCCTTTCAACAACATCCTTTGCTGAAAAAGGCCATTTTCTTCCCCTGAATTGCTTTTGTGCCTTTGTCAAAGATTAGTTGTGCACATTTGTGTGGATCTGTTTCTGGGTTCTTTTGTTCTATATCTCTGTTTCTCTGCCAATACCATATTATCCTAAGAAGCTCTGATATCAGGCAGAGTGATGCCTCCCATTTATTCTTCCTTTCCAAGATTGTTTGTGCTATGTTAGGGCCTGCACTGTTCTACCTAGATTTTATGGAAAAAGAAGCTTATCTATGGTCCCAAAAAGTTCCTGCTAGATTTTGATAGAAATTGCCTTAAATCTACCAAATTTGGGGGCTGGGGAGATAGCTCAGTCAGTAGAGTGCTTGCCTTGTAAGCACAAGGCCCTTGGTTCGACTAAAGAAAGAAATTAACGAAAACCTTAGAAGATGGAAAGATCTCCCATGTTCTTGGATAGGCAGAATTAATATTGTCAAAATGGCCATACTACCAAAAGTGCTATACAGATTCAATGCAATTCCAATTAAAATCCCAATGACGTACCTTACAGAAATAGAGCAGGCAATCATGAAATTCATCTGGAAGAATAAGAAACCCAGAATAGCTAAAGTAATCCTTTGCAGGAAAAATGAAGCTGGGGGTATCACAATACCAGAACTTCAACTATCCTACAAAGCAATAATAACAAAAACATCATGGTATTGGTACCAAAATAGACAGGTAGATCAATGGTACAGAATAGAGGACACGGACACAAACCCAAATAAATACAATTTTCACATACTAGACAAAGGAGCCAAAAATATGCAAATGGAAAAAAAATAGCCTCTTCAACAAATGGTGCTGGGAAAATTGGAAATCCACATGCAACAGAATGAAACTAAACCCGTATCTCTCACTGTGCACGAAACTAAACTCAAAATGGATTAAGGACCTCAGAATCAGACCAGAGACTCTGCAGATTATAGAAGAAAAAGTAGGTCCAGATCTTCAACATGTCGGCTTAGGACCAGACTTCCTCAACAGGACTCCCATAGCACAAGAAATAAAAGCAAGAATCAACAACTGGGATAGATTCAAACTAAAAAGCTTTCTCTCAGCACAGGAAACTATCAGCAATGCGAAGAAAAAGCCTACAGAGTGGGAGAATATCTTTGCCAATCATACTTCAGATAGAGCGCAAATTTCCAGAATCTATAAAGAACTCAAAAAACTCTACACCAAGAATACAAATAACCCAATCAACAAATGGGCTAAGGAAATGAACAGACACTTCACAGAAGAAGATCTACAAGCAATCAACAAACATATGAAAAAATGCTCAACATCTCTAGAAATAAGAGAAATGCAAATCAAAACCACCCTAAGATTCCATCTCACCCCAATTAGAATGGCGATTATCAAGAATACAAGGAACAACAGGTATTGGTGAGGATGTGGGGAGAAAGGTACACTCATACACTGCTGGTGGGGTTGCAAATTAGTGCAGCCACTCTGGAAAGCAGTGTGGAGATTCCTTAGAAAACCTGGAATGGAACCACCATTTGATCCAGCTATCCCACTCTTTGGCCTATACCCAAAGGACTTAAAATCAGCATACTACAGAGATACAGCCACATCAATGTTCATAGCTGCTCAATTCACAATAGCCAGATTGTGAACTAACCTAGATGCCCTTCAATTGATGAATGGATAAAGAAACTGTGGTATATATATATACAATGGAATATTACTCTGCCATAAAGAATGATAAAATTATGGCATTTGCAGGCAAATGGATGAAATTGGAGGATTCATGCTAAGTGAGATAAGCCAATCTCAAAAAACCGAAGGACGAATGATCTCGCTGATAAGTGGATAATGACACATAATGGGGGGTGTGAGGGGTTAGTGTTAGGGTTAGAGTTAGGGTTAGGGAGAGGGGCAAGAATGGAGGAAGGAAGGACTGTAGAGAGGGAAAAGAGGGGTGGGAGGGGTGGGGGGAAGGGAAAAATAACAGAATGAATCAAACAACATTACCCTATGTATATGATTACATTTGTGTAATCATATACATAGGGTAATGTACAAACAGAGAAACAACACATATCCCATTTGTTTACAATTAAAAAAAAAAGGCCCTGGGTTCAATCCCCAGCACCCCCAAAAAAAAGAAAATCTACCAAATTTGGGAAGAACTTTATGATGTTGAGTTCTGTACATGTTTTATTGTTTATATCTATTTCATTATTTTTGTAATGGTCATAAATAATATTGTATTTTAATTTGTTTCCATGCAAATTATTAATATATAGAAATGAGATTGATTTTTATGTTGACCTTATATATTGCAATTTTGCTAATCTCATTTATTAGTTCTAGGATTTGTATGCAAATTTCTTAGAATTTTCTACATAGACTGTCATGTCATCTACAAACAGGGACAGTAAACTTTCTTCTTTCCAAGTCTGAGTGACTTATTTCTTTTTCTTGCCATATTGCAGTGGGTAAGACTTCTAGTACCATACTGAATAAGAGTACCATACTGAATAATTGTTGCCAATCCTAGAGGGAAAGCTTTCAGTCTTTTATCATTAAGTATGATTTTGACCAAAGGTTTTATATAGATGCTCTTGTTGAAAGTGCTCCTCTGTTAATAGTTTGCTGAGAATCTCTGTTATGAATAGGTATTGAATTTTGTCAAATGCTTTGTATGCATCAATTTATATGATCATGCGATTTTTATTCTTTGGTTTGTTGACAGGGCATTGGTTGAGTTTATAACATTGAACCAGTTTTACATACCTAGAATAAATCCCAACTGGTAGTGGAGTGTAATTCCTTTTATATGTTGCTAAATCTGATTTGCTAATATTTCATTGACAGTTCTTGTGTTGAAATTCATGGAAGATATTTATCTGTAGTTTTATTTTTGTGTACTGTCTTTGTCTGGTTTTGGTATCAGGCCTAGTCTCATAAAATTTATTGGGAAATATTTCCCTCTCTTCTATTTTCTGGAAGAGATTATATAATACGGTGTTAATTCTTCATAAAGTATATAGTAGAATTCTCCAATGAAACCATCTGGGCCTGCCTGAAGATTTATTTTAAATTCCAATTTTAATTTCTCTAATTCCTACAGGATTATTCAAGTTGCATATACAAATATTTGAGTTGTAAACATTATTTCATGCTGGTTGAGTTTTGGTACTTCGTGGCTTTTGAGAAATTGGTTTGTTTCTTCTACACTATCAATTTTAGGAGTGTGAAATTATTTGTAATATGTCTTCCTTCTCCTTTAAGTGACTCGGGGTCTGTAATGATAGCTCAGTTTTATTCCTGATATCAGTAATTTGAATCTTCTCTCATTTTGTCTTTATCAATGTAACCATAGGTTTATTTCAAAGAAACAGGTTTTTGTTTTATTATTTTCTCTATTGCTTTCCTGTTGTCAATTTCTTGATCTCTGCTCTTATTATTTCCTTCATTCTGCCTTGCTCTAGATTTCTTTGTTCTTTTTCACTTTTCTAGGATGGTAATTTAGATCATTGATTTGAGACTTTTCCTGTTTCTAATGTGAGCATTTTTGTTGCTGAACAATTTATTTGAAAAAATGAAAAGGATTGCTAAGGCAACCTGGAATTCAAAAGATGGAGGAGGATTAGTAGGTTAGGTTTAAGCTTCTGTCATCTCTCAGCCTGGCCCTCAGATTAGTTATTTCAACTCTCAGAATTTCCTTATCCAGAAAGTCACATGTGTTACCTTGGATTTCTGGGAGAACTGCGGGTTCTTGTCTGTGGAGCAGCTCCTCAGCCTACATCTTTTACTTCCTGCTCCCATTTTCTGGCTCCAATGGTTTGATTCTAATTCTCTTTAAAATAACATTTATTTTACATGATTATTAAAATTAGGCGTTTTCACTGGAGAAAAAAATTTTAAATAGAAAAAGCTCTATGTAGAAAACCAAGTATGGAAAGACCCTTGCACAGTGCCTCTCCGCTACCTCAGCAGACAGCCTCCAGGCTACCTAGATTGTGAATTTTTAAAAACTAAAGTGCACGGTGTTTGCACACTGCCTTCTAATTTTATAGTCTTTCCAAGAATAACCTGTGATTTCAAATGTTGTACTGAAATATTATCTTAACATACATTGGATATGCCATAATTCCACTACTGGTATATTACACATTTCTAACTTTTGCCATTAGGTGAATGGTGTGAACAATCCACACATAAATCCTTGGGCACATCTCTGATTGTTTCCTAAAGATATACTCCTAGAAGAATTTCTGTGTCAAAACTTGTAATTATTTTTTAAAATCCCCCTAGAAAAATGTGTCCCCCAAATCCACTTCCATCCAGAAGTACACCCTACATTTCTCTATGAGGAATGTTGGATTATTTTTACAATGCTGTATTTGCCATTATTGTGAGTAAATCTTATACTTTATAGTTTCATTTGTATTCCTTGTTAGTAAAAGAAGAGTGATCCTCCATGATCACAGATATTACTACACACCTCATTTCTTTCTTTCTTGACAATTCTAAGACTCTATTTCTTCTTTTGAGGAACTTTCTTATGGGTTGGAGTCTTTAATGGAGACGTTGCAGTCCCAGTGACTACATGCCTACCACGGAGACTCCTGTGGTCCTGGCCTACATGGACCTTCAGGCCAGCAGTCTTTGATATCCCACCTCTTGGCCATAAATCCCTCTCTCCCCACCGCCAGCAAGAACAGGTGCTGGATCCTTCTTCTGGTGCAGCACCCAGACCCTAGTCTCTTCCAGGCTTTGCAAAGCCCCTGCCCTTTCTGCATCTGGGATGCTCTCTCTCTGCTCACCTCTCCCAGGATACCTAGTTTCATCCATTCAAGTGATTCTACTTCTACAGGAGTGCTGGCTTCTGGGATTTTCCCAGTTCTTGAGAGGACAAAACAGAAAGCAATGCACAAATCAGTAGTTCTGAAATCACCTACCTTCATGAATCAGGGTCTCCAGGTTTTATAGGTTCTTGACCTGCATTCTTTTCTGTCATGTTCCTGACCAGTGTTTACAATCTCCATGCTGAAGTTTTAGAGTTCTTTATCTAGGAAGTACAACAATCTTCTGGTCATTATGGTGTGTGACATTTCCCCTGAAGAAGGTATTATTTTGCCTTCTGATTTAGACTAGGAACTCTGTTCATTTTACTTTGCTTTTTAAATTTCAAAGTGAGTGAATCATTTATTTTTAAAAATGGTTCATTGTGTTTTTATAATTGGAAGAACTTTTCTCAGCAGTACCAGGTAGCTTTTATGGTTTCTTTGTTAATATAGACTTTGCTCTGGAGTGTTTGAATGGGTGGGTCACTCCCATTTTCTATAGTGGATGCCCCAGTGCCTGATACAAAAGCCTCTTCTGTCTATCTTTGGCATTTGCTGGGCTGCATGAGAGACCCTGGGTCTCCTGGGGTGGGGAGGGCACCTCAGATGATGAGGAAGCTGAGAGGCACCAAGGGCCTTCCTCTAGCCACCCAAGGTTGCAATGCCTTGGGTCACTGTAGTACCTCACTCATCCCTTCCCCCCTAGTGAAGAGGAAGATGATCTTGGAGGTCTGTGTTGATGACCCCTTTATTCTGTAGACAGGCAGGGTAAGGCCCCTCTGAGTGCTTTTCTTCTTTCTTCCAGGCCTGGAGAACGTTCGAAATTTGTTCAAAACAAAGGGAACTTGTCATCCACTAAGTACCAGCTCTACAGCAATCAGAACTGGGACTCTAGATCACAGGCCCCTCAGCTCCTATCTGTCTTGGAGGCTGGGTCCCGAAGGACAAGGAGCTGCTCTCTTTTTCCCACTTGAGGCTTCACCAAAATTGTACTGGGCAGGGCAGGGGCGGGGGTTGCAAGGAGCGGATGTGGATCTGGAGGCAGAAGGTCTTTCAGGGGCATGTGCTGGGGAGCGGATGTGATCCTTCTTAAGATGTCATCCCAGGGTCCTAAAGTAAATTAGGAGGGGCTTTCAGTCACTGTAATTAAAGAGGACACAATTAGGCAAACAAGGAGCCCTTAACCCCTCAGAGTTAGTCAATGATACCCACTATGCCCGTGGGTCACCTCCCCCATTGTTGCTCTGACAGAGCTTGCCCTCTCTGTAGCCCCTGCCCAGAATCCTTCTCCTGGGGTCCAGCCCCTGAGCTTAAGAGGTTTCCTTGGGGAGGCATGGGGGGGGCTGGGCCCCCAAAGCACCAGCATATAAGGGGCAGCTATCTTGTGTCTGGCATCTGAACAAGATAGAGAGATCCATCAAGTACAATTAGGTGAACAGCTCCTTCCTGCTCTGTTTAGCTGACTAATTCAATAGGAGCCAAACCAGAGGCCTGGGCAGGGAGAGGCACTCCCAAATTGAATGAAGGCCTTGCTTCTGCAGCCTGCACGCCAGCATTAACATGTCCACTTCCGCTCAGTCCCAGACTTGGGAGTCAGGCCAGAGTCACTCCCTGCCCCCACCCTCTACCCCTGCCATCCACCCGCAAGAGCTACCAGGGCCAACCTGCCACCACCCCAGACTCCTCTCCACGAGCACCCTTATCAGCATTCAGGGATGCATCCTCTGGGAGGAAAGGAGACTCATAATGCCAGACAGAGCGCAGAAAACACCCATTCATGTCTGCCTTAATAAAGGAACACCGGATTCCATGTCTTATACATGTTCCTTCCCCATCCAGCTCTGATCAACACTGCACCAGGGGTAGTTAGAGGGGTAGATGAAAATGAGCCATGAGGGCTTTTCCGCAGAGGGGGAGCTCTGGGCACACCTGAATTCAGGCCCCAGCCAATCCCATCACGAGGTGGCATGCAAGAGAGGACCCATGGCCTCCCTTGTGGAAGGTTATTTCCCAAACATCCTCTGTGTCCCTCAACACCCAGCTTGGACAGGTGTCTTTAGTTAAGCTCAAACCTGGGACCCAGAGAGGGCTCAAGGGGATTTCAGAAACCACGGAGCCCAACTCCTACTCACCCAGCACTG
Organism: Sciurus vulgaris; assembly: GCF_902686455.1. Classification (NCBI taxonomy): domain Eukaryota; kingdom Metazoa; phylum Chordata; class Mammalia; order Rodentia; family Sciuridae; genus Sciurus; species Sciurus vulgaris. Next base: position 94,604,967 of record NC_136464.1, on the reverse strand, counting down.
GGATACCCTTGACAGTGAAGTCCCACCAAGAGGCTCACATCCAATGACAAAATCAGAATAGTTGGAGACAGAAGCCATTTATAATTTATTAAGCACAAGGCATTGTAATGTTTGTAAACTGCTTGATGGGAGTTTTATAGATTGTTTGAATTAGAGTATTTCCATGTAACCCACTCAGTCCCACTGAATTTCATAGACACTTTCTCAAGAGAAGTCATGGCATACCTTTAGAGAACAGGCCTGGTTTCCCTAACACAGGAAGCCAGAGTGGGCAAGTGCTGTAGCTCCTGCTCACCCCCAACACCTCCTGAGTTGCTCTGAGTTCACTCATTCTATCTTTGAACTCTTGTGACTGCCCAGGAGCTCTTGATATGGTTTAAAATGTAAAGACTTTTAGGATATGTTCTTTGGCACCCTCTGTTAAAGTAGTGAGTTGCTGGGCTGGGGGTGTAGTTCAGTGGTAGAGTGCTCACCTAGTATACCCAAGGCCCTGAGTGCAATCCCCATTATCATTAAAAAAACAGAAAAAGTAGTGAGTTGTTCTGTTTTTGCTTTATCTGTTATTAAATTTCTTTGTTGCTGTTGCTGTTTTGCATTATTTTTGGTTAAAATGTCTGGACCGGGAAGCAAACGCCTATAATCCCAGAGGCTCAGGAGGCAGAGGCAGGAGGATGGTGAGTTCAAAGCCAGCCTCAGGAAAAACCAAGTGCTAAGCAATTCAGTGAGACCCTGTCTCTAAATAAAATTTAAAACAGGGCTGGGGGTGCGTCTCAGTGGTCGAGTGCCCCTGAGTTCAATTCCTGGTACCAAAAATAAATAAATAAATAAATAAATAAATAAATGAAATTTCTGCACGTAATACATTTCAAACACTACCATATTACATTATGTAGCAGATTGTAAAACAGGCTTTGATGTGTGCTTTGATTTGTCTTATTTGTGGATATGGCCTCTTACTCATTTCTACTTTCCTCTCTCCCCTCACTACCACTCACTTTTTCTCCTCCATGACAGGAATGGCTTTCTCATTGTCAGTAGGTGACAGTTGTTCTTCTTTCTGTCTCTGACTCCTGCCTGAGCTGGTCAGTCCTGTGTAGTCCAGGCTCTGCTAATGGAAGGTGGTACCCTTGCTCATGTGTGGTGCTGGGTCATTCCCCATCCCTGGGGCCAAAGACAGAAAAGTTGTCCCTGAATCAGGAAAGGGAGTGGAGAAAATGCTGCCATGGGACATATTGAAGAACGTCCTGCCTCCATGTGGAGTCTGCCTTGCTTCATTTTATTAAGGCTTAGTGCAGAAAATTCCAAGAATACATAAAAATAGAGAGAATTGCATAATGAACTCCTGCGCACCCAACATCCAGTCCCCCAAATCCCATTCTGCATTCTTTGCACCCTAATCTACTTCCTTTTATTATTTTGAAGCAAATTGAAATCATATAACTTCCTTCCTGAATATTTCAGTGCATATCTCGAAGAGATAATTTTAAAAACATAACCACAACATGAGTATCATTTCCGAAAATTAACAATTCCCTTTCATCATCAAATATCCAGTCAGCATTCAAATTTCCAATTGCCTCCCCCAAAGTCGTCTTTTTTACAGTTGATTTGAACTAGAACCAAGTAAACTCACTATTTTCATCTATAGCTGCTGCCCCTCCAATCTTTTTCTCCTGTAATAGTTTTGTCTTATAGAGCCCTTCCCCATCTGCATTTGTCAGATTGCATCCCCATGGTGGTATTCAGCTATGTCCCCCATCTTGTCTCCCCCCTCCAGAGATATATGATATACAAAGAGATATATGATATATATATCATACAGAGATATATATCATATAAATATACAGAGATATATGATATATATCTATATAGATAGATAGATACAGAGATAAATGATATATATATATCATTTTTATGTATACATATTTAAATATATACATATTTTATATTTTATATTTTTTTGGGCATTTCCTGCTGGATCCATGGGTCACAGGACTTTCAAATCTATCTTGGTGTATGTGTTCTTTTTTTTTTTCTCAGTAGAAGTCTTTTAGTGCATCATTAAAATATCACAAATTGGTCTTATAATCTGGGACCTCGTTTCTGTAACTGTGACTCTTAGATCTTATTTATTATCCTTCTTCAGAGACATAGGTACCATCCAAAGATTGTCAGATAACCTTGTTTGTCACTTTCACGATTTGCTGAATCAAAGCAGCTGAATTTGAAACAAGTTCAATGTTTTTTTCCTTCAAGGATTAACTCATTTCTGAGCCTGAGATACTGAACAGGCAGCACCTGGTTTATTGTTTACCCAAGAAAGTTTGATTTCAACTAGAGACCCATTCTGAAAACAAGATCAATGGTGATGTGGGCACACTCAGACCTCCCTCATCTTAAGGGAAGCACAGTGTAACACCAAACACATACACACATAACACCACACTCACCACACATGTAAACGCATCATACACATACACACTATAAACCACACATATATGCACCACACGCAGCACATAAACACACATGCATACTGTGTATGCTAAACACATACACACACGCACGCCACACTCACCACACATAGCACACATACACAGAGTATACATGCATGTATACAAAGCACATAAACCACACATATACATACATACACACATCATACACACCACACAAACATATAACATACACACCACACAAATACCTCACACATACACACATTCATATATACACATATCACACACACGTACACCACACACACTAATCATGCACGGAAACCCACACATATATGCCACTCAACCATACACCACACACATACACTACACGTCATGCATGTATATACATGCACACATCATGCATACTACATGCACTTGCCATGCACATCATATATGTACACATTCATACATCCATGCACCACAGACATCACATATACAATCATATATTCATACCATACATACCGCACACATACACACTACACAAACACGATACATATGCACACTATGCACACCACACACACCATACACCACACATACACACATATCTCCCAAACATATGCACACCACATACATACACTCCACATGCACTACATGCATATACATCACCCACACCAAACACATACACATCACACACTACTCCCATACACACCACACACATACACATGCACACCTAACCATGCACTGTACATACACACACATATGCACACAACAAACACCTATACTGCAACTCACACACATGGCCTCATCCAGCCCTGGATCACAAGCTGCCCCACCAGGGTCCACTTGTCTGAGAGCTGGTGGCAGCAGCTCAGTCATATCTTCACCCTGGCAGTTGCTGAGTTCTGGATAGCCCTCAGTCCTCCCCTTTGGGATGCTCCTCTGGTGACAATTGTTATGGTTAGGGCATTGCGATTATGGACTGTGCCACATGCTGGTGACTCACCTCAGCTAACCTTCAAGACAATCCAAAGACACAGGGTTCTGGTTTTTCTCATTTTGTGAATGAGGAACAGGCTCTCAGAGGTCTTGGGGAGGGCAGTCAACATAAGCTGGGACTCCCTCTGGAGATAATTCCAGGACCAGATTTCTGACTTGCACCTGATTACCTACCCGAGATGCATTTCTGGTCAGTAAAAATGGAGATTGTTCTATTTGCACATAACTCAACCTGACCTGCATCAGAATAATTTGAATGGGAGGAAATTCAATAATGAAATCATCACTGCACAATAAACTATTAAGGAGGATACCTTCAACTGCCCCTTCCCCAGCCCAAGGGCAGAAGGGAACAGGGCACCTTTTCTCACCAGGAACCCAGGAAACCTGTACTTAGGGTCATAGCTCAGTGTTCCCAGCTCTGGTGCTGGGTGAATTGCCCAGCTTTTCCCTGAGAAGTTGAAACTAGGGTCCCAAATCCTCTGTTCCCCAATTACCAGGCCGTCCAGCCTCTCACACCTCCAGTGGACTCACCACCACCTGGAGTCCATGCTCTACTCAGGAAAGATCAAGTGACAGGCAGTGTGCAGGGAGGATTTATCACTGCTCTACATATCCTCCAACCACGGAAGTACACAGAACTGTGTGGGTGAGCTGGCAGGGGCAGCAGGGAAGTTCAGAGAAATGCCCCTAGCACGAGGATCCTCAGAAAAGGGGAAAAGCTGGTGGGTCTGCAGTTTATTAGGAGGCTTCCCTTTCCCACTCCCATCCCCTACCTTCATCCACTTTGCTAGAGAGAGCAAGGACCACCGAGACCTGATGCCATTGTCTCTCACTCACAAGCACTACATAAACACCACACTACAGCCCACACAGACACCACATGATACACACATACCATACACACATACATGCATAACATACACATACACTACACATATACACAAACAGTACTTCACACCGCACACACATATATACACTCCACAACCCCTACACATACACACACTGCACATACACACAACTTCCTACACCATACACACATACATGCACACCACACCACACTCACATAAACACACCACATAAATACACACACCACAAGCAAACACACACACATACCACACATCTGTGTTCACAGAGTCTGTCACTGGCACAGGTGAGGGCTATGTCTCAGCTGGGAACCAGGAGTGGGTTGGGGCCCAGGAAGGAGGCTGCGATTCCCCAGGTCCCAGGGCAAGGGTCTGGAGGGACCAGCCGGTAGACTATTTAAGGGACTTAGAAGGATGCTGGATTCATCAGAGCCACTTTGGAGCCTATGGGTTTCTCAGGGTTGGGGAGGCTTTGGCCCTCCTCAGGTTCAGATATTAAGCAGATGCCTAAGGCAGGCCCTAAGCAGCCTATTCAGATGGAGATGAGAGGTGAACAGAGGAGGCTGCTCATGGAACTGGCTTTCTGAGGTTCCAGGAATACCTGGGAGAGACTACAAGCTCACCCTTGAGGGTGCTGAGTTTCCCAGGTATCCTTGCTAGTTAAAATCCCCCCCCCCCCCCCCCAGGACTGCTCTTATCCCAAGTTACAAAGGAGGCCAGTTTCAGATGAAGGAACCCTGTCACATACTGGTCCTGACAAATCCAATCCCTTCCTATGGCTCTGCCTTTCAGCTTAGACTTCCTCCCTGATTGTGTGAGAGAGAGGGAAAAGCTGAGCTCAAAGGTTAGTCCCTGTCCTATGAAACTAATGAGTACCTTGGGGGAGGATGGGTCCAGGGTACCCCAACAGGGGTAGCCTGCAATGGCCATGGATCCTCCCCACTTTGTGAGGCTAGGCCTAAGGGATCAGTGAGCAATGGAGGCGTCAACTTCTCCGTGCAGGGTGCCAGCCTCCTTCCAAGCTTCCCTGAGCCAACCATGGAGGAGCTGAAAAGGACCCTGGGATTTCCTGACAGTGAATGCTCCAGAACAAGCTGAGTACAGCTCACAATAATCAAACAGGTCATCAGTCATGGAGCCCTGAGAGCCCCCACCTCCTTCAGCTTCCTTCTGTGGATGGCATATGCTCCCAGGAGCCCCCTGCACCCCAGCACTCAGGCTGGCACCTCTGAGACACCAAACCTTGCATCTGTGCCAGCTCAGGATCTTTTGGGAGGACAAAGCTTGGTAACACTCAGTGTGGGACAGCCATGATGATTTTGGGAGGGCAGCTGGGAGGGCAGAGGAGGCATGGGCTGGGAAGGGCCATGCCCTGCTATGGGATTAGACACTTAGGTTTGCTCACAAGATCCCCTGGATCCAGTGCTACAGCATGCAATCTTATTATTCCCATCCAGTAACCCCAGGAGGGCGATTGGGTTTTCCAGGGTCAGCATGTGACAATGCTGGCCACCCTTAGGTACGCCTGAAGTCCAGAGAAGACTCTAGGAAACTCTAGGGCTAGAGAGACTCATGCCTGGGGTGGATGGGACTCCACACTCATTTTTCAGAGGTAAAATCTAGGTTCAGGGTGTTGCTGAGGACCTGAGCAGGATTTTCATCAGGATGTTCCGCAGAGCATACCCACACAACTTCTCTATCCCTGGGTCATTCATAGAGCCACCTCTGGCCCTAACAGCACTTGCGTATCTAGCATGAATAGGACAGAGACCCTGACCCAGGGGGCAAGTCACCTCAGGGAACTCAGGTGTTCAGGGATTCGGGTGTGCTGGGCAGAGGTAGTAGCTTGTATCATTTCAAAGCTGTCCACAGCACAAAGAATACCACCTTCATGAAGGATCACCCAGGGCAGCACCATGAACACAACACCTCCCATGAGCATAATGAGGCCATTTTTACCAGGCTGTCCATATGGTAGAAGTCAAGAATTGAATCTACAATATTGATTAACATTCACTTTGGGGACACATCGTGGGCAGATGAGAAATTCCCAGAGGTTTGATGGTCAGGTCTCTGTTCCCACATACATCAAGGGAAGGAAGATGGACTCCCCCACTCACCACTTGCCCACAGCCTCCATGTGGACAGCCGCTACTGAAGGGTGATTGATAGAACTTGTAACTGTTACTGTGACCACTGTTTCCTAAAACGGCCGTACAGCAGGGCGAGAATTCAAGGCGAGAAATGGATCCAGGGTAATGAATTCTCCTCCGGTCTCCAACTCCACCGGAGAGGGGGCTTTTCTGTAATTCAGCTGCCAGATATCCTGGCAGATAGATTGATGCGGGAGGGACATGCCTGTGATAAAGAGCCAAGCCAGGGGAGCTCTTGAGGGTGGGACACGGTGACTGCCTGTTCCCTAAAGGAGGAGGCTGCCCTTCTTCTGTGGGGACCCAGGACAGTCCGGAGCAAATGCTGGGGGTGAGGTTGGGAGTCAGGAAACCCAGGTCAAACCTCACTCCATCTTAATACCTTGGATTTGGACATGATATTCATTCTCTTTGGTCCTTAATTCCCTCATTCGCGAAATGGGAATATAGGCAAAGGAGAAAATACTCTTCACCGAGAAGAGTATGTGGTAAAGAGGATGATGATTTGGAAGTGTCCCCCAAAGGCCCTGTGTTAAAGGCATAGTCACCAGCCTGCAGCACCACTGAGTGGTGGCGGAACCTTTAGAAGGCCTAATGGAAGTGAGGACATTGGGGATGTGCCCTTGAAGGAGCTATTAGGACCACAGTCTCTTCCTCACTGTCTTTGCTTCCTGGCTGCCAGGAGGTAACAGTCTTCAGTGCCACACACCCCTATCACCACGATATCCTGTGCCACCACAGGCCCAAAGTGACAGGGCCAAGGGACCATGGACTGAAACCTCTGAAATTGCAAACTGAAATAAATGTTTCCTCTTTTTAAGTTATTTATCTTAGGTATTTTATCCACAATGACAGATAGCTGACTAACACTCAGAACTTGGGACGGGGTGGCATTTAAGGATGCTCTAGTTATTAGGATACCTTAGGGAAGGTCAGGGGTATTGGGATCTGCTCCTCCAAAGACCCCAACGGGTCAAACCACTGAGTCCTTTGATGGCAAGCTCCCTGCAGATCCCTATAGCCGGATGGATCCTGAGGTCAGAAAAGGGGGTGATGTGAATTGGAGACCACAGAGGGACACTTTAGCTGTGCATCCAAAGAGGGTGGTCCCATCTTTCACACTCACATAATTCTTTATCTTGTGAGATACAGCTTTCTCATCCCTGGGGCCTCTTCTTCACATTTGGGGGCCAGGAGTGGAAAATGAAGGTTCCATTCCCCTCTATCCATGCCTGACATAGCTTGTGGTAAGTGCTTACCCAACATGTTGAGAGACTTAAGAGTCGGATAAATGCTCATTTGCATTAAGTTTCTAACATACAGTTTCAAATTTATTCTTGCACATTACACAGAATTCCATGGTTGACCAAGCACTTGGTCATTCTTAACTCTATTTGTTTGCACTGTATTCTTGTAAGGAATGCAGGGCACAGGCTGGTGTGATTAATGTTGCTATTTAACAGAGCACAGATTGAGTTTTGGGTCTTAGAGAGAACCCAGGCACCCAGAACAGGGAGGGACGGGTATAACATGCTCAGAGTCAGAGATCAAGTCTGATGGCAGAGAGAAAACGGGGAGACATCTAGGAGCCTGGGTTCTGAGAACAGAGTTCTTTTCTTCCTTACCTATTTCATTAGAATTAAAAATCTTGAAATGGCCTTGGGTTTTACTTATGCTCTTGTTTCTTTTAAGATTTTTAAAAATTAATTTCTGCTCATTGGTACTTCTTCACATGCTTTTTCAGTATTTTGATTTAAATACTTCAAAATCTTGTTGTTCAATTAATGTATGTATTGAAAAACTATATTTTCCTCTTAATTGTATTTTAGCTACATTTCACAAATTTTGCTATATGTTAGTTTTCTTTCCTGCAATGCTGATTTGAAATTTTCATCTTGATTTCAGTCATTTAGGAGAACATTTGTAAATTTCCAAACATTCTTTTATGTAAGTACTTCTTAATTGTTGATTTCCAATTTATTGCATTGTGGTCAGAGAATGTGAACTGAATGATGGCTTTCTTTGAAACTTCATGAGACTTCCTTTCCTTTTGCTTTTTTTTTTTTTTTTTTTTTCTTTCCTTCCTGGAGCTAACCACTTATGACATTTTAAAGCCTTACTGAAGTGGCAAATTTATCAATTTCTTCTTGCTCCAAGATTATGTTACCAGGTGCACCAATTCATAGTCAATGAGTCTTATTGGCAGATACAACCGTACTGCCTTTCTTTATCCTCATTGATGCTTTTTCTGCCCTACAGTCTGTTGTGTGTGTTATTAGTATTCCCATGTCAGTTTTTTAAATGCTTTGGTCTAGGATTTTCTGTGTATCTTTTATTCCTTTGCCTTTCTTGTTATGCTTTAGATATGAGGTATCCTCCAAAAGCTCATGTTTGAAAAAATGCAAGAAAGGTTAGAGGTGAAATGATTGGGTTATGAGATCCTTAACCTACTCACTGCATTAATCTCCTGATAGGGATTAAATGGGTGATAACTGTAGGCAGATAGGGTGTGGTTGGAGGAGGTGGGTTATTGGGGTTTGCCTTTAGGATATATATTTTGCCCCTAGTCTGCAATATTTCTCTCTCTGCTTCATGGTGGCCTTGTCTTAGCTGCTTTCCTCTACCACACCCTTCTACCAGTATGTTGTGCTTCACCTAGGGCCCAGAGCAATGGAACCAGCTGTCTAAGTACTGAGACCTCTGAAACCATGAGTCCCAAAGTAAACTTTTCTTTCTCTAAAATCGTTCTTGTCAGGTTTTTTGATCACAGCAACAAAAAAAAAAAAAAAAAAAAAAAAAAGCTGACTAAAACATTTCTCTATGATCTGGTGTTAGGCAAATCTGTGATGTTCATTTCTCTCCTAAGGAATCAAGTTCTGTTGTGCTAAATGGGAATCCTAATTCGTCCCCAACACTCAGGAGCAAAGAGCCTAGAAGTGTCTGTGCTCATGTTCATGTGACATGCACATTCATATACAAACTCATCTTGCATATATTCTTATACTCACATATACACTCACATAAGTACACACAACACACCCATTTACTTATGCACATGTACTCTCTCTCATACACACATACTTGAGCAGTTTCACTTAATAGCAAGTTTTATTTTGAAAATAGCCACAGTTCCTACCTGAGTATTATATAACCTGGGAGAGATGAAGGAGATGGCTGTAATTAGCACAATTCATTATACAGCATGACTTATTATATACAGAGGACCCTTGGAAAATGGGCTGGGTTCTAGTCCCCTTGTGTGATTCTGGCTGGGTGAGACCCTTCTCCTGGGGGCCCTTGTTTTTCCTCACTAAATGAGGCCCATCTGAGGGCATTTCCGGCTGAGCAGCTTCTAGCTGCCCTGAGGGGAAGTGCTCCCTGGGGCTTTTGTCAGAAGGATGTTAACTGTCTGGGAGGAGGGGAGCAACATTCCCTCCTCTTCTCACCTCACAGGAAGGAGGCCCGGCTTTGGGGGCACTTGGGGTCTAGGACTTATCAGTTAGCCCCACATCCAGGATGCCCAGTTCTGCCTCCAGGTGTCAAACCAGGCAATTTAATTAAATAGAAATTGAACAGCTAGTAACGTGACATCATATTTCCTGGAAACTGAATTGTAGTCATAACTCTAGAAGCTCATTATGTCCTACAAGAGTTTAAAAATTTTTTTTAAAAATGCATGTCCTTTCTGAGCCGTGTGCTTCATTTGATTACCTTCATGGGACAGACTCATGGGTCTGGCCCACCTGCTTGTTAGCAGCCCCTCCTCTGCCTCACTGTGATCCCACCAGTAATTAAGCCTGTTAAGAGATGGGGGAGCTTCAATATCAGTAATTCAATCTCCCCTGTTTACTGATCTCTGCCATTAGCTGAGTTGAAAGCAAAATGTTTTAATTAAAAAGATTGGCAATAAGTTGGTGTAATGCCATAATTTGCACAGGGCCCCTTCTAGAAAATGACTTTGCCCTGTCTTGGTTGCTATGACAACTAATGGACATGATTGTTCCAGTGTGAGAAGCAGCTTGTGGAGGGGACAGAGTGGGAAGAGGGGCCTCTGTAGGGGACAGAACCATGAAGTAGAAAGGCCAGTCCTCTCCATGAACTCCAGAGGGGTCTTTTCATGTAAAAATAAACAAGCAAGAACAAAACATGCACCTTCACCAGCATCTCTACGTGCCTCGACTGAGGCTGTTACTGGTCTGTGGCATCTGGGTTAGATGGTACAGTTGTGGAAGAGGGTGAAATCCAGCAGCCACTCACCTTGGATCATGCTGGGGGAGCTTCCTGCCTCAGAGCAGGGCAGATGGGCAGAGGGACAGTGCAAGTTTCAAGTAAATCAGGCAAAGTCCCCTGCACCTTCCCTACCATTCAGGGATGGCCGTTTAAAAGGTGTAGATACACCAGTTCTGTTTCTGTCTCAATATGCTCAACATCCTTCAGGATACCCAGAGAGCTGGGTCATGGCCTGGGCAGAGGCAGATGTGGGGATTCACACATACCGAAATTCTCCTGCAAATAATCCCAAGGCTGGACAAAGTAAAGGCCACCATGCATTCCTGGGGGAAAAGGGAGGGGAGACTAAGGGTCAATATTTACTCACTGTTCTAATGTTGGGCAGGTCTACTTGGAAGAGGTAAGAATTCCTTTATGATAGAAAAGGAGGAGCAGCCTCATGGAAACATGGAAAGAGTAGGAGGTTCTGAGACTTAATTTCTTCATCTGTGAAATGGGAATAAAAGCATCTGTTTCTCAGAGTTGCTCAAGGATTGACGGAGAACCCTGGCTAGTCCAACATACTCTACAGCACTGCTGTTGGGAAGAGGGGTGAGGCAGGGGACCTTTGCAGGTCAACTCCTGTTCTCCAGTTAGTTCTGCATGCTGCTTGCCACAGGGAAGTGCAGTGCTCCAAAAGAGCAGGATGCAAACCTCCAGAAGGCACAGCTATCACACCAGGAGAGGGGACAGATCCCATTCCAGTGGGAGCAGGGTAGGATGTGGGGGTGAAACATCAACGACAAAAAGCATCTCAGATGAAGGAAACATGAAACGGTGCAGGTGCACATCCTAACACAACAGTGTTCCTTGTCTACCCAAGGTCCTCATGGCTGCCAGTGCCAAGGGGTCTTCTGAGCCACAGCTCTGGTGTTATGGAGAATGACATCTCACCACATCTCTCCCCACCCCACCTCACCAGGACAAGGAGCTTTACTTGATGGGTCCAGGCCAGGCCACCCTCAGATAGCAATGCCTTAACACTGAGCAGAACTCCCTTCCACACTGAGGGAGGTGTACTCAGTGTGGGGACCAAAACTGATGGGGACACATAAGACCAATGGTACGAGGTAACATTCACTCCCTGTTCTGCTTGGAAAGCCCCCAAGGTAGTAGACAGTGTGTCCTCTGCCCTGACCAGGCCCACCTTATTCTCTGACTGGCCCCCAAATAAGTGTCCAGGATTGCTGGGACTCACCTGGTATTGCTCAAGAATGTCACCTTCCCTCCCTTGTTGAGAGTCACCAGGCAGGGTGGGGGCCGGGTGTGTTGGTGTTGTAGAGGGAACAGTTCTCGGGAGCTGGGGAGGCTGTGGTTCTCTTTATGGAGCCTGAGGGCCTGTCTGACTGAGCTGGGCCCGCTCGTTATCAGCAGCGAGGAGGGCAATCGATCACGCTTCACCGCACTGGTGTGGACGGACAATAAAACAATATTGACCGCGGATCCTAATCTGCATGTTTGTGCCTCTGAGCCCCATGAAGTAGAGCGCACTGAATTATGGGACCAGACACCAGTGGAGGCAAGCCCACTTCTGAACAGGATGGAGATAAGAAAATGCCCTGGCTGATTCAATTTAATGTAACTAGTATTCTGAGTGACTACTATTTGCTAAGTGCAAAAGGAAGGAGGTAGAGTCTAGTATTTTCTGGCCTGAAAGGCATTCACAGGTTTCTACCATGGTGGGATCAAAAGTGGCAGGGGGCATATGTCCTGCATCCCCCAAGCAGGGGAAAAGCAGAGCAGTGTGTATAGCTGGAGGAAGCACCAGGACTGCCAAGCTGTGACCCAGTGCTTGCTGCAGGTGGGTCCTCTGCCAGGGAACGGCTCCTTCTGGTCCTACTGCTCAGTAGATTTCTCCTCTCCCTCATCTACAGAAGTCAGGGGATCCTGGCTGTCCCTGACCCCATCCTCTGCTATCACCGGTGACTCTCTCTGACCCTCCCTGACCCCACCTCACTTGCCAAATTCACACTTCACACTTATAGCACCTGGTATAGGACTGGAATTACAACAGGACCCACCCCAGATCTCTTCCTGCCTGAATGGACACAGGCCTGCTGCTAAGATCTAAACCCCTCTGAGAACACTCAATCTAAGGGTGCCCTGTTGTCCATCTTCCGAATACTGGAGCACTCCCTCGCCTGCACACATTCTCATGTGGACCCCTCCCTCACTTGGATCTCTCAGAGCCATCCCCTCAGCTGCCACCTCTGTCAGTTCCCCTGTGTTTCCATCTCTGCCTCTCCCCCTCCTGCTAGCAGCAGCAGCAGCAGACTCTTCTGAAAAACTCTCTGGGTCCCATCTGCTGCAGCCAGACCAAACCCACTCTTCTCACTGTTCTAAACAGCCCTCAGCCAGTCCCAGCTCGACCTCCAACTTCATCTCCTCTGGTACCTCACAAAACATCAGGCACTCCCTCCTCAATGCCCTTGTTGACCTCACCACTGGCTCATCCCAGGTCAGGGCCTTTGAAAGCTCTTGTCCTCGGTTTGGAGCTATTTAACCTTTACCCTGCATCCCTGAAAATTGCCTATGTCCCTCTCAGACATTTCCTTAGGAGCCTTTCCTCCCCTCTGATGAAGAGGGTCCCTCTCCATGAGGTTCTTAACACAGAGCAGACTCTTGTATTTGTCTACATACTCATGGCTGGCCTTCCTCTCTGCCCCCATAGGCCAGGTGTTTGACTCTGTCATTCACCATTATGCCCCCCATGCCGAAAACAGAGTCTTGAAGGTGCTCAGTGCCCCAGATATGACTACTAAAGGCCCTCTCTGCCTCAATTTCTTCATCTGTGGAATGGGAGAATTATAGTACCAACGACAGGTTTGTTGTAAGGATTGAGGGAAGGAATGCATACAACTCTTTTTTTTTAAACTTTTTTTTTATTTTTACAGATGCATATAAGTCTTGAGGAGAGTGTTTGATGTGGTTATTATTAATGTTATTCACGTTAAGCTGCTTTCTCTGAGGCAATTAGGTCAGGCAGGGCAGATGGCACAGGGCCACAAGGCCACGTAGACTCAGTCCCACTGAGAGAGAATGTGCTTTCTTGTCCCACTCTCTCAGATTTCTCAAGAACCTGCCTAGAGCTTGCCAATCCTTTCTCCTCACTCAGCAGCATCCTTGCTCAGATTGGCTCACCAACCTTTCTTGGCTGGGGCTCCAGTCTCTGTGTGATGGGGACTAGGGTGGGGACACCAGGGATGGCACAGTCGAGGGCCTCAAAGGTCCCCACTTTCACTCATACCACTTGGACCCCAGTGCCAGACCCATCTCCTATGAGCCAGGTCCTGATTTGATTTGGCTCTGGCCTCCCGGCACCTCTCACCCATATCCCAGGGCCTGTCTCTTTAGAGGATAATTGTAGGAAGTAATTCTATTTGAAGAACAATTGCTCCCACAATATGATGGTGCACTCGAAGCTAATGGATACAACATCCTTGCATACTAAGGACATGTTATAGCCAAGCACAGGGTGTTCTTCGAGAAAGGTCTCATCATTACCCTTCAAGGCTCTATCCTAACAGAGTTATTAATGGGCAGGCTGAGGATGTGAGTGTCCAAGGGCGGAGGCTTAGAGATGCTTTGTACACATGGTTCTTTCCGGGGAACAGGACGCACTGGGGGAGAGTCAGCCAGGTAGGATCAAGGGCTCTAGGCAGACACTCTGCACCAACCTGGTCTAACATCAGTCTGCTCTAGAGAGATTCTCCTTATTAGCCCATTTTACAGATAAGTACATTAAGAATGGGAAATACAAAACGAACATGTCCAAGTCTATACCGTTTGTGGGCAGGGAATCCTCCAAAAATTTGCTCACATTGTTTCCCCCATGTCTACTCTGTTTGCTGACTTGGTTTCCTCCTTCCTGACTGGGCCATGGTGCTCCCTCCTCACTGCTATGCTATGGCTGCGTTCTGTCTCCCTTTTGCTCCATCCCACTCCCACCAGCAGCTTGATTTTCTAAAGCAAAAAATGGTATCACACCTTTCCCATTAAAATTCCTCACTATGTGTCCAAGGCTTTTGACACAGTAGAGCTCTGGGATGCTGAGGATGCTGTGCCCCGCCCCACCCCATACACACCCAGGACTAGCCCCTGTCTGCCTTGGACCCATCTCTGGGCCATTCTTTCCTGGCACACAGCCCTCAACCCAGCTATGCTATGCCTATTTAGGCCTGGACACTTCATGCCTCTCAACTTTGGTACATATTGCTCTCTGGTTGGAAGGCCTTCCCCAAATCTTTCCCAGGTAACAGCTCATTCATGCTTTGGGAGGAATTCCTCCAGGGCATCTCTTCCCCTTCATGCCCACACCCTGACCCTGTGCCCATCACAGCACTTGCCACATTTCATGGAAGTTTCTGCTCCTTCGTCTGCTCCTTGTCCAGGTTGGAAACTTTAGAGCAGAAGGGAATAAAGTGCAAGGCATCAGTGTGGCTCCCAGTGACCCACAGGTCCACACCTGCCTGAATGGCCTCCTCAGGCTTCTCCTTTATTCATTCAATAGATACTGAGGGTCCACTACATGTCAGGCCCTATTCTGGGATGTCTTAGTCTTTTTGGGCTGCCATAGCAAGACATCACAGACAGGGTGGCTTAAACAGCAAGCATGTCTCAAAAATCAAAGTGACAGTGTGGTCAGTTTCTGGTGAGGGCTCTCTTTATGGTTTGTAGGCAATTGTTTTCTCATGGTATCCTCACATGATAGAGAAAGAGAGTATTTCTCTATTTCTCTTCTTACAAGGGCATTTATCCCATTCATGAGGGCTCCATACTCAGAACTTAATCACTTCCTGTTAGGAGACCCCACCTCCTAATATCACCACTGGGGGAATCTGGGCTGCAACATATGACTCTAAGATGGCCACTGTGGGGTTCAACTGAGGTCTCAAAGGATCACTGTGGCTCCCAGCAGAGATAGAATAACTCTAGGTCAGGTGGACAAAAGAGAACAGTATAGGCTGTTGTAGGGGGTTTGAGCAGGGACATGAGGAGAGGTCAGATTCTGGGGCTATTTGGAAGATACAGGCCATAGAATCTGCTGGTACATGGGATATGGGGACTGGGAAGCCAGTGCCCACAGAGAGGCCAGGACTTGTGGCCTAAGATAGAGCTGCTCTCAGCTGGTGTTGGATGAGGTATCTTGGGGACAGAGATCAAGATAAGTGCTTCTGTATACATGCTAGACATCCAGGTAGAAAAGTCTATGACTGGACACTGGATTTGAGAGCCTGGCATGATATTCCTGCTCTGGGCCTTTGTCCCTTGTCCCTGACCCCCTCATAGGGTCACACATGTCAGTCCTAGGAACCCAGACATCATACACAAGCCTGGCCCTTGGAGGCACCTTGTGCACACGTTGATCTCAAGGCTGTCCCTTGACCTTGGTGGACATTCCCCAAGAGCTGACCATTCTCTTACCCTAGCCAGGCAGAAGTGAAAAACTTGTCAGTGCTTATTGTGATATTTTTACTGGAGCAGGGGGCATCCTGAAAGTCAGGACCCTCAGATACCCACATCCCACTTCCCATACCCCACCCCAGGCATCCAAGCCCTCTACTCCCAGGGGAGCTTCTGTATGCCTTCCCCAGAATCAGTCCCACAAGACTGAACTCCCCGCCTGTCACTTTTCTTGAAGGATGTCTTTTCTTCTTTCCACAAGCCTGTAAATTAATTCATGCCATCTATTTTCCCAACTCGGATCAAAGGTTGTCAAATTCCTCTACCCACTTAATGATCTGTAATATACTCTTCCATTTCCTGACCAGGCTATTAGATGAAATAGAATTCATAATGGCCTCCCAATAGCATCCTTGCACCTGTGTACATGTGTAGGGTCAGGAGGAGAGCCCAGGAACTGCTCAACCCAAAGGCACATTTTTTCCAGGAGATTCTGCAAATTGAGCCTTAAACAGAACAGTGCTCTTAGTGCTAGATTCTATGATCCATGGGAAGCTGAAAATATATGACATCTCTGCCACCACTGTCATTGCCATGTCCACAGCAGACACAATTAATCAATTACAGGTACTCTTCGCCACTGAACTCTGATGTGGCTTCCCTACACAGCACCAACCAATGATACAAATTGTGGCCTGAACAAGGAAAAAACTCTTGACCATCCAGACAAGAAAAGTGAATGTCTCTTGCCACCCTATTTTTTCTTTATAAAATGTGTCCTGTGGCCCCTGAGAATGGGTCAAATTAAGTGACCCAGGGTCCTGCAGCTAGACCTCCTGCAGGCTGTCCAAGAAGGTACAGCCTTCAACCCTATTCCGGGTCAGTAATGAGCAACCCCAAGCCTATAGTTTTCTACCTCCCAACCCATTTTGCAGACCACTGGAGCTCTTGGGTATGAGAACAACTTGCTAAAGAAAACCAGGGACTACAGCAGTCAGCAGTACCCAAGACCACTCTGCACACTCACACACCAGTCATGCTCCCTAAGTTTTGTGACATTCAAGAGAGATCAATCAAGGCCAACAATCAAAGCTAAGAAAAGCTCATAGTGACATTGCCTGCCTTCTTCCCCATGAGTGTACACCTTCTCAAGGTACAGACTCCCTGTCTTCCTGGCTGTTCCTATCTTGAGGGCTGGGTTGGCACTGGTCCAGGCCATTGGAGCCTCTCTGCTACTTTACTTAACCCTGCCCCACTCAGAGTTCCTGCTGGATTTCCTTCCCCATGTCCTCTGAACTGGATCCATGGAGTGGGCTGCAGAGAAGAGCAGAGGTGGCCAGGACAGAGCCCCAGGAGTAAGACCTTAGTGTATGCTCAGTCCTGAGAAATAGCTTTAAGGAGAGGAGAGAATTGAGTTCAGAGGAAAGCTTGGGGACTTCAGGACACCCTGAATTGGCTGCCACATGGGATGTCCATTGTCTCTTGTCACTGTCAAACAGTGGGGTGCTTCCTGGACCTTCCGCCATGCTCCCTGTAGTAGTGAGGCTCGCTTCCCTCACCCCTGCCTCGACCTGAGCCTTTTAAGCAAATCAGCAATGTAATTATTGATCTGTAAAAGAAAAGGAATTAATACGGCCGCCCACATCCTTTGAACATAAGAGTATTTAACAATGAACTCTGCTTAAACTTCATAAAAGCCTTTTCAGCAAATCAGCACACAAGTATTGATCTGAAAGTCCGCCTGTGAATCCCAGCTGTCTGCCTCTCCCACTGAAGGACCATTAGTTTTTCTTGTTGGATGCTCCCCTCTGCGTTTATGGCCTGGTGCTTGCCCCCAGGGACACTTCCTGCTTCTCAGTGGGGGCTGAGCTGCCCGGTTTTGCTGAACCTCCCTTTTCCTGCAGTTCAGGGTATCGACTGAACTCGGGATTCATCAGGCAGGTACTCTCAGGCTGGGGTTCTCCAGCCCCTGCTGGGCCCTGCACACCGGCTCAGGTGTTCCTGGGAGACCCCAGAAACCCTGCTTTCCATGGAATAGGAGCTGAGGGCACTTGACACACATCCTCTCCTCTACTTTCCTAATGACACTAGGAAATGAGCATTCCCCACCTTGCAGAGGAGAAAACCATCAACCTTACCACATCTCAGAAGGTGAGGGCTGGGTACTGGAATTCGAGCTGATGTTTTGAGCAACATCCTCCTCAGAAATGTGAGTTGGGGCTTGTGTTGCTTGTAGAGAGCAAGATGGGCAATCTACCCATGATACTGTAGGCTCTCATGTTCCTAAAGGGGCTTCATCTGGGTATCTGAAGAGGCCAAGGTGTTCAACAGAGCATTGCCAGAGCCCCATTGAACTTGGTATGACTTTACCCTTAGCCCCTTCCTGTTCACCCTTGACCCAGCCTGCTAGCCCACCCATGTCTCTGGGAATGTGTGCTGATGATGTGGGGGCTCTGTTGTGTCTAACTGGGGAGGAGCAGGGGTCATTTGAGGGGAGGGTCCTATGTTCCAAAGCACACCTCTGAACTCTGCCAGGGGCTTGGGGTACCTCTTGTTGGCCAGCCTTGGAGAAGCCTGGGCCCTCTAGCTTCCTCAAAGACTCCTTCCCAGTTTTACCTCTGAAACTTCTTCCCCTCTGTGAAACGGGTCTAGTCTTTGGCTTTTAGACCCCTCCAGCCCTATCATAGCAGCAAAGCAGAGGTCTAGAAAGCCCCAAGCCATAGACTCAAGTAACTGGTCAAAGCCCTTAAAAATGCCCAGTGCCTAACAATGGTGGGTCTCCATGGCATTGGGAAGTGACTGTGGTGTCATCTGCCCCAGTTGATACACTTCATTCACCCTACTAGCCCATGCCGTCCACCCCTCTCCACAGGATCCAAGCTCACTTCCCATCCGTCTGCCATGGCTTCTGCCTCAGTTTGTTCTCCTCTTTCTTCTGGCTCCCTCACAATCTTCTTTCTATCTCTGTATTTGCCTTCCTTCAGTCTTTGTTCCCCTGTTTCTGTTTTCTTTACTGGTCTCTGGTTTTTCTTTCTCTGCATTTCTTTCTGACTTTTTTTTCTGCTAATCCTGACAGTCTTTTTGACCCACTCTCACAATTACCAGGTTCAGCATTCCCTGAACCAAGAGGGGTAATGATCACATCTAAGTCTCAGGAGGGCCTTCACAACCAGGACCCTGGCATGGGTGATGGCCCACCTGCATGGATTCCTCTGTCCTAGCATGTCCACAGAGCTTCTCCTGAGAGCACTACTGAGGCTGGTTTTGCTGCTCCAGGGGACTGGGGCTGACCTGGGGCTCCTAGCATACTTCATTGTGGAGAGTCCCACTGGGCAGGTTACCTTTCTTGACACTGCAGTGGGGCCACATTTTGAGGTCTACAGGGTCAGGGAGGAGTTAGGGGCTGCTGTGTTGAAGATAATTCTAAGGAAAACAGAGGACCAGGTGGGCGCTGTGTTTCCCAGTATCCTTCCCCACATTGCTTTCTTCCTGGCTACTGCTGGCCAGGTCAGATTCAAGAGGTGACCTGTATCATCAAAAGACTGAGGCCACATGTATATTTAAAAAGAATAACAATAAAAAAGGACTGAGGCCACTGCCTCTTCATGATCAGCCACCAGCAAGCTGGGCAAGGCCCCATTTGTTGCTCAAGCTCATGCAGCCTCTATGGAATTTGACTCCTGCAGGCATAAACTTTGATGAGAGAACAGTTAGAACTACTTGCATGTGGTGCTGCACTCTGCTGGAAGGAGCAGCAACCTTCCTGGCTGACCTTCACCCACAAGGACAAACCCAGGTAAACAGGACAGGGGCAGCAGCCTGCATGCTAGGGTCCCTCGAGCTTCAGCACTAGGAAGTTTCAGCAGGGACTGCTTTCACCTGGACTGCTGGCAGACCTGCCCCTCTCCCGGTCCCTCCTGGTGTCAGAGTTTTCATGCATAGAGATGTGGGGAGGCACTGGGGAGGGCTAAGATACTCTCTGAGCCCCACAGCCCTGACCCGTGGATCCCCAAGCCCTGCCAGGCTCCCTTTAAGAGGCTGTTCAGGCCTCAGACTAGGGACAGGCTGAGGTGGGGCTGCTAAGGAACTCCCTGGGGTTGCCCAGATGTCAAGCCTCCTAACTTAATAGCAGAAGAGAAGCAATGGAAGATGCCTCAGCATAGCTTGTTAATTTCAGGCTGACTCCTAAAGACTATCCCTTGCAGGGCAGGAAGAATTCCAGAAAGAGTTCTGAAAAATGAATAATCCTCACCTTCTTTGGGTTTGGTCAAAGCATATGAGAGCACAGTAGCCTCCTTAAGATGCCTTCCACAGCCAATCAAGGCCTGTGCCCTTCCTCTGCAGATGTCCTCAGTCAGATCAGGGACCAGACCCATCAGCCCTCCTCTCCCAATCCCTCATCAGCTGAACCCTAGTCCATGGGATTTGGAGTCAGTAAATACTGGCTGTTGGAAAAGATCGCCTTTGTTACTGACCCCTGTGCTTCCTGATGCCCCAAGATCAAAGGAAGTCTCCTTGGTGGCAGTTCCTGTCATTTCAACTTTAATGGATCCTTGCTCATTCCATTAGCACAGGAGCTCAGATGAGAGGCAAAGGAGGGAGGGATAGCCTCAGATCTGAACCCAAGAGGACAGAGAGGAAGAAAGAGGTGTAGAAAGACTCAATCCCATTCCAGCGCTACTGGAAGACTCAAGAATTCTCACACTGGTGCTGTTGGCAGGCCTTCCCCTCTCCAGGTCCCTTGACGTCTCAGAGTTTTCATGCATGGAGGGGATGTTGAGGGGTGGTCATTGGAAAGGAGCAAGATGATCCCAACCCTACATCCCTGACATGCTGCCTTTCTTTGCTGCAATCCCCTGACATTCCACCTAGGAATGGTGTCAAAATGCTGTGACATAGAAGAGGCTGTCCACATGGGCTCCAGGCCTGTGGAGGGTAGGGTACAGGGCTTTTCTAAAGTCAGCAAACCCGAGAGCCCAGCAGGGAGAGGAATAGAGCACACCAGCCCCTGGGACGCAGTGTCTGGGCAGCACCATTCCCCACACATCACTTCCTTTGAATTTTATAATTGGACCCTCAGCAAGATGCCATCCCCACTGCAGTTTCCAACTAACACAGCATCCAGAGAAGAACCTGGTCTCTTCATGAAAGTCAGCCCAACCTCAGAGAACTAACTGCACCCACACCCAACTTCCTCCAGGCCTTCACAGCTTCACAGCTGGAGAGCAGCCATTCCTGTTTGCAGGTGCTCATAGCCCCTTGAGAACTACAAACACACCAATGATGAGGATGTCATCTAACCAGGTCCCTAACCAGGGTGTACAACCCAGGCAGGGTGCAGAGAGATAGCTGACCTCTGACTCTGGGGCCCCAGCCTGGACCCATCTCAAACAAGCCCCCTTCCTGTGCTCAGACACCTTGCCAGGTGTGAGGATCTGGGCATGACCCTACCTTGGTCCTGTACTTGGCTCCTCCCCATCAGCCCCCAGGCCAGCCTCCTTACCAGGAGGCTTGTATCCATCAGCACCCAGCACTTTGCTGCCTCTAGCCAGACTCCTCTGTAATTTACTTTAGTTAAATATGGAGACACTTTTATTGACCATAATTCTATCTGAAAACTGGAGAGTGATGGCCAGGCTGTACCTTCCTCCACAGGCCAGACCAAGGACTGATTTCCATTTTTGCCAACCCCTGGGCTTCCAAGATGGTGCCGATAGAAGCCTGTGTGGATCTGACATGACCTCATATGGTGCTCCTTGGAGTAAGGGTGAAGCAAGGGCAAGGGTTAGTCTGAGTCTCCTGATTCCAGAAAGCCCAGCAGTCAGAAGACCTTAGATCCCTGTACAGGGGGCAGGCAGGTAGGCTATGCTCTATACCTTGTACCCTGCACTGAGGGTCAGACCAAGCTAAGAGGCAGTGTTGTCCAAAGCATAGGACAGCAGCTACTCAGGACTGTGGGGAGGAGTCCATGGCATCAGTCACCCCCTGGAGGAGGAGTCCATATTTTGGCTACATGTGGCAAGTACAAGAAGGGCACTGCTGAGCTACAGACCTCCTTCTTGTGTCTCCACATTGTATAGTTGCCTGCTCTGCACTGCAGGGTGAGCACCCTGTGATTCAGAGGCCAGCATCACTTTCTCTGAACTAACAGCTCAGAGACATGGTCTGAGAGCTTACCCCCAAACAACTAGTCAAAGGACCTGGCAGACACAAGTTCATAAGGAAGATGGAATACCCATTCCTGTCTGTGCCTTCTGCCAGGCTTGAGCCCATCACCCCCATACCTGGCTATCAAACCTGGTAAGAGGTGGAGCATCTGCAAGTGAAAGGTGGGCATCCCTGAAAGGGTCCACTCTGTAGTCCTATGGACCTTTCTCTATCCTGTGAATGTGTGGGGCAGTGGGTGTGTGCACCTGGGGTCACAAATATCTATCTATCACCCACCCTGGTCCAATCCAAGAAGCTGACCAGAGGAAGCACCTGGGGAACACCATCACCTCCACCTTGCCTCTTCATCCTAATAGGTCTATGACAAAGGTAATTGCAACCTTGGGGAGTGTAGCCAGGTAAGATATGAAGACCTACCATGAATGGTTCTGTACAAGATGAAGTCTGAAGGCTGAGATGCCCTGAGAGCTCCTTTCCTCACCAAGGGTCAGCTGCTCATGAGGATGGTTATGACAGGTGTTATCTGAGGTCACTCAGGCAGAGCTGAGGCTCAATGAGCAATTGAGGTAGCCAAGTAGGTGGCTGCAGGGATGGTAGAGAGAGATTGCAATCTCAGCCAGGGGAGGGCACCATGAGACCAATTAGGTCTGTGCAGGCCATGGTGGGCTGTGACATAAAGCCATACCATCACACCATTCCTGGAATCAGGGACATAGAGGCATAGAGCCACCACTGCATTTGCCAGGCCTGGACTTTCAGCTGAACATGGTTGTGTTTACTTCCCAGGGTATGTTTAAGGTAACTCAGACAAGGTTATGCCCATGAGATACACTTCTTCCAGGGCACAAAGCATTCAGGGCAGCATCTCAGCCTCAGCCCCTCAATAGTCCCTCCAGGCCTCCCTGAGGTGCCTATCGACCTGCTGGGTGGAGCTAATGGGATCCACTGGACATTGAGTTCAGAGGCGGGGTTGCCTGTAAGCAAGAATCGCTGGTGTGCTTCATCAGCAGGCTGCCTCATGCAATATGTAACACTGCATTAACCCACACTCCCAGTATGGATGGAGCCATGGCTGCTGAACCTGCCAGTATTTGAAAGAGGCTGAGAGCATTCCAGAGTGCTGGTGGTGGGAGGCCTGGACTCTGCAGCAGAGCCTACAGACCCTGCAGACCCTGTCCTTCTTGCTATACCTCCTTTTCCTCCCTCTATGGATGTGAAATGGGCATTACCTTCACCCTGGCTTCCCCTGCAATGGGCATTGGAAGCCACTTTCAGCCCCTGTATCTACTGAGAGCAGACAAATCCCCAAGATCTCTCTCAGAACAGAACTCCAGGCAGTCACAGCAAGTCATCCCAGTCGGTGAGCAAGGTCAAAGCAATTTGTCATGCCCAACACCATGGCACCTTGCAGCCTGGTCTCCCTATAATTCTAGGGGTTCCTAGTAGCCAATATACCTTGCATCTGCTCCCTGGTCCCACCCCTGTTTCCAAACTCTGCAAAGACACCTTCCTAGCATCTGAAAAAACAGGCACAGGGAAGGGCAGATCATACAGTCCTGCTTTACATGCCAGAAAACCAAAGCCAGGGAGAGACCAGCACTGAGCTCTCTGCCCAGGCACCCATGGAGGGAGGTGGAGGCTGGAGGCATCTTTCTGATCTGGTTTCATATTTCCCACACATATATCCCAGGATCCCAGCCTGTGGGAAGCATTCCTTCTGATTTTTCCCTGTGGATGGATGGGGATGGTCCAGTCCATGGTTGGAACTGAACCATGACCATTGCTCATTGAGCCAAGACTCCTCTCAGAGCCTGAGCCCCAACCTGCAGAACTGACCCTGATCTGGACAACACCTGCTCTGCCTCACAGGCTGTTTCCTGCCAAGATATGGACACACAGTTTACTGTAGAGACTGCCAGAGTAGGAAGCAGAAGAAGAAACTTGTGTTCCAGCTCTGCTCTTTATGGGCTAGGTGAAAATGAGTGAATCATTTTGCCACTTAGAGCCTCAGTGACCTTATCTGTAAACAACATCAGTAATACAGATGTGATGGCTTCTGAGAGAATCCATCCATGTTATTGGTGTCTGGGATTCCAGCACTGGGTAGAATCAGATACCTTGAAAGTCCTGGTTTTGGAGAGAGGGAGGCTCAGAACCCTTCCTCCTCAAAATGACTTTGTAAACCACAGGTCTTAAGTACTTAAAGGAAGATTAGTTCAGGAGGCAGCATTGAACTAGAAGTGAAGAGAACTTCATTTAAATCTCCCAACTCCACCCCAGTCTCTGGGTGACGACCAACAGGTGGGTTTCCCACTATGACCTCAGTATACTGTCTACAAAAAGGGCAGAGTGGATTCCATTTCAGCAATACTATGTTCTGGAGACACTGGAAACACTCTCATCACACACACACACACACACACACACACACACACACACACACACACTTCAGTGAAGCTAGGGAAAATATAGCAAACATTTTAAACATATGGCTAGGTTTGAAAAACATGAGGCACAGAAATGAAGAGTGAGAAAATAGTAGATGTTAGTCTGTGCAATGATCAGGAGGGAAGCAGGAGACAGCCACCTGAACCAGGAGTTAAAATTCAATATATGGTTTTCCCTTGGTATCTGCAGGGGATTGATTCCAGGAACCCCCTGTCGATACCTAAATCCAGCAATATTCATGTCTCGTAAAAGATGGTGTAGTATTTGCATATATCCTATGCGATCCTCTTATACTTTAAATCATCTCTAGATTACTTATAGTTTATAATACAATACAAATGCTGTCTAAATAGTTTTACACTGTATTGCTTCAGGAATAATAACTTTAAAAAGTCTATGCATGTTTGGTAGAGATGCAATTTTTTAAAATATTTTTGTTTTATAATTGGTTGAATCCATAGATGCAGAACCCATGGGTATGAAGGACTGATCATACTACTATAAAGACTAGCTGCACCCTGTGATCCTTAGTACTCAGCTAGCTGACTCGTCCTTTTTTTTTTTTTTTCCAGTTATCTTTCTTTGAATTCTTTTTTTTTTTTAACAAACTGCATTTTGATTCATTGTACACAAATGGGGTACATCTTTTCATTTCTATGGTTGTGCACAATGCAGATTCATACCATCCATGTAATCATACATGTACATAGGGTAATGATGTCTGTCTCATTCCACCATTTTTCATACCCCCCTCATTTCCCTCTACGTAATCTAAAGTTCCTCCATTCTTCTCTCACTCACCCCCTCACTCCCTCACCCCCATTATATATCATCTTTCACTTATCAGGGAAAACACTGGGCCTTTGGTTTTTGGATTGGCTTATTTCACTTAACATGTTATTCTCCAATTCCATCCATTTATCTGCAAATGCCATAATATTATTCTTCTTTATGGCTGAATAATATTCCATTGTGCATTTAAAGCCTGTTATGAAAACAACACAACACCCAGTCAGCTAAAACTTAGAGAAGTATCAAGTATCTAGTAAGTATCAAGAGTATTCCACCCAATAGCTGTAAATTTTATTACCATCAACAAATGTTTTTTAAATTGAAACACTTGGCAAATTAGTCACCTAGCAAATTCTATCAAATTGATTTTTTAAAATTGCAAATTGAAATTGGTTTTCAGTGAATTGGTTCATTGCTGAAATTGGAATTTTTTTTTAATCTTTTTTTTTTTTTTTTTTTTTTTTTTTTTGCAGTTCTGGGGATTGAACCCAGGGTCTTATGCTTGCAAGGCAAGCATTCTACATCTGAGCTATATCCCCAGCCCTTGGACTATTGACTGTGCTATATTTTGGAGTGGTTTTCATGTGTCCCCCAGTTGTTCATTTGCTAGATTGATTCCTAGTGGTGTTGAGATGGAGAAAACTTTAAGGGGTGGGGCTCAGGGGAAGTTGGTTAGATCATTGAAGGCATCCCCCACCCAGAGGATATTAATGCTTATCTCATGCAATGAGTTGCTTCACAAAAGAGTGAGTTGCTATAAAAGAACAAGACTAGCCTCTGAATCCTACTCTGGCTTCCTGTCTTATCATGTGTCTCTCCCTGTCATATATGTTCCCACCATGTTGTGATGTAGCCAGAGAAGACCACACCAGAGTCAAGCAGAAACTGGTTCTATGTCCTTGAACCTCCAAAACTACACACTAAGCACACCTCTTTTATTTCTAAAGTTCCCAGTCTCATATATTTTATTATAGCAACAGAAAACAGCCTTACACCTTTAGCTAGACTGACCAAAAGAGAGAGAGAGAGAGAGAGAGAGAGATAAACAACAACAATCAAAATAAACCCAAAGTGGCCAGAAATAAAAATAAATTTAAAAAGCACTGCAAGAAAAAAATATGAAAAATTGTACACAAATAAATCAGGCAACCTGGATGAAATGGACAATTTCTTAGAAACACAAAAGTTACTTAAACTGATTCAAGAGGAAATAGAAAATCTCAATAGGCCTATAACAAGTAAAGATATTGAATCAATAATCAAAAGCTTCTCAATGAGGAAAAATCCAGGACTAACTGTCTTCACCAAATTCTACCAAATATTTAAAGAAAAATTCTTCTCGAATTTTTCCAAAAGATAGAAAAGCAGAGCAAGGCTATGATAGCCAGGAAGCAAAGAGGAAGAAGAATCTGGAGTCCCAGTAGCCCCTTTAAGGGCAGGTTCCCCTGCAACTTCCTTCCATGAGGCCCCACCTCTTAAAAGTTCTACCACCTCCCAACTGTAGCACAGGCTGAGGGTCAAGTCAGCATATGATCTGTTGGAAGACAGTTTAGAGTAAACATAACAAATAACAAAAGCACAAACAACAATAGCAACAACACAGAAATTGAACTCCATCAGCTTTAAAACTTTCTTTATCAAAATACTATCAAGAAAATAAACAGACAACCTACAGAATGGGAGGAAATATTTGTAAAGCATTGTTTTAGTCAGTTTCGTTGATGCTGTGATTGAATGATATGACCAGAACAATTACAGAGGAGGGAAGGTTCATTTGCAGGCTCATGGTGCAGAAGTCCTAGTCCATAGAGCTACCATATGACTCAGCATTTGTGTAACTCAAAATAATGGAAACAGGGACTCAAAAAATATCTGTATGCTAAAGCAGTATTTATAAAAATACAAAAGATGAAAAGAACCAAGTGCCTATCATAACATGAATGAATGAATAAATGTGATACATGCATACAATGGATTATTACTTAGTCATACAAAGGACATTCTAATATTTGCTACAACATA
The DNA here is from genome assembly GCF_902686455.1 of Sciurus vulgaris. Taxonomy (NCBI): domain Eukaryota; kingdom Metazoa; phylum Chordata; class Mammalia; order Rodentia; family Sciuridae; genus Sciurus; species Sciurus vulgaris. The sequence goes on along the minus strand of NC_136464.1, from coordinate 94,577,424 downwards.
GATGAAACTTGAAAATATTATGCTTAGTGAAATAAGCCAGATACAAAATATGGTATGAGTCTACTGCCTGAAATACCTAAAATAAGCAAATTCATAGACAAAGTAGATTTGAAATTACCAAGGAGTGGGGCACAAGGAGTTACTGCTTAAGGGGAACAGAGCTTCTATTTGGGGTGATGAAAAAGTTTTGAAAATAGTGATGGTGGGTTGTACAATATTGTGAATGTAATTAATATCACTGAATTTTAAACATTTTAAACATTTTAAAATGGCATTTTAGTTATATATATTTTACTATAAGAACAAATTAAAGAAATAGTAAAAGGCAAAAGATTTATACGATCTGAAGAGAAACCACAGTATCAAATTAAAGAAATAACAGTGAGCAAATAAGTTGATAAATACATAGGTAGATCTAATTGAAAGTTGGAAAAAATAAACAATTAATAAAAATAAGAACAATTAACTCATGGCAGTACAAGCAAGGTCAACAAGCCAAAGAACAAAGTTCAGGATGCTCAGTTCTAACTGAGAAGCAGGACAGAGATATTGGCTATCTCTGTCTATGTATGTCCAAGCAAAGAGAATACATGTTCTAGTATCCACATTAAAAATTTCAGGGTAAAGCTGGGCACAGTGGCACACACCTGTAATCCCAGTGACTAGGGAGACTGAGGAAGCAGGATGGTAAGTTCAAGTCTGGCCTCAGCAACTTAACTCTCTCTCAAAAAATTTTTTTCTGGGAAATGTATTAAAGTCATAGAAATATAAAATATAACTTCTGTATTAGTTTTCTGTGGTTTCTATAACAAATTATTGAAAATTTGTTAGGTTACAATGAAAGAAACTTATTCTCTCACAGTCTAGAGCCAGAAGACAGATATTAAGATGTCAGTAAGGGATCCAAGATGGCGGACTAGAGGGTGACTGCATCTCCAGTCGCTCCAGAACCCAGGATTTAAGAAGGGGAGGCATTGAGAGACTTAGACTAAAATAGAGCCACGGGTGAGTCTCCCCCACCCGGTGAAGCTCTGCCTCGGCGGCAGGCCCGGAATCGGGTGGCTTATTAGAGTAGGGCAGGGCAGCTAGAGTCTTCCCCAGGCAGCCCTGTGCACTCCGGCAGTGGGCTCCTCCCACAGGGCCAGATTCTCCAGCATCTCGGAGCAGGTCCCCCAGTGAGAACCTTCCTGCACAGAACCAAGCTTCAAGTCCCTGAACCAGGGCGGCGAGTTCCTGCCCGCAGGTTGCTTCAGGGACAAGGACAGGGCAGCCAGGTACTTCCCCAAGCAGCCCGCAGCCTGACCCCCTCCGGCAGGAAGCGCCTTTCCAGGCTAGCTTCTCGGAGCAGGCCCCCCCAGTGAGAGCCTTTTCACACAGAGCCAGCTCCAAGTCCTGGAACCAGTAGCGGGCTAGGGGCAGCTTTCCTTGGAAGCACTGCATTATCAAGTTATTCCAAGACTTCAGGCTACTGAAGGCAGGAAGGTGATACACTGGAAATCTCCAGGGACAATATAACCAATAGAAGAATTCTGCAATATCACAAAGTCCCACTGACATCTGACCAATATGAGAAAACAAGGGAAGAAAATATCCCAAACAAACCTAGATACTATATCAATAAAACCCAATGACAGCACAGCAGAAGAAATGTCAGAAAGGGAGTTCAGAATGTACATAATTAAAACAATCAGGGAAGCAAATGAGGAGATGAAAGAGCAAATGCAGGCATTGAAGGAGGAGATGAAAGAGCAAATGTAGGCATTAAATGATTGCACCAATCAACAGTTAAAGGAGCAAATACGGGAAGCAAGAGATCATTTCAATAAAGAGTTAGATATATTGAAAAAAAAACCAAACAGAAATCCTTGAAATGAAGGAAACAATAAACCAAGTTAAAAACTCCATAGAAAGCATAACCAATAGGATAGAACACCTGGAAGACAGAACATCAGATATTGAAGACAAAATATTTAACCTTGAAAACAAAGTTGACCAAACAGAAAAGATGGTAAGAAATCATGAACAGAATCTACAAGAATTATGGGATATCATGAAAAGGCCAAATTTAAGAATTATTGGGATTGAGGAAGGCTTAGAGAAACAAACCAAAGGAATGAACAATCTATTCAATGAAATAATATCAGAAAATTTCCCACATGTGAAGAATGAAATGGAAAACCAAGTACAAGAGGCTTATAGGACTCCAAATATACAAAATTACAACAGACCCACACCAAGGCACATTATTATGAAAATACCTAACATACAAAATAAAGCAGAATTTTAAAGGCTGCGAGAGAAAAGAATCAAATTACATTCAGGGGGAAAACAATAAGAATATCAGCAGATTTTTCAATCCAGACCCTAAAAGCTAGAAGGGCCTGGAACAACATTTACCAAGCCCTGAAAGAAAATGGATGCCAACCAACAATGTTATACCCAGCAAAACTTACTTTCAGATTTGACGATGAAATAAGATCCTTCCATGATAAACAAAAGCTAAAGGAATTTACAAAAAGAAAGCCAGCATTGCAGAACATTCTCAGCAAAATATTCTATGAGGAAGAGATGAAAAACAATCATGCAAATCAGCAACGGGAGAAACTAGCCTAAAGGAATAGCCAAATAAAGGGGAAACCAAATCATGTCAAAAAACAAAAATGAGTCAAATGACTGGGAATACAAATCATATCACAATGATAACCCTGAATGTTAATGGCCTGAACTCATTAATCAAAAGACATAGACTGGCAGATTGGATTAAAAAGAAAAATCCAACAATTTGCTGCCTGCCAGAGACTCATCTCATAGAAAGAGATACCCATAGACTAAAGGTGAAAGGATGGGAAAAAACATACCATGCACACGGACACAGCAAAAAAGCTGGAGTATCCATCCTCATTTCAGATAATGTGGACTTCAAGCCAAAACTAGTCAGAAGGGATAAAGAAGGACATTACATACTGCTTAAGGGAAGCATAAATCAGCAAGACATAACAATCATAAACATCTATGCTCCAACAGTGGCTCATCCATGTACATCAAACAAATCCTTCTCAATTCCAGAAATCAAATAGACCACAACACAATAATACTAGGCAATTTTAACACACCTCTCTCACTGCTGGATAGATTGTCCAAACAAAAATTGAATAAAGAAACCATAGATCTCAATAACACAATCAACAATTTAGACTTAGCCGACTTATATAGAATATACCATCCAACAAAGAACAAATTCACTTTCTTCTCAGCAGCACATGGATCCTTCTCTAAAATAGACCATGTCTTTTTTTTTTTTTTTTTTTTTTTTTTTTTTTGCAAGACAATTGTTGAAAATTTATGTGAATGCAACTTCCAAAATCTCTCTAGGGGAAAAGAGAGAAAGTCATGATGTGGACAAAAAAGGAAACTCAATTCTTGCTCAGCATGCTAGTTGAATGCCTGAAGATGAAATCTAGGATCCAGTTCAGAGGAAAAGGAATGGTGAGTTTGGTGCGGAGCTGCTTGGGAGATGAAAGGATGATATTGGTATAGGAGACGTCTTCAGGTATTTTGCTAAGTACCCAGTCTGATGGGGGTTTAATGTCACCACGTAAAGTTAAGTCTTTTCAATGATCTGATTACCAGCTGTGCCCTTTGTGCTAGGTTGAAGGCAGATGCATTCCAACATCAGTGGCCAAGTGTCCCTGGAGAGCATGGATTCTGACCATCTTCACAATAAAATACACACACAACAATGTCTTCACAATAAGACATAGACCATGTCTTATGCCACAAAGCTACTATTAGCAAATATAAGAAGATAGAGATACTACCTTGTACTCTATCAGATCATAATGGATTGAAATTAGAAATAAATGACAGAATAAAAAACAGAAACTTCTCCAATACTTGGAGATTAAATAATACACTATTATATGATGAATGGATAACAGAAGACATCAGGAGGGAAACAAAAAAACTTTTAGAAGTAAACGAGAACAAAGACACAGCATATCAAAATCTCTGGGACACTATGAAAGCAGTACTTAGAGGAAGATTTATTTCATGGGGCCCATTCAACAAAAGAAGTAGAAATCAACAAATAAACGACTTAACACTACAGCTCAAAGCCCTAGAAAAAGAAGAGCAGACCAACACCAAAAGTAGTAGAAGACGGGAAATAGTTAAAATCAGAGCCGAAATCAACAAAATTGAAACAAAAGAAACAATTGGAAAAATTAACAAAATAAATAGTTGGTTCTTTGAAAAAATGAACAAAATTGATAAGCCCTTAGCCACACTAACAAAGAGAAAGAGGGAGAAAACTCAAATTACTAAAATTTGGAAAGAACAAGGAAATATCACAACAGACACGAGTGAAATACAAAACATAATTAGAAGCTATTTTGAAAATCTATACTCCAACAAAACAGAAAACCTCGAAGACATCAAGTTTCTAGAGACATATGAATTACCTAAACTGAACGAGGAGGACATACACAACTTAAATAAATCAATTTCAAGCAATAAAATAGAAGAGGTCATCAAAAGACTACCAACAAAGAAAAGTCCAGGACCAGATGGGTTCTCAACCGAGTTCTACAAAACCTTTAAAGAAGAGCTCATTCCAATACTTCTCAAAGTATTCCATAAAATAGAAGAGGAGGGAACCCTCCCAAACTCATTCTATGAAGCCAATATCACCCTGATACCTAAACCAGACAGAGACACATCGAGGAAAGAAAATTTCAGACCAATATCCTTAATGAACATTGACGCAAAAATTCTCAACAAAATTTTAGCAACTCACATACAAAAATATATTTAAAAGATACTGCACCACGATCAAGTGGGTTTTATCCCAGGGATGCAAGGTTGGTTCAACATCTGGAAATCAATAAATGTCATTCACCATATCAACAGACTAAAAGTTAAGAATCACATGATTATTTCAATAGATGCAGAAAAAGCATTCGATAAAATACAGCATCCCTTCATGCTCAAAACACTAGAGAAAATTGGGGTAGTGGGAACATTCCTTAACATTGTAAAGGCCATCTACGCTAAGCCCATGGCCAATATCATTCTAAATGGTGAAAAACTGAAAGCATTCCCCCTAAAAACTGGAACAAGGCAGGGATGCCCTCTTTCACCACTTCTATTCAATATAGTTCTTGAGACTCTAGCCAGAGCAATTAGACAAACCAAAGAAATTAAAGGGATACGAATTGGAAAAGAGGAACAAACTATCCCTGTTCGCTGATGACATGATTATATATTTAGAGGAACCTGGAAATTCCACCAGAAAACTCTTAGAACTCATAAGTGAATTCAGTAAAGTAGCAGGTTACAAGATCAATGCTCATAAATCCAATGCATTGTTATACGTAAGTGATAAATCTTCAGAAAGAGAAATTAGGAAAACTACCCCATTCACAATAGCATCAAAAAAAATAAAATACTTGGGACTCAATCTCATAAAAGAGGTGAAAGACCTCTACAATGAGAACTACAGAACACTAAAGAAAGAAATTAAAGAAAACCTTAGAAGATGGAAAGATCTCCATGTTTCCAGAATCTATAAAGAACTCAAAAAACTCTACACCAAGAATACAAATAATCCAATCAACAAATGGGCTAAGGAAATGAACAGACACTTCACAGAAGAAGATGTACAAGCAATCAACAGATATATGAAAAAATGTTCAACATCTCTAGTAATAAGAGAAATGCAAATCAAAACTACCCTAAGATTCCATCTCACCCCAATTAGAATGGCAGTTATCAAGAACACAAGCAACAATAGGTGGGCAACAATAGGTGTTGGTGAGGATGTGGGGAAAAAGGTACACTCATACATTACTGGTGGGGTTGCAAATTAGTGCAGCCACTCTGGAAAGCAGTATGAAGATTCCTCAGAAAGCTTGGAATGGAGCCACCATTTGACCCAGCTATCCCACTCCTTGGCCTATACCCAAAGGACTTAAAATCAGCATCTTACAGAGATACAGCCACATCAATGTTCATAGCTGCTCAATTCACTATAGCCAGATTGTGGAACCAACCTAGATGCCCTTCAGTCGATGAATGGATAAAGAAACTGTGGCATATATATACAACAGAATATTACTCCGCCATGAAGAATGATAAAATTATGGCATTTGCAGGCAAATGGATGAAATTGGAGAATATCATGCTAAGTGAGATAAGCCAATCTCAAAAAACTAAAGGTCGAATGATCTCGCTGATAAGCGAATGAGGACATATAAGGGGGGTAGGAGGGGTTAGCGTTATGGTTAGGATTAGGTTTAGAGTTAGGGATAAGGAGGGTGGTAAGAATGGAGGAAGGAAGGACTGTATAGAGGGAAAAGAGGGGTGGGAGGGGTGGGGGGGGAAGGGAAAAAATAACAGAATGAATCAAACAATATTGACCTATGTAAATTTATGATTTTTAATTAAAATAAATAAATAATAATAAAAAAAGATGTCTGTAAGGCAGGGCTGTGCTCTACCTGATGCTCTAGAAGAGGGGGAGGATTTTGGGGGGTTTTTTGTTTTGTTTTATTTTGGTTTTTTTGCCTCTTTCTGCTTTGGTGCCTGGGCTTGCAGTCACATCATTCCAATGCCTGCCTCCACCTTCACAGGACCCTCTAGCTATGTAGGTCTCAGTCAAAACTACCTCTGCTACTCTCTTAAAGATTCGTGTGATGGCATTAAGGTCCACCTGGGTAACAAAGGAAAAGTACCTCATCTCAAGGTCCTTCACTTAATCTCATCTTTCACCATATGAGGTATTTTTCACAGGTTCTGGGAATTAGGAAGTGGACATGTTTTGGAGGCATTATCAGCCTACAACTTTCAAACCATTAAGAGGAGGAAAGAAAATACAGAAAACTGTCACTCTCATAGAAACTAGGAGAAGAGAGGGAAAAGATATGTTTAGAAAAGACCAGCACAAAAATTGATAACAGAAGTAAACCTAAATAGATCAATAAAAGCGATAATGGTAAATGGTAAACAAAGACTGTCAGATTGGACCGGAAAGCAAATTCTAGCCAGATGTTGCTTAACAAAGGTCACAGTGAAGCCTAGGAGGGCAAAGGATCACAGACTGGGAAAAAAGCAGCCCATGTAAGTGCTAATAGAAAAAAAAGGTGGCATGGCTGTGTTAATCCCCAGACATAGAGACTTTAAGACAAAAAGTGGTCCTGCAAGAAAGGTGGCAACACTTAGCTAATAAAATTGAGGAAATCTACAAGGATAAATCAGAGCATGTGGCCTGGTTTACAAAGAAAAAGTTGTTACCTTCAGGTAACCCTGCTTCAGCTGCAGGGTTCCTGCTAACTTGGCTTCAGGGAGAACAGTTCCAGTCTGGTCCTCCCGAGGAACCGGCCAGCCTAGGACAGTATAGGGATGGCTGGTAGGACATGACTTGCTTAGTGAAGTTGAGAACTCTCTAAATCATCTTCACAGAGACTGTATTTAGGCGGGGCGGGGGGAACTTAAGCACATTAAAATTATGATTTAAAGGTAATCATTGTGTTAGGATGAGACCAGTTAAACAAGCAGGATGATTTACAGGAATGGTGACAAAGCTACAGTGTTGCACGGGTAAGGAGGAAAGAGACAAGAGGGCCCACCCTTAGGGCTGGGGAGGGCGCAGCCAGAGCCAAGCTGGTCTTGCTGTCTTGGGACTGGCAGGTCCCTGTCCTTTCCCGTGGTGGCCCCAAAGGCCTACACTGAAGGACATGGATGGATATGCTGGCTCCCTAGGCCTGAGCAGTGTGAACTGTGTGTACAGCCAGGACTCACCAAGGAGCTACCATAGGCCAGGTCTTTCCCAGTCAGGGATTCTCCTTGATCCCAGCATCCTCTGTCCTTCAGTCCTGAGCCATACTTGAACAGGAATCCTGGGTTCACCCTTCAAGGCTGTCCCTTGTGGTCAGAGACTATTAGATCCAATCTCCTTTTGAACACTGGAGCCTCTCTCCAACCTCAGCACCCTCCCTCCCACCAACACACATACCTCGATTTTGAACTCAGTCCCACAAATCTCATCATGTACCAGAACTATTTTAGTATTTTAAGAGTCTGCATTGATTTTGGCAGGAGCCATTTTCAGGATGCTTATGAAGACCATTATGCTGAGTTCAGGGGTTTCTCTGGTGAGGCGGGGTGGGGATGAGAAAACTCCTTTCTCACTGAATTCGAACTACCAAGTGCAAAGCCTGACACACAACTCACGTCAGGAAAGTATTTGGTGGTGGCAGAGAAACTAGAGAGCAGACAACTGATCTTCACAAAAAGGCTGGTTTGTCCTTTACCTGACCATGGATCGAGAGTTCATGCCTGTTCTGTAACTGAAGAGCCCAGAGCCCAGGACCACATGCCAAGAGGTCCCTGGCCCAGTACCCCACACCCATCTATCAGGTACATCTCCTAGAAGTAGGAGTCTCAGGGACACAGAAGACTGAGTCCCTGAGACCCTGAGCTTGAAACTTTAGTTCTTCTGCAGCTTTCTTTATGACTTGCACCTCCAGGGTTGCAAAAGGATGAGCCCATACTGCCCCTGGGGAGCCTGGGTCCTGCATCTGTGCCTCAGATCAAAGCCTGGTCACTGGAACCCATGAAAACCAATTCTTAGAAGCCTCTCCTGACCCCAGCCAAGACCAACATGCCTGTCCCATGATAACTGGCCCAAGAGCTTACCTCCTATGTGTCTACCTGGCATTTTTAGCCCTCAACACTATTCTTGTCATCAACTTGTCTCAGGCACCTTCCAAGGCTGCCCAGCTCCTTGTTATGGCTCCAGTATATTCCTGAGCTTAAGAGAGGGTCATCCAGGATGCTGCCAGCCCCAATCCACAAAGGCAGGTCCACCCTCAGGCCCCTATGCCATCTATCCCTCCTGCTGACAACACCTTCACTGCTCCAACCTCACAGCCCAAAATGTCTTTCTACCTGAATCCCTCATGGTACACCACCAGCCTAACTGTGTTCTGGTGACCTCCCAGAGCTCAAGGGCACTGCCTGAAGAATCCTACCTGCCTTCCCTGGAATCTAGAAACCCTGAGCCAGGCTCCCTTCAGAGGAGTGGAGGTCCCAAGATCCTTAGTTAAAAATTTTCTATAGTTCTGTCTTGACCCTGTGCTGGGTAGGTCCACCTGGGGACCAGACAGGAGCTGGTGTTCCCATGAGATGCTCAGAAATCACCATGGTCCTTCAGGGAGAAGCACTGGGAACCTGCGTCCTTCTTCCAGTGCTCCGGGGCAGGGGCACATGCTCCATCCCAGGAACCCTGGCCTGTCCCTCTCTCAGACTGGCTGCAGGTGCTTTCCTGAGAGCTCCTGCCTCAGCTCTATGCCTCAGAGCCTCATATGGCATCTCCCTAAGTATCCTCCAGTAGAAATGCTCAATGCCCACCCCAACCCTTGAACTAGATTCCATGGGGAGCCTGGGTTGGGGCTGCTTCACCCAATATGGACTTTCCCCAGTGACCAGCCAGATTACAGCTTCAAGTTTGGCAGGTGGGTAGGGATACTGAGTTGATGGAGGCAGCAGGGCCTGAGTTCCAGAACCAGTCAGCTAGTGACCCTGTGCCACCAAATCCCCATCATGCTGTTACTCCCAACCAGAGGTCCCTTTGTGTGTGGATACCTGTGGTTCAGCCTCTGAAGCCAGCCATTCCCACTCAATCCACCCAGAGGGTGCAGACAAGACAGTGCTGAGGAAAGCCAGGCTGCAGGGCCATGCCCTCTGCATCCCATAAGGCTTGCCCGACTTTCTTTTAAAGAGAGCTGTGCAAAGAGAGAGGTACTTAAAGAGATGGGCTTCCCAGCAGAGATTTCAAATCAGCCCCTGGTGTGGGATTTTTGTCATTGATTTTATTGATAAAACAGAGAACATATCTTGACAGAAAATAAGAGATGGCGTCATGCACACATGAAGATTTAGCAGAGCCTCTTCCTGGAGGAAGCACAGCTGAGATGCCCTGAGACTCATCACACCTGCCTGGCTTGGGCTCTGCTGGGACAGGATTGTGGGGGAGGGAAGGAGCAGAGCCGCCATTCTCATGGCCTCTCTTTCTCCCTGTGAAGCTCCATCCTGCTGCTCTAGGTTCTGACCCTCCAGGAGTTCCTTCCTAAACAGCACCTGGCAAACACAAGAGAAGAGAAGGAAGGAGTAGATAGGAATTCAGCAAGGAGAATGGAAGAATGTACTTAGGGAGTATGCCACAGGCCTGCAGGAGAGACACTGCAGCAGGGAGGACAGCAAGGCTATGGGCCAGGTGAGTCCCCCCAGGGGTTAGAGGAACTAGGCAGCAGTTCTAACATTGGATACAATGGCCTCAGCAGAGAAGTGTGTCCAGAAGTTCCCCCACCCTGTACACCAGCACTAGATGATTTGGTGGGATAGATGCCCAGGCACTAGAGTCCCTGTTTCTATCCTGGAGCTAGGCTTTGAATTCAGAGCAGCTGGTGAATGGTGGGCATGGAAGGACTAGTGGAATTTCTACAGAGAAGCTGCCTCCAGAGGCACTGAGACAGGCAAGGGATGCCCAGCTGGGGAGGCTGCACAGGTGTCCACAAACCACGAACCTCTGGTTGGGAGCACCAGTAGAATGAGGGCTTAGGGGGTCAGGGGTACTGAATGAGTTTGGGAACCCAGGCCCTCCAAGAGGCAGTCTCTTTGGAGCAGGTCAGGACAGAAGTGAGTTCCCCGGGCTCATTCTGGGCACACTTAGCCCTCTGAGATATTTACATGAGTGCTATCAATGCCCTGTGCCCCCAGGTATGCCGCCTATACCTGCACCCACTACTCCACCCAGCAGAGCTCCCTAAGACTGTAGAGCTGTGGAGTGTCACAGCTGAGAAGGGTCTAGAACTCAGAGAATGAAAGAGAGAGCAGAGTCAGGTAGGAAGGATGGCTCCAAAGCTGTCTGGGCACAAAGCAGGTGGGGAGAAATGGGGCCTGGGAATGGATGTACCTCACGGGTGTTTTATTTAGGAGGCAAGGAAGTAAATTCCATAAATAAGCCTTAGCTTTCTCAATGAGTCATGTGTGGACCACCTCCCAGAACTCAGTGAGGATGTGAGGAGTCAGCACACCATCTATGCTATGCTTTGAGATGGTTTCCTTGCTGAGAGGGGTGGCCTTTCAGACTGGCAAACTGGATGCAGAAGTGGTAACATTACCTCCAACAAGCCCATCATGTTGGGGGCACATCCCAGGTAAGCCTTTCCTGGTCAGATTATCACCTTGAATATAGTGAGGCGGCAGCATTGTCAGCTGGTACCTGAGGGCAGAATCCCACACATTATCCTTTAGGCTCCAAGAGGGTCAGAGCCCTGAGTAACAAAGACTCCAGGAGCTGGAGCAAGCTTCACAACCCGCATGCTGGTCAATTTTGGCTCCAGCTTTTAGCTTTCTTCATATGATGAGAAATCCATGGAATTAATGGATTTAATTAATATGTCACGACAAAATGGGGTCAGGGGATGTTCTGGGTGACTCCTTGGTAAGCCTCTATCCCCTCTGACTTCAGTGGGCCATTAAGGCAACCTGATTATGTTACAGAGTGGCCACCCACAAGGGCTTTTGAGGGACAGGGTGCTGGCTGCCTTTGCAATGGTCAGATGATGACTTGGGTTCCAATGAGAGGTTCTTTTGGGACAAAATTGCCTGATGATGCATTTCTTAAAATGTGTCCTGTTCTGTGACAGGATTTCTGGCCTCAGTCATAGAATCAATCATTCAGTCAACACGGGGAACCACCTCCTGCCTGGATGGATGATGCTCAGAGCAACTCACCTGTATAGTATCATCGTCTCTCCCTCAAGGTATGACATGATGGGATTTCCAGGGGAATCTGGGCTTTGGAGAGGTTGGAATTCTGACTTTGATCGTTCAGCTGTAGTATCCTTTCTACCCATTTTGTGATTAGTTTACATGTCAGGAGCCTCAGGGCCAGTGCTAAGCCCCAGGCTCTTAGATAGAGAAGATCCAGATATTCTGCAGAATGCTTGGAAGAACCAACGAAACTTCCAATTAAACTTGGCAGATTGAACACTTCATTTATTTTCACTCTCCCAAAATCCTCACAAAATGGTCATAATTAAATACAGAAGTCTGAGACCTACAAAGCAAATACAGTCATGTGCCACATAATGGCTTTCAGTTAATAAACAGCATATATGACAGTGATTGTATAAGATTATAATGGAGTTGAAAATTCCTTCTCTTTTTAGTGACATTTTAGCCATCATACTGTCATTGTGCAACACATTGCTCACATGTCTGTGGTGATGGTGGTGAAAATCAATCTACCACACTGCTGTCATACAAAAGCATGATAGTAAACAATTGTTACTGGTTTGTGTGTTTACTATACTTTGTTTTTATTGTTATTTTAGACTGTACTTCGTTAACTTATAAAAACTGTAAACAGTGCGATGTGCTATTCTGGCAGCAACCTTATGCATCCCATGTTTATGGAGTCTCTTGATTGCATCTTTTCTTCTGTGCTTGATTTAATCTTATTGTTTTGTTCATCATAATCTCAGGAGCAGTAGGATATGCTACATATATATACCATATATCATAGGTGTATAGTATGCTATTCCAAGTCTGTGTAAGTATACTCCATGATGTTTACACAGTGACAAAATTGCCTGATGATGCATTTCTTGAAATGTGTCCTGTTTGGTGACACATGCCTGGATTTCCAGCCTCAGTCATAGAATCAACCATTTTTTAAGAAGTATTGGTTTCTTTTGTTGGAGAATGGCATTAGGGATCAAGACTTGGGTGCTGGATGCACTCATTGCTACTGGGTATCATCGCTTCTGGACCCTCTCAGTTGACAGGGGAAAGAATTATATGTGTGCGTATTAGATAGATAGATAGATAGATAGATAGATAGATAGATAGATAGATAGATAGAAAATAGAAAGATAAAATATATACACAAACATATATAATTGTTAATTTTTGTGCATGTTATGGTTAATATTATATGTCAACTTGACTAGGCTCTGGTGCTCAGTTGTTTGATCAAACATCAGTCTAGATATTCCATGAAGGTCATTTTTAGGTGTAATTAACATTTAAATTAATAGACTTTGAGCAAAGGATATTACCTTTTATAATGTGGTAAGCCTCATTCAGTCAGTTGAAGGCCTTAAGAGCAAAAACCTTCTTTCCCAAAGTTGAAGGAATTTCCTCAAGGCTGTAACAGAGACCCTGACTGAGTTTCCAGCCTACAAATTTCAGACCCAAAACTGCAACATCAACTCCTCCTTGAATTTCCAACCTGCCAATCTGTGCTACATATTTCACACTTGCCAGCCCTTACAATGGTGTGGTGTGAGTCAATTAAAATCTCTCTAGTGCTCTCTTTCTCTCTCTCTCTCTCTCTCTCTTCTCTCTCTCTCTCTCTCACCCTCTCTCTCTCTCTCTTTCATGCACACTATTGGTTCTGTTTCTCTGGAGAACTTTAATACAACACATGTCTATATCTATGTCTCATGAAACTTGTCAGAATCAAAATGGAGATACTTATGTCAATCCTAAAAATAATTTTAAAAAGCCAAGAGGTTATGAAGGAAGGGTTCTTACTCATAATTGCCTGATAGAAGTGAGCACAAAAGAATGCCAGAACCATAAGCTTGCGTGAAGTCCACCTCACACCAAAAGAACTTCTGCAAGGACATTTGCCTTGCAACTGTATGTTCAACTTAGGACTGAGTTCACTTTTGAGTCCAGAGATTATTGTTTCAAAATATCATGTACAATTATTTTTCTCATTTTTTGCCTTTAAAAACTTCCCCTTGCCTCAACTTCTTTGAATACATCCATAGTTAACATGGGACATGAATTCCCACTGCAATACTATTCCCAAGTAAAACTTGATTTACTTCAACTTCTGCGTTTCTTTATCTATATCTGTATATCTATTAATATTCATACTATACTAAGTACTAGTTCATACTGATGCAAACAATTCTAATCCTAATGTATCATTCTATGCTTCCCCTCCTCTTGCTTATCTGTAACCTCCTACTGCAATAGTGAGAGACCTGCTCCCACCATTCACCTTCCATCAATTGTTCAGTTTCAGTATTTAAGAGTAGTTGTTTTAGAATTGTTAACCCATCTGGGAGGAATAACTGTATCAACTAGAATACAGTTCTTTTATACAGCTCCTTTTATCTTTAGTCTTAAAAATCTCCATTCATTTCCAAAGTAGCTTAGGTCAACAGAGATATCATTTGTAATATAGTTAGATCCTTTGGCCCCTTCTGCATTTCATCTTGAGATCTTCCAACCTCCTAGGTTATTTTTAACTAGCACAATTTGTGCTGTAAGGTTCCATGTGTTTAGACAAATGTTTAAAATCTTGTATTCACCTTTACAGTATCACCAGAATTAGTGCTTTACTTATTCAACAGTCCTTCCAACCCAAACCACCAATCTGTTTACCATCTCTATAATTTTGGGGTTTTTTTCCATAATGTATAATTGGAATCATATAATTGCATTTTTTTCAAACTGGCTACATTTGTGCAAGAGTCATTCATGTTTTTTCATGGCTTTTTAGTTCATTTCTTTTATCACTGAATAATGTTTTATTGTATGGATGTTTATTTATCCATTCTATTAAAGACATGTTAGTTACTTCCAGTTTTTGACAATTATAAATAAAGCTGCTCTAAGCATTCATGTGCTGATTTTATGTGTATAGTCTGCTCAGTTCCTTTGCCCATGTATTGATTGGGTTATTCATATTTTTGGTGTTAAGTTTTTTGAGTTCTTTATAAATTCTGGAGATTAGTACTCTATCTGAAATGCATGTGGTAAAGATTTTCTTTCATTCTGCAGGCTCTCTTTTCACATTATTGATTGTTTTCTTTGCTGAGAAAAAGCTTTTTTAGTTTGAATCCATTCCATTTATTGATTCTCGTTTTTATTTCTGAAGCTTTGCGAGTCTTATTAAGGAAGTCTGATCCTAAACTGACATGATGAAGATATGGGCCTACTTTTTCTTCTATTTGGTGCAGGGTCTCTGGTCTAATTTCTAAGTCCTTGATCCATTTTGAGTTGAGCTTTGTGCAGGGTGAGAGATAGGGGTTTAATATCATTTTGCTGCATATGGATTTCCAGTTTTCCCAGCACCATTTGTTGAGAAGGTTATCTTTTCTCCAGTGTATGTTTTTGGCACCTTTGTCTAGTATGAGGTAACTGTTTTTATGTGGGTTTTTCTCTGTGTTTTCTATTCTTTACCTGCCTATTTTGGTGCCAATACCATGCCATTTTTGTTACTATTGCTCTGTAATATAGTTTAAGGTCTGGTATTGTGATACCTCCTGCTTCACTTTTCCTGCTAAGAATTGCTTTGGCTATTCTGGGTCTTTTATTTTTCCAAATGAATTTCATGATTGCTTTCTCTGTTTCTGTGAGGTACATCATTGGGATTTTAATTGGAATTGCATTGAATCTGTATAGCACTTTTGGTAGTATTGCCACTTTGACAATATTAATTCTGCCTATCCAAGAACATGGGAGATCTTTTCATCTTCTAAGGTTTTCTTTAATTTCTTTCTTTAGTGTTCTAGAGTTTTCATTGTAGAGGTCTTTCACCTCTTTTGTTAGATTGACTCCCAAGTTTTATTTTTTAAGGCTATTATGAATGGGGTAGTTTTCCTAATTTCTCTTTCAGAGGATTTATCACTTATGAATAGAAATGCATTAGATTTACATGTATTGATTTTATATTCTGCTACTTTGCTGTATTTATTTATTTGT
The DNA here is from genome assembly GCF_902686455.1 of Sciurus vulgaris. Taxonomy (NCBI): domain Eukaryota; kingdom Metazoa; phylum Chordata; class Mammalia; order Rodentia; family Sciuridae; genus Sciurus; species Sciurus vulgaris. The sequence goes on along the minus strand of NC_136464.1, from coordinate 94,561,635 downwards.
TCTAGAAGTTTTATGGTGGAATTTTTTTGGATCCTCTAAATATAAAATCATGTTGTTGGCAAATAGTGAGAGTTTGAGTCCTTCTTTTCCTATTCATATCCCTTTAATTTCTTTGGTCTGTCTAATTGCTCTGGCTAGAGTTTCAAGGATGATGTTGAATAGAAGTAGTAAAAGAGGGCATCCCTGTCTTGTTTGTTTTTAAAGGGAATTCTTTCAGTTTTTCTCCATTTATAATGATGTTGGCCTTGGGCTTACCATAGATAGCCTTTAAATATTGAAATACAAAAGATAATTAGAAGCTATTTTGAAAAATCTAACCTCCAACAAAATAGAAAATCTCAAAGACATCAACAAATTTCTAGAGACATATGATCCACCCAAACTGAATCAGAAGGAGATACACAATTTCAAGCAATGAAGTAGAAGAAACCATCAAAAGCCTACCAACCAAGAATGGCCCAGGACCAAACAGATTGTCAGCAGAGTCTACAAGACCTTCAAAGAAGAACTAATACCAATACTCCTCAAAATATGCCATGAAATAGAAAAGGGAGAACCCTTCCAAACTCATTCTATGAAGCTAGTCTCACCCTGATACCAAAACCAAACAAAGACACACCAAAGAAAGAAAATTTCAGACTAATATCCCTGATGAACATAGATGCAAAATTTCTTAGCAAAATTCTGGCAAACTGCATACAAAAACATATTTACAAGATAGTGCATCATGATTGAGTAGCATTCATCCCAGGGATGCAAGGTTGGTTCAACATCTGGAAATCAATAAATGTAATTCATCACATCAATGGACTTAAAGTTAAGAATCATATGATCATTTCAATAGATGCAGAAAAGGCATTTGATAAAATATAGCACCCCTTCATGCTTAAAACACTAGACAAAATAGGGATAGCAGGATAGTGATCTTGAAAAGTGATGTAACTTTTCAGAGGTGGTACCTAGTGCAAGGAGGATTAGGTCTTGAGATCTCTACCCTTGGAAGGGATTAATGCCAGTCTCATAGAGCAAGTTAGTTCTCGTGATAAAGTAAGGCCTCCTCATATGCTTAGCCCCTTCTGCATTCAGTTCAGCCAGTTTCCTTTCTGTTTTTCTACCATATTATATGCAGCCAGGAAGCCAGTGCCAGGGCGTTTGGGCCCTCCAGCTAACAGAACTATGAGCCAAATAAAACTCTTTTCTTTTTAAAGTACTTAGTCTTGGGTATTTTGTTATAGCAACAGAAAACAAACTAATACAATAACCAAATTCATCAAAGAAGAAATCAATAAGGAAAATAGAAAATACTTTGTAATAAAATGAATGAAAACACAAGAGAAAAAGATTTTAAAATAAAAGATAATTAGAATTGACAGACTGACATGGATGATGGATGATGGGTAGATGGATGAATGAATGGTACCTGGGTGCGTGGATGATAAATGGTGGAAGGATGGATGGTGGATAGATGGGTGTATGGATGGATAAACAAGGATAGATGGAGGATATGGATGGCTCACCAGATCCCTCAGTCTTCCTATTTTACTGCTTTGGGGCCAACATAGTGAGAGTAGCCCTCTGGTGGGACAATGTAAATTATTGTGATTATTATGAATGGTCAGTCTTGAGAATTTTGAATATGTTCAATATCCTGGCTCTTCCACTTTATAATTTATAGTCTCAACCTGGAAAAGGGCTCCTTTTCCTCAGGTTCAAGTTTTAAAGGGAACCTGAGGACCCTGAAAGCAATCCCTAGGCCATATACATGAAACAAGCCTGCACACTTTTAGGCATTGGTGCCTCCCTGCCACCCCCACCCACCATGGGCTGCCCAGGACCCCTGGTGGAACAGAATAAAGGAACAGGGGAGAAGGAGGCTGTGGGCCATTCCCCACCTCCATCCCCAGCTAATGGAGCCATTTCCATCACCACCAGCTTAGCCTTTAATCATCCCACTTTCAAGTAAAAGGCTGTGTTCCCCAGACACCAAAAGGGCCATGTCTTACAATAGGGTGTGAAAGGAGAGAAGGCAGATCTGCCTTACAGGCAAGGACCTACGGTAGGGCAAGGGAGATGCAACCAACAGCTGAAGGTGAGGAAATGGAATCACTTCCCAGGAGCACAGCTCCTCAGACCCTGGGAAGAGGGGTATGTCCCCCACTCTCTTCATAGCTCTGGGTCCCTGAAGAATGAAGTCTGGGGCTTCACATAAAGCTTTCTCCTCTCTTTTGTAGTCTTCCTTGTGTCATGGTGTTTTCACTTACTATTTAATGTCAAATTTAAGTCAAGAAAAATTAAAATTTTAAATTATCAGTAAGAGTTTTACCATTTTATCTTTATATTTTTCAGTGCTGTTTTAAATGCAAATCTAAGAACATTTAGTTCATATGTGAAATCACCAATATCTCTGTAACTTGTACATATGTATGTATTTTGTTTTTATCAGAACAGAGCAAACTCTTTACAGAACTAGCCCACCTGTTGAATTTCCCTTCTTGGTACAGGCATGTTCTATCAATACTTTCTGCTTTGGGAAACTGAGTCTGGTCCTCAGGTCTGTGGCTCAGCCCTTCCTCTACTGCCTGGGGGCTGCAGGATGGGAGAGGGTTGTGGGGAGGGAGTGGCATCCCCCAGGACCAGCTCAGCTCTGGCCTGTGAAGGAGACCTCCCTGAGTGTAGCTGACCTGTCCCTCCCACACAATCGATTTTCAATTGACCTTAGCCTTTCACTTTACACTTCAGAGCCTCTACAGTCTGTAAACCTCTTTGAACAGACTGCTTGACACTCAGAAAGGCCATCAGGGTACAGGGTCACAAAGCAAGACCCCTTCCTGGCTTCCCTAGGGGTATCCTCAACCCTCAGACTCACCTCCTATCCCTTCCTTTCTTTGTAAATTACACATGTAGCATTGTCATGATATAGAAGGTACTCTGCTTTTTTTAACTATTTTTTTGAAAAGAACCTCAAACCTACCAAGAAGTTGCAAGAACATTGGAATGAGTTCCATGTGCCCCTTGCTTAGATTCACCAACCACCAACAAAAAAAGGACACTGTCTTGCTGAGACATAGAATAATAATCAAAATGGGGAAATTGAACCATGATGCAATACTGTTTTCTAGTATCCCATCCATATTCAAATTTCTCCTTTTGTCCTAACATTGTCTTTTGTAGCATGATTTTTTTTCCTAACATAGGATCTGACTCCAGACCTTATCATGTTTTTCATTAAGACTGTTTTCAAAGAAAGAAGAGTAGTCACAGCTCTAAGACTGAACAAGTGCCATTGCTCAGTCTCCTGCCTGAGCTTCTCATACATGCACACACACTGTACAACCACCAATGCACATACATGGATGCACACATGCAAATGTACATGTGTGTGCACATACACACACCAGCCTCCAGTGGCCGCACTTTGTGGCCATTAACGTCTGCACAAATTACCCCATCCAGCTAACCTTGTTCTTAATCTCCCCTCTAGTGATTGCATGATGGTGCCCATAAAAAACACACTGTTTTTTTCTGTTTGTAGATTTTCCCAGAGATTAGGGGATTCCCCTCTCCTGAGATTACTTGAAATCATGAGCCCTGCTGGGTCTATGATGGGATTTCTCTGCATGGCCTCCCACTGGGTCAGGTCCCAGCTATCACTGCCCAGGGAATACCCACCCAGGCCTGCCTTGTAGGGGCCTACTATCTTGTCCCAATAGACCACACTTCAGGAGCACCTCTGGCTTCTGAGGGACAGTATCTGGGGCACAGTGGGAAGCATGTGAAGCTGCCAGCATGTGAAGCAGGGATCAGATAAGCCCAGTAAGTCTGCAACTCTCAGCTCTGTGCAACTTCAGGCAAGATTCCTGACATCTGTAAGCCACAACTATCCTCACATGTTAAAGTGGAAGAATAATCTTATCTATTACAAAAACATCAAACAACAAATCCCCTGTCCAGAGACCGTAGGTGAAGTTCAGTAGCAGAGTGCAAGCATAGCCTGCACAAGGCTCTGCATTCCATCTCCAGCAGAAGTTCCCCCACTCCAAATCCTTTGTTCTTGGCATGTACTAGGTGCTCGGTAAGCAATGATGAGCACCATCTTTATCATTTTTTTTTCCCAAGAAGAAGCAGTGTCCTGCCTGGGGTCAGCCCCAGACAACCAGGTACTCCTTGTTCCTTGGAGTCATTAGAGACCAGGAGTCAATTTCTGTTCCAGCAAAAGGGTGCTTTTTTTTTTTTTTCCTTATTTGAGCATTATCCCTTCCTCTGCAGATCCTTATCTATGTCCTACACCCACAAATGTGTTGGGGGGGATGGTACGAGAGTGAACACAGACCTGTGTACTATGTAGCCCCAGCACTGAGTCTGGCTTAGCACCCAGGGCAGTGGAAGGTTGGGGTTCTCTTTTTCCTTGGCAGCAAAAAGGACAGAGAAGGTGCCTTTTAGAAAGAGGTATGTTGGAAGGGGTGACAGAGGACGGGAGAGCAGTTACTGAGATCAGGGGTCTTTGATGCCCTCATGGCTGAGGCATGCCCGGTTTCTAGAAATGTTTCTGTGCAAAGGCACAGGATGCCTACCTACTGTAGCAATGCCCTGCATGAGGAAGCTCTGTGCAAGAGCACTATCAGTTCTAACCTTGATCTCAGGCACAGAGCTCCCGGGAAAAATGGAATTCTTAGGCTAGACAACCACAATGTTTCACCAGCTCCACTTCTTGGGAACTCCTGCCTGCCTTTTACCAACTTTAAACAATGGACTTTCTCCAGACCTACACAAATCTCCTAACATTGCACTTTGCAGCTATGGATTGCTACTGCCGAAAAACAACATAGATGTCCTAGTTTCTGTAACGTTCTTGAATACAAAGAATAATGCTTGCATAGTCTTTAACCTGATAACAAGACATATATAAGTAAAGATTGCTGGTGTAATTCTTTGGACCTGTGTCTCCATCAGAGAGCAGGCTCCACCTGGTCCCAGTTTAATCTTCAAGATCTGTGTCTGTCAATCATTATTTTCCAATCCCCCTTCACCCCTCACGGGACTCCAGAGTTTGCCTGCTGCTAGCTACAGAGGTATACAGCCTGACACGGACACCACCTAGTTTAAAACATGAACCCTGCAAGGAGGTTGAGGGACACCAGTTCACTCATGGTGATGTTCCACACTGACTTGTCAGACAATTATGTTCCCAGAGGTCCAAAACAACCACACAGGAGCCAGGACCCCTTTAATCTGACCACTGGGCAGGGCCCTATACTCTGTTCCCTGTGTGATCACCTAAGATCAGCTACATTATCCGTACACAGGGGCCTCAGGATATTTTTCTAAGCTTCTCCTGCGTATTTCTCAAAGATAACCCAGATGGTCACTGGTTTGTTTTTGAGTCTGTATGAAACCATACATGAGTCTTCACCCTGAGATTGCAAACACAGGTTGACCTCCAGGCAGGTCCATTAGCATTTACCTGGTAGAACACCTGCAGGTCTTCAACTGACCAATCTGTTTTTCCTGTCCATATATTTTCAGTGCAACTTTTTTTTCCAAATGTGATTGCAACTATTTATAAAATATTATTTGAATTTGAACATACTGCATATACTTTTCAGGTGGACATCTCACAACTATGCTTTGAAATACATAGACTAGATAACAGCTGAAATCAGAGTTTGCTTTTTGGAAAGCAATCAGAGGAGATGATGTCACAGAGGACATGCCCTGGGTAGAGCTTCTGGTTCCAGGGACACAGGGGTAAAGATGAAAATGACCATGGTGGTCCAGGAAATGTTCTAAGGGTGCACAGGGGGCAGGAGCCAAAGCTGGACAGATGGATGGAGTCAGACCAAGCAGACCCTTACCCAGGTTAGCCTTCAGTCAGTTCCAATGCAGGGTATCCCTGTCCAACCATGTGGGATTGTGAGGCATGAACATGATACCACTGCAAAAGCTCTGTGTACAAGGCCACAGCAATGATTACATTACTATCCTTTCAGGCTTTCCCCAGTGGGCACAGCAATGCTGAACCTCTCTCCCTGGGGCCCACTGTGACAGATGCCATGGCAGCTTCTTGGTATAGAGGTGGTGAGGGGGGTCAGAGACCCCACAAAGTGCAGTCCCAGTGTGTACTGCAAACACCAATAAGTTCCAGTAGCAAAAAGAAGACCAGACCATGAATTCTTCACATTCAGAATCTAAAGACTTGAGGCGGGCAGTATGATGCTGGCTCTCCTGAAAATTATTTCTGTCCAGGTTCAGTGCTCCTTGGAAGTTGAGGGAGCAGGTCCTCCCTGCAGTTGGAGTGACATAAACCAGGGTGGGGTCAGGTGGAGACGGGTGCTCATGACATAACACTGTGAGGACTCCCTGAGCATGTGGGTAAGAGGCCCAGCTGGTAATATCACAAGATTTTCATGGTATCTACAAAACTCTACAGCTCCATGGAGGCATCGTGCTGGCCTGGACCCTGCACCTCCTGATTGCTTCCCTCCCCCAGTCCCTTTCCTCCGAGGAAAGACAGGAAGAGGAAGAGGGTTCCCAGCTCTTGGGAGTACAAGCACTAGAAGGTCCCACAGATGACTCTCATGGGTTCTTAAACCACTCCAATATGAGTTCATTCTTCTCTGCATCAGGGACAAAAATTAAAAAAAAAAAAAAAGTTAAGATAGTAGCAATCACTCCTAGCCTTTCTTCTCTCCCCGTTCACCTAGGTTCTTTCTTTGCTCCTGGGTCTGGGTCTTGCATGAGCTACAGGAATGTGGAGACCTGAAAAAAGCCACAGGCAGCTTCTATTCTAGGGCTCAGGCTCAGAGCTCAAGCCTGGGAGATTAGGGGTAGTTCTGATGGGCAGAGAGAGAGAAAGGGATCTTAAGGAGGGGAGAGGAAGTGTGATGCCAGTTGTGCCATATAATGACCTGTCACTTCCCAGCACACCCTCCAGGATCTCATCAGTGTTGGTCAGACAAGGCCCTCCTTTGGTCCACTTGGCATGGTTCCTCCATGGCAGGAGGCAGGTTGAAGTACAGAGCTCTGAGATCAGCACTTCTTGCCCTCAGGCTGAGGAGCTTGGATGTGCCATCTTAAGAATATGGGTCTAGTAGACTGCTCCATCTATGAGGGGCCTGTTCCTCATTGAAGTTCACACTGGGGTCCTCCTCTTCCCCCATTGCAGGGGTATCACCTTTCCTCCAAATGCCGCTATGTGGTGTGGAGAGACTCCCAGAAGGTGGTCTCCCACCCAAGACCCATTCAGGACCTTGTTCACAGTCAAAGACCATCCCATGCATGGAAGCAGCCATGCATTCTAGGATAGAGATCACAACACAGAACAGTCACCAAGGGTGATTGTCTCCTTGGACAGGCCCTGGGGTAGAAAGAACCTTCCAGCCCCAACCCACATGTGTGCATGTGTCTTCCAACCAATCAAGGGTCTTGTTGGGGTGAACTTGCATTTTGGGTATGCATGTGCTAGCAGGTGGGCAGGAACATCAGAGTTCTGGGGCAGGGCTGAGGGCTGGTACCTGGGGCCACAAGGGGAAAACAGCTGCTGGGGCCAAAATCAATGACCTGGGGAGTAGCTATAGGAGAAAGAGGGCTCAGTTCCATGACTGCAGCAAAGGCCACAGAGTCTACTTCAGGGGATGACAAGGAACAAGGGAGGTTTGGGCATACTTAAAGATTTGGAGGTTTTAAATTATTCTTTTTAGTTTAAATTTTCAATTTCATTGTTTTGTGAATTTTCAGAACAGATTTTCCATTTGCCTACTTACTTTTGTGAAATGTCTGTTCAAATCTTTATTGAGTCAGTACATCTGTTGTTATTGAGGGGAACCTTGGTTTTGAATGTGTGTGTGCATGTGTTCGTGTGTGTGTGTGTGTGTGTGTGTGTGTGTGTGTGCACAGATGTTTGTATTTGTGCAGGTGAATACATTCAGGTGCCTCTCTCTAAATTAGCATGTGTGTATGTTTGTGCTCATGCCCACCTCAGGGTCTGTCTTCTATGCCTAAACAGCACCAGCCAGTGTTAAGTGTGAACTCGGATCTACAGTGTTCTGGGACAGAGTTGAGTCCTGAGTTCGCCACTCTCTGGTAGCAGACTGCTCTCTGGGATCCCTAGGAAATGACTGCAAGCAGGAGCTTAGCAGGGTAAGTACATACCCTGATCCAGAACTACTGCCACCTTGGTGCCTGGGTACCCAGGACATGGAATGACTCCCTTCATTGTGTGCCTCCATCCAGTTCAGTTTATCTATCCACCCATTTACTTAGCCAGTCATTCATCCATTCACACAATTTAACATCTATCTATTATTTTACCCATTCAATCTCCATTCAACCTTTTGACAATTTATTCATTAATTCAGTATAATCCATTCAGCACCTATCTGTTCACCTATACATTCATCCAAAAATCCAACTACCATCTAGTCATCCTCCCAACTACTAGTCCATTCATTCTTCAATTTTCCACCCATCCATTCATCCTTCTTTCCAGTAACCACCCATTCATCTACCCACGCATCTGTCAGCACACATTTGGTTTCCTAAGACAATTGTGCAAGGGAATGTAGGGAGAAAAAAGTATCTCTTTCCTGAAGGACGCTTTTGACATAAGAAGTGCTCATAAAACTGAAAATATAAGATAGACAACTTCAATCTCAGAGCCATCTTTGACTCCTTCTTCACAGTCTATATAATGAAGTGCCATTCACTTCCATACTCTTTCTTCCACACATGCTCTTCATTCCCCTGCACTGTGCTGCCCAATCAGATGTTCATGAGATGCCACAATGATTCCCTGCCTCTAGCCTCCAACCTCTACGGTTTCCTCTCCTCTTTAGTGCAAACACAAGTTGGGTCTTCAGTTCGAAATATTTAATAGGCATTTAGGTAAGAGAATATTTGGGTATGGGCATGTAATGTCCTCCCTGTGAGAAGAGGGATCCCAGTCCCCAGGTCCCTTGCTGGTTTCCTGGTATCAGCTCCACAGAAGGTGGCATGAAGGGAAATAGGGCAGTGATAGCCACAAGCACTGTGCCCAGTAATTCTGAGCACAGGACATGTTTTCCATTATTTTTATAGCTCTGGTGTAAACCTAACTTCCCAACCAGCACAGAAGAGAAGGAACATGTGGAGGCTGGCGTGGAGCTTAGAGCTTGTCTGAGTTCTGGAGCTGAATTTGTGTGAGAATGGAAGGAGCTGAACTCTAACTGGGTTTGGAGCCTCAAAATCTCCAAGTGGCTTCCTGGACCAGGGTGAACTAAAGCCTAGATAAGCTGCCTAGAGGCCAAAGAGAACCTGATGATAGGGCCTCAGTGAGCAGGCTCTGGGGCAGTGACCAGGGCAATAATCCAGGATATCCTGCAGGCACTGTCCTCCAAAGGATGTGGGAAGCTATGCTAGGCTCAGCCCCAGTCATGGGCAGGGTGAGTTTGTGAGTGTGAACCTGGAGATCCAGCCTACACTGTTGCAGTTGTAGTAGTAGCTGCTCCCTTCTCCAACTCTACTTACCTTTTTAAATAGTTCCCACTTCACACACATTGTTTAATTCCCTTGGTTTCCCTTTGCAGTGTTTTTTAACTATAGTAAAGTACAGAGAACAATACACAGACACCAGCATCATTTATAAATGTTGAGATCTGGTTATGTTTAAAACTTCAGAAGTTTTACATTCAAATAAAAGCAATATAATTTACAGATAACATTATTTCCTGACTCAAGTTGCTTTCCCTCCTGCCCAGAAGCAAACTCTGTGGGGACCTCTTCACAGTCTATTATTACATTTCATGACATATAATCAGATACATGCCTACACACACACACATACACACAGGTCAATGAGCATATGTAGATGTTTATGATCCATGAGTGCTTTGCTTCAATCTCTAATTTCAAGCTTACCTACATTGGCACATATAGATCTAATTCATTCTTTTTAACCTCTTCACAAGGATCCTGTTTTAGAAATATCTGACAACTTGTTCATCTACTTCCTTAATGGCTTAATATACTTCCAACTTTGTGCTATATCAAACCACTACATAAGGCACATCTTTATTCAGTTTCCCAGTTGTACCCAAGGTCATGTATTCAGAGAGGAATTTCTGCATTTTGAGGAATGCATTTTTTCAAATTCACACATTTCTGTGCTGCTCCTCCAAGTAGTTGGACTAATTTACACCCCTGCCTATGAGCATAGAGTTCCCATTGCTCATCATTTTATTTACTCTTGAGATGATCCTACATGATTTTTTCCAAGGCATTGAAATGGTATTTCAATGTTTTAACTTGTATTTTCCCTATTAGTGATATCAATTAGTGATTTCACATTTTTATTAGCCTTCATGTTGTCTCTTCAGTGAATTTTTCTTTTTTATCCTTTGCCCACTTTCTCTATAGGTTGTTTGTATTTGTTCTTGATTCTTAAGTTGCTAATCCTGTTTGTTCTACATAGAGCTAGCATCTTCTCCACATTAGTTGCTTTTCTTTTTAAGCTTATTTTGAAGTATAATACCACACAGTGGCTGCACATCCTAAGGTACAGCTCCATGAATTTCCTAAAGTGCAAATTTCTGTGTCTTCTCACTCAGGAAATGAAGTACTATGGTCCCCAAGTGCCCTCTGCATCCTCTGACTACCATCCATGGTCCAACCATGCTCTCTTAGTACCTTCCTGGTTGTGAAGTCTTATTAAATATACAACTGATATTATTTGCTAGTTCAGTATCGGCAGTATTAATTCTGGGACCACCCCACCACCACATCACACACACAGAGATACCAAAATCCTGGGATGCTTAAGCCCCTTAAATAAAATGCCATAATATGTGTGTATAACCTAGACAGAACCCCAAATATACTTTAAATCATCTCCAGGTCAGTTATAAGGCATATATAATGTAAGTGCTAGGTAAATAGTTCTTATACTATATTGTTTAGGGGAAAAATAAGAAAAAGGTCTGTGCTTATTAGAACAGACACATTTTTTTCCAAATATTTTCAATTCATAGTAGGTTGAATCTGAGAATGTGGAAACTACAGATACAGTAGATTGGAGGTACTTTATTTAAGGTTTTTGCATCTATCTTCATAGAGAATGATCTGGAGTGCTCCATTTTTTGCTTTTCATTGAATATGGTATTCATGATGACTAGCTCTGTAATACCTTTTTTCAAATATTAATTTATTATTAATTCTGGAAGCTGTGTTAGGGGTAACAGAAAGCAGCAAAAAAGAGAGGTTCTCAGGAGGGTTTCTGGGTGGCCCCCAAGCTTGCAACTGGGCATAATGAGGGGTCACAATGGGCCTCACATTGTCCCCTAAGGGGAAACTGTGCTCTCCTCAGGTGTGGCATGGACTCTCCAGACTCTAATATCTCTGCAGTGCTGGTCAAGGAGACATGCAGACCTGCTGTCTCTGTGGGATGGTAATAGCTGTGGTGAACCTCTCAGTAGAAGGGCTTGGGAAGCTCAAAGTTTTACAAAGCCAGAGGCTTTGCTCCTGTATGTGATTTGCGTTACAGGGTTTGTCAGAACTTGTATGCATCTCCAAGATTAGGACAAAATAATGATGCTCCAGGTGTCATGAGTTTCAGGCCTCTTTGTTCTCCACAGTACATACTAGACAGTAGCCTGGAGCTGGTGGGACATCTACTTCATACTATCATGCTCCTGTCTCCAAGCACATGTCCCCCCACTAGAGGCTGCTTACTCCCTGCCCCTCCCCAAGTCTTTCACAGGAGAGGGACTTGGTATAGTGTAACCAATTCATCCCATCAACAGAAGCATGTGGTCATGCTCCAGACGTGCCCAATGGTCCAGTTGGAAGCTTAGGACCCTAAGAAGGTTCAAGAGTAGAAGGAGGCCACATGCTTCCTGCTCACCAGCTCTGCCCTCAAGATCTTCCATGATTCATCCACATGCTCCCTCACACCAGCACCAGGAGCATCCCTTGGTTCAATGGATGGAGTCTGTGATTCTGATATCATTACCAATTCTGTGGTCCACTAGACCAGTCCAGCTCAGACATAGAAGAGGATGGACACCAGGCCACTGCCTGCTCAGTCACATCCTCAGTCATTCATCCCACAGTATGAGTTGTAGGATGGCAGTGGTGAACTTCAGCCCCTGCCTGGAGGAGGAAGACAACTGGCAGACAGAGAGGTAGTGTGCACGTGGGATTGGAGTACAGGAGCCAGGCCATTCCCAGAGAAGTGGTTCTGAGAGAGTGCCTGAGAAGGGGACTTAAATGAATCTTCACAGAAGGACATCTGGGGACACAAAGGCAATCTGAGCAGAGAGTACAATGTAGACAAGCCATATTACCTGGGTGCATGGGGCTGAAAGTATGGGGGTGTCCAGGGATCTCAGTGGGAGGGGCGTGGGCTACAAACTGGCTGCTTGGGGCTGACTCTCTCCCAGGGAGTTGGGGAGACCTTTCCAATGTCCACAATTTTCCTAGGTAGGAACAGCCCCTCTGTACAGGAGCTCTGGAGGTTCAGAGATGGGAGCAGGGAGGAGAGGGAAACTGCTCAGCCTGAGCAGTGTTTTAGGAAATGGTCAGAGACTGGTGCCCCATCTGTAGTCAAGCCTGGCCTTCAAGAAGTCACTCCAAGCCCAGATCACAGAAGACTCCTGGGTTCCTGCAGAGAATATAGCTGGGTAACATCCAATGGCAGATGGGTTGTCTCATTCTTAGAAGGATATGCCTTTGTTGTAAAAACATGGCATTCAGGGCATGAGGATGGAAGCATTCTCATCTTCCATCTTCAGACAGCACACATGGCTAGAAAACTAGAATAATCTATGCCATGCCTTGGGGAACATTGCCTTGTAAAAACCCTGGGGAAGACAAGAGAAATATTTTGAATGGAAGAGAGTTCCAAGCCAGTGTCACATTTCACAGAAGAAGGAATGGAGGTAGAGAGAACAGGCTCATCCATTGGCCCCCATCAAAAGCCCATTAGGCTCCACCTGGCCCAAACTGCAGAACCATGGGTTTGGTATCTGATCTACGTGCACACAAGGGAACAAGTTGTTCCCACATCTCATTACCTGGAGATACACAGCTCAGCCCAGAGGTCTGGAATTAGCACTGCAAGGACATGGAGGGCAAAATAATAACCTAAACTGCTGGGTTTTATGGTTTTTATCACCTTATCATTTCAATCCTTTCACACAACATTGCCACTGATTCTTCAGGTGGCCCTGGGGCAGGCAAGGTAGGCAGTGCTCCAGTAAGACAGCTGAAGCCAGGGAGGAAGCCAGAGTGCCACTCAAGGACCCACACATGAGGTGGGCAGGGGACCACTCTCACCCAACGACCTGCATTCCCAGGTAGTGGGAGAGCCTTTCCAGACATTGCTGCATCCCAAATGCCAAGCCTGGCTGCCAGGGGAGGAGCAAGGCCACCTGGAGAGCTCAGGGGCCCTGAGTCCCCTTGGTAGATGCATCTACACAGATCTGCATGATAGAGGCAGTAGCATCATATAGATTGGGGCCTACCCAGAATGGACTAAGAGGACAATGGGTGACACCAGCTACTCTCCTGGCCAGCTCTCAACAGCCCCAGGAAACCCCTTGCCCCATGCAGGGACTGCAGAAGTCTTGCAGGCAAGACCCCACCTCAGAGGCTGATGCACACTTTCCCTGTAGCAATGGGCAGAGTTCTGAAGCTTCTGTTCCTCTCCAGCTTCCAGAGAGCCCCTCAGGATTCCTGGGGATCTGTGCCCTCTATCACTACAGGCAGAAGAGCTCTAGCATAGAAGGATAGATCTCTCAAGTAAACCCACACCCAGCAGTTCAGTCCAGAGCTCAGATCAGCCATGAAAGTAATAGTCTCTAACTCCTTCATGGTTGAGCTTCTATGGTCCAGGTCACATCACAAGACCTGAGGTATCCAGGAGAGAAGTGACTTCAGGGAATTTTCCAACTTGCCTGAGATCCCTCTACTGAGCTGATAATCTAGTGTCAGCAAGCTGCAAGAAACTGCAGCTACTACGGGATATAGCTACTAACTGGGAACAATTGCAGAGAAGAGCATTGCCCACCACTGCTCCTGCTAGCTTCTCCCTGAGATTTTGCACTTTTCATAAACAACTTAGTGTCCAGCAGGTAGACCCAGAGTTTCCCTTCCACCCCTTCCATACCTGCAGCACAAGTTCCTGCTGTTCCTCTATGGCATCTCTCCAGCTCACTCTGGGTGAAACTGCCCTGAGACACTAGCTATGAATTCCAATCTTCCATTTTATGGAGGAGTGCATTGCAGAGGGCCAGCCACTGGTTAGGATCGGGCCTTAGGAAGTGGAGCCTTGGAGTTTCTACACAACTCAGGCACTCCATGATACTGTCTCTTTAAAAAAGCAGACCAAAACCTGTGAGTCTCCCTGTGCAGACCCCTGGGTCCCAGAGGAGCAACTGCACAGCCTTGCATGCACACCTGCAGGGAGCCCCCAACCCCAGCAGACCGGCTATTCCCAGTGCTCCAGGGAGTTAATTACATCACAGGAAACTGCAGTGTGAGTATCACATCATTGTGGATGTCCCGAGTGAAGGATCCGAGACAGAGCACATGTGGCTGAGTTGTGGGCCAGCCCCAGCTGCAGCAGATGTCCACCACAGCTGGAGGGCAGCCAGGTGTCATGAGCATCCTGTCCAGGGAAGGGCCTCTGTACTAGGCCAACATCAGCAGAGGAGTTCTGGTTCTGAGAAGGGGCCTTTGAATCAAAGCTGGCTCCTTCTGCTTCTCCACACAGAGCTTCTGTTCTAAGAAATGAAGCTTCCCTACACAGGTCACAGGGAACCATGTCCATGATACAGGGAACATGGTCCTAGTCCTCAAGCAGCAGCAGCTATCCTGCTTACAGAGATGAGATGATGGGCTGAAGTACCACCTCCACTCAGTGGGTATATGCATAGGTGTGTAACATGACTGCAAGCAAAAAGGTCCATGCTAACCAACAGGGACAAGCAAGCACCATGGAGGAGCAGCCAGGGTGAGAGCACCAAGAGTTCCCTAGAGGAGCCCCTTTTATGAAGTGGAGTTGGAAATGTGGTCTCTGGAGGGACCACATTTGAGCTGAGGCTGAGGGGAGAAGGCAAATCAGATAGGAGAGGACCCAAGGGGGCAAAGGGCTAGAAGTGGGGGCAGGCAACCTGATCCAAAAAGGAGGTGCTGCTGGAGAAGAGGTAGGGGAAGGAGACAAAAGGCCCTGGACCATTCTAAGGAATATGAGATTTAGGCATCTAGCAGCAGAAAGTTACTTAAAAGTTTGTATGAAAAAAGGAACAGGGTCTACCTATTATTGGAGCAGACAGAGGGATGCAAGAGGCCAATGAGAGGCTGCTACCTGGCCTAGGAGCAAGACAAAGGTGGCTAGGATCAAGATGACTATGAAGAGGTGGAAAAAAGGAAGGGAACCCAAGAAAAAGACTGCTGTGCTGGTGCTGGGAGCAGAGGTGATAGGGAGGTTGAGGAGAGGTTGTGGAGGCAGAAGTGGTGGGGGATGAAGTGCAGGCAAGACTGAGGAGGAAGGAGATTTAGAGTAGGAAATTTTGAATAGAATCAGAAAGGAGGATAGATGCTGGGGTAGGATCAGAATCAAAGAATCTCAGAAAGTTCAGTGGAATTTTCAGTGGAAAGTTCAGTGGATAAGGATCTTGTGGTTTTCAATCTCCCGAAGTAAAATAAGAAGACAGAAAAGTCCTCCACCTACCCTATGATATAACCCCTAAAGCTCTGTGACCCCTGAAGCACTCCCTGGGGAACACTTGGGATCCATGGAATACACTTAGAGAATCTTGGAATAGGCCAGCAGGTGACCCAGAGCACTTAGGAGTCAGCAACAGAACAAAGACAGTTCAAGGGCATTGGAGAATAGCCCAGAACTGGGTTACTTGCTGGGGCTGAGCCCACCTCTGAGGCCACCCTTTCCCTGAGATCTGGTCTAAATTCTCCTCCCTTTTTCTCCAGTCCCTGTCTTTGTCACCAGTTGCTTCTCCTCATTCTTCCTGGGTGTGTGTACTAAGTCAGTTTCAGGAAAGGCCCCTGGATTTTCCCAGATAGATAGCAATCAAAGAAGCTACTGGGGGAGGAGCAGGCCCACCCCTTGGGAGGTCTCCAACCAAGTGACCTCTCAGTCCTGGGTCATACCTACCTGAATCAGACCCCTCCCAGAGATGGACACCCCTCCCAGTGCTGGATGCCCCTCTCAGTATCTCGGTCCATGAGACTCCCAGAGTTGGAGTGACTTCCCCAAGCTGAAGGCAGGCTGAAGCAATAGCAGTTTTGCCAACACCAGAGGGGCCCCTTGTGGGTGAAGTGTTGGTGCCCCAAACTGCAGCTGGCAGTTATATCTGTGCAGCCTGGGGACTGGAGGGGTCCTTTGGACTGCTCGCAACAGGAATCCATATGTGAGCATTCCTAAGCCAGGTGCCCAGCCCACCCTGGAGATCACACCACCCTGGGAATTCTCAAAGGTTAGAGAGAGGGCACTGCCTCCACAGAAGAGTCCTGCATCCTCCCTGGAGCACCCCTGGCAACTGGTCCCAACTGCAAACTAGACTTGAGGACATCAGCAGGGTGGAGACTTGCCAGGAATGAGCTCCTTCCCAGTCTGAGAGATGTGCCCCTCCCTCCCTAGCAGCCCCTTCCCTGCAGCTGAGAGATGGCCCAAGACCTGCTGGGCTCTGCCTGCCTATCTGAGACCACAGCTCTCAGGGGCCACCAGGGGGGCAGCTGTAGAAGAGCCTGGGAAGCCTAGAGTCCTCTGACTATAGCCCAGGTCATAGCACCATCACCAAGGGCAAAGTCCAGACAAGCACAGGTGGGTAGGAAAATAGTTGTCTCTTTCAGAAATGGAAGAATCTGCAGGTGTGGTTTCCTTTGTCCCTAGAAGAAAACATGATTACAGGTAATGGTAGAAACCACCCAGGACCAAGTACCTTCAAACTGAGGCCAGTTCTTAGGAACTTTGGCGGGCTTTAAAATTTGTTAGAACTGGAGCACTTTCACCAAGGTAGACGGCTGTCGTGAAAAACACTCCCTTCACACCCGACCATTACACGAAATTGTTTAAAACGTTTCATAAAAGTTACATCTTTTCACAGTTAAAACGTTCATAAACTCTTGAGAACTGGTTTTTCAAGATGGCGGCCTAGAGGGTGGCTGCATTACGTGTTGCTCCAGAACTCAGGATTCAAGAGAGGAGATATTGAGACGCTTGGGACCAACTCAAAGTAGCCGGGTGACTCTCACCCCCTGGGGGGGCATCCCGGATGGGACGGGGGTCCCGGAACGCAGGAAACTTTGTGAAGTAGAACTGCCGGCAAGACGCCCCTCCCCCCGCTGGAGCGTCATAGAGGAGGCCATTCGGCACAGCGCTGGGACTCGGAGCAGCCACTGGGGCTCCGGCGGCTGCCCGGGGGAGGAGTGGCGGGGAGAACTGTGTGGACTCAGGACACCGGGGCCTGCCCTGAGGAGGAGGAGAGGAGCGTGGCCACTTGGATTCGGAGAGACTGCACCAGAGCTGCAGGCGGTTGCCAGAGGAGAAGCCGCGCGGCGAGCTGTTTGGACTCTGACCACTTCTGAACCCCGGGGCCTGCCCGGAGGAGTAGGAGAAGGAGGAGAAGGAGCGCGGCGGGTCCTTTGGACTCGCAGTGACTGCATTAGCGCTCCAGGCGGCTGCTCAGAGGAGAAGGCGAGTGGTGAGTTGTTTGGTCTTAAAGTGACAGCTCCTGAACACAGGGGGGCTGCCTGGAGGAGAAGCGTGGTGGGAAGCTTGGTCTTGAGGGGCCACACCAGAGCTCCGGGCGGTGCCCAGAGGACCCGTGCAGCGGGTCACGTGGATTCAGAGCCACTCAGAGGGACTGCTCCTGAACACCCGGGGGGTTATCTGGAGAAGGAGGAGGAACGGGGAGGGTCACTTCGACTCGGAGTGATTGATTGCCCCGGGCTACGGGTGGTTGGTGGGAGGAGGAGGCACGAAGTGAGTTTCTTGGACTCCTAGTGACCGCACCGGCATACTGGGCGGCTGTCTGGAGGAAGAGGCCTGTGGCGGGTCTCTGGGACTCAGAGCGATTGTTCGGGGGCCACAGGTGGCTGCTCAGAGGAGGGGCCACGCAGCCAGGCGATTAGGTGCAGAACAGGGTCCCAGGATCTAGGAGGCTTCTGGGTGGAAGAGCCGCACAGAGACAGGCTTAGGGCGGAGCGAAGGTTCCAGGCCTATGGGCAAATTCTCTGAGGAGGGGCAGCCTAAGGAGATTCATCTGCGAAGGGTGAGGCTCCCAGGCCCAGGAGGTAGGGCCGGGCCCCTGGGAACTTTGCAGAGGAAGGCAGCCCAGCCCAGGCAGTAGCTGTAAATTGAGGGGAACCTCTAGGAGGAAACTGACCAGCGAGACCTCCCCACTGGGTGAGTCTTCCCTGCCTGGTGAGGTTTCCCCACAAGGACGGTAAAACCAGAGACACAGGCCCAAACAGGCCTTGCCTCAGCCCACAGCCTAGGTCCCCTTTGGATGACCATTGGTCAACAAGTGGAGGCACCTCTGCCCACTAGCAGGGAATATACCCCACCTGAAGGCCACCACTCCTAGAGAGGCAGCTTCCTTGTGGAGCACCGCATTATCAACCTCCTCCAAGACTTCAGCCTACTGAAGGCTAAGAGGGGATATATATAGAAATCTTCAGGGTCATTGTAAATCAACAGAGGAAATCTGCAATATCTCAGCGGTCCACTGATATCTGAACAACATGAGAAAACAAGGAAAGAAAATGCTGCAAACAAATCTAGATGTTACATCAATAAAACCCAATGACAGCATGGCAGAAGAAATGACAGAAAAGGAGTTCAGAATGTACATAATTAAAATGATCAGAGAAGCAAACGAGGAGATGAAAGAGCAAATGCAAGCATTGAATGATGAGATGAAAGAGCAAATGCAAGCATTGATTGATCGCACCAATCGACAGTTAAAAGAGCAAATACAGGAAGCAAAAGATCATTTCAATAAAGAGTTAGAGATATTGAAAAAAAACCAAACAGAAATCCTTGACATGAAGGAAACAATAAACCAAATTAAGAACTCCATAGAAAGCATATCCAATAGGATAGAACACCTGGAAGACAGAACCTCAGACATTGAAGACAAAATATTTAACCTTGAAAACAAAGCTGAACAAACAGAGAAAGATGGTAAGAAATCATGAACAGAATCTACAAGAACTATGGGATATCATGAAAAGGCCAAATTTAAGAATTATTGGGATTGAGGAAGGCCTAGAGAAACAAGCCAAAGAAATGAACAACCTATTCAATGAAATAATATCAGAAAATTTCCCAAATTTGAAGAATGAAATGGAAAATCAAGTTCAAGAGGCTTACAGGACTCCAAATACACAAAATTACAACAGACCCACACCAAGGCACATTATAATGAAAATACCTAACATACAAAATAAAGACAGAATTTTAAAGGCTGTGAGAGAAAAGAACCAAATTACATTCAGGGGGAAACCAATACGCATATCAGCAGATTTTTCAATCCAGACCCTAAAAGCTAGAAGGGCCTGGAACAACATTTTTCAAGCCCTGAAAGAAAATGGATGCCAACCAAGAATCTTATACCCAGCAAAACTTACCTTCAAATTTGACGATGAAATAAAATCCTTCCATGATAAACAAAAGCTAAAAGAATTTACAAAAAGAAAGCCAGCATTACAGAACATTCTCAACAAAATATTCCATGAGGAAGAGATGAAAAACAAAGAAGCAAATCAGCAAAGGGAGGAATTATCCTAAAGGAATTGTCAAATAAAGGAGGAAACAAGTTGTGTCAAACAAATAAACAAAATTTTAAAAATGAACCAAATGACCGGGAAACCAAATCATTTCTCTATAATAACCCTGAATGTTAATGGCCTGAATTCATCAATCAAAAGACATAGACTGGCAGACTGGATTAAAAAGAAAGATCCAACAATATGTTGCCTGCAAGAGACTCACCTCATAGAAAAAGATACCCATAGATTAAAGGTGAAAGGATGGGGAAAAACATACCATGCACATGGACTCAGCAAAAAAGCTGGAGTATCCATCCTCATTTCCGATAATGTGGACTTCAAGCCAAAGTTAGTCAGAAGGGATAAAGAAGGTCATTTCATACTGCTTAAGGGAAGCATAAATCAGCAAGATATAACAATCATAAACATCTATGCCCCAAACAGTGGCTCATCTATGTATGTCAAACAAATCCTTCTCAATTTCAGAAACCAAATAGACCACAACACAATAATACTAGGTGATTTTAACACGCCGCTCTCACCACTGGACAGATCTTCCAGACAAAAATTGAACAAAGAAACCATAGATCTCAACAACACAATCAATAATTTAGACTTAACGGACATTTATAGAATATTCCATCCAACCAAGAGTGAATACACTTTCTTCTCAGCAGCACATGGATCCTTCTCTAAAATAGACCATATATTATGCCACAAAGCTAATGTTAGCAAATACAAGAAGATAGAGACACTAGCATGTATTCTATCAGATCATAATGGATTGAAGTTAGAAATAAATGAAAGAGTAAAACACAGAAACTATTCCAACATCTGGAGATTAAACAATATGCTATTATATGATGAATGGATAACAGAAGATATTAGGAAAGAAATTAAAAAATTCTTAGAGGTAAATGAGAACAAAGAAACATCATATCAAAATCTCTGGGACACTATGAAAGCAGTACTTAGAGGGAAATTTATTTCATGGAGCGCATTTAATAAAAGAAGTAAAACTCAACAAATAAACGACCTAACACTACAGCTCAAAGCCTTAGAAAAAGAAGAACAGAACAGCACCAAAAGTAGTAGAAGACAGGAAATAGTTAAACTCAGAGCTGAAATCAATGAAATTGAAACAAAAGAAACAATACAAAAAATTGACAAAATAAATAGTTGGTTCTTCGAAAAAATAAACAAAATTGATAAACCTTTAGCCACACTAACAAAGAGAAGACAAGAGAAAACCCAAATCACTAAAATTCGGAATGAACAAGGAAATATCACAACAGACAGGATGGAAATACAAAACATAATTAGAAGCTATTTTGAAAATCTATACTCCAACAAAATAGAAAATTTCGAAGACATCAACAGGTTTCTAGAGACATATGAATTGCCTAAACTGAATGAGGAGGACATAAACAATTTAAATAGACCAATTTCAAGTACTGAAATAGAAGAAGTCATCAAAAGCCTACCAACAAAGAAAAGTCCGGGACCAGATGGGTTCTCAGCCGAGTTCTACAAAACCTTTAAGGAAGAGCTCATTCCAATACTTCTCAAAGTATTCCATAAAATAGAAGAGGAGGGAACCCTCCCAAACTCATTCTATGAAGCCAATATCACACTGATACCTAAACCAGACAGAGACTCATCAAGGAAAGAAAATTTCAGACCAATATCCTTAATGAACATCGACGCAAAAATTCTCAACAAAATTTTAGCAAATCGCATACAAAAACATATTAAAAAGATAGTGCACCATGATCAAGTGGGTTTCATCCCAGGGATGCAAGGTTGGTTCAACATCAGGAAATCAATAAACGTAATTCACCATATTAATAGACTTAAAGTCAAGAATCACATGATTATTTCAATAGATGCAGAAAAAGCATTTGATAAAATACAGCACCCCTTCATGCTCAAAACACTAGAAAAAATAGGGATAGTGGGAACATTCCTTAACATTGTAAAGGCCATTTATGCTAAGCCCATGGCTAATATCATTCTAAATGGTGAAAAACTGAAAGCATTCCCCCTAAAAACTGGAACAAGGCAGGGATGCCCTCTTTCACCACTTCTATTCAACATCGTTCTTGAGACTCTGGCCAGAGCAATTAGACAAACCAAAGAAATTAAAGGGATACGAATTGGAAAAGAAGAACTCAAACTATCCCTGTTCGCTGATGACATGATTATATATTTAGAGGAACCTGGAAATTCCACCAGAAAACTCTTAGAACTCATAAGTGATTTCAGTAAAGTAGCAGGTTACAAGATCAATGCCCATAAATCCAACGCATTTTTATACATAAGTGATGAATCTTCAGAAAGAGAAATTAGGAAAACTACCCCATTCACAATAGCCTCGAAAAAAATAAAATACTTGGGAATCAATCTCACAAAAGAGGTGAAAGACCTCTACAATGAGAACTATACAACACTAAAGAAAGAAATTAAAGAACACCTTAGAAGATGGAAAGATCTTCCATGTTCTTGGATAGGAAGAATTAATATTGTCAAAATGGCCATACTACCTAAAGTGCTATACAAATTCAATGCAATTCCAATTAAAATCCCAATGACGTACCTTACAGAAATAGAGCAGGCAATTATGAAATTCATCTGGAAGAATAAGAAACCCAGAATAGCTAAAGCAATCCTTAGCAGGAAGAGTGAAACAGGGGGTATTGCAATACCAGATCTTCAACTCTACTACAAAGCAATAGTAACAAAAATGGCATGGTATTGGTACCAAAATAGAAAGGTAGATCAATGGTACAGAATAGAGGACACGGACACAAACCCAAATAAATACAATTTTCTCATACTAGACAAAGGGGCCAAAAATATGCAATGGAGAAAAGATAGCCTCTTCAACAAATGGTGCTGGGAGAATTGGAAATCCATATGCAACAGAATGAAACTAAACCCATATCTCTCACCATGCACGAAACTAAACTCAAAATGGATTAAGGACCTCGGAATCAGACCAGAGACCCTTGCAGATTATAGAAGAAAAAGTAGGTCCAAATCTTCACCTTGTTGGTCTAGGACCTGACTTCCTTAACAGGACTCCCATAGCACAAGAAATAAAAGCTAGAATCAACCACTGGGATAGATTCAAACTAAAAAGCTTTCTCTCAGCAAAGGAAACTATCAGCAATGCGAAGAAAGAGCCTACAGAGTGGGAGAATATCTTTGCCAATCATACTTCAGATAGAGCACTAATCTCCAGAATCTATAAAGAACTCAAAAAACTCTACTCCAAGAATTCAAACAGTCCAGTCAACAAATGGGCTAAGGAAATGAATAGACACTTCACAGAAGAAGATCTACAAGCAATCAACAAACATATGGAAGAATGTTCAACATCTCTAGTAATAAGAGAAATGCAAATCAAAACCACCCTAAGATTCCATCTCACCCCAATTAGAATGGCGATTATCAAGAATACGAGCAACAACAGGTGTTGGCGAGGATGTGGGGAGAAAGGTACACTCATACACTGCTGGTGGGGCTGCAAATTAGTGCAGCCACTATGGAAAGCAGTGTGGAGATTCCTTAGAAAACTTGGAATGGAACCACCATTTGACCCAGCTATCCCACTCCTTGGCCTATACCCAAAGGACTTAAAATCTGCATACTACAGAAATACAGCCACATCAATGTTCATAGCTGCTCAATTCACAATAGCCAGACTGTGGAACCAACCTAGATGCCCTTCAATTGATGAGTGGATAAAGAAACTGTGGTATATATATACTATGGAATATTACTCAGCCATAAAGAATGATAAAATTATGACATTTGCAGGCAAATGGATGAAATTGGAGAATATCATGCTAAGTGAGATAAGCCAATCTCAAAAAGCCAAAGGACGAATGATATCGCTAATAAGTGGAGGTTGACACATAATGGGGGGGAGGGAAGGGTTAGAGTTAGGGTTAGGGAGGGGGGCAAGTATGGAGGAAGGAACTACTGTATAGAGGGTAAAGAGGGGTGGGAGGGGTGGGGGGAAGGGAAAAAATTTAAATAAAAAAAAATAAAAAAAAAAAAAAAAGAAAACATGATTACATTTTTTCCTTCAGTCTATACAATATTTAAAGACCACAAGGCCATTTGAAGAGCTTGTAGAGTGTCCTCCCTTATCCACTCCAAGTCATCTGAGCAGCCCACACCCACTTATTCGTGCTCCTCCTCCCCATTCGGGAGGGGTCTCTGACCAGCTGCAAACACCACAGGATGGGGACTTCCATTCTGTCTCCTAGTATGGTCTCTGCATGTGCTTAGAGGGAACCAGAGCCAGGAAGTCTTTACTCTGGGCGTCACTGAAGCCTGAGTGGGATGGAAATAGGGTGACTCCTACTGGCCCCTGGGTCCAGGACACAGAGGCCCCTCCCAGGACTGAGACATCAAAGTGACAGGAGTCAGTCAACTCTTAGGCACCTGACCCTTGCTTGAACCCTCCAGGTCTCCCCCTCCACCCTGCTCCACACCAAGGGATGACCAAATCAGCTGGCCTGGGTATGTTCAACGGCCTCAGCATTGTATCAGGAGACACCTCAGCCTTGCCATGACCAGCCCTGACAAGTATACCTCAAAGAAGAAATTGGGTCAAGCTCTGTCTGATCAGTTCATCTCTCAGACTGCTAAGGTCCTGAGCAGGACCCAATGGGTTCTATTCCCCAATCAGGAGTCACATGGCCTCACTCATACCCACAGGCTGTGGCAGGAGTGCTCAGCACCTTCAGGAGAGCCCAGGCTACATAAAGCCCTCCCCCATCAGAGGTACCTTGGCACCCCTCTGCTTGGAGTCCTGGTTCCATTCCTGGGTATGCCCAGAAAAGTCTGTCGAGGGCCTAAGACCTCAGATTGGAAGCTCCCACTCTAATACAAGTCTTTGGATCATCCTCTCTTGACCCGTAGGCCTCCTGCAATAGGGAGTTCCCAGATATTACCCAGAGTGCAGAGAGCCACAGGAGGAAGCCATCAACTCCCTGGCATGCTAGGGGCTATAGCACCTGCTGCTCTTTGCCCCTGCCATCCTCTTTTCCTTGTCTAGAGACCTCCATGTTTCCCCTGCTTCTGTGTGGAATGAGAACTCAAGAAAGGAAAGGCAGGCAGACCTGCCTGGCTGAGGCCCCCAGGGTGCTGCACCCGATCTCATCCTTAGGAGGGGGTGGTGCTAAATCCAAGCAGTTGCGCTTTTCTAATCCACAGACACATAGCCCTTTCGTGGTGGAGTGTGATGATGAGTAATCACAGCAGTCAGCCTCAACATGAGCCTTTCACCAATTAAAATGGAGATGTCCCCTGTGATTTGCTGGTGGGAGTTGGAGTGGAGGATGTGTGGGGTTGTTTACACAGACGTGCAAGGATATTGCTTGAGCCCAGCAATTTATCTCAGTGCATGCATCAGGGCCTGTGGTGGGATTTAATTAAGGCCAAATCAGCCACAATCTTCAGTATGCCTTGCTGAGGCTGCGCTGGATGGTGGTGGTTACCGGGTCTTTTTAAACCTCTCTCCAGAACTGCCAAGGTTAGACACAACCAAGAGTGCCCCAAATGGCTGAACTGGGTGTGTTCAAGGGCCTCAGCACTGTACCAGGAGATACCTCAGCCTTGCTATGACCAGCCCTGACAAATGCACCTTGAGGAGGAAATCAGTTCCCAGACCAGAAACACCTGTGCCCCTGCTCCCTCTGCTTGCCTGGCCAGATTCCAGGATGTTGCCTTGACTGGTTTCCAGCCACAGCAGGAGATGTAGACACCTGCAGGACTGAGGCTCAATCTGCCACAGTATGTACTCTAGAATTTTCCACTCAACAGACCATGGTCTTTGCAGCATGCTCTCCTGACACCTGAGGGCTGAGGGCTTTCCAGGTTATTCTAGCAGTTAATGACAGAACTGGGACCCACATCCCAGTTGATATTATGGTAATACCATGATCTAGTGGCTTGAGAAAGGGGTGATCACACTTCCTACTTTAGGAAAAATGTGGCTGTTGAAATGAATCCCCAAAATAATTAAGATCTTCAGTTCAAAATAACACCTATCAGCAGCCATTCCAGCATCCTGGCTGCCAGGACCCTTGGCAAAGGCTGACAGAAAGACACAAATGGGATGAAAGGACCCAGCATGCCAAAGCCTAAGACAGACTAATGCACCACCCAAACCACAGAACTGCTCCAGTCTACACAGGCATCCTGAAGCTCTGCTTCTTGCACTTCTGTCCCAGGAAGAGGAAAGGGTGTGTTTCATTTCATCCTGTGTTCTGCCCCTGAGAGCCCAGTGCAGGACAAGCAGGTATCTGGAGAGTCCCTGAACCTATGGGGAACTGACAGGCTGTCTGCAGTTGGTGGGAGGGTGCTGCTGCAACCCCTCTTCCCAGGACAGAAGAGGGGAGGTTGCAGCCCTGCTTCCCTGCCTGACTGTAGCGTGCAGGCCTGAACAGTTCCTGTGGGCTTATGCTGAGCCTCAGATCCCTACCCATCCGCTCTGGGGCACTGGGGGCCAGAGGCAGAGGGTATAAGCTCTGTGCAAACATCCTGCCTTCTCCCCAGGATATTTTCTTTAATAAAAGACTGTGGAAATGTCAGCTAGTCTAAACAAATAGCCAAGTTTTATGGAGGACGAGCAGATTTCATACAAGTGCCTCCAGGGTCCACTTCTGAGGTGGCTTTGGGGAAACTGTACCAGAAAGCAGACTCAAAATCCTTTCTGGTGGGGGAGCATTTAGGATCATGATGACTGAGCAGAGAGGCAGGGCTTTCAGGGCCCCTGGGAAAAAGGGGCAGATGGACTCTAGGCCTGGTGTGGGGTGACTGCCCCAGGAGCCTGAGAAGCCAAGTTTCCATTAGATCAGTGCTCCCTCCTGAGGATACTCAGGCATGGCTCACCCATGGGCAAAGGGATGGGGTGAGAGGATAACAGCAGGTGACTCTCAAAACAGCCTTCCCAAGGGGGGCAAGTATGGAGGAAGGAACTACTGTATAGAGGGTAAAGAGGGGTGGGAGGGGTGGGGGGAAGGGAAAAAATAACAGAATGAATCAAACAACATTGCTCTATGTAAATTTATGATTACACAAATGGTATGCCTTTACGCCATGTACAAACAGAGAAACAACATGTATCCCATTTGTTTACAATAAAAAAAAAAAAAAAAAAAAAAAAAAAACAGCCTTCCCCTTCTCCCTGCCAGAGGTCTACTTCATGGAGCCCCACCTTCTGCTTTGTCCATGAACTTGGTGTTAGGGAGGCTCTGACTCAGGATCTGACTTTGAGGGGCCTGTTAAGCCTAGCAGAGAGAAGCACTGGCATCTTCATGCCAGAATGAAGCCTGCACTCCCACTGGTGGAGAATTGTGAGACAGAGACCTCAGCATCCGAGCACCTGAATGCTCTCAGGGTTCAGGGTTCAGATTTCAGAGGGTGTCCCCAAGATCTCCCTGTAAGAACAGCAGGCCATGGGTATCCATACTCCTGGGTAGGGCAGAGCTAGCTCTAGCTATGCTCAGAGTAGGGAGTAAGAGAATTCAAGTTGCCTCCACAGCCAGAAATGTTTTTCAGGGTGCCAGGTCCTGTGTGGGCTCAACCTTCATGAAATGTATGTCCAGGCAAGAGCCACACATGGGAAGAGAGCTGACTCTGTCAGGGCCAGCTCAGGAGGGTGAGACTGAGCTTCCAGGTACCAGTCTCAGGCTTTGACAAGCAGGCAGAGTTGCTCGGGGGCCAGGGAGTCACTTGTAGGGCAGCGGTGAGTATGTTCTACCTGACCCTGGGGGCCTCACTGCAGGTACCTTTCCTCACTGATGGAGAAGGTACAGCCCACCACGGCAGAACAACCAAGACTGAGCAGGTCAGCCAGGGACCAAAACCAAAGCTAATGGTCAGCTCTACAGCCAAGTCAGGGCCTCCAGGCCTCCAGGGCCACGGGCTGAGAGGCCTTTATCACTCCCTGGAAGAACAGAATACTGCAGAAGCAATGCTGAGTGAAATCAAGGGCTATGCCAGGTATGGTAACATACACCTATAACCCCAGTTGCTCAGGCAGATAAGGCAGGAGGATGGCAAGTTTGAGATTAGAGTGGGCAACTTAGTGAGACCTTCCTTGTCTTTAAATAAGTAAATAAATAGGGCGGGGGTATATGTCAGTGATGGAGTGCTTGCCTAATATATAAACCCCTGGGCTCAATCTCTAGAAAAAGAAAGAGAAGAGAAGAGAAGAGAGAAGGGAAAGAAGAAAGAAAGAAAGAAAGAAAGAAAGAAAGAAAGAAAGAAAGAAAGAAAGAAAGAAAGAAAGAAAGAAAGAAAGAAAGAAAGAAAGAAAAAAAGAAAGAAAGAAAGAAAGAGGAAGGAAGGGAGGGAGGGAAAGAGAGAGAGGGAGGGAAGGAGGGAGGGAGGAATTAAAAAGAGAAGGGGAGAGAGAAGGAGGAAAGAAGAAAGAAAGGGAAGGAAAAGAAAGGAAAGGAAAGGGGGAGAGAGAGCAAGAGAGAAAGGAAGGAATGAGAGAAAACGAGAGAAAGGAAGAAAAAGAAAGAAAAGATCAGAGGCTGGTAGGATAAGCTGATTGGTTTTCTGCCTGGATATTTCTCTCTCTCTCTCTCTCTCTCTCTCTCTCTCTCTCTCTCTCTCTCTCTCTCTCTCTCTCTCTCTCTCTCTCTCTCTCATCCTTGAAACTCAGTAGCCATGTTATGAGAAAACCCAGGCATCCTGGAGAAGCCACACGGAGGTGGAGGTGTTCTGATTTCTACTGGTGAAGGATGACCACTACTAGGTCTGCGAGTGAAGAGATTTTAGACAACTCCAGCTACCCTGCTGATACAAGTGGAGCAGAAACAAACTGTCTCCACCACACCAGCCAATTTGTATCATGGGGAATGGAAAGAAAAAAAAAAAAAAAAAAAACATCAGTTAAGCCACCCAACTTTGAGGTGGTTTGTTATGGAGCAGGAAATAACAGAGAATCGGATTTCTGGGACAGGGCCTTTCTTTACAGGACCCCTGAACTGGGTGCTAAGCAAAGGAAAGCTGAACCCCAGCGTCACACCTTTTATCCCAATCTCTAACCTGGAGACCCCCTGACCCAGAGATCCTGTTTCAGGAGACAGTGACCACTGTCTTCGTCTAAGCCCATGGCCCCAAGATAAGAGTAGACTTGGAAGCCAGAATTCCTGCACCTTCAGGAATACAGCCCCACTTCCATGGGCCAGATTTTGAGCCAAACCGTCTCATTCAATCCACATGAGAACCCCATGTGGTCAGGACTGATTTTCACATGAGAAAATAGGCTCTGGGATCAGCTGAGGGATCAGCTGAGTCCCTTATCTCGTGTGTCCCTGCTTGACATTAGAGACACACTGGGAAATGATTTAAAAGCCCACATCCTAGATCTCTTCCCAGCTTCCCTGTGCCAGCCACTGCCCACCCACTGCAGTGGGGGGAGAGGCAGCTCTCACATAGACTGCCCCCATCAATCAATATTTTTAATTACTTACATGATTGACTAATAAAATTCTCCAAGGTCTAATTGATTTTTTGATGGGGGAGAGCCTCTGTTTTTATTAAAAGGCTACTTAAATGAATTTTTTTTCTCACCTAAATGGGAAGTTGTATTTCTTTTGGTCATTTGGAAGAAGAAAAATAGGAGGGAGCAGGAACTAGGGGAGACCCAGAAGCCAAGAAGATTACAGGTCCAAACTGAGAGACCCTGAAATAAATTAATGGGCATCCCCAGTCACCATGTACTCTGCCAAACACCCAGAGGCCTTTGCAGTGGGTCAAGCATAATGTCCTTGAACTCCACTGAGCAACCTGGAACACGCTTTACTGCTTCCATCGTTTTTAAATGTGAACTTTGCATTTTATTTTTTATTTATTTACTTTGTGGCATTAGGGATTGAACCCAGGTCTTCACAAGTTAGGCAAGTGCTCTACCACTGAGTCATACCCCCAGGCCTTTCCTTTGCATTTTTAAGGAAAACACTGAGTTTTAAAGTATATAAGTAACTCATTCGTTGCTTTCAATTCAGAAAAGACAGGCAACCCTAAGAAAACAATGACAAAGGGCTCACTGTAGTCCACAGGACAGGTGATGATAAACAGAGGCTACCACTGAATCCTCTTGGGCAGAGGAGGGGAGCACAACTTCCCAAGGCCACATGGCCTGTCGGAAACTGCTCACAACCAGTCTGGTTCTGACTACAGGACAACTCTCAGAATCACCAAGAGGTTTTAGAACTACAGATTCCTTTGCCAGGTATCTTCCTTGAGTCTCATATGAGAACCCCCAGACAGCCTGGGATCAGGGAGCTGTTCTACCCATGAGACCCAAAATGCCTCTGAAAGCTAATTTTACTTTTAACTAAAAAATTCACTAGATTGTTTTTTTTTTTTCTTATAAGAAAATTTGTTCAAAGCAGAAAAATGAGAAATGGAAAACCATAAGCCACTTCTTCCCCCACTCCAAAAACAAACAACATGGAAGGGGGAAAATGTAAGCAATGTAGCAACAAAAAGGCCTAGGAGGCCACCTGCTATTTATCTATAGGTCTCAGTGCCTCTGGGGACTGTTCTTGAGTCAAAGTCCCCCAGCCCCCCACATTTCTGCCTTGATGCTGTGAAGCCCTCTCTCCTGGAAGCACTTCTCTCCATGGTGGGGGCAGGTGGAGCCCACCTAGATAGCCCCAGAGTTTCTCACCTCCCTACCAGACCCTAACTGACCCTACCCCTCATCCTGATGCATGACTTTGGAATGTCCCAGAACCTCAGCCCTGTTCCTGCTCAGTGATCTCATCCCAGAGATGGTGGTCACCATCTGTGAACTGTTGCTTTCCAAGTAATGGCTGACCTCAAGGCACCTCAAAGTGTCCTGTCTGTTCCCAACTCAAACATACCCCAAAACTTCCCTCCTTGCTGCAATGGGTGGCAACCTTGCCCTTCTAGGTGCTCAACTGGAAATTCTGGGAGCTATTGATAACCAACCACTGCCCTTACCTACCATTAGCAAAACTTGAGACCCCAACAGAGGTCCCAGCCTCACCACCTTCATCTGGCACATTGAAGTTGCTCCTGTTTGGTCTCCTTCTGCACATACCCATGATTTTCAATGCAGTGATGCTGAGAAAGCTGAAGCTGATCATCAATTCTCCCCTCACTCTTCTCCCGGGTCTACCATCTCTACTGGAGCTTTGGGCACCCTAGGGTCTCATCTTTCCCAACCCTCACCTCCCTGTACTCCAGGCACCAAGGCTTCCCTGCTGCTCCTCCAACCCATCAAGCATGCTGTCCCCCAAAAGTAGAGCCTGAGAACATATAGTTGATGTGAAGAGGCAGGAGTTAGAGAGGGGAAGAAAGTCAGTACAGGGATGTATCATCAATGGGAGATGTGGGATGCTGGGAACTCTCCCAAAAAGCTTCCAGAATTGTCCACTGGGAGGATGTGGTTTGCCTGGTTTTACCTTCCTACACCTCAGTCTGCATTTGAGCCTGGCCTCCTGGCTCATGAGGGCCCCAAACTGTCTCATTTAATCCACATGAGAAAGCAGAATGAGCCAGCACACAGTGGAGAGGAACATTATGGATGGGCGATGAGTCTGAACAAACAACAGTCCCACTGCTGAGAAAAGACCGGCAGGTCAGGGCTACCAGGGCACCTGAGGTCTTTGTTGTCTGCTCTGTCTCAGGGCCTGGTCTGTAAGGTTCTTCTTCCCCTACTGACATATTCTTTATTCTTTTTCTTTAGATTCCTGCTCCAAAATCACTTGCTCAGAGCTATACCTGAGCCCCTAAGGATGCAACAGACTCATCACTACCACCCTCAATTCCCCTCATCCTGCATTAACAAGGAGGTGATAACAGCTGTCATCACTAAAAAATTGTCTATTGGTTTCACTACCAGCTTCACCCACTAACTCTTGACAGTGATATTTGCTGTTTTGTTTTTTACTCCTGGTGCCTAGAACAGTCCAACACTCAAGAGACACTCAGTGCTTCTCTTTTGAGTAAAGAATGAATCAGTTCCAGAAAAACAAAAGTGGACTCAAAGAAAGTATGTAGAAAAAGAGAAACAGTGGTGGCCACATGTACATAATTTTGTAACACTTATTATGGAAAACTTTAGGCAAAGTAAACAGAACAGTATGATGAATCTCTAGTTTCAATTCCTAGCTTCATCACCAGCTTTAACCACCACCAACCTCTACATTTATCATGCCTCACCTCTACTCAATTATTAAAGTTCTTCTTATATCTAAAATTACATACATTGGATTATCTCAGTGCTAGAGCACTTTTCTACCATGTTCAAGGCCCCGGGATAAATCTACAACCCAGAAAAATAAATTATATACATTGCATATAAGTAAATGAAGACCAACCACATGAGAAAAGTAAAGCCTGTTTACTCAAGATTTGCTATAACAAGGGAAATGGCCACCATCGTTCACATTTTTGCAAGGACCAAGGGTGGGCAAAGGAGTGAAAAAGTTCAATAGTGGACAAAGGGGAGGTCTCAGGGACTCTCTGACTGAAGGTAATGAGCTAGAAGCAGGTATCCTATGTGACTGGTTAGGGGGAAATAGTCAGCTTTTTCTGGTTGGTCCTAAGTTGTAAGTACAAACAAAATTATGAAACTTGTCAGTTATTAATCGAGGCCTGGCCATTTGGGCACAATTGTTACAAGAATTACTATTTTATTTCCTATGTTGTCATTATAGACAGCAATCTGGCTTCCTACAATTCTGACTTACAGCAGGGCTTAGTTTACTGGGTTGCAGGTTGTGGGTCAAAGTTCTATTTTTTATACATGGTGTGGTCATTTGTTTATTCAGTCTCTCAATGGAGATATGCAAGTATTAGTTACAGTTTTAGTAAATGAGTACATCATGTAACACGTATACCTGACATGATATAGAACAAGGTTTAAATCATTTTTAATTGCTAAAAAATATAACCAGAAAGTCAATAGATGTTCTATAAATGATGATTGAATGAAAAGAAGAAATAAATAAATTATAGAATTAAAATTCCAGATTATTGCAACATGAGATGAAATTGTGAAAGAGAGATGAGAAGGTTAGACGCATGTCATTTCCTCTGACAGAGGAAAATGTAGCTGCTAGTTAAACTTGTTTACAGAAAAATAATTTTAGATATTTGGATTCCAAATTTTAGAATAACTAACAGAAAAATAAAATTAGGCTGAGTAACTTTCAGTAAAGGAATCATTAAAACAACAAAATTTAATTTGGTCATTTATTTGAATAGTTTTGGAGGGCTCCCTTTGTCCCAGGCATTGTTTCAGGTGCTGGAGGTCCAAGTGAACAAACAAAAATTTCCCATCCTCATGAATCCACATCCCTGTAGGAAAAACAGAATAATCAAAATCAACAAGTATATATGTGGCATACTATCTGGTGACCAATGCTATGGAAACAAGACAGAGGAGCAAGCAAGTGCCGAAGGAGGTTTGCAGTTTTAAATTGAGTGCTCGGAGGGAACCTCTGTGTGAGTAGAGACCTAAAGGAGATAAGGAAGCAAATTATGTGAAACAGAGAGAAAAGAATCCCAGGTAGAGGGAAGAGGAAGTGCAACACTGTATGGGGGGGACTTGAAATGGAGGAAGCCAGGGAAATCTCAGCAGGACATGAGATCAAAGAGGAAACAGAGGTAACAGGCTGCTGACAGGCTGAGTAAGTGATATGGGGTAGGCAGCCCTGAGACGGCACCAATGACTCTGTGTCATGTATTCACACCCTTGTGTAATTTCCCCTCCTTGATCAGTGGCTGGACTTAGTGACTCACTTCAGAGAAGAAAATATGGCAGAAGCAATAATATGTCTCTCCCATGATTTGGTTATAAAAAGACTGTGGCTTCTGTCTTGGATGCTCTTACATGGTCTCACTCTTTTGAATCACTCTTTGGGCAGAAGCCATCTGTCATGTCATAAGGACACTCTGGCAGCTTATGGAGAGGCCAAGTGGTAAGTAACTGAAATCTCTGGTCAGCCTGCAAGGCTCTAAGACCTACCCTGTGAATGCTCTCAGAAGCAGAGCCTTCCTCTATTGTGCCTTTGGATGAACGCCAGCCACCTGTTCAACTGCATCCTCATGAGAGAACTTGAGCTAGAACCACCCAGCCAAGTCACTCTTGGTTCACAGAAATTATGAGACAACGTTTTATTTTGAATCACTGAGTTATAGGGTAATTTGTAACATACTAATAATTAATGTGAAAAAAAGAAAGGAGTTAATATTTGACTTGAACAAATGGAGCTTCCATTTACTGAAGTAGGGAAGAATGTAGAAGAAACAGATGAAGGAGAAAGATGAAGCTTTCAACTTTTAACATGTTAAGTCTTGATGCCTCTAGATGTCACAAGACAAGTAAGCAGGAGTCATATGGGACTGGGGTTTAGGGGGCAAGCATGGGCTAGATATATCTTTGAGAATGTTTTTTATACAGTCATCCATAAGGCACTAGTTCCAAGACTTTCAAGGATACCAAAAACCATAGATGCTTAAATCTCTTATATAAAAATGGTCTAGTGTTTGCACATAACCTATGTATACATCCTCATATATTTGAAATCATCCTTAGATTACTTCTAATATAATGTAAATGCTATAAAAATAATTGTCATTCTATTGTATTGTTTAGGGAATAATGACAGGAGAAAATCCTGTACGTGTTCAGCGCAGACACGTTTTTTTCTGAATATTTTAGTTCCTCAGTTGGGTGAATCTGAAGATTCAAACTTGCAGATAAGGAGAGCCAATTGCAGTCTGAGCCCTAAAAATGGATAAAATCACCAAGGAAGAAATGAAATACAGAAAAGAAAAAGATGACCAAGCACTGAATCCTGTGGTTTATCTTTATTAGGAGGTAGGGAAATGTAGGGGGCAGCAAGAAAATGAGTAGGAACATCCAGAAAGGTAGGAGTAAAACCAAGTGAAGAGTGTTTTGAGGAGGAGGGAATGTCAAATGCTGCAGAGGTCATGTCAGGGCTGAGAAATGAGCAATAGGTTTAGCAAGATGGAAGTCATTTGTAACCTTGATTGGAGCAATTCTGATGGAATGATGGGAGATGGAAGCATGTATAATGGTTCTGAGGAATCTTGTTCTTTCTCTAAAGGGAAGATGAGAATCCAAAGGAGGTCAAGAAAGGGTTTTTTGTTTTTATTTTTTTTTAAGATGGGAGAAATAACTGTGTGTTTTGAGTGAAAATGTCCAGTAGAAGGGGAAATTTTGATAATGCAAGATAAATTAACTGTAGCAATGTCCCTGAATAGGCATGAGATACTGAGATGGAACACACAAGGGGCTCACTAGAAGCAAATACCATTTATTAAGACAATACAGAGCATATCTGAGGCAAATGTTGATAGGTGGGTAAATGTGAGTGGAACTCATGGATATAGTTCCCCTAATTGCTTATTTTTCTGTGAAATATAAATATGTATAAGGAAAGTACACAACATCTGCAGATAGTATGGTGTTTCAAGTGAAGAAGGTTTAAGATAGCTGTCTGAGTGAGGAGAATAGAATCAACCAGACATTAGAGTGTGATTGTCAGGCAACACTGTGAGCCCCTTGAGATCAGTGACCTTGGATTTGAAATAAAACCAGCTGCTTGGCTGGGGGCTTTCTACCACCTGTTAAGTTGTGAAGGCACAGGCTTTACTATGAGCAGGGGCATAGGAGAACATAAGCAGAAGAAGAACTGTGGGTAAGCCAAATGCATTTTTAGCTCCTGGGGGGGTTGAACAAAGACTGTGCAAAAAAAAAAAAAATAGAATAGGAGAAAGGAAATAAGAAAGCCTGAAAAAAGATTCTACAGCACTTGTCTACCATCAAATGCCTCCTCTTAGGTTAAAGCAAGGAATCCTAAAATTCCCTATCCCAATCTCTTGACGGTTAGCAAAGACCTGAACTCTCAGAAATAGTCATGCATTGGGAAGCAGCTAAAGATGTGATTTGATGCCACAAATCTGAAGGACTTCAGAGTTTGGAGTTCTTAATGGGTGAATGTCAGAGTAGGTAGCTAGATGGACATAAGCAGGGGGATGGGAGGAGGGAGAAAAGGGGTCTCCTCATCTCGAGTGACAAGGATCACTCCACCTGGGGTGACAGAGAATACTGCCCCAAAACTATTTACCTCCCAGGATCCCCACCAGCAGATTTTATTTAGGTACTGATGGGAAGATTTCCAACATGGCAAAATTGGTGCAGGTACATTAGGCAGAAAATGGTTGTAATAGCCCAAGAATAATTCATGGAGTAGAAGGATCCCAACCAGGCTGTAAAACCCACAATGCAGAAAAGCCTCACTTGGAGACAGCCAGCTCCATGCATCATGGAGTCTTGCTTCCATTTCACCAAATAAACCATTTACATTTTTTGTAAAATAAAAAAAATAAAAAACAATAAATAAGTAAAAGAAAGGTTGAATAAATGTAAAATAATATGACAGGAATAAGTCAAACATATCAAACCTCACAATAAATATATTAAAATAGGTCAAACTCCACTATTAAGAAATGAACTCAGGCTGAGTTTAAGTAAATTCCATCTATATGTTTATATCTATCCCCCCAAACACACATATATACATATACACACACATACACACACACACACACACACACACATAAACTTAGAGATATAGGAAAAGGAAAAAAAGGTATAATAAAGAAATGCTACTAAAAAGTTATGTATTCCTAAATGAGTTTCAAATAAAATAAAAATCAAGGCAAAAAAAATTCAGTGATCAAGAATAGTATTTCATACTCATGAAAATTCCAATCTATCACAAAAATATATTAATCATGTTTATGTACCTATTAATACAGCTTCACAATTGGCATCATTGATTTAAAGAGAGAAATTGTGAAATTTGCAATTGCAGTGAGAAATTGTAGGACATACTTTTCATAAATCTACAGATGAAAAAAAACAAAAAACAAAAAGGAAAATATAGAGGAAATTTGAATTATGATAAGTTTAATCTTGTGTGTGATAAAATTTTACTAAAATGTAAAGAATTCATATTTTTCAGGCTGAAGTGTCATATATGAAGCCTCAAAGAAATATCCAATGAGTTTTTTCCAATGAGTTCCAAAAAGTAAGAATTCCTAAGACTACTCATAGGAATGAAATAAAATTAGAAATTTAACAATGAAGGAATGAGCAAACAAAACAAACACAAAATCTGTATTTTAAAACTTTTCAAGTTTCCTAAATAACTCCTAAAATATATAAATTATATAAAGATGGATGCAGTTTTAAACCAATTCAAATATTTAACTTACCTCAAAACAATGCCACATATGTTCTATGAATATATATACATCTACTAAAAGAGCAGACCAAACTGCAAGTGCACTTCCCAAATTAGAAATGAGGAGACTTCTCTTCCAAGCTGGAATAGATGTACTTTTCCATATTCATCCTGCTAGGTACAATGAAAAAACCCTCAATATTAAATATGAAACAAATATGAGAAGACTCAGAAAGGTGGAAAGCAGAAGGCATACTGGCTAGGACCTCAGGATCAAAGGAACAACATGTTAGTGAATTCCTTGGATTTCCTTTTTGCCTTGTTATCCTAGAAAATGAAGTTGAAGAGTCAGCCATCCAGGATGGCCAGCAAGCCAGACCATAAAAGCTTCATAAAACCAACTCTGTTTAGCCAAAGTAACAGGAAAAGGGTAGCCTATTGAGACAGAAAACTTTAGACAATAATTGCTCTATTCCAACTAAACATCACAGGAAAAACTGGTTTCAACCCCACCCGGGAGAATAAAGACCTGTACTTCCACCTTCATGAGACTATTCCACATGAAGCGTATCTCAAAGCACTCTGCCAGGGTACTGTCAGAGAAAGCCAAGTAGGGAGCTAGGACTTTCATCACCACTAGCCAGTACTTGTCCCTCACCTCTACAGCAGTGTCAGTGAAGGTAACTTGGGTAAATGGATCTTCCAGCACCACCCACAGTAATGAGGAATCCCCCACTTTCACCCCAGGTGTCCAGAGAGGTCAAGTGAGGAATCTGGACTTCTACTTCTAAGAGTACTGCCTCCAGAGTGCCGTCAGAAAAAAATAAACAGCTGAGCCTAGCGCATTGGTACACGCCTGTAATCCCAGCAGTTGGGGAGGCTAAAGTAGGATAATCACAAGTTCAGTGTCAGCCTCTTCAACTTAGTTAGGCTCTAAGCAACTTAGTGAGACACTATGTCAAAATTAAAAATAAACAAGGTCTGGAGATGTGGCTGAATAGTAAATTGCTCCTGGATTAAATCCCCAGTACCAAAAACAAACAAACAAAACAGCTGAAACAAAAAGTCTATGTAAATTTCAGTCTCATAACGTAATATGAAAATATCCAGGTTTCTAAAGAGAATATCTAGTCATACCAAGATCTGGGGAATTTCAAATTAAGTGTTAACAGTCATTACATTCTAACATCTACATAAAAGAGATGTTATAATATCTGACAAATATTTTAAAGCAATTGTCATAACAAGCAATTATGAACGTGCTTGAGATACATTGAAAAATAGAAAGTCTCAGCAAAGAAACAGAAAAAATATACAGAAGGACCAAAAGGGAATTTTAGAACTGAAAAATATGTTAGCAAAAATCAGTGGATTACCCAAGAGAATAAAGGGGACAGAGGAAGAATCAGTGAAGAGGAAAATGAACAGAAATTACTCAGTATGAGCAACAGAGAGAAAATAGTCTTAACAAGAAGAGGACGAACCTGAAAGACTATAACAAAAGCCATAACTTTCATGTCATTCAGATTTCAAAAGGAAAAAGAAAGGATTGGCTAAAAAACTACTCAAAGAGCTAAAGACAAACTTAGAAAGTAATAAATTTGCTTCCCAAATTTGGCAAGAGATGGAAACCTGCAGATTCAAGAAGCTGATTAAACACCAAACAGAACAAAACCAGATGAATTCATGCCAAGACACATCACAATTAAATTCTGAAACATAAAGACAATGAAAAACAATCCTGAAAGCAGCAAGAGAGAAATGACCTTTCAATTGACAGCAGATGCTTCATCACAACCATGGAGGTAAGGGTGGTGTAGTATGTTTCAAGTGCTGAAAGTAAGGAATTGTCAAACCCAGAGTCCTACATCCAGTGAAATCAGCCTTCTCATTCTACTCAGATGAAGGAAAACTAAGAGAATCTGTTACCAGCAGGCCTATTCTAAAAGAACTGCTTAAAGATTTATCCAAACCAAAAGTAAGTAATAAATTTGGGAACATCAGGAAGAAAGTAAGCATGCAGTAAGCACAAGTGTGGGTAAACATATCAGGCATCCCTTTTCCTCCTGAGTGTTCTAAATTAGTTTTGACGGTTGGAACAAAAATTGTAACACTGATTGATCCTCAGTGTTTGAGTAGGAAATATTTAAGACAATTGTATATATAAGAGAGTGTAAAGGAACGTAAACAAAGGTAAGGTTTCCAAACTCCATTAAAACAGATAAAATAATGACAGCAAATGGAAGTAGACTATGATAAATTATGTGTATATAATGTAAAAGCCACTTAAAAAGCTATATGAAGAGATGCACTCCAAAAAACTACAAATAAATGAAAATGGAATTCTAAAGAATGTTCATATGGACCCTGGAAAGCAGAAAGTAATAAGACAGAGAAATTTAAAACAAAGAGAACAAACAAAACAAAAAAATAAAAGACTTAAAATCTGAAGTATTAATATTTACATTAAAGGTAAATGGAATTAAGATACCAAGCAAAGATAAATGTTGGCAGAATGGATTTTAAAATATGACTGAGTTACAAATTCTACAAGAAACTCACTTCAAATATAATGATTTAGGCAGTTTTTAAAAGTAAAAGAATGGAAAGAAGATATATCATGAAGTATTAATCAAAGAAAAGCAAGAAAGGCTAAATTAATATCAGACAAAACATACTTCAGAGCAAAGAAAATGACCAGTAATTATATAATGATAAACAGTCAGTGGGCCAAGAAGATCCAGTAATCTTAAATGTCCATCCACCAATAAGAGAGCTGAAAAATATGTAAGGCAAAATATAATAGAACTGAAAGGGGAAATACAAGTCCATTTATTGTTGGAGACTTCAACACCCCTCTTTCAATAGTCCACAGACCTACTAAACAGAAAATTAGCAAGAATATAGACAACACCACCAAGCAATAGAATCTATTATTTCATTTTAACAATATCAGAATACAGATTTTTTTAAGTACCTATAGAACATACACCAACATGCACTATATCCTGAACTGTAAAACAAATCCCAACAATTTTAAAAGAATTGAAATTATATAGGATGTTTTCTCTTACTACAGTGGAATACAATTAGATAACAGGAAAATCTCCAAATACTTGGAAATATAACAACAGACTTCTAAAAATTCACAGATGGAAAATAAATTCTCAAGGAAAGTAGGAAAATACACTGATGTGAAATAAAAATATAACATCAAAATTTGTGGACCTAGCTACAGCAGTGATGAGAGGAAAATTTATAGCACTAAATAACAATCTTTCTCCCTAAGATCAGGGACTGGGCAAGGGAGTCCACTCTCACCATTCTTATTCAACGTAATGCTGGAAGTCCTAGCCAATGCATCAAGGCAAAAAATAAAAAAATAAAAGACATACAGATTAGAAAGTAAGCAATAAAAATTCTGTTCTTTCTTATAAACTCTATAAATAGAAAATCCTAAGGAACTAATTTTTTTAAAAAAATCTTAAAGCTAATAAGATCACAGGATATAAGATAAGCATGCAAAATCCATTTTATTTTCATTTTCTAACAAAGACTATATGAACAATGAAGTTAAAAATAAAATTTCTCAAAAACAAAAGACTAGGTAAAAGTCTAGCAAAACACATACCAGACCTGTATGTGGAAAATGACCCAATAGTGATGAAAGAGATTGAAGAAGATCTATATAAACGGAGAGAGATATATATGCACATAAAACCTGCCCAAGTGATTTTTTGACAAAGATACAAGAGCAATTTGATGAAGGAAAGATATTCTTTTCTGGTTCACCTGAGCAATTAGATATGAAAGAGAGGAGGTGGGGAGGGAGGAGGGAGGGAGGGAGGGGGGAAGGGAAAGGAAGGAAGGAAGGCAGGAAAGAAGGGAGGAAGGAGAGAGGCGGGGGGGTAGAGAGAGAGAGAAAGAAAGAGAGAAAAGAAAAGAAAGAGAAAGAAAAAAAGCTTGACCCAAGTTTTATATCTTATTTTAAAAATTATTCAAAATGGATCATGGAGTTAAATGCAAAACATAAAATTTTTAGACAAAAAACCTGGTAAAATATTTGAGAGCTAGGATTAGGCAAGGAGTGCACAGACTTGACACCAGAAGTATGACATATTTGACCACAAAAGGAAATATTAATAAGTTGAGCTTCATCAAAGTTTAAGACTTTTGCTCTGCAAAGAGCTCTGTTATGAGGATAAAAGGTAAATTATGCAGTGGAAAAAAATATTTGAAAATGACTTATCCAGTAACACTGATATCTAAAATAGACGGAGAATTCTCCTAACTTTGAGAAAAAAGTTCAGTTAGAAAACGGATAAAAGGTATGAAAAGACATGACACCAAAGATGATATACAGATGGTAAATAAGCATGTGAAAATATACTTAACATCATAAGCTATTGGGGATGTGAAAATTAAAACCCCAAGGAGACATCACTGTCAGAAGAGCTAAGCTTAAAATCAGTGACAGCATCAGTGCTGATGAGAATGTGGAGAAGTTTGATGACTCAGATCTTGCTGGTGAGGCTGTAAAATGGTTAAGCCACTCTGGAGAATGGGTCGACAGTTTCTTTTTTAAAAAAATAAAATAAAATACAAATAACCACTCAAAATGCTGAACACCAAAAAAAAAACCCAATCAATAAATGAGCAAAGGAATTGAACAGACACTTTGCAAAATAAGAAATAGGAATGGTCAACAATATATGAAAAAATGTTCAACATCTCTAGCAATGAAAAAATGTAAATTAAAACTACACTGAGATTTCATCTCACTCCAGTCAGAATGGCAGTTATCAAGATTACAAGTAACAATAAATGTTGGCAAGGATGCGGGGAAAGGGAAGGCTCATCCATTGTTGGTGGGACTGAAAATTGATGCATCTCTTCGGGAAAGCAGTATGGAGATTCCTCAGAAAACTAAGAATGGAGCCACCATTTGTCCTAGCTATCCCATTCCTCGGTATATATCCAAAGGATTTAAAATCAGTGTACTACAGTGACACAGTCACATCAATATTTATAGCAGCACAATTCATAATAGCTAAGCTAAGGGGCCAACCTAGATGCCCATCAACAGATGAATGGATAAAGAAATCGTGGTATATATACAAATGAAATATGACTCAGCCTTTAAGAAGAATGACTTTATGACATTTGCCAGTAAATGGATGGATCTGGAGACTATCATGCTCAGTGAAATAAGCCAGTCCCAAAAAACTAAAAGTTGAATGTTTTCACTGATATGTGGAAGTAAACCCCCAATAAAGGTGGGGGGAGGTGAAGAATAGAAATTCAGTAGATTAGACAAAGGGGAATGAAGAGAAGGGAGGGGATAGGAATAGGAAAGACAGTAGAATAAACTAACATAATTTTCCTATGTCCACATGGAAAATACCTAAGTGAATCTCACCATCGTGCTCACCCACAAGAATGGGATCCTAATTAGAATAAGATATAGTCCATGTTTGTATAATTTTATCAAAATGAATTATACTATCATTTACAAATAAGAAGAACTATTTTATAACCACAAAGAACCATTAGGTCCAACAATTGTTAACCTGGAAAAATGAAGACTTAATATTCACACAAAAATATGTACATGGGGCTGGGGCTGCAGCTCAGTTGCTAGCTCAGCTTGCTAGCATGTGTGAGGTATTGGGTTCAATCCTTAGCGCTATAACAAATAAAATAAAGGCATTCTGTTCATCTACAAAAAAAATTTTTTTAAACATGTATACAAAAATTTATAGCAGCTTTGTCATAGACAAAAATCAGAAAGAAACCAGATGTCCTCCCTAAGGGAAATGGTTAAACAAACTTTAGTACATCTATACCATGAAATATTACTCAGTGTTAAAAGGAACAAGCTATTGATGCAGGGAGCAACTGGATGAAATCTCCAGACAGTTGTGCTGAATGATAGCAATCAATCAAGAAAAACTATGTATTGTATGATTCCTCTTGAAATGACAAAATTCCAGAACTGGAGAGCTGATTAGTGGCATTAAGGAGGGAGCAGGAGGGAAGTGAGTGAGACTATTAAAGGGCAACAGAAGCAGTTCTTACAGCATGGAAAGGTATCTCTACCTATCAACATCAACATCCTGGTCATGATACTGTACTATAATTTTGTAAAATGTAACCAATGGGAGAAAATGGCAAAGATTATAAGGACCTCGCTGTTATTTCTTACAACTGCATGTGAATCTGCAGTTACCTAATTTTAAAAATATGATGAAATTAGGAACAAACTTGAGCCCTAGCAATACTGTTTAATTACTAAGAACTTTACTATATAAAATGTTAATTACTAAAGATTTTGCCATATAAAAATATTCTCATGGGGAGAAGTTATTCCGAAGGAAATTACCAAAATGCCTAGAGGTAAATATGATAGATATGCATCTAATGATAGATGACATGTAAACACAGAACATCTGCATAGTTAAAGATCCTGCAGATATCAAAAAGCAACAGAGAATGGGAGAAAAATTCACAGGGCACAAAATAGAAAAGAAGTGTAATACAAATTCAGAAAGCATCTCATCTAGTGAAACAAAAACTAATAGAAAATGAGCAAAGATTATGAACAATTAAACTAGAAGCAGCTAATATGTGAGAATATGCTCAGCATCACTAGTGATGAAGTAAGGCAAATTAAAATACCTGTGA
The DNA here is from genome assembly GCF_902686455.1 of Sciurus vulgaris. NCBI lineage: Eukaryota > Metazoa > Chordata > Mammalia > Rodentia > Sciuridae > Sciurus > Sciurus vulgaris. The sequence continues at coordinate 94,517,899 of NC_136464.1, read as the reverse complement.
GATGTCTTTTTGTTCCTAACACGTAGGCAAAACAATTTTTTGAAACTTTTTATTTGGAAACAATTCCAAACTCATGAAAAATATTAAAAATAGTGCAACGAACTCCCATACACCATTTGCACATTCACCAGCTGTTCACATCTCTCTTTTTCCCCTTTTTATATATACAGTATATATAAAGATATATGCAAACATACCTTTATGTGTTACATATGCAAATGTATATATCGCTATCTACCTGTATGTATATGCAATTTCCTGAGCCTTTTGATACTAAGTTGCTTCCATCCTGTCTTCCTTACCCCTACATATTTAAACCTTTATCTTCTACAGACAAGGACTTATTCCTCCTTGATCATGACATTTATCAAGTAAGAGAGGTTAGCATTGATAAAATACTACTGTACTGTACATTGATACAATACTATCCTCTAACTGAAGTTATATACCAATTTCATCAGCTGTAGTGATATTGTCATTGACAATATTTTCTGTTTGGGATCACATATTGCATCTGGTTGTCCTGTCCCAGTAGTCTCCTTTAAAATGGAACAGCTTCCACCTTCCTGTGCCTTCATGACATTGACATTTTGGAAGAAACTGCTTAAATTGTAGAATGTGATTCAATTTGGATTTGTAGGGTGCTTCTCAGGATTATATTCCAGTCGTATATTTTCAGAAGAAATGTCACAAATATATTCAGGTGCCCTCTCAGTGCATCACACAGGACAGACATGGAAGTTTTTTCCATCATTGATACTTTAATCATTGAGTTAAAACAATATTCTCCAGGTTTCTCAATTGTAAGATTACTATTCTTCTTTTTGTAATGAATAACTATTTTTGTGGGCAGATACCTTGAGTCTGTGTGATTCCATGGTCCCATTCAAACTTTCATCCTCAAACTTAGCATCTGCTGATGATTCTTGCCTGAATCGATTATTATAATTGTTGTCAAATGATAATTTTTTTTAAAAAATTTCATCATACTTATTAGCTGACAGTATACCACAAACTGTTCTTTCTCTTTGTGTTTACTCATATCATTTTGGGCTCAGAATTTTATTTTATTCAATGGCCATAATTCATTATTGCCATTCATTGTGGTGCTCAAATGTCTAGGTGGGCTTAATGGGAGCCACTGAAGTTGACTCCTCTGACCCTTTGACATGTCCTCATCATTCTTGGAGCACTTCCTTCATTTCTGTCACAGCAAGATGTTCCAACCTAATTTTTTTCCCCAACCCCGTCATGGAATCATTTCTCTAAAAAGTTCTGGTTTCTTACTATGGTATATATACACAATGGAATATTACTCAGCCATAAAGAAGAACAAAATTATGGCCTCTGCTGGTAAATGGATGGAGTTGGAGAATATCATGCTAAGTGAAATAAGCCAAGCCCAAAAAACCAAAGTCCAAATGTTTTCTCTGATAAGTGGATAATGATACATAATGGGGTGGGAGTGGGCAGGGGGGTAAGAGAAGAATAGAGGAACTTCAGATGGTGTAGAGGAAAATGGGGTGGGAGAGGGTGGGGAAAGAAAAGATAGCAGACTGAGACAGACATTATTACCTTATGTACATGTATGATTACACAAAAGGTGTGAATCTACATTGTGTACAACCATAGAAATGAAAAGTTGTACCACATTTGTGTACAATGAATCAAAATATAGTCTGTAAAAATAAAAATTTTTAAAAAAGAAGTCCTGGTTTCTTTTAGTGGAGACACTATTTAGAGAACAGTATTTTGGCACTGGATGTGCTGATTGTTACTAGGTTATGAAAAATGAAACTGTGCAGAATAACTGAAGGCATGGGTAAAGAGTGTTCTTATTCTCACATGGTGAGAATATAGTTTAGGAGGTACATTTGACCATACCTGTCAAGTGGTGACATGTGAGAACTTGCACACAGCCACCCACTTGAAGGAATCTAGTCACACAAACTACCACATAGCACATAAGAGCAACACATCAGAAATAACCACAGGGTCTGTCAACAGACAGTGAGCTAAAGACATCATAGTGCTCCTGAGCATGGACACTGAGAAAGCACTGAAAATACTGAGCTGAATTCAAGTGATTGGATAAAATAGAACTTACAGAATGGTACAGGTGGTCCAATTCTTTTTCAGTCTTTTGGATGGAACCCAGGGCCTGGCGCATTTTAGGCAAGCATTCTACCACCGAGTTGCACCCCGAGACCCAAGATAATTTTAAATTTAAAATAAAATATGTGTGTGTGTGTTTGTGTGTGTTTGTGTGTGTGTGTGTGTGTGTGTGTGTGGTACATACAAAAGCATGGTTATATAGAGAAAACTCCAATATCCAAATTGATGTTACCTCTGAGTTGGCTGGGGAGGATGGAATGGAAGAGTGATTGAATATATGGGAACAGAAAATTATAGTCTTTTTGTTTTATACATTGATGAACAATTTATAGACTTTATATAGTTACCACTTATTTCTTTTGTATTTTTTTTTTAAAGTGTTAGGAGATAATAGGTCAAAAAGACCTACAAAACTGGCCAATGTTGAAACGTACTAAAGTAGCTTTAAAAAGATGAAACAGTGGAGCCATCGTCAGAAGAGGAGTCCAGCATCTTTGACAGCAGAGGAAGAAGAAAAGGAAGAGAAAATCTTGTCTGGGTTTATTCTTATGTGCCCTGCCAAAGGTCCTGGCTTTTTGTGACTGGACTTGCAGGGCCTCTCTAACCTTCCAGGTGTCATTCCTTGGCTCTGATCCTGAGTAGTCCATAGGAGGGCCTTGAGCTACAGGACTGGCGGCCCCAGACCTGGGCTGCGCTGTCCTTCTCTGCCTCCTGATCTTGTAGATGAAGACCACACGTGATCAGGATCACTATGATCACTAGTGATCACTGTGGGCACTTCCTTTCCTTGTCTCAGAAAATAATGAGAATAAGGTTAGGGTTTCACTTTTTTTTCCCTGCAGTCCTGGGGATTGGCCTTGTGCCTACTAGGCAAGTACTGTACCACTGAGCCATCTCCCATCCCCCATGACGGAACCACTGCCACCATCACGTACAGCAGTCAAGGATGCTTTCTGCTGTAAGAATTCCAGACACGGCCACTTAAATAAAGAAGGTTTTGCCTCCATTTACAAGAAAACTGCAAGTAGGCAGCTGTTGGCCTGGATTCAACAATTCAACAACGACTTGGCTTTGTCTCAGCAAGTGCTTATCCGCTTTTTTGTGCGTTAGGACTCAGGGTTGCAACATGTCTGTCCCAGTTTCTGTTATCACATCTACCTCCGATAGAAAAGAGGGAAATGGAGAGAAAACTGAAATATCAGCCACATTTGGCTCCGTTATCAAGAGAACAAGCCTTCCCAAAATCTCTCAGATGACTGCCACTTGAGTCTCACTTACCAGAACTGTGTCATTTGACCACACTTAGTTCAAGACAGACCAGGAATATATTTGGCTTTTTAGCCTCAGTAATACAAAGTACAAGGAAAAGGAAGTTGGGAACGACCTCACAGAACCTGCTACTATTTTCTTTGCCCTAATAAGAAAATGCATGTGGCCCATGTTTTAGCAAACTGGAAGTAGGCAGTGGCACTTAAGAAATGATTCTTAGTCATAAGATCATCACAGTGTCCCTGCCCTTTTCCTACTTTGGGGGTTCATCCAAAGAGAATTCCACCTGTTGAGAAGCAAGAGGGAAAGTCCAGATATGGGGTCAGCAGGGAGCTCACACTCTCTCCAGGACTTAGCAAACCTAGGAGATATGCACACTAGCACTCAGGATCCAGGGATCCAACTCCCAGCCACCTTCCTTTCATCAATAGCCCACAACTGCCAACTTGGGCTGCTGGGGAGAACCAGAGGCCATCAACTTCCTGAACCAGGAATTATTAGCAAGAACACCTCTGGTCATTTCCTCCTAGATCACCTAACCGGTTTTCCATCTTCTGGGCTCTCAGGAGCACTGGGAAGCCAAGGCAGGGATTAGACAGCTCCCATGTGTGCAGTCACCGCCTCCTTTCACATCCGCTGGGCAGGCCAGGCTGATGGTATCTAGTTCCTGAGACCCTGCTGTGAACTCAGACCCCAGATAGTCTCTCTTGATAACAGCTTTGACTTTTTTCATCTCTTTTTAACAAATACACTGGCTGAAACCCAAACTCCTGGCTGGTTACCAGCTCCTGGCTAGAACTTTTTGCCACTTCCCAGAAACATTTTGAAATGGACATCCATTCTGAAATGGTTGGTGGAGGAGGACAGCAGGCTTGGTGCCCACTCCAGGCCCCAGTTCCTCATGGGTAAATTGAGAGGGAAGATCAGATGCCTCCTGGGTGGCTCTCCTCTATACACAGTCAATAGGTTTGTGAGTGGGACACCCTTGGCCCTCCTGGGGTCTCCTGGCTTGCCCTACATAGATACTGGGCTCTGCATCACAGGAAGTGACTTTGGCAGGAGGTCCACAGCCATGGTGTCACGTTTGGCACTTCCAGCACAGGCAGATGCGGCACACTGTGCCCAGTCTCAGAGGGAAGGCAGTTCATTTTCTGAGTTTGTGAGAAATGCACTTTGAACACATTTGCATCAATGGAGAAAAATAATACCTCTCCCAAGAGACCAGAAAAGAAAGATAATTTGATTTATGGAGACATCCAGCCCTAGAGTCCTGCTTTTACTACCTGGGTTCCTTGGCCATTGAGAGGCAGCATATCCTCCTGGGCCCTGATGATAAGGAACGGAAAGAGATACCACATCAAAAATAAGACTTTTCAATTTGGAAGCAAATTTACGCATTCATAGTAATCATGGGAGCTGGAATGGGGCTCAGGAGTAGAGAGCTTGCCTAGCATGAATAAGGCCCTGGGTTTGATCCTCAGCACCGCACCATGGTGTGTGTGTGTGTGTGTGTGTGTGTGTGTGTGTGTGTGTGTACATAGGTAAACATATATATAACAGCCCAACACAGGAAAATATTTAGGACATTCTTCCTCTTTCCTGAGCCATTTGTGCCACTGGGGTCCCTTTCCTGGTGGAAATGTCTCATTCTTCATCTGCACAAAGCCCCCTTCCTACTGTGGGTACACAGAGCCTATGTGGTTAAGCTCTTGTTTGTTCCATTTTCCAGAATAGAAAACTGAGACCTAGAAAAACTATACCTTACCTGAAACCACAGCTGGAGTCTAGACTGACCACGTTCTCACAGCCTAGAGCATATACCACCTGGCTATACCTCCAGCAGTGACCAAGAGCAATTGCCTGCTCCCAGGATCTCAAAGGGTCAGTCAAGGATGCCTCTCCTCCCCTTTGTAAATCTGTTCAGCCCTATTTTTCAGCTTCTCACAAACCACATGAAACAAGGCTGCAGATACAACAGAAGATTAAAAGCTGAACCTAAACCAGATCAGGAAATGCTGAGTTCAGCATTCCAGTTCAGCTCCCACCCTCTGAGGTCAGTCCCAAGATTGCAGCAGGATGTGCAGAGGTCTAGTACATGCTTTGGGGGCATCTATATCCTCTAAAACTTCCTGAGGAAAAGACACTGATTTCCCAACTGGCACTGGTTGATCATTTTCTTCAGCCTCCCTGGGGCCTCTGTTTTAACTATAGTCCCTCACTTCTACACCTTGGGTGCCTCCCTACCCAGTGGATCCTTCTCCTTGATCTCCAAATATTCTGTTGTTCCCCATCTTTAAGACATCCATTACTTGCCTTACTCTACCCTTCAACTGAAGCCACATTCCTTTGCTCCTCTTGATGGCAAAACTGCTTCAAAGATGTGAGTCTCTCTGGGTTCACCTTTTGTGCTTTCTGGAGCCCCTGAAAAGGCCCCATTGATGCCCTCATGACTACTGTTCTATCCTTGGTAACTTGGTGAACACAGGGCAGCAGAGGCCCAGTAGCTCAGTTCCCCTCCTTCCTTCTTTCTTCATCCCCCTATATCTCTTTTACTTTCTTCCCTGAGCTCTCTGGGCCTCCCCTTTATCCACACTTTAAAGATCTCCATGCTGCCTGTTCCTCCCATCTCTTTAACTCCCTATTCACCTACCTATCCCCTCAATCCCCTACCTCAAGCCAGCCCCCAAGCTTTACCTGTGAACCTGACCTCTAGGACTGTCCAAAACCATCACCTTTCCTTTGATACCAAAACTGTCTTTGCTCACAGACCCATGGGAATCTGTGGTGTACCTTTCATAAATCCTCACACCTGTAGTAATCTCCACAGCTACCCACTCCCCACCCAAACCACCCTTAATGCCCACCTGGACCTCTGGGCACCCACTCAAAGTCTAAAAGGCCCTGACTTCAGGGTCAAGGCCCAAATGCTTGCATGATGCCTCTCCTCTCTCTGCCCTATCCCTTGCCTCCTCTAGCCCCTCTTGCTCTATTTCAGCCCCCCTGGTCTTCTGAGCACCCTCAAATACATGTCCTCAAATCTAGCTCTGCCCCCAGCGTCCCCTGGCTCCCTCTCTCCTTTCTTCAAGTCTTTTCTCAAATAACTCCAGTCCTGTCACTGTAAACTATACCTGACCCTGGTCTTCTCTCCCCTATGTGTTGATAAAGTATTACTGAGTAACAAAGAAGCCAAAAACTTAGGGGCTTAAAACATCATTTGTTATCTCAGTTTCTGTGGTTCAGGAATCCAGGCATGACTTAGCTGCTCCTCTGGTCAGGGTGGACCTCAAATACAAGGACCCACTGACTCTGAATAGAGCCTGAGCAAGAGGGCATCTATAGCCAGGAGAAGGGAAGGGGTCAGTAAATAGAAAATTACGAAGAGGAAACCTCAAGGATAAGAGGGATTATGGCCAACTTTACCTAGCAGGAGTCCTGCTGAAGATAGGACTGGGTGATCAGACATTATCTGGGAGATGGTGGAGGGTAAGAAATCCTATTATATCTTGTTATGGTTTGAATGTGAGCTGTACCCCAAAGGCTCCCATATTAATGCAGGAATATTCAGAGGTGACATGATTGGATTGTAAGAGCTGTAACCTGATCAGTCCATCCTAGTTTGAATGGACTGATAGATGCTAACTGCAGGCTGGTGCAGTGTGGCTGGAGAAAGTGGGTCACTGGGGGTGTGCCCTAGAAGGGTGCCTCTTCCCCGCGGCTCCTCCTCCCACCCCTCTCTGCTTCTTTGCCACCACAATTGAAGCAGCTTTTTTTCTGCTGGGCCCTTCTCCCATGTTTTTCTGCCTCACCTTGGGCCCAAAACAATGAAGTTGGCCATCTATGGATTGAGACCTCTGAAACCATGAACTCCAAATAAATGTTTTTTCCTTTAAGTTGTTCTTGAAGGGTGTTTTGGTCACAGCAATGGAGAAGCTAACTAAAACAGATCTTGAGGCTGTTCAGATCTCTAGCATGAGGGGTTCTTGCTAAAATTGGATTGTTCAAGGAAGTGCACAGAGAGGTCTAGAAGTTTCAGGAGGCTGCTCAAAGGCTGACCAAACCAGTTTTTCTCTTCAGAGAGAAAAGAGGGGTATATAGGACTCCAAGGCTGGAATGGTGCAGTCACAGGGTTTGCTGACAGTGGGGTATGAGCATGGAGGAAGTAGCTAGCTGAGCCCCCCAGGATGGGGTCTTACCAAGTGAGCAGGGCAAAAAAGGGAGAGGGTAAAAGAATCAAGAATGGCACAATTACAGTATTGGTCACTGGAGACAGGGAGAGAGGATGCAAATGGCACAGTAGAGGAGATAGACGTACGTTGAGTGTCCTCTGATGTTCACTTCCCAGATCCCTTGCCTCAAGACTTGGACCTTTTGCCGCCCAGCCCCTGGGGCAGGCACCACTTTGAACCCATGGGGCAGCTGATTTCTGGTTCTCAGTGTTCATGAGTTGAAACTTGGGAAAGCCTTAGTCAATGGACAAACTTTTCTATGAGGAGACAGGGGCTTAGTGACAGGATGGCCTGGGAGAAGAATGTGGGGGCAGGAATAGGGGTGAGAGATAATCCAAGGGACCCAAGACCCCCACATTCTGAGAAGACCCGTGTACATCAGGGCTTCAGAAAATGTTTAGAGGTGAATGAATGATAAGGTCCTTTTCTTTCTTTTATAGAAATTGAAGGGGCTGGGGAGATAGCTCAGGGGCTGGGGAGATAGATCAGTCGGTAGAATGCTTGCCTCGCAAGCACAAGGCCCTGGGTTCGATCCCCAACACCGCCAAAAAAAAAAGAAATTGAAGATGGTGGAAGTCCCTCTCAAGACTTAAATCTAGCTCTAATGGTTCTGATCTAGAATGTGGACACTTGGAAAGAACCTCATCCAAATGCAGGAAAGCAGGCCCTCTTTCTCTCCACCCTCACCTTATGGTTACCCTGTCCAGAACTTGACTACAGCCTGCTCCAACCCTGAGGTCCCAGGTCATACTGAGTCCTGTGACCAACCAAGGTCAGTTCACGATCTAAGAATGTTTGAGAGCCACAAAGAGATCCCCAGGTGCTAACCAAAAATCTTTCATATTCCAAGCAATATGCTAGTCCTCACAGGAGGAGAGGGCATCCCTGGCACCCACATTCCTGGGCCCCTGGCTCTTAACACACATGGCTCAGAGGTGGGCACCACCTTGCAACAGGTGAGATAGAAGCCAGGTGGCCCACCATAGGCAATAGAAGCACAGAATGAGAGCCCATGTCCTGCCATTCTCCATCATACGTTGTGCACTGAACAGCATCCATGCCCCACACTCCTTTTACTACCTAATAAGGCCCCAAAGACCCCCAACTCAGGGAGTTCTGTCGTTGTGTGAGGTGTCATAAGTGTTTGGTAATCACTAAGAAACCCCCACACACAGCATCCTGGCTGGGAGGGACTGCCAAGTTTCCACTCAAAGCAGGTGAGATCCAGGGTCTTATGGGGTGGGCAGCTCAAGCACATGCCACGAATCCCTCTGCACACACTCTTGTCAGAGCATCTAGCCTGATGACATCACCTCATGCCAGCCCCACCGTTACTCACACAATAATTAAGCTTACCAGGCAGTTTGACAAGGTTTGTAAAATGACCCAACCATGACAAACCTTCTTTTTTAGTGGGTCATTTCCTGAAGGAGATTCCAGGGACGGCTTAATGCATAGATTGGAGAGGCCTGGTATTGCAGAGAGTTGGAACTGAGGCTTGTGGTGTTTTTGTATCTGATGCCTATGCTCAGGGGCCTCCAGGATCAGAGAGAACACCCATGTGCCTGTGGGTGACTTGTGCTCACTACAATGCAATGTGGGGACATTTTGGACTTTGTCCCTAACTCCTGGTGGTGGATCACATTTGCTAACTACTCCCTGACCCAGACTCCCTAAGGTGATCTCCAGCCCATGATGTGGCAGATCACATTTTCCAAAGATGACCAAGCAATATTTCTGCCCCTTGTGCTCTTCTAGGATCCTGCCCACCCTCCTTCAGAAACAGTCTATTTTCCCTTTCCTTATAGCTGGGCAGGCCTTTGTGACCACCACAATGAATGGTACAGAGGGATGGGATGACTTCTAAGGCAAGGCCCCAGAAAATGACCTACCTTTGGCAACCATGTTGTAAGGAAGCCCGGAGCCAACTGGACAGCTTTGTGCCTGTGCTCCAGCTGACAGCTCCAGTGAAGATCTCAGCTGACCACCAGCTCTACCACAATATATAAGAACAAGGAGGCTGGGTGATTGCCCAGCCTTCCCTGGAGCTCCATGTTTGCAAATAATTTTGAAGCTCCAGTGTGGGCAAGAACCCGATGGTGATGATGATTCCAATTCCTGGCAAGCTCTGATTGATAGAGAGCAGCTCCTCAGGGCCTGAGAGACTCTGAGAGCCACATTCACAAAATAAGAACCACGTGGCCGTCGTCTCCAAGGTCTTAGAAGGGGAAGTGCCAGAGGTAGGAAGCATTGTCTGGGCTTTTCTATTTAATGTGAAATGTTTTGTAGTAGCAAAAAGTTAAGTATTAGCCTTCAGAATTAGAAATTTGGTAGTTTTCCCAAGGGCAATCTCTGAAACCCACCTTCAGATCTGAAGCAAGCAGCATTCTATCCTGTAGAAAAATTGTATGTTTAACCACCACTCTAAAAACAGCAGTAATGGGGATGTTTTAAGACCAAAAACCATTTCCAAGCTGGGTGGGTCTTTGGAGTGTTAGGCAACAAGCTGAAATTCTCGAGGATACATTTCACCAGGTAAGTGGTCTTTGACTCTATTTACAATGCATAATTATCATTAAACCAGTAACCCATGAAATCATTTTTATTAAAATAACATTGATCTGTTATTAGGTGAAGGACAGACAAGTCCTCACTGCCCACTGCCCTTACTTTTCTGATTGGGCATTGCTATCCCATTCAAGCCTCCATGGAGCTTCCTTGTCAATGTCATTGCCATTGATGGGCACAGAAAACATCACTGAGATGGTGACATGTCAAGGGCAGCAGTGTGGTTCCCACCATGCCATGATCCTTGCAGGACAGAAGGGCTGAGTCTTCCTTCCATGCTCCATGCCATCTACGCCCCATACACCGCTACCCCAGCAACTGTCTCAATCAATCTCCACTGAGGCATCGAGCAGCTTCTTTAAACCTCTGATTATTAATAAATAAACTGCAATTTGTGAAGCCATAAGAATAAGACAAAATAAAAGCACAAAAACTATCTAAGATACCAAACTCCATAAAGAATGAAAACCAAAACTAATAGTTCTCTAAGTTCATCATAACAAATTCCTTTGCAATGTGTTTACATTTTCTCCGTCTGCCATAACAAAATACACCAGATTTGTGGCTTAAATAGCAGAAATTTGTCATCTCATGGTTCTGAAGGTTGGAAGTCTGAGATCAAGGTCTCAGCAGAGCCGTGCTCCCTAAGAAGGTGCTAGGGGAAGATCTGTGCCAAGGCTTTCTCCTTGGCCTGTAGATAATTATCTTCCCTCTCTGTATCTATCTTGGCACCCAAATTTCCCTTTTACAAGGCCAGCAGTCATATTGGATTAGGGACCATCCTAATGACCTCATTTTTACTTCATTATCTTTTTAATAACCCTTTCTTGAATGACAGTCACATTCAAAGGTACTGGGGGTTAAGATCTTAGCATATGAATGAGGGGACCACAATCCAACCCATGACAATGTAAATAATAATAATTGGGTTTATCTTCTTAGTAAGATTCAGGATGGGTCTGGGGTTTTGGCTCAGTGGTAGAGCGCTTACTTAGCATGTGTGAGGCACTGGGTTAGATCCCACCACCACATAAAGATAAATAAGTAAAACAAAGGTATATGACCATCTACAACTAAAAAAAAAAATTTTTTTTTTTTTTTTAAAGATTCAGGATGACTCTGTCACAACCCAGAACTGCATCATGGGTGACCCAACAGCCAGGGAGAAGGCAGGAAGGAGCAGAGGCCTGCCTTGTTCAGTGATCTTGTCTGGCTCTGGGTCCTCTGTTTCTCCAGCAGTACAATGAGGTTTGGATGGATGAATTCCTCAGAAGTTTTCTATCCCTAGAATCACTTTAAGTCACTTTGTCACTGGTCATGAGTGATAGGGATTGCTCTCCCTGGCAGCTAAGGGCAGGACACCCAAAGGAGGCAAGTTCTGCCACCATCAAGAACAAAAAACCGATCCTCCCCATACAGTCTAGCCCCACTGGAATTGTGCTTGGGGGGTCTTCATGTCAAAGGCCAGCTGAAGCAGAGGGCATACCAGTGGAGAAATTACTAAGATTTAATGTAGTAACACAGGTGCAGGAGGCTATCAGGAACCCCAACGGCATGGTAAGAGACTGGTACAGCAGAAACTGTGATCCCCAACCTATCAGAAGATTCTAGGGCATGCAGTTGCTGGATCTTGAGACCTGGTTGAGTCATGGCTGAGGGAGGGAACCCAAGGGAAGCTGAGGGCTTAGCAGGGAAAGATGGGGGGATAAGCTTTTTGTCTCCCAGTCTGATTCCCCTAGGGTTTCCAGGTCCAGGGACAGGTACCAATGTGCTTTCCTGCCTGCAAGAGCAGTCTGAGAAGAAAAAGAAGGGAGCACATGGGGACAGATATTATTGCGTTATTTTCCACCTCTACCCAGTATGACCCTCATCATAGAAGATTGCAGGAAACCCACCACTTGTCAATTCTGCAAGGCAACTAACTTTGCAGTTGGGGTGGGACCCATTAACTTCTATGTCAGAGCCCAGCTTGAAGCTCACAGCAGGTGAAAGCAGAGAAGCAGACCCCCGGGAAAGGCTAGAGACAGGCCAGGGATGGGCCAGTGAGGGCCTCTGGGTTCACATCACCTCGAAGAGAACAGCAGAGCCTAGATGGTGGGTGGTAGAAATGAACAGTTGAGCAGACAAACCTCACCAAGCCAAAATGTTTAAAGTGATGTATACATTAACCACCGTTAATTGACCATTACACAATACTCTATAACCCTGTATACAGTAAAGCATCACACTGCACCCAGTAGATATTTATAATTAGGTGTCAATAAAATAATTTAAAAGTAAAAAAAAAATCAATTAATTAATAAATGAATGCAGACCAGTATCAGGAGGTTCCCAGAGCCAAGTCCTGGGGAGGAGCGTCCTGAACAGGCCTCAGGTAGGTCCTGGCCCAGGACCTGGTCCTCTCCCTATCTGGCCTTTCACACAGCTCCTGGAAAGGTCTAGTGAGAGGGATCATGGGCCAGAAAATCAGGGAGGCTCAGGAAGAGGGTGGGAGGGCTCAGATTGGACCCTACACACACACTCCCAGCAGACTCCAGGCAGCCCTTGCACTCCCCTCCACCCCACCCCAGGCAGCAGGCCCAGCTGGCCCCATTTCTCATTCCTATTGATTATGGTGGCAGAGACCACGGCACAGAATGTAAATCAGTGTCCCTGGGGTATTTAACCCAGGGAGGGTTAGTTGAAGGTGGCATCCTTATAAGTCCTGTATCTGATGTTTTTATATTAATTCCTATAGTAGCTAGATTAATTTTTATTCCACTGACTGTTATCTCTTCTTCATTGACTAGGAGACATTTCTGAGAAGTGCATATCTTGGTGAGTATCAGTCATTTAGTGGGGCGCTGCCCCTGGCTGCAAGGTTTTCATTAAAGAACAAAAATTCCTTGGATCTAAAAATTCAGTCTTTGGAAAAAATAATGCCCAGACTGGCTTGAGTCACTGTCAATGCTGACACCACCTGTTTATGGGATCTGGCACTACCTGGGAGCCACAAACCATGGATACAGGGTCCCCTAGCCTCTCTCATCCTCCCTTTGGCTTCCCCAAGCACAGAGCTAGCCATAAACAAAATATGAGTCAGCCTGTACCAACTGACTATGCTTGGCAGAGGAACCCCAGAGATAAGCACATGGTCATTAGCCCTTGCTCTATGGTAGGTGCCCACCTTACATCTCATTGAGTCAGTGCCCACCTCCTTGGAGACAGGTTGGGACTGTCACTGTAGCCATTTTGTAAGCAAAGGAAATGCAATGACCAGAGATTCCCTGAAGCTCAATAGTGTATAAGGCACAGACCTCTGGTGAAATCCTGACTCAGATCATAGAAATGACTAGCCTCTTTGCTAATGAGGCAGAGGCACTGGAAAATAGATTCCGAGAGCCTGGGTCTGTCAGGAAGAGCCCAAATGAAGAAGTGGGCATTGGGAGGAGCCCAGAGCTGTCTGTAAATGCAGGTACCTGCAGATGGCAAGGCAGGTGTGTTTGGGGCCCCCAAGTGAAGCCAGGGCTATGGGCATAAATCAGGAGGACTGAGACTGAGAACCTGACAGAGCTGCAGGGAGGACAGGCAGCTTGACACTGCTGGGGACACCTGGCCAGGCTGACATAAGGGAAGCCATTGGATGCCTCCACCTTGAGGCTCACCACCTCTCTCCCATCCTGCCTGGCTCTAGAGAGGTGGATCCCAAATCTGGGCCTGAAACCAGCAGCATCCATGTACCCCAGGAGCCTTTGACAAGTGCATACCCTCCTCCACTCCACACACTGTGGGGCTGTGAGAACCACAAGTAGGGTGGAGCGAAGGCTCCAGAGGAAGAATAACTGAACTTGCCCCTCAATGACCTCACCTATAGATGAGGTCCTGCCACTACGTAGAGAGTGTGGTGATCCTGAATGAATTAGAGGTACCATATAGTTTGTAGGTTCTCACTCATGCCTCACTGGGCTGGCCTCCATTTCTAAAGGACATTATTCAGGCCCTAAAGATTCACTTCCCAGAACCGACATCATTTGGTCTTTCTTCCAGAAATCATAATTAAACCCCAAACCTTTAGAATTTAGAAAATGCTAATAAATAACAAATGCAAATGGATAACCAGGCAACACACCACCACCCACTGAAGCTGGGTATCAGCCCTGGGAAATAAAGCAGATGTCATTTCTTCTCACCCCACACATAGGTCATAAGAGGCCCAAAGATGATATGTCATTTTATGGAGCTCTTTTTAACTTGTTAGAAACTGCTTCCAAGATACAAGTGTTTTAAAAAAAAAAAAAAAAAAAACCTAAAAAGTGTTGTGAGCAGTGGCTACAAAATCAGCTGCATCCTAGAATCTGGATTCTACAAAATATAAATAAATAAATGATGAGATGGGGGCAATGTTTAGATGACACTGAGTATTTCCTCCAAACTATTCCTATCCATTTGTTATGTGGTCACCTTACGAGGGTTTCTTGGCAAGTCCCAAGGACTGAGGAGATGAGTTTAAGCACCCAAGAGGGGAGAAAGGGAAAGCTGACACTGGAGGAGAAGCCAGGAACTGCTCAATTCCAGCTTCTCCGCATTCACTGCCTTGTTTCCCTCATGAGACATGGATCCTGTTTATGCACAATCTCCAGAGATCCTCACTTAGGAGTGGGGAGCTGGATCATAGTGAGGATCTGAGACAGCCCGTGGGGGCTAGCATTGGGAGGACAGAATGTCCATAGAAATGGAAAACCTGAGGCCAACTTTCTCTGGTCAACTCTCTTGGTTCTATCACTGGAGCTGCTGAAAATATAACTCCAGGTACGCACAGAACTCACCTGAGCAGAACATGAGATACCCTGGGCCCCTTCCTACAATCAACACAGTCTCAAATGTTTCTGCTGCCCAGGAAAAGAATATAGACACACCTGTCCTTTCTCTCTTATAGCCCTTCTAGGAGCCCCCAGGATTACAAACCCACCTGGTCTTCTCCTCTCTCATTCTAGCCTGCTTGTTTTCTGCCAGCCAGGTCCTGGGACCATGGTGTGCCCCCTCCTGCCTAGGCTCCACATGCCCCACACCATGATATTTACTGTACTGCAAAGATAAGCTTTCAATGCACCCAGTCTGGACCAAAGTGGCCCAGAGCCACAGTAAATTTGACCTAGTATGTAGCTTTCTAGTGCTGGCCTCCTTCAAAGATGAGTTGCAATTTGAGTTGTAACTTGAGGCAACACTTACCCCCTTACACACAGTCCTGTCTTAGAGGGGGGTTCTGAAAGCAGAGCAGCACCTGAAGGGTACACCCAGTCCTGTGTGTGACAACTGGTTATCTCAACCTGAGTTGGGCAGAGGGCAGTTGTGGGACCTGGCAGAGCTCAGGATGGGCAGGTAGGGGCCCATCTCTAAGCCGGAAGGGAGAAGCTTCCAGACATGATTGCATCTGACCTTCTCCTTGAGTCTCCTGTCTCTGGCACAGGGCCTGCAGTGAGCTCAGCTCCTCTGAACTCCTGGGCTTCATTGTGGGGAACTTTGTAAAGATTCCAATCCACAGAAAACTACCAACCACTGGGAGCCTCAGGAGGACCCACATCCTCCACACAGAGCCCTCCTCATCCCTGAGGACCTCCTGTTCAGGCTCTTCTCCTGCAACAGTGGTGGGTTGAAAAGGGGAGGCACTCGGAGTAAGCTTCCAAGCTTCCTAACCAGGATTCCAAGAGTACTTCCACCCCCAGCCCCACTGACTTGGTGCACTGAGATCTTTAGAACCTTTCTGAATATTCCTCAGTTGAGCAATCTGTGCTCAGGTTAAATCCTAGGGGAACCTGAAGAAGGCAGCTCCTCCCCTTGCTGGGATAAGCTATCCTCAGGTTTAAAGGGCCAGAGGGAAAAGAACGTTCCTGAGCTTTTTAGACAGAGTCTCCACAAAACACTTCCTGATGCTTGTCTGACACTAAAAACCTATTAAAGTCATAAACTTCTCCTGTGGAACGTTTTTCAAAAATATATTTATCTAAAGGGCATCTGTGTTTGGTCTCCAATGCAAACGCTCCAAATGTCGGGCCCCAGGTGATTTATTTGGGGCTCCTTGTTCTCTCTCTGCTTGAGTTGCTGATTTCAGCTCAAGTCCCTGGTTGCATTGCTCCTTCTACTGATGTTTAAAAATGGCTTCTATTCACACTGAGGAACAGCCCAGAGAGGCACCAAGGAGCTTGAGAATGTGCAATGGGGAGCAGGGAGGCTAGAGAGATGGGGAATGATCTCATGGAAGACACCCACCCCATCTGTCATCCTGAGCATACCTCCTTGACTATGCCTGGGATGCCCTCTCCACCTGAAACACCATTTCCATGTAAGACACGTGACCAGTAGCTGTGAATTCCCACTAGGTCTCTTGCTGCACAAATGCTGGGCATTCAGCAGCCAGTGAGACACCGTCCCCACTGCAGACAAAAACAGACCAGAGAGTATAGACAACAATGATGAATGTGACACATGAAGACACTGAGGGCCAGGAGGCCATGGTCATTCCAAGGCCACTTGCTGGGGCTACAGATAGGTCCAGCACAGTTACACTGGGAGGCACATTAGGTCTGAAGCAGTGTGTCCACAGAGCATATGAGCAGGGGCAAAGAAGAGTCTATTTTCTGATTGACAAGGAGTTGGACAGTAGAGGGGCTCTGAAGCAGGAAGGCAGGGGCAGGGGCAGCAGCCAGGAAGTCTGGGAGTCAATGCAATTGCAGGTTGGGGGAACAGGGGACTTTCAGGAGCAGAGGGCAGAGGTGCTGAGAGCCCAGCCTTAGCTAGTAGGCCCTTGGGCCTCAGACTGCAGCACAGAGTCCCCTGACAGCCCTTCATCACTGCATCTTAATATGCACGAGCTCATCAGCCCCTTTCCAAAGAGGCCCCAGAGAGCAGGGCCCTGCCCAGACTGCACTGTGCTTATTCCGCCTGCCGTGGAAGGGATTTCAGGACTGGGGAGGCCAGGCACTAAGCATGGAGAGATTTCCTAGGTGGGTGGGTGTCAAGTGTGTACCCCTGAAATGCCACCCTTCTCCTCGAGGCTGTGGCATTTTCAAGTCACTAGAAAGTCAGATCACACAAAGAAAACTACTAGAGCACTCTGCTGGGACCTCATGGGCACTCCCATGAGTTGTAACTTGAGGCAACAGCACTAGGCTGGGGGCTTTCAGTGGGTTGTTTCTCTATTGTCACCCCACTTGGTGGGGCGGGGTACCAGGAGCCTTCCCCTTCTCTGGAGCACTGAGGGAGAGGCTGGAGAGCTGTTTACCAGAGCCATGCTGCCACAGAAGCATACTTGCTATATGTGGCTATTTAATTTCATATTATTTTAAACTCAACAAAATTAAAAATTCAGTTCTTCTGTCATACTAGCCACATTGAGCACTACCCACAGCCAATTTACACCCTTGTTTCCCTGCCCTCCAGTTCATGGCAGCTTCCCCATGTGCAGCAGGGCAGACAGACACCACCTCAGCACCCTCAGGCTTGGGCCAGCTGTGAAAGACACTCACCATTCCCAGGGTTACAGCCCACTAAGATCCTGAAGAAGAGCAGTTTGCTGAAGCCATTAGAGGGCATTAAGTCAATGGACTTCCTATTTGTCAGCATTTCAAAACCAGAGCAGTTTTTTGTTTGTTTGTTTGTTTGTTTTTACCCCCAGACAGGCCAGAGTTTGCACTCTGAAGATTCTTTAAGCATAAACCCTTTGAGAGACCAAGGAAATGCTGGAAGTCCCTAGAAGGGGGGACAGAGGCTTATCAAAGGGACTCTTCTGGGAGGATGAACAATGGCTCCTGTCCCTGCTGGGTCAGTGCAGGGAATTCCAAGGCCCATTAGCATTCCCATTTCCTGGTGTTCATAAGACAACACTGTCCTCCATCTCCATCCTCTTTACCCAAAGTTGGCTTCCCACCACCCACCCAATGCCCAAGCCTGTATCCCTCCCTATTTCATTATGCATTAAATGTATATCTTGTGTTTTGGTGACTATCCCTGGGAAAACCATGAAAGGAGAATCTTTTTTGTTTTATTCATTGCAGTGTCTCCATTTCTGAAAATGGTAGCTGGAATATAGTAAATATCCAATAAATAAATGAATTTTTCAAGAATATCATATGGAAAGTGTACAGATTGTGTGAAATGTGGGTTCACATATGAGTTTTTGAGCAAAAATGAATCCCAACTTTATCCTCAGTTGACCATTTTAGGTTCCACGACTGGGAAGAAGAAACATCGAAGGCACGAGGAACCTGGGCTGGTGACATTACCCCCTCCCTTGTACCCCCATTGAATGGCTTCTTCCCTTTGACTCAGCATCCTCCCCACAAAGCTGGTTCTCTGCAGCCCTCCATCTCAGAGCTCTGCTTATGCCTTTCCACAGCACACTGCTACCTGGTCACTTTTTTATTCCCCCCCACTGCGCTGTCGAACAAATTGAGAAGCATCATCCATCTTTCCTGAAGGCTTTGCCATTTTAGTCTGGAAACCTGAGGAGAAGTCATAAATAGATTTTGTGATGGTAAAGATAAACTTAATTTTCCATTTATCCCCAGCTAATAACAGATGGGTAGGTCCTCCTTCACTTCCAAAAGTCAAAAGGAAAAGAAAGGGCTTCCTAGTGGCAGGATAATTTGTCAGAAAGTTATGAGTGAGTCAAGCAGGGCTATATAGGAAGTGTATATTGAACAATATGACACACTGGCTTCTAATTGCTGCTGCCTTTCTGATCAATAATACATGTTTTCAAAAAGCCTTCTGTTTGCATTTACACAATGGACTGTAACTACTGCAAAGGATCCATTAAGACCTATTTTAAAAAGTGCATTCGTAAAAAGTTGTCTAAATCTGCATTACAAGGCAGATTATGAAACTGTCTTGGGAGATGTTTTTTCTAAAAGGCATTCAGGCCATATCTGCTGGACTTGCCAACTGAGCCCCCTGCTCTCTCCATGGTTTGCTTATGAACCAAGAAGGACCTTTCCATGGCTCCAGATGATGACCGAGGCAGTGTCAGGCTTGAGGTCCCATTGCACTCCACACAGGTCTGTGCCTTTGGGTTGGGACACTGTGTGAGCAAAGTCCTCAGGAGCCTGGGTGGTGCAGGCATGAATCAACCTACCACTCTTGATTGTATAATTACAAGGTTAGCTAAGTAAACCCTTTAGCAAATAGGGCACTCAGATTCTAAAGTTCTCTCTCCTTCCAGCCCTGAGAAGACCATGGGCTAAATGGGGAGGGCTGGAAGACTGTGACCAAGCCTTTGGTTTGGACAGGCCAGGCTTATGTTTGTCACATAGGTGTGAGTTATTACCTGTGCAGGTGGGAAGCCCAAAGGGGAGGGAAGCTGTCAGTTTGGGCTTAGAGGCCACCTGTCTTTCTGTGCTGCCTTAACAATATACACTAACCTCTTTAGCCGCATGATTTCAGCTTCTATAGCTGGTGGAAATAAATGATAATAAAAGTACCACTCATAGGTACTGCCATGGGGCTCTGTCTGAGGGTTCTGTGTAGACTGAAAGGCTTGATCCTGTGCTTTCCCACTGAGACCCTGAGACCCTACTGCTGGACTTGCCCTGAGCCCCTGTCAATTTTAGAGCCACCTGCAAGTATCACACCATGCTCCTGCTCCAGGCCTACCACCCAGTTTCCTAGACATGAGAAAATCCTGGAAGAGTAATGATTGAAAAAAAAAAATCTCAGTATGCTCATACCTCAGTGTCTGTGAGTCCATCTATACATCATTGGATTTTATCCTCAAAACAATACTACTCAGCAGTTACTACATCATTATTTCCATGTCGTACATGAAACTGCCTACAGAAAGGCCTACAGAAGTTGCTAAATGATGTAGCCAGCCTGGTTCTTGTGCTGGGTGAAAGAAATGGAAAAAAGATTCTTCCAGAAGAAGGGAAAGAAGGAAGAAGAAGAAAAGAAGAAATTTAGAAGAGAAACCCCAGTCTAGGAGGGGTGCATGGAAAGGTGAACCAGGCAAAGAGATGAGGACAGGTCAGCCAGATGGAAGTTGGCTCTGTCCAGACCCACAGGACTGCTGATAGACAGGAACACTCTGTTGTCTTTGTTCAGGAGCCAAAGCCTCAGGCCTTGGGCATCCAACCCATGTCAGGCCCCAAAGAGGGTGCAAGGCACCTTGAGGTCCTGTCTGCAAATGTCCTCCATGGGCACCTGAGGTAGGCAGGCTGGTGGAACCTCCACAGAGTTAGTTAAAGCATGTCCCTCTGTCACACCTGGTAAGTCCAAACCCGGTGCACTATGAGTTAGTGGGGATAGAACATGTGCCAAGGAGGGTGGGCTGGCCAAGGAGCCCCTATACTGGGGTAACCTCAAAGCCAAATTGTGGACAATGGCTTTCTTCTTGCTGCTGTCTTTGACAGGCATCAACAGCAGAGCCAAGAAGGCAAACCATGGGGGAGCAATAGCTTGCCCCCCCGCACCTTGACACCCCATGAAATTGTAGAGTGCAGTGGTAAGCAAATTCAGGAAACTAAGTCACTCAGCAATTCATTAATAGTGATCACGATTAACCTCAGACTCTGTTTCTAACCACTGTGTCACACTGTCTGCAGGAGAGACTTAGACCCCTGCTCATGCCCACTGTGAGAGGCCTTGGTCAGAAGTTCTAGGAATACCCCTAGCATTCCAGTGCCTCCATGGTTGGATCAGCTCTTGCATTTGTTTGCTCCCCTGTACAAGACCCCCCAGGGTTGGCATTTTCTGTCACTGTGCTTGGCCTCCTTGGTGCCTCTGGAACCGTCCATGCCTACCTGGTCCATGGTCCCAGGCATCCTACTCTGCCTCCCACCCCAGCAGCAGCTCCTTTCCACCAAGGCATCTTTGTCCACTCTAAGTTTGACCCCCACCCTCCCTGGCTAATGCTGTGTTTGGGGGTTAGACCTGAGGGGCTCCAGATGTGCCTCACCTTCTCAAAAGCCATGAATGACCTTCACATTCCCACTTGCTGTGGGAAGACCATGTGAGCTGCCCACCCAATAATTCCTCAGAGCCACCAGCAGGGAAATACTACCTTAGACCCGGTTTGGAAGGTAACAAAACTGAGGATCAGAGAGGTTAAGCAACTTGTGCACAGTTACCCAAATCCAAATAGGTCTGATCACTCCAAGGCAAAATATCTACATCAAAACCTCTTAAGAAACTTTTTTTAAAAGATGCAGATTTGGGGCTGGAGGTATGGGTGGGCTGAAGAGCACTTCCTAGAACTTGTAAAGCCCTAGGTTCAATCCCCAGCAACACACACTAAAAAAGTGGATTTTTATGGTGGTGTATACAAAGT
Organism: Sciurus vulgaris; assembly: GCF_902686455.1. Classification (NCBI taxonomy): domain Eukaryota; kingdom Metazoa; phylum Chordata; class Mammalia; order Rodentia; family Sciuridae; genus Sciurus; species Sciurus vulgaris. Next base: position 94,496,422 of record NC_136464.1, on the reverse strand, counting down.
AATCTGTGTTTTTACAGAAGTTGCCCTGTGGGTGGAGCCTAGTACCTGCCCCACTGAGGTGTGATGTGCCTTCCCCTATCTCCTAGAGCAAGGATGCCAAAGTCAAGTACCAGGGAGGCCTGGGCAAAACAATGGTTATGACCTTCTGAGCATTTAGATGTCATGGCACAGGGTTTCACCCTCACATGGACTCCCCCTTTTAATTTTCCTTCACTCCTCCCTCTGAAAGAGAGATGTTTACTGGAGAAACTGAGACTCAGAAAAAGTTGATTACAAGGCATCAAGTAAGGGAGTCGAAGCCTCTTGGAGACACTCTCCTCCCCCCAAGATGAAAAGGAGCAAGGCATGGGGTTTCTTGGATAACCACAGGTTGGAATCTTTGGGTGCTACACTAGCACAGCCTGTACCTCCCTATCATTAGATCACAGGGGGTTTGTATCCATTTCTTCTCTGCTAGGTGAGGCAGCTCCCTCCTGCTGCCTGAGTTTCTAGATCTTGAATGAATGCCCTGGGTTCATTCAGGGCTGAATCACCCCTCCCCTAAGGGCTCTAAGATCAGGAGACCCACGGCTTCTCCCTACACCCTCTATTGGATGCTTCCCTCTCTGGTCAAGGCCCCTGGACATGCCTATGGGGAAAGGTATATCCCAAATTCATGTATGCCCACATATATGAACACAGTTGTATGCATGCATGTCTGTATGTTTGTGTACAAGGGTTCATATGGGAGCCTCCCAACCAGATCTTTTTAAAGGAGAGGCCCCACCATGATGTCAGGTGTCCATTCAGGACCCCCAAGAGTGAGGGTAGGGAGAGGGTGGAAAACCTAAGGGAGGCCAGGCAGGTCCTCGAGATGGTCACAGAACCAACGAAGGTAGTCTCTAGGAGGTGTAGGGGTGGGGCTATCAGCAGGTGAGTCAAGTCATCCACTTCACTCTGTACTCTCCCAGGAGGCAGCCACAGGAAACTGTACGTAGCCAAAGAGTTCCCCCAGCACTTCCCTGCTCACAAGTCTCAGTGTGCAGCCCTGATAGTACCCAATAGCTCCAAAGATGGAGCCTGTCAGCACCCTAGAGAACTTCCCATGGTCAACTCCAGCTCCATAAGTCTAAGGACCCAGGGCCCAAGGGGTGTATGGCAGGTAGAATAGGGTCCAGTGTCTGCAGGGTAGCTCTCCTGGGCTGGCAGGCCTGTGAAGTGGCAGCCCACCCATAGCAGGCAGACTGTGGATATCTTAGTTGGCCCAGCCCCAAGCCAGCCTCTGTCTTGGCAGCTCCTCCTCCCGCCTGCCAGAGTGACTTCACTTTGACTTCATATCTGCAGAGTGATGTGCAGATCGCTTATTCAGCCCTGAGCTCAGCCAGGGATGAGGGTGGGGCTCTGCACACAGCAGAAGATAGCTTGCTCAGGGGCACCCTAGGCCCATGGTCCTGGACTTGCATACCCCAAGGCCCCACTGGCTTCCATGCCTCTATCCCTCTGCACCTAGGTGGAGACAGGACCTCAAAAGGCAGGTATGGGTTGGGTGAGAACGGTGGACTTTCTGCAGAGGCCCAGAACCCACATACAACCTTGCACCAAGACCTTCCATTTAGGGTCCAGAGGCTTCCCCTGTAAATCTATTTATGGGCATTATTTCTTTGAGGAGGGGAACTCTTTTCTGGGCTCCTGCTACCCACTTTCCTACTCTGTCATCCCCACATCCTAAGAGTTGTTCTATTTAGAGGAGGGCAGGGCATTCACCCTCCAAGCACCCCATTGGGCTACCAGTGTCAGATCTCTTTGAAAGGTGTGCTCTGAGCCAGTTTCGTGGTCCCATTGGTTAGACTAGTCCTAGGGAGCACAAACTAAACCTAGGGTATCCCCATTCTTTCCGCCAGAAGATATTGTAAACTAGAAACCTACTCTCCCGCAGTCCTTTCTCTCTCGTTTTCCTCAGCTCCTCTTGCCTCTGGCCTCTGAAGAGACCAAGCTCGCACCACGCATCCCTCCTCTGAGAAATGGCGGAGAATGCACTCCAAGCCCAGAGCCTGGAAGAAGGGCGCCGGCCTAGTCTCTGAGACTGTTTGGGTGTACCAGCAGCGGTTGGCCAGATCCTGCATTCCCACGTGGCTTCTCTGCCTTCTCTGGGCGGCCGGAAAAGGTGAAACTCAGGGACCGAAAGCAGGCGCTTCAGGATGAGAAAGTGTATGTGTGTGTGCAGGTTCGCGGATCCAGGAGACCGATAGCCGACCTGCACCGCACCCCATTCCTCATGCACCCGGCTCCCACACGCGCCGGGTCAGGGCTGCACAGCACGTCCGGCACCTGGCTCCTACCGGTGTCCACCCCAGCTGCACCCCGCGGTGTCCGCAACTATACCCGGAGCCCCGCCCCTAACCCGCACCCTGGCCCCGCCTGGCCCGCCCCCCCCCGCGCCGCCCCGCCCCTGCCCGCTCTTCGGGTTCAGACCACTTGCCTCAGTCCTGGGAGCAGAGCCCGGAGCGCAGCAGCGGAGAGCGCCCTGGAGTCGGCACCCAGGGTCCCGCCCCGACGCACCGCGCCCGCAGTGTCCGCTGTGCCCGCCGCTTCACAGGCTGGCATGGGGCGGCCGGGCTGAGCGCCGCACCCAACGGCCAAGACCCGCCGCTTTCCAATCGCGGCCCCCGCGCGCACCGGCCATGGATAAGGCGACGTCCGGCGCCGCGGGGCTGCGGTTGCTGCTGTTGCTGCCGCTGCTAGGCGAAGGTGAGTCCTGGCTGGCGTCCTCCGCGGCCCGGCTGAAGTTAGCGCTGCGCGCCGAGCGGCGGAGCGGACGCTTTCAGAACCGCGTTTGTTTGCGGTGGGCAGTGGGCAGCGGGCTGCGCGTTAGCTTTTCGGTCGGCCTCAGCTGGGAGTGAGGTGGCATTGGCCGGAGGCGGGCAGAGCGCCGCGGGCTCTGTGCTAGGCGGGTCTCGGGCGAGAGCGGGACGCGGGCGGGTCGGCGAGGGGTCGGTGTCCAGAGCCCAAACCGCAGCCTCGCGTCCTAGGCTGGTAGCGCCTCCAGCCGCAGCTGCGTATTTGGAGCTAAGCGGACGAATCACGCAGGCGTTAGGGCGCAAACGGGAGCTGACGGGTCAGGTAGCCACGAGAAGCCTGCGACCTGCGCGGGGAGTTCTATTTCTGCAGAAGATCACTGTGTCCTGGTTTTCTTTTCGCGCTTCACTTCCGTACATTCTTCCTCCAGCTCTGTTGTCCCAGCTGACTGAGTGGAGCGGAGGATCTTTCATAGAATGTTGCTTTTTTCTTGTTTTTTGCTGCCCCCGTCTTTAAAATCCTAAAAGCCTGTGGTTTCTGTAGTATCTTCCTCATGAGGGCCCGCTGTGGTCCGAGCCCCACCCGGCAACCAGAGTCTGCTTGCCTGCAGGCGCACTTATAGGGGCGGCCTTTGGGCCCTAGGACGGCTCAGAGTGCTTCCAACCATCTTGTGGTATATACGCTGTAGGATCCCAGTGTTAGGTGTGGCCTTGGAAACGTTGGTCACTGCCCCCACTCCCAACCCCAGACTTAATGAACCCCAAGGCTGGAGAACCATTGACGACCGTCTTGGCTGCGCATTTTAGAGTCCCTCAAACCGGTCCTAACTTGACTCTATCCTGGAGTACCAAAGCATCAAGTTTTCCTAGGAGAGGGAAAGAGCCCCGGTTACCCTCCCCCACTCCTTACAAAAGGCTTTCTCTCCCTGTGGGCTTTGGGAACAGAAAGCCCGTCACCCTGCCTCTATCCCCAGGTCCTGCACAGATTTTATATTCACAGATCTGCCCAAGGTTTCATTTGTGGGTCTGATTCCCCAGCACAACAGAAACTGAGGCAGAATGGGTGCTTGGTAGAGAGAGAAGGCAGGGAAGAAGCCCATTCCTTTCACTGGAGAAGAATGGAAATGGGAGTCTGTTCCTAAGTTTGGGACTCTGGGTCACAGTGTGCAAGGGGAAGGCAGGCAGGAGGCTGTGCACAGTACAAAAGTAAACACAAAAGTTGACGCCTGAGTTCTGAAGCTCTTCTGTGATTCTGGGTAGTAAGTTTGCAGTTGCAGGTGTGTGCTTAGTTATGAACTGGAAGCTCATGTGCTGGGCAACCTCCCCATGCCCTTCCAGCTGGCTGCCCACCAAGTCCTTAGGGACTAGGCAGGGGGGTGGGGGTGGGTCTGGCCTGTGGCACTTTGGGGATGGCAGGTAGCCTTTCGTACCAAGAACCCTGGCCCTTGAGCTGAGTAATCACAATCATCCTCCCTGATACAGGGAACATGAGTCCCTGTCACCAACCACCTCCTCTGCGATGACTAAGAAACCATGATTAGTGGCACTGGGAGTGGAATGGTGGCCCTGCATCCAAGAGGAGATAATTGGGTACTTTGGAGAGGCTTTTAGGAGCTCTTAACCAGAAGCAGCAATCCTGGAGCTGCGGAGCCTTGCTCTTATAGAGCTGCCAAAGACTGCTACTAGGGAGCCCGGGTGCGGCTTACGGGGCACACACCTATGGGGAGCAGCCTGGCCTTCAACGCCCTCTTGTGGAAGCAGTGGTCTAGTGGCTCCGCCTGTTGCTCAGGAAATGGGCTGGTTTTCTAGAGGTGATGTGCCTTCCTTAGCGAACACTCACACTCACTTATGATCATCACCAAGACGCACTCCACCCTTTCTAAGGAAGACATGCTCATGATATGTGTAGACATGTACTCTCACATTGTGACCTCACTCCCTACACTCTGACCTTCATGCAGGTAGACCAGGAAACCCCAACCCCTCTCTACCCACTCACATATACTAGGATCTCATATGTACACATAGGGACACACACCCCTCACCTCCTCATAAACTTGGACATTACCCATCACCCCCAGTTTGAAGTTGTGGGCTTTTCACTGCTCAGCACAGGTACAGCTGTATCCATTGTATGGAAGAGGATGTGAGTCCTGGCTTCTGGGGGTCCCTTTGCATGTCCCAGGCTAACACACTTGTGCCCTCCTGCAGAACCCTAACCTAACCCACACCTTCTCAGCAAGTGTCTTGTCCTCATTTTCCTGTCCTGACTTCTTGGATCCTTCAGAGTGGGCACCCAGGGAGACACCGCTTTACTTCATTTCTACTTTGCCTCCTCCCCTGTCTTTGGCCAGTGAAGACTTGTCCTGCATTACCAGGTTTACCTGAGTCATGACCTGACTCCCCCATCCCAGCCACTGAGCCCCTCTGGTCTCCAGGAGCTGCCTTCACCCCTCACTCTGGACTAGGCAAGCTGGTAGGCTCCTGAGGGTGCAGCCTGCAAGCAGATAGCAAATGGGAAAGTTTATTGAGCCCATTCACTAAATTGCCTTTATTCTGTAGAATTGCTTTAGGGACTGGCTAAGTAAATCACTGTTTCCTTGGTGGTGTGAAGAAAATGGGAAGCATTCACGTAATGGGGTGCTAATGGCCTTTCAGTCAGGGGAGGAGAAAACTAATTAAAAATTGTGGTATCTGTTGAAATGGAGCATAGGGTGCCAAGGGGATGGAAGGTCTGGAAGCTGCCAGGTCCCCTGGGGCCTTTCCCTTTCTTCAGCCTAACAGAGGACCCTCCAGGTCTTCTTGTCTTCAGTGAGGAAGGATGATGCCAGCAATAGCCTCCTTATTGGGGGCTCACAGCATGCTGGTCCTTGGCATTGTACTACTGGTTTATTAGCTCACTTTATTCTTTTGACAACTCTACAAGGGCCTTGGCTTTATTGTCCCATTTCACAGATGAGAAAACTGAGGGTGCCCCAGCCTGTGGACTCTGGAGCCCATGGAGAGCATTGAGGGATTCCTCCACCCCTAGTCCTCTGCCTTTCATCAAGCCCCTTCTCAGGCCATTGGTAGAGCTGAGGAGGAGTCCTAGGAGAGGAAGTGGCCCTGAACCTAATCATCCATTCTTCAAGGCTCTAGGTACCCTGGGGACAGCCTAGCTCAGATCTGGGAGTGACATGTGATACTGTGCTCATACACCTAAAGCAGGAGCCCCTATGGGTCTCAGCATAGTTCTCAGAGGGACATTGCTTTATTTGATGACAGAGGGTCTGGTGAACTGGGAATCAGTACAGGCATGGTCCTATGAGAGCCAGCCCAGAGAAGGGGCATTTATGGAAAACTTCCATATACTGATATGGTGCAGCCACGTGGCCAGGATACCCAGGATGTGTCCCTCACACCTAACATCTGCTGGGGCATCCAGCATCTGACAGAGCTGAAGAAAGGGATAGAGGGACAAGAAGTCTAGGATTCAGGGGTATAGGTGCAACTGTTCCTTGTCTGGGCCAGGCTCTCTTCCCCTGTGCCTGGGGACTGACTGGGAGAAGAAAACACCCAGTCGGTACCCAGGAAGCAAGGGCAGAGTTGAAAAGACATTTTACCTCTCCCCCATAAGGCACTTCCTTCCATCACTGGGCTAGTGGCCACATTGGCATTGTGGAAGTTCCCCTGTAGGGGTGGAAGGATGCCTCCTGGTGTTGGGGCTGTGCCCCCTTCTCCAAGTCCTGTCAGGCTAAAGATCTCAGCTCAGGCCTCCTACTTTTCCATTTCTGCTGTGCTCTCCTCCTCTTTCTCATTTCCACAGTTGTTTTCCTGTGCAAGTGACTTAATAGTAACAATAATAGTAACAATGATCAGCCAATGAGTTTGCCAAAAGAGGAAGTACACTCTGCTCAGGGCTTTTCTAGGGCTGTGAATGCACTTGGGGAAACCAGAAGAATGACCCCTTGACTTGACATGTTGTTGCTTTTCAGGGAGAGAAATGTAAACAAAATGCTAATGCTAAGCAGCTAACTCATCTGGGGTGTGAGTGTGTGTGTGTGTGTGTGTGTGCTATTTCATATAGAGGTGTTTAACAGGCAGCAAGGCAAAATTGGTATAAAAATGAGAAGTGGGAAGCTAGTCAGGTAGCACTCTGGCCTTGAGCCATAGGTGAGGTGCTGGCATTGGGGGCCTCCTTTCTTCCAGGGTCTGTGAGGGCTATCCTTTGTGTTCTGTGGTATAGGGTTGCTTCAGTCTCTGGGAGGCTGTGGAGTCAGTATGACTGAGTCAGAGGTCAAACTCACAGGTCTGCCTAGAGGCTATGACTTGGTATTGCTTTCTTAGGCATGGAACCTGGGTGGGCTGGAAGGAGTTAGAAGGTTCCAGGCTTCTCAGAGTCTCCTTCTTCCTTCCCCCACCCCACAGTAGCAACCCTGGCTGAATGTTCTAGGTTTTAGGGTAGACAGAAACTGTGCCTCCTGAAGCAGAGCTCTACTGCCCCTTTGTGAACCTTGGAGAACAGGGCTCTCTCCTGATTTTGGCCCTAGAATACTGGGGAGTCCTTGTGAACTGAGTCTTCCTCCTTATTTCTGTGCCCAGTCCCCCCACCATGCTCCTTCCCTGAGCTCTGGGACCATAGACAGGTAGATTCTGAGCAGGCCTGGGCCTCTTTCAAGCTCTGATCTCATAGCTGTGTGATTGTTGCCCCTCCTGAAGACTGAAGGCTATAAAAGCCAGTGAATCCCTGAGCTATCCAGTGTGAGACCATGTGCAGTGCAGGGTGGGACAAGAGGAGACAGCAGGGTACTTCTGTTCCTCCCCTGATGGAACTGGTGCCCCTAGAAGCTTAGCTATGGGGTTGATGACACTAATGGGACCTCAAAGGCGATTGTTCAGGCACCACCTGGACACTGAGGAAAGCAGGTGGCAGGCCCTGAGCAAACACTTGTATTTGCATTTGCCTCATGGGTAGCTCCACAAAGTACAGTACCATGGGCACGGAAAAGTCACTGGTACTCCTGGGCAAGCGCACACATGGGGCTCTGACTGGTATAGAGTTTTCTCCTTGACCTCATTGATACCCAGTGGGGCTGGGACTGGGGCTCTGCAGCAGATGGGCTTCCTAGTTCTGAGACCTACTTAAGGGAGATTCTATGACCCTGAGTCCCAGGTCATGAGTAACACAAGTTCCTCTCCCAGTTTGGGGTGGTGGCGATTGCACCTCACTGTGGTTCTGGACCTTGGCTCCTCTGTAACATGGAATGCTAATATCTGGATTCTGCAAAGCCCAGGATTCCTAGGATATATCTAAGTAGTGTGGCCCTGGAGCAAGAGACAGGAGAGGCTGGACAATGTTCAGCAAAACTGATTCCAATTTTCCATGTGTGCCTCTGTAATTCCACAAAATTCTTACCCTTGAGTTCCAGAGAGGGGAAGAAAAATAAACTTACCATCAATTTTATACCTCTGCGCCTTTGTACCCAGCCATGTTTACAGAGCTTTGAGGCGCCAGACCTAGAGGAGGCTATGTTATTTTGCCTGTGTTCCACAAGTCAAAATCCCAACACAAAGGACCCTTCTTATTGCATGGGTGGCTGGTAGTACAGAGAACACAGGTTGTAGGGACACATGCTGGGATGCATGCACATTCCTTGGGGGTCTCCAGACTTTGAGTCTGTTCACAGGCTCTTCCATGTGGGCCTCTCTGAGCATTGTTCTTGTCAGCACAGCAGGGATCTGCACTGGGCCCAGAAACGGAGTGGGAAAAGGTGGCAAATTATTATAATTTCCTTTTTTTTTTTTTCCCCTGAGGTATAATTCACATAATTGTTTCTCAGTCAACAATGTAGTAACAGCACTTTTAGTGTTGTATGAGCATCACCTTTTTGTGATTCCAACACATTTCCATCACCCCAAAAGTAAACCTATTCCTGTTCCTGTTAAGTAGTTGCTACCTCTTCCCCTCCCCCCTTCCCTGGCAACCACCAGTCTGCATTCTGTCTGTGGATTTGCATATTCTGAATATTTCATGTAAACAGACCTTGTATCTGGCATAACTCAGCATCTTGTTTTCAAAGTTCATCCAGTTTATAAGCATATGCCAAGATGTGATTCCTTTTTAAGGGTGAATAATATTCCTTTATATGGATACACCACTTTTATGTATCCATTCATCTGTTGATGTACATTTGGGTGTTTTCCACCTTTTGACAATTATGAACAATGTTGCTATGAACATTGACATACAAGTATTTGAGACCCTGTTTTTAGTTCTCCTAAGAGTGAAATTGCCACCAGGTACAGTGGTGGTGGTGCATGTCTGTAATTCCAGAAGCTCAGGAGGCTGAAGCAGGAGGATCACAAATCCAAAGCCACCATCAGCAATTTAGTGAGGCCCTAAGCAACTTAGCAAGACCCTGTCTCAAAATAAAAAATAAAAAGGGCTGAGGATGTGGCTCAGTGGTTAAGCACTCCTTCAATCCCCAGAACAACAACAAAAGTGAAATTGCTAGGTCCCACTATGTTTTGTTTTTTGAGGAAATATAAAGTGTTCTCTACAGTGGCAGGACCATTTTGCATTCCCACCTGCCACACACAAAAGATTATAATTTGTCCACACCCTCACCAACACTTGTTAATTTTTGCTGTTAAGTTTTTTGCTTGTTTGATTGATTTTAATCCTAGCCTAAAGTAGGTACAAAGTGGTATCTCTTTGTGGTTTTGGTTTGCACTTCCCTAATTACCAGGGATGTCAAGCATCTTTCCATGTGTTTTATTGGCCAGTTGTGTATCTTCTTTGAAGAAGAGTCTGTTCAAGTCCTTTGGCCATTTTTTAGTTGGGTAGCTTGTGATATGGTTTACTTTGATCTGTCATAGTTTCACCAAGTATGGCATCTCAGTCAGTGCCTGAGCCTCAGGTCCCTCATCATAAGAGTTCACCTGATGTCCTCCTGTGGGCATTGACTCACCATTGCCCCCTGAGAGCCTGAGATTCTCAGAAGACCTGGACTCTAAGGCCACATTAAGTACAAATGTCCTGGAATGAATGGTGTCACAGCTAGTGCAGGAGAAGCCAGTGCCTGGAACCTCCCAATAAAGGACAGAGAAGGGAAAGTGCCAGGACCGAGCAACCTCCACCCCCACCCAACAAGGCAGACTCCATTGGGGCCCAGGACTGCCCTCTCTCACTCAGCCTCTATCCAGATTCTAAAAATAACCAGGCAGATCCGGTATAAATTGATTACCGTAATTGTAGCTGTGATGTCATGCTGCTAGCCCTGGAGCCCTGTTCCAGCATCAGATGGGAAGGCCTTGACCAAGGAATGGGAGGAGGCCTTTATGGGCCCCAGCAGTCTGATTTGGGAAAGGGGATTGCAGTTGATCTCTCTTGGCAGGTGCAATGTGTCCAGCCTGCCCTAATGGGGCTCCCAGGAAGAGGTCCTGTCCCCATTCATGGCTGGGGATGTAGTCAGAGAGGCTGAGCACTGAGCCGGGCCCCACACAAGTGGTGAAGAATGGGCTCTTCATGTCATGCTGAAATCTCTCCTTTGGATCTAGGTTCATGCTTTGTCTTATTGTCAGAGTCCTAGGTGAACACTTGTGGTCCTCATTCTATTCTGGTGTCATGTCTCTCAACCCAAGGGGCCCCATAGGTCAGAGCCTACCCTAATTTCCCTCATACCCACCATCCTGCCTCTCAGCCTTTGATCAGGAGGTTCATTCCGTGAATGCTCCTGCACAGACTCCACAGGGACTCAAAGAGGTGCAGAATTTGAACTGAGGGAAGCCTTACATTTGGGTGCAACACTGATTTTGCAAATGGGAAAACAGAGTCAGAGAGAGATATGAGTTGTCATACGTGGGGCATCAGTTAAAGACGTGTATCACAACTCTGTGCATGAACACTCAAGTCCTGGGGTGGGGTTCCCTTTTATTCCTGAAGTTGAAGTCTTCAAGATCTTTGCACCCAGGGGCTTAATAACACAGCTCAGATACCAATGATGTGCCCCCAGCACTGGTGTGCCTCCAGGATCCCAGCTTGTCTAGCCCCAGGTACTGGTAGGGTCAGAACCTGCTGTCTTGAAGCTTCCTTATCTCTACCCTCCTACCAGAACAGACACTTAGGCCTTCTTTGTTCCTTCCTCCCCAGAGAGACCCCTGCTTCTGCTCTAGACACTGAGGTGGCCTCCCTTCTGGAGACTGTAGCTGCCATTGTTTTTGCTCATGAGGAGGAGAATACATCTGAATCACAGGGTTGGCCTTCCAGTTACATACCCACTCCCTGAGAACTGCAGCAGGGCCCAGCCCTGCCAAGCTTGCTGCTCGAAGACAATTTGACCCAGTCACTTTGCAAGGGTTGCCTCTTGTGGTTACTATGCCCTCAAGGACTATCCTTCCCCATTCTCCCCCTTGCCCACTTCCCCAAGGTACAAGTTTTGTATAACTTCCCAAGTTTAAAAGCAGGCAAACCTCCATACCCAGCTTCCCAACATCCACCTTCCTGTGTGTTTGGTAACACTAGGACCTAATGATGGTAGAGGTAATAACCCCTCCATGTTTAATTAGTTCTCCTGTGTTCAGTGTGAATGGGCACGTGAGACTGTGAGACCTCTAGCATTGGATGGTAGGTGCTCCCTCCACAAAAGTGGCCATTACTGTGCCTGACCCTAGTTGGCAGGCACTGCCTGAGCAAACTTCCTCCTGGTCTCACCTTCCTGGACCTTCAACCCATTTCAGGGCTTCTCCCTCACCCCCATTTCAGTGAAATATTAAAGAGTCAGTTTGTGTAAGGAAGTTTCTAGGGGCATCTGCATTTTTGAGGAGACTTTAGGATGATTATTTATGGTGGTATTTTTTGGCCTGGGACCTCAGGTAGGTGGGTTAGTGGCCTGGGATCCCATGTCTCAGGACCCTAGCTTCTGTGTGTACATATGCACAGCTGTCACTGAGCAGAGGAGCCTGGGCTAGACTATAGCTTAAATCCTAATCCACTCAGTGTGTCCTTGGGCAAGGTACTTAGCCTTTCTCTACCTCAGTTTACTCCTCTGTGAGACAGGAATCCTAATAGCCCCCACCTTTGACAATTGGTAGTTTTTGATGCATGTGACGTGTTTTAAAACTACCCTGTGGACATGCTGAGTCATGGTTTCCTGCTGGGTGTATGGACAACAGCTGCCCAGTTTGGAAGCACAAGGGTCATAGCCAGTGATGTCTTGCCCCTGTCACACTGGGGCTGGTGTACAATGCAGTTGACTGGAATGATGGAGCACCAGAGAAAGCCCTAGAGCCAAAGGGGTCTGGTGACCTGCACCCGGTTATTGGCAGGCCTCTTGGGTGGCCAGTCCTCTTCCAGCCATTACTTGCCCTAAGAAAGAAATTAATTATAATCTAATTGGCAGTTCCTTTGCATAGAAACCGGAAGGAACTGCCAGTGAGGCTGGTGATTAAGTTGGTAGCAGCTGGGAAATCACATTTGGGCAGGAGTGTCCATCATCTCAGCAAGGCCACTGCAGCTGGTCTGGGTGGGCAGAGTGTGGGTGGTAGCTGTGGTACATGCTGAGTGCAAGGCTGGGGCCCAAGCCCCTCAGCAGAAGTTAGGGTCTGAGTGCAGAGGACAGTCTTAAGGCACTAGCTCCCCCAGTGCCCATTTGCTCCCAAACCTTAGCCCTGTCCCAGAACCCTTCCTCATCTATAGCAGAAGTGAGAAATTCTAATTGCCCCTACCCCTGGCACTTGGTGGTTTGATGCATGTGACATGTTTAAAACAGCACTGTAGATATCTCAGTTAATATTGAGCATGACAAAAAGGGTACTGGTGTGGGGTGTACCAACTCTTGCTGATGACATAGGAGTGTAAGGAGGTCCTGGTTGCAGTTCTACAGCACTGAACAGGACGAGTGGTGTCTTCATTCTGTAAAGGAAGTGCAGGTGACATGTATGAGAAAGAATTCTACACAGCTTGGTGTAGGACAACTGTGGCTCCTGGGCTGGGACTGTCCTCCCATCTCTCCTCCTCTGTCCAGCTGCTCTTCCAAGCCACCAGCCACCCTACTGGCTGGGGTCCCAATAGGACAGATGTCTTGAAATACACTGCACCCCATCCTGGGTCCCCTGCCTTACTCCATATAGAGATCCAGACTGGAGGGACGTCATAGCCAGAGCCTTGAGAGTTGTATTATGCATGAAGTCTAGCAGATGAACTAGGAGTTTTTGGCAGGAGACTTAGAACCCTTGGGAATAGGAACATGGAGATCCCCAGAGTTCATTTCAGGAAACCCTGGCATCCTGTATGTACTAGGATAGCTGCTTGCTCCTCCCTCTGTGCTGGGCCCAGCTAGTTTGCTCTTGCCATATGCTCAGCCAACTCCAAGATGGCCACTCAAACCTCATGGTTACCTCAGAGGCACAGGCTTCCTGCTGAGGGTCGCTCACAGAATTTTGAAAGGAAGAAATCAGTCTAGGGCTGAGAATGTGCTGCATGATAACTAGTATTCTTACTGAGTACCAGGAAAATAGCTGCCTCTGGCAGTTATTGAGCACCCATTGTATACACTGAGCTATTTCCATCTGCAGAGGCTAGCATTCTCTTGATGATTGTGCAGACAGGGGCTTAAACTCAGGGCACCAATCCTGCTGTCAGACTTTCCACAAATGTAACATTGGCTTGTAAGTACAGCTGGGTCAAGAGCCAAAAGCCCAAGCAGTTGGTTCCCCTTTACCATCAAGTTACCACAGCCTGCCTTATGTCTTTCCTTTACACCTTCTCCAGGTCAGGCATCAGGCAAGTTTCTGAGATTCAACAATAGACAAGACAGACCTACTGCTGCCCTGTGAGTCTTTACAGCTCAGCTTTCTTAACACATCTAGTGAGAGCCAAGCCTGGCAAAGTTACTTTCACTTGGAAGCCCTCATAAAGCCATGAGGGTGGTAGGTGGTGATGGGGGAGGTGGTTGTGGAAGTGGTGATGATGGTGGAGAAGATGCTTGATGGAGATGATGGTTGCGTATGATTGTGATGATGGTGATGGAAGTAATGGTGATGAGGATGGTGGCAGGCACTAGACGTTGTCTTAGAACTTCATGGGCATTAACTCAATTTAGTTCCTGACAGCCCTGTGAGGTGGGAATTTTTAGATTCCTTGGGTGCCTAGGAGAAAACTGAGACACAGAACTTCTATCCCTTGCCCAGGCCTGTGCCCCTACCTAGTCACACATGGTGTTCTCCATCACCCTAAACAGTCCTGTCTTACCTGGCACCCACAATTGCTCATCCTGCTTCTTCTGCCAGATTCTCTAAATTCATAACCTTCTGGCCCCAAGGAGCTGGACTTCTTGTTCCAGCCAGCATTTGCCACCTGCAAATTTGCCTCCTGAACTGTCCTTACTATCTCCATTGCCTTCAGTCTCCTCAGGCCACCCCTCACACCCAGTCTTCCTGCCCCTCTGTCCTGGATGGGCACTGTCTCCTCCTCCCTGGGTGCTATACCCCTTTGGACAGCCCTCCTACCTGCCTCTCAGGTGTTTTTCAAAATGAGCAGTTTAGGTCTGCTCAAGCCCCTGAGAAATAATGTTTTTAGACTGATAACGGAGACAGTAGTGCCACATGGAATCAAGAAAGCAGGGAAGTACCTTCTACATCAGACACACCAGACATGCCCTCCAGCCTCCACAGATACACTTGCTTCCTACACTCCCAGGCGGAAATGGCCCCAAGGCCCAGGTCCTTCAGGACTCTCAGAGCTGGTACTTCCTTTACAGGCCCTCCTCAGCCACTTCGTGAACACAGCCATGGCCCATCTCAGACCTGCACGCAAATGGTACATCACAGAGCCCAATGCCCCTGTGAAGCAGTGTCTTCTGTGCAGAGCTATCAGACTTGGTGTGATTATCCTCAGGGTTCATCCCCAGGATGTTTGGCTTGGAGTGCCCCCACCATCTACCACACCCCTGGCTCCTCAGCTTGCTCCCACCCAGGGTTTCTGCCCATTTATATGGAACAGATACATTGACTCAGCAGCAACATGTGTGACAATGCAGGCTCTGCTGACCCTTGGCCCATACTACCTCTATATCCCTTGATCAGGGTAACAACAGGGAGTATACAGACAGACCCCAGAGTCTACTTTCCTGATAGTCCTGCTGGGGGCTGTGGGCATCCCATTGTCACCAGCCTTAAGTTGTAACATGTTCATCTCTGAAAGCCAGGAATACTCACCAGGGAAGGGGCTGTCTGTCTATTCATCACCAGGAAACTCCCTGCCCATGCATAGGGATGATGTGTGTTCAGGAGCCCTAGTCATGTGAGTCTGTATTTCCTGACTGAGTAGAGGCTGCCAGGATGGCTGTTCTCTTTGCTACTCAAGGAAGTGCTCAGGACCCATTTGCTGTCACTTCTTCCCATGGAGGTGGGCAGCATGGGAAATGGATGTTGGTTCTTTCTATAGGACATTCCTAAGTATCCTGGGAAGCTTTCTCTAGCTGTATCTATATGCTTAAAGGCTGCTTCTGCCATGCACCAGGGCCAAGAGCATTGCATCAGGGAGGGCACCCCCCAGCTCCATAGGTATTCCACTCAGTTGGGAAGGCACCAGGAACATGACCAGTCCTACCTGCTCTCATTGCACTCATGCAACTCCCTCAACTCTGTAGCCCTGGCTCCTTCACCCTCAAGATTAGGCTAGTGAGAGAGCCCAGGAGGTTGGAGTGATGAGTGAGAAAGAACAGGTCTATTTCAGGAGCAGGGTTGGGAGACACCTATCTGCTTCATACACGTGCCCTGAGAGTTAAAGGAGTCGGGACCATCAAGGTTAGGGCTTGCAGTGGAGGTTGGAGCTGGAACAAGGGCTTGCCTGGGGCAACAGGTGGGACTTGGGTAGGTGGAGAGGATAGGAGGGAGCTGCACTCTGGAGTCCTGGAAAAGCCTGGGCAGATCCAGTGCTGAGGCCTAGTCAAGGGGCAAGTAGTGAGAATGTGTAGGCCACAGCTGCACATTCAGGCTGTGTGTGGGGGGGAGTGACAGGGTACACTGGACATCTGTAAGCATGCTAGTGCCCCCAAAAATCACAGGAAGACACCTGGGAAAACAGTTGTGTATGGTAGCTGCCCCACACAGGTGGGAAGTCAGAGGTCACTGAATCTCCAGGGTCAGAGGCCATGAGAGCTATCCCACAGGTGCAGAGAAGACAGAGAATTGAGGAAATAGAGCAGGATGCAGTTAGTTTAGCATGGGAAGCCAATGCCTGGTGGCTGTTAATAGTGCTCCTGGAGTTCGCATCTTGGCATGTGTAGATAGGAGACTTGGAAGGGGAAGGATTCAGTATTAGAAGGTATTCAAGACTGACCTAAGTCTAGGCTGCCTTCTCTGTGGGACCTTGGGTGGGTCCCTGCCTTCCCAAGGCTTCATGATCTGTGCTGAACCCTTTCCTCCTGGGGCCTCAGATACCCACCCAAAGCCACACCATGAGCCATGGGCTCCTTCCCCATCAGAAAGTAAAATCTAGTCAGGCACAGTGGCATACACCTGTGATCCCAGCACTTGGGAGGATCACTTGAACCCAGGGGTTTGAGACCCATCTAGGTAATATAATGAGACCTTGTCTCAAAAAAAAAAAAAAAAAAAAAAAAGGTCAAGTTGTATTTTACCACTGTGTTGGTATAAGACAAATATGAACTGCAGGCCACTTTACCATTATATTCCTTCTCATTATATTTCTTTCTTTCTTTGGATTTTAAAATAAATTTCAACTGAAATACTTTTGTGTGCCCTGGGCACTGTGCACATGCCACCTGCTGAGGCAGGTGGTACCGTCAGGAGCACACAGTAGCTGCACCATTGCTGCCCGTCAGGAGCCCAGGCTGCCTCCTGTGCAGGCTTTCTGGACCCTCAGATCTTGGCACCAAGGTGCCAGGCCTGTGTGCCCTCAGGTCTCATGGTCCTGCATGCCATAGTCTTGTGAGTGACTAGCAGCCAAGGTAGGTACTGCAGTGAACTCCAGTGTGCCAAGGTCTTTACCTGTCCAGTGGCAGGAACCCAGGGAGCCAGGGGTGAGATGCCATATGAACTGAAATTATTGCTTCTGCTTGGCCTCAGTCCTGGCAAACGCAGTAGCTGTGGGCACTTCTTTAAAACTGTGATTCCCCAGCAAGACACCAAAACACAGGCAACAACTATAACAACCACCACAAAGAATTGGACTACATTAAAAGTGAAAATTTCTGTGAATCAAGGATATAATCAGTATGCATTCCATATAACCCAAGGAGAAAATATTTGCAAGTCATATATCTAATACAGGTTAATATCCAGAATCTAAAGGCATTCCTATAACTCAGCAGTAACAGAAAGCCAATTCAAAAATATGTTTGAATAAACATTTCTCAAGGAGAGATATACAAATGACCAATAGATCATGAAGAAATTTTCAACATTACTAATCATTAGGAAAATGCAAATCAAAATCACCATGTGATACCACTTAATACCCATTAGTATGTCTACTATCAAAAAAACAAAAAACAACAAATGGTGGCAAGGATATGGAAAAATTGAAACACTTGTAACTGATGGCAAGAATGTAAAGTGGCACAGCCACTTTGGAAAACAGTATGGAAGTTTCTCAAAATAGAGTTGCCATGTTACCTAGTGATTCCTCTTGAGTATATACTCCAAATAATTGAAAGCAGAGTCTTGAAGATATATTTTATACTTATGTTCACAGCAGCATTATTCATAATAGCCAAAAGGCAGAAGCAATTACACATTCCTTGATGAACAAATGAATAAACAAATTGGTACATGCAGTATTTGCTGTGGCATATTATTCAGCCTTAAAAAGGGCAGTAAATTCTGAGACAGGCTATAGCCCAGATGAACCTTGAAAACATTATGCTAAGCGAAATAAGCTAGTAACAGCAAGATAAATACTATGTGATTCCTCTCATATGAGGATCCTAGAGTGGTCAAAGTCATTAAGACAGAAAATTGAATGATGGTTTCCAGTGGTTGGGAGAAGAAGGAAGAAGTTGATATTTAATGGGGACAGAGTTTGAGTTTACAAGATGATAGGAGTTCTGTGGATGGATGTTGATGATGGTTGCACAGTCAGGAACATACCTAATGCCACTGAAATGTTCACTTAGAAACGGTTAAGATGGTCAATTTTGTGTTATGTGTATGTTACCACAACTTAAAATAATTTTTTTCTTTTTTTTTATTCAAATCTTTTTTATTTTTACAGACTGCATTTTGATTCATTGTACACAAATGGGGTACAACTTTTCATTTCTACGGTTGTACACAATGTAGATTCATACCATTCATGTGATCATACATGTACATAGGGTAGTACTGTCTGTTTCATTCTACTGTCTTTCCATCCCCCCGACCCCATTTTCCTCTACACCATCCAACGCTCCTTCATTCTTCTCTTCCCCCATCACCTTCGCTCATTATATATTGTCATGCACTTATCAAAGAAAACATTTGGCCTTTGATAAAAACAGATTCTTATTACTCCCTCCACCAGATTTGTCATTTGCAATGGAGCCTCCCCTGATTTATACTTTCTTCCTAAAAGCAAAGTTAGATTACAGTCTTGTGCAGAAGCAGCCTGCAACTGAAAAAAGCACCATGACCACAGGGTCTCTGCAGCCCTCTGCAGGTGCCCCACCTGTAGTGGACAGCTACCAGCTGGCCATGCTCCTTGGTTACCAATAAATCATTTCCTGAGCTGGAGGTGAGTGGTTTTATTGTCAACCTGATGCTTGTTTGCTCAGGCTGGCTGCTGGCCTCATCAAGACCACTAGTGAACTGGAAGACACTGCACGTAAGCTCAGGCGGAGCATCTGCACAGTGCTGTCTGGCTGCTGACTGCCCACCAGGAAGTTAGACCACCCAGAATATCTGATTTTACCCACCTCCCTGGCCCCAGCCCCTGCTGTTCTTTCTCAGATTCTGATCATTTCCTAACTGTGCCCAGCCCTTTCATACCCCTGTCCCTGAACTGAACCCATTTTTTAATTAGTTTATTCATTTATGGGTTCATTCATTGCCTCGCCCATTGTTTTGTTCACTAGCTCGTAGGTAGAAGTTGGTGGCTGTGACTGGAATGTGAGCTCCTAGGTAAGAGTAGAGATGAGGCAAGTTGGGGGCAGATGTGGCCCAGACTCAGAACCTTGGGAGGTGTTTTATTCTGCACAAAATGGGCAGATAATGCAGGGCACTACATAGAAGGTGCCATGGTCTTACTGTCCCTAGCTTCTCTGGCAGGTGGCCTGAGGGGTTGAAAGTGGGCCCAGGAGCTGCACCTTCCCTAGGGGAGGGTACATGATGTGTTGGGCTGGAGGTGGCCGTGGGGATTCACTGGGCTGGTGGAAGGGGTGAAAGAGGAATGGCTCTGGGTGACTCAGGTGTGTGACCTGAATGGCTAGATCGGGTCATATCATGATGGTGGAGGAGCAGAGTTGGGGGAGCATTTTTAGGTGAGGAAGGTCAGATCATCCTCCAAGCCAGACTAAGATATAGGAGTCAATGTATCATGGCTATGGAGGTACACAGCTGCCTGGGACAAGATCAGGGCTGAGGGTGAGAATGTCATGTCATCAGCATAAAGAGTAAGGGGATGACTGCTCTTTAATGGAAAAGAATATAGACAGAGAATGGACAGCTGCCAATATCTAGAGGTTAGGGCCTTATACTAGTTCATTTTTGTTACTCTAACAGGATACCAGAAGCAGGTTTCTTTATAAAGAAAAGAGGTTTGTTTTGGCTCATAGTTCTGGAGGTGAAAGGTGGAGCAACTACATCTGGCAATGGCCTTCTTCCTGGCAGAGTCCCAAAGTGATGCAGGGTACCACATGACAATAGACAGGAACATGTGCACATGTGTATGTATGTGTCCATCTGGTCTGCCTCTTCTTATAAAGTCATTAAGATCCAAATATGGAGGGTTCAACCTAATAACTTCATCCAATCCTAATCATTTATAAAACACCATAGTCAAATTCAGTTTCCATCCTCTTAATATATCACAATGGGGATTAAATTTCAATGTGTGCAGACTTGGGGGACAGACACAAATCACATCTAAATAGCAGCTGAGGAGGAGGAGGCCAGCAAAAGGGGTGAGCAGACTTGAATGGAATCAGAGTAATACTGGAGAAATCCAAAGACAGAGGAGGTCCGCAGAGCAGCCAAGAGCCACAGAGCACTCACAGGGCCACAGAAGCAGAAAGTCAGGAAGCCCTACCTTCAAAGGATTAAGAAAATGACCAACCACACAGCACATTCTCTATCCAGAAAAATTAAAAAAAAAAAAAAAGGCAAGACACAGGCTTGAGTGGGGATGGGACAGGAACACTTTTAAGTGCCAGTTCAGTTGAGCAGAGGGCTTTAGGCTCATGAGTGTTCATTCAATGTAGACAGTCTGTAAAAATGATTCTTTTGTGTCAAATATTTGACTATGGTAAAGAGAAAACAGAATGGGAAATGGGAGGGGAGCAGGGAGATAGATGGGTCATATCCTGAGAGGATGACTGCCAAGCTGTAGGCTGGAGGGACCCCCCACAGGGACAGCTGGTCTGCAGTGGGCAGAGCCACCTCCTCCCATCCTGGCCCCTGAGGAGGAACCACTGGGGTCTGTTTCCCATTCTCAGGAAGATGATTGCATTAGGAAATCGTCTGTTAAGAAGATTCTGCTGGGTCATAATAAAACTGTCATCTGCATCGTCTGCCACTTGTCAAGGGTGGGAGCAAGGCTGGTGCCTGAGAAGGATTCTGCAGGAAGGGTCTGCCCTGCCCAAGCAATGGAGTGGCTTCTAATTTCACCAAGTGCTTGAATTGTACCATTCTTGCAATTTTTTCCCCTCCTTCAAAGTTCTGAATTCCAGCATTTATGTGCCCATCCTGAGGAGATTTTTAGTTGTGTGGAGCTGCGTTTATGTTTATGCACAGGATGGCATAAACCATGTTCTCTCATGTCAACTTACAGTGCTTGTCAGAGTGACCTGTGAATGGCAGAGGTAGAACGAGGGCCCAAGAGCATCAGCAGGGAGTACCTGCCCAGGTCTGCCCTGGAATGGTCAGAGGGTAGCATGAGCAACACACAGTGATGGTGATGAGGTCCCAGGGGCTTCGGTGAGCCACATGTGGCTTTCAGTGGGCAGCTGGAGAAGCCAGGACTCTGTGCAGAGCTAGTGATGGTCAGCCCCTGCCTCAGGCAGCCCAGTAGGCATAACTGAAGCAGACAGGGCTAAGGCCATGCTTAGTATCTATATTGAGTGTACAAAAGAATGTATATGAGAATAGGTGAGCAACAGCATGAGAAAATCTCTCTACTTGTGTGGGATGGTGAATGTGCAACAGTGTGAAAGACTTGACTATGAGAATGTGTGAGTGTGTGTGTGTGTATATGTGCTTGTGTACAAGAATGAATATGGGACAGTATGGTGCAATGTCTGTGTTTGAAAGAATGAGTCTAAGACACGTGATATGTGTGTCAGTCTGGGTCCAACCAAGAGATAGACCCATGTGGTCATTGGAACTGCAGCAGTTTAGCTAAGAGTTCCTAACCTCTGGTAAAAGAGTAACCAGAGGTGTGGCAGATTCCTCTGATGAACCCTTGCAGAGGAAGTCTCCCTCCCCAGCAGTGGTCAGAGCCTGCTGAAGGAGCTGGGTCACAGGATCAGGACCATTGTGGTGCATGCAGCAGAGACTGACTGACACACAGGAAGATAATTTGGGGGGTTTTGGGAAGCTTGTTGCTGGGCTTGGGCATAGGCTGCACAGGTACCAAGGGACTGCAAGCTTTGGGCACACAGCTAGAGTGGAGCATCCTGGGTATACCCACACCCCTTCCCTTCTGACTGCCAGGCAGCAAGAGCCAGAGGGCCAGGAGGCACATGCATTATGATAACCAGCAGAGCAGGATGCTCAGGTTCTAGCATGGACCCAAAAATGCACCCACATGGACAAAGTATATGACAAGGCATGTGTAAGAGTGTGTACACATATGGGAGGAAGGAGCTCAGGACTGGTTCCATAGGCATCCAAATATGAATAAATTCAAAATCTCAGGCAAGTATAGAGTATTGGAAATGGTCTTGCCAGGCTGAGAAACAGGTACACAATCAAATCAAGATCTCAGTTCTGTGACTGTGTGTTATGGTTTGGATGTGAGGTGTCCCCCAAAAGTTCACATGTGAGACAATGCAAGAACATTCAGAGAAGTGGTGATTGGGTTATAAGAGTCTTAACCCAATCAGTAAATTAATCCCCTGATAGGGATTAACTGAGTGATAATTGAAGTGGTAGGGTGTGACTGGAGGAGGTGGGAATTGGGGCTTGGCTTTGGAGTATATATTTGTATCTGGCAAGTGGAGTCTCTCTCCCTCTCTCTCTGCTCCCTCAAATAAATTTTTCCTCCCCTACACTGGTTCTGGTCGGGTCCTATAGTCACAGAGTAAAAAAAGCTGACTAAAACACTGTGTGTACCAGATAAAGTCAGCAGTGCTGGTTAACAGGCACTGTGCTGGGTTTACCTGTGAAGGTAGTTTTAAGGAGGCACTACCCCATCACGATATCCCATTGAACGGAACTGAGTCCTTACTGAGGTGGCGCAATGTGGAAACAGATGGTATCTTGGGCAGATGTGCTTCCATTTCCATTTCTGTCTTCCTCTTGTACCCAGCAGTTGTGAATCTACAGTAAGAGGTTGGTAATAATACACATGTATATGAAGTAAGGGTCTATCTGCACCTGTACTGGCTCTTCCTCCTGTCCCCAGCACATCCTTCTCTGGTTCACAGTAGGAGAAATTAAGACCCAGAAGGCAGTACTCTGCAGAGGCCACCCATCCCTACGATGCTGAACACCAATTGCTCTTCCTGTGTGTATACACACGTCAGTTAACTGCTTCATTTGTGGGGCTCCTTGTTCTAGAATCATGCAGAATTTCAAGACAGTGGTAGCAGAGCATTAAACCTGGCATGAACCCTCTGAGAATAGGTCCACTGGATTGTGCAGGCTGCACCTCTGAGACTGGCCCTGCACCCACCTCCTCAGTTCTCCCCTTGGACCATGTGTTTCCAACTAGAAGTGTCTTTGACAAGAAAGAACATTATAACTGTCGAGCCCTGCCACAGGGACTGCCTGGGAGGCATTTTAAATGCATTTAAGACTCTTTCTGTTCATAATCATTGCCCAATCCACAAATCCCTTCTGGCAGCAGCAACACTGGACCCCACACAATCCGGCAGGGCCCAGGTCTGCAAAGCAAGGGCAGGCTCAGCCCATTCTCCCCACACATGTGGTTTTTGTAAGGGGGTTGTGGGAGGGTGAGCCTATCCCACCTCCCAGCCTCTATACCACTGAAGGTAAGAGTGCATCCTGAAGGAATCATTGGGAGACTCCCAGATTGAATTTGCCCTTATGGCAGATGGGGTGTGCTGAGCAGGGCATCCCCATGGCACATGCCCAGCCCCTCTTCTGCAGCCTCCAAGCATCACAGAGCTCTGTGTCATTAGCTGTCCTTTCCCTGAACCTGCCCTGAAGCTGAGAGTCACTTGCCTTAGGTCAGAGAGAGGGAGGAATCTGTGGTCCTCTTGGGCCGCCTCAGCCCACCGAGCCATCTGCCTGTGCTTTCAGCTATTAGATCCCAAAGAGGTTAGCCCTAAGTGCCACTGGGGGTAAGTTTTGTCCTCCTAGGCCAGTGAGAAGGGAAAATAGCATTGGGCATGTTTGGGTAGCTCCTGCTGTGTCCCCTCAGTGAGACTCTGGTGATTGGGGCCAGTGGGTAGTGGTCCAGTTGTGGTACTTTCTATCTAGAATTCCCCAGTGTGATTTTTTTCTTGGGCTCCCTTAGCTTCCCTGACCCTTGACAGAGTGAAATTCTTGGTGGCTGCAGAGGCAAGAAGGCTAGGGCTCAGCCCTGGCTCAAGTATAAGTCTTTGTCCCCAGAGGTCCTAGCCCTCCCTCTCCCCATACTGAGACTCAGTTCTTCTATGGAGGGACTTTCCATGAATGAACTTCTCTTCCATTCTTTAGCCACAATCAATCTATCCATTTGCCATAAAATAAATCTGTGTGTGTGGTAGGGGGTGGCATGGCAGCCTTACCCTGAAGGGACAGGACCAGATGAAGGCTTGCTTCAGGTTGACTTTCCCATCCCTGCTGTCTTTGAGGTTCTCTTTGAGAAACATTCCACAGTGCAAGAAACCTTCTCATTTTCTTACCACTTTGGAACCCCAAATGGTCTTACCTCTTGTATTTGCCTCATGGCTGTTGCACTTGACTGTTTTCCCAAATCCCAGAAGAGAACCCAAGCAGTGGCCTAATAGGAATCCTCTGCTGGTGCCTGGAAGAAAGGCTGCTGAGAGGAAAGGTCCCTAGGTGGGAACAAACCGATTGAAAAGATAAGTCAGTCACGCAGGAGCACAGGGTTTCCCCTTTCTGCTTTGTGTGTTGGTATTTTTGTACATTGTAGAATTATTTGCAGTTTATCAATGCCTTTTAAGAATTTTTGCCTATTTACCCATTATTTAAAAATTCTTACTATTTCTGGTTGTGGAAAAATATACATTACATAAAATTGACCATCTTAAACTTAAATTTTTAAGGGTACAGTTCAATAGCATTAAGAACACCTACAGTGTTCACAGTGTTGAGTAGCCATCACCACCATCCACCCAGAGAATTTTTCCATCATCCCAAATTGAAATTCCAATACCTATTAAGTAATAATTCTCCATCCCACTCCCAGCCCCTGGCAACCTCTTTCTACCTTGTGTTTTTATGAGTGTGACTACTTTAAGTTTCTCATAAGTGAAATCATATAATATTTGTCCCTTTGTGACTGGTTTATTTCACTTAGCATAATGTCCTGGAAGTTCATTCATGCTAGAGCATGTGCCAGAATTTCCTTTCTTTGCCACCTGCACCTCAGATAGGGTGCTAGTTTTCAGGATATGTAAAGAACTCAAAAAACACCAAAAATCAAATAACCCAATCAATAAATGGGCAAAGGAACTGAACAGACACTTCTTCTCAAAATAAGAAATAGGAATGGTCAACAAATACATTAAAAATATTCTCTAGCAATTAGAAATGCAAATTAAAATTACACCAAGATTTCATTTCACTCCAGTAAGAATGGCAATTATCAAGAAAAGTACAATAAATGTTGTCAAGGATGTGGGGGAAAAGGTACACTCATACATTGCTGGTGGGACTGCAAATTGGTGCAACAACTCTAGAAAGCAGTATGGAGATTCCTCACAAAACTAGGAATGGAACCACAATTCCCAGTTTGACTCAGCTATCCCACTCCTTGGTGTACATCCAAAGGATTTAAAATCAGCACACTGCCACATCAATATTTTATAGCAGCTTGATTAACAATAGCTAAGCTATGGAGCCAGCCCTAAGTGCCCATGAACAAATGAATGGATAAAGAAAATGTGGTCTGTATACATGATGGAGTATTACTCAGCCATTAAGAAGAATTACTTCATGACATTTGCCAGTAAATGGATGCATCTGGAAACTGTCAAGCTAGTGAAATAAGCCAGTCCCCAAAAGCCAAAAGTTGAATGTTTTTACTGATATGTGGAAGATAACCCACAATAAAGCGGGTAGAGAAAGAAGAGAAATTCAGTAGACTAGACAAAGGGGAATAAAGAGAAGGGAGGAGGGATAGGAAAAGGAAAGATAGTGGAATGAATCTGACATAACTTTCATAGGTACACATGTGAATACACCACAATGAATCCCACCATCATGTACATCCACAAGAATGGGGGTCCTAAGTAGAATAAGATACATTCCATGCTTGTGTAATTATATCAAAATGGATTCTACTGTCATGTGTAACTTAAAATTTAAAAAAATAAAAGAATTTTCTTTTCAAGGTAGAATAATATTCCACTTTATGTACTACATATAGCACGTTTTTGTTTTTGTTTTTTCTGCTTCCACCTTTTGGCTATTATGAATAGTACTGCTATGAGCCTGGATGTGCAGGTGTCTCTTTGGGACCTAGCTTTCAAACCTTTTGGGCCTGTTCCCAGAAGTGGAATTGCTGGGTCTAATGGTAATTCTGTTTGATATTTTGAGGAACCACCACACTGTTTTCCACAGCTTGCTGTACCATTTCATTCTCACCAGAGGTGAGAAAACTCTTACTATTAAACAAAACACTCTAATTATGAACATTATTGGACATACCCAAAATTAGCAGCACAGTTCATGAAGCTCCTTTGTAGACTCATCCAGCCATACCCAAGGTCAATATCCCTGCTTCCTCACAGCAGCTACACTTCTGCCCACAGTCCCCTTGGTGATTGATTTTTCTGTTTTTTAAGGTAAAATTTGCATAGTTTGAAATGCACAAATCTTAGCTGCACAATGTTGACAAATGGGTCTGGCCACATGACCTACCTCCCAATCATTTATATTCCCCAGAAAGCCCCCTCCTGTCATTCCCAGGCTGTCAACCCTATCCCAATCCAATAGATAACTGGTCTGATAAATTACCTAGACTCAGTCTAGAATCAGACCATGTGTGTTCTTTCTGCTTGGCTTCTTCAGCATGGCATGGTATCCACAAGACCCACCCAGGCTGTTAACACCAGTGGTTCATCCCTTTCTATTGCAATGTAGGATCCCATGGTGTGGCATCAAGGCTGTTTCTAGCTCTTGGCTATTCTTAATATCATGTATTTACGATTATGTCATTTGATGGATGGATGTTTTTCATTTCTGTTAGAAAATGGAATGGAATTGCTGGGTCATATAGTAGGAATATGTTTAAAGATCCACTACTTTGTTTCAAAGTTCTTTCTTTGTTTCTGTCAATTGTTGCCTGTCCTGCTTGTCTGTCAACCTCTCATACCTTTGAAAACTCTGGCTCTGTGTGGTTTATTCAGAAGTCAATGTGAACTCTCCACTTGTATGTGATTCAGGTATTATGACACTTGGGTAATTAAAGATGATATTGCAACTATTTACACTTTTACCCCTTGGTCCCTCCTTTTCCTTTTTCTATTTTAACATAGTGTAATTTTAGTCAGTGTTTAGATATACAAATAATTCTGTGTTTACATTCTTGGTACTAAAATTTAGAAATTCCTGCTAAGCCAAGCTATAGAACCAACCTAGGTGCCCTACAACAGACAAAGGATAAAGAAAGTGTGGTGTGTGTACACAATGGAATATTGCTCAGCCATAGAGAAGAATGAAATTATGGCAATTGCCAGTAAATGGATGGATGCGAAATAAGCCAGTCCCTAAAAACCAAAGGCAGCATGTTCTTTTTTATATGTGGTTGCCACATATAAGGGAGGGGAAGATTACAAGTTCATTGGACTAGACAAAGGAGAATGAAGGGAAAGGAGGGGGGATGCAAACAAAAAAGACAGTAGAATTTCCTATCCTTATATATGAATACAAAACCAATGACACCCCACATCAAATACAACCACAATAATGGGATCTGATTTGGAACAAGTTATACTTACTCTGTGTATGCATAATATGTCAAAATACACCCTACTGTCATGTATATCTAGAAAGAAATATTTAAAAGACAGTTATTAAAACATCTGATCATTTAGGAAGTACTAATTTCATGACACAAAAACAAATTTTTTGGAATTTGGTAATATTCAGGTAGTATATTAGTAGAGATAAAATATAAGAACTCATATTGCTTTACACATGTTACAAAAAGACTTCAAAATAAATTCTGAATATACAAAAAAAGAAATTCCTGCTAAGATCATAATTTTAAATTAGTGATCTTTTATTTTCAATCCATGAAGAAACCATTATTTCCACCCTCCCTCACACACTTCCTTGCTTCCTGCAGCCCCCCTGGGCCTCTACTTCTCGAGAGATGCTTACTGGGAGAGGTTGTATGTGGACCAGCCAGCTGGCACACCCCTGCTCTATGTCCATGCCCTCCAGGACACCCCTGGAGAGGTACCCAGCTTTCGCCTGGGCCAGCATCTCTATAGCGCCCACCGCACACGGCTTCATGAGAACAACTGGATCCGTGTCCAGGAGGACACTGGCCTTCTCTACCTCAACCAGAGCCTGGACCACACCTTCTGGGAGAAGCTCAGCATCCGCAGTAAGAGAGCACACCCCACCTCACCTCTGCTTCATTCTCAAGCCACCCTCACCAGGGCTCCTGTGGGTAAGGGTCTAAAGGGCAAGGTGAGGCTGGCTGCTAAGTATCCAGCCTGCAAAGGACCCCCACAAGTTTGAGGGCACTGATGGTCCTTGGACCTCCAGAAGTTGTTACAAGCTCAGAGACCACTGGGAATGATTTAGGTACTCTCTCCAGGACCCAGAGGCCTTTTCCAGTGAGGTTAACAATGCAGTTATAAAAGAAGGATTCAGAAAAGCTGGGGGGAAAAATCCCAAGGATTTGATTTAGCTGATGACCTGGACCTTGATGGAGTAGCAGCAGTGCCAGAAAGCCTGTCTTCCCACTGACAGCAGACTACACTTTTACCTGGTGGGGACTCGGGCCTGGCTTAGGTATCCAGGGAGGGAAGCAAAGCAAAAGGAAGACCTGGCCAGCTGCACAGGCCAGGGGTCAGAGTTGGAGTCAAGGCCATAGGTGACCAGGTGGGGTGGAAGTACATCAGAGTTCTTTGTAGGATGAAATGGTGGTTATACACCCAGTAGCTCCCACCTTCCTAGTACAGCCCTGGGGCCTGGCCTCACTCAACCTTACAATGGCCCTGAGCCCCTGTCCATAGGTAAGAGGCTGGTCCCATGTCATGAATACAGAACAAGCAACATTGCCCTGCATTGGAAGAATGACTGACCAGTCTTCCAAATGCAGCCAGGGTCACACAATCCCTTGATGGGGGTAGAGGGGAGGGGTGGGCAATTCCCTTCCAGGGCAGTTCCTGGAGGAGGTGACTCTGATATGGGCCTTGGTTCCATATACACTTAGTTGCCCCATCTTAATCTTAAGCCCCCAGTAGGAAGCTTGAGGAACTATAGAGATCCCCGGTGGGGGTCAGGGTAGAATTTGCTATGGGTCTGTGTTTCTTCAGAGCCCTGAGCCATCCATGTTTGGGCACTGCCTAATTGAGCTGAGACCCAGACCTCACTGAAGTTACTGTGGTTCCTCAGTGGTAGAACTTGATGGAAATCCCCCTTCTAGGTGCTATCCACAGGGTATGTCAACAACAAAACCACCTGGGGAAGTTTGTGGTGTATGGGAAGTGCCGCTAGTCACCACATGCTGCAGGAGCCAACCCTGAGAAGTTGCCCACCTGCAATGCTTAGAGGACCTCCCTGAAGAGGATCATTTGAGATGAGATCTGAATTGCAAGAGGGCTGGGCTTGGGGGGCACTGGTGCTCCAGGCCTTAGGGTTCTGCCAGAAAGAAGGGGAGGTAGCAACTGCAGCTGGGAACCCAGCAGAGCCCTGTGAACCACAGTGAACCCTGGAGCTCTTGCCCACTCCCATTCCCCATGACTTCTTCTTTCCCCACAGATGGCGGCTTCCCCCTGCTCACCATCTTCCTCCAGGTCTTCCTGTCATCCACACCCCTGCGTGAGAGTGAGTGCCAATGGCCAGGTTGTGCCCGCGTGTACTTCTTCTTTATCAACAACTCCTTCCCAGCGTGCAGCTCCCTCAAACCCAGAGAACTTTGCTTCCCTGAGACAGCCCTCTCCTTCCGCATCCGGGAAAATAGGCCCCCTGGCACCTTCCATCAGTTCCGCCTGCTGCCCGTGCAGTTCTTCTGCCCAAACATCAGCGTGGCCTATAGGCTTCTGGAAGGTGAGTGCTTGCCTCATGGCACTGTATGCCAGATGCAGTGCTGTAAGCACTTAGCATAAGCCATCTGGTTTACTGTCCACCACTGTTTAACAGTCCAGAAATATCTCTTGCATGTCTGCCATGGGCTGGGTACTCTTCTAGGAGCTAAGGAAGTAGCAGTGAATAAAACAGGCTGACATCCTGCCTGCCAGGAGCTTCCTTTTCTGTGAGAGATAGAACCCATGAACACACCAAAGAAATAAGGTGGGAGGAAAAGCGGGGAGACAGGGAGTGGGGAGTGGTGGAGACTACTGTCTTTAATTGGGTGGTTGGGGCAGGGGGCACTGGAGCAAAAATGAGTCAGTGCCAGATGGGACAGATGACTCCTTGGAGGGTGTCACAGTGGGACACTGTGTAGCCCAAGTGGAGTGCAGAAAAGCAGAGGTCGATGGGAACAGTGTAGGTCCAGGTCTGGGAGCAACTCTCAGATCTTTGTTCCCTGAGGGACATGGGGAGTCATGGAAGGTTTAAGAGGAAAAGTGTTGATAGGATTTGACTTACCTTTAAGTGGGTTAATCAGATTCCTGTGTTGGGTATGGCTTGGAGTCAGGTACAGGGCAGAAGCAGGGAGAAAGAAGACTTAGGAAAGCCAGAGGACTGGGTTAGGGTAAGGCTAGAAGCCAGTGAATATGAGAAGCAGGCAGCCTGGGCACACTTAATGGGAGACTCAGGTTGATTTCTCCCTGGGTTGGAGGTGGAGTATTAAGCATGGTTCAGGGATTCCACCTGAGCAACACAGCTGAAGGAGCTGGCCTGGGAAGGCCAGGGCTGGAGCCATGGGGGTGTGACCAAGTGGGATGAGAGAAAGCAGCTGAACGGCCACACATGGAGAGAATGTTAATGAAAATCTAAATAAAGCCACCACTCACACTTCATCAACATATTGGGGGTTTTTTGGTTTTTGTTTTGGTTTTTTTGTTTGTTTGTTTGTTTTGTCCTGGGGATTGAACCCAGGGGCTCTTAACCACTGAACCACATCCCCAGCCCTATATATTTTTTATTTTGAAACAGGATCTCGCTAAATTGCTTAGGGCCTCACTGTTGCTGAGACTGACCTTGAACTTGTGATCCTCTTGCCTCACCCAGTGCACTGTGCCTCAGCCTCCCAAACTGCTGGGACTACAGTGGTGTGCCACTTTGTCCAGCCTCAACATGGTTTTATCATCCCTGGGGCAGGGATAGCTATCTTTCAACCAGATGGTTGGCAAAGCAATGATTTTGCATGCAGCCCTTTTTTCAAAACAATTGCATAAGTAAATTTTGTTTAGCATGTTTTTGTAATCACAAGAAATAGAAGGAAAGGTTGATAAGCAGTTTCACATGTGTGTAATTCAGGTGTAATGAAAAGCATGGCTCTGAGAGGCTGTGGAGTTGACCTTAACCTCCCAGTGGTTGACTGTGGAGGTCTTCAGTGTTGCCCTTCAAGCCTTCAGCAATTTCCCTTTTCTGGGTTATTCCTGAGGGTTGGTTGAAGTGTTTGTTTTGGTTGCTGGCCCTCCCCTCACAGCATGCTATGAGTCACTCTGTAGAGCCAGGCATGTAGCAGCACTTCAGCCTTATCCCATCTGCTGGGGAGGAAGCGGAGGCAAGAGAGACAGAATGACCCAGCTGAAGTTACAAAGCAAGAGGTATAGAGCTGGAATGCAAACCACGAGTTGGGAAATCATACACCAAATGTTCACCGTGTTTGTTTTCAAGTGGTGGAACTGTTGGCTCTATTTCTCATTTTTTGAAATGAGCAAATATTACTTCCATAATTTTAAAAGTTGCTAAATATTTTTTTTTAAAAAAACGAGCCAGTGCCTGGAACTGGCTCTCTGGACCTGCAACTTCCCACTCCAGATGGAGGATAGGGGTCGGATGCTGTTTGTGTGCCCCAGGCCCTTCCTGCCTCATCAGGGAAGAAGCTACTCACACTGCTTCCTCCCCAT
Source organism: Sciurus vulgaris (assembly GCF_902686455.1). Taxonomy (NCBI): domain Eukaryota; kingdom Metazoa; phylum Chordata; class Mammalia; order Rodentia; family Sciuridae; genus Sciurus; species Sciurus vulgaris. The sequence goes on along the minus strand of NC_136464.1, from coordinate 94,464,900 downwards.
CAGCAGGAGTTAAAGCCAGAAAAGAACAAACTCATACATGACTGAAGATCTGGGCTTGGGACACTGACTACCTGTCCCTGTGGAACCAGGAAAGTAGCACACAGAGCCCTCCCACCCACCCCACCCCCACCTCTGTCTCTGCCAGCATGCCTATGAGTTCTGGCAATGACTGCAGTGCCCCTCCCACCCGTTCAGCTGCTCTGAGTGGGACCCTGAGGAAGGCAGTTCATCCTGTGCTCAGGCAGGCGGTTACTAGGGGTTCTGCTCTGCTCGGTGTGCAGGTGAGAGTCTGCCCTTCCGCTGTGACCCGGACAGCCTAGAGGTGAGCACGCTCTGGGCCCTGGACCGTGAGCAGCAGGAGAAATATGACCTGGTAGCCCAGTGCACCGTGCGCATTGGAAAGCGTGAGGAGGAGGTGATGGTGCCCTTCCCTGTGACCGTGTACGACGAGGACGACTCGGCCCCCACCTTCCCCGGAGGCGTGGACACCGCCAGCGCAGTGGTCAAATTCAAGCGGAAGGAGGTGTTTGTCTTGCGCCTGCATGCGCCTGTTGACTGGCAGTCCGTTCTATCTGTTCGTTGTCTTTATCTGTCCACAGTTTATTCCTTGGTCTTTTAGCCATCCAACCATGTGACCAGACTTTCATTTGCCCCTCTGTCAGGCTGGCTGCATACCATCAGCCTCTGGATCCCAACTCCACAGCCAGGGAGCCCCTGGTGCCCAGTCTGAGTCTGACAACCTGGACCAAACCGAAAGAGCTCGTCTAGGGCACACCTTTGATCATCTGTGTCTCAGCACTCCTGCAGGGCTTGCCGGGGGGGAGGGGGGGGGGATACACTTCCAAGAAGGCTCTCCATTCCATAGTCAACCAGCCTTGCACAGGAGGGCCTTTAAGGCGCAAGGGAAGGAGCCGGGTATTGGAGAGAGACTGGAACGAAGATCCTACAGGGATCTTCCTGCGTTGCCGGGGGCGGGTCTGTGCCGGACCTTTCTCTGTCCGGTGGAGATGGAGCGCTACTGCCACCTGCTGGGTGCCGGGCCATCCTGCAGTCGGCCCTATTCCCGGGCGCAGTGAGCCACCCTTGGAGTGCGTTGCCTTTTCCTGATTCTTTGGGCACTGCAGATGCAGGTTTGGTAGGGGGTGGGATTGGGAGGAGAGAGGAAAGTTCATCATGTGGTAAAGAGCATGGAATCCTGGCTGGGCAACCTTGGGATGACCACAGGAAGCTTGTTGAATAGAACTTCAAAGTGCCTTGTAGCTTTACACACAGCTCTTTTTCCAGCCTGGTTGTACAGAAGATGCATGGGGGAGGACATTTTGGAGTACACCTGAGCTTGGGTTCTATTCTGCCTGCCCTCAGTCTGTAATGTTTAACTGACCTTCATTGTGGGGGGGACCATCTTCCTCAGGGCAGAGTGAGGGTGCTCCTGCACTTTGGGGATATGAGAGAGACCTGTTAGCAAAGTACCCGAGTACCTGCTCTGAGTCTCATTACAGGAAGTCTGTAGATAACTATCACACCTGTTGTACAGGTGAGGCAAAATGGTCCAAGGTAGGTGTCTAGGCCAACTGGCAGGTGGCCCCATGGTGACTAAAATTCAGGTCTGTCTCCAGAGTTGGCTCTGACAGTGCTCATCTTGTCCATTCATGGGCTGTGCCAGGTCTGTGCCCTCCCAAGGGCACCTACTCTGACTGACACTCTCTGCATTCCACAGGGCACTGTGGTGGCCACCCTGCGTGTCTTCGATGCGGATGTGGTACCAGCATCTGGGGAACTTGTAAGGCGATACACAAACACGCTGCTCCCTGGGGACTCCTGGGCCCAGCAGACCTTCCGTGTGGAGCATTCACCCAATGAGACCTTAGCCCAGGCCAACGGCAGCTTCGTGCGGGCAACTGTGCACGACTATAGTAAGGGGGACTGGTGGTACATAGTTCTTTCCAGGGCCTCAGGGCTGACTGAGCTTTACTTCCCTTGAGACTACACAACACACACACACACACACACCATTTACTCCTCACACAAATAGCCCATACACATAGCACATACTGTGCATACACAGTATACACACACACACACTACTATGCATTGCATACATATACCATGCATGCACTGAAACATCACACAAACACACCACACACATCCCCACACCACATACACTCTACACATAAACACAGCACACATCCTACAATGCCCTATACACAGACCCCTTTTATACACACCACATACTCACAAGCACTACATAAATACACATAAACCACTCACCCGAACACATTAACACACAAAACACATTTACCAAAATACATACACACCCTGTACATATATCACACAATCAGGACATACATACATACTCTCCACCACACACACACACTTTCACACCCATGTACAACACACACCTTATGCCTACACACATTCTCGTCCACACACACACACACTTTCACACCCATGCCTACACACATTCTCATCCACACACACACAGGCTGCCTTAGCTAAGAAAGTTTGGGCTTCCATCTCAACAGGATGGCCAGCATTTATATATTGGCTTTAACAGAGCTGACCATCAGACATGTAGTTTGGGTCCATGCATGAAAGTAGGTGCTTACACACATGTGTGCAGGGCTGCATGACTGGGAGGAGGTATGCTGTGCCATGACATGAGGGAGCCCTCCCGGACCAAAGCAGCTTGATTGTCATCATCATGTCCCCAACCCACAGAGCTTGTTCTCAACCGGAGCATCCCCATCTCAGAGAGCCGACCCCTGCAGCTGACTGTGCTGGTCAATGACTCAGACTTCCAGGGTCCAGGGACAGGTGTGCTCCTTCTCCACTTCAATGTGTCGGTGCTACCTGTCATTCTACGCCTGCCCAGCACCTATTCCTTCTCTGTAAACAAGAGGGCCCGCCATTATGCCCAGGTAAGCCTGTGACCCACTGCCTGCCTAGGTGTTAGGAAACCCCAATGGTGAGATTCTTATTTAGCAGATCAAAGGTAGCATTGTGTGGGTGATTCCCCTTCCCTAAGGTACCTAGTGAAAGTTGCCCAGGTGGAACCACGGACATAGGGCCAGGGAGGCAGTGTCCTGGGTACTCAGAGAAGTCCTTGGAGAAACCAGGGTTGGGGGGCTCCTTAAGCCCCTCTACTTTTGCCTTTTCCTTCTTTATTTTTAAAACATTTTTGTACTGATATAAGAGCAATAGCAGTATGAATGCTGACTTGAAAAGATGTTCCTGGTGGATTGTTAGGTGAAAAAAGTGGTTTGTAGGTGTGACTCCATTTATGGAAAAACCAAATCTTTCTTAAGAATTTGCAAGTGTGCAGACTGTGGTTAACAGTATGCCCTCCTGGGGTGAGGAGGAGGGGAATGGTTCCGCTTTTTACTTTCTATAAGACCATTTACTAGAAATATTTTTCTGTATTCATATTTGCCATTGGAAAATAATCATGAGAAGTGGAAAAATAAAAGTAATAAATATTTGTTAAAGAAGATGAGGAAAGCAAAGGAATGATCCTTTCCCCTCATATCCGCCAGTGTTGAATATTTTGGTCCTGCACTTCCTTGAGTTTTTCATAAGCATTTTTTAAGTTTACTTGCAATTTCAGCATGTATGACTTAACATACTTTCTCCTAAAAGAGCAACATGTGGTTATGTCTTTTTCAGAGTGTCATGTTTAGGTCTTTCTCCTTTTTCCCAGTTCCAACAGGTGATTCTGTTCTCCATCAGCTCCTGGTAGCAACATGGGTTCAGTACACAAGGAACCCCTCCTTTGGATACATCCAAGCTCCCTGCCCAGTTGCTATCCCAAGGCCTTTCATGGAGGAGGGGTTAGAGTTGGGAGTGACAACGCAGAGGGGCCTAGGAATCTCTAAGAGGGGCTGGAAAGGAACAGGCATTTCTGGAGGTGGTTCAATTGTATCTGTCCAACTTAGGAGACAACAGGACCTCAGTTGCAGTTCAGTATCACATTCACTGTGGTATATCCTCCCCTCCTTAGTTTTTTAAAGTGAATTGAGGTCCAGGGATCTGTTGGGCAGTTTTGAGAATCTCATGAGAAGATGGAAGTGAGCTTGCTCTGCAAGGGAAAGCAAGGTAGTCCAGGAGGCAGGTTTTGTTGTGGCATCAGGTGTGGGCTTGGAAGCACTGGTTTCTGCCGTAGCTGAAGTGCTGACCTCTAGGCCTGGTTCTGCCACACATAAGCAGGGCCCTGCCCACTCCAAGCCTCTACCACTTTTGAAGCTCTTGGCTTCTAGCTGCTGCCACTAAAACTCTTAAGTAGCCAAAAGATAAAAGTTCAACTGTCCAGCTTCAGTCCTAGTATCCTGGGAAAGAGGCCCTTTGGTCTCATGTGGGACAAACAGCCACACTGCGTTTCTCTTGTCAGAGTGCAGTGCTCTGACTCGCAGTTGGGTGACTGGGGTAGGTATGTTACCTTCACCTCTGGCTCCCAGGACCAGGGGCAGCCAGTGACTTGGTGGAGTGAGCAGACCTGGGTAGGACAGGACTGGGGCAGGTGTCTGGGTCTACAGATTTTGTGGGAGAGGAAGACTGATCATTCAGGAGGACATGAATATTCCGAGACCAAGTTGGGAACTGTTCTGGGTCTCAGACTGCCCCGGAACTTTTCTAGCCATAATTTCAGTCCAATTGAAGTTGGCTAAAGTGTTCCCTGTGCCCTCCACCTAGATTGGGAAAGTCTGTGTGGAAAACTGCCAGGAATTCAGCGGCATCCACATCCAGTACAAGCTGCAGCCATCCAGCGCCAACTGTAGTGTCCTGGGGGTGGTCACCTCAGCTGAGGACACCTCGGGGATCCTGTTCATAAATGATACAGAGACCCTGCAGCGGCCTGAATGTGCCGAGCTCCAGTACACCGTGGTGGCCACTGACCGGCAGGCCCGCAAGCAGGCCCAGACCCCACTGCTCCTCACAGTGGAGGGGACATGTAAGTGCCGTGCTCCGTGGAGGGATGGCTGGGGGCCTGGGCCTGCTGCCTCACCTGACTATGGCTTCCCTAAGCCTGTCCCCTTCCCTACAAATGAGAATAGCAAGTGCATACTGCACAACTCAACTGGAAGGACGACGTGGGGTTAGTGTGAGCCAGTTTAACCCAGAGTGGTGAAATGTCACCAGTCCTCGCCACATCCTGTATGTGCTCTTTCTTTGGGACTGCCAGATAAAATATAAGGTCCTGCCTTACACTTAAGTTTCAGGTAAACAACAAACAATTTACTGATATACGTTGTGTTCCCAATCTGAAAATCCAAAATCTAAGGTGCTCCAGAATCTAAAACTTTCTGATCCCCAACATGATGCCACAAGTGGAATATTCGACATTTGACCATGTGGCAAGTTACAGTAAAATGCAGGTATAAAAAAAAGTCTAAATCTACCTTCAGGCTATGTGTTCAAAGTGTATGAAAGTGTAAGTGAATTTCATGTTTAGATTTGTATCCTACCCTCAAAATACTCTTTATGTATATGCAAATATTTAAAGATCTTTTAAAAAACAAAGCATTTCAGGTCTCACACATTTCACATACAGGACACAGCCTGTTGGATATGTCTTGTGCAGCAGTTCTTGTAAGGTTTCTTGATAGTCAAACCTCCAAGTATGTCCCACAGAAGAGGTATTCATTGTTTATCAGAAACTCAGGTGTAATTGGGCATCCTGTGTGGTGTTTTCTGAGCCTGTTGTCCTCACGTCCTCCTGTCCTTACTCCCCACCCCCAGCAGCTGCCCACACCTGCAACCCTCATGTCCTATCCCTCATCCTGTTCCCAGTGCTCTCAGATCACCCCAGATCTCCTGGTCTCAACCCTGTCCCTGATCTCTCCATGGGTACTAGCTGGATACTGGGCCCAAGCTGGCCCACCGTGACCAGCTTGTCTGCTCCCCACAGACATGGCTGAGGAGGAAGGCTGCCCCCTATCCTGTTCAGGTAACAAGAGGCGGTCTGAATGTGAAGAGTGTGGTGGCCTGGGCTCTCCAACAGGCAGGTGCGAGTGGAGGCAGGGAGATGGCAAAGGTAGGTCCCGGGAACCTACAGGAGGGTGGTGCTAGTGGCTAGCAGGGGTGAGGGTAGCTGGAAAATACAGGGTCCTGCAGGCCCCACTGGCTCCTATAGTGATCCAACAACCTTATCCCTTATGTGACTTTACAGTGCCAGGAGAGGAGAGGGTAGAAGGTCATGAGGGCCTTTGCCACCCTAGTACTAGAAATGTGCCAGGTTGGATTCACTCTAGGCTTGGGAAGGTCTGGGCCAAAGTTTGGCTATACAAGGAATAGAATGGCTCTTCCAGGAGGTCTCAGCCTGGAGGACATGACACCAGGAGGGGCCATTATCTGCCTCACTAAATGTGCCCATGACCACAAAGTTCCTGCTCATGGTGCCACCTAAGAGGGTTTGGCCTCATCTGGCCTCTCTGATGGAAGGCTATCAGCAGTCCTATGATTGCCCAACCCCTCCAACCCTTAGAATCCTTACCCCTAGCATTCCTTGGGGATACTTCCACTGGTGGCTAAGATATATGTAGTATTTCTCTGCATAGGCCTCAGTTCCCCTCTTCCTAGAAGGACAGAGTCAACTTAGGAGGCGCTGGAGGAATCTGACAAGGGTAGGACTCTTCCACATGGGGTGACATCCTACCATGTTTCATGTCATAGGGATCACCAGGAACTTCTCCACCTGCTCCCCCAACACCAAGACCTGCCCTGATGGTCACTGTGATGCTTTGGAGAATCAGAATATCAACATCTGTCCCCAGGACTGCCTCCGTAAGCTGCCTGCTCCTCCTGTGGTGGTGGAGTTTAATCATTGTGCATGGGGGTAGGGGGTAGCTAGCAATGGAGAAGCTTGAATCTCCCCTACACACAATCAGAGTAGCCACTTGATGTATTGGTTTGATACATCAAGCTGGGCTGTGGACGTAGCTCAGTGGTAGAGTGCCTGCTTAGCATGTGTGAAGCCCTGGGTTCTTTCCCAGCACAGAAAAAAAGTAGTTTCACCAAGCATGATTCATCAAGCCAAGCCTCTTCCTGACATCTTGCTGGAACAAAACTTGATCTTTGTGACCCACAATATCACACTGACTGACTCACAGGGCTATAGCCCTCACATTCTGCTAGCTGCTTGGGGCCCTACTTTTCCTTTTGGATACCTAAGTACTGCTTGTCTGCTTCTGAAAAGTAACCATATGTAGTGTTTTCTGGGACTCAGCAAAGGACCTGGGCAATCTGGGTTTCTCTCCTATCCCCCAAGTCCTGGGAATCATCTTGAGGAATTGTGTATGAAACCCCTGCCCAGCTGAGCAGGGCTTCTAAGATCACCACCATTGCTAGGTCTGCCAACACCGATGCTTGCTGAAATCCAGTGGGGATAGGCTCTTGCCTCCTTGGGATGCTACTTTCACAATCTGGGGACTCAGGGTTGGCAGTTTACCCTTGGAGGCTGAATGGACTGTGTCTATCCTCAGGGGGCAGCATTGTTGGGGGACATGAGCCAGGGGAGCGCCGGGGCATTAAAGCTGGATATGGCATCTGCAGCTGCTTCCTGGAGGAGAAGAAATGCTTCTGTGAACCGGAGGACAGCCAGGGTGAGTAAAGGACAGAGGCCCCTGCTCCGAGCACCCTCCCACAACCTCCCTGAACGTCAAGGAGGGTTCCCAGTGGCACTTCTGAGGTTCCAAAAAGGAAGGAGATTACAGGGAGGCAAATGAAACCCTGCAATTCTCCTCCATCCCTCTGGGCCACAGTTTCCCCATTGAATCAGCCCTGGAGAAGGGTTGGGGATCCCTGAAAAGTTACTCTGGTCCTAAGTTTCCTAGTGAAAGATGGGACAGAAAAGCAGTTCTTCCTCCAAATAATTTGTTACCTGAATAGACCATCCCTATGTAGGGTTCTTGCTGGGACCTGACTGACTGGGACCAACTCTCCTGGCCAAACCATCTAGTCACACCTTCAAAAGCTGCAGGTGTGGAAGGAGGTGCAGGCTGCACTGACCATGCTGGGGAAAACTTTCATCCCTGAGCCCAGGGACACTTTCCTGGTATCTGAGCTATTATAGGGCCCTAGGTCCTAAGCCTTAGATCCTTTTTTCCTCTCCTCTTGCCTTTTTTTTGAAAAACATTCCAAAGATATTTGAAACAAAGGAAAACCTGCCTTTGCTGTGTAACCTCATCAGGTTTCTCAGACTCTCTGTTTTCCAACCATGAGAGGGTAATAACATGTTACCCTCATACTAGGGTAGGGAACACATACACAGCAGCACCTGCATTCAGTGTTTATCATTGGCCAGCTCACAGGACTAATCATGTCTTAATGACAGCAGCACCTGCCAGGCTGATGAAACTGGTCATTGTACCCCTGCTGCAGGCCCATTGTGTGATGAATTGTGCCGCACGGTGATTGCAGCAGCTGTCCTCTTCTCCTTCATCGTCTCAGTCCTGCTCTCTACCTTCTGCATCCACCGCTACCACAAGCATGCCCACAAACCACCCATTGCCTCTGCTGAGATGACCTTCTGTCGGCCCGCCCAGGCCTTCCCGGTCAGCTACTCTTCATCTGGTGCCCGCCGGCCCTCACTGGACTCCATGGAGAACCAAGTCTCTGTGGATGCCTTCAAGATCCCGGTGAGGGTCCCCAAGAGACCTGGGAGCAATGGGGAGGTGCAAAGGAGAGGGACACACAGGGTTTCCTGACTACTCAGTTGTATCGCACAACTTGGGGCTCAGCAGACAGCCTGCAGGTGTCCCCATGCATCCTTGCCCACATACCTAGCATCATCACCAGGAGGTCCCCTGCCTGTCCTACATTGCCCTCCAGTGAGGGAGATTGTCTGTGAGACAGGTAGAGGTAGTCCTGTGGGTGTAGTCTGATGGGTGCTGATTTAGACAGACTGGTATATTGACTGTGAGGGTCCCAGGGTGAACTGGGCCCCACCTGGCAGGGAAAGTAGGAACAGAAGCCCAAGGGAGAGGCCAAGTAGTAAAGTCCCCACAAGCCCTAAGGATTTCCTTCTTAGAGGCTAGAGTCCCTTGGGGTAGGAGTCAAGCACAGGAAGCCTGTGTTCTGCCATAATTTCCACTCATAATTTCCATAATTAGGAACTCTGGGGGAGCAACAGTCAGAGGTATGGGCCTGTGATAAAGTACTGTCCTATCCAGAAGTGGTGAAGGGCCAGGGCTCACTTAGAGTGCAGCCATAGGAGAGAATTTCTGCTGGCATGGAAGAAGCACTGAGGGTGGGGAGGAGCATGACAGCCAGAGCCCACAGGCATCAGTGCCCACTTCTGCTGGAATCCCCCCACACCCCGGGTCCTGGCCAGGCCTCTCCTGGTCTTGCCATGCAGTCTCTGCCCATTCTTTCCAGGTGGGTCTGCCCCTTCAGCATCCTGCTGGCAGGTATTCTAGGAGTTGGAAGCCAAGCTGGGTTTGGGGAGTAGCCCAGGAAAGTGCTCAGAGAGCCTTGAGTATGTGAACAGAGTGAACCAAGAGTCTTGGGCAAGGAGTATTACAGTGTATACAACTATGCAAGAACCTCCCGGCAGGAACTCCGCACCCAGTGGCCACTAGGCCCAAGCAGGTCCCATTTCAGGCTTCGACATAGCTGGTATCATTAGGAGGTACCACATTCCACAGGGTGGCTCTGCCTGGGGCCTCAGCCCTGGGACATGTTTGGGCAACACGCTGTTCTTGATCAGGGTCAGGGACACAGAGGCTCTTCCTAGATATGGTTCCTGCTGTCTCCCTGTGGACTTTACTAGTCTATGATTCCCATCTCCAGCAGCATCTTGGCCCTTCAGTTGCACTCTTGGATGAGCCATCGGAATCCTCCACAAACTAAGTCAGTGTGGGGTTAGGCTGCCCAGGAAGGCTCTGCTGGCTGGGTACTGACTTTGTCTATGGGTTCTTGGGAAATATGAGGCACCACCAAGATGGCCCAGGAGCTCTGTGCTATTGAGAGGAAGCCACCTGCACTTGCCCTTGAAGATGCCAGAGAGGGAGACCCCAGTAGGTTCTATTGAATCGTCTCTGTGGTTGGGGGAACCTGGCAGAACCATCACGAGCAGAACCTTGAGACCCAGACCCAGCTTCAAGGAGACCTGGAGTGACACATGCCTGATGCCAGCAGAGTGGGAAAGAATTCCTGACAGGCTTCATCTCCAACACAGTTCAAGTACCTGGCCACAGTTGGGTCTAGGAAGATGTCTAGAGCAATCATTAGTGGAACTTTGTTGGGAGGGCATAGAGGGTGGCATTCCAGCCAGAGATTAATTGGGAGTTGTGGTGAGCCCATGTGTGCAGGACAGGCCCATGGGAGGAGCATCTGCTTCCACACTTCAGGGCAGAGATTTCCCAAGAGGCTCAGTGACACCTTTTTGTTGTTGTTGGGACAACCACACCAGGAAGTTGCCTTGGATGTTTCATTATAGCTTAGGGTTTCTGGGATAACAGGTGGTCTGAGCCATGGATGCCTATTTGGTCCTCTGGGAACCCCAGAGGGATCAGGGAAGAACAAGGCCTGAGCCGCAGTCAGCATGAGTACTCATGGGTGCCAAGCAGTCCCATGACTCACTTGAGAGACAGGGACTTGAGTCCTGAGTGCTCCAGGCATGTTCAGTAGACTGGAGCAGGGCAGGGCAGGCTTTGAGTTCAGGCCTTCCCTTGAGGAACAGCCATGGAAGGGCTCTCAGGACCTGGCCATGGGCTTCTTTCCTCAGTAGAGGATACATCATTAGTTCTGGTTCCTGTGAAAACTAGTTCTGTGCACTCTGGCCCTTTTCTGTAGGGGACTCCTTGATTGCCTTTTCTTCTTCCTTTCCTGTTCCCTCATACTTTTCTCCCCTTTTCTTCTGTCCCTACCCTAAACCCCAATGTAGGAGGATCCAAAGTGGGAATTTCCTCGGAAGAACTTGGTTCTTGGAAAAACCCTGGGAGAAGGTGAATTTGGAAAAGTTGTCAAGGCAACAGCATTTCGTCTGAAGGGCAGAGCAGGGTACACCACTGTGGCCGTGAAAATGCTGAAAGGTACTCATCTAGGCACCTGCATGGGCTCATGCTGGAGCCACCAGGATGCGTGGGGCCCTACCCATTATTGTTCAGGAACAGCCACAGTCTGGGTATCCCCCATAGACACACAGCCAGTGGTCCTAGAGAAGCAGAGTAAGGACTTTGTTCTTGGAAGGTGCTAAGGATGCTACATCTGCACTATTTTCCATGAAGAGCCTAGGGTTTAAAAAACTAACCCATTTTATCCCATTATCCCATATGTGGAGAGCACCTATAAAAACTTATAGTATACAATATGTAATTACATAAAATAATAAAATTGTTATAATAATTATAGTATCAAGCAATATAATATATATAAGCTCTAGATTACAATTTCCATACTATTTTAATGTACCTGTGTGCCACTTTCATTGAAATATTTGCAGAATTGAAAACTTAGGACTTAATGGGTTAAAAAACTCCTTTTCTTTCAGCTAATGCTTGTCCCCATCCCAATCCATCCCATTCATTTCTCTCAGCCAAGTGTCTGCTAGAGTCCTGGTGAAGAGATCCTTTGTAAGGATTGGCCCCTAATCCCAGCAACCCCTGTGGACTTGCCCTACCTTGTGACCGGTCATGCCTTGAGTTTGATTCTCAGTGTGCATGCCCACTTTCCTGCACAATACAGGTAGGACTCTGGACAGAGGCTATGGCTGCACTGGGTAGACCACATAGCACAGAGTGTTTCTGGATAGTTCCCTAGACCATCACACTAGATTCAACCCCAGGCCCTGCAAAGGGGCACAGTTAGACCCTTGGAGTCTTGGCACAGCCCAGCACAGTCCTGTCCCACCCACATCTAGTCCATGGAAAGGGGTTCCAAAACCCTATTTTCAGTTCTCCCTCTACTACAGACAAGTGTGGGACATAGAAAGTGGTGTGACACCTTTTAGCCACATCTTCTGACTCAGTCCCTCCACTCCCACGTGCCTGGTGGTAGCCTAAGCACAGCTCTGATCACCTCTGGGAATGTATGTGCTTAGCAGGCCTTTCTGTGAAGTCTAGTCATTTTTACAGTGTTCCAAGTACAGTTAGGCTGTCACAAGAAAGTGTGGCAAGCATTCAGAAGGCCTAGGCCAGATGTCCTGGTGTTCAACAAAAAGCCTAACCTGCCTTTACTCAGGTGTGTTCACATTGGTTTTCTGTGGCAACTAGCCCAGTGTGAGCTCCAAACACATGTGTGTGTTCAGGCACATCAGAAGTCCCAGAATGCTTATAGGGCTCTAGGCCCATGTCTCAGACAGTAGAAGAATCCTAGCCTCAGAGTGTAGGGTCCTCACTTTTCTTCAGGGCCTGTCCCCACAAGCTGGTGTTTAGGGACATTGAAGAGTCTTCTCACCTTCCAGAAAGATTAAGGAAGGGGATTTTCTGCAGGCCTGTGACTATAAGGGACATGATACCACTTACACAACCCAGTCCTGACAAACTTTCTGCAGAAAGATCTAACTTACATGGAAGCTTGCTCCTTGAGTTCTTATTCCCTGGGGCACATGAAGCACCTATTGGTTGCAGGGAGCCTTGAGCAGCTGCGTGCTACTCTGAGGGAGATAATGTTCTGTTCCCCAGTCAGCATGGCCACACAAGGGGCTCCCAGAAGGACCCATGTGCAACCTGCTATCTGTGCTACATTTCAGAGAATGCCTCTCCAAGTGAGCTGCGGGACCTGCTGTCTGAGTTCAACCTCCTGAAGCAGGTCAACCACCCACATGTCATCAAGCTCTATGGGGCCTGCAGCCAGGATGGTAAGGCCAACCACCAGGGGTAATAGTCAACTGCTGGTCATGGGACAGGAGCTCCAGGTAGCTTCATTCTCCCTCTTCCCCACTTTTTTGTCCTCTCCTCCCCTATCCCATTTGCCCTACTTTGGAAGCTTGGGCTTCTGGCTCCATGTCCAGCCTGGAGCTTATGTCTAGTTGTGTCTACTGGCTTAGCAGGCACTTCCTGTCAAAGGGGCTACGACCTGCAGCACTCCCGGGACCTGCTGGGGCTGCTCAGAGATCTCTGGTGTGACATCTCAGTTGTCAGCACCTGTTCTAGGCTGAGCATCCAGGGCCGGAAACTCAGAATGGACAGTACATCCTGGCACCTACAGGGCACTAGGTGTGCCATGACCTCCTGGTAACCTCTAATAGTGGCCCTGTATAACAGGAACATTAGTACTATCTCAGAGAAGGACACAGGATACCACCCCATCTGTTGATTTTCCAAGCCTACTGTGCTGCCCAGGGGTTCTAGTGGAGGTCATATGAAGAGGACAGGTAGCAATAGGTAAAGGGCAGTAGGCACCCTGCTAAGCATCATCACAGCTCAGGGCTGGCCCTAGGACAGGATTTCAGCCCTGGGAGCTACTGAGGGCAGGTGTGAACAGAGAGATGGCCTGGGTGCCGAGCTGAACTGGACCAAGGCATAGTTATCAGACATGCACAGGCCTGCCTCCCCCAGTCCTCACTAGCTAGTGTTTTGCAGGACCAAGGATTAAGAAAAGCATGAAGTCCTAGTAGCAGGGAAGGGTGTGTCCTAGGGCAGGGATGAGCACAGTGCCTGTCTGTCTCAGAAACTTGAAGTTCTCAGTATTTTGAAGGAAGCTGGTGCCCACACTAGCATCCTGAAGCCAAGGGAAAGTGAGTCAAGAGTGAATTGGGCCTTCCAGGTCCTCACAGTCCACAGAGCCTCAACTGCTCTCTGCCTAGGAAAGGACTATGCCTGAGCCCCTTTGCTGATGGTGGCCTACAGTCTTCCCCTGTGCCTGTACTGCCAGAAGCCCAGAACTGGTATGGCTTTACATGCCCAGGGATGCCTCTCTCTGCCCCCAGGGCCACTCCTTCTCATTGTGGAATATGCCAAGTATGGCTCCCTGCGGGGTTTCCTCCGAGACAGCCGCAAGGTGGGGCCCGGCTACATGGGCAGTGGAGGCAGCCGCAATTCCAGCTCTTTGGACCACCCAGATGAGCGGGCGCTGACCATGGGTGACCTCATCTCCTTTGCCTGGCAGATCTCAAGGGGCATGCAGTACCTGGCTGAGATGAAGGTGTGTGCCATCAACACTGCTGCTCCAGCCCACCTACTCCAGCCCCTGCCCTCTACAGATTCTGACCTAAGAGTTCCTGATGTTTTCTTCCTCACAGCTTGTCCATCGGGACTTGGCAGCCAGAAACATCCTGGTTGCTGAGGGGCGGAAGATGAAGATTTCAGATTTTGGGCTGTCCCGAGATGTTTATGAAGAAGATTCTTATGTGAAGAGAAGCAAGGTACTTGCTTGTGCTCTCTGGGGACTCCTGGGGTTGGGGGTAGGGTCAGCTGCAGAGGGGGACATGTGGTAGTGCTGGGTGTCACAGAGTGGGGCAGTGCTCATAGAACATCTAGAAAAGATCAAATAGACTTTAGATTACTGAACTTTTTCTGGACTTCAACCTCGAATCCTTCCTCCAAATCGGGGTCCTCAGAGACTCCATTCAGGCTCTTACTGTGTCTGATCCTTCCCTTCCTGAGGTTCCTCGGGTGACTTCTCTAGTCTTTAATCATTGTCACTTTCCAAGGCTACCTAATTAATTCTGTAAAAAATACCAATTTTCCCCTCTCCACAGTTATCCCTCTTGAGTCTACAGAATAAAAGGCTACCATTTTCCTTCTGTGTAACCTTATCTCTTTGCTCAAAGGGAGGTGAAATGAAATAAACAGAAGTTTGGCAATAATTCTATGTAGAAAGGAATGGAATGCTTCACAAGAAGGATCTCAGAAAGACCTGGGACCCCTGGTCTGCATGAGCTTGGAGGTACAGGGAGACCCTGGAGGATGGGGACCAGAGATGCATGGGAACTTCCTCCAAGCCTACAAAATATTTGGAACATCTGATTTCCCAGCATCATCCTGTACCTTTGGCAGTTACCTTGACCCTCTTAGTTTTGTTTCTTACTCCTGAATCTTTCCAGTGACAGTCCCCGTGAAGTAAGATTCAGGGGTCCCATTGACTGGGCATTTAGAGAGAACTTCACTCAAAGAAAAAGAAAAAAAGCATGCAAAATGCAACTTCTGATTCAGTTTTACTCTAAAACATCAGAAGCAGTTTGTGTTGCCACCCGTTGTGAGGATCATGTTTGCCTTCTGAGGTTTCCGTTGTGACAGCATATCTCAGAAGTGCCAAAGGGGAAGTGGAAGGGGCTGCTCCCTGCACCATGGAGGGTGTGACAGCCTTCTTGTTGACACATGGGTACTTCAGAGAGGCCTTGTGTCTTTGGTGGAGTGGAGATGGGCAAGGCATCACCCACAAGAGCCACTGCAGCCATTTGAGAGCACAGGCTGCCAGGACTCTGCAGACAGTGTGTTGAGAACACAGTCATGCTTCATTAAGTACATAGGTCCTAAAGAACACTTTCAAGAAAAAGAAATTATACCAAATGTTTGCTTAAAATCCAAGGCATGCATTTTTTAAAAGCATAGGTTCTCAAGACTTAGAGATGGTACATACCTTTAGTTCCAGCTACTTAGAAGGATCACTTGAGCCCACAAGTTCAAGACCAGAGTGGGCAATATAGCAAGAATCCATCTCAAAAAGAAAAAAAGAGAAGAAAAAGACTTATCCATTGTAAAAGTATTCCTCAAGTTGAATTGTAAAAGATTGGTTTCCTGTCTTGGGAGAGGGGAGAGCCTCTTGTTCAGAGATGCCGAAAGGACCCTCAGAAGAGGGAATGTTCAGCCTCAAGAGACGTGAATAGATTGTTTCCATCAAGTCTTCTTCAGAAGAACCTTTAGAATTGGTTGCCACCAGAAATCCCCAAGATTGGGTTGGGATGTAGCTCAGTGGTTAAGCACTTGCTTAATATGTACAAGGCCCGGGTTCCTTCTCCAGCAACAAGAAAAAAAGAAATCCCCAAGATGGGGTTAGTTTTCCAAGCACATGTGCCCTCAGAACATCGGAATGTATCTTGCATTTTGCCAGAGAATTCTTGGCCCACTGTTTGCACCACCCAGGACTTCCCAGAGGTCTCACATCTCAGCATAGGTTGCTTCCTTGGTTTTTTTCTCAGTAGAGATGTGGTGCATGACAGGTCACCCCGTGTGGCTGAGGGCAGCTGCCTGACTCCCGCCAGCATCTTGCAAAGCTCAAGAAGTTCAGGCTGGGCCTCCAACTCCTTTGAGACTGTGCATTGCTAGTCCTATACTCAGGTCTTGGTACTCAGGACTCCCTCCAAGAGCTGTAACTCAAGGGACACAACTGACCTTCTGCATCCTTGGTTTTTAAAGCTTCAGAGTAACATTAATGCCTTTCTTCCACCTCCTCTTTAGGGCCGGATTCCTGTCAAGTGGATGGCAATCGAGTCCCTTTTCGATCATATCTACACCACCCAAAGTGATGTGTAAGTGTGGATATTGCCATTCTTGGGTGGGGGTTACTGAGGCGTGATGCCCAACTGTGCAACTTGGCCAGGGAACAAGGCTGGCTCTGCATACCTGTCTGCAATACCAGTCATCTACAATGACCCCTGAGCTGAGGGATCTTGACATATTCATTCAACAATTGGTTATGCCCAGATAGTGTTCTAAAAACTGATGGAGTGGAATCAGTTAGCCAAAAACCTGCCTCCCTCCCTTCACCTTCTCCATACCTCCCTCCTCATCTCTGGACAGTCCTGGCCACACAGTTCCCCTCCTGTGGGTCCTTGGCAAGGTCAGTTGAGGCAGAACACCCTAAGCTGTTCTCCCATCCATAAGTGGATCTTGGGGAGCTTCCACTCAGAGAGCAGCTCGTGTGCATTTTGGGGCTGGTGTGTCTCAAACTGCTCAAAGGCAGGAGCCAAAATTTGTTCTTCCAGGTTGAACAAAACATGGTTGATTCTAAAAACATAGCATGCTTGCTTCTAAAGTGTTCTTCAGTCCATAAACATGTAGATCTCCAATAACATGGCTGTGAAAATGTGATTCTTAAGCAATTTTAAACAAGATTCCTGATTATGTAAGTTGACAGTAGAAGAATTGAAAAATGCAAAGACAAATACAATAAGGAGATGAAAGTCACTTGGACTACACTACCTCAGTCACTCCTGCTGGTATCACAGGCTTGGCCATGCAGTGTCTTTGGTGGTGTGCACGTGTATACTTTTTTATAAGTGGGCTCATGTGGTGTATGCAATTTGGTGATATTTTTATTTCCACTGCATTGTAAGTTTTCTCTAACATTTTAATATTTTTCTAGAACATTTTTTCCTCTAAGACTTTATGAAAATTTCCTGGCACACAGAAATGGTGAAAGGAATATCCCTCTTGTAGCTACTTCTATGGCAGTGGCTTGTGTGAGGATTTCAGCATCCCTGGGTGCCAAGCCGGCAGTCCTTTCCCATGTCCATGCTGCATCCATCTGTGAAGCTAGACCCTGGCTGAAATCTATACACATTGGGCCATTCTTGGCACTGGGGGTTGATGGGGTCTGCAGCTGCTGGGGGGATGTATGTCTGTGTTCCAACAAGGATGCCAAGGGACCAGACAGACACACTCACTGATCCACTTGCTCACCACAGGTGGTCCTTCGGGATTCTACTGTGGGAGATTGTGACCCTGGGGGGAAACCCCTACCCTGGGATTCCTCCTGAGCGGCTCTTCAACCTTCTGAAGACAGGACACCGGATGGAGAGGCCAGACAACTGCAGTGAAGAGATGTGAGCAGGGTTTGCTTTGCCTAGCTGTCCTCTAACACCAGCACACTAGGCTTTGGATGGGAGGGGACACAGTCACCATTCCTTCCCCACTCCTGAACAGCCCTGGGCCATCAACACTAGAAAACCTGGGTAGTGGGTAGTGACAGGACAGAAGTTAGAGAACTTGGTTGTAGGTTAGATGCTGGGACCCCTGGCCCTGCTGGGAGCTAGTGGGCTTTCAGGAACTTGTAAGAATGAATAGGAGGAGGATCCAGTATAGTGTGAGCTCAAGGCATCCTGCAAGTCGCTTGAGGAGGGACATGTGTTGGGCAGTGCCCAGGTGGAGGCCAGAGTCAGGCAGGGGCAGCCCTAGAGCATTAGAGCCATGATGCTTTGCACCAGTCCCAGGAATCCTGGTGGAAAACAGATGAAAAAAGGCCATCCAGTGGCATAGATACATTGGTCCACTCCTGTCACAGTCTGTGCCCAACTTGGGGCAAGGCAAACCATGCCAGGGCAAGGAGGGATGCCCACGATGGCAGTCAGCCACCCAAGCACACACCCATGTCATAGCCTCAGAGCCCTGTGGCTATGTGCAGGCTCCTGGGAAAGAAGAGAAGGTACAAGACAAAGATGTGATTGGTTGCCAAAAGTTTTTGTTCCTTTCCACACCTAAAAGCCCTTAGTTGGTTTATTCTTCATAAGAGTTTTGAGGACTTGTGCTTCCTATTCAGCTACTATACTGGATGCAACATCTGGTTCACTATCAGTGTCTTTGTAATGAAAAGACATGCTAGACCATGGGTGCCCCAAGCCCCTGAGTTCCCAGTGAGGCTCAGAGATAGCAACAACACATAAACAGTGGCAGGGTTTGGGTGCATAGCTCCCTGGGACAGTGGTACCATGCTGGATGTGGTAGCCCTGCTGCATGGTCCTGGTGAGACCTGGCCTTGCTGGGTCATCGCTGCCTGTCTGCTCTTCCCTTCAGGTACCGTCTGATGCTGCAGTGCTGGAAGCAAGAACCAGACAAGAGGCCAGTGTTTGCTGACATCAGCAAAGACCTGGAGAAGATGATGGTCAAGAGCAGAGTGAGTCTCAGAGCCTCTTCCCTCAGGCAGTGGTGAAGGGGATTCCAGCCTCATCCCTAGAACACTGGATATAGGCTTTCTAGTTCCCAGGGTGGGGTCATAGTAGGGCTTGCCAGAAAGAGAGGGTCATGCTGTGCATCAAGTGTAAGCAGCAGATTGAGCCTGCTCCTCAAGCCAGGCCCATTGAGCTCCTTCTCATCATGAAAAATATATGATTCTCAGTGTGACACTTAGGAAGAGCTCTCTACAGACCAGCATATGAGAATATTCCAAAACCAAAGGAGATCCTTTGCTGTAATGAAATATGAGAAAGTAGAATTGAAGCAGACATCCTATATACATACACCCTGAGGTGTCTAGCTGGGGGTAGGCAGTAACTAGGGAATGGTAGGGACTATGACACACAGGAACACTCCAGCCCTTCTAAAGACCCCTTGCTGTCACCACGTGTGGCCTACAGGAATAGGAGCCCTGGCTCTCAAGTCTTCTGAATTTTAAGAGGTTTATGTTAAAGGTGAGTACAGTAGTGCACACTGTAGACCTAGCTCCTTGGGATGCTGAGTCAGGAGTATCACAAGTTTGAGACCAGCCTGGGAAACTTAGCAAGATCTTGTCTTAAGATAAAAAAGACCATGGCTTCAATCCCCAGCACTGCACCAAAGGGGGAAAAAAAATTAAAAGGTTTATGTTATATTTACCAGTTTTTTTTTTTTCTTTATTGTTAACAACTCATTTAAATTTCCAAAAGCCCAGTGCGGGCCAAAGGAAACTTGCCTGGGGGTCCAGCATCAGCCTGCATCTCTTCAGTTTCTGTAATTAAATGAGAAAGTCACCAAACTTTAGGGCCAATGTTTATTGAGTGACTATTATGTACTATATTCTATCTTAGCTACAAATGAAAAAGACCAGCCCAGCACTGCCCTCACACAGCTTACATAGAAGTTTTATCTTCACACTGGCACATTTACTGAAAGTCATCTTTAAACTCAGACAGTAGGATGCACAATCTAGGCCTCCTATAACAAAACTTAACAACAGTCTTCACTTGGTGAAACCTCTGGTTTCTGTGAGTGTAGGATTGTCCTAAACAGAGGTAGTTGATGATACCAAGAGAGCTGGCCTTCCTGGAGCAGTGCTAAGAAACAGCTATGAAAATGCTGGAACTTTCTGGACATGTTTAAGTAGGACAGCATAGGTAACTGGGACACATTGTACTTGGAAGCTGAAGCCGATGGTAGCATCCTGTGCAAAACCAATATCAGGGACATATGTCAGATTTCTAAGCTGACATGATATTCTAGATGGCAGAGGTTCTTGGAGGGAAGCTGAAAAGCATCCAGCAGATTGAAGCTGCTTCTTGGCATGTGTTGCTTCAGCCTGAGTAATGTGGCCACAGTGAGTTCTCCCAGGGCCTGAGAGTTTGTAAATAGGCTGGTTTCCCCAACCTTCCACTCTGAGGCAGGCTGGGCATGACTGGATGTGGCAGACCACAGGCTATGCGGCACAGCCTGTGTGGGACTTCCCTTCAGGCTCTGGAGGTACAATGCTGAGGGAACACAGTTGTCTCCAGGAAGTGACTTTCCATGGAGAGAAAGGCAGAATAGATAACACCGAGGTCCAGGTAAGGTAGGACCTAGGGCTCAGTGCCTGCCTCCTGGGTGAGGGGCTTTGGTCTTGCAGAAGGGTTGAGTACAGAGGGGGATGCAGCCAATGCCTCTGCCCTGGCATCTGGGGGACTGGATTTTTTCAGAAGTGACCCAGGGTGAAGGTGACAGGCCATTTCTCTCTTTCAGGACTACTTGGACCTTGCTGCATCCACCCCATCTGACTCATTGCTTTATGATGATGGCCTCTCAGAAGAGGAGACACCCCTGGTGGACTGTAATAATGCTCCCCTCTCTCGCACCCTCCCTTCCACATGGATTGAAAACAAACTCTATGGTAGAATTTCACATGCATTTACTAGATTCTAGCAACGTTGTTCCCTTCTGCACTATCTTTACTCTCTGTAATGCTTTTTAAGAGTGTTTCTGATCTGAATGAAACCAAAGACCACTCTGAACCTTTTTCTTTGTAAATGTCTGACTTTGCATCCAGTTTATATTCAGGCATTTTTGCAGCTGTGTCTTTCTAAAAGGATGTGAAAATAAGTGTCATTACCATACCGCCCAGCAACTTAATATGATAGAGAAGAAACACATCAGGGCAGAATTCTCAGGGGACATTGAGAAAATGATGAATATGTGATTTCCAGGGTGGGAAGCAAGACACAGTATTTCTGATTTAGTTACTTAGATAAATTTACCTGATCTGGGGGAAGATTTAATGTAGAAGTAAGCAACTGGCATCCCTGGCCTGCACTGAGAACACAGCCCAGGGATCCCCAGGCTCCTCCTGGGCTGGTGAGTGCCTCCAGGAGTCTTCACAAGTCCCCACTCACAGCCATGTGTCCACTATCAAGGGCATTAAACAGCTGGAGCCAGGCAGGCCCTGGGCAGGCACACCCAGACTGCTGTTTTCACATCCTTCGCATTCCTCCTCCCCCATCACAACCGTTGTCACTTACAAAGCCAGTGCTAAACACTGGAGCCAATGCTTTTGAAAGAACGTAGTCTGTGGTGCTGTGGCCTTGCAATGGACAGTAAATATGGTTCTTGCCAAAACTCCTTCTATTGTCTTGGATTAAATACTTGAGATTTTTTCGGCTTCCTAACTTCATCATTGACCATTTCGAAATCTTGGAGTTTCAAGCATTTCTCAAGCTGAGATTGTTCTTCCTGCATGCTACCCAACTCACAGAGTCCTCACAGGCTTTGGATCTGGCACTACGTGCCATGTGTGCTGACAATGCTGTGGGGTGGCCTGCGTGCACCCTCCATGGGGAAACTCTTCTCCTCCATCATAGACTGGGACAACAGATGAAAAGGCCCCTTTGCATTAAAGAATGTTTTATGGAATGTTCTCACTGCAGTAAGCCATTTAATGCAGCAGTGTGCTGATGCTTTATGCTGCTTCAGGAAAAGAGTTAAGTTCAACAAATATACATCAGATTTGAAAGTCTGAAACTCATAAAAGTCAAAATTGATAGTGTCTATTAAATTACATTTATCGAGAGAGCACGTGATATTTCCCCTAAGTAGAACAGGGTTTTGGAAACCTGGAACTCAAAACCGTTACTGTAATTGGCACAGAAAGAACTGAGTTTGATTTGAACATCAAAGGGAGTTTTGCCAAGGCCTTACTGTCTGCACATGAAGTTTGGGTTCTTCAGTGCAGAACAAATTATCTGTTTTCATTTTTAGGCATGTCAGACCCGAACTGGCCTGGAGAGAGTCCTGTACCACTCACGAGAGCCGATGGCACTAACACTGGGTTTCCAAGATATGCAAATGATAGTGTATATGCTAACTGGATGGTTTCACCCTCAGCGGCAAAATTAATGGACACGTTTGATAGTTAACATTTCTTTGCGAAAGGTAATGGACTCACAAGGGGAAGAAACATGCTGACAATGGAAAGTCCTCCGGCCCCTTCTTTGTGTACATCACACTGGCCAAGCCAAGGTCGGTTTCTAGGTGGCAGACTCGTTTTTAGTAGTTTATTGTAACTGATTTCCAAAGTGGTTTTACTTCCAATAGCTGGGAATTTTCCCTCCTAGCAGACAAGTTCCCCTGAAAGAGTGTTCTGAGTCTTAGTGGTTAAATATTCCTTTCTCTTTAGCACCAGGCAGTGCCCCTGTTGGTCTGTGTCCATCAGTAACCACCACACACTCTGTGTTCACATGTGTGGGTCTGCCACTCACTATCTTGTATAAGAAATTGTACCTGAACTGTTTGATTTTTCTGGTTGCCCAAACAATGCAACAAGGTTTAAACATGAAGCACACACACCAAAAAAGACAGTAAGAAAAAACTGGCCAAAATGACCTTTGTTCAGAATGAGAGGCAGGTGGAACCTGGGTAGTGATATCAAAGCTCCACCAGGCATGTAGGGGAAAGGGGGACCTCAGGATAGGCCTCGGCTCAACATTTGAAATCCTGAGAATGGTTTTTAAAAATCATGTAGCCTTTTTTTAGGAAGACATTTAGTTTTTAATCATGATTAAAATGATTCTTAGATTTAGCACAATGGAAAGATTTGATGCCATCTTTGCTACGTACATGGCGGCTTGAGGGAACAGGGCTCACCAGACATATTCGTCCCCATTGGGCTCACTGCATTGTCCTCATGTGTCTGTACTGAGCAACCACTATCCCTGGACCAGAAAGGGATGAAGAAAGAGGGAGTGGAATATCCTCATTCCCAGGATTGCTGACAGCAGAGGCCTCGTTCTGTGAATACCACCATCCTGCAATGCAACCCACCATCAAAAATCAGTACCTCATCTTCTGCATTAGGAGTAGGTGGGGCTTGAGCTCATTTAATTGATATCTTATCAATTTACTCCTAAAGTTACAGTATGTTAGAAGTAGCATTGATAGAAACTAAGGACTTCTACACCTCTGTTACGATTCTGATGTGAAGACAATGTTTTGGCTCTTATAGAGCTCATGTGGAAAGGCACATGGATTGGCTCTTCCTGTGTTTGTCATTTAATGCTGCTATAACAAGACATTTTGGTTTCTTCAGTTCTGACATGAGTCATACATAAGCTTCTTCCACCACTGGTTTGTGGTCACAGACACTCAGCACTCCCTCCAGGTTTGTGGGGGTGGCTCTTGGGAAGTCCCAGCAGCTCTTTTGGCTGTCCCAGCACTATCACTTCACAGGAAAGGGTCGCATTACCAAAACACTGCCTGGTCTTCAGACTTAAAGCACTGTGATAGGACTTTTAAATAGTCTTAGTAAATACTGTATTTTATAGGCATTTCACAAAAGCAGTAAAATTATGGCACTTTGTGGCCAACAAGGCTTAGATGAGTATGTGATAGAGCCTTATGGTATGTGTGTGTACACATGTGTGTGTACACGTGTATGCACACATCCAGAGAGACTTGGAGAATGTTTATTTGGACATGTAACATGGCTTTAATTTGGGCCATTTTTCAGATGCACTGTGAGAAGTTCTTCTACAAATATCTGTAGTTGTAAACTTTCAGTTTTCTGATGTGCTTAGTGATAGTTTTATTAAATGCAGAAATAAGGATAAACTCTCAAATTATTAAAAATGCCTACATAGTAAGTGTGAATTGTTACAGCAGGTTTGTTCTCATGGAATAAGAACTCTAGGTCCAAATAGCTGACCCAGTAATGGGTAATTAATACTTGACTAATAACCAATTGTCTATTCCTGAGTTATAAAAGTACCCATACTTGTTAGTCCTATCAGACAGGATTTTCATATACATATATGCAGAAGTTACTAAGTATTAAGTATTACTGAGTATTAAGTAGTAATCTGTCAGCTATTAAAATTTGTAAAATCCATTTATGAAAGGTTATTAAACCATACCATGTTAACTTGCTTTTGTAATCAAGGTGACTAAGGAAATAATTTCAGTTGTGTAAATAAAATCATGTATCATAAGATGTGTAAATTTCTTTTCTCTTTTTAACTTCCTAGTTGGAAACATCAGATCTTTGATACTGAAGTTTTCATACAAGTATTAAAATGTCACAAGAGAATGTATTATGGTAGCTACTGGGGAATGGATAGTGATCAAGGACCATGTCGCTTAGTGATGTTACTGGCCTCTCTTGCACAATATGCATATGGCCTGGCACATGGATTATAACTGCTAAAGCTCAGCTAACCACCATTCAAGGAATTCCTTCCTTCCAGTTACTTTCCCTAGAATAAAGAAGAAGCAAAGCTGAGTTTAGGAATTCAGATTCCCTAGAAATTCCTCGCAGCTTGTTTCTTGAAACTGGAGTTGAGTTGTATCAAAAAAAAAAAAATCTATTACTGAGTATTAAGTAGCAATCTGTCAGTTATTAAAATTTACAAAATTTACATAGTCATGAATGAAGATCCATTAGAAAAGAAAAATTGCTGCCCTGAACCACTATGATGCTTAACACACTTACTGCTTCTGTTTGTCTTCTTGATATGTGTTGGAATTCCATGAGAATCCTCCTCCAGTCCCTGGAGGCTGATCAGTTAAAAAACATGACTTCTTAACAACAGAAGTCTGATCTGTGATCACACTGTGCATTGAATGCCAAGGGCCTGCATCATTTCCACTGAACAAGTGTGTACACACAGGCCTGTATGTGTATTGCCCAGCAGCTGCCCTAGCCCTGCAAGGCCACAACTCCTGGCCCTCTGTTTCTATATCTGCTCATGGCTTCCTCCTTCAATCTGGACCATGGAGGCTAGAAATAAAATGAATATTAAACTGCACAGGTGGCCCTGGGCAATATTTGTCCTCCAACTTCCAATGAATCTTTACTTATGACTATGCATTTTACATTTTCTAAAGTCAGATGTTCACTTCAGCCTTTGTCTAAGAATGTTGAGAAATCCAGGCAGAGAAAAGCTAATAATAGCAGCCCCTTTTTCAAGAGCATAGACCCTCCATGAGGAATGTATGTTTGTTGTTTTCCCTAAAAAATATTTTTTCCACTATGAAAATATATAAAATATTAAAATATATAAAATAGGCTCCATGAAAGATTCCTTTCCTGCCAGCTTATTTGGGTAGAAATCTATTTGAATTTGTCTGAGAGCAGGTCTTGAATAAATACTTAATGTATAAAAGAAATTTCAAAGGGAAAGCATAATTTCCATGTGTATAAAGAACACATTCCCCCACCCCCAGGCAGGCAAAGCACTTAAAAGTTCCTCTCCTTCCTTCAAGCATATTCACACAGCTGTCCTTGGAGCTGGAGGGTTTCCAGGAAGTCCTAGGAAATCTGTACTTGCATGTCCATGAACAAGGCATAGTAAGAGTGGGGCTGAGGGCACGTACAGCTGTGCCCCTCACATTTCCAGTGTAAGGCTTGACCTCTATTCTTGTGTCCATTCAGAAAGTCACTGTCCCTCTTCTCCACAGCAGTGGCATTGACTCGAACTTTAGAGAGTCTCCTACCTCATTAGGGAGCTGGAACTCACATGAGGGACCATTTTAGCTAAGATCATATGAAACCACAACTTGTGTAGAGAATGGTTCAATTTGGGCATATTGCTGTGTCCTGCAGAGAAGTAAAATAGGTGGTCATCTGAAGGTACAGGGGTAAGCTTCACTTACAGAGTAAAGTAGGCAAACAGTGAACACCTAAAAAAACTCATAGTTAATCTTTGCAACTGTGTTTTCTTGAGTGTTATGTCAAGTGACAAGATATTTTTGCAGATGTTATGGGCTCGTGTGAAATCACAGGACTTGGCCAACAGATCTCACAGCTAGAGACCAGACAGGAAACTTGATGGGGGCTACATCTCACTGTGGTGGCTACAGGGACATCAGCATTGCAGGAAACTGAGCCAGACAGCGTGGAAGGAGCCTGTGGCCCAAGACTACCCCAGCCACCGTGACTTCAGCAGTTCCCCACCACACCAGAAGAGACCATAAGGCTACATTGTCACAGATGACACTGAGCAATTCAAGTTAAAAATAATTGTCAGCAAGCAAGGTAAGGAAATTGCATTCTGAAACAAAAAAAAAATGTTTTTCTCAGAAAGAAATAATTTCTATATTTCATACATAAGCAGTACTTTCCATGCAAACTGTCAACTTCTTGAATAAAAATACAAAGCTCATTTTAAGTGTCCGAGTGTTATCTTTGTCAGTGTTGTAAAGAGTACCAAAGCAAGCACATAAGCATATCCTTTTTGTCTGCTCTCATTTCTAACTGCCCTCCAATCCTTTTCTGCATTTGCTCATGAAGGACGAGGTTTCTGGAGAATCAGAAAGGGTCTAAGTCCAAGTGAAAAAAGTTCATAAGGCCACCTGTGCCACTGAGGCAATTGACTTTGGCCAGAGGACCGTGGAAGCCAGCTGGTACCCATTTCATAGCCCTCATAGTGGAGTTTCCTCTCTCACCAAGACATGAAACTTCTCCATGTTTCATGCCTTTCTTCTGAGAATTTTCAAGAACTTATGGAATTTTCTGGAGACTGTGGCTCCAGGGCCTGGGGACTGAAATCTTGGGTTGCTCAGAACCCCAGAGTAAAGGAATACATTGAAGGTTTGGGGGACTTTATCAGTGTCTGAAAAGTGAAATTATAATAAGTGATTTTTAAGAATAGGAATGACATTGAGGATGGAAGAATTCGTACTTCTCACATTTGAAAGAAGTAAAGGAAGTGTCATGGGAAATTGCATCTTTTAGGAGATGTTCAAACAATTTGCATATACTGTAGTCACCCTTATCTGAAGAGATATGTTCCAAGACCCCTGGGGGGTGCCTGAAACCACAGATAGTACCAAACTATGGATGGATAACCAGTGACTAGTGGATGGGTAGTGTGTACAGTGTAGACATGCCAGACAAAGGAATGATTCATGTTCTGGGCCAGATGGAGCAGGATAGTATGAGACTTCATCATGCTACTCAGAAGAGCACACAATTTAAATATGAATTGTTTATTTATGGTTTTCGTTAATATTTTCAGACTATGGTTGACCATGGGTAACTGGAAGCCTGGAAAGCAAAGCCACAGATAAGGGTCAACTACTGTGATCTTTTTAACTTTGTAGAAATAAAAGACTAAAAGGAGAAACCCTTTATCCTGGTTTTGGTATATTAGAGTCAGCCAGCACCACTTGTCACTTTTTGGCAGAGATTCAAAAGCAGGCAGAAGAGTGGGGATGCTTTATAGTAGGGGGGAAAAAAAGAATGCTTCAGGTATGCTGGTCGTGGAAGCTATAGGCAGGCTAATTAGCAAAAAGATATCTTACTGGTTTAAGAAATATTTTACTTTCTTTGGTAAGTTTTTAGTTGAAAATGGGGCAAAAAATAAGGAAACTGGCAGTTATTGACCAATCCCTGTTTGTTCTGAGCCAACGGTTGTGAGATTGTGGTTTGGTGTCCTGGACTGGTGGTTGTATTTTGTCATGGTTTCAATATTTTCCCCTATCTTTCCTTACTTCGCCCCCTTCCCTCCCCTCATTTTCCTCTACACAATCAGACAATGAATCAAAATGCAGTCTGTAAAAATAAAAATAAATAAAATTTTTAAAAATAAATAAATTTTTAAAAATATATTTGTCCTCTCCCAAACTTACCCTGATATTTAATTGCCATTGTAACATTGCAATATTAAGAAATGGAACCTTAAAGAAGTAAGTAGACCAGAAGGACTCCTGCCTCATGAGTGGGTTTCATGCTGTTGTGAGAGAGGGAACCCTGCACCCTTCTGTCTTTTTTGCCCTTCTGCTTTCTGCTGCATGATGATGCAGTAGAAGACCTTCATCATATGCCAACACCTTGATCTTGCCCTTTCTATCCTACAGAACTATAAGAATCTGTAGAATTCATGTGCTGGGAATGGGACCCTGCTATACCTGCGTGTTTAGCACTCCATCACTAAGCAGCACCTCCCAGTCTCAATTACTCTGTTATAACAGCACAAAATGAACTGAGACCATGGCATGAGTATGGGACTTATATCTGAGTTGTAATTTTCAGCCTTGTTGATTTATAGAATTAGGATCTCTGTGAAGACAGGTCTTGAAAAGCTACTCCTAAAGTGCATCAGATATTATCTAAAGCAAATAAGATACTTTGTGCCTTGATGCCCTGACCACAAAGGAAGTGGTGTTCAAAAGGAAGACATGGAAGCCATGGAAAAGGAGTAGTTCATGACACTAGGACAGAACTATTAACAAGGTTACATATTTGGGTCTCTATTTGATGTTGTAAGAATTTAACTCATTGACTTATGGAGGTTGTTCAATTCAAATCAGAATTACCTACGGTCTGATCAACACATTATAATAATTGGTTCTTTTTTGAGAGGGATTTTAGTGAAATCAGAGATTATTTTGGTTGCAGTCATTTATCCATATTACTGCAAGTGGAAATTCCATCAGTTGTGATTCCTTGTAGTCTCCTTTGTTGAGACTGGAATTTCTCAGAGGTTTCCATTATGGGAGTCTGATGATGGATGGCATCTTCAGCAGTCAGGAAGTTCAAGGGGCAATAGCTACTATTTTGGATACTTGAAAAATGGTATTATAATGTGTACATACTGATCTAACAATCATAATTGAGGAAAGAAGAGAAAGGAAAAGGGCCTCTCTCTCTTAGTAGGTGACAACCAGAAAATGAGAAAAAAACAGGAATTAGATAGGGGTCTTAATTCAGCTTCTTGGATGGAAACTGTCCACTATCCGAGATCATTGACATATCCCAAAGGTCTTGAGTCAGTTATCTGCTCCTAATGATGAGCTGCTTTAGATCTCTGAGATTTCCCAGTTGGAGGTCTAATAGAATGACCGTTTGATTCTGTGTAATTCTGGATTGGTTCTTTAGTTGTGAAAAGTGAATCCAGGATTGATATCCTGGAGCTTTACTGCTATACTCAAATATAAAACACATTCACATCCCATGAAGGGTAGAGGCTGGATAAAATCCATCTGAGGGTGTTCAAGGGCCTTTGAGGCTTTGGTTCCTGGCCACATTCTACCTTCGCAGTTTTTTCAGGATTATATTGTTGACAAGTGACACATGACTCAGCTCTCTCTAAAGCTTCTCCTTCATGGATTTAAGCTAGTAATCAATTTAACTGGGTACAGGGGCACACACCTGTAATCCCGGGAACTTGGGATGCTGAGGCAGGAGGATCACAAGTTCAAGTCCAGTATCAGCAACTTAGTGAGACCCTCAGCAACTCAGGAAGATCTTGTCACAAAATAAAAAGGATTGAGGATGTAGCTTAGTGCCCTTGAGTTCAATCCCCAATTAACTCCCCTCCAGAGAGAGAGAGGGGGCGGGGAACATTCAGTTTGTCTGTATCTTATGAGCAGTTGATGGAGAAATTTAACTTAATAGCCTTTGAAATCATCTGGTACTACCAAGCCACTGAGATTATCTGAGTGAAGAGAATAGATTTCTAGCAGATTTCCCCCACTCTTCCTTTTCAGAGTCAGAGAGTAAACATTTGTATTTTATAATGGCTTGTTTGAATTCCACCAGAGATTTATCCTTTGAGGGTGTAGATAGGACCATAGCTTTCATTAAAACTGTTTGTTTGGCATAATAATCTGCTAGAGCATTTCCTTTAGCTTCAACATTATCCCCCTTTCATGGCCCTTGGCCTTTGTAGTAGTCACCTTTGTTGGAAGTAGAAGTGTATCTTAAACTCATTCAACTTGCTGTTTATTTTGGTGGGGGTTCTAGCATCCTTAAGTCATGTACTACTTCCAAAAGCATATTTCCTTTCTGTGTATGTTTGCTCTCTAGTCTTTGGCTTGTGGACAAGCAGTAGTAAGTACCATCAGTGATCTGGACTGATTTTCTCTCAGAGGACTATGTTTTAAAGGAGAGTTTAAATTAAGTTTGATAATTTACAGCTTCAATTTTGAGATATGGTTCATCAGCAGATAAGTATTAGGTCAGAGTTCTCAAGAGGAGTATCTAGTTAATGCAAGAGGTTCAGAGTTCCCTAACCAAAGTAGAACAATCGTGAGGTTTTTTTTCTGTTTTGGGTAGCAGAGTACCAGGATTCATATTGCAGTGGTGAATAGTGATATGTGAGGGAGTTATAAAATTTCATCAGAGATACATGGCTGACTGAAAAGCATTGTCAATACTCAGTAGTGATGTCTGTACTATATGAGGAATCATGAGGCCAATCAGAGAAATTAGAACTGGTTTAGTAGAAGTGTCAACAAATTTTATAACATAGCTATTACTCTATGAGGAAATAATTTTTGCACCCTGGTCAAGGGTAACAAGAATGGGTAAAATCTAACTATACCCATCTACCAGTAAGTGCAGGATAAAAATTCTGTTGATGGTTGTGGGATCTGAAAAAATGATATCCCCATCCACATGGTTTTTCAGTAAGGATAGGAGTATTATAAGAACTAATACAGGCTGTGATAACACCTTAGGATATGAGGCTTTTAAGCATAGGCTGGATTCTTTCCCTGGCTCTGTCTTCAAGGGATATTGGGGAATATTGGGAAACAGTTTAGTAGAATCTACCTAAACTTTAATTTGTTCTGCTCCAATATTTTTCCCACAATAGTGGATTTCTTTTTTTAATATCAGTGGAGTTTTGAGCTCATGGAATGCCAGGTACACTGTCAGGCTCCTTATCTGGGGTTTGCCTCACATGTAATGGAGAAGGCAAAAGTATAACCAGAGCAATTTCAACATGCACATGCATACATGAGTCCTCTGGGACCTCCCAATACTCCCAAAAGCTCTGGTTGGCATTTCCATTTGAAATGGAAATGCTCTCACTCGTCCCTTCACTCAGCAACAGCTGAATGACTCTACCTTAAGTGTGTGTGGGGGGGGTATCAGTGGGAAAGCACTTGCCTAACATTTCCAAGAGGCCTGAGTTTGGTTCCCAGCACTGCATATAAATAGTAGGTCTCTCATAATTTAATGAGAACAAATTTATGCAGTGGTGACCTCACAGAGCAGGAAGGGATATTTTGCACTCAAGGGCTCAAGGCTTGCATGTAAAAGCTAGGGAATAGAGAACATAGAGTAACATTCATGTTGTATGTTTAACCCAAGGAAGAGAGAGAGTAAAGGGGGCAAAGTTTAATGCATAAAAAGTATAGGGATATCCATTTGTTCTAGATCTCAGGACCTGCATCTACCAGAAACTGATGAGATTGTCATTTGTAGCTGATAGAATTATGCCACTCAAAAGTTATGTTCAAATCCTCACCCTTGCAACCAGTTGATTTTGATCTTATTTGGAAATAGTCTTTGTAGAGTTAATCAAGTTACAATGAGGTCATCCTGAATTAGGGTGGGCCCAAATCCAATGACTGGTGTCCTTAGAATGTGAGACATGTGGACATAAGGAAGACACAAGGTAGAAGGCCATGTGAAGACAGAGACAGGCACTGTAGTGGTACCACTGCAAGCCAGCCACAGAATGTTGAGGGATATCAGCAACCACCAGATATGAGAAACAGTTTAGCAGAGATCCTCCCCTAGAACTTTCAGAGAGAGTATGGTCTAGCCCACACCTTGATTTTGAACTTCTAGACTCCATAACTGTAAGAATAAATTTCTGTGTTTTTATGCCACACAATTTCTGATAATCAGTTACAGAAGTCCTAGGAAACTAACACGCCATCTGTATTTATAGTTAATTCACCTTGAGTGTTTAAGGGAATGGTAGAATGTTGGCAATTTTTCTTTCCTTTAGACCACTTCATGATCTGAGTTGAGGGACTTTTCTTTTTTTCTTGGTTTTTATTTTGTGAGGTAGGATGATCTTACATCTCACAGTGTCCCTTCTATTTATAGTACCAACAAATGTCCTTGTGAGGAGATGGCAGGTTAGGGAATAGTCCACCTAGCTATTTTGGTAGTCCACGGGGCTACAAGTTTACTTTGGGTCCTGTTTTGGGTTTTCCCTTCCAGGTATTGCAGTTCAGGCAAAGGGACTGTTTCCCATTCTAATTTCTGTCTCCGAAGTAGATCTTCTTTTTTTAAATATTTTTTAGCTGTCAATGGACATTTATTTATTTGTTTATTTTTGTATATGCAGTGCTGAGACGCGAACCCAGTGCCTCACACATGCTAAGGAAGCGCTCTACCACTGAGCCATAACTCCAGCCCCCGAAGTAGATCTTCAATTTCAGATTTAACTCCATTGACAAAATGAT
Source organism: Sciurus vulgaris (assembly GCF_902686455.1). NCBI lineage: Eukaryota > Metazoa > Chordata > Mammalia > Rodentia > Sciuridae > Sciurus > Sciurus vulgaris. The sequence continues at coordinate 94,432,387 of NC_136464.1, read as the reverse complement.
AAAAGTGCTTCTTTCTAAATTTCTAAATGTTGCAATGTGTTTTCTAGCTTATCCAAAAATCTCCTATAGATTCATCTTTTCTCTGTTTACATGCTTAAATTATAGGTGTGACTTTTAGGAGATTTTACCCTATGTTTTGAAACTTTTTGTGAACTCTCAGATTTATCATGCACAGAGATCCTATGGGTACCTTTCTAGGTGAGTTCAATCAGCTTTTGCCATTCAGGATTTAGCATTGGTGGCTCTGATCAAGTTATATGCAAGTTGCTATGGACCAGGTAACCCTGGGTCATGTGCCCATCCCAAAGTATTCTAAATTATTTTATGAATAATTCCTGGTCCTGTCTGGGTTTGGGGAAATCATTATTGTTTTTAATTCAGTGGGGGTTCATGGTTTATATACAACAGTTGTCTGCATACCTGGCTCATGGGAGAAATGAGTCTTTAAAGAAACAATTGGAATGGAGTATTAGGAAGGACTGTTGGGAAAGGGTTGACACCTACGCAAAGGGAAGAGAGAGACTTATTTAAGGACATGTGGAAGGAGATAGATCAGAAGGATACAGAGGAAGTGGGGAGCTGGATTCAGGAAGACAACTGGAGAACAAAAAGGGAAAATCTAGGGAAGTGAATCTTTTATTGCTGCTTAAATTTGTCAAATTACTCATTAACTGTAACCAAATAAAATTTTTAGGGAAGCAATTTTTGAGTCAGAATTTCATTTGAAGACCTCTGACTACTAATTAAAAACTATTTCTCATTAGACCTGATAAATTATCTTCCATTTGTTTTCCATGGCATCTCTCAAATGAGCAATTCATTCAAGTTAGATGTTCCCAAATTATCTTTAGTGAAGTTAATGTTTCTCAGAGATGGGCACAAGAATTGGGGTTGTAAATAGAGTGCAGATGTCCCTTTTCTTACAATGAGGTTGTACTTCTATAAACCCACTGTAAATTGAAAATATCATAAGTTGAAAATGTATTTAGTATACCTAACCTACCAAACATTCTAACTTAGCAACACAGTGTACTGTGTTGTTCACTCACGTGATCATGTGGCTAACTGGGAATTTTAGCTCAACACAAGAAATCATCAAGCCCCTATTACTAGTCCTGGAAAAGATCAAAATTCAAATATGAATTTTTGCTTTTGCAGTGCTGGGGAATAAACCTAGGGCCTTGAGCATGCTAGACAAGTGCTCTACCACTTAGCTATACCCTCAGCCTCAAACTACAGTCTCTACAGAACATATATTGCTTTTTACCATTGTAAAATCAGAAAATCTAAAGTCAGGGATCACATCAGAAGCAGGATATTTTTGTGGAACAAATGAAGATTTATACTTAGCACCATGAGACCAGCTGACAAAAGGTAGAAATATAATGCTTATGTTTCTTGAGACAAAATCAAGATGGAAGGAGAACCTCAGCCAGATTTATGGATCACCAGAGCAAAGTCTGTCCAAGTAGGTTGCTAGTCTAGTAAAAAGAGAAAACTCATGAGTCAGTGAGACTGGTTCAAATAACAGACTTATAAGGCCCAGACCTGTTCTACCTTGTGAATTTCCTCCTTATGACAGATAAAACTAGTAGCTAGTACAACACAAAACAGCAACACAAAAGACAGCAAAAGGGATGAAAAAAAAATTAGTTGATTCTACCAAAGACGCCAAACAAGTAGAAATTAGTAACAACTCCTGGGTACCAAGTTAAGCTTAAGCAGCCAGGCAGCTCAATGCAAAGAGCAGAGTTCAGACCCAATATTAACTTAACCACATTGGTGTGGACTCTGTAAGCCAAGAATATCCAGGCAACAAAGGCTTCCCTGGTACCACACCTGGGGGAAGGCTAGGGTCCTTAGTCATAATGAATGCAAAATATATGTTGGGGTCACCAGAAAAACTGGAAACAAATGAAGGCAAAACAAAGGAGGACCAACAAAGGATATTTATTCTAAATTTGCTATAACAAGGGAGTTGGCCATCATCCTTTGATTTTGGTAGAGACTCACAGGTGGGAAGTGGAATGGAAATGCTTTATAGTTAGAAGAAGGGTGGGGGAGGGCTTCAGATTGGATGTTATTGGGAAGAAAGCTTTTTTAAAACTACATATTTCTGATATGTATTTTCACACAAGGTAACTTCTTATTTTACAAGCCTCAGTGTATCACCAACAATTATATACTGAATATATATATGCATAAATATGTATGTATTTGAATTACATATTATCCACCGTACAAATTCAAATGACACATTTGGTACTTGGTTGTGTAAAAAAAATCATAAAAAGCTAAGATTTAAATCCTTTGATGGAGGAATCTCTTTTATTTTAAAAACAATTCTAATCAGAAATTCAATAGCATTTAAAAATACATGATAACTGAGCCTCACCTGCTTCTTAGATTTCATTCCGGGTCCCATCCTAGAATAGTTTTGTATTTTTGTTTTCTTCACTGTAAACTGAGGACCCTAACCTACCCCATAAGGATGTTGAGAGGATTAAAATGTTCAGAGAGGCCTGGGGGTATAGCTCATGTATAGTGCTTGCCTAGCACATGCACAAGGGTCTGGGTTCAATCCATAGCACTACATAAAAAAAAAAAAGTAGGGGAAAAAAAGGTATAGAAAGCACTGGAGAAGCTCTTTTTGCTGACTGTGTTCTCCACATGTAACAAACATGTGGCTACATGGTATGATCAGGAAGGAGGAAGAAAATGCGAGGAAATCAAATACCATAAATGAGACAGAAAACAGTGTCTTTAGGGCTGTGGAGAGGGACTAGGAAAGAAGAACATGCTAGACATGGAGGACAGTGTTCTACCCTGCATTGCAATACACAAAGAAGTGAGGTGGTTTGGAATTTAGTTAGTGGAGATTAAACTTTTCCTTCTGGAAGATTTACCAGCATTCATTCATTCATAAATCCAGGAGGATGCCAGAGAATGCCAACAATAGGATCAGGCCCTGTGCTTGGCCTGGGGATGCCAGAGAGGTGAGGAGAGGCCATATCTGTGCTCTCATGGGAATGGACAGTCTGGTCCAATTTTAAGGAATCAGAAGGAAAGAACAAGCCTAAACATTTGCCATTACTGGACATGAGACTAAAGGGCAAGGTCCAGAGGCCCCTGTGTTCCGTGGATTTCTTAACAATCATGGTGGGGAAATGTCAAATACAGAATCTTATCCAAGGGACATGTAGTAACTTAGACTTGGACTGAAAGCTTCAAATCTCTGACAGTTCAGTGAGCTGCCATTTCTATTTACTTGTATTAATACTTCATATTTTGTTTTATTCTCTTAAATTTACCAATGTTATGTTAAATACTGTTTACTAGAGTCTCCCCACCCTCTAATTCTCTCAAGAGAGAATTAACACTACCACACCTTTACATTCACTCTCAAGTTGGGTCCTCAGACTTGTGGGATAAATATCAATGGCAGCATCAGAGAATGGAGACACTAGAGCTTTAGATACTTAGTTTACACTAAGTAGATTCACACAAAGCTAACCTGCATACTAGAGCATAACCAGCACCTAGGTAACTTAATCAGGAGGGACAGTTAATGTAATCAGAAATGCCTTCAGCTCAAGTAGCTGATCAAGTGGCAGAGACGCTGGGTACGACAGAGATCCTTGCATTTTCTCATTTTAAACAACTCGATTTATTAAACACTTACTATGTGCTAAGTACTGAGATGAAGAAGACATAGTTGTTATCTCCTAGAGTTCACAGAATAATGCAGTCTGTGACTAGATGAATTCTTTATTATTGGACCAGGTTGGGGGGAAGAGGTGTTGGAACTATAAATTTTTACAGTTGCTCAGAAATGACATAAGAGGATTGAGACCTTGAAGTTTGGAAGAGACCAGATATTTAGCAAGCCTGGCTTGGCGGTCCAGACTCTCAAAGTCCCCAGGATTTCCCACAGGGCATTCAAGAACATCTGGGCTAAAGACTTCCCAGCACATGTCAGCAAGGAGATGGCTGTGATTACAACAAATCCTCCTCCCCTGAAATGCTATTTCTACAGTAGGATGTACTGCACAGTCACCCCAGCCTTCCACTTTAACTAATGCATTTAGTGATGATCATAAGCACCAATTCCCTGCCACCTGCCAGGTACAGTGCCAGATATTTCAAATACAAAAGTGCATGCAATCCTCACAACAATTTTAGGAAGCACATATAATTTTTGTTCCCAAAACAGCTGAATAAATAGGCTTGGAGAGGCTAAGTCCAGGTGGCCTGCTAAGGTGACCCGGTAAAGAAAGTAGAACTAGGATGGAATAAATCCCAGAGGTGGCTTTTAGCACCGTGTTATTCCAAAACACAAACATGCTCTGGTGCTGCTGTGCTCCTCTCACCTGCTCAGGCCGGTATTTGGGAAGACAAAGTGCCTTGAGGATGTTCCCGGAACAATCACCTGAATGAAGGAGGCATGGGAGAGAGTTTTTCCCCATTCACTAAAATCATACGACATTGAACTTTGAATCTGTTTTCCAGAAAGTGCACTTCAACTGTCTCATTTAACACATGAGGAAACTCGAGTCCAATGAACGGGATTACAAGACCCAAAAGGTCCCAGGCCCCCTTGGATGGAGCTCCTGCTCAGCCCAGCACGCCTGAGAATGCTCAGACACATCTGCAGACTTCTTAGTCTTTAACTCAGCGACTACACCTGCACTCGTGGCTCCTTGGGGCTCACGGGACAGGACGGCCAGTGCGGGACAGCGCAGCCAACCGAGATCTGGCTGAGGGTATCAGGAAAGCCAGCCCACAGGCCGGGACTCACATTCAGTCCCTGCAGGTACTTGCTCTACCAACAGCGGTTTCCTGGCCCAGGCACTCTGCTGGCCTCCACAGGTAAATTTTGGAAGTCCACACCCAGATGTATTTTTTAAATTTAGCAATTCTACCCTAGCAGTAGTGAGCGGGTCCGAGTGGTGGGCGGGGCCGGGGGCGGTGGGCGGGGCCCGCGGCGGCAGTCTCATTTCCTCGCGCGCGCCGGAAGTGGCCGTCCTCGGCGCGGCGGCGCGCCCGGCGGGTGGGCTGCTGAGGCGGCGCGGCCCCTGCGCTCGGGGCGCCGCCCGTGTGTGCCCGCTGCCCCGGAGGTGGCGGTGGCTCGGTGCTCGCGGTGCACCGAGAGGGCCAGCGCGGTGAGTACCTGGCCTCGCCTGCGACTCCCGCCGGCTCGGGCGAAGCAGCGCAGGCAACCGGGGCACGGGCTGGGGTCCGCGGGCGCTGGTCCCTGTCGGGTCACCTCAAACGAACCCTCTGGGCCCCTGTCCCTGTGCGGTAGCTACGCCGACCACCCTCTGGAGTCCGCTCGGGTTTCACTTTGGTTTCAGGGGAAAAGCTGCAGTTTCTTCTGAGACCGGTGCTGCCAGGGACCGTTGGTTTGCGTGTCAGTGTTGTTGTTTTGTTTTTTTCTTTTTAATCACTTTTTTTTTTTTTTTTAACTTACTACCTCTCTTTTCAGTGCATGAACTTTTTAGTCAGCTGTTACCTCTCTTTGGGGGAGTTAAAATCGTTTTCTCTGACAGCAGCACTCCCATCCCTGACAGACACCGGAACGAACGCCTTTAAAGATGCACGTTTGTGTGGGAATTAGGGGGGTCGTGGATCCCACGGGACAGGGAGCCTGTGGCCTTGTCAAAAAATTCTCCTTGAAAATTACTATATTCCGGAGCAAGTGGTAGAGAAGAAATTTGTAAAACACTTTAGCAGTGCTCCTCCTGTGGTGATGGTATTGACAACATGACCATTTGTTCATATTCGAAGCTTTTCCCCTTAAGTTCTTGTTATGCCTGAAGATATTTTCTAGCCTGCTTTTGAGATATATATGCAATGTCGTGGCAGTTCACTGTCATTTGAAGGCTCCTGGGCCTTCATTTCTGGTGAAGTTAATGATATAATCTTCATATCATTAATGTATTTAAAAAGCACCTTTGGTCTTGGAAGTGAGAAACAAAGTATTTTATGAGAATGTTCGCGCTCATTTTCATTCTTATTAGTTGTTTGAAGTTGTCATGTGGCTAAAAGAATGCAAAAGATGCTGGATTTGCAGTATATATGGCTCAGATAATTTGAACATAAGTAAGCACAGTTTTAGTTCCAAGCGATTTGGAAATTACATTTTTTTTCTTAACTCTTTTTGTTGCAGTATAAAATAATATACTAAGTCAACAAGTATATAAATCTTAATTATATAACTCAGTGACTTTTTACATATTCATTACCTTGTTTAACCACTACATACATCATATTGTAACAGAACATTTCCATCAATTCCCAAGAACATTTTCATCATCCTCTGCTGCTTCTTCCAAGTCACTTATACCCCTATCCTAAAGCTATATTTCAACTTCTCTCATCATCTATTAATATTGTCCACTTTGAGCTTCATCTTAATGAAATTATATAGTATTCCATTTGCTTGTGAAAATCACCTATGATATTTCATGATATGATGTCATTTATGCATATCACAGTATGGTATCAGTAGTTTTTATTGCTACATTATATTCCATTCTACATGACTACTCTTCCCTTGATGAAGAAGAGTTTCCAGTTGTGTTTCCAGTTTTTGTATACTATGTATTTTGGATATTAAGAATGTTATGAACATTCTTGGTGAGCATGTGGATGCATTTGTTAGATGCAGAGCGATTAAATCATAAGGAAAGCAGAAAATTACATTTTAACTAATGTAGAATATTCCTCATTTTAAAAAATGTAATGGCATCTTTTGTTAAGTAATCTAATATTAAAAGTTGATTAAAAAAAAAGGTTGAACTATTATGAGTTCAAGACTTAGGAGATTCTATTATTGTATTGTTATTTACCCCTTGTGCTACCTATCTATAACAGTCTTCTATCAGATGGTCATTGCTTGTTAAACAAGTCTGTTAGAGCTGGTCATGATCTGACTGAAATTTGATATAACACAGTTGAGGAACTGTGTTACTCAACTTAGTAGTTGTTAGGGGAAATTAAGTAGTGGTTGTTAGGAGAAACAAAACACCACAAGGATATAACTAAAAATGGATTGAAGAATCATGGGATTGTAAGACAATGAATTTAAATTGTTATTCTCATACCACATGAATACAAAGTATAACTGTAAAATATAGGGTTAGTTACAAATATGAATTTGTAACAGGAATATAGTGATTTCCACATGTAGGAAGATACTAGTATATTTATAATGTGAACCGAAAACAAAAAGCACTAAATAATTGTGGAAAATCAGTAGCAAGGAAGAGGAACCCTAAACTGAACAAAAACAGAACTAAGCCCTAAAGCAGTGGCATTAATGTAAGAAATAGAAGAAAACCTTAAAATAAATGTTAGTTATCTTAAATTTGGGAGAGTATCTTGCCTGTTGAATACATAGAGGCTACCATGAAAAAAAAAAAATTCATTTTTGACTATTAAAACATAGAAGGTGCCAGGCACAGCAGCACATACCTATAATCTCAGCAACTTGGGAGGTTGAAGCAGGAGGATCGCAAGTTCAAGGGCAGCCTCAGCAATTTAGTGAGACCCTAAGCAACTTAGCAAGACCCCCTCTCTAAAAAAAAATTTAAAAATGTTTGGGGATATGGCTCAGTGGTTAAGTGCCCCTGGGTTCAATCCCTGGTACCAAAAAACAAACAAATAGAACGTAGCATGTGTGGTGGCACATACCTGTAATCACAGCAACTTGGGAGGCTGAGGCAGGAGGATTGCAAGTTCAAGGCCATACTCAGCAATTTAGCCAGGCCCTAAGCAACTTTGAGAAAATTTTAAAAAATTAAATTTTTTAAAAATTTAATTAAAAATTAATTTTTTTAATTTAATCTCAAAATTTAAAAAAAATTTTAAAAGGCTGGGGATGTGGCTCAGTGGTTTAAGTGCCCCTTGGTTCAATCCCTGGTCACTACCCCCTGCTAAAAAAAAAAGTAGGAAAAACCAGCTATGACAGAAAATAGATCAGCAGGAACCAATATACATCTAATAAGAGTTCCAGGAGATCCTAGAGAGGAGTAACCAGGAAAAATCTTTTGTAGTCTGAGCCTGACAGACATATGTATCAGTCAGAGAACAAATTGTAGATCAACCTTTCCCTCTTTGGCCTCTGTTTCTTCATCTGTGAAGTGCAGATAATCAGAAGTATGCCTTTTCAGAAAGCTGGTGGAAAGATGTGTTCTGCTAACAGCCCCTGTTTCCCACTTTCCTCCCTTCCAACTCAATAGATGCCAGATTTCCCATACTTACCTCCTAGTAGAATGGAAATAATTAAAATACTTTATTAAGAAAACAGTATATATCTCAGCAGAATTATATGTTTATGAATGGAATAGATGCTCTCAGGATTAAAAGAATATTAATAGTGACACACTTAGATACATTCTGATGAGCAACACCCTTGGATACAATCTGATAAAATTTATGAACTTCATGGGTCAATATACAATATCATAAACTTTTAAAGAGAAATATGTTTACCTATATAGGAATGGAAAGCAGATTTCCAATTAGACTTGTGATTTGTAATGTAATGTTAGATGACAGTGGGATACCATTTTTAAAGTGCCATAGAACTTTTGAACCCAGAACCTTATTCCTAACCAAACTGTCCCTTAAACTGGAACAAAATAAAGCCATTTTCACTCATATCCAGTAGAAATGCTTCAGGATACACTATATCAAAGTGAAAATTAAGAAAAATAGATATTAATTTAAAGAAAACAATCAACTTATTTCTCAACTCCATGTTACATATAATTATAGCTAAGAAATTTGGAGTGTTAAGAAAGGATACATAAGCTAGAGTAGGTAGAACTTTTAAATCTTTAACAATCTGAAACAAAAATTTAATAATCTAGAGCACTATTTCAAAGTCAGGGTTTGGGTTTTTGTTTTTGTTTTTTTTTTTTTCACATCACATAGGTAATGTGCCAATAATAAAGGAAGTGCATCTCACACAACACTGAATACCCAGTCATCACACTTATGAACCAAAAAGGATCTCAGAGTTGGTTTCTAATCAGCTTTCTGTTGCTGTGACAAAATACTTGAAATAATCAACTTAAAAGGAGGAAAGGTTTGTTTCAGCTCACATGTTTCAGTCCATGGTAAATTGGCCTATCACTTTGGGGCCTATGGCAAGACGATATGTCATGGTGGGACCACATTGCAGAGGTGGCTTCCTACCTTGTGATAGGCAGGAAGCAAGAGTAACAGGGAGGGACTGGAGTCCCAATTACCCCTTCAAGAGCAGGCTCCAAATGACCTGAACTTCCTTCCATTAGGCCCCACCTACTAAAGGTCCTGCCACCTCCCAATAACACCACAGACTGGTGACCACACCTTCAACACATGGACTTTTAGGGTACATTCCAGATCCAAAATATAGCTATTGGGAACATGGGAAATAGGTGTAGGCATGTTGGAAGTGGAAAATACTGACTAATTATATAATGCAATGAATAATTTAAGTAAATTTAACCAGGAATTTTGCTTCCAAGGATTTATCCTATAGTTGAAATGACATATATTCAAAGTCATATATACTCAGGCTGTTCATGCCAAGATGTTTAATAATGGTATTAGATTTAGAAGGATACACAAAAATTGAGAAGGGAACTTAGCCTCGGGGAGAGGAGAGAGACATTTCACTGTATGACCTTTTATCATTTTTAATCTTTTTATCTCATGTTTTTATTTTGGGACATTTTAGAAGTGTAAAAGAATTAAAATTTGGACTTTGTGGTCCGTGCATGAGTTCCAGACCAGTCTCGGCAACACATTAAGGCCCTGTCAGGGAAGAAGTGTAAGAGGGGCTGGGCTGGGGCTCAGTGGTGGAGTACCTGCCTAGCATGTGTGAGGCCCTGGGTTCGATCCTCAGCACTGCATATAAATAAATAAAATAAAGGTCCATGACCACCAAAAAAATTTAGAAACAAAAGAAGTGTAAGAAAAAATAAGGACTTAGAACTGGAGTTGCCATATCTGGTCACCTGTTTTTTTTATTTATCTTACTTTTTAAGTTTTGGTGCCAGGAATTGAACCCAAGAGCATGTAACCACTGAGCAACATCCCTGGCCCTTTTTATTTTTTTATTTTGAGACAGAGTCTCACTAAGTTGCTTAGGGCCTCACTAAATTGCTGAGACTGGCCTTGAACTTTCGAACCTCCTGCCTTAGCCTCCAGACTTGCTGGGATTACAGGCAGGCACCACCACACCTACCACACCCTGCCATTGGCCACCTATTTTCATATGACCTGTGACCTAAGAATGGTGTTTACATTTTTAAATACTTTGGGGGAAAAAAGAAAAACAATACTTTCTGACATGTGACAAATGTCAAATTATGACAAATTTCAATGTCCCTTGAAACAACTGTGTGCAGTAATTTACATATCATCAATGTCTGCTTTTGTGTTACAATGCAGAATTGACTGGTTATAACAGTATGTGACCTAAAATGTTTGCTGACCCCTGGTTTGAGGCCAAAAATATATTTCTCTAAATATAGGAATTTGGTTTATGATAAAGGTGGGATTTCAAATTAAGGACAGGAGCATGGATTGTATTATGAGTGACATGAATTGCCTATTTAAGGAAATAAATTACTTATTTTACATTAGAATTACCTCAGATAAGGAAACTAAAATTGAAAAGTCACATAGAAAAGCTTGATAAATTCAACTATTAACAAAAAGATGAAACTTTGTGTAATGGGAAATTCCTTTCAGATTTTTAAAGCTATTGCTTCATTGTCTTCTCATTTGCCTTGTTTCCAAGAGTAATCTTCTATAATCTGTCATTGTTGTCTTTTGTGTCTTGTATATGATAACATTTTTTTTTTTTTGGTCTGCTTTTAAGATTCTCTCTATCCTTGAGTTTGAGCAGTTTAATCATCATATTCCTTGGTTTTATTATTTTGAGATAAGGTCTTACTCTATTATCTCAGCTAGTCTTGAACCTGCAATCCTTCTGCCTTTACTTCCTAAATAACTGGAATTACAGGTGTGCACCACCTTCCCTGGCTTTGTGCCTTCTTTTATTTATGATTCTTATACTTGAGGTCAGTTGAACTTCTTGAATCTGTTTATAGTTTTCATCAAATTTGCAAAATGTTCAGCCTTATTTCTTTAAATATTCTAATCTCACCATGCTTTGAGACCTTCAGTTACATGTACATTATACTATTTGAAATCATCCCACAGCTCTGTTCCTATTTTTATACTTTTTCCTTCTAAAGTTGTTTCTACTGCTATGTCTTCAATTCACTAGCATTCTCTTTTGAAATATCTAAACTACTATTATCCCTGTCCAGTGTATTTTTCACCTTGGCATTGAAATTTTCATCATGTGAAGTTTAATTTGGATCTTTTTTAATATCATATGTATCTTTACTTAGTTTTTGAATAGGCACATCTTTTTAAATGCAGTTATACTGTTTTAATGTCTTTCCTGTGAATTCTCATGTTTTTGTTAGTTCTAGATGTTTTAATCAGTGATTATTTTCATTATGGCTGGTGATTTTTGTTTGAATGTCATATATTGTGAATTTTATTTTGTTTTGTGGTATTTTTGTATTTCTATAAATATTCTTGAGGCGTGTGCTGTTACTTGGAAACAATTTGATCCTTTCAGGTTTTGTTTTTAAGATTTGTTGGCAGGATCAGACCCATGTTTATAGCTTATTAGTTCCCACCACTGAGGCAAGACCTCTTTGAATACTCTACACAATTCTCCATGAATTTTGAGGTTTTCCAGTCTGTCTGGTGAGAACATGCCTATTTCTGGCCCTGCATGAATACTGTGTTCTGTGTCCTTGAATTTTTTGTGTGATCTTTTCCTTAGCCTATTAGTTTCCCCATAAGCTTACATTGTTCAGGGCTCTGCTGAATATCCAAAGGCTGTCTTTTTCAGACCTGTGCAGTTCTCTCTTTTTGTAGCTGTCTCCTTTGAACTCTAGCTGTCTTAGTCTTCTCAGACTGTCAACTCCATTCTGTCAACTAAGGAAATTTGCTGGTCTGTTCTTAAGTTCCCCTCCCTGGGCTATGGTCTGGAAACTAAGACAGTAAGTTGGATCGTCATTTGTTTCTTGTTTCTCCAGGATCACTTTCCTTTTTTACTTGATGTTGAATATTTTGAATATTGTTGTTTCATATTTTGGGGTCTTTTTGAAGGGAAGGAATTTTTTTTCTTTTTGGTTGGCTGTTATATTTCTGAAATCTTTGATTTTATATTTCATTCCTTTAACAATTCATTTTCGTATCTCTGCAGTCTCCCTTTCTCTCCTCTGTGAATGAACCTAATCTGTGATATAAATACATTGCATAGAATGATGGTGATCAAGGTGGTATTTTTTTGTTTTGCTTTTTTGTGATGCTGGGAATTGAACCCATGGCCTTGCTAGGCAAACACTGTACCAGTGAGCGCACCCCTAGCCTTTCTAATATTCTTAACATATTTAGAAGTGTTATAAATGAGTCTTCTAGGATTTGGTTGAAGAACTCCCTGCAGGAACTAAGCAAGTAAGATTTTATTGAAATTTCTCATCTCCCCACAGAAAATGCAACTAACATTTACATTCTGAGGTAATTACAGCAGCTTTTCTTTCATTTCAGTGGAAAATATTCAGCTGTAATATTAGCCCATTATGGCACGTTTTCAATTCTGCATATAGTGCAATGAAATTGGCACAGGTACATTAAAATAGGTTGGAAATCATCATCTAGAACTTACAAGTAATAATTAATATTACAATTATTATGTAATTATTATATGATATGTTGTATAATTCTATAATATCTAAGTTTTTATAGGTGTTCCACATCTGGAATGATGGAACAAAATGGGTTAAATAGCATATAAGGCATCTCAAATCAAACAGTGCTATCCTGAAAAAACTGTATGGAGAGTGCATAAAAATACATTTTAAATCAGTGGGTTTTTTTCCAGGATTTTTGAATTGCAACCAAGTTATACATTTTACATGAAGAGCTCATACATATGCACATATATAATCACAACACAAAACTTACTACTAAATGTGATTCACACTTATATTTTTTATTCCATTGAAAAGTTAACCTTTGTAATGACCCATTTGAGTCGTAGCTCACAGTATAAAATATATTGTCTGTATACAGAAAAAAAAAGCTATGGGGTACCCTATTAATACAAAGGTAGTGGTGTTTAGATTATGTACTTTTGGGGGTTTTTTTATCAAGTTTCACTTCCAAACTAAGTATATAACCATACTATGGGTAAGTCTGTCTACCTTAATAATTTATGCAAATTATGTCTCCACATTTTCAATTTTAGCTTTTCTTTTCTCTAACAAGTGGGCTGGTAATAACTTACAAGTAGTTAAAAAACTCTTCCAAGTTTTTCTTATCAAAAATGACATTCAAGTGATTTCTTATTGCTAATGATTATGGATTTGGGACATGGTAAGTTCCTAGAACTAATATTAGCTTTGTATCCTTATTTTGAAATTCGATAGTATCTCTTTTTTTCTTTTTCTTTTCTTTGGTACTGGGGATTGAACCCAGAAGCACTTTACCATCTCTAGTCCCTCTTACTTTTTATTTTGAGACAAGATCTCACTGAATTGCTTAAGGCTTCACTAAGTTACTGAGACTGACCTTAAACTTGCCATCTTCCTGCCTCAACCTTCAGAGTCACTTGGATTGCAGGTATGTGCTTTCATACCCAGCTTAGATAGTATTTCTTAAAACTAAAAATGTCTTCTATTTTTTCGTACATCATTTAAGATTTACAGTCAGTGGGAAAGAGGCTTTTAATAGTAAAAGACTGTTGTAATGAATTAAATTTTTTAAGATACTTGTTTATTATTTTACTGAAATAATAAATGACTGAAGGGAGTTAAGTCAATATTTGTGGTCTTCTACATTTTATATAGACCTGTGTCACAAAATGTGTACACTGGAGCATTTTCCACAGAAATATCCAGGCTTTCCTAATCACTAAGAAAGTGACTAAGACTGATGTTTCTCAGTCATCATCTTCCATAGGTTCTGCTGCACTGGGGAAACCATTACTTTGAAATATCTGCAGTCAACACATTATCCTTCTTGGTTAGAATGGAAGTTCTTTTGCAGGGAAGGCCTCCCCTTAAATTCCTAAGTTTAACCTTCTCTACTTCTAGACCTCTTAGCTTAGAAATAAACATGGAAGAGCTTATGCAACTAGTTGTAGCATGAAAGGTAGCATGTAATTTTGTAAATTTATAAATGATTTTTAAATTTTTTTCTCAGATAAACATGTTTAAAATATTCATGTTTTTTTATTTATATAGATGCTAAACCTTTCCAGACTTGTAGGAAATCTGTTGCGTAATACAGTGGAAAGAATTATGTGATCTAATGTTCCAGTAGTCTACCAGAGAACTTTGGATATAAAAATGTTTTCTTAATGGTTTTCAGCTGTCTGTGACCTTTTGCAATTGCCTCCTCCCCAACACACACTTAATATTAAGATTCCTAGATTGGCTAAGTTGAACAGCAGAAATTAATGAGGTAGAATATTTGAATCAAATAAGTTGGAAGAAACTCTCTTTCTCCAGTAAACCATTATTACTATTATAGAAACAATTTATAGAAATTCAGTTCCTAAGTGTCCTAGCATTAGTTGAAATATTGTGTTAATAGTTATAAGCACCCTACAGTTTATGCAAAAAAAGATGACACCCAGTGGGGCCAGCCACATCCATAGTCTTAAGGTGGATCCTGGCCATGCTGGAAAGATAATTGTGTGATTGGATACTTGGAACTTTGAGACAGGTGATATCAGCTGACTTCCTAAGGGATGGGACTGGGTACTAATAAACCATGTAGACTGATTCAGTCAATCCTGATGACATAATGGAACCTTGGTGGACAGTGAAGTCCACTGAACTTTCCTGATTGCCAAACATTAATGACACCAGGAGAGTAATGTGTATCTGAGGACATGCAAGTTTCAAGTTGAGCACTCCCTTTACCAAAGTCTACCTTTTACATTTTTCTTTAACTGGTTCTAATTTGGATCATTTTCTTATAATAAAACCGTAATTGTAAGTATGGCAAAAAAAATAGTTATAAGCAGTACAATTTTAAAATAATTAGAAAATAGTAGAATGTATGTAACAAACTATAGAATATAAAGCATGAATGTAGTCTTAATGTTTCTGTGATCAGGAGATTAAGGGTGTATAGACATACTGTTTAAAAGTATTATATGTAATATTTTAGTATTTTCAAAAGCACTTTTCTTAATTCCCCCCAGTACTTACCAATTATTCTAAATTATGTTAGCATCTCTAGTGGTGCTCTACATATAGTAGTTATTTAACTAAGTTTATTTAAGCCATCAACAATTTGATACATTTAAGAAACAAGATTCTGATTGATTATGATCTGTTTCTTCCAGAATATTCATCACCCATATAATGGATTTTATAGTTCAGATTGTTTTATTCTGGATTTCATGGTAACAAAACAGGAAGCATTCTTAATTTCTCATTTCTGCAAGTAGTCATGACTACTGAGAAAAGAATTTTTTTTAAGCTACAACAGAATTCATTTTGGTACCTTTTATGGAAATCCTGATTTTGTTTTTAATTTTTAATAACTTTTTGCTAAAGGTATGAAGAAGCAGCTTATCTTGTTAGGCAAATACACATTAATAAGAATGTCTAGAAGAGGATCAGTCCTTCATATCCGGACCCACTGGCTATTGTTGGGACTTGCTTTGCTCTGTAGCTTGGTATTATTTATGTACCTTCTGGAATGTGCCCCTCAAACTGATGGAAACGCATCTCTTCCTGGTGTTGTCGGAGAAAATTATGGTAAAGAGTATTATCAAGCCCTCCTGCAGGAACAAGAAGAACATTATCAAACCAGGGCAACCAGTCTGAAACGCCAAATTGCCCAACTAAAACAAGAATTACAAGAAATGAGCGAGAAGATGAAATCATTACAAGAGAGAAAGAATATAGGGGCTAATGGCATAGGCTATCAAGGCAACAAAGAGCAACCATCTAGTGATCTTTTAGAATTTCTTCATTCCCAGATTGACAAAGCTGAAGTTAGCACAGGAGCCAAACTACCCAGTGAGTATGGGGTTATTCCTTTTGAAAGTTTTACTTTAATGAAAGTGTTTCAGTTGGAAATGGGTCTCACTCGTCATCCTGAAGAAAAGCCTGTTAGAAAAGACAAACGAGATGAATTGGTAGAAGTTATTGAAGCTGGCTTGGAGGTCATTAATAATCCTGATGAAGATGATGAACAGGAAGATGAGGAGGGTCCCCTTGGAGAGAAACTTATATTTAATGAAAATGACTTCATAGAAGGTAATATGAAAACTAAATTGATAAATAGTTATGACAAAATGCTAGTGTTTATGCTAATACATCAGTTATTATGGATGATATTAAAACGTTGAAGTTCCTACCTGCTTCATTCCATCAAGAATTTGAAGTGGCTTTTTAGAAAAATGTAATGAGATCATAATAAAATTGAGAATAAGGACCAGGCAAGTACAAGAATATGAACTATTGATGTTGAAGAGCTCTTTTGAGCTCTGTGTATATTTGCATATGTATGATTTGCATTCCTCTCATTTGATCTCAATATTCCTTTTTATGTTTTAAAAACATATAAACTAAGGCTCAGAATTTGAAAACCGTTGGTAAGGAAAGAGAAAATCTAATTTAATAGTCTAGTGGTTATTTCCCATGTGGGAGGAAGGAGAAGCAGAATATCAAGGGGGCATACACAGTTTTGCATTTAGAACATTTGGATAAGGAAATAGCCTATTTTCCTAATAAAATTCAAGAAAAGCTATGGGATTTTTAAGGTACAACATGACTCAAAGGTAAAGGAACACTGCTATAAATTTAGAATATTTGTTGACAGATCTAAACAGGAATACTTATCTATCCTTGCCCATTTTCATCTTGACACCTTCTGCTAGATATTTAATTGCAGGCTTGAAGCCATATTGGATATAAATCTTTCCTAAAAGTTCTTTTTGCTTGATTCCATAAGCAGCCTACCACATGCAGGGGTTTTTGTTGTTGTTTTATTTTTACTCCAAATTATCATTACTGTCACTTATTGTACAGTAGTATAATATATGGAGGCCATTGGAAGCTATCAGTCAGGGCATAGTGCTTTGCTAGGGCATTTCACCCTCTTTTTTCTGCTGTCACTTCCTACCATTTTTTAAGGCTTTTTTTTTTTTTTTTTTTTCTCAAAAGTTGTAGTTTTTCCACAATCTCAGCTTTTTGTCTTCTAATTCTGTTTGTAGCTTGTAGCAGAATTGAAAGATACAGAGAAAATAAGATAATTAAGTAACATATGAAATGTCCACACATTAGATCAGCCTAAAAAGAAAGGAAACTGAGCCAGTTTTATATTCTGCAGCTTCTGTGTATTTTATAACTCTCCTTTCAGGATGTTTTTCTGCATGGAATATATTCCATACCTCACTTTTCCTCCACTGTGCCTCTGCTCTCTCTCCCCTAAAATAATTACTGGCAACCACTGAGTAGTTTCTATTCCTCTTCCAGACCTTAGCTCAGATGTCATTTCCAGAAAGTCATCTCCAACCTCAAGTTTAAGATAGCTGCTCTTCCTGTATGATTTTGTCATCTCTACACTGCATCCTCTTTCACAGGGCTTGTTGCAGTATATGGTGTTGCCCATTTCCTAGTTTTATCATTCCTGCTACACTGTAAGCCTTAGGAGGGTTGGGGAAAGTCTATCTTATTCACATTTTATTACCAGATATTGATTGGCTGATCCACACATCTATATGTCTAACCTGTCTCTTGAGTGTTATGCTTAAAAATCAGATTGCCATGGAAAAGTACTGGGGAACAATATCAATCAAATTATACTATGTTCATGTACAAATATACCACAATCCCATGTTTTTATATAATTATAATGTACCAATTAAAAAAAGAATAACAGAAAGGAGACCAGTAGAGTAGAGCAGGGTATCAGGGGAAAGGAGGAGGAGAAGGAAGATATTGGGGAATGAGATTGATCAAATTATGAAGGTGTACAATAACAGAATAAGAATCCCTACTATTATATAAAATTATAATGCACTAATAAAAAATAATAAAGAACAAAAGCAAAGAAAATCAGGTTGACCAGTAGGTTTCTATACTTTTATCCTAAAAGCATCTCAAATCACAGTTGAAATATATACTTATTTTTCTTCGACTTCACTCTGTTCAGTGTCTTGTCACTATTTATTTTTCTGTCTTTCTCATTGATCTGGCCCTTCCTCAAAACTGAGACCAGGTAATCTCTTTATATCATCAGTGATTGACATGAAGACACCTGATTAATTTTTGTTGTGCTGAACAGAGCAATAGAAGTTAACCCTTGGGCTCAGAATTTAATATTGCTTTAAGTAATTTCTTTGTTTGTTATATGATTACTGTTATGATAAGCTCTAGTATTTTTTAAAGACATATGTAAAAAGGATAATTATAATTTGGAGAGTATTTTGTGAATTGATAAGCTGTGAGTGAAAAGCTGTTTTTCAAAAAATGCTCTTCTTTTAAAAGAATAGTTTTTACTGTCTGTACAGTGGGAATAAATATTTTCTCAAGTAAACAAAAGCTCTACAGATCTGGTTTAATACTTTCACTCTTTAAGTAAAGTCTAGTCCTGTTGAATTTGTAAATTTTGACATGAACGTGTCTTTGTTGAAAATTCTTTCCTTTAGGTTATTATCGCACTGAGAGAGATAAGGGAACACAGTATGAACTCTTTTTTAAGAAAGCAGACCTTATGGAATATAGACATGTGACCCTCTTCCGCCCTTTTGGACCTCTCATGAAAGTGAAGAATGAGATGATTGATATTACTAGATCAATTATTAATATCATTGTGCCACTTGCTGAAAGAACTGAAGCATTTGCACAGTTTATGCAGAACTTCAGGTAATTGTCAGGGCTTAATCATTTGACTACATTCTAAAAAAAAAAATAACATTTTGTGCAGATTTGCTTCATTTATGTTCACTGAATATGATTACTTGGAATTATGGAAAATTTTTATGGACTTCAAGGGAACTTTCCTTTTTTATATTCGCCTTTTTTTGTGTGTGTAGTGCTGGGGATTAGAACCCAGGGCCTTATGCATGCGAGGCAAGTACTCTACCAACTGAGTTATATCCCCAGCCTGCCTATTCTCCTTTTCTTAAAGAATGTGTAGTATGTTGTATTTCTTGAAAATTTCAACTGTGTTGTAAATTGAGCGTGACAACTGTCGGAAACTAAAGTTGATGTCCTTTATGATAGTGTGTGAATTCATTTTCCGACTAGTTGAATTTTTAAGAATTACTTTATTGAGACATTTTATGTACAATAAAATCCATGTATTAAGGATAATTTAAAGGATATTTTAAGAATAAGTCATATTTTCATGACTTTGGACAAATGTATACATTCACAGACTACCCCCACACTCAAGATATAAAGGTTGCTATCTCCCAAGAAAATCCTCTAAAGAACAATTTGAGTTTTAAGGTTGAAATAAATTTAGAAATATAAACATTCAACTAAAATTGGGAGAAAGTCATTCCATCTTGGAAAGTGGAATATTTATGTTTTAATTTTTGGACTTTAAATTCAGATATTTTAAAATACAGAAGTATTAAAGAATTAGAATAAGAAAGATATGGCTTTTGTTTTAAATTAATAACTGTCATGTTTTAATTATTTTAATGCACTAGTTTTAGTTCTTTTTTAATCCTAATGTTTATTCTCATATTAAAAGATTGGTTAACACTGTTCTGTAGCATACCGGGAATCCGTGCTTCTAAATGAGATCAGATGTATTAAAGCATTGATTTTTTAATCAAGTTTCTTGAAATTGCTGTCAGAGGCTACCTTTCTCTTTACAGTGGATAATCTCAGTGGTGGCAAATATTTGTTCCTTGATAATAGATAAAATTTTTGGAATTATACAGTTTGAGAACAAAATAATTCTTGATCCAAAACTTAAATATTTAAGTTTTGAACTCATTGAACTTACTTCCTTAAATAGCAATCCCAAAGTAAAAGTTTCCGAAATGTTTTGAAATACAATGGTAATGTTAGATTCTTTCCACAGCCCTTCGAGGATTGCATTTATTGACATAGTCTTTGTGTGTTTACTTAATGCTTCATGTGATTTCATTCTTTATTGGTAGTGCCTCATTCATTTTCTTGTCAAAGCTTCATGTGATTGCATTTTGAGTAGTGCCATATAGATAATGTTCTTGAATGAACTTTATTTCTCAATTCTTTTAGGGATGTTTGTATTCATCAGGACAAGAGAATTCATCTCACAGTGGTGTATTTTGGTAAAGAAGGTCTATCTAAAGTCAAGTCTATCCTAGAATCTGTCACAAGGTTGGTGAACCATGTCCATAGTAAAGTCCTTGATATATAACATTATTAGAAAAATAAGAATTTCAGATATTTAAAGAGTTAATAATTTTGAATAGCTACTGCTAAGAATTTGGTAGATGGTGATGATTCATTTGTTCCTCATTTCACAAGCAACCCTATACAACTCATCTTCCCTTAACTGCTTAGCAGACAGCCTGGCAAAATCAGGATGCTCTCCTTCTTTGGCCCACTTACCTATATGTTTACTCCTTTTCCTATCTAATCCCTGCACTTTGATACCATCTCTGAGCTTGTCTGTTACATGTCACCTTTCTTTTACTCCTTCTTCTCCCCCTGTAAATGGTACTTAGATCCCCCATATCTTTAACAAACAAACAACAACAAAAACTCACCTGATTCTGCAGTATACAGAAGCTACTTTTTGTTTCTGTTCTTTCACAGCCAAACCTCACAGAACAGTAGATCTATAACTAAGCAGTTCATATAGTACCTGGCACATGGTTGGTGCTCAGGTTTGAATGAATGAATTAGTAATTCCTTAATACTTAATTTTTCACTCTTTAACTTCTCAACCTTTTCCTCTCTTAAGTTGTAGGCCCAAAAGTACCACCCTCTACCAAATTCAGGCTTTTCTCTGTTATCCTTTTTGACCACTTTTATACATTTGACAATCTAACCAGGGCGCCCTTCTTAAACCATGCTTATGTTTGTAAAACAAATAATTTTGTGAATGTAAATATGTCATAACATATACTGGTTGAATGTCTTCTCTTACATACCAGTTCTGTACCCTTTACTTGTTTTTTACCTTTGTGCTAATTTTTGGCCATTCCCTAAGTGTTCAGATTTGGCTAGCCTTTCTTCTCCAACCATGCAACTAACATTCATTGAATACTCAACAATTGTATTCCAGAGTACACTACTTGGGAGTCTGGGGTAGTTGGAAGAAGACTGAGCACAGCTGAGTACACCCTGCAGGGGCTCTCATATCCTTGATGTACATGAACAGGGTTCATTGTCTTCCCCTTCTCTACACCAGTTGAGGGTGGCCCTCTTTCAGCTCAGAGTGAGACCATTTTCACAAACCTATAGTCCTAATGTTTGAGAGGCAGAGTCTTTTACTCATCTTTAAATGTAATTACTTTTGAAGAGTTACTTCCTACTTACATCATAGGATCTCTTCTTCGTCCCTTCCTTGCTCCTGCCATTACCTACCCCAGCTCCCCCTCCATTTCTTCTCTCCCTTTCTTCCCTTCCTACTGTTTTTCAATGGCCTACTAAGTACCAAGCATTCACCCCAATATTACTGAAGTTGTCCCTGTGTTGTCAAGACTCCTCTGTGGCAAATGGTAAAAACTTACCTTAAGCTTGCTTAAGGGAAATAGAAACAGTATTGAAGAATCTTGGACACCTTCCAGAAATGAAAGGATTGTTGCAACCAAATTTGGAAAAGAAAATCAAAAGAACTTTGGGTCTCAGGGACTGGAACCAGAGAATTGAATACCATCAGAATTCTCTTGTCATTGTCTTGTCTGTTTTCTCTGCATGTTGACTTCATTCTCCTGTTGCAGATTGGCTTCTTCCACATGGTGAGGGATATGACTGTTGGCGGCTCTGGGCTCACATCTTCTCAGCTTTGCCATCAGAGAGGAAAGAGCTTTCTCCCAGCTCCAGTTGAGGAAATCCCAGGGAAGAACATTTTGCCCACTCTTGAGCCAATCACTATGGCCAGGTGGGGCAGGGGTTTTGCGATTGACCCCACTTGAGCCTGGTCCCCAATCCTAGGAAATCATGTGGTTGGGCTGGGTAGAATGAAGGGTATTCTGTGATCAGTGCTTCTACTTGGTACTGGACATGCAGGGTGGTAATGGACAGTTTCCACAAAAGAAGGGAGAGATATATATGCCATAAAATGAGGGGGAGAGTCATGGGCACCTAGAGCACTTAGAGTCCACTCCATGTATTATTTGAGCCTTTACTTCCATTTCTCCGTTACCCATGCTATACTATTGTAGGAGTAATCTTCCTCACATGTTCCTGTTTTTGATTCAACTGTATCCTAGTGCAGTGGTTCTCTAGCTTTAGTGTCAGAGGCATCTGAAGGGCTTACTGAAACACAGAGGCTTAGTTCCACCCTTTGCCTCTGAGTCAGTATGTGAGATGGAACCTGAGAATCTGCATCTAACAATGTGCCAGGGGGTGCTGATGCAGTGGGTTTGAGGGCCTCAGGGTGAGAACCACTGTCCTAGCAGAAAACCATACTGACTCCCCCTTGCCTTTTGGGTACTGACCAAGTTCTTTAACCTTGCATGGTAGGTCTGAGCCTCCTCTCATTGTTCCCATTTTAGAGACCCTTTGTTCCCATCTGATTTGTCTGACCTCTAAATGCTTTCTACTTTCTTACCTCTTTTGCTTTTGAGAACAATTATTTGGAATGACTCACCACTGCCTTCAGGATTTTAACCCAGGCATAACTCAAGTCCTGCTTCTAATATCTTCTCTAACTACTCCAGACATAAGCAATCTCTTCCCAGAACTGCTGTTCATTCATTCATTCAGCAAATACACATTGAACTCCTACTCTGTGAGGGCTCTGTGTGCATAGTAATGAACAAAACAAAATCCCTGCTCTCATGGAGTCAGGGAGACAAACAAATATATCTGGTGATACTAAGGAAAACAGCCAGGGAAGAGGATGGAAATTAAAGAGTGGGAGATTGGACTACTTCTGAAATGGTATCTGGAAGTATCACCCTGACAAGGGGGCATTTATGCAGAGACCTTAAAGATGCCCTAAAAGCTCTCTTTGTGTGTATCATTCATGGAGAATTTATTATTGTTGTTGTTATCATCATCATCATCATCATCATCAAATATGATGGCTATTTTTCCATGTATGTATTTCCTATCTCCCTGATAGGTTTTTAGGATTTCAAGGGTCAGTGGCCAGTTGGTAACTAGAAGTCTCATACCACCAATATATTTCCTCAATTGTGGGCATTTAGTGAATATCTGTCTCTGATGATGGGAAGTTGATTTCCTTTCCCTTGTGTGAATAAAAAACCAACATAATAAAATATTTGAAGTATAAAACATTTTGTAAGTTCTGTTGAAGAAAAAGCATTGTTAACTTTAAGTGGGACTTAGCATTTGTTGTATGTGCTTTCCTCATAGTGAGTCTAATTTTCACAATTACACCTTGGTTTCATTGAATGAAGAATTTAATCGTGGACGAGGACTCAATGTGGGTGCCCGAGCTTGGGACAAGGGAGAGGTCTTGATGTTTTTCTGTGATGTTGACATATTTTTCTCAGCCGAATTCCTTAACAGCTGCCGATTAAATGCTGAGCCAGGTGCGTAAAACATTGGTAGATGAGCTAAATTTAGAATTTAGAACAGCATTGGCATATCCCATGTTTTGAACCAAGTTAATTTGAGGAAAAGGAGGTTTTAATTAAGCCTTAGGATTTTTTTTCTTGTTATATTAGGCATAATTTAACTGAAATACATAATTTAACTGGAATAATTAAACTGGAAAATTTGACCCTCTGAAATTCATCTTTTGTTCTCTTGGAGCCAAATTCTATTGGCTACATTTGAAGCCAAATAAAGAAGGCCAGGAATAGAAGACTGGAAATTGATGAGGAGGAAACAACTCAGGTCAGAAAAATAACCATACAGATGGTGTGGAGATAGATGTGAGAGTCAGAAATACTCGGCTTCAGGCAGATAGTGCTCCCCATACACGTGCATGTGCACACTTACACACTTGCACACTCATGCAGAGGTCTGGATACAGGTAGTGTTTGGTCTCCAGACCATGCATTTTAGAGTTATTTACTATACTTTGCTTTATGCTGTAGATATTTTGAAAACAAATGAGTGAATGACAGTTTTATAAATCAAATTTTATTTTAAATGTAAAATGGAAAGTTTTCTGTATTAAAGATTCTCAACAGGAAAATAAGTTCAATAAATATATAACATGGTGATTACAGTAACAATGTATTGTGTACTTGAAAATTACTAAGAGAGTAGATTTTAAATGTTCTTACCATAATAAAAAGTGTATGAGGTGATAGGTATGTCAGTTGGCTTGATTTAGTCAATTCACAGAATATACATATATCTAAACATTGCATTGTACACCATAAATAAATAATTTTTTTCAATTAAATAATTTTTAAATAAAAGAATTTTACATTAAATGCTTTTTCTGTGGAACTCTTCCCATACACAAATGACTAATTTCTTATTAATCAGTTTGGAAAAAGTTGTCAGCTCTCTGAGAGCCTAATGAGTAAATGTGAGTTAGGTTTGTTTTTGTTACTTCAGAACATGGAAATTGAAGGAGATATATTTGCTCAGTGTAAAAGAAATATTTTTATATCCAGAAATAGATCATCCTCTAAGAAGTTGAGCCTCCCCATCCCTTAGGAGGGTTTGAGTGAAGGTGGCATGATCATCTGTTAGGGATCTTATAGTAAAAAGGCTGCTGTGCTAGGCTGCTTGACAATTATTGAGCACTTCATGCTACCATGATTGAATTCAGTCATAGCAGGGTTTCTTTTTTGAGGGCAGATGAACCAGTTATCCTTTAAGGTCCTTAAGATGCTATCAGTTTGAAAGCTAATGCCAAAATCTTCTGCAAGGGCTGTTAACATCAGATATTTTTAACCCTTATCTAACCCCACTTTTCCAGATCTTGGTTTAAATCTGTCTGCAGTCTATGTTTTCATTATTTTCTACATATCTATGCATTGTACAGTATTCTCTGTATTTACTATTTTGGATGATTCTGTTTGAAGGGTGGATTTAACTGAAGTTTCTAAGTTTTTTGGTGATTGTCAGATGTTAATTTACATCTATTGATGCTAATTAAATGCAACAATGAGTAATAGGTGGCTCACCTAATAAATAGCTCAGAGAATACCTTTGTGTATCTCTGCAAAGTTGAAGGAAGTAAATATGTGAAGCATCCTTTAGTCTGTTTTTTCTCTGTTCTTTTGCAGTTGTGGTTTCATAGCCTGACCAACCAATATGTTACAAAATCATGATCATGTTCATCAAATTGACATAATGTTCTATAGATTGAATATTGATAAAATATTCTTAAAATCATGTGATTATAAAAGGACTTTAATAAAATCTCAGTATATATAGTAATAAAGATCAGTTCTTCATCTTACAACTTTATTGTATGATATAAACATACATTTTAACTTATAGGTAAAAAAGTGTTTTACCCTGTGGTGTTCAGTCTTTACAATCCTGCCATCGTTTATGCCAACCAGGATGCACCGCCACCTGTGGAACAGCAGCTGGTAAGACTTTTACACTGCCAGTAAGGAAGGGCTGTTCTTTATGTTTGTCATACAAATAGAAAACAGTTTCAGTGAAAAATGTTTTACACTCAGTAAAATGCCTTATTGGCTCAAAATTATTGGATGGCAGGCAGAGGGTTGGGGGATGGGTGGGAAGAGTTAGATCACAGAGAAAAACCTCATGTTCCAGAATTTGAAATTACACATTTTTGCCAACTTATTTTTACTAATACTAAAACTTTAATTTTCAAAACTCCACTGACTCGGGATGGGTATATAACTCTGGTAGAACGCCTCTGGTAGAACACATGCAGGTGGCCCTGGGTTCTATCCCCAGCACTTGGAAAAACAAAAACCTCCACTAACTAGAAATTAAAACTCCTGCCAGATCAACTAAGAAGAAATATTATACTAAGGAAATTACTTAGAAAATCATGGGCTGGGGATACAGCTCAGTTGGTAGAGTGCTTGCCTCATAAGCACAAGGCCCTGGATTCAGTCCTCAGCACCACAAAAAAAGAAAAAGAAAGAAAATCATGGAATGAGGATGCCATAATCAAAACTTATGGCTGTTACCAAACTGTACTTACACATGCCATTAAAGGGGAAGGGAAAAAAAAATAACAATGAATCAAACAACATTGCCCTATGTAAATTTATGATTTTTAATTTTAAAAAATTTTTAAAAAGTTACTGCAAAAAAAAAAGTTTTAAATAAACATTATTTGGAATAATTTAAGTTTACAAAGAAAGAGTTCCTGTACTCCAACCCAGCTTCCCTTAATTTTTATATAATTGTAGTACATTTGTCAGAATTAAGAAATTAACACTGGTGAGTTACTACTAACTGCACTACAGATTTTATTAGAATTTCACCAGTTTTCCTACTGATCTTCTTTTTCTGCTCCAGGATCCAGTCCATGATACCAAATTTCACATAGTATAATCTTTTAATGTTAGAATTAAGAAAATTAAAAATAAATGAACTAAGTCCTCAATTGAAAACTCCAAGGAAAGCAAGAGGAAAGAGATAAAAGCAAAATTAATGAAGTAAAAATAGGTCGACAAATTTAGGAGCTTATTGTTTATGTGCAGAAAATATTTTTTTAAAATATAGAGTGGGCTAATTTGGGGTAAAGAAAACCCACTACATTGAAAATTAGACTGTGAAAAATATGAGAGAAATTAATTTTACATAGTAAGTTGAAAAATTCTAAATAGAAGGAAAGATTTGAGAATTTATAAGATATTAAACAAGATAAGTTCTTGTTAGAATTTTATAAATAAGGGTGAAGAACTAAGGGTTTTAAAAAATTAGAACAGTTATCAAAAAGTTATATTGTATGTACATAAATGTTTTGTTGATGAGTTTTTCCAAACTTTCAAAGAATAGGTAATATTAATGATTTATGGTCTACATAAAATATTTCATCTCGATACCAATACCTGGCAGAGCATGCACACACACACACACACATATACATACATATTTCCCTCCACTTTATCTGTAGGACAGTATTACTTAGGAATATAGACATAAAATCAGAATGACAAACAGCACTGACGTCTACCTTATCCAATACTCCAAATTCTTTAAAAATTAAAAAGAAAGTACATTAATATTGGAAAATGAGAAAAGCGATCAATAGACATGAATTTTGAGAAATTTCTGTCAGATGACAACAGTTGGCATACGATTGCTAGAGGAGAGAATAGTCTAGAACATGTTCAGGAGAGCAATGAGTGAAGATGGGTCTGCTTTGCATCCATCCTCTGAACTCATAGCAGACAGAGTAGAGGGAACCCATGCTGAGCAGCACTGAGAAGCAGACATTATAAGGATCCACCATTAGGCTATAGAAGTGCCCTCTAGTCCCTGGAGCTGGAGAGGCAGGTCAGGGTAGATAGGAAGCCCCGCCTAGACTCCAAAGATGAGCTACTGTGAGCATATTCTTCCTGTGACCTCATTCTGCCCCTGTTCTATTACTGGAGATAGTCTCCTATAATCATGACTGACAGCCATGGATTTTTGAAACAAGAATGAGTAGCAGTTAACCAAGACTAATCAAATGTTTAAGGAAAACTAGTAGTATGAAATTTTAATAAACAAAAATTAACATGAGAATATGAATGTAGGTAGAAAATAACTTTAAAATACATATTATCTTTATGATCATTAGAGAAAACATTAAAAATCTTAAAATCTTATGATGTGTTGGTAAAAAGAACCAGACTTGGAAATTATGAAAAAATAAAAATCAGTAAATGGACAGAATAGCAGAATGATCACAGGTGAAATGGCACATATGACCAAGAGATAATGAGAGAGAAAGACTGAGACATGGAAAATCAGTTCATAAGCTCTCAAATTGTTTAATAGAAGTTCCAGAAAGAGAAAAAAAGGACAATAGGGAAGGGAGGATATGGAAGAAAACTTGGCAGAACTAAGGAAAGATAAGTCTTTCTGGCATTTGAGAGCAGTGAAGGGAAAATCCTGGTACCATCCAGAGACACTAAAAATAGCATAACCCAGCTTGTCCACAAAGAAGTAAGAATCAGATTGGCATTCACCTTTTTGATAATATTGGTGCTAAAAAATAAGCAATACTATGAAAATTCTGAAAAATAATCTTTGCTTGTTAGGAAAAACTAAAACTGGGTGAGGTGAACTGTTTACTGTCATGCAACTTTTCTGTAAATCATTATAAAATAAAAAACTTTTTAGTAAACTTAATTGAAAAACAGACTAAAAGACAAAAATAAGTGCCAAATAATACAACTAATTAGAACATATTTTAAAAATAATAAAATTTTAAAAAGAAGAGAACTTAGATAAAATGAACTTTTAAAAAAATTTTAACTGATACATAAAAATTACACATATTTATAAGTATCATGTGATGTTTCCATATAGGTTTAAATTGTGTAATAATGTTCAAATCAGGATAAACATATTTAAATATTTATTGTTTCTTTATGTGAAAGTTTAAAATTCTTTCTTCTACATTTTTGAAATATGCAGTACATTTTCATTATTTATGGTCACTCTACTGTGCAATAGCACACCAGAGCTTCTTACTCCTATTTATAATTCAGTACTCACTGATCAAACATTTTCCCATCCCTTTCTCCTCCCTATTCTCCCCAACCTCTGATAAACCACAATTCTTCTTTCAACTTCTAACTTAAACTCTTTTATATTCCACGTATGAGTGAGATCAGAAAATGAACTTTCAGTCAGGAGCCTGGAAGACACTGTCTTAACCCAGGGATAAAGAAATACATGACCATTAGTTCTCAAAACTCAATGTCATCAAAAACAAGGAAGATTGAGAAACAGTAGGCAAGAGGAGACATGACAATTGAATGCAATGTAGTTCTCTTGACTAGATGTGAAACAGAAAAAATACATTCCAGGAAAAATTGGTGAAATCCAAACAAAGTTTAGTACTTAGTTAATAGTAATGTGCCAACAATGATTCTTTAATTTTGACAAAATACACTGCCCCAATGTAAGATAGTAACATTAGGAAAAACTAAAACTGGGTGAGGTAAACTGTTCACTATTATGCAACTTTTCTGTAAACCATTACAAAATAAAAAAAAACTTTTTAGTAAACTTAATTGAAAAACAAACTAAAAGACAAAAATAAGTGCCAAATAGAGTAAACACAGAATAGTGAAAAGGAATGTAAGAGCACAATAATATTCTTTTCTGGCTTGGAGAGATGTGGAGAAGAATGATTTGAATGCTGATTCATTCTACATGTTGCGTAGCAAAATAAGTTTAAGCACTTCAATTTCTCATTTCACCACTTGTAATCTTTGCAGATTGCCTAACTTTTCTACGCTTCAGTGCCCTCACTTAAGACAAAAACTTGCTCTATTTAACGTTTAAAGTTACATTAGAAGTAAGTCAGTAATAAACACAATAGAAAAAATGAGTTAAAAACCATTTGCTAATAATTCACAATAGTTTAATTTAAATAGTCATCCTTGCTAGAAATAAATTAAAACAGCAATATAATACTTTTTTCTGCTGGTTTTTTTTCTTTTTAGTTGTTGATGGGCCTTTATTTTATTTATTTATATGTGGTGCTGAGATTCAAACCCAGTATCTCACACATGCTAAGCAAATGCTCTACCACTGAGCTACAAGCCCAGCCCTTTTCTGCTGCGTTTAAAAATCACAGCCATTGCAGTGAGGCTAGTGGGAATGTAGGCCAGCTCTGTGGGTCAGGAGGTTTTAACAGGTTCATACCTCTGATCCAGCAATTTTCACTCCCAGGAGTCTCTCCTGAGCAAATAATCAGAGCTATGGAATACCAATATGTATAAATTAACAATATTAAAGGCAAGCAAAACTCTTAAATAATAAGAAATTGAATTGTAGTACTTACTGTGGTGAATATTATGTATCAAAAGGAAAGTATATGAAATGTAAATAAAGTACATACAGTAGTACAAATGTAGAGGATATATAAAATTAAAAATAGGAGTTGGTATATATAGTTTATGGTATGTATAGTTTCTGACACTTTAATGATAATTATAGCTAATATTTTAATGTGCCCTTTACTGTGTGCACAATACTGTTCTGCTTTACCTACATGTTAATTCATTTAGTCCTCCTGACAACCTCTGCAGTAGGTACTATTGTTACCCCCCTTTTGACAGATGAGGGCACAGCTGTGCTATGATTGAATACAAGCCCAAGTGCGTAGCCAGCAGGAGGGGGCCCCAGGCAGCGTGCTCCACACTGTCCACTCATGCACTATGCAGACCACCTCTATTGTATTAAGTCATCAAATATTGAGGGTCCATTCTATGTCAGGCAGTATTAACCTCTGGAACCCAGAACCCTATAGTCATAGTGATAGCTCATAATGATCTTTATTCTGGTAATAGAAGATGGGGGCAGGGAATCATATAATAAATGCTATGCATATCATTAAAATAGGCCAAGTTGTGAAGATTGATGAAGTGATTTCTGTGGTATGTTCTGTCAGAAAGGCCTTTCTGGGGACTTTAGAACATCAGCCATGTCTCCCTTCTCCCTCCCGGGAGAAATCTGTATTATTACTTTTAAATAAAACTTGCTTAATATGCTTGCAAAAAAAAAAAAAGAAAGGCCTTTCTGAGATGCCACTGAAGAAACTATCCAATGGCAGGAACCAGCTAAGCAGTAACTGGGGCATGTGGCTCCAGGCAGAAAAAACAGCTGCTGAGTCTCCTATGGTTGGGCAATAGCCAGGAGGCAAGGCACTGGTACGTTGAACCAGTCTGTGTGAAGGTCCTGAGAGAAGTTTGAATTTTATGCAGAGTGTTAGCATTTGGAAGAAAATAAATAGTGTGCAGCACTAACAAGAAGAAGCCACTTAGGCTTTTATAATAGTCAGGAGAGATGATAGCAACTTGGGAAAGGGTGTAATTGTGGAGAGAGGTTTGGGTACAATTTGGAGATCAAACTAACAGATGATGCTGATGGATCAGATGTGGGAGGACTGAGGATAAGAGGAGTCAAGGGAGGAGAGATCAGGACTTCAACTGGAGCCCTTGGTGGGTGTTATTTTTTAGACATCCAAGGGAAGGTACCATTTGCCAACTGGTTTGATGAACCTAGTGTTCTGTGAGGAACTGAGGGCTAGAACTCTGGTTATATGTGGATAACTGCATCTCCCACTTGCTTACAAGGCAAAAAAATTAATAAGGAATGCAATTAAATACTATTAGGATTATGGTTAAATTTGAATTTTGACTTCAGTAAAAATGAGTTACTTTAAAAATCAAAACCAATGATTCTTTTCCTCTAGGTTGATAATAACTGAAGTTACAAGGTCATAATATTCATAAAAATCAAAATTGACGTGTAGTAGAGATGTCAAAGTGAGTGTTTTAGTTTAATACTTTGTACCAAGGTTATATTTCAACTACAGAGATAAGAATATTAGAGTCTGGTCTTGTTTTGCCACTAAAATAATTCTCTTATAAATTTACTTATTCTTTCAACAGATACTTATTGAAAGTTTACTGTGTACCTGGTATTGTTCTGGGTGCTATGGATATAACAATAATCAGAACTGTGAAAGTTCTGCCCTCGGGGAACTTTACATTCTAAAAGGGGAATAAGTGCCCCCATGGGGGAAAAGATGGAAAAGGAGCAGTTGTATTTCATCTGTCAGCTCCAACTTGAGCCAAGCCCTTGGGGGGGGTTGCCTGATTCATTCTGTTTTCCAGTTGGTTCTTCCAGCACAGCACTATTTCAGACTGTCCCACTCTTATCAAAATTAGTCTCCTGTATAGAACTTGATGTTCCTTTCTCCAGAAATGTCCCTGTGGCTACCCTACAGATTACTCAGATTCATTATGGCCAGAACACAACTCTGCATTGTTCCTTTCTGGCCTGACCTTTCTGACCCTTTTCCTGGGTTCCATCTCCAAGAAAAACACCTTCACAGATCCTAAAGTCTTTCATATCAATACTTTCCCCCCGCCCCCCGTACATACCTAAATAATATATACCACCTGTTTCCTATTCCTGGTTATATTTCTTGGCCTCTTAATTGGCCTCCCTTCTTACCTCTTCTAATCTATTCTCTGTTGTCTGTATTCCAGCCAAAGCGATCTTCCAAAAAACATCACATTACTTCTTCTCCAGCTCTTCAAAGAAGACCCATTGCCGTTAGGGTAAACCCAAAGCACATGACCAGGTACACAAGGATGTACCATGTATATCCTTGCACATTCTTCTAGGCCAGGGGTCAGCAGATATTGCTTGTGGTCCAAGTCTGCCCTTCTACCTTGTTTTATATTGCCTACAAGTTACAAGTTATGTTTACAATGTTAATGAAAAAAAAAATTAAAAAAAAAAATTAAATAATATTTCATGACATGAAAATTATATGAAATTCAAATTTGTCTATAATAAAGTTTATTGGAACACAGCAAACTCATTTGATTATTTATGATGTGTGACTGGTTTCACAGTATAGACACAGTACAAAAATTGTGACAGATTATATGTTCCTTGAACCTGAAATATGTACTCCATGGCCTTCTACAGGACAAGTTTGCTGAACCTTCTCTGCACTATAGTCAACTCTTCTACTGACTCTAGCATTTAGTCTCCACCATCCTTAACCTACCATGCTCTCCCATTTGCTGGCCTTTGTACAAACTGTTCTTTTGCCTGAACTCTCCCCTAGCCCATCATCTTTCACTTGTTCATTTGTCTATCATATCCCAGCTCCAGCTTCATTCCTGGAGGAAACTATCTTAGTATGTTACAGTTTGTGTGAGGCACCTCTCTTTTCTCTTGTTCTCACATCCAGATTCTTGCTTCTTACCCAAGTCAAACACAATGGCCAGTCATATCCATAACCTCTTTGCTGTGTACTCTTCTCCTTTTTTCCTTGCTCCTTCCAGTGTTCCCACAGAACTCCATCTCTGTCACCCAGACCACAATGCAATGGATGTATAGCCCTAATCCATACACATGTGGCTTTAGAGTTTCAGGCTCCTGGACTGTTCTGTAGTCCTGTGCTTCACACTCTCTGTCCTTGAGGCAGCACTGGACTCTCCTACCCATCCCAGCACCCTTCACCCTGCAGTTATCTTGCTTCCTACTTCAGTTGGAAAAGAAAAGCAGCCAGTTCTCTTCCTTGTTATCATCTCAAGAGTTCTGTTACCCTTATTGTCTCAACTTAGCACATTCTCAATGAAATAACTGTTTGTATCCTTTCATAAGGCCAGCCCGTCCTTTTGTGATGACCTAGACTTCATCTCTCCTGTCTTAACAAGGACGTCCTCTAGCCAGTCTTCCCCTCTCCTGTCTTAACATTTTGCCTCTTCTAAATCATTCCCATAACCATACAAAAATAGTGTATACAACTTATCTTTAAGAAATATTAAAAGCCTCCTCTTGACTCCAGAGCCTTACTTCCTGCTCTTGCTGCAGTCCTTCCTTTGTTATTTGTTAAATGCTACAAGCATGCTTCTGCCAGAGTCATCTTGTGCGCTGCCCTCCCTGCCTGCAGTGATCTCTTCCAGATAATTTGCATAGCCCCTCCCCCATTTCATTCAGGTTCCTGCTCAAAGTTTACCTCCTCAGAGAAGCCTTTTATGGCAATTATGTAAGAAAGACTTTTCTTTTGCCATGCTTACTTCTTGTCCTGGAAAGTATTGCCACCTGAAACGTATATGTATTTATTTGCTAATTTTCCACAAAGCCCTTATTTTATATTTCTTTCCCTACTTGGACTTCAGCAGTGACAACTTCATTTTTAATTTGACTTCCTTCTTGGTGGAAAAGAACTCAGCAGTTCCAAGCTTTGTATGCGAATCCTATACCAGGGGTTGACAAACTTTTCTGTAAAGAACCAGATAGGGAATATTTCTATTCAGCTGCACCACTGTAAATAAAATAGCTTACAAAAGTAGACAGTGGGTCAGAGTTAGCCCAAGGCTGTAGTTTGCTGACCCCTGCCTTATACTATACAAAAAGAGCAAGTAAATTCTCTAGTAGTTCTCTAGGAGGAATAAGAGGGCTTTGTTTTCCAGTCCCCAACAACCCTCCCTTTTTAGCTTATTTGCCTGAATCTTGTCTAATGCCTGTTGTAAACTGCTCGCTAAAGTAAATAGAATGAGACCATTTCACTGGTGCAGAGTATTCGTGGCTTGCTCAGAATCTACCAAGTGACAGGAGCTTCCCAAAGCATGGACTGCATGGGGCCAGGTAATTACCAGAACAAAACTATACATCAGGAAGGGGCCTGGAAAATAGTGCTGGGTAGGCACCCAAATCAGGTCTTTGTATAGTTAATTACGGTACATTATAGTATATGTTTGTGCAACTCTTGTCCTCCTAGAATGTATACCTCTTGAGGTCAGGACCACACTATTTGATTATTAGTCACCAGCTTGCGTCTTTTTTTTTTTTTTAAGTTTTTTATTTTTACAGACTGCATTTTGATTCATTGTACATAAATAGGGTACGACTTTTCATTTCTGTGGTTGTACACCATGTAGATTCATACCATTCATGTAATCGTACATATACATAGGGTAATACTGTCTGTTTCATTCTACTCTTTCTGAGCCCCACCCTCTCCCACCCCATTTTCCTCTACATCATCCAAAGTTTATTCATTCTTCTCTTCTTCCCTCGATATATATTGTCATGCACTTATCAGAGAGAACATTTGGCCTTTGGTTTTTTGAACTTGGCCTATTTCACTTAGCATGATATTTTCCAACTTCACCCATTTACCAGCAAATGCCATAATTTTATTCTTCTTTATGACTGAGTAATATTCTATTGTGTATATATACCACAGTTTCTTTATCCATTCGTCAATTGAAGGGCATCTAGGTTGGTTCCACCATCTAGCTATTGTGAATTGAGCTGCTATGAATGTTGATGTGGCTGCATCACTGTAGTATGCTGATTTTAAGTCCTTTGGGTATAAACTGAGGAGTGGGACAGCTGGGTCAAATGGTGGGTCCATTCCAAGTTTTCTGAGGAATCTCCATACTGTTTTTCAGAGTGGCTGCACCAATTTGCAACTCCACCAATAGTGTATGAGTACGTGGCACTGACACTTGAGAAAATCTTTCAAGTTGCACTTGAATGTGCTGTTACCAGGTTATTTTGCAGTATTATTTTTAGGAAGGAAAAATGGAATCTACCTGCTGTTTCAGTATGTTAGCACTAAATGAATCATCCATAAAATGGGCTTTTTGTCCAGCTTGCATCTTATAATGAGCTCAAGCACTTTTACCACTTGCAAGTGGTAAAAATCCTTGGCTCATACAGATTACTATATTTTTGTTTTTTGTAAGAAGTTAGTAACAAAAATCCTTTATCAGTAATATAAATAATAGGAGAAGAGTATCCTTTGGAAAAGAATTTGTTTCATTGTTGATTAAAACTTCTAGTTCTTGAGAAATTAAATTATTTTTTATTTTTTTAACTTGAGGTTCACAAAAAGGATTCTGGTTTTTGGCGAGATTTTGGCTTTGGAATGACTTGTCAATATCGATCAGATTTTCTAACCATTGGTAAGTATACCTTACATTTAAGGATAGAACTTTACATATTTATTATAGACTTTATGGCATTTTTCAAAAATATATCATATTTGGGTGTTTTTCTTTTAAATCATGAGTATCTGGGGTTATACTAAGAAATGTAAAAGGTAAAGTGAGTTTATAATTAATGTCTTTGATGAACAAAGATAAAGATAAAAGTTTAATATTTGCTAGTTCCTTTGAAATCAAAACACCAGTAGTTTTTTTAAAACACCTGTTTAATGTTGCCAAAATTGTAGTTGATTAGAATACTCTTTAAAAAGGTCTCTCTATAACCTACTGTTGTTTTCCTGAGTTGTTACAGCTGCAAGTAGTCTTACGTTATCTAGTTTAAGGCTTTTCATATTTTCTTTAGAGATGAAGTTCATTTTAATTGTCTATTAACTGTTATGTAAAATCCCAGTGTTTAGGAAAAAATGAGATTTTCTTTATAACTCTGATTGAAGTGGGAGTCAGTGGCTAAGATGTCCATCCCATAAGCTCAAAGATATGGTGAAGACTATGATCTAATCTCCACACCCCTCCTCCAGCTTCAGTCTTACCCACCAAAAAAGTGTCAGAGAGCCAGGCTTAGGGGCACATGCCTATAATCCCAGCCACTTGGGAGGCTTAAGGCAGGAGGATGGAGCGTTCAAACCCAGCCTCAGAAACTTAGTGAGGCCTAAGCAACTCAGCAAAACCCTGACTCTAATAAAATATGAAGGGCTAGGGATGTGGCTTAGTGGTTAAGCATCCCGGGATCAGTCCCTGGTATCCAAAAAAAAAAAAAAAAAAAAAAGTGTCAGAGAATAGTTTAGGAAAGCATGTTGACCTGAACTGCATGTCTCCTAATTCATTTAGTGATTCTCTTACCACATCATAGTGGAAGTCATATGCCTTATGTACATTTTAGTTTCATATGATGTTCATTTTTATAATTGGCCATTTGTTTTGAAAGTCCCTCCACCTATCTCTTTATAGGAAGTAATGATAAAAGAGACTATTAAATGAAACTAAGGCCCTTTTCCCTGATTTCTTATTTAATAAAACTATAAACATTCACTGTCTTTCAAAAACAGAAATACTAATCTAAAAGTTCTCTGATTCTGTTTTTAGTTCACATATACTGTTGAGTTGTTCTAATGATTTTCTCATTTCATTATTTTAACTCCAGAATTTCCATTTTGTTTCTTTTTCTATATTTGTAATTTCTCTTTAATACTATTGTATTTGATGAGATCTTACATTCTGATACTTCTTTCAGCATAAATTCTTTTAATAATTTAGATTTTTTTTTTCAAAGCTTAGTTAAATATATTTAGTTTTCAGATGTATACATATCTCTAGTCACTTATATTTAAAGTGCCAATTTTATAGTAACAACCTAAAATAACAGCTGTTTGTTTAACTACAGTTACACTCAGTTTCCCTAAGTAATAAAATCCAATAGCTAAAACAAATTATCTTGATATATAAGAACAGACTAATGTTCCAAGAGACCTTCGTTGTTTTAACAGAGAATTAGATGTTGGTTTTTTTATTAGCACATCAAATATTTGACCTTAGGAAAAAACTTTACATAATTTTAAATGTGGACACAACTTAATTTAGATATATTTATAATGGCTGCTTTGGAATTTTGTCTGTGAAAGCCATATCTGGGCCCTGTCATAGGGCCCTACTTTTTATTTTTTTTTTACTTTGTAATTTCTTTCTTGAAAACTGGACATTTTGGCAATATTTTATGGCAGCTCTGGATACTGATTCCCCTGCTTCCACAGCTTGTTTTTCCTTTTCCATATTTATTTATTTATTGACTTGGTAGGACTATTTAGTGAATTTTCCCATCCGCACCCTAACTCCCCCACAATACAAAGCCTCTGATGTCCCTCCTCAGGACATGTGCACAGTTTTCTCCAGTGGCACTGGATTTAGCATGGCTCTCTTTGACTCTTACCATGCCCTTGTTGGTATTACTCCCAATTGTTAGGAATCATTGATTGCTCACTAATTGCTGTCTTGTTTTTGTCAATGTTTTTTTAGGGGTAATTTTTGAGGCAAGTGCTTGGACCCCAGAAGGGATCTTCTTCCTGTTTCTGCTCTGGTTCTCTCTGGTAAACTCACTGGCCTACAGTTCAGCTTTTTGCCCTCATGGAGTTACCAGCCTCTTAAGTGCTTAAAACCAAAATCTCCATTATTTTCAAAATCCCCCTTAAAACTTGAACTTCTTTCTCTATACCATGTTTCAAATTAAGTCAGATTCTTTGGAGCAGTTTATTCTTGTAGACTCTCTCTTTCCTTAGAAAGAGACATTCCCACTACTCTGGAGCTGAGAATGGGGACAGTAGCACACTTCTCATAAAGCAAAATGAACACCCCTGCTTTATGAGTAGGATGCTGGGTAGGGGCAGTAAAGCCCCCAATATTTTCTACCTACCTTGTCCAGAGTAGAGCCCCTATGCTAATGGTGTGGACTGGTGAAAAAGAGTTTCCCATTTGAAATTTCATCTCTTTCATTTGGAGCTTCTATCTCTTTTCTTCATTT
The DNA here is from genome assembly GCF_902686455.1 of Sciurus vulgaris. Classification (NCBI taxonomy): domain Eukaryota; kingdom Metazoa; phylum Chordata; class Mammalia; order Rodentia; family Sciuridae; genus Sciurus; species Sciurus vulgaris. The sequence continues at coordinate 94,394,018 of NC_136464.1, read as the reverse complement.
CATCTATTATTTATTAGTATTCCCATTATGTATATGTTACACCTTTTGTACTTGTCCCACATATCTCTTCTGTCTGAATCTGGGTCTAATGATTACTTTCTCTTCAAACTATTTTTTTCCTTTTAGGATGATTGTATCTTCTTGTTGTTGTTGTTGTTGAAAGCTGGGCTTTATGTACTGAGTAAGAACAACTGCACTAAGAACCTTAGTGATGTGGTGATGAGGTATGGAGGGAGGAGTGGTAAACTATAGCACTATGATTAGGTCTCAGTGTTTTAGTGAGCTTGTGCCTCTGGACTGTGAACTTCACACATCCTTTTCAGTTCCTCTTCTCCTCAAGGACCAGATGGCTAGAGGAACTAAAATTGATTATTTCCCTTCCCCCAGGTCATTTAGGCTAGGTTGTTTCTCCTGAGGTCATGCCTTATTAATAAGAACAGAATGCTCTGGCATATTTCAAAATGGTTACCTTTGCCGCCTTCCCCTTGCCAGAAACATAAGAGGATCTTATCTGATCTTCACTATGAGATCTTGGTAGAGCTTCTAAAGGTAAAACTCTCAAGTGTGGGGATTCCAATATGACTGGGGCCTCCTGAGTTTTTAACTCTCAGATTTGTCTACACTGAGCCTCTAGCAGTTTGGCAATTACAGGTTTTCCTACCTCTGTACTGTCTCCTGCAGAGACTTCTTCTCTAGTAATCTATGATTCTTTTTATCTACCTACTAGTCTCTCCAAAAATGTAGGGGGCAGAGTTTTACCCTATGACCTCTTTTCTCTGAGAGATCTAAAAGGAATTGTTGATTTTTTAGTTTGTTCAGCTCTTTATTAGGACCAAGTGATAATTTCTAGGCTCCCAAAATGCCAAACCCAAAACCAGGAGTTCCCCATTTATTTTTAAATATCCTGCATTATTGTATTTGAAGAGCTTATTCATATCTATAAGGAAGAAAAGCTGAGATGTGATCAGACATAGCATTTTGTAAAGCTATAACAGTTTAAAGCAATGATTTATAGAGTTCTCAGGACTATTGTCTATCCTGCAAATGTGAAATTAAGTAGGATAGTTATTTGAAAGGAGATGCAATTTAGAAACTTAGCTCTTAAAGAATTTTTCTCAGCTTTTAAAATACTGTTTTCTAACTCTTCAAAAACTCCATGTGTTTTACATCCTTCTTTTAAAAGTCGTTCAGCTTGAAACCAGTTTAAAAATAATCTGAACTCTATTTCCCACATCATTGTCAGCCCACTGTTGTTAGCCTCTGCTCCATAGCTCTGTCAGAATTGTTCTAGGCAGGGTTATAAATAGCATTTATGCTGCCAGTATATTGATTCTCTTTCAGTTCTTAAGTAGCACACCTGACAGCTTCTTCCTTGAAGCAATTACTTTTTTTTTTTTTCTATTTACTACAAGGTGTGTTTTTTTATTTGTTCTTCTTAGTAATACATGACAGTAGGATGTATTTTGATATATAATACATACATGGAGTGTAACTTCCCAGTCTGGTGGTTGTACATGATGTTGTACATGATGTGATTCATGTACATTGGTCGTGTATTCATATATAAACATAGGAAAGTTATGTCCAATTCATTCTACTCTTTCCCATTCCCATCCCCTTTCCCTTCCCCCCATCCCCCCCCTGTCCAATCTAGTGAACCTCCACTCCTTCTCCCTACCTTGCCTATTTTGTGAGTCAGCGTCCACATGGCAGAGAGAATATTTGGCCTTTGGTTTTTGGGGATTGCTTATTTTACTTAGCATGATAGTCTCCAGTTTCATCCATTTACCAGCAAATGCCATAATTTTGTTTCTCTTTATGGTGAGTAGTATTCCATTGTATATATATACCACAATTTCTTTATCCATTCATCTGTTGAAGGACACCTAGGCTGGTTCCAATATGGCTACTGTGAATTGAGCTGCTATAAACATTGATGTGCCAGCATCACTATAGTATGCTGATTT